>NW_015622541.1:5850472-7050472 GCF_000835495.1 Cladophialophora immunda
AAAGAACACACAAAGAACACACAAAGAACACACAAAGAACACACAAAGAACACACAAAGAACACACAAAGAACACACAAAGAACACACAAAGAACGCCTTATTGTATATCTGAAAGTATGTTCGTCGAGGGAGTCGGGCTGTGAACTGCAGCGGGGAAGCTGTGTCCGTGCGTACTTCGCTATGCCGTTTCAGTAGCTGGTAGAGCGGGGTTGCAGCAACTCTGGCGTCTGCTTCAGAAGGACGGCCAACCGCCCTTCAAGCGCGCGCGCGCGTAGGCGTAAGTGGCTTGGGTGTCAAGTCAAGAGTGCCGCACAATTGCCTGCGGCCAGGATCCGACTTCTCTTGATCAAAAGTACGCTTGTCCTCCAGAATTTTCGCCGTTAGACACAGTAAACGCTTTGGTGAGGCCGGAAAGGCGGTAAGAGGGCGGCTGGAGGAGTCAAGTAAGCACAAAAGGCAAAAGTTGCGAATCAGGAGGTGCCGTTTCTCCAAGCGAGGCCTAGAGTCCTAGTTAGCGATCGTCATGCCTCAATCTCCAGATTGGGGTCACTTCGGGATTCACAAAACTCGGGATCGCTCTCAGTCCGGCTTAGCAACGTGTTCGCATTTGGCAAAGTCCAAGACACGGAACGTGTGGAAAGCCAAATGAGTGGCTGGCATCGCTCGTCAACGTCGAACCGTCTCAAAGCGACAACAAATTTGGGCGGGGCATCCTCGTTGTGGCCTGACCGGGTGAACCGTTTCGTTGGGCGTTTCGGCCGGCAAGCGAGCGCCCACCCTATTGATCGAGTTCATATGAAGACGCGCGCACACCGTCTGCCCCGTCCAGCTCCTGAAACATTCTTCGACTCCTGCCCTCTTCATGGTCGCTGGCGTTGCCAATCCCACGGGGACCTGTACCAACCCCCGAAAGGGCAATGTAAGAGCGCTGCATGGAGTCGGGTTGACTTGCGGCTATGTCTGAGTCGAGTTTGTATGGTACGGACACCCCGCGCACGGATTCGGAAACAGATGATTTCGATACCTCCGAAGATGAGGTGGCCTATGCTGCCGTAAATGCCAAAGCGCAAAAGGCTCGAAGCACCACCTCGTACAGTACCAATAGTACCCGATCTCGACAGCTCATCAACAGCCCGAAACCGCCCTTGCCTAAAGCTATATCAGCATGCCTCGTTGACCCTTTTGAAACGCTGCCCATTGAGGTCGATGGGGTCACAAACCAGCTTCTTCACTTCTACGGCCAGAACAGCTACTGGCAAACCGCATATGCCTTGTCTCCTAAGATAAAACCCTCCATCAAAGGTTCATGGGAGTATCAAGCAGGTGCATGCCTGACTCACTTCCACACATTGATGGCTCGTTCAGCATTGCATCAGCTGCGCATGAATGCAAAATACACCACGCCGGCCACAAAAAAGGCGTTGGAATATGCGGCATTAAAGCATCAGACCAAAGCGATCACTATTCTACGGGAGAATGTGGAACTTGGCTCCAACGCCGATCTCAAACTGATTTTGACTTCGATCATCAGCCTTGCGTCTTTTGAACAGCGATACGGAGAGCGCGAGAGAGCGGTAATCCATTTTAGAACCGGTCGAGATATCATCCGCCAGATTGGCTTGCAGGACGGCCTTCATGATCGGCTGAGAGAGGAACAAGCGCTTTGGTTCGAGGGAATCTATCGAGATCCCGAGGCGAGTTGGATGTGGGGGCAGGAGGACTCGAACATGCGACTTGGGTGGCTAAAATCTCTCCTGAAAGATGTCGATCGGATGTGGAGAGATAGGCAGTTGTTGCCCTTGAAGGACAAAGGCCCCTATGTCGTCGAGGACATGAGGCTGCACGAGTTCCTCTTCCGGGAGACAACAGGAAAGAGCGTGAGCGTGTACGGCGACATCGATGAGTTTATCGCGCAGCAGCGTTGCGTTTTGATTCTCGTGTCGGTCATGTGTGGGGTGCGTGGAGTGTTGGAAGCGCAAGGACATTTAAAAATGGCGTCCAAGACGATGGCTCTGAAAGCTGCAATCCAAGCATATATCGGTTATATCGAAGATTTGTTGGTTGAGCATGATCTGGCCGAAGAACAAGCCGTGGCCGACTTGCTTTGGATGATGTGCCAGAACTATCGCGACGCAAAGCCGCGTCTGGTGAATGCCGGGACGGTGATGGTGCGAGACGCGATGCAAAAGGTGGACCTGCGGGATTGTCACTGGCGTGCCAGCGGGATTGCCAATGTGGTCAAGTATCTTCCTCAGAGTCGGCAGCTGAGTTTGAGGAACTTGCTTCTTGACTTCATCGATGGCAACCCTTATTCGGGTAAGGTCAAGCTTAATGAGTTCGAGTTCAGTTATGCCGGCGTCTGATTTTTGATGATATCTCCGAATGGTGCGTTCCCTGGTATTAATGGAGCTGGAGCTGAGGGCGGAGGTGTCCTTCAGCAGTACAGGTCTGATCACTCAGACCAGCCGGGGCTTGCTGTGGGATGTTGAAACGAGGACAGAGAGTGCCCTTCTGCCGGGGCATACTGCGCTCCCGATGCTGGTCGGGCAACTAATTCTTTGCCGAAGGAATAGGAGAAGGTACAAGAAAGACCTGACGTTCCCGTGGTGATTGAGATCAGGCAAATCGCGCAGAGCGAGGAGAATAGCGGCCATCCGCGGTAAACGGCCCGGAAGTCACGAGAGATCTTATGGACCAGAAGGCTCGAGGCACCGCATTCTAGCAGCCGGACCTCAACGGGGAAATGACATCTCACGTTGCCCTATGATCAATGTGGCATCGCTCATGACCAGGCTGAAATGCCGTGCATGGATTCCACTAAAAGACGTGGCGGATGTTGTTCAGCAGCCGTAGACTCGAGGTTACGCTGGTGGTGATGGTAAGCGTGGGGAGGAGGGCGCGCTGCCGTCTGGACTGCCGAATCCCGGACACTCTCTGTGACGATTGTGCTGGTACGCCTCTTCAAGTCTAGGCACGGCACGACGTGGGAGGCTCTCGATGCGAATGATACCTAGAAGCCTGGGGAAACGGCGCGGCCTCTATCGGGCAAGGTTCCGGGGAGTAGTTGTTAGGTAAATTTGGCTGCAGTGGCTGCCGCGGATGCACAGTGAATGTTCCGGCGAGCCCACCCCCACGACCTAATCGACATCGCCTATCGGATTCGTCACATCCAGAAGGGTGTCCAAAAGCGTCATCACTGGCGCCGGGGAGCTCTTCCCATGACGGGTCATCCAAGTCACACAAGTCGCTGCACCGTGGCCGAGAGCGCCTCAGAGCGTAGTGTCCGACACTGTGATCATCCTGGGTGATGGCCTCGATGGGTACTTAAAAGGCCCGCAGTCCAGGTTGTGTCGGTCGAGGAAACATGCCAGCTGGCATGCTACTGAGACGCAAGGGAAGAGAGAATCGTGCTTCTAGTCTCTAGTTGACACCTCGCCGGTTATCTTCTGTGCCTTCCTAACCATTCGTTGATGGATCGAAGTTTTGATTGGACGCCTTCTCCGCCCAAAGAACCTTCTCTTCCTGGGCAGCGACTTTGTGCAACTTTGCTGGCGCAATCTGGGGCACAATTCAACGCCCAGTGTGTGTACCCTGATATCTGCCCACTCCATCACGATACAGCTGTGGCCCGAAACCTTGGAAAAACCTACCACGAAAGTGATGGAAGAGACACAAACTCTTTGGGGAGAATTTGGCCAGATGATTCTGACCGGGCGCCTCTGATGTCTCCAGGATACCCGTGCTTGTGCCTGGAGGAGCGTAGAAATGACCATGAAGACTTACATTCAGATGATCTTCTTGGACAGTGGACGCACCTCCAAGCAAAGGAACCCCTCGTCCAGGACGTCGCAGGCATCCTTCGAAGCATCATGGGCTCTGGGTCATCTTCACAACGGCTTGCCGATAGCCCCGAGGACGGCTCACATGAACAGACACTTGATCGACCACCATGGCGTGATCAGAGTCCATTGGCATCGTTCCTCCTTTCCGGGCTTCTGTCGGACCAAGATGGGAACCATTTGCAGAGCTGGCTGGGCCAATCTCCTTCGTCATATCTCTTCACCCTCGACGATGATAGCACCTTGTGGAGATGGAAAGAGAAGTCACAGGCCGAGCTGACAATAAACGGCATGGACGGCACATGCTCATCGGGTCTGTCGGGCGTCAGGGAGGGGCTTTGGAGCGATGACAATAAGTCGCAGCAGACCAGCATTACTTCTGTGCCATCAGTGTGAGTATAGATCGCCGAGGGACTATTGGGAGGGCGATATGAGTTGATATTGGAGAGGCAGCATGATGTGAATCATGGTTGATTGGATTCACATTGGAGGGAATATTTCTTACTATCTATTTGACAACATCGCATGTCTCACATTTTTGCTGCGCCCTTTGGGTGGCGGGGAGGCAAGCGAATATTGTGATATCTTGAGTCAGAGCCGATGGCACGTTCCGGAGTTTTTGTAGGTAGCGAGTAGCATCAGTGTGTGATAGAAAGTGACAATTGAAGGGCGAACACGAAGCCAGTTCAACAACGCCAGCACTGGCCAGTGTGAAGTTCGGTATCCGGAAAAGCATTTCCCCGAACCCATGCCAAGAACGCCAACCCGAAACGGGGTCTTGGCCCACAGAACTCAAATATCATCAATGACACGAGATACGGAGCACAAAGTGCATTTCTACACGAGCTGTAAAGAGCCACTGCTTTGATCTATTGGAGGATCATATTTCCATGCCCCCCATGCCCCCAGCCTCGGGCCGTTGCTTCTCGAACGGCGGGCGCCACTGCCTTTGAGTTCCTGCAATATGTAAGGGTCAGGACCTTAAGAGTCTATCACGCTTGACAACGAAGCACGATACGGGAAGTGTTCACCTACGTGATTTTACGTTTGGTGGATTTCGGCCGCGCACTGGGACATAGTAAGTTGCCAATGACGACTGTGAAAGCGGTTCACATGCGCAAATAAAGCACAATACGACGAGAATCTCGAAAAGATGGGCAATGAAAGAAGCCGGCTTCGTTGACCAACATTTTTCCACATCACGGTCAACCTTGTGAAAACAGGATCCAAGTCTTTTGCAGGGGTGTTCTGTGGATTCATCCCAATCCCTTCCCTTCAAACTGGCGGTGACGGGCATTGTCGCATACCCTTGCGCGAACCATGCGAACCAACCCCTCCCCCTTCAGCCATCAGGCAACCGAACGCCGTTGTTCCAAACCTATCTCGGCTTTTTTCCTGGGAAAACTCATGCGGCTCTAGCATATCGCTCAGCCTGATTGGAGGAAAAGACGGACTTCGGTGGAGACCATCCTCGCTAGGCAATACGAGCTGGTGCGCAAGGCAACGGCCAATGCAAGGACCTTTGGTCTCCGGTTTCGTTACAAAATCATTGTGGGTCGGGCAACATCCATCAGGCGAGTTGATCTAGCCCCCCTACGCATTCACGACCTTTCTCCGTTTCCGTTGGAAAAGGAACGCTCGGAAGTTACTAGTGGGATGTTTGCCACGAAGTCGCCCAGAGCTCGTGGTCGGCCGGTTCTGACTCGTGCCATATGGGCCCCATGGGTCGAGGTGGGGATGGCCCTGGTTCCTTTGCAGGTCCAGACTAGGCACGGAAGCAACATGGATGGCCCGAGGCTGAAACTTGCCCGCATCAGGCCATGCCGTTTCTATCGGTTGCCGCCCAGGCTGGAATGTCGAGCGGTGGTAACGTATCCTAGCAGGTAACGTACGAACCGTACGAACCTGGGCAAAGGAAAGTAATGACAACGCTGAAGGGTCAAAATCATCTCGACGGTTGTTGTCAAGTATTAAGCTGTCATGTATCGGAAATGGGTATCCCTGTTCAGTGTTGTCAGAGTTAAGTGTCATCACGATCACAAACGGATGCTTGTTGGGCTCGCCAGGAGGATAAGGGGCACTGTTTGATCTAACAAGTCAGCCTCCTAGGGGAAAACTAGCCCGGGTGCGACGGATCTGTCTCTACTGATTGTTGCGGTTCTAGACTGTTTTCTTCGTCCGCTCGAGCAAGTTGAAAGAGCGACAAATGCCACGTCATACTGATCAGCGAGCGACACTCGATTGCGGGAGACTTCCGACATGGGGGAGGGGGGAATGGACCCTTGGCTCACGTAGTATAGTTCTCCGTGCAGTGAGGATCTTTCAGCTACTGCGCATTGTCTCTCTTGTTCTTCTTTAATTTTGGGATAAGGCTGGTTGGCGCGTACACGAGGGCCTCGTCTGGCCTGGAGGGCTTCTCCAGTCGGTGTGGAGCTGCCGGATGGCAGACACACCTGCACCGAGTAGTCAGTCGTCCTGACGCCCTGGGGCTTGACTAGCGCTGGATTTGCTTCTGCTGGGACCCAGAATGCCACGTCTCTTTGGTTGGGGATGATCTCCATCCCCTGTCGCTCGCCTGTCAGTTGTTGAAGCGAGGCCTCGGAGCCAGAGGGCTGCTGCGAGCTACTGCTACCCGTTCCCATCGCCTGCGTGGCAGCCCATTCAGAGGCCACACAGGGTCGCAAACGGGACGGTGAAACATTGAAGGTAAAATAGTCCCATGCAAGCCCTTGAACACATCTCATTACTGGGACGCACCTCGTTGGATCTTAGTCTTGGTGATATTGCGTCCAGCTTCTATATGACACCGGGACCTAAAGAGGCTCCTTTTCTGGACAGGGTTTGGACGGGGAGGGAGGGCTGCTAGTTGACAGGGACTCGTGTGTGCTCTCGGCAACCAGATGCTGGAGATCCATGATGGCACCAAGTGGACTGACAGATATGATGCACACCCGCCAGCTGGTCATTTCTGACCATAGCCTTTTTTTTACAGGCTGGTTGGTTGGGGTAGGCTAGGTGAGCGCAGGATTGCTTCCCATAACCCCAGGGTAACACGGACAGTTCGGAAGCGGCTCGGAGGGCCTTTATTCGACATGGAAGTCAAATGGAAGTCGCCCGGGGTTTGCTATTTGACCTAGTGATCGGTTGACCTTGGCCACCAGGTGTCAGTAGAGAGAGTCCAGTACGGTAGCATCAGTCCACTGATTGACCCTGTACTTGGAAGACTCTCAACAGTCTGTCAGCTCTGTCCATCTGTCTGTGCGTGTCTGGTCACATATAAATATGGCCGTTCTCCTTTCTCCCAGAGCCCGGAGCAAAGCAAAGGCAAAGCCTGTTAGTATTCGGGCGGAGAGACTGACACACACCCACCGTCCTCTCTCTACCCCACTCAATCGCCCATTGTCTGTTCCAGGGTTCCGCTGTTTTCTTGAACGTTATATCAGCTCCAGCGATTGGCCATCGATGTTGCCCAATCATAAATCATCGATGATGTTCTCATCAGAACCATCTCTTTCTCTTCTGCTCCTTCTTCTCGACAATAGAAACCATATCCCCGCTTCGGTTGTTCACCATAGCGATCGTTATGATCTTGTCCAAAGCCGCAGCCAGATCCAAGATGAAGGAGCACACATCCCTGAATGGCAAGGGCGAAACAATGATCTTGACTTGATCCCGCTGGAAAAGCCATTCGACTCATACATCCGACAACTCGATATCCAGGCACCTCCTGATGAGGGAGATATCGACCTTGATGACGCCTTGCAGCACGTGAAGCTAGATGGGGCAACCTGCCTAGAGCTGTACAACATTGTCCAAAGCTCCAACCTGTCGAGTGTACGAGGTGCGGACGGTGTTGCGCCGCCATTCGTCTCTTCAGGCTCATTCTTGGGCGAGGTGGCTGACGTTCTGCGACCGGGACAGCATTCGACGTCGCTGTGGAGGGAGATTTCAGAGCATGAAAGTCGGATTGCACATTGGTTGGCCAGCTCGACGAGGCTAGACCCATTCCAATTCATAGACATCAGACCCCAAGACGATGTCTGGCGCTTGGGCACGAAACGGGAGAGCAGGCCGTCATCGGTAGACTTCGAAAGCACATATAATGATGGAGGAGGATCGGGCGAAGCAGAGATCTGGAGCATCGACGATGAATGCGAGCAGAGCACTCAGCTTACCTCGGAGCTGTCCTGGTGAAAGCGCAGAGAGGGGTCGGTTTTCCGCCAAAGGCCATCATTGTGTGGGGATGTCGCGTGCGAGGAGTCTAACATCAGTCAGCGGTTCCTGTCTTTCATAATGAGGGTTACGTCGCTAGTGTCGCAAATCAAAAGTGCTTGAAATCAGCAGAGCCAGGACTTAATTCCTACGAGTCCACTGCCGACTCAGCAGCATACAAATCCGGCACTGGTGTGGACGCTACGAATCCTTGGTTGGGTAGGGCCGATATTACTAATCCCCTCTCTGTTACGTCGTTAACGTCTTTAGCAGCGATGCACTTGCCTAAAATGATAAAGTCTCTCCTCTAACTAGGACAAGCATAAAACTCGATAAGGGATCGGTTCTTGGCGAGATTAATACTCGTCAGGATGCGATTCCTGCCAGAATCACATCTTGGTTATATAAGCGAATCAGGAGTCGAGTGTTCCCAGGCGCTGGTTGATACTTGGGGGCCAGTTGTTTCGTTTCCGTCACAAGTAACTCGTCGCTCTCAGCGGTGGGATCATGGAACCAAGAAAGCTTCGAATCTAGTTTAATTGGAGTACTCGTATAGACATCGACGCGTAGCTGAGTCAAGGGGCTGCGTGGCACGGGCCTGACCGGAGCCTTGACCTGCTCGTCCGTAACAGATTTAACCCCACAGTTGATGTGACCATCTACTCGTAAGGCGGATCCCCTTTCACAGCTACACGATAACCTTGGGGCCAAGAGCACTCACACCTGTCTTCCCTATCTCTAGCCATCCCCACGATCGTTGAGGCAACATTCTGGATCATGGCACCATGAGCCGCACTTAACATGTACCACGGCTCAAACTCGGGGAGTGGGCAGAACCCACAGAAAGTGGCTGCATGGACAGACTCGCCAATTCCTCCCTAAGCCTTATCGAGGGGGCGGCCACGGACGGCCCGCCTCGTATCTCCCTTTGATGTATTGTGCGGGAACATGGTCAATCTCAAATAAGCATGCTTAGCTTAACCTGTCCGATGGTACGCGATAATGCCGGTTGCCAATTAGGACCTACCTACGAGAAGCTATCCATTATTTGAACATCCAAAATGCCGGTCAGCTTACGCGGGGCCAAGGCTAGAAGGTTTGTCCTTATGAAGACCCACTCGACTATGCAACCACATAGCTAGCCCTGAGATCTCAATTTCAAACAGGAGCACTCGTTAAAACTGATCTGCAGCAGTCGCCCCGGGACGGAAGACAGATATGAGCGCCTCGTACTTCAGGCTTTGACCAACCACTTCAGGATACCCCTGAGACTTGATTTTGTATTTGGCCGAAAAGCCAAACGCAGCTGAATACTGTCAGTCTGCGTGAAACCGGCAATCGACCACGTCTAACTTGTCTGGGCAATTAAGGCGACCGAGTATTCTCCACTGATATGTTTTTTCAGACTCTGACTATGTGGTCCCAGCCAGCACAGACTCTACCCCTTGGTGATCGAGGCCCACTGTCCAGGTTCCCGAACTGTGGGTTATCCAGTGACACGTACTCAGAGAGGTATCGATATATCACACGACCAATTGTCGCGGCCCTGCAGTAGAGATCGAGGGTAAGACAAGCCAATGAGTAGAATTCATATGGCTGCGGAAGGAATGGTTGCAGCAGTGTAACAGGACGCGGGATTTTCCCTTTGGGACAATCCACATCGGAATATTCGTCGGCTAATTAACCACAAGTTATCACAGTTCCACCACGGACCAAACAGCCCTTTACAGGCTTTTGTTGTCGCCAGTCGGATCCTACTGAGGGCTCACTGCTGCTGATCACGCTAAAAGGGGGTTTCCTGGTTGCCGCTGGAGGATCAATGTCACAGATTCACGCCTGCAGTGCTCATGCTGACCTAATTTAAGAGCCTCTGTTAATTTAAGAAGCGATTCGAAGCGGCCTCCTATATGAATGCATTGCCAACTTATTCATCAAAACTGCAGGCTTCAATATATCCCGACGAGAGCATTCTCTCTCCTCATTATCAGGACCCACCGCTTTGGATAGGTGGCCTGCTTTCTCACTGATAGGTGGTTTGATAGTTGATCATCGTAACCATGCAAGCCACCCCAAGTGGTGCAGCGCTCGACACAGTCCAGTCCAGGGGGAAGGACAATGGCCCGGGGGAAAAGCGAAAACAGCAAAACAGAATAGCTCAACGAAGGTATCGTGAGTCCAACTCGCTTGACCTCGTCAGTGGTTACCCAGAGTGACTGACCGACCCAAACCAGGAGACAAGATAGCTAGCCGCACAAAAACACTTGAAGCCTTTGCCCAACAAGCTCGCCAACTACTCAGTGATGTGGTTGATCTCGAATTGGGAGAGCCACGATGTCCGGAATGCAGCCACTGCCGAGGGCTTGAAAACAATCACGAAGTCAATACGCTTCATGTTGCAGATGCACCTACTCCACCAGCTCATCCTTGTCATCGGGACGCCGTGATAAACTCTTTCAACTTTTCGGACAGCGCATCTCAGGAGAATCTACCAACAATCCCGGCTGCCATCTCAAGAACGGGAACTCGGACTCCTCGCCCTGGCGAACCCCGAACCCTTACGAGCAGCAGTCTTGCTTCCCTACAAGACGATCCAGGAGAAGGGCGCGCAGCAAACACAGGAGTGCCAATGACACCCAACCAAGGCCTCTCTGTAAAACCGAGAGAGGATGCTGCTCCCTTTGGAGCTTTACACACCCCTTTGTCCGACCAGACCTTTGTGGACTATATGGATTTTTCAGGCCTGGAGTTTCTGAACAGTCACACCAACACGAGCATCTTGACTCCATCCGAGGAGTCCGTAGCGCCGACGATAACATGTCAAGAAAGCGTGCAGGCCAGTGCGGCGTTGCATTTGGCGGCAAGAGAAGGCCGAACGCGAATTCTCTCCATCCTCCTACGTACTGGTTTCCGCGTGGATGCGCGAGATGAACGAGGGAGGACGCCGCTACATCACTGTGCAACGCATGGACATACGGACGCGGCCAGGGTGCTTCTCGAAGCTGGAGCCAGTATCAATGCTGTGGATGTGGACGGAATCAGTGTCATAATAGCTGCGGTCAAAGCAGGAAGTGAGAAAATGGTGGAGCTGCTGCTAAGTTATAAGAGATAGCACCTACCGGGACGAAGACGTCGAGATCATCAATTTTTGTTGCAAGCCATCGAGAAGCTGCTCCTTGCGCGAAATCACTGTTTGTCGAAATTCGCATGGACTGCGGTACGCCCACGTAAGAGGCCATGGGTCGTGTACGGAGGAAATGCTGCAAATACTTCAACACAAACAATTAGGACCCTGCTGCGGCCTCCCTCCGTAGCCTGGCCAAGCACTTATTTTGAGGGGTTCGTGGCTAAGTCTCCTTGCGCAGTTTTAGAACCGACTGAGTTCCAGGAATACCTAATTAGGATAGTCTTCGGAGGTATAAAGGAGGGGTCAGCGCTAAACCTCCGTGCGTTGAACGAGGTCTCGTGCGGCCACCTCCGCAAATGGTCTGCAAAAGTCTGCGAGTTAACCATCGAATATCTTATGAGAGATTCCGTGGACGATTGGTCAAGTGCGGAGTACTCGTGTGCAAGTGAGTAGCCGAGACACCTTACGCGATTTGGCGCGGTGCGAAGAGATCTCACGAAGGCCAGCGGCGGAGGCCCCGGTGGGGCCACAGGAGTAAGAATCGTCTCTTCAAAGGCGGTGTAAGGGTGGAAACTCGTCAAATGTAAAATTGAAGTCGTCTAACAGCCCTGAATGCCGCTGATGAGTAATCCTCCATCATCCACGGCAAGAGACGGGGGAGAGACGGGGGCTGAAGTACTTCAATCTCAGCAAGATACTCGGGAAAGGTCGAACAATGCCCACCAAACATCTTGATCTGCTTGGCCTAAGTGCTTACGTTTGCAAAGGATGAAGGCACTTGTGTGAATATAGCTTGGCATGCTTGATCACCCAAGGTAAAACGTTATAGTTTTGGTGTTGTGAGTGCAGGAGCAAGGAACCTCAAGCGAACATGCAGCCGCTCTCACTGGCTTGTCGGCGCAATTCTCCTCCATCAGATTATTGTGCTTCCTCAGGCCCACTCCTCTGTGCTCAAATCCTCCTTCCAGATGTCTGAATCATTGGTGCGACGCGTCCGTGGTGCCGCCCTGGAGGAGGACCTTCTTGGCTGTTCCCCGATGCCCAAATGCCTCGTCTCGCTGGATGCTTTTGCATCCGGCCATGTCCCCCCAAGGTCGCGCTGTGAGTCGATCGAGCTGGTACCCGCCTGGACTATTTTTTGTCGCCACCAGACCAGCTCGCACAGGCCCTGGTCTGCTTGGATTTTCCCTGTGATATCCGCAGCCAGGCTCCCTCATCTGACACGCATGTACAAATTGGACGGACCTCACGACTGCGGGCGCTCGCCGGCATTCCCATCTCTGAAACCATGCACTCCTTACTTGGTCATGTCAGACAGGTCACTAGTTCTTCTACTCTCTTCGAGAAATTGAGTCCGCTGCGAGATACACAAGACAACATAGGGTGGCATCCGGCGCCAGCTAGTCTATCCTCCGTTGTAGTAGTCTTCCTCAGTGTCGAACATGAAACAGCGTCATACAATGTCTCTATGGTATATCGACTTGTGAACAGATGTCTTAGCCGCTACGATCTGAGGAAAGCTGGTCTAGCAACTCAAGTCACATCATGGGTCGGCAATAACAATAAATCTAAGATCCAAATAACGTACACCCACCAGACTGCTGCCACCGAGGTCCTCGCACTAGCCAGCGTCCGGAATTGGGACTCAGGGTAACATGTCTCATCAGAGGTATTTGTACCTCTGTACCTAGGTCTATAGCGAGAACATTGAAGACCTATCGACATTGGAGGTGATTTTATAAACACACGCCGGCAACTTCACTTCACGCTATGCGCAGTATTGGTCGAATGATACCGTCCCTGCCAACGTGTTCAACTCGTGCCATTCCGGCAACTTCCTTAGCAACCCAAGAAGCATGTTGGCACAATGCTCGTGATGCTTGTACTCTACCATCTTGTCATAGTATGGTGTGCCGTCACGAATCACCTGAGACAGACTGAGGAAAAAGTATACACAATGTGTTGCATGCTCTCGCAGCTCAGCGAAAATCTTCCTGTCGCCGTCGAGCACTTCCGCCCAGACATCGTCCCCGACCGGCTTTGTCTGATCCAGGTCTTCCCAATAGACCCAATCTTCCGCTTCCAGGAATTCATTGTTGGCGTACATCGGGCAATTTGCCGGCAACCAAGCCCACGTTAATTGATTGAACTTGCAGCCCAGCGCCTGAGCTTCCGCGGATGAGTTGCCGCACGGGTGCAGGCGGTCGTTCGACTTCGATACTCCGGGGACATGAACTTCTGGAGGAGGAAAATCCCATTTCTTTTTGATGCTGATGCCATTGAACGGCACGACAGAGGCGAAGACGATTGCCGTGCAGGCTATCAACACGAGTATGCCGATATACAACGCCAACCTCCGAACTGGTGAACTGCGCAAGCTTATCGCTGTGTGCTCTCTGTCGACTATAAAGTCTGGCTTGACGAGAGATGTCTGTTCGAGATCGCGCATCATGTCCTTGTCATCTTCCGGCGGATGTTCTTGAAGGGCACGATACCCCTGCGACGACATGAGAGGTTCCTGCATTCTCGGTCAATAGAGCTGTTCTCTTCTAACAGGAAAGCTCAAAACTCTTACACACATAAGGGGGACTGTCAAATTTTGCGAACTGGTTGACGGGGCGCAGAGAGCTCACGCTCGAGGGGGTTCGACGACGAGGCTGAATATCCAGGGTAAGGCATCCCGGTGGAGCCCCATGCTCACATCTCCGGATGCTTACCAAAACCCCCCTGATCTCAGCAACTGCACTAAGCCCGAAACAGATGAAATGAGGCTGCTCACATCATCCATCACAACATGATCTTTCTTGCATGCAGCCATGTTGGGGCTGGTGACCTCTGCACTAGATGTCTCTGCACACATGCCTGCGACCGTCCTCAATCCAAGGCCAATTCATCTACAATCACTGGAGGCAGTCCTTCGTGGCTCGCCACTATCGTATCGACGTTGTTCCGAAAGCCATATCACGTATCCGCGACGAATATGGAAGATGCATCTGAATCAAGCGCTTCTAGGGCGAGCTCTGAGACCGTCCGCGATCTTTCAGACAGCGAGCAGCTACTCAAATACACAAACCCAAAGAAACGAAAATGCGTGCAATTGCGGCAGGCATTTCCCTGGTTACTCTCTGGATTTATGCTGTTCGTCTTGATTCTGCAACATTGGCGCTATCAGTCTAGAAGATGTGTCCCAGTCGGTTATTGGGGATCTTCGGACCTTGGTTAGTAAATCCACAGGCTCCCAGATTAGTGCCTTGAATCAGGTTACCAACGAAGAGCGTTAGAGATCGCACAACGGGAAGTCCCTGCAAGAACGACGCAGGTCAAATTCTCAGGCGGGTTGAAGTGGGATGAGACAAGCCACCTCATCCGGCAAATCGACCCGACAATTCCAGACTACGGCGGCATTCCCAGTCCTGAGATCGATGCAGCCTGGCAAGAGTTGATCTCGAGTGAGTTGCTTGGACCTCGCCCGCTTGAGATCCCAAAACGAGTTACTGACGTTGTTCAGCAACGGATATCTTCCTGACAAGAGAGGAGGTCGACGAAATAATTGGGAACGACGGAGCCTTTGCAGAGGTGCCGCCGGATGCTCATCTGTACACTGACCCATTCACAGGGCTATATCAGGCTGTGTAAGTAGTTGCCACGGGATATATCACAACATTGATTAAGAGAGCTAACTTCAAGTTCGCAGCCCTGCCGTCTTTCATAACTTGCACTGCCTTGTACGTTCTATCTCACTGGCGTTGTCGTGTTGTCTGTTACTGACCGTCAAGGACATTATCCGCCGTGGAGTATACATCCAATACTACCCCGAAGAGCTCACTCCCAGCTTCAAGCCTCACATCCGTACGAAACTCCGCCCCTGGTCCTCAAGGTCTTAGAGCTAGGCGCTAACTTTGCAAAACAGAGCACTGCATCGATTCCATCCGCCAGAGTTTAATGTGCGAGGCCGATATGACGCCGATTCCGGAGATACACACCACTTTCCGGCCGAATGGAGGACTGGAGCCAGTCTTCCAAGTTCAGCACACGTGTCGAGATTTCAAGGCGATGCAGAAGTGGGCCAAGCAGCGCGACGCCCTCGACGAGGCGCTGTGGAGAGACAATGCCCAGAGGTTGAAGCCTGGCGTGTTTGCGAACCCCTAATATCTGGCTGCCTACAGGCAGTGGTTGTGCGCTCCGTAGACTTACTATGTAGTGACTTAGTTGAACGATTTCAGCGTGGACAGGTGTATGCATCTGGCCTAGTATTTTTCATCCTAAGAAAAGAAAGGAATCTGTGCTTCCCCAGCGGTGGAAGGAGGAACACCACTGCACCTTGATCCAAATTTAGACCAGCCACGGGTTACATCCATTCTTCCACTTGTACACATTTCGATGAGCTGTGCGTCGGTTGAGAGAAGCAAGCCCCAGCTTTGATAAATGGGATACAAGCAGCAAGCAGCAAGCAGCAAGCAGCCAGCCTCGAAGGAGTGAGATGGTTCTACAGGCATACTAGCAACTCTGCCTCAAGCTGACATCCTGAAAATTCTGCTATGCTGCAATGGTGACCATGACGTTCATCGACCTTTGAAGACGGTTTTTCTGCGGGGAACCCTTATCTGTGCCGGAGCTTTTCATGCTTTCGCAAGTATATATTTTGAAAAACCGGGTAACTATGTGAAGATGAGAACCGTCTACAGATAGAGAGATCCGGTATACGCCACGAATGCAGAGAAAAGCATTTGCATGGCTAACAGTATGCAACCAATTGATATCGCTCCCAACTTTATCCCTAGTCCTCCAATGTATTTAGGGCGTCCTGGTTCTGCTTCATTGCCCAGCGATGGATCGTGTCAAAACTGCGGCAGGTATGCACCTGCTCGAAATCTGGCACCTCCATACCCGCGCCGATCGAGTACACCAGCGGGATGGGCGTCAGATCCGAGGTGCATTGGACCAGCTGCCTGAGGAAATCGAGACAGTGTTCGATGTGCAGCACGTTATTCCTACTCTCGTCCACCTTGTCGGGGATGTCGTACATGTACCCGTCAATGGTCTGCCGGAGCTTGTCGACGCAGTGGAGTGAGTGGAAGGCGTCAGGCCCGGCGCGGTAGAGGCCGTCGGCGCTGCCCTTGTCGATCCGGACGGAGAACGAGGACTTCTGGTCCTCCGTGAAGGCGAGGTAGCGCGTGCCGATCAGCTCCTCCCAGGCGTCGTCCATCTCCGGAGTCGGGCGACCGACGTACGACGGACCCGGCCCATTGTCGCGATACATGGTGCCGTTGTCGTAGAACTTGATTCCGCCCGTAAATTTAACTTGGGACACTTTGATCGCCGATCTGGCCAGGACTAGAGATCGATATGGGTCAGTATGGACCGTCTCAAGGCGGATGAAAGGCCACAGGGTTACTCACTCATGTCATTGTGGTACCCGGCGTCAAAACTTCCCCGTCCTCCACGCCGCAGATCGTGGAAAAGGAGGAGACCCGAAAGTCCGACGAAAATGAATGTGAGGACTACCCATGGTGTCTGTGAACTCCTCCGGGAACCATGGGGGTTTTGAAAAATCTCGGTCTTCTCTAGAAACTTTTCATCTGCCGGCGAGTGATCTTCTTGCACGGCGATGGGTGCATATTCCTTCCTTTTCGGCCAGAGGAATTTGAAGTCGACCATCATTTCGTCCAGGTCCAGAAATCTTGCTGGGAAATCGGAGCTTGGTGTTGACATGCAGAAATTCGACTTTCGTAGTGACAGTCGTTCTCCAAGACTACCAGCACAAGTTCTGGCTCTTCTGGAGGGTTTCAACTCCGGTCTGTCGAGCTGGAGTCGTGGTATTCCATCATAAGCGACACCTTTCAGGGGCTGCGGCGAGCGAATGATGACCATTGGTTGCTTGCTTACGTGAAGTCCTATGTGGTGATCTCAGGCTATGAGATGTTGTGAGCTGCAAGGCTGCGAGGATCCACCTCTCCGCAAAAGTGGATCACATCATGATGAGGGCATGAATACTGCACAGCTAAGATCACGAATCAAGTAGTTGCTACTCGCTGATAATCATCCGTCTGTTCGAGACCTTGATGGTATGATGGCATCCGCGCCTCCTGATAGTCAAGGATCGTTCTAGGCGCGACAACATCAGACTCAATCGCTCGCAGGCCGGCTGAAACGTTGCGCTTGTAAAGGAGTTATGAGGGTACGAATAAACTTGGCGCCCATGAGATCACATGCTAGTACAAGTGTTTGGGAAGTGGCAGCGACTTTGCCTTCTTTTAGCGACTCTCTATAGTCGTATTTCTGGTTCTACTTGAGATATAGATGAGAAAACCAGACAGATTCAAGCCTTAGAAGAACAAGATATGTTCGCGTCAAGACGAAGTAATTACTAGAATACTAGATTCATGACCACGGCTGAGAACCAGGAGTCACAACGCTCTGCATTTTGTGTCGAACAGCTAGATAATAGATGTCGCCACAAATCCAATTCAATATTGCTCTAGACTTCGAGGACCGCACCAGCTTCCGTCTCCTCTCTCGGGCTGTTGAAGACCATCATACAGTGGTAGATATGGCCGTCTGAGTCGGACCGCGGATCGAAGACCTTATCAGGTCGCGTCTTGAAACGGTGTTCCTTGAGCCAAGAATACAGGCAGTGTTGCCGATGCCACTGGATACTCATATGGAACAAGTGACGGGTACCCAGGTCTGCGTACATTGAAATGTCATGGACACTCAACGGCTGTGTATGCTCCTTGTCTGCCCAGTACAGCCATGTTCCATTCGGACCGTCGCCCTTTGATGCAAATTCGGCCGCAAGCTCCTCGTCTCGGCAGCGCTCTGGCAGCCAGGCTGTCGACAACTCATCGAAGACGCATCCTTTGGATAGAGCTTCTGCCACGCTCTCTCCACAGTAGCAAGGGTGATTCGAATATTCGGCTGCGTGTTTGGGGTTGTCGTATGATGGAACGAATCGTTCGACGCGCATGTTTACCAAGGAGTTGACCGTATTCATGATTCCTATGAATGCCATGAGTCCGACAAAGAATCGGAGCGCGAAGATGACAAGTTTTGCTCGCAGTGATCTCTTCTTGCCGACAGAAAGCTCTGATCGCACAAATTCCTCGAGCTCCTTGGACGCGCTGGAATCTGGTTCTTGACCGTCGAGTAGTCCAACAGAGGACTCTAAGTCCATCGCGCTGTGTAGAGTCTGTTAGTACTCTCTGTCAAGTCCAGTGGATGAATTCATCGAACCTTGGGGAGTGCTTGGTTTCCATAGCGGCTTGCGTTGAAGGCTTGTGAAAAAGGCTCACTACTCGAGTTTGTGAATGTTGAGCGAGCTTAACGACCGCACGAATGCTTGAAGCCATTTTCAAGTGGTGTGTGTGCTCTCGCCATCAGGGGCCGAAGCCTCTCAACATGTATACTAGCGTTAGAAAACTGGAGACTTCAACGCTGAGGTGAGCAAGGTCCACCAATCAGATAACCGCATTTTTCACCACAACCTGATTCCCTCCAACATCTGCTCTGCTGCGACTGCATTTTGAGCACAAGGCCAAAGAGTGTGCAGAGACCTTGGAGACCATTCCCGACACGTGAGCCTTTGAAGCTTTTCAAACATGATTGTGCCCGATTTCTTCACAACTGATCCCGACTGGGCAGCCTATGCAGTCAAGCACGGCTTTCCCCTTCCTCCAGATGAACCTCTCGACAAACATTCTCTGCCGCGATTCGACGCACATTCCTGGAACTTTAAAGCAATCAGAGAGGCAAATGCCGAGACGGAGGCAGTCTGGGCCCGCGACCATCCACTCTCCAGCGTTGGTTACGAGACCTTGCTGACCAACATCCGTGTTCGTGACGATACCTTATGCAGTGTAAAGGTTTCCTGGCCAGCGAACCCACGACATGACAAACGGTTTAGAGGCGCCTCGGCGGCAAACTCATCTCCATTACCAGTATTATTCGTGACGCACGGCGGAGGTTGGATCCAGGGCACGCACCAGACCGAAGAAGCGTGGCTGCTTTGGCCACTTTACAATAGATTTGATGTCATCATTGTCAGCGTCGAGTATCGTCTGGCGCCGGAGCACGGATTCCCAACCTGGATTGAAGACTCCTGGGACGTGTTGCAGCGACTCTTGCATGACACACGACCCTTCTTGCCGGCGGATTGTCCTGTTCAAATCGATCCAAAGACTCTTTACCTGGCAGGCTCCTCATCTGGCGGTGGCATCAGCGCCGTCTTATCGCATCGATGCCGCAACCACGGTATTCCCGTCTCCGGGGTGATCCTGAACGTTCCCGTTCTTTGTGACTACCGCGACATGTCTGCTATTGTGCCACATATGAAGAAGAGAGAGACGTCGTACGAGCAATGCATAGGTACATTTTCGGATTCGCGTGGTTTGATGGCTGTGTGGGACATGATACGACCTTCCCCAGGACCTCAACCAGATCCCCTTGCCTCGCCACTCGGAGACGATCTTTCCGGGCTACCGCCACACATCATATGTGTTGCTGGTCAGGATCCGCTGAGAGACGAGGGTCTACAGTATGCGAAGAAGCTTCAGCAACAAGGTTCCATTGTGAGGTTGCAGGTGTACCCGGGGGTGCCCCACAACTTTGCTCAGTTTTGGGAGCTCAAAGCCTGTCAACGGTTCTGGGACGATTTGCAGAGAGAGATGGAGTGGTTACTGAGAGAGACCAATGTATCTCAGAGTGATGGAAGTTCAGCTGACAATGGCAAAGATTAAGATGTTGTAAGGGAATATGATACTACAGAGCCCGTCTGTTCAATACATAACTTGCTTGCATCACTTTATCGCTGTAATATCTGAGAGCAGAGCCAGGCAAAGCGAGTGAGCAGATGAGAGAGCATTCCTATCAAGCTAATACATGACAGCCCACGTGGCCGACGTGGACCTTGATGGCAGTCGTCCGGTACTCGTTCTCGAATTTATCTGTCCAGTCCACCAGGTACTTGGAGCAATGCATCGTATGGACCGGGTCCACCAGCACGTCGTCGAGATACCGCCAGCCCTCCGACCACGCGCGGAATTGCCTCCTCCAGAGCGCGGCACAGTGTACAATGTGATCCCGCAGCGAGGTGTAGTAGAAATCCAGATCCCCCAGTTCCTCCTTGCGCAGCGGTAATGTCCTGTTCACGTCGGCGAAGGGGTACCAGGACCCGTCGAGCTCGTACTCCATGACCGAGAAGTCATCCTGACACTGGCCGGGGATCCAGGCGTTGCTCAGCGTGTCGTAGATGCACCCCCGAGTCTTGGCTTCCTCGCGGGTTGCGCCGCAGGTCAGATAGTCGACCTCGTTGGCCAACAGCTTTCCGACATGGTTGGTGTGCGCGGGTGAGTTTTCCACGGCGGTGTTCGAAGACATCTCCGGGTGGTGGATCACTGCTGGGGAGAAATGTGCGGCGAGAAGGAAAATGCCTCCCCACAAAAGCGTAGTCGCAACAAAAACCGCCAGGTGGGACACAATTGCCGATTTGAGGATTCTGTCAGTTGCGCGCCGTCGTGGTAAAAGCCAATTCAGAGAGTGATAATGGTCTTCAGAGGCTTCGATTTTCGCCGGCAAGAAGGGCTCAGAGTCGTCCATGGCGTTGACTTGGTGTAGCGATGTCCGTGTGCCAAATCAAGGCCTGAAATGATGGGCTTGTGGTTGTGTGTGTTTGATTGTCGCGCTTTCAACCTCTGGCAAAGAGCAGACAAGCCGATGATACATCCGCCCCCCATGGTCGTTGGGAAGCCTCGGCAGGGAGTGGTGGCTCACATGAGCAATGTTTGCTTATGCCATTGGTGCTTAGCTCTGTTTCCACTATAGAAGCGGGGATTGTTGGATCCTCAGGAATCAGCGCAAAGAATGATCATATAAGCAACAAGGCTGAAGCCCCTTTTGGGAGGTGACCGGTCATGCTGCCAATGTATTACACGATATGGAGCTTCCAACGTAATGCAGATCTCTATCGTTACAGCTTACACGAGCAAGAATCTTTGAGGCAGTGGAAGAGATTCTTGAGTAGTTTGGGTGTTGCAATCCAGCCACATCACGTTTCATAGCCCAATTTTGCTCCAGTATACGCATATTGTTTCTACAATTCACCAGGTCAATGCTATTATAAGCAATTATCTCAAGAGATTCGCTCCCTCAACCATCATGCGAGTATACTGTTGTCATCGAATCTCACACCACAGACTTGGTCAACGTCATCGTACAACTTTCTGCACCACCAAGACAGCATCCTGCCCAGGTTGCACAAGCACGTACGGGATCAAGCTTAAAGCCAAGTCCCTGGCCGAGCATTGAATTCACACTCCGTATGCTCACTCACCTGATCGGATTCACTGCAGCACGAGCCTCAGAGACACCAGCAATCTTATAAACTCAATCTTCGCAGCCCAATCAGCTCCCGCAGCAACACCTCAATCCAATATGAAGTTCTCACTCATTTTTATTGCCGCAATTGCAGGCATGACAGCGGCGACCCCTATCGCCAAAGGTGCTGAGCCCCCTAGCATCTACCGACGCGCAGAAGACACCGAACGAGGCGGGATCCCCTGGAAGCGCGAGGAGGACACCGAACGCGGTGGCATTCCGTGGAAGCGCGAAGAAGATACCGAACGAGGCGGGATCCCCTGGAAACGCGAGGAAGACACCGAACGAGGCGGCATCCCCTGGAAACGCGAGGAGGACACCGAACGCGGTGGCATCCCTTGGAAACGTGAGGAAGACACCGAACGCGGTGGCATTCCGTGGAAACGTGAGGAGGATACTGAGCGAGGCGGTATCCCCTGGAAGCGCGAGGAGGACACTGAGCGAGGAGGCATTCCGTGGAAACGGGAGGAGGACACCGAACGAGGTGGCATTCCTTGGAAGCGTTCCCGAGGAGCTTATTAGACTCCGTCACTCATAACCGAGATGCCAACAACGTTGAGCTGGGAAGAGATTTAGGAGGCATAGGACATCCTCTGTGTGTGTGTCAAGGGTGCCTGGTCTGGGGGTTCAGTCAATCCACTTTCATCACCCGTAGGCTGAATTTTTCTGGTAGAAAAGGGATTGTGAGAAACTGATGGACAGCTTGCTGTTGAAGTGGGTAGTGGAACTGGGAAAATTTAGGGATCTGTAATTCTTGAGATTGTTATTCCCGAGTGAATTGATTTCTTCAAGGAGAAGACCCAATTCTTGCACATTCTTGAATGATCTTGCAGGGTTTTCGTAGGTATGAGGAGTTCAGCTTTTGCTGTTCATTCATAAGCTGGTCGATTGCCACTGACATTCAACACGCAAAGGGCTTCTCCGAGCGAAAGATATGGGAGAGGAAATTATCGACGAGCCACTAAATTTGGAATCTAGCTGGCGCTATACAATGGAGTAAGTTTACGATAAAGAATGAGTTTGAGTGTGAGCGACGTGAGTGCGAACGGAAGAGGAATCTGATTATAAAAGCGGCAGCGGACGAGGGCGGGCTATACGTGAGGTGCGCGCAGTTTTGACGTGTCTTCTCTGACGAGTCGAACTGTTGCGGAGGCAGGATTCCCACGCGCGTCCACATTCGTTGACTGTCATGACAGAAACAACCTCCAGCGACGTGGGCAGTTGTTCTTCTGCACAGACGCAGACGCAGATCACTTAGACACTTGCTTCTTCCTTGGATATGTCCTGATGACCGAGCGATTTATGCTGTTTTTGACTCCTTTGACCGATTGAAATGGCTGACGGCGTGGTGACACAAGCCTTCTCTCTTGTTGGATGGGCATTCCTCCCTGCTGTAAGTGGCTCAACGTCTTTGGAACTAGCATACTGATCTGAAGACAGTACGCTACGGCCTTCCTGCAGTCCATCTACTACCGTCTGACTATCCGGGCTGGACAACGGCATCCGCAGCCTGGCGACCCCATATTTGCCCACCATAACCGCCGTATCCGCGTCTTGGTTTTGTCTCTCTACCTCATATACACCCTCGCCCAAGCCCTCTATGACACCAGACTCGCTGGAGATTTCTACACTCTCCTTGGAGTCACACCATGGTCAACGGAGCGGGAAGTCAAGAGTCGGTTCAGGAAGTTGGCGGCAAGATATCACCCAGACAAACTACATGAGAATGGTCAGCCTTTTCCAGGTGCCGATGAAGTGTTCGTCCGGTTCAAACTGGCGCATGACACTATTTTGGATCCTGCGAAGCGATTTGCATATGATCGTTTCGGACCTGTCATTGTTCAGGTTCAACATCCTGGGCTTAAAACCATTCGAGACTATGTCTACGCCGGCCTTCGTTCCAAAGCTCCTGAATACCTATCCAATGCAGTACTGCTTGTTTTACTCAACTACATCTGGCTGCCAAAATGGGGACAGTTTTGGCGCTACTTTGCTGTTGCCTGCATGGCGTTTCTAGAGCTGTACTTCCTTACTCACGTCTGGCAGCCTCCAAAACTTGTGGTGTTTTGGGTGTCGACGGTTCAGAAGCTCCTACCAGACCTCCTGCCACCCCATCTTCTCCCTTTTCAAATCCTGGGCCTAGCGAGACGAATGTCTATGTCTGTGAACATTTTCATCTCTCAGCTCGCACCTCCGAAGGCACGGGATACGGTCATGCGGGACCTGCAGACTCAGCAGCAGATTGCACATTTGGCTCAAGGAGCAGGCAGGTTAGACGCCGAGTCCGGTGGGTTGCTCCAGCTGGGGTTGAGCCCATTTAAAGGTGACGCAGAGAAATCAGACCATCTGAGGGCGGGAATGAAGGAGTCGTTGGTCACAAGTGCATTGAGGAGGAACCCGGACGTGAGGGCAGCGGTGCAGAGGGCTCTTGACAGGAGGAGACGAGGGCCGATCATGCAGGAACCCGACTGAGGGCCGTCCTTGCAGTTAGTTCACAACACGATAGACTTCAGGCTACATACATGTCGCATTTCCATCCTCTGTTCGTCTCGTTGTTATTGATATTTTTAGTTCCGTAGTTCAATCCGTGTATGCTTGTGAGTGGTGCCTGTTTTCCGGTGCCCTTCCTGGGTAAGTGTGGCTTCACCCTCTGTGGGTTGCTTGTCATTTTAGCGGGTGTTTGATGGATGGTCGACACTGATGACGATGATAGGGTGTCAGTGACCGTCTTGGAGACCTTTTTGGAGAGACTCGAAGAACGAGGTTGGGCCAATCGTTCCCCGACCGCATGCCGGCGATCGAGTGCCACCTTGGAAAACGACCTTCTCCACCATCCCAACGCGACTCGGTGCCAGGATTCCGGTTATCTCGAGCAACTCGACCACTTTCAACTTGACTCCCCTCCTCTCCTCTCACCTGCGGCCCTGCTTCTCGATTGTGCGGCTCTCTCTAAGATCAAGCACCATGCTGACCGCACTATGTCGTCGCCCTTCAATAACACCTCGCTCCGCTTCCGATCCTTCTGCGCCACAAACGATGATCTCCCTACCCAGCCGAGCATGGACACGCGCCCAGACCGCATTCCGGACAACGTTAACACCACCGTTATGACCCCGTCCAATGACTCCCAACCCTCAATTAGCGATGGGAAATTGCTGTGTTGCTGCGGGCGGCCAGAATGTGCCTATCTGGAGAACAACAACACTATCTTAGGCGGCATAGAGAGAGATCTCGAGACCGCGGCAAGACTGGGTCAGGTATGTGCACCACAACATTTCGGAACTTCGGGTGATGCTCTTGTTATGGCCCACCCACCGTTGGTTGCGCCTGGATGTGCACATCTTGTTTGGTGTGGACGGTGAATTTTGGGAAGGCGCAATGTGAGAGTGTCGAGTTGTGGCCATTCACTCCAACTTTGCTTGTGCATGCCCTGTTTATCTCTGTTCAGCGCACCTCATGCTCTGTCCGATGAAATGGATTTCCTTTTTCCCACTGCAGCTGGCTGCTCAGCCGCTCTCGAGAACATGCAGATGGGCAGCGGGCTAACATTCGCTCTTCAGGCACTTCTCAGTCGACATGAATCCTACGTGTCCGAATCGCAGCACGAGCACCGGCGCCTCACAGCTTATATCAACGAACTGGAAAACGAAAGGGCGGCTTTGCAGTCCACAAATGACAAGATTGTGGAGGAAAATCGCCAGCTTTTGACACAGCTCGAAACGGCCAACACGTCCCTCAAGGAAAGCGATCACCATGTCAAGAGTCTTGAGTCACTGCTTCGTGACTGCGAAGTCGAGGTTCGGAGATTGAACGGCCTCAGCCGGCGTACAGAAGAATTGGAGCTCAAAATACTCGAAATGGAGAAGGAACGCATGGCCTTGACCCAACAAGCAGATGATTCGAGGGGTGAAATCCGGAGCACGATCAAGCGGTGGAGGGAGAGCGAAATCAAAGTCCACCAGCTTGAGCGTGAAGTTCAAAGAATTGAATGGGATGCGAAGGAGGACAGAGAACGCTACGAAGAGATCATTGCCAGGCTGGAGCGTGAGCGTGTTTTTGAGAGAGAATTGGGTGGTGCGGAAGGTCGACTGAAGTCCGCTGCTGCCTTCAGAGGTCTCAACGCAGATGAAAAGAACACCAACGTGGTCGGCCACTTTGTCAGGGACATCCTTCAAGACAATGCGAATCTACAAGCTGGGATCGTCGAGCTGAAAGAGCTGCTCCAAGCGTCCAACGAAGAAGTACAGAACCTGAGAGAGCAGATCCTGGAGCATCAGCCAGTAGATGACGGCAGTTCTGGACCCATCTCCGGGTCAGTCCCTTTGAGCGATCAACTTGGTTGGTCACAGCCTTCTCCGAATGTGCAGCAATCGGTGCATGTCCACCA
This sequence comes from Cladophialophora immunda, assembly GCF_000835495.1. Lineage (NCBI taxonomy): Eukaryota > Fungi > Ascomycota > Eurotiomycetes > Chaetothyriales > Herpotrichiellaceae > Cladophialophora > Cladophialophora immunda. The sequence continues at coordinate 5,876,407 of NW_015622541.1, forward strand.
CCATTATCACGCCAAACTGGCGAAGCGAGACAGGGCTCCAACGGTTCGAAGATCATCTCGCAAGAGGACAGTGGTGGGCCTGGGGTTTCTTCCCTCGACGCCCGAGTCTTCTGCACCTACGACGCCGAACACCGGTCCTCATCGGTTTGCCTCCAGCCCGGTTTTGCCCATCGCTCTCCACCAGCCACAAGCTATAAAGAAACGCTGGTCTGTTCAATCCGCTACCACAAGCTCGTCTGTGGTCTCTAGTTTCCCAAGCTCTCCGCGGTCATATTTGGAGCAATCCAGCTCTATCTTCGACCGGCTTGAAGCTGGAGAAGAGTCGTCCAGGCCAACGAGTCCCGAGTCTACCGGCGGCTTCGCATCTCCCCGGTTGAAATTTGGATCCGAACACGATGAGAGAACAAGAGCCCTGCTCGCAGAGGAGGGACTCGAAGAGAGCGCCACACAAATGTTTGCGAAAGCCCAACAGGCGGACCTGAAAGGTGATGTGGACCTCCATCATCAAGAAGAGGCCAAGGAATCAACTTCGCATGAGCTGACTCCCAAACCTTCACAAATTCTTGTTGCTGGTGAAAAGGTATATCACACCATCCAACCCGATTCTCTGGAATTCGACCCAACCAAACAGCCTCGTGAACGCCCAGAACCGGAGCCACCTGATATAATCATCGAAGGGGAGGTGCCGGATATACCAGACAAGTTAGTAGGAGAAGGGCACATTAACGGTATGTGCCACCCGACGACGTCCCATGATCTGGATGTTACCTCCGACGATGCCACTCCGTCCAGCCTCCGCCGGACGGCCTCGCACGACTCTCTAGTGTCAATCTCTGGCATGGACATACACATCGCCAAGCGACCGACTTCGTCGACATCTCAGTCGTCGAATACGTTGAAAGGGAACAAGGCATATTTCGCTCTTTCGCCATCTGCAGCTCGAAGGATTGCCTCTGCACAGCCATTGGCGATGGTGACAGAGTACACAGCATTGAGCTCGATGACATCGTTGAGCTCAGACTCGGCGAGCGGTAGGTCGGCTGGACATCAAATGCCGCAACGCAGTGTAAGCTCGAGTGTCGCAGCATTGAGTGGTCTAGCCGATCTTTCATCCTCCCAACCTGACGACCAGCAACCTGCATCTTCCGGATTGGGGCGTCTGCTTGGTGGCTGGGTAAGAGGCAGATGGGGCATTGCACCAATGAAGTCAAGTTCTGACTTGACATCCTCGGCCGCTTCAACCACATCATCATCGAGTGAAACCCAGCTACAAGCTGGGTCCCCTTTCCCATACATGGGTGGACGGCTTCCTGGGATTAATCAGAGAGGTCCTATACCCGGATTCAAGCCGGCGCCGAAACTCACCGGTGTGCAAGTGACGATGGTTAATGAGGAAGGGCTCAAGGAGAGTCTGGCAGAAGGGTGATGAGTTCGCTCGACTGCGATCCACGATGATATGCTTGGGCGATTGTACCGGGTGTAGTACTGAGTTGGGATAGTGAGCGTTTCTGCAAGCATTGTCTGGATGGCACGATGATACCCCTGAATTTAACCTGGTCCTTTCCTACAGGACGTGTTGGACTGGACGTATAGTGAACGAAGTTATATTGCGATATAGGTAGAACGCTGGAGTATTGATGTGGACCCACGTGATTGAGACAGACCGAGGCATCCATGCTTGGGCTCCACATTATCAACTGCTTTCCCACTCTAAGATTGCAGTGCAGCCTGCGTGCATAGCCGCTTTCGCAAGGTCGTTTCAGCACCTCCGCAGAGACAAGTCACGTGTCAATACCCCAGACTACTCCGCGATTATTGCCCACCTGCCACTCCGGCCCCCGACCTCCACTACCACCACCATCACCATACCTGATCAAGTGACCATGTCGGGGATAGCAAAGAGCTTTCAGGTTTGGCTGCCATCTCGTGTCTGGCATCAAAATTCATCTGCTCACGCTCATACGACAGATTACGCCTAATATCTGCTCCTTTCCAGCGGATGCAGAGGATACAACATGAGAAAACGATGGCCACCGGCAAATTCCCTTAATGGCGACAAGCCAACCCCGACTTGCAGCAACTCTCCATTATCTCCGCCGCCGATCACTAGAAATACCACCGCTAACAACACTCTACCAAAGTATTTTGCCTAAAATGAATCCCACAGGTGCTCTAGGCCTCTGACCCGTGAGGAGTACTCCCGGACCGTCGACAAGGCATAAGGACCTCCGAGCCCAGAGGTAGGTTACCGCTGTCCTCGACAAATGAATTTGGAGGCCAGGTTCTGATAGACCATGACACTAGTGACCAGACTTTTGATCACCTGGCTAGCTGCTGCCTATGCCGTTGCTGCCTCCGCCGTCAACGGTGAGACCGGCCAGTTGGCTGGTAGTGTCTCCCGACGAGGCCAACCGCTACAAGATGTGGTAAGCATTGGACACGTCTGCTGGTGCTGATGGGGCATGGTATTGAGGATTGTTCTAGGTGACCTGGGATGAGAATTCCATCATGATTCGCGGTGAGCGACTTATGATACTTTCTGGCGAGGTGCACCCATTTCGCATTCCATCCCCGGGACTCTGGCTCGACATATTTCAGAAGGTCAAGGCTATCGGCTACAACACTGTTTCGTTCTACACGGATTGGGGACTGTTGGAAGGCACACCCGGAGAGGTCATTGCACAGGGCGTGTTCGCTTTGGACGAGTTCTTCTCAGCTGCGTCCGAAGTGGGAATCTACTTAATTGCCCGACCCGGGCCGTATATCAATGCGGAAACTGCTGCTGGCGGTCTGCCTGGGTGGACATTGAGGATCAACGGAACTCTGCGTTCAAGTGCACCAGACTACCTCGAAGCTACGCAGAACTACGTGTCGACGATTGCGGCCATCATCAGCAAAGCTCAAATCACCAACGGTGGGCCCGTCATCATGGTGCAGCCGGAAAACGAGTATACATCGTGGCCAACTCTGCCGTCCGGGGATTTTCCGGAAATGCCGCAAAAGGAATATATGAAATACGTCGAGGACCAGTTCAGAGCAGCTGGTATCGACGTTCCGTTCGCTTTCAACGACAACCTCGTCCAAGGCATCTTCGCTCCCGGCACGGGTCCGGGCGCCACAGACATTTATGGTATCGACGCTTATCCATTGCGCTATGATTGTGAGTCTAAACCGATTCAAGACGGGAGATTCGCTCATGTAGTCGGTAGGTGCTCATCCTGACGTTTGGCCAAATACTCGGTTTCCGAGAAACTGGCAGATTATGCATCAACAACAAAGCCCATCAACGCCTTTTGCCGTGATGGAATTCCAGGGAGGAACAGGAACCTCATGGTAAGTCTCAACTAGAAACTTGATTGGGAGCGTCTGCTGATACTCTCCAAGGGGCAGCGTCTCGCAGGATATGTGCAATGCTCTCGTCAACGAGGAGGCTATTCGAGTTTTGCACAAGAACAACTGGAGCTTTGGAGCAAAGATCCAAAATACATACATGGTAAGAGATCCTCTTAAATCAAGTGACCTTCAGCTCACTGTTCCAGATATACGGTGGTACGAACTGGGGGAACTTGGGTTATGAAGGCGGTGACTCTTCCTATGATTATGGCGCCGCCATCACCGAAGATCGTCACGTTTGGAGGGAGAAATACAGCGAAATGAAGCTTCAAGCCAACTTTCTCAAAGTCACTCCGCAATATCTTACAGCTAGAGCTCTCAACGAGACCAATGGGACATACACTGACACAGACGCCATTACGGTGACCCCGGTCGAAGCGACAGAAACCAACACCAACCTTTATGTTATTCGCCATGCCAATTGGACATCCATGGACACGACAAGTTTCAAACTGACTGTCTCAACTGCCGCTGGAGAGGTCACAGTCCCCCAGCAAGGAGGCGAGTTAACTCTTTATGGACGAGATTCTAAGATCTTTGTGACCGACTACGATGTGGGCGGCATAAATATGATTTATTCATCTGCCGAAATATTCACATGGAACACGGATTACACCGGAAAGACAGTGTTGATAGTATACGGAGGCTCCGACGAGCTGCACGAACTCGCCGTTCCTATTGCGCTTCCCAACCCGCAGGTCGTCGAGGGTACTGGGGTCTCGATCACGCCGACGCCCTCGGCTTGGGTACTGCAATGGAATGTGACAGCAGATCGCCAGGTCGTGATGGTCGGAACGCTGGAAATTCACTTATTGTGGCGCAATGATGCGTATACCCATTGGGTATTGGAATTGGAGACGTCGCCACCCCTGAGCAACTATTCATCCCCGTCAAAACAGAGTGTGGTTGTCAAGGGAGGCTATCTTCTGCGCACGGCGTCCATCGACGGCTCAACTCTACATCTCACCGGAGATATAAACTCCACCACGACCTTTGAAGTCATCTCCGCGCCATCTGAGATTTCTGCAGCGACCTTGAACGGCCAGATTATTTCCACATCAGTGGACTCACAAGGGAAACTCAGTGGCACTGTCGTGTTTGTACCTCCGACGCTCTCGTTGCCCAACCTTTCTGGACAGAGGTGGTACTCCTTGAACTCTCTGCCGGAGATTGGCGGCGCTTACTCTGACGACGCATGGATAATATGCACAAACCCGTCGACAACCAATCCTCAGCTGAATCTGTCGACACCCACTTCCCTCTATGCGTCTGACTACGGGTTTCACACCTCCTCACTTCTCTATCGTGGCCATTTCTCTGCCACTGGCTCCGAGACATCCGTTTTTCTGAACGTCAGCGGCGGCTGGGCCTTTGGACACTCGGTGTGGCTTAACTCGACGTATCTGGGATCGTGGGTGGGGAGCCCAAGTAACAAGACATATGCAGAGACGTTCACTCTTCCGGATGCGCTTGTTGCGGGAGACCATTATGTTTTGACGGTCTTGATCGATCATATGGGCCAGGATGAGGAATCCCCCGGAACGGACGCGATCAAATTCCCCGTGGGCATCCTCGACTATTCGCTTTCGAACCGGTCCAAGGCCGACGTCACCTGGAAAATACAGGGAAACCTAGGCGGGGAACAGTACATGGACAAATCGCGTGGCCCGCGCAACGAAGGGGCGCTCTTCGCCGAAAGAATGGGCTACCACCTCCCGTTCCCGCCGGTGGACGACAACAGCATCGGCTGGAGCGACAAGTCACCCATCCTCGACGGCACATCCCAGCCCGGCGCGGAGTTGTTCACCACCAATTTCACACTCGACGTGCCACAGGGCTACGACGTCCCCTTGTCCTTTGTGTTTGGAAACCACTCCGCGCTCGAGGGTCCGCACTACCGCGCCCAGCTCTGGGTCAACGGGTGGCAGTTTGGAAAGTACATCTCTCACCTCGGTCCACAGACGGCGTATCCGGTCCCCGAGGGGATTTTGACATACGACGGCACCCCGAACTGGGTCGGCGTGAGCATCTGGAGTCTGGACGGCGATGGTAGTGATGGCGCGGGAGGTGCCAAGCTGGGAAGTCTTGACTTGGTGCCGCAGATGCCCGTCATGAGTGGCATGAAGAGACCATATACTGTGCAGGGGGAAATTGGGACGGAAAGAACGACCGCATACTGATTCAAAATATTCAGTATGGCAAGCTTAGCTTTGTGTGAGACTCAGTATAAGGTTCACATCCTCAGAAAGCTTCGACCATGAACAAGCTGCCACTGACCGGTATCTATTCTCGCTAGACGTGAGACGTTCTCGCAGAAGAAAAGAACACGGAGGCACGACTATATCGACAACGAACTGCTGTCTCTTCCTTCAACTCTTTCTACATTGCTTGCCATCAAATCCTCCACGCCCACGCGACCGCCCTCAGTCCTCATTCCACGGGGGATTCTGCACCCAGTCCTTCTTCCCTCCGGCCATGACCCGGGCCTTGACCTCCTTGAGCTTCTGGTAGTCGGCCTCGTGGTGGAAGTAGTCCCTGCCGTCCATGGCACCCACCGCCGCGCGGATGCCGGCCAGCAGCGCGTCCGCGCGGCGCATCTTGTCCTCCACCACGCCCTTGTTGTGCCGGCCCACTTTCCGCAGGCTCCAGATCTCCAGGTCGAGCGCGTACCGCTGCCGCATCATCTCGCGCAGCCGCCGGAGCTCCTCGGGCGTGACCTTCTGCCCCTTGTGCCGCTGGGCGGAAAGGAGGTCGGCCTTGGAGAGCCGGTCTGAGTCTTTGCTAGAAACGAGAAAATGGGGGTTGTCAGTTTTGTGTGTGAGGCCTGTGAGGGGGTCTTCTGCCGAAGGGGAGGGTGGTGGCCCGCGCACGTACTCTTTCTTGATAAAGCGCATCATTGGGAAAGGTGTGGTTTTCGTTGCTCTGCCGGAAGAAAATGAACTATGGAATGCAGAGTCAGCGATGGGACAAACCACCGCTTTCGAGCCTGGGTCAAATGTACCGGGGAACCACGGTCTGTATAAACAAGATTTTCCCTTTGGTTATTCTTGTCCCACCGTAGAATTCGAGTGGTTCTCAATGGTGAAGCTTTGTCATAGGGTACGACCGAGAACTGGATTCAGATCAGGGGAGAGGTACCATTGACTGACCTCTATTGTTGTTTGGTACCGGCTGCGTCTTCACCTGGCAGACTGGCCAGTTAAATCTGCAGGTGTTGAGGAATAGAATCCAGGGTCATAGTCAAAAGAGAAGAAATACGAAAGATGAAGTGGCACGTGGCCATATTGGGAGGACAGCGGATCGATATCAGGCTGACAAGCTGTGGGCAGGGCACGAAGGTGTGCCTTTTCGCCCAGGAAAGGCACCCAATCTGGGACTATGAGGCTCAACGCAGCCAATACCGTGTCGTGTTGCCCACGCGACCCTGTGTGTCTTTAGTAGATGCAGTAGCTTGCGGGCGCTGAGTCCTAGTTGCAAGTCTCTGCATAGCTAGGGTATGACTACGGCAAACTCTATCATGATTGTTCCTCCTCAACCGCTTCGGAACCATTTCAGCCTGGCGGGCTAGAACCTGGTCTTCTCGCCTTCACAGCCCTTGATGACCTGCTCCTTGACAAAGCGTTGGCCTTGGGCGTTTCCCCTTCTTCGGACCTCGGGCTGAATCACCAGATCGGCCGTTGCATTCGCCGCCTTCCGATGGACGAGCGCCTTTGCGCCCTGCGCTGGGAAAACCAAGTACACTCGACATTTTTGGGCCATGACGTCCAACCAGAAAGTGGCAGCGACCTCGACGAACTCTCGGACGAGGAGGAGGTCGTGAGGCGACGGAGGCGAGATCGCTTCTATCGCGTTGCAGATGTCGCCCACGGCAGCACCTACGCTTTGATCGTACCTTTGTTTCAACCTGCGCGATGCTTCCGAGTCGGATTTCTTCGAAGCGTCCCAGTATTCTTTGACACGTTCGAATCGCCATGCCTCGGACTCCTCTGAAGCTTCTGGCCAGTGAGGCAGTTCGGAGCTTTGATCTACATTGGATTCATCAGCCTACAAATACTAGCGAAGGAAAATGGTTGAACCACGGTGACAATGGTGCATTGGTACTTACCTTCGCCAAACTCGCCCGTCCATTCGCGGTGCATTCTTTGGCCGTCGTCACCGAGCACTCCGAATGGAGAGTGGAAGATCTTCTCCTTCAGGATCATCCAGATGGTGCTTTGGACGATTTGCTGCTTCAGCTTCCTGGGGTTCTCAGAACGCCGCAGCACGTTCTCCTGGATGGGCCAGCGGGCTTCTCGTTTCTTCTCCCACTGGATTCTCGAGAAGCTGTCCACTTCCCCGGCCAGCTTTTTGAATCGGTTGCATATCTCTGGGTCGGACAGTCCTTTGAAGTGGTCTCGTTTGACCAGCTCTCCTTTCAGTTCTTCGGCTTCTAGTCGGAACTGCTCAATCCTCTCCATCTCTCGTTGGCGAGCCTCCTTTTCTCTCGCCTCAAAGTCTTCCCGCATACGGTCCAGTTTAACATTGTATTCCTGCTCCGCCTTCTCCAGAGCAGCCTTCGACTCTCGTTGTTCATTCTCGTGCACTTCCTTAACAGATTGCATAGCTGCCTTCCACGTCGCAATTTCTTTCCGATGGCGCTGGTCAACCATCTGTGCTTGACTGGCAGCGTCTTTCTGCTGCTTTTCGTGAGTTTCTCTCCATGCCCTATCGAAATCATCCATCCTGATTTGATGGTTCGCGTTCAAAGCATCGATATGCGCCCGATGCCGCGCTTGCTCCTGTCTGAGTTCGTGGTTTTCGCCCGTCAACTTCTTCCAACTCTGCTCAAGGCCACTGTACTGAGCCTCCATCTTTCGAAGATTCTCTGTCTTTGCCTGAACATGTTCGATTAGGTACCTCAACGCCCCGTCAGGACCAGATTTCTTCAACAGGAGATCCACATCCCGGGTCCACGGTATTTCACGGGCAGCTCTCCTGAGTTCAGCTTCGACGGCGGTTAATTCTTTGGATGCATCCACATAGGGTTGGTAAGCTCCCACAAGAATACCAAACGCATTTTCCACCCCTTCTTCCCTCGATTTCAACGCAGTATCCACGTCCTTACGGGCCGCCTGAGGTGACGCTCTTCTGATTTGCCCTGCAACACGATCCAGCACAATAGACGCATACCTTTTCACCTGGTAGTCATCAAAAATCAGTGCCAGCATGGCCTCGGCACCACCTGTCTTCTGCGCATGATTTAGATCGGCTGGCCGAATGTCGTGGTTTGCAGATCGCAGCTTCTCTTCGACGCGCACCAAGGCTTGCTCGGCCTTCAGGCTGGACTGACACTGGTCGAGCAGGAGTTGCAAGGCGCCCGCAAGGCCGTGTTTTCTGATTTCCGCATTCACCTCGGATGTCCGTACATGGCCCTTCATGGCCGCTCGGATCTTGTCCTCAAGATGATGTAAACGGTCCTCTGCGTCCAGTGCTGGCTCGTACACGTCGATGAGAAGCCTGAGTGCGCCGCTGGTGCCACGCTTCTTGAACGCAGTGTCGAGTTCGCTGTCATCTACAATGCCGTCCGCGGCTTTCCGGATTTCTTTGTCGATGCGGTAAAGCTCGTCGTCTGCAGCCTTATTCGGACGAGGGGCCATTGTGCCGGTTTGATCGCCGGTTTGACTGTGCATCTTATCACCAGTGGCGTCCATCTCTGAAGCACCTGTCTGCTTACAATCGGCCTTGTGTTGGTTTGCTTCCAGCTCTGCGGGAGCGACAGACGTCGACCTTGAATGGAGACTGGAGAACCGCGATTTGAACAGACCACCGCGGCCTTCGGTCGTCGTCGTGCTGGAAGGCTTATCCTCCAGCTCATGAATGCCTGCGGCGCTCTGTGGGATTGAACCACCGTCTCCGAGGGCATCTAATTCCGCTGGAGGCAGGACTGAAGATCCTCTGGTTTCCGAAATCTGACTTGCGGAGGGGTCATGGTCTGGCCTTAATGTTGTTGCTGTTGAGAAGCGGACGCTCTCTTTTTCCAACCCACTGCTGGCTGAAGGGGCAGTGCGAGAAACAGAAGAGAAAGCAACATTTGCTGCAATGGGAGAGGGCGTTGCCATAGCTGCCCCTCTTCCGTCACCAGTTTGGAGCTGGTCGTCGACTTCCGTCCGGGACGCTAAGCGAGGAGGTACCAGAGCACTGACCGGACTAGACAGCTCCCGCCACTTCTTCTTCAAGCCACCCATGCTATGAGAAAGGGGTAGTACCGGCTAGACTGAGACGAGGATCATGCAGAACAGGGTCGAGCACAAAGGGAGCGGGAGCAGAGAGCCCTGCTGTTCCCATCGATGGCCTTCAAGTGCTAGATTATGATCTCGAGCTTTGTAAAATGCTGGTCTCCTTTACGGATGCCTAGATTGCGACAACAGCAGGATACATCGATGAGGCTGAAGAGGAACCCGCCAGACCGGCGCTAGTAAGGTCGGGCTGAGTGAACTTAGCTATCCACGTATCCACAAGAGAGACGGTATGCTTCTGCTTTTGAAGTTCGCCTTATGGTTGCCTTTCAGCGCCTCGCTGCAGTAGTGCAATCAAGACTCGACTTGCTAGACTCAAAAAAAAGGACGGCGGTATCCTGGCCAAGCTCGGATGTATGCACGCTACGCCTCGGTCGAAGCGACGCACAAGCTGTGAGCCTGACTGGATATAACGGCACAGTATCACAGTGAGGCGCCGAAACAAGTCATCGAGGCCATACCGTAGCCATTCTCAGCCTGAGCATGTTTCGGGACAGTGCCTTCACGGCTGACCTTGGCCATGGGACTCTGTCTTAGCTCGACTTCTCCCACTCCCTATGCACACTGGCGTTTTCTTTTCTTTCGCGGCCAGCCATCATGTCTCGTGGTTTTTCGTCCTTCTCCTTTCGTTTACCGCCCACCTATTCACCTCTCTCGACACTCGTACTGGCGTTGACTTGGAAGAGAGCCGCGGGATAGCCTCACACGATGGCAGAGAACGGAGCCACGTCACACAGGGAACAGCGGTTCGTCATCGGCTTGGACTATGGCACGACGTACACAGGTAATGCTTCCTGTCGACGAGAGAGTCTGGGGGTGTTTTGGCTGACGATCAGGGCAGGGGTCGCCTTCGCGACGCCCAACTCCAACCAGCTCCCGCTCGACGAGATCGACCTGATCGAGGACTGGGGGTCGAACATGGGGAACCACAAGAAGATCCCCAGCGTGATTTCCTTCTCCCCGTCCACGGAGGCCATGGAGCAGCAGTGGGGGTACGACCTCAGCGAACACGCCATCTCCATCGTCCACACCAAGCTGGAACTGGACCTCCAGGACGTCGCCGGCGAGCTCGACCTCATGATCCAGGCCCTCGACGGCATGGGTGACTTCGGCTTCGACCACATCAAGGGCGCCGGCGCCGCGCACGCCTTCAGCGACCGATCCTCCGAGCAGGTCGTGACCGAGTACCTGTCAAGGGTGTTCGAGCACCTGTCCGCGGCCATCGTCAACTTCTCCACAACGTTCAGGGTCCGAGTCCCCGTCGACATTGTCGTCACTGTGCCAACGGTACGGAGAGCTTTCATATTGTCATATTGCGTGCCTACGAGCGTCTTTCCTTTTCTCCGTTTTAATCTGACAACCGCGCAGGAATGGTCTTACAGAGCAAAGAATTCCACCTTCCGGGCCCTTACCAACGCCGGCTTCAATCAGCAATATTTCCCAAAGCTGGCGAACGTCCTGTTCATCACGGAACCCGAAGCGGCAGCAATATACACGGCACGGTATCTGAAGGACGAGATCCATGAAATATTCCTCAAGGTAAGTTTCCCAAATAGAGCGAGATGCTCAGCCCCCACCCCCACGCATAGCTGACGATTTCCCTACAGCCCAATTCTTGCTTTATCCTCTGCGACGCTGGTGGTGGCACGGTCGTAAGTCTTATACAGGGGCCATGGCTTCCTCTCTTTTGCACATTCTAACTTTTGCATTTCTCATCGTAGGATGTCGTGTCGTACAAAGTCAAACAGGTGGAACCGTCACTGGTACTGGAGAGAATTGGAGTTCCAACGGGTAATTAAGTGTCCCCCTTCCCCTTGAATCTGTATACCGGCCGTAGAGATGCTGCTAGCACTGAACGAAAAAAAAAACCGGGCTAACATCTGCCCAACTCAAAAAGGCGACAAGTGCGGCGCCATCTACATTGACATCGCGTTCAAGGAATGGCTGAGGCAACTGCTGGGCAACAAATACTACGAGAAACTCGACCAGAACCAGGATCTTCAGCGGATCACGTCGCACACCTGTGAAAGCAAGGCCATGCGCCAGCTGATGAAGTCGTTTGACGTGCTGAAGAAGCAGTTCCACAAGAACCACAGGGACATGGCGTTGGACCTGCCTCCGCCGCTCCACAACTTGACCCTGGACAACCGGGTGGACTGTGGCGAGATCAAGATCACGAAGTGAGCCCTCAGCTGCGTCCAAGTCGGTGGGATCTTCACCTTCTTACTGACCACCTCCTTTTTCCGTAGCGCCACAATGACGGGATTCTTCAACTTTTGTGTGGGCAAAATCATGGATTTGCTGCTGGGGCATATTCGTCAGATCGACAATCTAGGCAAGCAAGTCAAGGTGAGTGACCAACACACCAGCTCTATTGTCCCCTGCGCTAGACGAAGCATGAGCATCCAATATGGGAACAGGGGGAATGCTAACGGGATTGGCTTTACAGAACATCTTTCTGGTCGGGGGCTTCGGAGAGTCGCCGTACCTGCAGGAAGAGATCGAATTTTCTCTGCGCCTGAGGCGGATCAAACTCAGGAGGCCCGACACCTCGTGGACCGCGGTGGTCCGGGGCGCGGTCCTGCACGGCATCGAGAAGGACACGATCTCGAACCTGTCGGTCGCGACGCCGTGCCCGCGGCACTTCGGCATCAGCGTCAGTGAGCCGTTCTCCAAGATCCACCACGACGAGAAGGACGTCACCGTGAACTCGATCACGAAGTCGCCGATCGTCGAGGGCCGGCTCCTCTGGATGCTGGGCAAGGGGGACCTGGTCCTCTCCGACTCGCCGACCACGGTGTCCCAGATGATCAGCCTCTCGTTCCGCGACACCGACAAGACGAAGCGGCAGCTCGCCATCTACTCCTACGCCGGCGACGACGGCGACGACGACGACCGGCCCCACACGATCAAAAATTCTTTGGACGGTAAGCAAACCACCAAGCTCCCCCTTGGCCATGTCTTCTTCAGCGTATTTTTGGAATCGAGTAAGAATGCTGAACGCTCTTTGATTCTCCTCCAGACCTTGTCGAGTTCGACGTTCTCGAATACGACCTGGCCAGCCTCGTCCGGAAACGCCTCGAAAAGGCCAAGGGCCGGAACGGCACATTCTACGTCGCGAGGCTGAAGCTCACCTTGGCCCTGTCGGCGGATCGCCTGAGCGCGGTCCTCTCGTGTGACGGACAAGAGCTGGCGACGAGTGATAAGCCGTTGTAGCAAGCAGGGTGGTCAATTGAGGAGAGTGCCGGAGAGACAGAGAGAAGGATAGGGGTTCTGTCCTCATATCCTTTTGAACCCCCGACAATTCACCATTGCGTCATGATCTTCCACGGAGGGAATGAGAAGGTCTGGGTTTCTCCGAGAGTCTGGAGTCGAGAGGTCTTGCTCTAATTCGCTTGACTTGACAGCTCGAAACAAGTGATGGTGAAGCTTAGTGGACCGTTGGTTCTTCGATCTACTCATGATCTTGTTGACAGACTGTGTCTCTTGTGGAGAGATATTCCACCTATTATTTCGCCTCTTTCTCACGAACAATACAGCCTATTCTACCGTCGCTCGCAGTTATTTGTTGGACACAGTCTTGACTGGTTCTCGCATCAAACATGGGTTCCGAAACAGCCCTGTGGGCACGCGAAGAGGTGAACAAGATGGCGATGTGATAAGAACCGGTGCAGAAAACATATTCGGCTGTGACGCTTGGAGCGGTTGTGCTTAGACACAGCTATGTGACTACGTCGCGTTACGATTTTCGACAGGAAATCGACTCGAGGCTATGTATATTTGCGTGATGACTGATGGCCAGGTGCACGACATTGGCGTATCCTTCTACCTACATTGAATGACAACGATGCTCAATCACCTATTATGCGGATTTGGACCTTCGGTTGCAGCTTGTTCCCCTACTAATGCCCCTTTGGAAAGGCACTCGGCTCACAATTTTTGCACATCCTGTGGTAGCAGTCTGGACACGCGACGTGTAGAGCCCGGATTAGCTTTAAGTTGCATTGGCAGCATTTCCATGCATTAATTGGGGCATGGTTCGAACTCCCCATGGAACGGGTGGACGCTTGTCTAAGCGCAGTCCTATTGCGAGATGGCCGACTATCCACATGTGCGAGCCCTTCTACTACCCATTTGATGCTATCGTTTCGGGTTTGAATCGTCGCTGTGTTTAGATCGAACTTGTTTTGATGTGCTTCCTTCGTCGGCTTGGTCGCTTGTGTCGTTGCACCTGGGGAAGAAGAGGGTCTTTTCCGACGAGAAGCGTCGTTGTTCTCAAGCGCTGCGAACCCAACAATCCCAGTTCTTGATCGGAAGTCGATGGATGTTGAGGAGCCTTCCTGTTGTAAGCCAAAGCCTTGCTCTCCATACAGCCTTTTTGATCTCCCAGCCCTTTCATTGTGACTGTTCTGGGCTTCCTTGGCTGCAGCTTTTCCCGAACTCAACAAGCCTGATGGACTCTTCTGCTCTCCTGATCCTTCGTTTGCCCCGGAAGCGTCGGTTTGTCCTTTATTCGGATCAAAAGTGATCGCAAGCGGTATCGATAACTCCAATGGCGCCACCCGCATTTGTCTTCCAGTCGACTTTTCAATGGCGCGTTGAATTTCTCGAGCAGGTGCGATATATGTTATATTGGAACCTGGGTGGCCGGCCACAATGTGGCCATACCAATTCCCATCAGCATCCAGTATCCACATGCCACAGCTGCCGAGAAACATAGGCTTCTCAAGCATAACGCAGTATAGTGACAGAAGCTCCCGGCTGCCTTTAAGGCCAATGAGGGTGTGATTTGCTTTCAAAATGCCCTTTATCGTGTGTCCATCCCAGTCAAAGGTGTATATTGGCTTTACACAGTCAAGATCCTTGAGATCATCGACGACCCGGACGGGATGGAAAGCTCCGCTCTCTTCCCGATTACGGATGCCCAGAAGTTGGGTCCACCGGTCGGTGAGATCGATAAGAGCCCAATCTAACTCATCGGAAGGCGATCCGTCGGAAGACTCTTTTAACCTACCCACTACTTGTAGGTCGAGAAGCGGTGGTGGAGCAGCCTTTGGCTCGACCTCTGTGAAGATGACGTCCTCTGAAGACTCTCCCTCCGACACATGGTGGGAGTTTGGATGGTCTGCATGCATGGCTATCGTGCCCCTCATGTCGGACGTACATGTTGGCTCGTCGTCCGAGTCATCAATGATGGAAAATGTTGACTCTGTATCGCACTCTTCATCGCCGGCAATGTCCACAGTAGCTGGAGTTGTACTGAGCCGCAAGGCATGTGCTATTGTCAGACCGTAAGGTTTGCCGTCTAGGAGTACTATGCCTCCCATGGTCGAGTCAGGAGAGCGAGCTACGCCACTAACGGCGGTCTCGTCTGGTCTCAGGAAGAACAGCGGCATTCCACACCGGAGATTGAGTGGCTCTGATGTGTAGACCAGTATTTCATTGTCATGAAACGTGGCCATGCGGACAGGCCTTGGTCGATCTCGTAGATGGACGAGTTTGAAACCTGGGTGCTCCTTACGGAAACACTCCCAAAAGTCACTTTCTTTGATGGCAATGATGGCCTTGTGGCAATAACCCTTGCTCTGGCAGCTGACCGCGATACAAGGGCGCGCTGTCTCCGGCGTAGGTCCGAACATGTAACAATCGATGCTGGAAGGCAGGGCCGACTCGGTTTCGCCCTCAAACAGATCGTCTCGGCAGGATAGGCAATTCTTGATGTTGCCTTCAATAGAGGAGTATGCTGCTAGAGCCGGCCCCTTTACCGCCCAGAAGAAGTATTCTGTGAGCTGAAGCTTTGAGCGATCACGCTTTACCAACGCGGGAAATGTAAAATCAATTGATTCCAGAGGCTCAGGCCAGGTTTCCTTTGGCTTCAGCAAGTCCCTGAGGCGTGCGGAATGGCGGACCATCGTCGTAGTGACGCTGTTGGCACTCATCACGCCTGAATAGCTGACATCGATGGAATTCGAGATATGTTTGCGGTGGGAAACACAAGCAGTTCGCAAACCACCAAGATCACATCTGAATGCCGATTAACAATGTAGCAGCCGGAAGGACAAAGAAGGAGAAGGGTTGTGCGAATTGTTGTTTCGAGCGATAGACCGGGCTGAGTGGAAGGGCTGATCATATCACCCCGCCCAATTTCTATTTGGCCAGTTCCCCAACACAGCCACGTTCGATTCCACCAGTGTGCTGGTCAACCAGCCATCTCGGCAAGGCGGTGCTCGATCAAATGCTGCCTGTATAAGCCCAGTGTGCACGTGGCTAAATCCAAGAGACTGCTGCACCGCTGGAGTTCTGCCTTGTTCGAGGCTGTTGTTTCTGAACCCTTCTTGAGCATACCGTACGCCAGTCTCCTTCTGATGGCCAAGATGTACAACTGAGATCTTGCGTAAATTGTTTTCAGTGTTGTGAGACATGAACATGTTCACCATATGGAAATCAGACAAGCGCCAATCATCGCTCCAGGAAGCCACAGACCTCGACACACCGCTATTTTCCGAGCTGCTCCTTTCTCTCGAGAGCCGACAGCGCTTTCTGGAACTTGCCTGGAAGGTCCAACCTCCTAGTCCGTCAAAAGCAGACAACCTCGAGAGATTTGAATTTTACTTCCATCATTACCATGAATGCTGCGGGAAGATCTCGTCAGTCATCAAAACATGTTCACATAGGCACGTCTGCCAAACAATCCGAGAACTAAAGGACCGCACACGAGAACAATGTGAAGAGGCGGTACTGCAATCGCTTCCAGCTGGCTCCACTGCTGCTATGGCGGCCGAGCTGGTTGACTTTACCGGCAAGGCAGCACTTTTCATAGACTTTGCAGACTGGGATTCGACGGAGTCCCTACCGATATTCTTGTCGCGGAAAATTGCGAGCAAGTCAACGATCAAAGATGAGTTCCGAATGCGCAGATCATTCAATGCAAGAGCATTTGCGATGGTCGCAGGTATCAATGTTCAATGGACTCGAAATCTCGCCGAGCATCTCGAGGTAACAGGCGACGATTCAGACATTGCCATCTTCCACTGTGTCGCCGCACTGGATCTGTATGAGCAATCCGAGTTCAACCAGATGCTACCCGCCGGCTTTGTGGAGGAGACACGGCGCACCTTGGCCCTGATGCTTCCGAGCGCAGACCAAAATACGCAGGCATGGTTGGAAAAGCAAAAGCGCAAACGGAAACTGGATCCTCGATGTGGCAGCTGCCCGCACTTGAAAGCATCTCAGCGGCACACTCGGGACTTTGACTTCTGGAGGGATCGTATCGTTGTTGCAAAGGAGGTCTTTGACGAGCACCAGCCCAAGGGCATTCTGCAGGTCTGGCGCGATAACCGAAACCAGGTTCAGTGGTGGACATTCTGGATAGCCATTATCTTGTTCATCTTAACGATCATTGCCTGCGTTGAGGGTGCCCTGCAGGTGTACAAAGCTTACCGCCCCTCAAGTTAGAGGAGTCGCAAGACCAAGCACTCGCAACCTACGAGAACGCCTGCCCTATATCCTGTTGATAGACGTCTCAGACACAGGTAACTCATTCCGGCGGAGTTGACTTGTTGGC
This sequence comes from Cladophialophora immunda, assembly GCF_000835495.1. Lineage (NCBI taxonomy): Eukaryota > Fungi > Ascomycota > Eurotiomycetes > Chaetothyriales > Herpotrichiellaceae > Cladophialophora > Cladophialophora immunda. The sequence continues at coordinate 5,893,639 of NW_015622541.1, forward strand.
TAATAACCTGAGGGAGTATTTAGGTGTTGGACATTCCTTTTGGGGCCCATTCCCAGAGGCTTTCATGAGATCCTCAGGCCAAGGGCTGAAGGTCGAGTCCTGTTCTAGCCCATGGACAGAGGAGTTCTCGATAAGAGGGTATATTCGTATCTCAAGCCCGACATTGTTGGCAAGAGCTGAATACGAGTACTTAGAGTATTGGGCACCTTTGCCAGTAGGCCATATTGGGCCCAATCATAGGTAGGTTTGTGTGATCCTGGGGGAGCGAATGCAGGTTTAGTGTATCTGGGATCCTACCGAGTGCGGGGTGTCGAGAAGGGCACTGAGGAGACCGAGACATGGCACCGTCTGGACTACTCTGTTGGTGGATGTTGCATAGAGTCCACCGACCACACACATCACCGCAGACTCTGTTGGTCCGTCAATCAAGCAGTCCCTTTTCCTCTCGTATATACGCAGACTCATTATGCGGTTTCCACATTGACTCTTACACGGACGGACCTGTCATGCTACAACCTCGGTCTTCCGGCCGCGCCATTCGTTTGCTGGAGCTACCAAGAAATCCTCCAAGCCGGTGCCACGAACTGGCCGTGGACAGCCAACTCACACGAGGAACGGCTCTTAGTGCGCCGACGACCTCCCTGGATGCCGAAGAATCTCTTTTCTAACCCCAGGAGACAGATCGATTAACGAGATGCAAAGTGGCCCATTGATACCGCGTTGCGGCATTCTTATCTTTTCCAGGGGACACGGCTTTGATCTCCGTGGGCTCCTAAGCTCGGGTATTACGTTTTTGAATGCCAGATCTTGGAGACATGGGCCGGCCAACCATTACTATCCCCGCATCGCGAACCGAAAACTTATATATGAAAAGTGGCCCTGGTACGTACAGGGGGGGGTTTTTTCGGGGGCAGTCTCTCATAACTTCCTGCGATGGCACACGATAGTCCCCAGATCTCGATGAGCCGAGACCCCTCGCCTAGAAGCATCCAGATGAGCCTGGGGGAGACGACAACGTCCATGAAGGAGGCCAAAGTCCAGGATATCAGCATCACCGAGGCGAATGCTCCGGGGGCGGTTGACCCCGAAACCCCTCCAGACGGGGGTTTGAAGGCGTGGATCGTGGTTTTCGGGTCATTCTTTGCCTTTATGTGCAGTTTCGGCTGGTTGCAATGTGAGTCTCGATTGCCTTTCTGGGAGAACCTACCCTGCACTCTTCTCGCACCCAATGCCTCTTTTCTACGCGAGTACTTGAGTCTTTTGGGCTGATTTCCGGATCTCCTGGACAGTACAGGTATCGGCATCTTCCAGGATTATTACCAGAACTATCTGCTCCGTGGACTGTCTCCGAGCACCATTGCCTGGATTTCGTCCGTCCAGTCCTTCGTGCTGTATATCATGGTAAGTCACCGCATGCCCCCGCCAAAGAGGAAGAGAGAACTCAACCGTTGATGTGTTCGCAGGGGGGCGTCTCAGGAAAGCTGTATGACAACTACGGACCAAGATGGCCTCTATTGGTCGGGTCCTTTCTCACGGTCTTCGGGATGATGATGACCTCCGTCTCCAAAGAGTATTATCAGATCTTCCTCTCCCAGAGTATCTGCTGGGCCGTGGGACTCAGTCTCGTTTTCTTCACGAGTATGTCTTACCGCCCCCATGCTTCCTCCTATACCTTAAGGCACTGACGTTGTCCACAGCCGCAGGTGTCTTGGGGACTTGGTTTAAACTGCGCTATCCCCTGGTCATAGCCATTGCCGTGTGCGGTTCCAGCCTCGGCGGAGTTATCTTCCCGATCATGATGGACCGTATCACACAGTCTCTGGGCTTTCCGTGGGCAATCAGGATCGCGGCTTTCCTGAGCGTGGTGCTCTTGGCCATTGTCAATCTCACAGTCAAGGCGCGGACACCGCCACGGCCTCAGCCGCTGCGCATTTCCGAGTTCGCCAAACCTTTCGCGAAGCTTTCATTCTCGCTGACCGTGTTTGGCACATGCTTGATCTACTTCAGCATACTCTTGCCTTACAACTACGTTGTCGTGCAGGCGAGGCAGGCTGGAATGTCCTCGAATTTGGTTCAATATCTGGTACCGATCATGAATGCAACAAGGTAAGCCAAACACACACACGCCGGTATTCTTACTACACGGCACGCGTGCTAATAAGATTTCCAGTGTACCTGGACGCCTTATACCTGGCTATATCGCTATTCGTTACGGGGGATACAATATTTTCATCATCATCTCGATCATATCAGGCGTCCTGTGCCTTGCCTTGTGGCTACCGGCAAACTCCAATGCCACGATAGTGACTTTTGCGGCGCTTTACGGAGCTTTCGGCGGCGGGATATTCACCATGGTGTCGTCGCTCGTCATTTACGACTGCCCTATCCCTGAGTTGGGGGTCCGCTATGGGACCTTTTTCATGACGGTTTCGTTCATGTTGTTGGCGGGGAATCCGGTCGGTGGAGCCATTGTCTCGCTTGAAGGTGGAGGATATACAGGCTTGAAGATATTTACCGGGGTGACGCTGCTAGCAGGGGTGTCTTTCGTCATCATGGCAAGGTTGCTGATTACCAACTTCAAACTCAGGGTCGTTGTATAGGCGCAAAATATGGGGCGCAGCTGCACATGTTGACCCGAACGTGGAATAAAGACGAAGCTTAGAGGTTTTCGAGTAAATGAAACAAACTGCCCTAGGCCTCCATGTTGAGAACGAATTGAATACACAGGGCGTTAACTTACACGTACCCCTAGGGCGGCTCAACATACCCAGTAGATAACTGGTCTTCGTCAAAACGGGGTACGCCCTCTTTGTTTGTGGCTTTTCCCGAGCACAGCCACGATCGATGTGCTGCCCAATCCAGCCATATTGGCAGGACAGCGCCCCTTCAATTGCAGCCTGGTACGCGAATGAACGACGGTCCTTCGATCTATCTGAGAACTTCCTAAACGCTACAGCCCTAGTTTGAATATCTGTGGGTTCTGTGATTGTCGTTTATGCAGGAGTGCAAGCCACAGGAGACTGGGAATTCGGATTGGTATTGGATCATTGATTGTTGCTCTGGTGATGTTTTGGTTTCTTCCTAGGTCACATGCCAACCATACCATATACCATACCTTCTCTGCTGACGTTGAAGGGTATCTGATGAATGTCTGACTTTATCGGACCATTGGATTATCTTTGCTCTTGCATCCTTGCGAAGTAATGATCTCGTCCGCCGCTTGTCTGTTTCCCCGACCTCCACAACAAAGTCAAGTCGCAGAACGTCTGCGGGTACAAAGGTTCGAACCTATCGGTGCTCTTTGAAAACGAAGAGGAACAAGAAGTCAGGCTCTCTCTTCCGCCACAAGGACACGCAACGAAGCAAGTGCTCAATCTTAAACCTCCCACTCTGCCTGCTGCATATTCGGCTCGGACACCAGAAGTCTGCGTCTTCTGCCCACCGCGTCTATTTGTCGAAACATTCTGAGACATCCTTCGAGTTTGTGTTGAACATTGGCGATGTCATCTTTCCAAAGAGACGATTTTGATCTCCGTGGCCACCGAGTGGAAGAATCCACAGTACCGCAAACCGTCAGGAATCTTACACGATACTTCGCAAACTTTAAACTTGAGATCATCTCGACATATAGCTGTGAACTGTGAGAATGTGTCGCTTCGAATAGCAGCAGAAATGAGGATGGCCACGTCTGGGAAGTGGTCCTTCAGGACGCCGAGGAGTTCGGCTAGTGGTCGCAGGATGTCGGGGTGGTAAGTAATGTCGGCGCCAATGACAAGGTCGTAGCGCTTGCCTGACTTCTCTGCTTTATGCAGCAATTCATCAATTCCCGCCCGATCCGTCCAGTCTAGTTGGCGAACTTCCGGCGATTGACACCCATCAAGAACGCCGTTTTCCTGATTCAACAGAATATTTTTCACCAAACTCTCGCAAACAAGTCCTAAACCATCGGTTGCCAGCACAGATGAGGCCTTGAGGTGAGCAGCGCATAGCAAAGAAAGAAGTCCAGTTCCAGCACCCAGTTCGAGGACATGCTTGTTGCCTACACGTTCTGGTTGCTGGGTAAAGAGATACCACGCTAGATGCAATGCAGCCTCCCACGTACGAAGACCAACATTGTTGCCTCTGGAGAGGAGATTCCTGGCTTCGTTGATGAGGACTGGCCGGACTCCAGGCTCGTCAAGGGGAAGTGGAGGATAGTACGAGTGAACACGTAGTTGCTGTGCTTCTTCTGTCTGGTCCTGTTGGGGGAGGCTGGAGAGGTAACCCATATGCTCCATTAGATGATCTGAGACTTGCTGCAGCGTAATCAGATGTCAGTCGTTCAACGTCGGGAAGGGGGCAGGATGACAAGGACATGGCATGGGGACGGTCGTCATCAATTGCTTCGGCTCTGTCGGATTTCAGCCTACATCTTCTTCGGGGTCCTTGCAAGAGTCTTCAATCTCTTCAATCAGACGTCGCAAAATCCTGCCCTGATACCGTGGGGGAGGCAAGTATTTGTTCTGGCTAGAGTCGAAGAAATACCGATACAAGCAGTCTTGCACGTCCGGATTCACCAGGAGCGCGCCTGGGGGGTAAGTCAAATCATTGATCTGCTGCATGTACTGCCGATAGAACTTGGTCACAATCGGCTCTACTCCGGCTCGAGTGATGTCCATCCCGAAGGGAAGCGGCGGGTCACCGAGTCTGTGTGCGGTGTGTTTTTGTGCAGAATCAAGACCAGAGGGGCTCAAATATCAATGACCCAAAGACGTATGACCCGAGATACGCGTTCTCTTGCACTGAAACGCACATATGTCTTCCAGTTCGCACATCAGGAGAATGGAAAGAAATTGCAAGTTGGTTTGCATGGTAGTATGTGGTGGGAAATGGCACTAGCCAAATACAGAGTAGCGCGGCAGGCGCCAAGATTTCGAAATGCCAAGCCCACAATTTTCGGGAAGGAGCGAATCTTTGCTCGACACTGCGGCCTTTCCACAACTGCAGTCAATTTGAGTGTCGAACAAATTCATCTCGACCAGCTCGACAGTTCCATCCTTCACTGTCTCGATTGCGATCCGTCGACAGACAACCGCAAAGAATCGCAATCATGGCCGACTCACCGGTCACCATCCGAACTCGCAAGTTCATCACCAACCGACTGCTGTCGCGCAAGCAGATGGTCCTGTAAGGGCGCACACTCCCCAGATCAATTCGCAATGGCATCAATTTTTCAGAGGTCTCAAGCTGACATGTGTATGATTTTCTCTGCTGCAGTGATGTCCTCCACCCCAACCGCCCCAATGTCTCCAAAGACGACCTCCGCGCCAAACTCGCCGAAGTCTACAAATCCAACAAGGACCAGATCAACGTGTTCGGCATGCGGACGCAATACGGTGGCGGCAAGTCCACTGGCTTCGCTCTCATCTACGACTCCGTCGAGGCCATGAAGAAATTCGAACCGCACTACAGATTGGTCCGAGTGGGTCACGCTACCAAGATCGAGAAGGCCAGCAGACAGCAGCGCAAGCAACGCAAGAACCGGTCGAAGGAGTTCAGAGGCACGGCGAAGACAAAGGGTGCGAAGAAGTCCAAGGACAAATAAACGCGTGCTGGCTTCTGGGTGTGGTGGTTATGTTGGGTGGTGGATGTGGACTGTGGTGCCGGATCGAGGGAGGCAATGGTTGCTTGTGCTTGTTCATGGACTAGAAAGAAATGACAAAAGCCAGGCCTGCTACTTGTCCCCGAAAGGAGATTTATGGTGGTGTTGAAGCATGGTCAAGTACGCCCTTTCCCAGATGAAGACAGAGCCGCCTATTGCGTGCAATCTTAGAGGGGGAACCATTTTCTGCATTGAAGTTTGCGGAATGGGCAATGGCGCAACGAGATCGACACTGCATTGAAATGATATCAAACTTGTGAAATGCAAAAAGCAACGAGTCACCTTGCCAAACTTCCTACAACCTGCGTGAACTCTGATCATACCTCGTATCGCTGTACCGCACATCGGAGAGATAACCGAAGTCGACAGGGAAATAGAACATGTGGACTAGCTGATAGGTCAGTCAGCGATGGCGACCTTGAGAATGAGATGACAATAGTATGCCTTTTGTTTTGTTTTGTTTTCTAGCCCACGCTACAGTTTTCAACAATCTGGGTCAGGACACAGGTCGATGGGCAAGCAGGGTCCTCGTCTATCACAGCATCGCCGTCTGGCTTTCCACCAGCTGGGCCAAGAAAAGCAGGGAGACGGGTAGACAGACAAGTGAGTAAGCACAGTGGCAGGTAGGTGGTAGGAGGTAATCATACACGGCTCGTGCTCCTTCATAGTTCTGTCTGTCTGGGTCTGCTTCTCCATCGCTCGAACAACTAAACGGACTCTGTCCCGTGGCGCTGCTCAGTCCATCCCTTCCATACACAGCAGAACGAATACAAAACCCCCGCTCGTGGCATGGCGTACACATCTGGAGAGCACTCATACATGAAACCCTTTTCGTAAGACGGCATACTTTTTCTTCCTCCGATCATCATTTCACTGTGCTCGGAACGAGGCCACCAGCTCGAACATTGCAAGCCAAACTGAATCGATGACTCGGACCTCCCTTTCCAAAAGCTGTTATCTCCTCTTAGCCCTCTTCCAACCATCTTTTCGGAATCATGAAGTCCAACGGAAAACCGAACAGAACATGGAGCTGATATTAATTCTACCATCGTGATAGCCCGAAATGTATTGCCGAATCCCCTCGGCTGTGGTGCGGTCCTGTGCTCCTTCTGCGGCATGGAAACGTGTCCTGTTGCTTATTAGATTTATCTGATTCATATAAAATTGGCAGTATACAGAAAATATATTTTGAACGCGCACAGATTGGTCGAGCAACAAGTTTTGAGACAGTACAGAGACATTAGACGAGATTTTGGCGCGGGTCAGGAAACGGAAATATGGTATCACAGCACCAGGGTGCTTTTCAGTAAGTTGACAAGGTGTTGTTGATCGAAGTGATCGAAGTGCGAGTCGACTCGGTTGTCTGACAGCTGGAACAGTCTGGACTGCAGTCATCTGAGCCCGATTCTGGGCGTGGAACCATGGCTCGCCCGTAGAATGGCCCAGTAAAGGATTGGTTTGAAGCACTCATCGACTGTGAGCTGTGCCCATTCGCGGAGCCTTTGTACCCGTATGTCGCAGCATGGTCCTCAACGGAGGACTTAAGGCTTTGGTGGGAGACCGCACTCAACGATGAATGCTGCGAGAGAGTATGTTCTGCTGGAGCAGTTGTTGCCACTGCTGGCTGGGCTTCGTTGACAACAAGCTGCTCGCCAGATGCCACCGACGTCGCAGAGAGCACTTCACCCAAACCCATTTGGCCGTAAGTCAGGTCCTGGACTCTGTAGGAAATATTTTCCCTGGCATTGTGTTGTTCTTGAGCTCCGTTTGAGTCTGCTTGGGGTGACATCTGCTGAACAGAGGTCGCACTGTCACCGTTCCAATAGCTCTGGCTGCGTTGGCTTACAGCAGAAATCGGGAGATCCACTGAACTGGCCGGTGTAGGGATATAGCTTCGTGCACTGATGGGCTGTGGCAAGATACGGTCTGATGGAAGGCTTCCACCAGCCCCAATTGTTTGGAATGATTGAGGAGCTTCATTAGGCATCGTATAAGAGGTGCTAGTTGCCTGAGCATTGGGTTGAGGTACATATTGCTGAGTCTCTGGCCAAAGTGAACCAGGATGAGGTCGAACCCCGTGGCCGTGGATATAGTAGGCGTTGTTCGTAGACATCGGATCCGTGTTCGGGAGAATGTACGGAGGAGGTTGGGTGGTGTAAGGGCTAGTTCCCTCATCATCTGGGTATGGTGAGTAAGGTCCGACATATTGTGCTCTCCCCCAATCAACGCTTGTACTTTGATTGGTGTATCCGCCATATTCAATGCCACTGGGCACAGGGTGGTATTGCAGACTGCTTTGTGGACTGCACCTTGACGGTACAGACACATAATTCAGACGGTGATGCGCAGGAAGCGAGTATGGTGAGTATCGTGGAGGTCCATGCCACGCTCGAAAGCCATACTGACTGGGGTCCACCGAGGAAACCTGGAGGTTGTTAGACGGTTGTGTATGTCTGGATTGAAGACGAAAGACGAAAGCTCACCCGCAGAAAGCGACATGAGTCCTCTAGGCCCGAGTTCTTGCAGTTTGCACATGCCTGGCTATCACCTTCGTTGCCACTGCATTTGATTTTGCGTTTCCGGCATCTTTCACACTGCAAGACGTGAGCAAGTGATATTTTGAGTTTGCTTGCCACGGACTTTTCGATACATACTGCAACTGGTACCCGCTTTCTTGAGCCGCTCGTTGCTCTGCTATCTGGTTCAGACGTGGGTGTTGTACGGCTGCTGAGGTGGCCTCCAGTTTCATATTGGTCATGGATGTGAGAACTTTGGCTCAGGGCCATATGGGGACCTCTCTCATTGCGTCTGAAGAACTCAAAGTCCGGGTAAAGTGATCGTGTGGAGATCTAGAGCTTGTGTCAACACGAAGGAATGCGACATCCGGGGGTTTCTTTTACCATGACGTGCTTCGCAAAGCAATATGGACACAAGCGGTCAAGGCTCCTCGATCGTCAAAAATTGCGTTATCACCAACCGCCACCTCGACCACGACCAGTTCTGAAGCAAGCTCTCTGACAACGATCCCAGACCATCAAGTAGCTCAGAGCTGGTTCTGAGCAATGAAAACTGGCGAGTGAGCAGAAAGGTAGCCAGGATCAGGTTGATAGTGACATTTTCAAGGGCATACTCCAATAGGAAAAAAGATGGGCAAGCTTCAACAGTTGTGGGAGCCGGATCAATGAGGTATGTCATATCATGATCGGTGTCGAGCTGAAAAGCTTTGCTATTCTCTCAAATTACGCCTGGATCAAGTCACGCTTTCGGACTTGGCCTTTGAAACCTGATCTAAGATTCCCTTGTAACGGCCAATGCAGGCGTCCGACCGTGTGACCATGATGCTTGGTCCACTGCGACAACTTGATTCAACGGGCATAAGATGGTCTGACCAGTCATCAATCAACTGATGGAGCGCCTGCCATATCAGCTGTGAAACAAATCGGACGCACAAGACCAATCAAAACATGACGATGCCTCAGAGACCAACCTGCGAACAGTACTTGAGCAGTAGGTGCAGGTAGCATTGGTTCTGGATCTAGCGTCGACAGGTTCCATGTGGGGAAACAAAACAAGCCCACAGCCTCTTTGAGCCACACCTGGAGGGATATGGGTTACGCACCTTCCAACGGACATGCTCTTCAAAGGGTGGGATATCAATCATCCAGTGCTGTTGGTACTAGCTCCAACAAGAGGCAAAGGATGGATTCTGTTTGCTCCCAGCATGTCTCCGCCTTGATTGGCCACAACCCCCTGCAGAGAACGTGGCATATGCATCATCCGCACCGGAGCAAACTCGCAGCTGATAACACCGTTTGAGAATTGGGCCATGGCTAGAGGGACGAGGGCCAAGTCCTTTGCGCAAACTTTTCAAATTCTGATATCGAGGAAGATTGGCTTTCGACTGCACAGCCTTACCACCCGTTAACTGGTTATGCATTTGGCTGTTGACAATCTATGCTGAGCAGATAATCCGTGCAACATAGCCACTCGAGGCCACGAAGATTCTCCGACTGAAATAGGTCCGGAATATACGGGATTTTCTCATGTGCTAAGCTTGCAACAAGGTTGATGCACATGACAGAGGGTAGCGGTGGTGCATGTCACCAGTAGGAGGTCTCCTGAGTCGGATTGAACCCTGTGTCCAATGTCAGCCCCTGGGCAAGGGCTGCAAAAAGCCTGCGGAACATCACAGGATATTTTGGTCGCACAAGATGTCGAAAGGTTGACCTCATTCCCTAGAAGCCCAACGTGCAGCGCGATTTGACAAATCAGAGACTGAGTTTCAGGTGCCTCTTGGTCACACAAAGGCGCATCAATACCAGGATGGAGCCCCAACGAGGCTAGAACTGCCGCCACACTTTTGTGGGAGGCAACCAGGAAGATCCCTCCGTAGGGTGTGGGCACGACAGGAAGTAGTGCTGAAGGCAACCCCCGAATGCTACCATCCTCAATGTGACCAAGGGTGCCATGAACCGCCAATACCTTTGTCACAGGACATCATAATATAGAGGATGCAAAGAGTATTGCCATCTCCGTCGTGTAAACCGTTGCAGACCCCCGCCACTTGAGGATTGTCAGGTTGGTCGTAGACGCGGAAAAAGAATCTCCATCAGCTGACGTTTGAAAACAAGCCGGGTGAGATCGCAGCCTCCCTCTGTGCAGGCTCATGTGGTGCAGAGCAATGCTGGTTGCAGGATAAAGGAGGGTTGATAGCCCGCCTAGGCCAGGACGGCTGGACCTGTCATCGAAGCGGGTGGAAGCCGAGAAGGAAGACGGTTCGTGACAGAATCGGGGGATTTTTGTATGACTGTGCGAAAGGAGAACAGAAGGGATGGGTAGTTGCATGGCCAAAAGTCGTGTACAGAGTACCTCCTCGTCAATAAAAGGCCTACATTGACTTGCCATGAGAAAGCGAGTGGTTGAACATGTTGTCCTCCACAGTCATGCTGACGAATGAGAATGACTAGTCGGACAGGTGGCCCGTTGGGTCTTCAAGGTGGACAATGTACACCAAGATGAGAGGTCTAGCAAGCTAGGCTAGAACCACGGCGGGAGCATTGGCGCAGGAGAGCGGAAGCGTAGGTACTGATAGCCTAGCGAGCCTCAGTTCAACCCATCTAAGACGAATGATTCTCCCCGATGTCGGCAATACCTGTGTAATGAGCAAGACAGGAGGGAAGGCAGCCTGGACGGACCAGGAAGAAGCTGCCAGCTGGACGAGATCATGATGCAGGGAGAGCAAGATGGCGAGGATGGTTACAAGGTGCTGAGAAGCCCCAAATGGGCTGCAGGCGCAAGAAGCCGCCTTGGCAGCGCGTTTAAAATGACGGCCTGGCTGGTCATTTCAAGTTTTCTCTTGGATGTCGCTGTGGCGATCTAGACACACCAAAGCAACTCATTGCATCAATTCCCATGCCCTGAGTAGCCACCTCCCCTTGTCATTCAGTCTACGACTTCATTGCGCATCAGATAGCAACAGCCATCGCCTCGTGACATCCGTCATTGCTGCCCCAGGGACCGCACGCATGCCCAACAGGCGGGAGATTCTTGAGGTACACCCGGAATTATCATCTCTAGGGCCTTCACCATGAGCGTGATACTGGAGACGTCTCTGGGCGAAATTGTTATCGATCTCTTGGTTGACAACGCACCCAAATGCTGTGAGAAGTAAGACCTCTACCATGCCATGTCGCTTCTGTCAATGCGCTGACCGGTGATTTAGCTTCTTGAAACTCTGCAAAATCAAGTATTACAACTTCTCCCCGTTCCACAGCGTCCAGAAAGGCTTTAGCTGTCAGACTGGAGATCCACTCGGTCCAGATTCACCCGACAGTGATGGCGGCAGTTCTATCTGGGGCTTGCTATCAGGCCCCTCGAAGAAGAGTTTCATAGCCAACATCGACCCGAAGCTGAAACATTCCCAGCGTGGGACAGTCAGTATGGCCACTGTGCCCTCGCCCCGCGACCCTGATGAGCGACTCGCCGGCAGCCAGTTCATCATCACTCTCGGAGACGACATTGACTACTTGGATGGAAAGGCCGCGCCTTTTGGCATGGTAGTCGAAGGTTTCGATACTCTAGACAAGATCAACAGTGCCTTCACAGATGCCAATGGCAGACCCCTCAGGGACATCCGGATCCGGCACACCATCATATTGGAAGATCCCTATGACGACCCCCCAGGGCTGGTTGTCCCTGACTCAAGTCCTGCCCCGACCAAGGCACAATTGGCAACTGTTATGATCGCCGACGATGAAGAACTAGACGAGGAAGTGGATGAGGCTGCTATGGAGAAGCTGCGAAGAGAACGAGAGGCAAGGGCACAGGCTCTAACTCTCGAAATGGTTGGTGACCTCCCTTTTGCTGAGGTGAAGCCTCCTGAAAATGTTCTTTTTGTCTGCAAACTGAATCCCGTTACGAATGATGAAGATCTCGAGTTGATCTTCAGCCGCTTTGGCAAAATCCTTTCTTGCGAGGTCATCAGGGACAAACGCACTGGTGACAGCCTGCAGTACGCCTTCATTGAGTTCGAGAATCAAAAGGACTGTGAGCAAGCCTACTTCAAGATGCAAGGTGTGCTCATCGACGACCATCGCATCCACGTGGACTTCTCCCAGAGCGTCTCTAAGTTGTCTGACACCTGGAGAGACGCAACGAACTCGAAGAGAGCAAGGCAATCTGGAGGTTTTGGTGGGATTGCAAGCCTCGAGAAGCGACGGCATTATCGAGAGGACGGTGGCCGTGGGCAAAATGGCGGCAACTACAGAATGGTCTTTGACAAAGATGACATTCGCCGAAACAGAGAGCCCCGACGAGAAGAGGGATCGCGAAGATCTCGCAGCAGAAGCCCAAGATATGACAGCAAAGAATCCAGACGGGATGAATACCGACCTAGAGATCAGGATAAACACGACCACAGGGATCGTCGGGAAAGGCATCAATATCGTGACAGAGATCGGGATAGAGACAGAGATGGTGACAGAGACGGAGGAGGGCGAGGACAGTCGTATCGCTCAGGTTCCTGGAGGGACAGAGACCGCTGATCTGAGAGACCGTAGGGTACATTGATGCCTGTACAACAATTGCTAGCTGGCTCCTTCCATACTGCAAACATCGTTCATGCGTAAACGTGGATGATTGGACTGTATTGTGGCCATGCATAGTATATCTCGTCGGTTGAAACCTTGTCATACGTCACCACGAGGCTGAGGTGATTTTGGAGAGGGCGAAGGATGCGGAGATGTTTTGGAAACTGTTGTCTCACCGCGCTAAACATCCCTCCTCCCTTCCCAGAACCCGCCAGCTGAGCCAGCTGAACCAAAGCTGATCTTGCCGGCCCCATTTGGGAGCTGTCTTCTTTGAAAGGGTGAGCAGTTGTCTTTGTCCGCCAAAGGTGACACCTTTCTTCCCTCCCACGGTACTCTCTCCTGCCACTTCCTCTGCACCACCAGTTGCATTGCGATCGCCAACAACGACTCACGATGGCTGCAAACATGGTAAACACGCTCCTTGAAAAGCTGCATCTGACCTCCAAGGATCAGGGTGCTCCTGCCCAAGAGCCTGACGAAGAGGAGTTGAAGGCCTTGCGTCAGAAATACGAGAAGGCGAATCAAGAACATGTCTTTGCTTTCTACGATGAACTTGACACTGAAGGGAAGGCTGCTCTGTTTGAGCAGCTGTCCAACTTCGACCCAGACCGCATCAATATCCTCGCAGACAAGGCCCTGTACCCTCCGAAAGACTCGGACCAGCAGCCACCTTCCATCAATCCCCTTCCCGAGTCCGCCACTGCCTCCCTCCTCGATGCCTCAGACGACCAGAAAGAAGAGTGGTACAAGGCTGGGCTTTCTCTTATTGCACAGAACAAGGTTGCCGTGGTCCTGATGGCAGGTGGACAAGGCACCAGATTGGGAAGCTCTGATCCCAAAGGATGCTTTGACATTGGCCTACCAAGCAAGAAATCATTATTTCAGATGCAGGCAGAGCGAATCTGGAAGGTGCAACAGTTGGCCAAACAGCACGCTGGCTCTTCGGCGGATCCAATAGTCCCCTGGTATGTCATGACTAGCGGTCCTACTCGAGCACCTACGGAGAAATTCTTCGAGAAGCACAACTACTTCGGTCTGGCCAAGGAGAACGTCATCATCTTCGAACAGGGCGTGCTCCCGTGCATTTCCAACGAAGGGAAGATTCTCATGGAGAGCAAATCCAAGGTCGCTGTTGCTCCGGACGGTAATGGCGGTATTTACCAAGCTTTGGTGTTGTCCGGGGCTCGTGCAGATCAGCAGAAACGTGGCATTGAACACGTCCATGCATACTGTGTTGACAACTGTCTTGTCAAAGTTGCCGATCCGGTGTTCGTTGGCTTCGCAGCATCGAAAGACGTTGACATTGCCACCAAAGTTGTGCGAAAGCGAGCTGCTAACGAGCCCGTTGGTCTGATCGTGGAGAAGAACGGAAAGCCCGACGTGGTGGAGTACTCTGAGATCGACAAAGAGATGGCCCAGGCTACGGACAGCTCAGATCGCCTCAAATTCCGAGCTGCCAACATTGTCAACCACTACTACTCATTCAGATTCTTCGAGGCCATCGAGGAATGGGGCCACAAGTTGCCTCATCACGTTGCCAAGAAGAAGATCCCTTACATGGACACTGAGACGGGTGAGACCGTAAAGCCGGAGAAACCAAACGGCATCAAGTTGGAGCAGTTCGTGTTTGATGTCTTTCCATTTGTCCCCATGGACAAGTTCGCGTGCTTTGAGGTCGACCGGAAAGAGGAGTTCTCGCCATTGAAGAATGCTCGTGGCTCAGCAGAAGACAATCCAGATACCAGCAAAGCAGACATCATGGAACAGGGAACCCGATGGCTGACAGCGGCAGGAGCCACGGTCGTGTCCGAGGGCAACGACAAGGGCGTCGAAGTGTCTCCGCTCATTAGCTATGTATGTTGCCGCCTTTCGTTCTTGAAAATGCTTATCGCTAACACTTGTGTCAGGGAGGTGAGGGTCTCGGCTACCTGAAAGGGAGAGAGATCAAGGCTCCGGCTGTGATCGAGAGAAGCCCGTCGGAGTAGACCAGTCCAGATTGGATGGGGATACAGGCTGCATGGTCATGACTTTGATGGAATAGAATGACTGCAAGGTTTCACGGTTGGGTACTGCAGTGGGAGTTATCAAGCAAGCTGGGATGATAAAAAGAGATATGATATACTTAGAGACTATCCTGGAGAGCATATGCTCAGGAATCAGCAGTCAGTCTTCACTGCATATATGTAGTTCCACATCACCCATCTCTCAGTAGGGGTGTGTGAATGTGATGGCCTGTATCACTGCTATCACCAACACCCCGACGGTCCAGCCTTTTCAAGCGCCGTAGCGAATCGGTCCCCACAGACTTAAAACGGCGCTAATCCCCCTTCGTGTAAGCGGTCTTGGCATTTGTGGATTCCGGGATTTGCGACTCTGGACAGTTTCCTCGTCGCCTTCATTTTTTTCTCTTCCACCAGTTGGTGTTGATCGGTCGTCGTACGGTTCTACGGAGGCTGGAAGTCGTTGGAAAGGTCGTGTGGGAAGTTGCGCCATCTGTAAGTGACTGCCGCTCCAGTTCTTTCTCGCTGCAAGCTTGCTTTGTTCGCTTGTGCCCCTCTTTGAACCCAATTCCCAAGTTCGAGGAGATCCCCCTTCTGCACCTATCCGCGATCTTGCATCTTCCAACGGCTAACGTCCGATCACAGGTTGCGGGACTTGGGATTCTCGAACGCGGTTTCAATTGAGCAGGTATGCTCTCCTCCATTTTTTTTGATACGCCGCGCCTGTTCCTTATCGGTGGTCGAAATGATCGAAACGTCCAATCGACAAGCTATGCATGCGCTTGGGGCAATCAATGTCGCGCGTACCACAATTTCAAGAGAAGGAATCTAACACTGTCGCCCTAGGGACCGAGGAAAAATTTCAGCAAAAGTAGTCAAGATGTCGTCTCTTTCCCGACGCGCCTGCTACAAGTGTGGTAATGTTGGCCATTATGCCGAAGTCTGCACTTCCTCCGAGAGGTTGTGCTACAACTGCAAGCAACCAGGCCACGAATCAAACCAGTGCCCTATGCCACGTACAACGGAGAGTGAGTACCGGTCTATCAACGATATCAGGTTCCCAGCGCTGACGGTGGTTTCCCGCAGCGAAACAATGTTACCATTGCCAGGGGCTAGGACATGTTCAAGCGGATTGCCCGACCCTGCGCATCAACGGCAGCCCTGCTACCGGTCGCTGCTACTCATGTGGCCAGATTGGGCACTTAGCTCGTAATTGCCCTACTCCTAACATGGGACCACCCACTCGTGGTCGTGGGGGTTATGGTGGCTTCCGCCCGGGCTACGGTGTCACCAACAACAGGGCTGCGATGTGTTACAAGTGTGGTGGACCCAACCACTACGCTCGAGACTGTCAAGCTCAAGCTATGAAGTGCTATGCCTGTGGCAAACTCGTCAGTCATTTTGAGCCCTCTTTTTCGGAGGACGTGCCGCTGACAATATGTGATTAGGGCCACATCTCTCGCGACTGCACTGCTCCAAATGGAGGGCCGTTGAACGCTGCAGGCAAGACCTGCTACAAGTGCGGACAGCCAGGCCATATCAGCAAAGATTGCACTTCCACCACTGAAACCAATGGTTCGGCGGTCGCTGTGACGAACGGAACTCCTGCTGATGCTCCTGCAGCTGCTCCTGCGGCGGATGCCACCGAGGTCTCTACCACTGCTGCCCCCGCCGCCGCAGTTGCGTAGAGCACCCAACCTCATTCCATCCTGCACCACAGCATAGCAGCTCAAATTTCCTTGTTTTGTTCCTCGTCCTTTGCATGTTGGTGTTTGAACTCCTCGTCGGAGCAATATCGACACACAGACAGTCCTTTCCGAAATCTACGTCCCCTCAGCATCCAGTTGTTATTGTTTTTTTCTGTCCATTATCCCCCTTTTCAGCAAATCAAACTTCCCGTCACGTTTACGATACCACGGAGGCTGCTATGCCTTTGATTCCTTTTTTTTGGCAATACGCATCGAATCATCGACGCCCCTTTTTGGCGTTCACGACCCTTCACACGACGAACAACCACTGCAAGACTTTTCACGATACAAAACCGGCAAGGCAGGAGAATGGGATCATCGACCACGAGAGAGAGTAAATCGGAACATGGACCAGTCTGAAACTTGCGGCAAAATTGAACGAACATGACTCCAGGATTTCACACGGATCACCCCCATTTGACGGTTTCATCTCCGGCGTTTTTCTGACGAAGATCATCGAATCTTGCTTTCCAATGCGCTACACAACGAAACGACTTTCCTTGGCTTTTCTCTACGATCGGAACACGCCACCGTTTGCAAAAAGGATCTGATTGAGAGGAAGTTAGACCACGCTTTCTGACGTAACCCCAACCGACTAGCTGGAGGGATAAGATAGCATACGGAGCGAAGCGGGCAGTGGACGGCAACGGAAGAAGTGAAAGCGAGGCAGACTGAGCGGGAGACACTGAGTTGTGAGAGTTGGAGGAGAACGGGAGCCTGAGCGAGTTGAGGCAATAGACCGGGTTGGGAGGCAATGAGTGACCCTTCGATGAGATCGATGGTTGCTTGGAGCACACGAAAGAAGAGCACACACCCAAAAAGGAGAATCAAGGTTGGCATCTGCAACTTGTGGGCCATCTTCCTCAGCATCATCATCACCATCATATCCCCTTTTATGAGATTTTTGCCACTTAATGAGAGAGCATCGCTATGCATAGTGCGGAATGCAGCTAGGATTTATTGGACTCTGCCCGACTTTTCTTTTGCGCATTGAGCATTGACAAGTAGTGCGAGACAGAACCTCGTCGGTCGATAACTTAGCTGGACCCGCCGACAACGAAAGCGACGGTGTGACCGATTTCGATCACTGAAGACGACCAAGTTTTGTAGAGGCTTGACGCGAACGGCTCAAGCAATCCTCAACCACCTTGCCTCTCGAGCGAATTCCAGATCCCCTGGTTCGTTTCAGTCTCCAAGCTGAGCAGCCGACGGAAGCGTCCTGACTGCGCCCGGTGTGCGTACGCGCCGGGGAACAACACCACCCACTCGCTCACTGAAAGGAAGCCTTCAAGAGGCTCTGGAGTATTTGCAGCCAAAGCAAGAGAGTTGGGATCTACACACAGCCACAAGTGGATCAACTGACGATGGACCGAGTGGGATATTTCCCTCCTCATTGCCGCATGCAGAGAACGTCAGAACACACACTTGAGACTCCTCTCTCTCGATCCCAATGCTTCAACATGGCTCCGACACCGACACCATGCCACGAACAGGACTTTGCATGCGCTTGCTCCCCGCTCCATCTCGCTCGAACCATCCAGCGAGACATCCCAGCATCGGTTTTGCATGCTCGCGCTGTAGGGTACAAGCGCCCTCCGGATGATGATATAGCTTGACCAAGACAAGACAAGATCTTCTGCTCCGGAACCCAGGACTCCGAACTGACGCTCGTCCTTCCCCAGGACCCGCAACGGGGCGACTGTGGATTTTTCCAGCAGAACTCTGGTGTGATATCTCGGCGAGGGCCGGAATAGAGCATCAATGGGGACTGACCTGAATTGTATATCTGCGAGAATCTGGAAGACCCTTTGTTTCGAACGAGGAGCAAATCCTTTTTGAACCCTTCAAGAGCGGGACAAAACCATTTACCTACTCGAAACAGCGGAAGTCCACCTCATGCGTCTATGGAGGCACAGGAGGAATGGAGAGAGAGGGGATGTTGCACCCAGTGAACAAATTTTGCTCTTATTTTGGACGAGCGTCAAGGGTGGGTATCGTAATTCCTCCTCAGCAGCCTCAGCGGCCTCAGCAGCGGCCTCAGCTGCCATCCAAGACCTCGTTCATCTCCGCCTTTAAAGCAGCTGTCCAAAAGAACTGGCTCAAGACACGATCCAAACGGTCCGAATCGCAATCCTCCGGACACTTCTCCCGAAACACCCTCTTCAAGGACACTGCGTTTTCGGAGTCTGCACCATCCGTGGCCGTCCAGCTATTGACCAGGACAAGCCACATCCAGACCAGGCAGTCCATTTGTGCGGTGGTGGTGGTGGTGGTGGTGTCGCCGGCCTGGTTCGTCGGGGCATTTCCATCTCGCACCGCTGGCTCCTCGACCCGAAAGGCCGGAAGGTCTTGGGTGAGGAGCAGCCTGGGCGTTCGAAAGGCCGTGTGGCTCGCGGACAGGTAATGCCGGTCCGGGGAGAAGGCGACGCTGGCGTAGCAGATCAGCGCGAACACGAGGTACTTTTCAAAGTTGGGCGCCGGGTCGAGCAGGCAGGTGCAGGCGTCGCTGAAGTCGGTGTGCCGTCTGCGCGCGGGCAGCGAGGCCACCGACTCCATCTGCCGCGCGACACCGTCGGGACGGGACCGGATGGCGTCTTGGTAAGAAGCGATGTTGGACAGGACGGTCACTATGTCCACGGCGAGTTTCCCTTGGGTCGCTAGACAACGGAAACCCGGTGGTAGCTTGGAGAGGAGGGATACCGTCTCTGCAGAGAAGGGTGGACAGAGGTATACAGGATTATATGGGGGTTTGGAAGACGCAAACACGGAGGTGTCGCGGTATATATGCGTCCACCACGACTCGAACCTGAACAGCCCACCGGGGGTGGTTGTGTATCAGTGGTAGGAACTTTCGAAGCACTCCATTTGGACGAGTATCATGCGAATGGTGAAAGGGGGCCTTGTTAGAGAGTGGAAATACAGAGAGGCAAGGAAAAGGACAAAGCGTACTGCAAGACGGAGCATTTCAACATGCCATCCAGCCCAAGCACGTCCAGTCCGCCCCGGGACTCTACCATGGTCTTGATCCCGCGCCGATGCATCTGGAATGCCTCTAGATCGCCAAATGCACTCTGGGGGGTTGTCCTCATCGTCAGTTCTCGCCTACCAAGCATGATCCAACGGATTCCTACGCTGGAGGAGCAATGGAAAGGAGGGGAAATAACCAAGAACTTACGGCGATATGTCCCAGGAACAGCGCCGCGATGATCACACCATCATCATTAACGTCTCGTTGTCGAAAACGACGACGTCCACCAGGACTACGGTCACGATCTTCTCCCCCTCCGCCGCCGCCGGGATCCTCGTCTTGTGCAGCCATATGCTGACGCAGCTTGGAGAGGGCGACCTGGACCAGACGAAGCACCTCCGCCGAAGGAGGACGTTTGTTGTTTCTGGCGTTGTTGTTGTTGCTGCCCCCGCGGGAATTCGACCGGAAGACGTCGCGCACCATGTTGACCACGGCCACACCGGCGTGCAAGGCCACCTCGTGGGTCATGAGGTCGTAGTAGCTCTGTCCGCGGATAGAGGTGAGCTCGATATAGCAATACTAAACGCCCCGGATTTCGTAACATGGAATCCACAATCCCCTGCACCGGCATGCACGAGGATAGATAGCCCAACGCATGTACACCTGCAACTCAATCACTTACCTTGGCAAACGTATTGCTCACGTCGAAGATGTGGAATACCGGCGCATGCACCAGATCCGGCCGGACGGTACTGTCTGCGCCCGCTCGGGTCGCGACGACCCAGTCGTCAGCAAGCCGTGGCAACTTTGAAGAACCAGTCCAATCAATCCAAAAAGGTTTGGAATTAGGTAAGGGGCGGATGCTCTATACAAAAGCATCCCGTCTGCTCTTTCCATTGAGAAACTCACAGAACTCAGCCGCGGCAGGGAATCCAGGAGAGTCGCGGTGCGGGACGCCCGGGAGGATGTCGACTGCACGGCTCGGCGGGGGGGATTGTGGTTCGAACCGGTGAAGAGGGCTGGAATATGTATCACGAACTCGAACAAGTTCTTGTCTGCTGGTGGTTGTGGTGGTGGTGGAGGTGGTAGTAGTATTCGGCGTATTAGTAATAGTATCTTCCTCCGCCACCTCCTCCTCTTCTTCTTCCTCTTCGTACAGCTTCCTTCCGCTCCCCATCGACGGCTTGGGCAAGAGCTTCCGCCCTCCCCCCAGCCCAGCAGCCCGGGTCTCGAACGCCTTGACCTGGACGGCCCCGTGTCTCTTGCGGTGAAACGCCATGGCGGCGTGCGAGCGCGCCTGCGAACTGATCCGCCTGGGCTGCTGGGGATTGCGGGCCTGATAGTAGTACATGCCCGGCGTGTTGACCAGGAAGAGCAAGTCGAAGTCGGCGGCCATTGTTCGCGGACTGTTGGTTAGGGGGTCTAGTTCTGACCGTTGGGTTTTGTTGGTCCTGTTTTAATATAGATGGATGTGGTTCTGGGGATGTTTTCTTTGCCCTCATCGACGAATGGCGAGAGTCGCGCGCGAGTTGTGGGTGGGTGACGGTGGCTGGGCGGCTCGTTCTCAGCAGCTCGTCCTGACTGAGTGACTAGGCTCGTTGGTTTCTTTCGATTGACGGCAAGAGATTGTTGGATACCCAAATGCTCCAGACGTTCTCATGCTGTCGTTGCGTAAAACCTCGGCGCACGAATCTTCGACTCGCCCCAATCTCAGCCGGCTCTTCGATCGCAGATATGGACTTGGTTCGCGACCGAGGTCTCTTGGAGGGGAGGAACCGTCTCGTATTCGCTAGCTCGTCCTCGACGGTCTTTCAAGCTGAAGTAGACAGGGTTCGAGATTGCCAGGTCGGTCCATCAGCCCTTTGGACCTCATTGGAGTCACGCTGCCAAAGAAACTGGGTTAGTCAGCGGGCGAGCCCAGGTCGAACCCTAATGGCCGTGTTGAGGTTGATACCGCAGTATAGCCGAATGGCAACAAGCTTGTGGGAGGCAAGAGAGCGGAGGAGAGGATAGATATAAGGGTGGCCACGTGCGAGTTGGTGAAATGGTCTACGATATCCCGGATGATCGATGTAATATTCACTTATTATTATGATTTTCTTTTGAGATATCGGCGGCCTATTTTGGCCCTGGCATCGTGATAGGGGGTCCTGAAGCCCACAGTATGACATTGGCAAAAACAATATAGTAGACCCTGAACGCCGATGCTCGTCATGAACGGACAAATCAAGTCGACAGTCGCGAACTCATGTCCCTGTATGAGACCTTGGCTCCGAGACCCCTCGAGCGGATAGATGATCTCGAGCAGTAGAGGCATCGCGGATACTAGAGCACTGGCATATGGTCTCCATCACTGACTCCCTGATCTCCTGCTGTGGGAGAGTCCATTGCCGTTCCCATTCCCGCCACCTTTTGGTCCTCCCGTGTTACCCGCCGCAGACGTTGCTCCAGTCCCACCTCCGACCGTCGAGGGATTGTTGTTCATGACTGCGGCGACAAGGCTTGCGGCCGGGCCACTTTGTCGACCTGGCCGACGACCTCCGCCAGCATGGGAATTGCTCCCCTTGAGTGCCTCCTCAATGTAATATCCGAACACAAAGCGGTATAGATCTCGAAGCCACCCAAAGCCGTATACACAGCTTGTCATCCCTCGAACGGCTCGCGCGAGTTCGACTGCATTGATCCGTCCCTGCTCGGCAATTGTCCCGGCGACGCCTAGGCTGCGGAATGTGCTGTCATTTGCGATGGTCTTACGGTAGTTATCCAGAAGCGAGACTTGCCACGCCAGAGTGCCAAATGCGGTGTCAGGCAAGTTCCTGGCGAAATTGGGCAGCGAGTTCATGTTAGGGTCTGTCGAAGCCCGGGTGTAACCTCGGCCAGTGGCCAGGGCAGCCTTGACAAACAACGTCTTGAGAAGTATCAGAGTCGGATCCTCGGCGGGTGTACGAACAGTCGAAACCGTGGTTGCAGACATGGGATTTGGACCCCCTTCTGAGGCGGCCGAAACAGGAACCGAAAGAACCGACGAGGTCGTGGACCATCTGTGATTAATTGCTGAAGTTGGGCCTTGATTTGCAGAATGCGGATTACGTGGCTGAGTGGGCGGATTCGGTGACAGTTGTCTGCTTTGATTAGGCGCCGGGGTGGACGAACTTGAAGAGGTAGAGGACATTCTGGATGCTTCCTCGGCCCCGAGCACGAGAATATTGGGAACAGGAGCTTCGTCCGGTGAGATGGTGGTAACCGTGTCCTCGAAAATCGTGGTCGGTGTCTCGGGAAGTACTCTCGGGTTGCCGTTCTCGTCCAACGGAGCGAAACCAGATCGTTTCGCTTGGTTGAACGCCTGGGTGAAGGTCGTTTGGCTTGGCCGTGGCGTTCCACGTTCAGGGCGAATCTGCGTCCAGCCTTCGCGGAACAGGTCGCACAGCTCCCAGCACGCTTGGATTGCTGAGCCGAGGAGCTCTTCGTCGGGCCTCTTGCCTTCCCTGCGGTTTTGCCTCAGGCTAAACAGCATTTCCGCCAAAGACCAGCACGCACGAAGGAGGGAATCCGTCTCGTCTGCCATCTTCGACTTCTGCTTCATCAGCCGGTGGCACAGAGTGATATAGAAATCCAACGTCCTCTCCCGGAAAGCTTCAGGGAGACTGCGATCATGCGTATTAAACAAATGGTTGTTCAACTCAAAGCTGACCCGGAGGACAGAGTCGGCCGTCTCGTTATCACGCACGCGGACCTCGAACAGCGCCTGGCAGAAGTCGCGACAGAGATCAAGGGTCGGTCGAGACGAGTTGTGAGAGAAGGTTTGCGACAAATGGCTATCTCGAGTGTCGTACAGGTTCTGGCACAGCTTCCAGCAGGATTTCCACGCTTGCTCCTGCATGTCGCCGCGGCCCGAAAAGTTGAAGATTCTCTCACGGTGAATGTGGCTTAAGCTGGCCAATGTGTTGCACAACGTCCAGCACTCGGATAAGGCATTGCGGAGGGCTTCGATTTCAGCTTCGGCATCACGTAGGAACCGTTGGCCGAGCTGACTTTCGTCCCCGGTCTCGTCGGTGCTGGGGTGGTCAGTGTCATCGCCCTCGAGAATGCCTACAAAATGTCAGTAACCAGGGATGTGCCAAGGAGCGGTTGGCCTCACTGGCAAGACTAGAGCCAGGACGGCTGAGGGAACTGAGGTCCTGTCTTGTCTGTGCTCTCGGAGTGCGCGACCAGTCATGTAGAGGGAGCGAAGGAAGAGATGTTTGCAGCGGCGTTGGAGGCATCGGAGCCTCATGGGTCTGCAGCTCTCGGGTCAGTACTCTCGACACAGCAGAGCGCGCGCTTGCTGCTCACCTTGGCGCCTGATCTAGTCGCCGGCGGTTTGGTGACGGTAGATCCTGAAGCCACTGAATCAGTGGAATCCGCCCTTGCTCTTTCAATGTCCTTGGTTTCTCGTGTTGGAGGCTCTCCCGCAATGGCCTCTTGTGGCTCTGCTTGCTCTTTCTCGGGGTACGACTGAGTAACCTCCTGGGTTGGCTAAGTGCAGATGTCAGTAAACGCCAGCAGCGCCTGCAAACACTTCTCCATGATATTGGACATACAAATTTGCCAAAGCCTGTCGGTATATGGATAACAGATTGAGGCTCCTTCTCCTCTTCCAGTCGTGCGCGGAAGTGTTCGTCCAGAGAAGGACCCGTGTCGACCTAGGTCTATCATCAACCCACGATTATTTCCAGTATCGGTGTCCACTCATCATACCCGCAATGGAGTTGCAATATGTTGCAGACCCTCCCTCAATGGAGAAGTGAACGATGGCCTCTGTGCGTCATTGAAAGCCACAGGACCTGCGGTCACTGAGCCTCTTTCTGTGCCCTCCTCTTCCACTTCTTCATCCACGTCCTCAAAGTTGGTCACGTCCGAAGCCACAGGCGAGGGCGCCACGGGATCTTGGGGCGAAGTAATATAGTTGGCAGGTGGAGGTTTAAGCTGATTGTCAGTTGTTGTACTGATAGCAGAAGCAGCAGGAGACCTGGCCCAAGTCAGATCCATTTCGTCCACACTTGGAAATTGGACAACCCTACATGGGGAGACCAGAGTTCGCAGCTGTCCGAGGTCGAGGCGAATCCGGATGGTCTGGAAAGGGCGAAAATGGGGAGAACAACGGATTCGTCGAAGGACTAAACCCCAGAGGCGCTCTCACGGCCATCATCTTTCTCTGCTAACCTCAGCGGCCTGCGGCACAGTCGGCCACGATCGCGAGGTCGATCTGCACCAGCAGAGAAAGGGAAGATGCGTGGTGGCGGAGTATGATGGGCAACTGGAGGGCAGACAAGACAGACGAGGCAGACTACTGTCAAGCGCTGATAGAATTGCCCGATGTTTGGTAGATGCCGCAAAGCGTCGCACGGCTACTGTTGCGGCCGCCTAAACGGTCGCGTGTGCGGCACAGCAGGTTGGCCCAGGGATATTCAGAATCGAGAAAGATGGTTGTATAGAAGCGTGTGGTAGGAGGAGACACAATGCGCCCGGTCATGGATAAGCAAACACGGCACAGCACATGGTCATGGTCAATGAGCAATGATACCACTGGCACCAGGACGTGTTGGACAGTAATTGGAAGACACTCAAGAGTCCAAACTATGTCGATGAAGAAAGAGGGTCCCAAGCAATGGAGGGGGGAGAAAAACTTGAGAGGGCGGAAATGGTACCTGGTCTGTTGGTGGAGGCCTGATGTTAAGTGTTGGCGTATGGCATATCAGAATACCGAGAGTGAAGCATCTGATTCGATCAACCGTGCATTGTAAGGCCCACGATGCTGGCTATACCTCTGTTGGGTTAGGAGATGGCACAATGGGGGAAACAGAGAGAACACGGATGAGGAAGCCAGGTCTGAATACGGGTGTGGTGTGTGCGTGTCAGAGACACAGAGCGATGCTGGAGTCCAAGACTCGCGCCGCGCCTAGCTCGTGAGCTGGGCCAGGGGTACCAAGAATGTGATGCTAGGGTCAACGGAGAGAGACCGGCGGTTTCAGGAGGTGCAGCGCGTCGAGGACGAGGTATGAGTGGTAGGAAGAGGTGAAGATGGGCAAAGTGGAACGAGGTCGAGTGCAATGCGAGATTCTGCAAAAGGCCAGGCGATCCACCCTGACAGCTCTTCTCCATCCATCCACCTTGTCCGGAGGGGATATCCAGGTCGCCGGAGAATTTGTGAACCAGCAGGTTGGAGCGCAGAGGAGGAGCTAGGGCAGCCGGGAGGGCCAGATGGAGAAAAGGCGAGAACCTTGGACAGCCTGTAACAGGCAGATGGCCCCCCGTCTGCCACGCGACAGCGCCAGCAGCAAAGCCCGAAAGCTTGGAGTGTGATGAAAATGTAACTCAGGTGCATCAAGCTCGCAGAAGCGTGGAAAATGATCACCGCTGGAGGGCAGCGGCGCAGTCGACGATTCGATGGAGAGGGTCTGAGAGGGTCTGAGAGGTGTAGGTTCGCAGCCAGGTGGAGCGCAGGCAGAGGGTTAAGCGCCGACACAAGGGAAAGGAGGGTGCGGGAGGCAGGGAGGCACAGGCACCCGGCGACATCGGGGTTGACAAAGAGAGGTTGAAGTTGAGGTGCTAGAGTGAGAAGAAGGAAAGAGAGTGACAAATGGGTGGGAAAAGATGCAACTGGGGTGGAGGGCGGGGCGGATGGAGGAGGAAGAGAGAGCCAGCCACAGATACCAATCACATGTCACACAAACACGCAAAGCACTTGTCCAGCTGCAAGTAAGCGCCCGGGCTTCTAGAGACCGGGTCTTTAACTGGTGGGAGGTGCATGAGCAACTTAGGTGGAGTAGATAGAGGGTGGTGGTGGTGATGGTGGATGGAGGGGGTTGGATTGGGGGCACAGAGATACGAGTAGTAGGTAGTGAGCCTTACCGAGTAGGTAGCTTAAAGGCCACAAAGTCACTGGCCTAGGTCCTACATACCCTTGTAGATAGCCTACGAGTCCCTACATATTCTGCCCACAGAACTAGGCAGTCTAGGGACTAGGGTCCCCGTGCGGAGTATCTCAGACCTACTCGGAGAGCTGACACCCTGTACGTACTGGAAAGCCCATGTTCCATAACTTCAAGCCAACGAGAATCATTCATACATACACACGAGGTGACTAGTACACATCCTCGTCAAAAGGTAAGAGCCGCATCATGACCTTCATGTCTCTTACTAATGCCTTCGTTCCGTGGCCCCCAACAACACCATGCAAAATGAACAAGATGAACCATCCCGGTCGTCATTAACTGTCCTTTCCCGTTGAAGGAACCATTGATTGACCCAGGCAAGGACCCGGCTCTGTGGATTTATCGAATGGTCATCTGCTTGGCCATTGCGCCGCCTTTGCCGACGCCGCCCTCCCTTGACGCTGCCGCACTGACGCCCGCTTTCCGCTCAAAGATCTTCCAAAACTTCAAACTTTCATCGGCCGCTGTGAGTGCTCGTTAGCCCGTGTCGCCTCGATACTAGTAGGAAACCTTGCAAACTCACCTGCCGTTGCCAGCATCTGTCCGTCGGGACTGAGGCAGCTGTGAAGCACTCGAGTCTCGTGGGCGGGAATCTCCACATTTCGCACCAAAGTCGGATAGCTCCAGATGCTCAGGGAATTGTCTGGGAAGCCGCTGGAGCTGACCAGTTCGCGGTAGTGATTGCTCCATTTGAGACTTGTCACTTGTGATCCGGTGTCGATGCTGTTGACTCGGGCCCCCGTCGTCGTGTTCCAAAAGTGAATGTGTCGGTCGTACGACCCGCCACCAGTTGCCAGGAGGTTCAATTGCCAGGGGCACCAGCTAAGGGCCTTGACCGCCGCGCGGTGATTCTTTTTCGCAAACTTGGGAGCGGCCAATGAGCGGGCGTCCCAGATGGACACCAAGTTGTCGTTCCCACCCGTTGCCAGCTGCGCGCCATCACTGCGCCATTCCAAGCCACACACTTCCGACGTGTGGGACACCAGCTCGGCAACCTTATGCTGGGCAACTCGGACGTCATGGTTGAAGACGAGCCCACTTCTTGCCCCTGTTGACAAGGTGTGCTTGTTCCATCCCATCACACCTACCCGAGTTTCATGCCCGAACATGCTCCGGAGCTTGGTCCCTTCTTCGACGTCCCAGATCTGGACTTCCCCGGAACCGAGGCCCACGCCAACATAGGCGCCGTCGCCCGACCATTTGACACTGCTGACATAGGTGTCGGGCGAAGTCTCCAGAAGGCAGGAGACGGTGCCACTGTCGGCAGACCAGACATAGACATTGCGCTCTAACCCAATGGCCACCTGGTTGCCCGAACTCCAATCGAGCAGATTCAGGTAGTAGTCGTCGACCAGGCCAGGTGCATCCAACACTCGCTCAGGTGCGGATTGGATGCGGCGACGGAACTGGGCAGACTGAGCATTGGCTGGCTTCAGTGGGCGGTTGTATTGAGATCGGAGATCAATTGGCTTGGATGATTCCGGAGGAGCAGGCTTGAATTCAAGGATTCGCTGGCTTGTTGAGATGCCACAGGCAGAAGCTAGTGATGATTCATAGGCACTGGAGTCGGGGTTGGTACGAGTAGTGTAGGTTGAGGTGGTGTTGTCATCCTCCAGACCAAGACCTTCTAGTGCGGTGGTGATATCTGCATCCGCACCCCGCGCAGAGATCTCAAAGGCACTGGCACTTGCAGCGTTTGCTAGGACTATTGATCCATCCACTCCCGCAGTTCGAGGTCGAGTGTTCTCGTCTGCCTTGCCAGACCCAGCAGTTGCCAGGCCCGCACTTGCAGCTCTGTTGGGAATGAATCTGTCTGCGGTGTTGTTGGGGAGTCTGATGGTGGTCTTGCCTGTCCTCGACCGTAGCACCGTCTCTTTCCTTGACTTTTCTCTCGATGGTGTGGCACTTGTGTTTGGCCCGGTGCCTGTCAACGTCCAGTCTGAGACACCTAACTCTAGTTGCTTTGGTGACTGCCGTCCCTTGGCAATATTGGACTTGGGCGAATTGGCATAGGCAAACTTGGATACCGATCTGGAGATGGAGCGAGAGAAGAATGCGGAAGGATCTGACTTGTGAATTGACTGTTCTTTTCGCAGAGGAGTGGAGGGGGAGGAGGCGGTCGACATGTTTGTGGCAACGCTTGCAGTTCTCTGCCTGGGAGATGGGGTGAGGGGCATTCTACCACCTGCGGTCTTTGTGGAGAAGAGGCCATGATGGCTTTTGAGAGGTGTTGACACTGAGGCTGTTGCCATGGTGTCTAGATGTGTATGTTTTTGATCGAACGGACAAATCAATGTTTCGATCAGGGTCTGCTGTTGAACCGAGAATCAATCAAGACCTCGGGGGGTTAGTAGTGGTTGTCGATTAAGCAATCAGAACTAGTCGAGAAAGTATCTGTGCCTGGGTCCAGCAATTCAGTGATTATCTCAAGATGCTCAACTGAATGGATCCTGAGAAGCTGTCGGTAGTTGTTAAGTTAGTAAGTCTCAGTGTCGCTGAAATTGTTGGATGATTGGGTAACCGAGCGGTGTTCGTGGCACGGCAAGGCGATGCAGTCGGGGGTTCGACCAAATCTAGCAGATGCGAGTGTGATCTAATGGACTGTATGCTATGCACATGCAAGGATGTATGCGTAGAGGAGGGAGATGTGGATGGAGGAGCGGGAGTATGGTATAGGAGAGAGAAAGAAGAGTTCTTCAATGATCGGTCCCAAGTTGCAGTTGAAGTACTTTCCAGTGTTGGTGGGGATGTCTGCCACGGCAACGGCGACCCACAATCCACTAAACCCTTTGTGGCACTAGTCTCGCCGTCGCCCGTCAGTAACGACTATTCCGTCAGCGCCAAGCAAGGAAACTAGGAAGAATATTAATCCGATCCGCTTGCGCCGGGCGTCAAACATCCTGCAACCTGAAACTTTCGCCGATCATTTTTCATCTTCACTCCCTTTTCTGCAATCCTCTGGTCATGTCCATCTCATACCACACACGACGATCGCCAGCAGAGCTTTGATATTCAAGCCTGGCTTCAACCACTTGGATGAGCCTACGGGCTTCTTCAGCCCCCAATCTGCTCCTTCATGAAGTTGACCAAAGCTTTTAGACCAAGCCCCCGGTCCTAACCAAAAAGCCTCTCGCCGTAAACGCCGAAGCCTCAGTTAATCTTATGATGGCCCAGCCTGAGACACCACCACAAAATCCTCCTTACCCTGCGCCTACTGTATCGTTCACTTTTGGTATCTCCGCTCGGGCTCCTGGTTCTGGTGCCAACACTCCCACAGCCAACACCTACCTTATGCCGACCAGTCCGGCTAAGAACCCTGCCGGCATGAACAACGCCCTGAAACCAAGAATCACCAAGAGCACCGGACAGAAGCCGGCTTGCCTGGTTAATGCATCAGTCACCTATTGCGGAAACGACCAGATCTACGCCTTTGGCGGCTTCGACCAATTTACGGATGAGGTCTACAATCACGTGCTTCGGCTGGATCTGAAAACGCTAAATTGGGCGCTAGTAGATAATTATGGAGATATCCCCGGGGTGCGGATGGGGCATTCAGCATCGCTTTACCAAGGCGACAAACTGCTGGTCTATGGTGGAGAAAATGAACATCGGGAATATCTGTCAGATGTGGTCATCTTGAACCTGAAAGACCATCACTGGACCCAACCCGATGTCCAGGGTCCCATCCCCAAAGGCAGAGCCAGACACGCCGCGGTCGTTTACGAGGACAAATTGTTCGTCATCGGAGGGCTGACCGGAGAGGCCAATTATATTCTTGACGATATATGCTACCTGGATCTGAAGACGTGGACATGGTCCAAAACATGGAGTTTCGTGCAGAGGTTCGATCACTCTGCCTGGATATGGGGAGGTCGACTATGGGTGCTAGGAGGTCTGGGCGCCGATATGGAACGCGCCTCAGAGATTTGGTGGCTGGATCTGAAAGGAAGTCCGGCTTTGAATGGTTCTGGCAGGCCGTACTCTACCGTGGGCCGCGTCCCCGCTACCAGACATGAAGGCATACCGCATCCCAACCGCGCTGACCGAATCGACATATACACCGCGAACTCGGGCAGTATACACATTCGATCGACGAGGCGGGAGAAGCCAGTCGCACCCGGTGCAATATCGTCGTTGAAATTTGTTTCTGGCCCTCATGTCCCTCTCCAATCGTCCGGCACGCACTTCCACGTTTGCTCGTCTGGCGCTTTGCTAGACTTTGTCACGCCAGCATCGACTATTCGTCATAATGAATGCAACCTGTCATCCCTCGAGCTGGACTCGTTGAGATGGCAAAGATTGGTCGAAGGTCCCGAGTTATTCCAACCAGGCTACAAATGGCATTACTGTACAATCAATGAGGATGGAACCAAGGTCTGGTTGCTTGGATCCTCTGGAGACTATCCTACTGAGCCCAATCAAGAGCTGCAACTGAGCGAGGTTTTGGCAGTCGATCTCAAACGGTACGGTTTGCTCGGCAACCTTGACTCCTCCTTCGCATCTGAGCAGAACCGCATCCTGGCCTCCGAACGGCAGACAACACACACCGCTCCCGCTGGCGGTTTGGGATCTGGCCTCGGCTCCGATCTCGCCATGACATTTGACCAACCCCCAGAATCCGGCAGCATGAGCGACTTCATCATCACGGCGAACAACATCCCTGCGGATGAGGACGACAACGTTTCGGAAGCTGATTCTCAAATGCGATTCTCCACCAACACGACTAGCAGTCAGGTATTTGTCTCTGAAAGCTCTGCTGTGTCGCCACCGATCCATGTTCACAAAATGATACTCCAAGCTCGCTGGCCACACTTCAAACGTCTCTACGCTTCAAAAATGATTGAATACCAGACTTCGCGCTTACACATCCCTGAGCCATACTCGGTTGTACGCGCGTTTCTGTACTACCTGTACACGGACAGCATTGCGCCGCACCCTGTGTTCTGCCGTGACCTCACAGACGTCGCCGGCATGCTCGTAATGGCGAACCTTTATGACATGCCGAAGCTCCGCCTTCTGTGCGTGAACCGCCTGTCGCGCGAGATTGACATTGAACATGCCGCCGTAATTTGGGAGCGCGCAGGACGTACTGAGGAAGAATGGCTGAAGCAGCGCGCCGCCCGCTTCTGCATGACGAACTTCGGGCGGATCGTACGTACCGAGGGATTCAGGAGCCTGAGTCGGCAGTCTCTGATGGAGCTTTGCGAGGTGGTGGGGATGGAAGGGCGCGTGGTTGATGGTGATGAGATGGATGACGCCGATGGCGGGTTCATGCAAGGTGGGGGCCTTAGTGGGCGATATCGACGAAGGAGTCATCGACCCAGTGGGGAGGCGGACGAGACAGAGGGGGATGACGATGACGGGATGGACATGAACTGATTTCCATCGTCCTGCCTTTCCGATTGACGCAACGGGATCTTCTTGGTTCAACGCAGACCAAGAGAGCTTGAGACCCAACGGGCCCAATCCAGCCGCGAAGCACACCAAGATGTTCAATTCATCAACACGAGAAAAGGGACATTAACCCCCAACTTCCAACCCTGACGAGGTTCGAACTTTCATTCTTCAGCAAGAGTTTTTACCGCGTTGTTACGGCAGATTTTATGCAGGGTTTTGAGGCGAAGCATGGTCGGAATAACGAAATGTGTTCCACACACACAAAAAAAGAGGAAGCCTAAGGAAGGAAGGAATCTAGGAGCCCAAAACATGAGGCATAGCGAGGATACAGAATCTGTCAGGAATGGCGAATACCGGATGGTGGACACTGTACGGGGACCGGGTTGGGATGGGATAGGATGGGCTGGTTCGGGTCTGAGTAAAGGAGCGAGGCTGCATGGTGCTGTATAGGTATGCATGTAGGTAGGTGCGTTAACATACGTAACTACCGCGACTTGTAGCCAGCTATGTAGGCAAGCATGTATGAGCTACGGATGGCATTATTCTTGACACCAAGCAGATAAGCCGTGAGGGTTGGTGTTGGTATCGCATGCTTCGCCCCAATTTTTGACCGACTGCTTCGTGTCGCGTCGTTCTCTTTCTAGTACATGTATACAAATACAGCCTCGAAAAGCCCTATCCTAATCCCATTCGAGGATCGGCATGCGTCCGAGGGGCGGCCCCAAGGTGGCCAAGGGCAGACTGCACAGTGCGGAGGTCAAGTCAGGTCTGCGCTGCATCTGTTTGGTTTTGCTGTGCTGGGTCTCCATCATCACCTGTTTCCTGGCCGGAGCCCATCCCTTGGATGTTACTTCTGTTCATCCTCGCATCTCGTACAATGGACGAAGTTGCCAGGTAGTCGAGTTCGAGCCGACGCTTCAATGCATTTGGATCAAGCCTCCCAACCTGCAAGACGTTGTTCTGCCTGCTTATCGTGTTTTCTCGAGCCTGCTGTCCAAATGTTCTGCGCTAGCAGATCCTGTTTTCGCGAAGCCTCCAAGGCTTCGATGTCGTGGTTGTCATGTTCCCGTACCGACTGGTCCAACCTATCTCTTCTTTCCTCCGGGTCTCGGTTTAACCTCTTCCGGCTGCACCCCATGCAACATAATCTTATTTGGGGTTTGAGGTGTATTCTTTTGATAACCTTGACTCCAATCGTAGCATACCGCATACGCAAACACTGTCCCTTGCCTATTGAATGCTGTGGCCGTGATTGGCGCGCCCACTGCTGGATAACCCTTGAGACGATGTTTCGCATTACCGTCCCAGAAGTGGAAAGTTCCATCGCTGCCTGCCGTCGAAAACGTTC
Organism: Cladophialophora immunda; assembly: GCF_000835495.1. Taxonomy (NCBI): domain Eukaryota; kingdom Fungi; phylum Ascomycota; class Eurotiomycetes; order Chaetothyriales; family Herpotrichiellaceae; genus Cladophialophora; species Cladophialophora immunda. The sequence continues at coordinate 5,926,803 of NW_015622541.1, forward strand.
CATGTACGGGGTGAAAAGAGATGGCGTTGACAGCATAGACGTTGGCAACGTCGCGATTGGGACCAGTGGCGGAGGGTGTGTCGCGGTGGCATTTGAAGCTGAAGTTGTTGTCGGCGGCTTTTTCTTCCACATATTGGATTGCACATCTGCCCTCGATACTGCCCACCGCGAAGCCCGTGGCATCTGTGAAGCAACTAACCACTCTAGTCTGGAATTTCAGCGGAGACTGTACCGACTTGTAAAATTTCTCGGGCGAGTTAAGGTCGACAATATTGATATATCTGTCTGCAGTGCCAATGACCAGAAGCTTGTTCTTGACATCCATCGTGTAGACTCGCTCTTGACATTGTAATGTTGCGACCGGGTTTGGGGTTCGCAGATCCCAGTATTTGACGGTTCGGTCCCACGAGCCGGTAATGAGAATGGGCGAGTTATTGATAGTGGCGAAGCGACACGCTCGGACGGGCTGTTCGTGAGCGACCAGAGTCTGCGGAGTCATATTGCCCGATCCCAGGTCAAGGAGCCGAAAAGTCTTGTCGGCACCGCAGCCTGCGACTTTTTGTCCGTCCTAATGTACGGTTAGCATATCGCCCCAGGCGAATCATACTGCGACAGAACTAACCTCTGACCATGCGCAACCCAAGACCGGGGCGTCAAAATCCATAGCAGCCTTCCCCTCGCTCTGCCCCTGCTCGTTCACTTGGTATATCCGGACCTTTTTGTCCCATGACGAGACCGCGAGAAAGTCGCCCTGCGGCGAGAATGCGAGATGAGATGTGCTGTCCTCTGGCGGTTGCACCAAAGCGACATCCTTTGACAGATCTCCGGTGGTGCTTGTGGTGGCAGCCGCAGCGGGTGATGATCCAAAGAGCGTGGACATCTTACCGAGCTATGGCGCGGAAGCTTCAGAGGTGGTTTCAACAGGGTATTGCAAGCAGCAGGAGCCGGGCAAGAGGTTATCTATTGAGCGAGAGTCGAGTAGATGGTGGCTAGCACGAACAGGCAGGAATTCGGTGCGGCCAACGCGTTGAACATCTCAAGTTTCGAAACAGCGCGACGGCAACTTTCGACCGCCGTTTCCCACGCCAAGGCTGCGGACATCGAGTCCACGTCCGTATTTGGAAGTACTATGGCGCCGCCCTACAAATAGACTGTGAGTCCTTTACGGCAGCGTCGGATGATGCCTGTTTGAGCGCAACAGATTAAATTGGGCCTAGTGCAATTCAGCATCCACTATCGGATCGATGTTCGACTGTTAAGCTAGAGCAGAAGATTGTTAGATGCCTTGGGGCGAGTATCATTGAATGTTGTATTGAACATGGAAAAGTGAGCCTCAAGCAATCAGCTTATCAGGAAAGCCAGGCAAAAAATGCTTCGACGTAAGAAGCATGTCATGATCGGCTGGGATAGGCTAATTTGCTTTGAAGCAGGCGACGGGAAAGTCTGGTCTGGCCACCTAATCGTTCACGAGGAGAAAGAAGTTATTGCTTCCTTTGTCAGACGCAAGCCGCCATTGTATCCGTCCATGTGTGTCAAACCCGCAGAATGCGTCGCAGCTCACGACAGTGTCGTCTACATGCCGCTACGGCAACAGAATGTAGGCGACATGGAGGGATTCGTGGAAGCAATGTTTACTTCTCTACGTAAGCGTCTCGGCACCCGATCAGATACGGAATGGTACTTAAGATGTGCACCAGTGGCATTATCATGGCACTCGTCTTGCGGAAGACTTACTAGTGAGAGAACACGAGGACAGATGAGGCGCCCTCCATTAATGGTGAGGAGGCTTTTGAAGAGAGATGCAAGCAGCAGGAATTCATAGATTGAGGGATATGAGAGCTTCTCGGCACTACAATATATGGTGGAATAGAAACAGAGGGAGACTGCTGCTTTCATCGATCAGTATTGGCCGCATCCGGGTCGGAGACCAGGGTGCACCATGCACGAGGCTGAGGGATTCGCCTCGCCCCATTTTGAGACCGAGTCCACGACATCCGTTGGAACGACCTAGTAAACGCCGACCCTGGCCTCAATTGAAGGTGCAGTACTTCAGCTTGTCCTCGTCACCTTCATTGATCTCTTTCCTGTCGCATTTTCTTGCTTGCATACATTACCGCAGGCTAGTGACTGCTGCCCTAGCCAGCCTGTACCACACCAGCTTTTACCTCGATCACTACCTCGTCCCTTCCATTCCTTCACACCTCTCCCACCTCGATGAATTCCAATACAAGAAGAGGCAATCACAGACACCTGCGCGGCGCCATGCCACCTGAGACTTCATTCCGTGGGTACCCCGGCAGCAGAGCAATCATGTATCTGTGTAAGCTATCCCTTCCACTCCCCCACCAGGAGGAAAACTAGCTGCTGTTGTTGCGGTGGAAGACGTCGCAACTAGAGACGGCTGATTCTGGTCCATTCCACACAGGTATCGCAACCTGCGTCTGTGTCTGGGCAGCGTGGCATTGGAGCATGGGAGACCTGCAGACCGAGGGTCTTTGGAAAGACTCTCCCAGCCTCGAGCAGCGACAGACGCTGCACAGCCTGAACAAGCACTTCACAGTCAAACTGGCCGACATTAAGCAAAAAAGATGGTGGACTTTGATAACCCCAGCTTTTAGCCATATCCGACTCGACCACATTGTTGGGAACCTGATGGCCTTTTCCGAATTTTCGAGGATGCTACTGGTATCTGGGATTGGTCCCCTGCGGTATGGGTTGCTCATTCTCGGCTCCGCTATTTCAGCACATCTTGCATTCTTATACCATGCTTCCCGGCGGCGTCCACCCCCGTGGTGGTGGGCCTTACTGATGCCGCGCATAGAGTTACGGGCACTTGGCCTGTCGGGCGTGGTCATGGGTCTGGGTGCCGCGCTATTTCTGGCGGCTCCTAAGATCAGAGTGGATGTTTCGAGGACACAGTCGCTGCCAGGCTGGCTGCTAATGGTGGTGTACATCGTCTACGACGCTTCCAGGCTGGATGACTCGTCTTCGGAGGTTGCGCACGCAGCACATCTGGGCGGGGCCGCCTTCGGAGCCGTCTTTTATTTCCTCGCCTTGCGAGGCAGTACCGCGCTGCCATACTTATGGCTTTTGCAAGAGTAAGAGTATCAATATTCTGATGGGCGGACGGTTGGAGATTTGCCTGATCCAAAGGAGCGGCAGCTTGCCGGTATGGATCAAATAAGGGGGAATGTCTTCTTGATTCAATGTCGGTGGTGAATCAAGTGTGCAAAAGGGACAAAGGATAAACCAAGAGCAACTTCGAGGTATTTAGCGGTTCGGAAATAAACCTTGCACGAGCACAAGGGCAATAAGTATCAACTTTTGGCAGCAACCTTGGGAAGGCTGAAAGCTTAAAGAGAAGAGCTGCAGCCGGGTCAAGTCACAACTGTGGGATTTTCTACACAGTATATAGATAGTTAGTGGCCAATCGATGAGCCTGAGCGTAGCTTTTACTCGTCTAGCTGAGGGAAACAAACGAAGAACTGTTGGTCCAAGGCATTCCCATCAAGTTGCCCCAATCAAGCCAAGGCATTTCTTACCAATGGCACTCCGGTATACTTCTGAACCAAGGGCATTGCACTTTCCAAGATGAGTGACGAAACTCCTCTAACCTTCTAGACAATATGTCTCTCATCCCGTCTTCTTCGCGATCCTAAATTCGTCCCCGAAGGGTCTTCCAATACAACGGGGGTAAGTGTTCGTACTCTATAGACCATGAGACCCTGACAAGTCGAGAGATTGTGGCTTCATCCATGTACAGTGTGCTGGCGCCGTCTCGCAGGAACGCCTAGATGGCGTGAAAGTATCCATCCTCATCTGGACCGTCGCCTTCGAACTCATCTTCACCCTCCCCCTCCCCTTCGCCTTCGTCTTCAAACTCGCCTTCCTCCCCGAAATCATCTTCTCCGTGGCCCTCCTCGTGAGTCGCGAAATGCTCTGTGCCTTCTTCCTCCTGGGGATCGAAGGCCTCGTGGGAATCATCCTCCGCCGCCCCAAATTGCTGCCCCGGGTGGCCTTGCTGGGTTGGGGCGGCGGAGTGGCTCTGACCCTGGGTGCCGTGGGCTTGCACCGCCTGCAGGAGCTGCCTCTCGTACTCGATCGAGTCCTGCGTGAGCGGCGGCAGGTCCGGGATGCCGGCCTGCGCGAAGGCCTGTCTCACCTGCCGGTCGAACTTGGCCTGGCCGGCCGGGTTTGTGGGGAGAGGCGGAGCCTCCAGGCCTCGACTGTGGAGCACTTCGACCGCCTGCTGATTGAGGCTTGCCTGTGCGTTGCGCTGGGCCTGCGTGTCCAGGTCATCCTCGCCTCCTTCATCCTCGTCATCGTCGTCGCCCAAGTCTGCCGTGGGGTCAAAGTCGAGAGGATCTTGCGGACGCCTCGCGGTGGGGTTTGGCGCCGTCGAGCCCGACGGCGCTGGTGCCGCGGTTCTCTCGGAGACGGTAAACGACAAGAACCCGTCGGTCGACGTGTTCGGCCTGTCGTCGTTGAGTGAAGTGGGCGCTCCCCTCCCGTTGGCCTCCGCATACGCCACCGCGAAGAACCGCCCGCCGCCCTCGAAGAGCACCGAGTGTGCCAGAAACACAAAGTTGGTCGCCGAGACTGGAGAGTCGCCCTGGTATAGCCGGCTCGGGGGTTGCTTTTGCAGCTTGTGCGGATTGGGGACTTGCTGGGTATATGTGATGGTCCAGCCGGAACCCCTGGGCGCCGTAGGGTTGGACGGGCCTGCTGGGCTTTGTGTCGAGCTTCCTGCCGTGGCATTGGGAGGACGCGGGCGCCTGAACATCGAAGGTAGTTTGGATGCCATGGGATAGATTGGTAGATCAACAATAAGCGCTGGGGAGGAATGTGAAAAGCAAAAAGAAACCACTCAGATAACACGTGCTCGTCGAGATAGAATGTAGTCTATACAGATTGGTGTAGCGGGAAAGAGAAGAGCGGATTAATAGTAGTTCACAGAGCAGTGACTGCCCCTCGCTTCCTCGTGCTGTTGGATGGTCTGATATTTGATCTAGTTCTATACTGGACAATGCCTCCGAGTGCACAAATTTAATACCTCGACTAAGCAGCCCGCACGCCATCCTTCAGCCCAAAACCCAGTGTTCGCGTAGCCCAAGGGGGATTTTGGGTGACCTGGATAATTGGAGGCGGTAGCGAAAGGTAACGGTGACAAAATCCCATGAACTTACAATGTGGACTAAGAGAGAGCGAGGTATGAAAGGACACCTTCTCAGAGTGACTATTTGTATTGAAGGATTGCAGGGCTCCTCCTGATTGGTGCCGGCGGGGATAAGGCTCGCCAGGCTTATATGTCGATATCCTTAACCCTTTACTTAGTAATACAATACTCCGTCTTGTCCGTCTCACCTCTGGATAAGTTGTCCGGGGCCTTTTCCTTTTCTTCAGTGGTTGAGCTGATGCTAACTAGCGCCAAGGGAGACCGTGAGTTTCAACCCCCAACTGCGAGGCTTTGACGCCCAGGTAAGGTGCCCCGCTGGAAGGAAGTGGTATCAATAGAGCATGTACACAGAGACTCCAATTGACACTTGTGATGAGGCGTCTTCTGCGGATGGAGTCTCCTGATTCTTGGTCGGATCTTCATTCGGGCGTCCATTTCAGCTGCATGGACACTGGAAATATGGAGTTACAACTTTGCAGGGCCACGATTAATTGACCACTGACAGATTCGCCGTGACTGTCGAATCCCAGAGAGGCATTGCAATAACAGGCATTTCTCTTCTCTGGTTACCCCTTCTCTGCTCGACTGAGCCCATACTCGAGCCAGTTGGGTTGCTGTAATCGTGGGCGAGTTTTCCAACAGAGGCGGCTTAGTCAGAGCGGCTTATCAACAAGCCCTGAAGCCTTTGGCCTGTTCCACTTTCAGTGACAGGAGTCTCGGAGTGGAATGCCTTGCGCGATCACGGCGGAGCTGACGCAAGGCTCATTACAGTAAACCGGGTCTCAAACAACATTGCCGGCGTCTATTCTATTTCTGCAAAGTATAAGCGATGTGGCATGCTGCGAGTCATTCCCGTGACAATTGGCCGAAACTGGCACCTTGGATAGTAAGCCGTGGGGAAACCGGATTGTGTATCTCGCATGCGACTGGCGAACGTCCAAGGAGAAAAAGGTACTGAGCGGACCGTCCCACTGTGACTTATAACGTGGCAGTGTACCTGGCTTATTGTCAGATAGTCTGATGATGGGTCCATCAGCAGCCGTTCTGGACTTGTAGGAGGAATCTGGTGAAAAGTCAATGAGCCGGAATGGCTTCGTATGACACTGGTGCACTTTCCAATCTGGGCACCAGGCCATCCTCCACCGCTGGATTCATCTGACTTCTATATTAGACAACCCACTTTATCTCAGTCCGGTCCGGGCAGAAATCAAAAAGTTGACGCAGAAATGTGAGTGGGGTGTGTTCGATGATGTGCTTCTTGTGCTTGATAGGGTCTGCCGTGTTTGGGGTCAGAAGGTCTAAATAGAGCATAAGTACATCCCCTCCAAGTCTTCTTTCTCCTTATGGCATCTGGTGGGATGGCTCGTCAACCTGGGTATGAGATGGTTTCGTGCAACATCTCCGCCCCTTGACATCCATCGATACTCTGGCGGACGAAGATGGCGACCACTTTTCGGTCGGCCGTGAAGATAGTAGCATCCTCCAGCTTGATCCTCGCTGAGGCGGGAACATCCGTACAGTCCCTCACTTCTGGCAGGCCCTTTTCCTCGATCTCGATGACGCGTTCTGCTATGCTGGCGAGCATCGCACTGTTCCAGATCCCTTCCTGCCGTGGACCGTTGTGGAGCACATCAATCGCCTGGCGTCTGAGCTTCGGGTGCCGGCAGCGGCTGGCCACGAGGTACAAAGGGAGGATCATCCCTATGTCGAATTTGGGGTAATGCAGAATGCGCCCCTGTGGCACAGTCAAATGTTTCGTGTTGACGATGTACGAGCCCAGCGCCACTAGCTGGGAGAAGTCTGGAAGCCAGGAGTCAAACTCCATTTCTGAGGCAAAGGACGCTGCCAGCGCCCAGAGATGGACGGCCAGCCGTTGCATTTCCAGAATGATGCAGTTGCGGCGTTCCAACTCGGAGAGATTCTGATCAGCTCGGGCACGAAAATCGGCAAAGACGGCCGACCATTTTCGGAGGAAGTTGCTGCCGTCTGCACATCGCTCTGGATCCGGCGAGTGCCGGCTCTTGACGCCGTGGATGATTGAACCCATGCAGTCGTTGAAGGAGTCTCTTGCCTGGTCGGGTGTCTCGAACCTCTCGGGCACGCTGGGCAACTTGGGTGTCAACGCCGGCACCAAAACTCTCCTGTCCATTCGCCGTACGGGGAATAACAGAGACTGCGTGATCAGCCTTTTGAATATGTGGCCCAGTTGGACTTCAAGTTCGTCGCCCGCGCCACCGTTGCCTCCCTCTGCAGCTTGAGCCTCGCCGTGGTTCACATGCCACTCACAAAAGAGGTAAAGCCCACACGAGAGCTGGCGTAGCGCGGATTCGTAGTGGTTTTGAAACATCTCGAGACAGGTGAAGAGCAAATTGCTGATCAACAGCTCCACGGTGGACGGCTTGGACGCTTGCTCCATGCTCTCCCTCAACTCGGCGACGGCAAGCGTGTACTGCTGCAAGGTGAACTTGTCGCATTCCCAGTCCGCTGTGCTCCTCTTGTGCATCCCCGGCACCACGACGTTCTCCCAATGCGAAGCCAGGGCAATCATCGCATGTCGCAACGAGCCCACCGTTTGAGCGACTTGGAAAGTCAGCCTCGTCCAGAAGCTGGCGTCGAAGTAGCCCGCCAACCTCTCGGCAACGACGTCTCGGAAGTACCTCAAGGCGCGGCATTCCCGCGGAGACTGGCCCGGCGTGTGCGCCAGCCGCCGAATCGTGAGCTTCGGCTCTGTCGGTTCCCACAGCACGAGCCTTACTGCTGGTTCGCTGGACTCTGGCGACTCGAGTGCATATTTGCATTGACGCCTGCTCTTCTTGCAGGCGGAGCAGCGAGGCCGGAGCTGATCACACCGCACGTGTCTGGATCTGCAGGTCACACAGCCTCCTCTGCTCTTTGGCGCGTATCTTCGTTGTGCCATGTTTTCTGTGGGTTTCACCATTTCGAGGTTGGCGCTAATGTCACGGCAGACGGTATATTGGCTGGTAGATGCAACGGTGTTGAGAAGAGAGCAATACGAAGACCTCTCCCGAATTTGGCAGGATACGTACACCCTAGATGACAAGCATCCGATCTTCTTGAGAGCTGGAACCGAGTTCTGTGCCTTCAGGCGACATGGTCAGATCAAGAAAGATGTTCTCTCGGCTTTTGCCGCAGCTGGCAGCCTTATTTCCGCATCCCAAATTTCCTGAGTTGGTGGGATACGAGGTACGAGCAACGAGAAATTCCCTGATTAAGGATGGTCGAAGCGCTGTTATAGGCCAACTGTTCAGTATGAAGACGCCTCTACGAAGTCAATAATCCCTAAATCGTGCGGATATTTTTCTGCCTGGTCATATATTGCATTGATGCGCGAATCAAACACACACATCATAAGGAGCGTAAGGTAGTTAGTGATACATAAATGCAGATATTGGTACAAGTACAGGTGGAGGCATTTTGTCTCGTGGCCCACGATCTTGGTCGGGTTTTGGAAAGGAGCGTCGTCGTTCGTAGTCCAAGCAAGGAAAAAGGAAATCCAATCGCCCATCGTCATGGTCTTCTATTGTCACAGCTTGTGTGGCTTCGGCTCTTCCTCCCTTCGCCTCTGTCAAGTATAAGGAGAGACAACATGAAGTCGTCGCACACAGTCTCACAACACAGTTGTGGCATGGCGAGGCAGAAGTCATGCCCCAAATTGGACACCGCGTCTGTAAGAGAGAGCAGCGGCAGACCAGCGCTCGATGCGCGAAGAGGGTTTAACGGCTCTTTTCTTCTGCGAGTCTGCTGCCACCGCGGCGGCCTTCTCGGCCGGTGTGCTGTCGTCGGGCGTAGCATCGCTATCAGCGACCTCGTCTGCGGTGCCGGTGGTCGCACCCGTTGATGACCCTCCGGCCGCCGTTGTGTTATTGGAATCTGTGCTGGTGCTGGTAGCGCTGGTGGTGTTCGTGGCCACAGTAGCGGCGCTATCCAGCTGCACGGGAACGACGCCGCCAAAGGGCCCTGCTAGAGCTTGGTTCTGGCATCGAACCATGCAGACGTTCTCTTGGCCGGCCACGGTGCCCGTACAGGTCTGACTGGCTGGGACCTCAGCAGTGAGAGGCTGAAAGAGAGACAAATCGATCATTAGCATCCTCTGAGCTTTCGGATTCTTCGAAGCTACGATGCTGGTATGCTGGAGAAGGATAGGCTTACAAAGTCTGTCTCGGCTCCTTTAGGATCATTTCCTCGCACGCCGGGAACGTTCTGGGAAACCGTCATCTGTGTTCTATGTCAGATAAAACTCCCCATTTTGATACATTGTGATGAGAGCTTGCCTTTGTCCACGTAGTGCCAGTGGCGTCGGCGTTGATCATGCAAGTGTAGGGGCCAGCCCCGTCGGCATTGACCTGATGCAAGGTCATCTGGACTTGCCCGCCTGCGGTGATCTGTGGAAGAGTGCCACCGTTCTGGGCCAGAACAGCAGCGGTACCACTTTCGGGATCATTGTCGCCGCCTTCAAGAGTTTCCCCGAAGGTGTCAGCAGCATCACCCGCGAAACGTGTGGTATCTTGCTGAAAGGGGCGTCTTCTAGTTCCGTCTCGAGGAGTAGTTGGATCGATTCCCAGTGCACTGCCATTTCCGCCGGCGTCACCAGTGGCGGCGATGATGGCACCGTGACCGGCCACCAATTCCGCAACAGCGAGGATCCCCAAGGTAATGAAAGATGAATATGCAACCATGATGCTGGATATGAAGATGATCGAGAACAAGGGCCGGCCTTGATAGCGCAGCAAAGAGAGCGAGATAGTGAAAGTAGATGGATCGACTGAGGTCTGAAGGAATGAGTTGTAAGATGTCACAGGAGGTGGGAGACGCCTCGATATTTGTACGTACCGTAGGTTGCATGTTCGGCAGAGAGTGCTTTGAATGGTGAAAACTGTCACATTTGTTGCAGAGTCCAGCAGGCGAGAGCTCAAGGATGCGGACAGCTTCGATTTGGAATATCTCTCTAGTTTGTCACAAAATGGGGTGGAAATGGTAATCCCCAGGAGAGCAGTGTGGTTATTTCGAGGTAGTGCTGTTGCATAACAAGAGGAAACCGCCTGAAGGACAGACCGAGGCCTTATGGTTGCTCATCGCCACCCCCATTGGCCCAAAGAGAGTGTCAGTGTCCGGAACAGTTTCGTTTCATAGAACAGCCAGTCTTGAATGGAGGGTCAAAAGCATACACAGGCTAGGGGCTGAAGTCAGTCCTGCTCTTTTGCGTGTTCGGATACAGAACATCCATGATGTTCTGTCCTGCTTTTGGCTAGAATCGGTTTCGTAGAGCCCGGCAAATTATAGACTGTATAGCCCCATAGTGACAACACATCCAGGACATGGCCCGTGCCACTCAATGAGGCAAGAGAAGATCTCCCGCATCTTCTGGTACAAGTTCAAAGCGAGGCGCGAACTTGTTCTGCTGGAATCAGCACTTCTCAGACTCCACGGCTTGCTAAATGAGTAAGCACAGGATGAAGTCCGGTTTTCTGCAAAGATCAGAAGTCTTCAGAACGAGGCACGGTTAGAACGAGGCACGATTATACCAATACAAAGACCCGCAGAGAGTTCCTACCGGGTTGCATCGACGGGTCGAGACCACTGCAACAGTATAGACAGAATAAGTATTGTTTCAAAGCGTGCACTTTGGCACGTTCGTGGCCGTAAACGGCATGGTTTTCGAGCGTTTGAGAATGAAGACGACATCGAAGTGAGAGTTGAGAGGCGAGTAGAGGTCGGCAACAGATGCACAGCTCGTTGAGGGCCATCAACTAGTTGCCTGAAATCGTTACTCAAGTGGAGACTGTTCGCGACAGATTCTTTCTGGACGACGGCGTGATGGAGCTGCTCTGGACCACTATGATTGGATGCGGACTCAGTGTCAAACGGAACGGTGGGTGCGAAGTGGTGGGCATAGCCACCTCCAACAGAGATCCCCTCTGACATTCCGAAAGGTCAGTAGTCCCGTTAGCAAACGAGTTGATTGAGTAAGACGAGAGGGAGTTGCAAGGCCAGAAGATACAAAGAAGGCTGTGCAAGCAGGCTGGGACGCAACGGAGCCAATTGGAAGCCTCGTTGAGGTTTCGAAATAAGCATCCCGCCCGCCCCGCAAAGGCTTGGCATCACGGACCTTCGCCCGTTATGAAACTCGCAGACCACGCTCAGCTTCGACCCGAGGAAGAAGGAAATAGGTGAGAACACTGGCGGAAAATCAAGCAAAAGCAGCCTCCTATGAAGCAGACGTGAGACCCTCGGCGTAGCAGTGGATGGATGAAATCCTGCAGGAGTCTATGCCAGATGAACAGAAGTCGCCCTCGAGAGCGACGATTGTGTGCAAGCAACCCGGTCCCCGACATGGCCACGGGAGATGACCTGGCCAAACAGGTGCTGCCCTTGTAAAGTAGAAATCTTGAATTCGATCGGAACGGTAGGAATGCTGTCAACGAGCTGATGGCATCTGGATGCCAGTGTAGACATCTTGCCACATTTCTTCATTTCTGCTCAAAGCACATCGTCACATCCTCAGCACTGTCAACATAATGCTCTGAAATCGTTAAGTCTTGGTGAGCCTCCATCTGCCGTTGAAGGCCTCCTCCTTTTGGGAATCCACGTCTAGCCATCATGCGTTTACCTTCTTTGTCGCGTGGTGCCGTTGCTCCTGTCTATTGTATGAAGCGGAACTCTGTTTCACGACGTCGGTATCGTGACTTGCGCAACGCCATCAACAACTTTGGCTACCGCCACGTCCTCGCCAACGTCAGGAACCCCATTTGCCAGCTCCTTTCCTTCCTCGCCTCCTTTCGCGCTCTTCTCAACACCTCCAGCAGCGGCGGCAGCGGCAGCCTTTTGAGCGGCTTTCTTGGCCTTAGTCTTCTCCTTCTGGGCTGCTTTCTTCGCAGCAGCCTCTGCCTCTTCTTTCTTTTTCTTCTCCCTCTCCGCCTGATTACCGCCGAAGTATTCACGCCATTCATCGGCCTTCTTCTCATCGATTTTTGTGAAGAGATATTCTGCCTTGCCGATCTTATGGCCCGGTTTGATATAGGTTGGCAGCCAACCGTTGGCAACATCTTCCTCAGACGGGATCTGCAAGAATGGGCGGTCAAGTTGTTTCCGTATCGACGCACAAGTTGCAGGAAGATATGGTTCGAAGATGGCAGAGCAGAGATAGATGAGATTGATCACCGTCCCCACCACCGCCGCAGCGAGAGTCGGGTCGCTCGCGATGAGAGAATTGTCCAGCCGGTGAGCCTGGATCAAGCCATTCCCGGCTTCCGCGATCTTCATAGCGACGAGAAGCCCGTTGCGGAGGTGCACAGCCTCCATTTCTGCCAGATATTGCTTGAGAAGTTCTGTCACCTCGTCCAGATGCTCTTTGAACGACGAAGGTAGGTTGTTGGGATCAAATTCTGGTATAACCCCAGAGTAGGCTTTGGGGGAATTGACCAGTTTGATCACTCTATTGACAAAATTTCCAAGTTTAGCAAGCAGTTCTGAGTTATTGCCATCGATGAATGACCGCCATTCAAACTGCGTGTCGCCTGATTCTGGTCGGTTCTTGAGGAGATAATATCGCCAGACATCCGGGGGTACGCCGGTCTCCTTTGCATTATTCCCAAAAACCCCGATGCCGCGGCTCTTGCTGAATTTGCCGTTCTCATAATTGAGGTATTCCGTCGACGAAAGGTGGTGCAGCATGGTCCAGGTCTCCCCCGTCCCCATCTGACATCCAGGGAAAACGACGGAATGGAAAGGGACGTTGTCTTTGCCCATAAACTGATATAATTGGACTTGTTCCGGATTTTTCCACCACTTCTCCCATTCCTCGGTGTAGTTGGCAGTGATAGATGGGTATCCAATACATGCCTCGAACCAGACGTAGAAGACCTTGTGCTCGTAGCCAGGTAGAGGCACAGGCACGCCCCAAGCCAGATCTCGAGTAATACCCCTCTCTTTCAGGCCTTGTTTCAACCATGACTCTGTAATGACTTTGGCACTCCGCGACCACCGGCCTTTCTCGATTGACTGTTTTGAGAATTCTTCGATCCGGCTCTGTAGCTCGTCTAATCGCAGGTAGGTATGTTTTGTCTCCCTGGTCACTGGAGTTGCGCCATCAACTTTGCAGCGAGGATTGATCAAGTCCAATGGATCTAGAAGGCTCCCACATTTGTCGCACTGATCGCCGCGGGCATCGTCGTAACCGCACTTTGGGCACGTGCCCTCGACAAAGCGATCGGCCAAGAATTTCCCGTGCTTTTCGCAGAATGGTTGGCTGTTGATGTGTTCAGTCAGATGGCCATTTGCGTGGAGTTTTAGGAAGATATCTTGCGAGATCTCTGTGTGCTGTCTGGTAGGAGTTCGGCCAAAGATGTCGAACCCCAGCTCGAACCACTCGTAGATTTCCGTATGGATTTTATTGTATTTTGCACACAGCTCTTCTGGGGTGACTCCTTCCTCGAGCGCCTTTGTCTCTGTGGCAGTTCCATATTCGTCAGTGCCGCAGACGAACAGAGTCGGTCGACCGCGGGCTTTGTTGTACCGGGCGAAGACATCAGCGCTGAGCACGCTGCCGACGATGTTGCCCAGATGAGGCACCTAGATAATTGTTAGTCATTGTCCCGCGCATGATACCTCATCCAACTTACATTGTTGACATAGGGCAGTGCAGAAGTTATGAGAATGTTTCGCTGGCCCTCCTGCGGGAGGATCTTTTCGGAGCCCATGGTGGGCGAAGCAGAGTTTGATCGGGGGAAGAAGGAGGGGTTCAGGTGCTTTTGGGATTCTTTGTCAAGACGAGGCCCGATATCGACTTTTGAACACTTGATTGTCTATACTCCGCACGTTGAGTCAACCCAGAGAAAGTGGCGCGTGGTGGTGACACATGAAGCGGACTGGGGGGCTGGAGGAGAAAGGAGTCACCAAAATCCCCCGCCGCCGTAGCAGGCGAATTGGATGCCGAGGCGCTAAGATTTGATGCTTATTTTTAAGCCTCATGGCGTGCCTTTGATTTTCCCTTCGCTGACCGTCCGCTGTCTTCCACTTACCGTTGCAGTCACACGATACCCTGATTCTTTGGACATCTCATTCTAGAATACACTCGAAGCCTGAAGAGATCACAACAATCAAGCGTTCTGTCCTAGCCCTGTTCGATTTTGCATCATGGCCACCGATCCACTCGATGACCTCCTCGAACTCGAGAATGACTATTACAAAGAAGGCTATGATGCCGGTGTGGCTGATAGTACCTATGCCGGTTTGATCGAAGGCAAGGTATTTGGCATTGAGAAAGGGTACGAGAAAGCCTTGGAACTGGGCAAACTACATGGCCGGGCTCTGGTTTGGCGAGAACGATCATCCTTCTCGGTGAAAGAGGTGCCCGAGGAATCTTCCACACCAGAAAATTCTGATTCTTCGAGGCTGGGAGACATCATCAAAACTCTTTCGCAGCTATCAGACAACACCCGCTTCCGAAGGCACGTAGAGGGTCTGCGCACTGCTTCTGACAGCGCGACCATTGCCAAGGACAACTCGGACGAAGCAGTGACAGAGTTTGACGACCGAGTTGCGAGGGCGAAAGCAAAGGCCAAGGTCATTGCGAATATTGTTGGAGAATCACTCAACTCAACCTCGGCCTCAAATGTGGGCATTGAAGATGCCACTGGCCTGCAAGCTCGACACTGAAGACGATTCGCTGAGCTCACTGTGGCATCTAGACCTGATTCGAAACGGAGGCTGCCAATCTTTCAGACGTGGTCCGAATGCAATGGTGATCCAGCAGCGACTGCGTCGGGCGGCAGTTGTCTCCCGGCTGCCGTCTCCTAGGCATCCCCGCAAACTGTTACCACTTCCATTGTCCAGCTAAGCCAGTTGCCGTTTAGGCACGCCTTAGCGGATATGCAACGGCGATCCACCACACTCCTTTGCGCCCTTCTCCTTCAAAACCAGGAACCGTTTGCGGGGTCATCTAAGTTTCCTCAGTCCACTTCTGGGCATGCTGCCATGAGCGCTTCTACCAGAAGAACTATGACGCTTGTGCGACACGTCGCTCTCCGCATCAGTTGGACTTGGCTGACGATGGGAAACTGGAATACCCCGCAGGCTACAAGACGGATACAAATCTGCGTCTGTGGCCTGCTCTCTGCGACTCCTCATGTCCACAAAACACAGGTTGCACGATGAACGCGATCACAAGCTTACTATCTCTGTTTCTAGCCGCTGTGGCCGTGGGCCAAATTCAGCCGTCGGGTGTGACGAGGCCAATCGCTCAGGATTGTGGGTTTAATGGAACTGTCGTCTGTGTGAATAAATATGTCAGTTTCCCTCCGTTCCGGTCATAGGGCGGTGACTTACTGAAGCCAGGGCGCGGTGCTACCTTACCACTTTAACCGGTCCATTTCCAACAACAACGCCGACTACGACTACAGAAACACTAGCGTGAGGAACGCCTCGACGTTTGACCTCCTGGGTGGCGCAGACTTTGTTGTCTTTGACCAACAGCGAGGCATGCAGTACCTAGGATCGAATCCGAGCTACGAGTTCATGTTCGCAGTCTCCAAGGCGGTGCATGAAGCTCCGGTCTATGCTCCAGAGCAGAATCTGTTGTTCATCTCCCAGTTGGCCCCACCTCCCGGCTATCTGCCTCAACTCGTCGTGAACTTGAACGACGATCCTCCGACGCTGAGTGAGTACCTCCCAAATCCACCGGTCTATGCTCCAAACGGTGGCACCTTCCGGGACGGTGTCATTGTCTTTGGCGCCAGCGGAGGCAATGACAGTATCGGTGGAGGAGAGCAAAGAGTTTCGCTGCGAACAGTGGATCCCGCCACCAATCGTTCAACTGTACTCCTGAATAACTATTTTGGGTTCTACTTTAACACCATCGACGACGTGGCTGTTCACCCCATCTCGAAGGATATCTTCTTTACCGACCCCCAATACAGTTGGTTCAATGCCTTGACAGACACCGCCCCGCAGCTACCATGTGCGAGCTATCGGTTCAATCCAAGCACGGGAGCTACATTCCTCGTCGAGGACACTCTGGAGCAACCCAACGGTATCGCGTTCTCTCCAGACGGCACAACCTTGTACATCTCCGACACAGGTGCCGTGACGGGAACTATTGATCCTCGGCTCGGCAGCCAGGGCACTACCTTCAACACCACCGGAAAACGGACCATCTATGCTTGGGACGTGTCGAACAACGGCACCAGAATCTCCAACAAACGTGCCTTTTACCTGGCACAGGATTGGGTTCCAGATGGCTTGAAGGTGTCTCAAGAAGGCCTCGTGCTCACGGGGTCCGGTCACGGTGTCGACGTCCTGGATGATGCCGGCCAGCTTCTCATCCGCATCCAGACGAACTACACGGTTCAAAACTTCGCGTGGACGGGGGAGAATCTGACCACTTTGTGGCTCATGGGGAACAACGGCATCAGCAAGGTTGAATGGAACATCACTGGGCAGAAACTGACCTGATAACAGCCGGAATGATATACATCGCATCATGGATGTCAATTTGATGAGCTCGGAAGGTTTAGCACAGCCCAAGATATTCCGAGAGACGAGATCTCTGTACGTAACATCAAATCTATGCTCTCAAAACCAAAGAGGCGTCGCAGTCCTCCGGTCAGATTCCTTAGAGAAAGTCACGCTTGCCTGGTCAACAGATTTGAGCTACATGTTTCCCCCTTCCAATCTGCCCCTTACATATAGAGCCGCTACTGCTATTCTACCCTATAGAGCATCAAAAACCTCAGCTTTAACAGCCGACACATCTGTCGGCCAGAGCGACTGGTGGAGAGGTCTGGCAGCACACTTCATGATCTGGTCGGTCGGTCAGTCCAGCCCAACCAAAATATTCGTGACTTTGGTACCCCATATATCTCTTAGTTTCTAGTCTTAGCTATATCGCCCCACTGCTATATCACTAAGTAAACCACCCCGGGTTTACCCAGTGATACCTCACGTGTGCAAAGCAGTTCGTAACACTGTAGTCCTCGCGAGGTCCTGACTGTATTAATAATTACTGCAGTCCTAGCAACGCTGCTACAGACTGCAATCTTCTCTTTCTACTTCTACAGTATCTACCTCAAGACTTTAGACGTCAAACGTGATAACCTTTGTTCTTACCCACTCCTCCAGGCCTTCTCGTCCATTAAACCTCCCGAAGCCGGATTTCTTTGCTCCACCGTGAGGCAGGGCGGGCTCATCATGCACCGTCATACTGTTGATATGTACCGCACCAGTCTCGATCTGCTTAGCAATATTGAATCCTCTTCTCAAGTCTTTCGTGAACACTGCGCTGGTCAAGCCATAGTCTGTGTCATTGGCGATCCGAAGGGCCGCATCATCATCTGCGACTTCGTAGACTGAAACTGTAGGACCAAAAGATTCGGTGTGGTAGATCGCCATGCCCTCGGCTACCTGCTCAATGATCACGGGTCTCATCTTGGTTGCTGATGCTTCATTATGCTCTGCGTTGCCGTAGATGACCTTAGCACCTTTCTCTAGTGCGTCTTTCAGTAGCTCCTTGGTCTTGATCACTGACTGGTGATTGATTAGAATTGGCACCTCCGCGCTACCACCTCCCGATAGTTGGCTCATGGCTGCTTTCAGAGCCTCTTTGAAGGGACCGGCCACGTTTTTGTTGACCAGAATACGTTCAGTCGACATGCAAACCTGACCCGAGTGTAGAAAGGCTCCAAGAGCACACTGAAAGGCGGCGTTCTCGAGGTCAGCATCCTCACAAACTATACTTGGTGCCTTTCCTCCTAACTCCATAAGGACAGGCTTCAAATGTTTGCCTGCAAGTGAGGCTATAACGGACCCAACTCTCGTCGAGCCGGTGAAATTGATCTTCTTGACAATGGGTGACGAAACAAGGCAAGCTGTGACAGCAGCTGCATCCTTGGGATCGTGCGAGAGGGTGTTGAGGCAGCCTGCTGGGAGGCCTGCAGCATGGAGAACAGAGCCCAGGGCCCAGAATACCGCCGGCGACATTTCTGAACCTTTTAAAACCACCGTGTTGCCCATGGCAAGAGGAAACAAGCAAGCGCGGAGTCCAAGTGCATAGGGTGCGTTCCAAGGAGCGATACCAAGCACAACGCCTATTGTAGAATGTTAGCCTAGGCCCTTTGACAATGCAACTCCTCTGGACGAAGGCTCTCGAAGTTGTCATCCGAACCGGAACGAGACGAACTGACCCCAAGGTTCCCGGACCATCATAGCGCTCCTTCCTTCAGCTGCTGGCTCTATCAGAGATCCATGGACGGTCGCGATCAGGCCGGCGACAGCCTTAAGAGCTTCTACCGTGAGACCAAGTTCAAACTCGAACATAGCACGCTGGGCGCCAGTTTCCGTATGCGAGTACTGCCACAGCTCCTCCTTACGAGCGACAACGATCTCGGCTGCTTTCAGGAAAATGTCACGACGCTGAGCTGGTTTGATCTTTGACCACTCTTTGAAGGCCTTCTGACTGGCTTCCAGCGCAGCCTGCGCATCCGACTCGGAAGCACTCGAAGCCTTGTAGAGCACTTTGTTATCGATGGGCGAGACCACGTCGAATGTCTTCTGGGTAGTGATCTCTTTGCCATCGAGCCATAAAGGAACAACGGAGAAGGAATTGACGTTGCCGTTCATGTTGGCGCGATGTCGAGTCTTCGACTTCAAGCCTGGACAGTTGGGCCGAATAAATCTCCAGGAATGTGATCGAGAAATGCTCCTACTATCGTAACAGGGCAAGCAAAGTTATCATGCGCGGACTAAGATAACGCGAAGGCAAGCATCGCAATAATCAGAAAGGACTAATCCTTCGAGGGATGGATAAAGACAAGCCCCAGCGGTCATAGTCGCTGGCCTTTCGTAGCCCTCACCCAACGCAGCAATGCTTTCGGAGCCCCCAAAATCTCGAGAACCTAACAGACTCGGAACCTCGAGAGTGGTTAGCCTCCCACAGCCGTGGAGGGAGTATCAACTTTGCTGTAGCGCGTCATTCTCACAGCTCGGTTGAGGTAGGAAGCAGCCAAGATTAGCGGAGTGGATGCACTCAGAAGCTCCCCCGGGAAGCTTGAGCCAGATGGGCTAGCGATAGCCGGTTTTCGCTAAACAAGTACCCGGATTCGGAAACAGTAAGAATGAATGCTTCGGATCACGTTTTCCAGGTCATCGTCCACTGTTCCCAGTCAGACTTCGGGTCGTTGGGCGAGTGACGATGCCCGGGAGAAATGCTTGCATCCGGAGTGGTTATCGTTCTTCTCGTCCCCGTTCACGGACAATGCTCAAACAGCCCGCAACCAACGAAAGGCTCCTAGAACCTGGCCGACCGATATCTTTAAGATATACGAACCTTGACTGGCGAGCCCAGAGCCTCCAGAGCACATCTCTATTGGCACCTAACACGATGGACGGCACATCCTCATCCCCTGTGCGCCAGGCCGTGCTGTATGCCCTGCCGTTCTTGAGGGCCTACTGGTATCTTCTCATTCCTCTTTACATGGTCTTGCGCTTCCTCGTGCAGCGATATAATTCTCCTCTACGGGTATATCCTGGTCCATTCATTGCCTCTGGAAGTCGAATCTTCAAGCTGGTCTCGGTGGCCAGTGGGAAAACCGAGAAAAGTCGCATCGACCTCCATCGAAAATATGGCCGTGTTGTGCGCCTGGGTCCCAACGAGCTGTCGTTTGCCTCACCGCAAGCCGCGAAAGAGGTTCTCGCAGCAGGCAAGGGTTTCTACAAGACCGACTTCTACAGCGTCTTCCCTCCACCAGAGAATCCCGACATCTTCACCGAAATCAGAGAAGATGTCCACGCCCAGAAAAAGCGAGTCGCCGCTCACCCTTACTCGATGTCGGCCATGCAGCAACTTACGCCAATCGTCGCCCGCATCATTCAGAAGTTTGGCAGCAAATTGGACGGGTTCTGTAGCACCCCCAACGAACCATTCGATCTGGGCGATTGGCTGCACTTCTTCGCCTTCGATGTTCTAGGTGAGGTTGCGTTTAGCCGGCAATTCGGATTCATGGACGCCGGTTACGACGTCGAGAACGCCATCAAGACGATCGACGACAGCCAGTGGTACAACAGCATTGTGGGCCAAATGCCCTTTTTGGACCACTTCTTACGTCGAAACCCTATCAACCGATTTTTACCCGGCCTCGCGATTAAGGACGCCCATATCACTCGAATGGCATGGGGAGAGGTCCAGAAGAGAAAGCCGTACGACTCAGGGATCGTACATACAGAGCACAAGGACCTGTTGAGCTCCTTGGTCAAGGGTCATCAGGCCAATCCAGACAAATTCAGCGAGGCCGACATCTTCTCCGTCGTGCATGGCGCCATGTTCGTACTAACATCTGCCCCTTACCATCTCGCCACGAAAACCGGCGGTGACAGATTGCTAACTGCATTTTTGAAAACAGTTTTGCTGGCTCTGACTCTACGGCTTCAACAATGCAGTCCTTCTTCTACTATGTCTTGAATTCGAAATCGGTCTACAGCAAGATCCTCGAGGAGGTCGATGCAGCATACGAAAAGGCCGGCGACGTATCACTGCTAGAGTGGTCAGACTCTCAGCAGCTCGAATACTTCCAAGCTGCCTTGAGAGAATCGATGCGTCTTCGCCCTGGCGTTGGTGTCGACATCTCAAGACTGGTGCCTCCCGGAGGCGCTGTGGTTGACGGCCAGAAATACCCTGGAGGGACCTCCCTGGCGTTCAATGCCTGGGTACTTCACCGTGATGAGGAGATCTTCGGTCCTGACGTCGAGAACTTCCGTCCAGAGCGCTGGCTCGACAAGGAGAAGGCCAAGAATATGGACCGCTTCATGTTCCAGGTATGGAGAAATTCACTGATGTATTTTCATATCCTGAATTTGTGGCTAACGGCGAACAGTTCGGCGGCGGCAGTCATCTGTGCCTTGGCAAGAATCTCGCTCTGCTCGAGATCAACAAAGTGGTTCCGTTCCTGTTGAGAAACTACTATTTCGAACTCGTCAACCCTGGCGTGCCGCTGAAGCATCACACGACCTTCTTCGTCGTGCAACATGGCTTGATTGTGTACATGAAGAAGAGGAAGTTCTGAAGCGGTTTTGCACCACGGAAATTGTTGAAGAGAAATATTAGCGTGTCTCCTTCGAGGAGAATGAGCTAAGGCGAAGAGCCTCCTTTGGCATGGGTACATCACTGGCGTCATTTCCAGCATGTTTCTCCATGTTGTCTTCACGATATAGGTTTTATTAGATAAGAAATCAATCAATATCTCTTTGAAATCTTGACAGTCCCTTGTTGCCTCACGTTCCATTCATTTGCTGATATGAGCCGTCGGTAAAACCACCGAGGATAGCACTCAACCTTTTGGGCGTAACGTTCGCTTGTTCGATACGCTGAACAATGCAAGTGCTAAAGGGCTTGACTTGACACAGAACTATCCATGAACAATACTAACAGCACTCATTCCAAGGGTTTACATGTCGGGCCCACATTTTCAATCGCGTATAGGTGAATCGTGTCATGTCGACAGCACAACGTTTTCGCATATTCACCTTATAGTGGTGAGCGGGTACGGGTTGTTCACAGCGTCCGTATAGGACTTTAGAAAAGCTGACTCGATATTGAGGGAGATATAGTAAGACTGAAAAGTCGTTGAGAAGGATTCATCCCTCTAGATTGCTCTGTCCGATAATATCCGCACCCACCCACTAGGGATGCGTCTACTTTTGCCCAGCAACCCCAGAGACCATCACAACTAGTTCATCGCATCTTCAAACAGCAACTTTCTGCTTGACGGGCTCGTTCTCCAATGTGACAGCACGCTCCCTAGTCTTCTTGGCCTTATCAATGGGCTTTGAGATCAGGGCCAAGCCAATGGCAACGGCTCCAAAGGCGATACCGACAAGGTAGACGAGCTTGAACGACTCAATGTACGAGTCGTCGACGGCGGCCATCGTGGCATTCTGGATGGCACTGGTCATGCCGGGGACCAATTTGTAGGCTGCTGCCGTGTTGTTGTGCGCAGCGATCACCAACGTAGTCTGATTGCCGTGGAAGCCATGGGAGGCTGCGGCGGAAAGAACATTGTGGTCCAAGACCTCGGCGAATCGGCTGGTCTGGATGGAAGAATAGATGGCCGTGGCAATGGCGCCACCAGCAAGACGGCTCGTGCTGAGAAGACCGGAGGATACACCGCTGTTGGCCCCCACAAAGTCAGCATTATTGTTTCGCGGCATACGATGGAGTCAAACTTACACGTCGACCTGGTTTTGGAGGCCGAGAGATACCATGGCAAAGTTGAGCACCGACATGGGGATGTTGACCCAGAGAGTGATGACGACCAAGATGATGGCCTCAACTTTGTCTCTGCCGGCACTCGCCATGGCACCCACCACTGCGGTTTGGACGGTTATATAGCCGACCAGTTGCCATTTTTCAGACCCAAGTCGCGGCACGACGAGGGCAGACCACCAACCACCTAGGATAGTACCGCAATTGGGAATGTTGGCCCAGATTCCACGCAAGATGATGTTGTCTGGAGGCACGTAGAGAAGCGCCGACTGCCGAGGCCAGATACTGCACCGGCGATTGTCAGCAGGTTATGTCGTCATACAAGAGGTGTCGGGTCGACTTACACGCCAAGTGCGTAGTAGAGACTATTGGCAATGGCGATGAATGCGCAAGAAACGGGGAATCTGTCAATCACAGTCAGACTAGAGGTCGAAACGCAAGTTGGTGACGCGCAGGCATTACCTTCGCATATCATGGAATAGCCGACGTGGAATCAGTGGATAGTCGAGCCTGTTGAATCTTGACCAGACACCAAGACCCGCGAGCAAGGCGACACCGACCACGATAGGTGTAATGGTATATGAACTCTTCCAGGGATGAGCGCCACCGCCCTGTCAACGCGTTAGCCGCTGTCCGACTCCAGTTCCTGGGTTGAAGAAAGGGCACGGTAGACGAACCCATGTGATTCCAATGAGAAGGATTGTGAGTCCGGCTGTAAATAGGAACAGACCAAGGTAGTCGAGATGCATGAGTAGGTCGACCTTGGACTTTGCCTCGTGCATATGCTTGGTCTTGAACGATGGTGGCTTGTAGAAGACAGCCACCATGATGAAGGCGGCTAACTCAATGGCGAAAATGAACCAGTACACTGCTCGCCAACCGGCAGAAGTGTGGGCAATGAAAGCATAGGCCATTAAAGGGCCAAAGGCCGAAATGGTGGTACATGTGTCGCAAATACCTTCAATGGTGTCAGTAGAAGGTCCTTTCGACTGCTGTGCGAGCAGAACCCACCGAGGATTTGCACACGGAGACGGTTGGGCACGATTTCCTGTACAATACCCAGACTCATCTCGCCCAAGCCGCCGCCAACACCGAAAATGACCCCGCTGGCGATACTCTGTCCGATGCTGTGGCTGGTGGCGCCCACAATGGCACCAACGCAGCTGATGGCAGGAGCAGCGGTGTAAAAGTACCGACGTCCAAAAATATCAGAGAGACGGCCTCCAACACTGACCATGACTGCCGCGGCCAGATTCCAGCTACAATTTCTGCATTAGATCTTGAGGAATTCATGGAGTGGATTGACAAAATTTACCTGACAGAAATCCATGTGTAGATTGGGCTAGGGCCCAGGTCGGCATTGATATATGCCAAAATGGCGCTGGGCATCACCAGGCTGAAGAGATAGCCCTGGTACACACAGATGATGGACTGCACCAACCATGTCAGCTTCGTCCAAGGCCTTTCGCCAGACGGTACTTACCACGACCGCCAGGATCGATTGCCAAGTGAATTGCTCTTCATTCTCTGGGTCGTGAACTGGATGTTCCTCTCCCTTGGGAGCAAATTCGACTCGCTCCACAGCAGTCTGGGGTTCCACCATCTTAATGTCCGATGCCATGATAGAAGTGATGGTTTCTTGCCGATGCCCTCACCTGACAGCGTCGTGATTTCTTCCTGATATCTCGCCTGATACAGATGTTGTCCAGGGCGAAGATGACTATCTTAACCTTTTTGGTTGGCTGGGAAAGACTTTTTTTATAGCAGACGGGAGCCCACGCTTCCCCACCTCCCCCCCTCAGTCCGGGGTGTTCGTCCTCCAGCTTTTTCGACACCCGCTTGCAGACCGAACACGATTAATTCTTGCCCTCTCTCAGCAGTGTCAACCAGCCACTGATCCGTCCTTGAGACATGATGTGCGGTAACAGCACTCCTGGATGAAGTGGCCGTCCCCCAAGTCTAGACGCGCGTTACAATGCCGGCCCTGTTCCGACACCTGGAAATGATTATCCAGGCTGCCTCGGAGAAGAAACCGAGATGGAGACCACGTTGCTGCAGGAGCTGGGGCTGGTTTAGCACGGCTAGCGAGGCCCAATCGCTTGCGTGTGAATGTTGCGACTGGCCCGGTATGCAACCCCTTGGGAATAGTCCCCTGCATGAACCACGTTGTCCCGCGAATCAATTCCCCGCGCTCTGCTTGGCAATGATTCAGCGCTGGGTCCGGGGACAAGGGTCCGGTATCAGATCCAGCATCGCTTTGGTCGCAAGTTTATGGTTGCCAGTTCCAGCTCTCTAAGCTGTCCTATCCATTAGAGCACCATATATATCGCATAGATTTTGTCAAGTATCTTGTTTCCCATCGAGGGCGACGATCCTGTACAACTATTTTTATCTTCATCCCCTTGAATAGCAGACATGGCAACCGTCACTATGACCAAGGAGACGACTAATGGAACGACCACCGGGGTCAATGGGCATACCAATGGCTCCTTGATTTCTGGCGATGTCGAAGTGTCGCTGAACTACTATCTTGATCCTTCGTTGGGTGGAATTACACACTACACTCCAGGATCGGCTGGTGTTTACCGCCGCAAATTCGACACTCGCAAGGTCGTGATTCACGACATGAGAGGCCGTGAATCCGAGTTCAACATCCACAAGCAATCCTTCGAGGTGGCTCCATTCACCACGGCTTGCAAGGATTTCGTGGATAGCGAGATCAAAAGCGTCATGTATGCCGAGGCTCAAGAGCTTTTGAAGAAAATGTAAGTCTCCAATCCCTTGATGGTGGCCCGCAGGCTGACGTGCGGTTTCCAGAACGGGTTGCACCAGTGTGCACACCTTCTCACATCTAGTGCGCCGCGACACGGCCGAGAGCAATGAAGCGACCCTCGCAGCCCTCGAAGCCGCGGCAGGGGACAAACAGATCCCAGACAACCAGGCGATGGGCAAAGTGGTGCCGGCACGATTCGCGCACATCGACCAGTCGCCCAACGGCGCCCGAAGGCTCCTTCAAGACAACCTTGGAGCCGATGTGGCCGAGAAACTGGCAAAGACTCGTTGGGGCATCGTCAACATCTGGCGCCCGATTAAGACTATCCGCAGAGATCCCCTTGCTCTGTGTGACTCGCGCACCATCAAAGACGAGGAGCTGGCTATCGTAAAGTCGACACTCCCCAAGAAGGGCTCAGGTCAAGGCTACTACGACGGCGTGTCCAAGGGCGACGGCTTCGAGACGCTGGAACTCAGATACGGTCCGGATCATGACTGGTGGTATGTTTCTGAATTGACGCCCGAGGAAGCCTTGGTGTTTAAAATCTTCGATTCCAAGAGAAGCGTCAAGGGACGGTCTGGGCATACGTCGTTCATTGACCCGAGAACCAGCCAGTTTGCCACGAGAGAGAGCATGGAGCTGCGTTCGTTTGTGTTTTACGAGGACGAACCGCAGGAGGATTAGGTTGTTCATATCAAGCTGTTCTCCGGCGAGGACAAGATCTAGTCGATGAGTCTGAAGATGTAGTCTTTTGCATATACCTCAATAGATACTAGATCAAATGTACTTGCTACAATCAAAGGGTGGTCTTCTGGCGACTATCGACAATGTCCTTCTCTCATGATATTGATCACGGTACTTTGAGCCCTGCCCTGGAGACAGTGTTGATGCAACACGTGCACTACAAGCCCGGGTTTTGTACCTCAGCAATCTGTTTCCAGTACCAATGATGCAGCCCACCCGGCTGCCTGATGTCCTGCTGGTCTCTCATGTTCCTCTGCACATCATCTCGCGGCGCATGGATTTGTCTCAGGTAAATCTCGTCCTCGTACCGTTCAAAGTTCCACATCAACCCTTCGTCATGAGCATCCGCCATGAACATATACGTATAAGCTCCAGGTTCCTCAACTTCTACAGCCTGGGCGATCTTCTCAAACATTCGTGTCCCGTCAACCCGCCGTGAAGGTTTAAACCGCACACTGGCAACAACGACAAAGGGATCAGAATGCGTCGTTTCGCGACGAATGAAACCCGCCAATGGGGAAACCAGACGGTCGAATTGGGGCGTTTGCAGAAGTCGTTTGTTCTCGCAGTGGATTTTGGCCTTGACCATTATTGGACTTTGAAGATAGTCCAGATATGCTCGCCTGCTCTTGAACCTAGAGAGATGAGACCTGTGAGTTTGGAGCGCCAATCGAGAGCAGTGTGAGAGATTCAAGGCCTTACCAAGAGACTGTTCGAACCTCGTGCGCGTTTGGGTGGTCAGATATACCTTTCATCACATATAGGCTCAACAGATCCTGGGGATACTCCCGTGCATATTGGACGTTGGAAGAAGCAGCCTCGATGACCTGTGGTGAGGGTCAGCTTATCCCGTCCACAATGCTGGGAGAAAGGCAGGCATACTTCGTCAAGGTGACCATCTTGGGCGATCCAAGTCCCAAAGACGATCAGAGCCGGGCTGGTCATTTTTTCCAAGAGGTATTCGTGCTTTTCGATTGTAATTGGCTTGTCAGATGTTTGACAGGCCAACAAAGCTCAGGTCGCCGTCTCTAGAGAATGTGAAGACCGAATAAATGCTCGACCGATCTTGGATGGAGATTGATAGTGACTGAATCCTGCTCATTTTGTTGCACACGATGCCTTGTGGACCTACATTGCACATCCACTCTCGAACATCCTAGTACCCAGTAGGTACTAGAGCCGGACACTTCTGGTAGTTGTTCGCGGGTGGGATTTGCAGTGTCTCTTGCGGGTTTGACGTCTCCGTTCCCGAGCTAACCGAACCTCCGGTTATAGGATATCCGATAGACTGTTCACGGCTACGTTCACAAAGGCTTCATAACCATTGAGAACGTTGAGGCTTCGAACCCGTTCTATGCTGAAGTAATGAATGAATCAGCCGTAGTCCACATGCACAGCAACCGAACGACCAACGTAGATCCGTTGAAACCTATAGAAAACACGGATATACTAGTTTACCAAGTGGTATCTCTCGCCGCGTCGTGTGCGTGTTCATTCAGCAGAACCATCCGCCATCAATGCTGTAAGTCGCGCCGGTAATAAACTTGGACTCATCACCAAGAAGGAAAGCAATCAGTGAAGCCACCTCGCCCGCCTCTCCCCACCGTGGGATCGCAATCCTTGATGCATCCGAGTTCTTTCCCAGACTGGTGTCCGAAATCTGTCGAGCATTCGCATTCATTGGTGTGTTGATTGGTCCTCTAGTGATTTCAGATCAGTAAGGCTAATCATGCTCTGTGGGTAGAACTTACGGAGCAATTGAGTTCACTCTGGTGTGGTCCTTGCCGTATTCTTTCGCTGCCGATCGAGTGAGGCCGATAACGCCATGCTTGCTGGCGGAATAGGCGGCGCTCATGGGCCGTCCGATCTGTCCTGAAATGCTGGCTGCGTTGACGATGCTCCCGCCCTTCTCAATGCGGCGTAGCTGAGCTCGTAGACAATGCATCAGACCCGTCAAATTGACGCTGAGGACAAAGTTCCAGTCATCCTCGTCTTGTTCTGCGACTGGTGTCTTGCCCAAGTTTTTGCCAATGACACCTGCGAGGTTTGCTGCGCCGTCAAGCCTGCCGAAATGCTCGACAGTCTTCTCGATCCAAGCATCCACTGCCTCGGCTTTTCGTACGTCCACAACGCAAGTGATGACATCCACGGCGAACTCCTCCTTGATTCGAGCTGCGTTCTGCTGCAGCGTGCCTTCTTGGAGATCTGCCATGGAGAGGGATGCACCTCGACTAGCGAGTAACTGGGCTGTTGCGAGACCAATGCCTTGAGCAGCTCCGGTAATGGCAATCACCTTTCCAGTCAATGGACTATTGCCATTAGTACCGGCAGGTGATCTTCTCTTGGTTAGTTGCAGCAGCACTTGGATGACTTTGGACTGGAGAAGACATACAGGGAGCCCATAATGCAACGACTGGCGAAAATTGTTTTGTTTAGTCCAAGGTATTCTGCGTGGAAGTCTTCAATTGTGAGAGACAGACAAGGCTACCAAGACCAGTGGTTCAATCTGATGATAGATACTTTTGCGTCGAAGCCAACTTTGATACTGGAACTGATGGTTGTGTATGGACCTCTTCTTCTGCGGCAATGCACATGCTAAATGGACGACACTAGTAGTATGACGGCGATTCCGAGTCGGGGGAATCTAGTTCCCGAGAAGATTCACGACTGAGTCCTCCGGGGCTGTTATGGCGATGAGTGGATCACATTGTATACCATGAGCAAGCTTATGCTTTCTCCGTGCCAAAACCCTCTTCTGCATCAACTTGGTGCCGTTTCTACTCCAGAACGGAGCGGTATGAACCCTCACGGAGATCGTTAGCCTCCTGAACATCCACCCCAAACACCCCCGGATTGCACCGTGGGGTGTACTTCTTGTTTGTCCTCGACAATGTTTTTATTTGAAAGTCAGAGGTATTTTGAAGCAGTCTAGATTGCATTAGCAGCGGCCACTTGTGCTTAGACATATATCAT
The DNA here is from genome assembly GCF_000835495.1 of Cladophialophora immunda. NCBI lineage: Eukaryota > Fungi > Ascomycota > Eurotiomycetes > Chaetothyriales > Herpotrichiellaceae > Cladophialophora > Cladophialophora immunda. Next base: position 5,955,738 of record NW_015622541.1, read on the forward strand.
CTCCCAATGGCTAATGACTGGGTATCATATTTTCAGATTGGCGGAGTGCTGGCGGCCATGCTGGTTGTTGTTCAACTGTTCATTCAGCTAGTTGTATACCCTTTCTTCCACCCACTGGCAAAATTTCCTGGAAGCTATTGGGCGTCTACCAGCAGAGTATGGATGGCCTACAAGTTCTGGAACGGGACGGAGTTGGACACCTTGCAGTCACTCCACGAAAAACATGGTAAATAGGTCCGCGACAATAAGAGTTTCAGGGGTTCTAATGCTTGCAGGACCCGTCATACGAGCCAGCCCATCTCTGCTCGTTGTCAGCGACTCTGAAAAGCTGCCAGAAATGTATCATCGCTCGGCCGACAAGTCCGACTGGTACATTACCCCTGTCTTTGGCAAGGTCGAAAATATCATTGTGACATTGCCACACAAGAGTCATACCCAGCTTAGAAAAATCATGGCGGGGCCGTACAGCTTTTCGAATGTCAAGAAGCTTGAGGGTCTGGTAGATGCCAGGATTGCGCGATGGTTCGAACGTTTGCATGAGTTGTTTGTCGAGTCTGGCAAACCTGTTCCATTTACTGAATGGAGTGTGTATGTACTAATCTCTGCTGGATTCGCACTGCATTCTCCTATAACGACCAGCAGCACTGATATATGGCCTAAATATAGATACCTCGCCTACGACATCATCAGCGAGATCGGCTTCGGAGCGCCCATTGGATTCATCGAAGCTAGTGCGGACCACCAGGACATCATTCCCAACCTTCACTACGGTCTACACGTCAAAGCCATTCTGAACCGCCTGTACCCTATCGTAAAGTTCGTCCAGAAGACCGGAATTGGCCGCAGCCTCTTTGCAACTAACCCAGGAGACCCAGGTCTGGGTACGTTGATGGTGCTCCGAGAAAAGCTGATGAAACAGCGCCTGCAAGACCTGGAGAACGGCAAGGAAGGCCAGGCAGACCTTCTAAACACGTTCCTGAAGACCCGCGACGCTAACGGCAAGCCCCTGGATCTCGAATATATCAAATCTGAGGTCTTGCTGGTCTTGACTGCTGGTGCAGACACCACCGGGACGGTAATGCAAGGTCTGATCCATCACGTCGTGACGATGCCAGAGGTCAAACGGAAGCTGATGGCAGAAATCGCCACGGTCGAGAAGGAGGGTTTACTGTCACCAACACCAGTCTATGAGGAAGTTGCAAAAAACATGCCATACTACGTCGCCTGTGTCCATGAAGTGCTGCGCCTGTACCCTTCGTCCCCAGCGTTCTTCCCACGCCTAGTCGGAGAGCGCGGCATCATGTTTGGAGACAAGTTCGCTCCTCCAGGCACCGAGGTCGCGGCCAGCCCTTGGTTGATGGGTCGAGACAAGAAGATGTACGGTCCAGACGCAGAGACCTTCAACCCCGACAGATGGATGGACCCTGAGCAGGGGAAACGATACAACAAGTACCTCTTTACGTTTGGCTATGGGTCTCGAGTCTGTCTGGGGAAGGATATTGCGTTGCTGGAGATCTACAAAGCCCCGCTCCAGGTGAGTCTCTTCCCGACTTTGCATTTTCTTCTGTCGTTGTTGGCTCGCAGTATGCTGATGTGAAGGGTTTCACAGTTTCTACGCAAATTCGACATTTCATTGAGCGACGAAGACCGGGCTGGGAAGTATACAGTTGTGGGTGGTGTGTCATATTGGAAAGACATGTATATCAACGTCACTCCAAAGCGGTAGATTGCCTGATACTAGCCAGTATTGATAGAATAGACTGAGCTTTTCTCTAGACACCTTCGCTTTCGCTCAACTGAATACAGAGAGCTTAAAGCAAGTGGAGTATCAATTTACGCATACGAGCACAGGCTTGACCACTCTGCCCTCTTCCATGTCCTTGAGTGCAGTGGCAAAGTCGTCAAATAAGTAATAGCCTACCAGTTTCTCGAGCGGCAGACTCCCTTGCCGATGTAGCTCGATCAACTGTGGAATTGCCTGAATATATCAATATCAAACACATGATTTTCGATAGGGGCCAAGAAACACTTACTTCAGGCGGATAGCAGTCTCCCTCAACGCTCCCAATGAATCGTTTCCCCATATTGAGAAACTCGAGCGGCTGTATGCCGACTTTCTTGTCCAGCGCTGTCGCTCCCACCACGACAATTTGGCCTCTCACTCCAATCGCGTCAAGCATGGTTTCAATGACGGCCGGCAGGCCCGTCGTGTCTAACGCGTGATTTACACCAGCTGGTAGCGGGCAGATCTCCCGTATCCGCTGGATCACGTCCTTATCCATGCCGTTAATGGCATGCGTTGCACCAAGCTCTTTTGCAAGCTGCAGGCGCTCGTTTTTGATGTCCACTGCGATGATGGTCGTCGCACCACGGTGCCTTGCGGCCATGATGGCACTCATTCCCACTGCCCCGCACCCAGACACGATGAACGACTCGCCCTGCTGGACGTTGAGAGCGTTCCAGACGACGCCAGTGCCTGTTTGGATGCCGCAGCCCAGTGGAGCCAAAAGTTTGATATCGGTGTCTTGCTGTACCTTGATCATGCTACTTCCACTGACGAGCGCCAGACGCGAAAAGCTGCTTTGGCCAAAGAAGTTGCCGTACACGGGCGTGGCGTCCGCATTGGCGCTGCTCTTGAGCGTGGTGGTCCCGTCTGAACGTAGGCCCGACCAGAGTCGTTGCTCAAAATCGTCGCAATAGCTAGGCAGCTTCTTGTTGCAGTTTTTGCACCTTCCGCAAGGGTTGAAACTCAAGAGGACCTTGTCACCAGGTTGAACGTGTGTGACGGTAGAACCGACTTCCTTGACCACGCCAGAGCCTTAAGCCAGAATTGACAATGAGCATAGCCTGTGCAGAAAAAGGGCGAGAGTTGATGTGACAAAAATGAGGCTCCTTACCTTCATGGCCTAGAACCCGAGGGAACGGCGAAGGGATCACCCCTTGCAGAATGGCCACATCGGCATGACAGATGCCAACGGCATGAATCTCGACGACAGCCTCGTCTGCTCGAATATTGTCAAGGACAACTTCTCTAATTGTAGGTTCTTGCTTCGGCCCGTGACCAACTATAGCGTGCGTTTTGTAAACCATTGCTGCTCGTGTTTGCTTGTGTTGGGGATGTGGCAAGGCACTGGCACTGGCATGTCCTGAGCGGTGTGACGACGAGCCTGTCTCTCCAAGTAGGGAGTTTGTTATGCTCTAGCGTAGTGCTACTGACTCAGTCTCGAAAATCGGCGTCACGGCATCCTTTCTGAAAGGGCATGTGACAAGCTCCAGATCCGTGGCAATGGTCTGGATTGTCTCTACTCGACTGAGCCACAAGGGAATTTTCGCGGGACATGGTGGATCGGTGCCAGGCCGGCTGGCTAAAGGCATCCGCATGTCGGTCGGCCAAGCCGACGCCCAACACTGCGCCTAACACGGCTGACGTTCGCCAAAGAAAATCAAAAGTGCTCTGACTTAAAGTGATGCTCCTCTCTGAACAACACAAGAAGAATTCCTAAAGCCGGAATGCGTCAAGGGCTGAGAGTAGATAATGACTTCACGCTAGGATTATCCAGAGGGCTCAAGAATGATGGGATGGCGAAGCCCGGATAAATTTACGCTTTGACGTTTCGTAGACTGCCTGACCAGAGGAGGGCCAGATTGCTCAACTTGGCCATGTAAATTCGCACATGTGCCAATAATGGCTTTGTGTATCGAGGGGCCTCCTCATAATGGCTCACTCTACAGGGCAGTATCCCGCTTGCATTTGGCTGACAAGATAGAGGTAGACGGTGCCCAACTGAGTGCGATGGCAGGGACTGGAAAATACATGCACCAAAACATGGTAAACAATAGGTAAGAGTAAGCGATGCCATAGGCTAATCTGTCATTCTCATCTACGTCTAAGCATCATCATCCTCACGGTCGGCCTCGCTCCAGAAATCTCTTCGGCACATCCAGCCACTTGGACCGAAGGTACTCGCCGACATTCTTGCCCAAGCTGTCCAGCCGGGATGTCGAATTGTATCCCCTATCCAGATGGTCGTGCAGGAAGAAGTGAACAGCCTTCACATCGGGCATTTCAAACCGATCGATGCCGTGACCCGTATAGTCGGCGGGCCCTAGGAGCTCCTTGACCTTGTCCACGGTCAGTACGGTGCGCAGCCAATCCCACTCGTCGTCTCGAGTGACGAAGAAGCCGACGTTGGCGTCTGCTGCCTTGTCTCCGGATCTACCGAGGGCAACATATCCCAGTGGCGCCGGTTGAGTCGGTCCAAAGCTGTCGAGGGCGGCAGGATTGCTGGTCTCGTACGAAGGCTGTTGCTTTCGGTATGGTTCTGTCTTCTGGGGAGAAGGGATGTCAATGATCTTCTCGTCGTCGAACAGGCAGTGGACGCGATGTTTTATCACGCTCTGCGATATTAGAGTCACAAAGTATTCAAAGTATGGCTTTGCCGCAGCCTGGCGGGTGTCATTGGAACGTGCAACACCCTAGGAAGAGTTAATTGACTTTTGAATAACGGAAATAATGCTGCAGACTCACCGGTACACTTTGGAGCACGGTTTCTAGGATTCTCCTGTTGAATCCCTTGGGGCTGACCAGATCAAAAATCTTCGCGTCGCTGCACTGCGCAAAGATGCGGAAGTCGACTGTTCCAAACTCTTGAGTTGGCGGGTTGTCAGGACATGTCCCGTGGCGGTGGAACTTAAGCATGCTGAATCTGCTGATCATTTCCTCGCCCATGGACGCCCTGATCTGGTCCTCCATCATTTGAGTCTTTTCTTCGATGTCGAGCCCACAAAGCGTAAAGTGGAATTCAGCCTGGTAGCCCCCGTGTGCTGTGACACCCAGTCGGGTCGTTGGTGGTGGTGCACCGCCTGTGATACCGGTGACTAGGACACGATCTTCTGCGAGTTGTTTGACCTTGATGTTTTCCAAGTGTGCTACGGCGTCCGAGTTGTAATAGTAAGGCCCGGATATCTCGTAAAGAAGCTGTGAGATAACTGTTTCCGTATTCACGCAGCCACCAGTGCTTTTTTGCTTCGTAATGACACAGTCGCCACTGGCATCGACTTCAACAATGGGGAGACCTAAGTTGACATGCTGCTTGCGCTTCATCAGATCTTTGAAGCGACTGTAGTATCCGCCTGTAATTCCTTATCAGCTTGAGTCAATCGTCGAAGCTTGGGACCGAGAGGCACTGACCCGTGACAAAGGTAGAACATTCAATGAGATGTCCAGCAATCAATGCGCCCGCCAACTGATCGAGGTCACCTGTATTCCACTCGTGCCACCATCTGTGAATAATACTCAGTGTCCAATTTTCGAATCTGCAAACAGAATGTAACAACTTACGAAGCGACACCCATGCAAGGAGCAGCATCTGCCACTCTGCCACAGATCACGATATCGGCGCCGTTGCGGAGTGCCTCAGCGATGCCCATGCTGCCCATGTAGCACTGCGCTGCAACTGGGTCGTAGCCCCATTCATCTAGGCTCTTGCCATCGATGATGCTTTGGAATTTTTCACCACCAGCCCGAAGTTCTTGGAAGGCATCGAATACGTCGTCTCCTTCGACCCAGGCAACCTTGAGATTGTACCCGCCTTCACGAACCTGTCTGTCGCATAACAGAGCCAACAGCTCGGTATCGCAACCTCCAGCGTTGACGGCCAGCTTGATGCGGTTTTTGGCAAGGTTCGGAAGTGCCAGAGTGAAGGAGTGCGAAAATTGAGGAGCGAATTGAGCGAGTTGGAGCTTCTCGTCGAGAGTCTGTGAAGTAGAGGTATCCGCAAGCGTGGCCAAAGCCTTCTTCTTTGCTGCTCCCTGGACCGTCATGACATTCTCAGACATCCAGTCGCCCACGATGGCATCCAGTTCGGGATCCTGCGCGAGGCGGGCAATCGAGTCGAAACGGTCAAGTGAGCCGCCAGAGGCCCCGGCTATTCTTACTGAACGCTTTCCATGTTGTTGCGACGTCCCGTTGGACAGCACGCTGTTTCGTGACTCTGCCATGCTGTGTGGTCAAAAACATGTCCTGCAATGCGAAGACAGCAAGACTGTTGTTGGATGATTTTTTTTTTGGAAATCGAGTTCAACGCCAATGCTGATTCCTATGCCATCATTGTTGTTTTCTGCCGATTCTAAGTAGTAGGTGGAGAAACCGTATGCAGGGTAATGTTCTCCGTTCTAAGGACTAGGGTTGCTCCCCTGGCCCTAGACCACCGACTTGACACTTAGTTCGGTATCCTTCGTCGCCACGGGATATGCAATTGATGGCACGAAAGGGGTTCGGACTTGTCAAGCTATCCATTCGGATCCTTGCCAGTTCTGGCATGCCCCCGTGTCCTGGTTATGCCTAGGTGGCCGAGATCGGCAACAGATTGACATTATGCGGCCTACGCTCAAACATTTCGCGATTGTCTCGCCATCAGGTCATCGGAGACACACCCTGGCTTGTAGGGTCAGTGCTCCGTCGTCTCTGACAGAGGCTACGAGGGTCTCGCTGCCCTCAAAGTACTACTTCATAACAGCGTTGGAGATTAGATGCAGACATCAACGATTCAATCATGATGCGACCCAATATGAGCTCTGGGAAATCTAATCAACGTGCTTGCCTACAAGACCCTGATCGTTTACTGCCTCATCCATATCGAAGAGTTTGTTCTTCAGCCGCACATCGCACACATCACAGATGGCTATGGCGAGCTCTGTCGTGCTCTTCACCTGCTGTAGGGTGCCACCGACCTTCATCAGCCCTCTCCAATGCCAGGATACTTCGACTGGTGCATCCATTGGCACCAACCCGGCTATCAAGCATTGCGAAGTCTCGATTTTGTTTAAGACCGCCAATTCAGAGACATAGGTTCCATAGTTCTGGCTCATGATCAAAGTAACTACTGCTTGTTCAGCACGATTCTTTAGTTTCATTTTTTGGGTACACTCACGAAGATCGGGCCAGTACCGTGTGCATCGATTTATGAGACTGTCAGTGTCCGGCTTTCCAAACAAGCCTTCGAAGGACTGGACACCTCGCTGGTAAAGATTACCGCCCTTGTCAATGTCCTTCCGAACCACCATCGTGTCAACAGAATCTTCGTCAGGGATCGCCTTGAAAAGTGGAAACATGGAGTTCAGTAGTCGCGGAACGCTGATGACCGGCACGGCCTTCAAAAAGGCCTCTGAATAACAGGTAAGTCAGTAAATGATACCATAAAACAAGAAAATACGATCTGTGTTACTCCATACCTACCTTTGATACGACGCAGGATGAGACGCCTCGCTTCGGCATCATCTTTGTGAGGTGCTACGGCAGCTTCGTAGACTTTGGTGACCATCAGACACTCGTTACAGGCCGCAAATGAGAGAGCCTATGCCGATAAGCGTTCATTTTCCCACTGCTCTACATCATTGCGGACTGCTCACTGCAATGAGATACCAGCTCGACTTGGGATCCGAGTTCCCTGGCTGCGAAGCCAGCCTGTTGATGAGCTCCACCGCTCTTTGTTCCATCTCGGCTTTCATGTTGTTGCTTTGTAATGCGAGCACTTCTGAACCTCGGAATTCTCCTCTCAGCAACAACGAAGGACTAAGTAAAAGTAATATCTAGTCCAAAGCAAGAACGCTAGATGACCCCGGGTGAAGGATGCCGATTGTGGGGCCGGCCTGCCATTTGACCTGCTGATCAAATGCGGGCTCGGATCACCACCGCGAGGCATCCGAACAGGCTGACCGAAGATAGGCTAATCGAAGGAACGTAATTGAGATTCAGCCTTGGATCAAGGTGACTATGTTTCCAATGCCAAAGAGGTAAAGGTACACATAGCTCCGTAAGACAATACTAGTGGTCTGCAGCTGAGCAGCCACCTACCTGATGTCAAGGTCTCCTCAGCAATTCCAGCCGCCATCAATAGAATGAACAGCGCCAGTTATAAATTTACTCTCATCACCCAGCAAGAAGGCCACGAGAGCAGCTGCTTCCTCTGGCTGGCCCTTTCGTTTCAGAGTAGCAGGCCTTTCCATCTTCCAGTTCGGATCCACAGAGCTTTTCGCCGACATAGGAGTGTCAATTGTTCCTCTGACATATAGAGACAGTCAGTGTGATTATCGATGAATGGATTGATACTCTGGGAGACACTCACGGGCAGATGACGTTGATTCTGACTTCTGTCTCTGTGCATTCTTTCGAGGCAGCCCTCGTCAGTCCCACGACTCCATGCTTGGATGCGACGTAGGCTCCATTACTATCGCCATCTGTGTTAGTCCAAAGCTTTGCCTGCTCATGAGAGTCGAGGACTTCAGGCACACTGACAGGAGTAATGCACTTACTTCGGCAATCCCCGCACACCAGCGATGCTAGCAGCGTTGACAATGCTCCCTCCACTCTCAACGGCCTGCAGTTGTGCTTTCATGCACAGGAAGACGCCTTTCAAGTTAACATTGATAACGAAATCCCATTCGTCTTCGTCATAGTTTGCGACGCCTACACGGCCGATACTCTTCCCAACAACGCCAGCGAGATTTGCGGCTCCAGAAAGACGTCCGAACCGTTGGACAGTGTTGGAAATCCAGCTTTGCACATCAGCTGACTTGGTCACGTCGACAACCTGCGCAAGAACACCGGCGTCCGGTGCTGCCTTTCGGATCAATTCGACTGCTTCATCCAGAGGCTCTCGCCTGTTGTCCGCGAGGCTTATGCTAGCGCCTCGAACAGCCAGGTATAGGGCCGTTGCTAGCCCAATACCTGACGCAGCCCCAGTAATGGCGATGACTTTGTCTTTGAAGAGAGTTGGTGAAGCCATTATAGTCACTGAGCGTCCAGAAAACTGACTGAGGTCAAGCACAAAATCAAGTCTCCTGCGCCGGATAGAAAGATTCTGGGAGATGTCCAAGTGTTCCCGAAACCGGCGAATCAGACGGAGAACAATGTTAACGAGACAGCAGAAGGCAGGCTAATCTAACGCCGGAAAATTAGGACGTGTAGGCTGTGACAGGCTGACGAGGCCGTGTGATGCTCTTTGCCCGAACCATCAAAGTGTCGTCGCGTCTCCGCGTCGCCTAGCAAGAAGAGGGAGAGGTCCACAGCGTGCTAAAAGCTGCCCTCCCACGCCTCCAGTGCTGAATTGGTGCGCCTACCGGACCGTCTACAGGCAGGCTAGCAGGAACGGGACCCCAGATCGTTCTCGCAACTTGATCATATGAATCATCACCGCAGGTTACGGTCGGACGGATTGAAGATTGTTCGTGGATCTACACCCTCATTTGCTCGCCAAATCTCGAGAAAGGGAAGAATCATAATGCCTGGCCAGATACTCGTACTGGTGCCATTGTCCTTGAAGGCTGAATTCTTCTTCTCAAACTACTAGATCGTGAGCCACGTCTGGCACTCTCAACAATCTACGCAGGACCACCATCCAGACTGTCAAAGAAACGACCCTCCTGTTGAGGGAGACACCGAGGGAGAGTTGATTCATGTGGTCTCTTTGTTGCCACAAGGAATCCATGTTTTCGAGGCAAACCCGGATTCCCGAGTCGCTTGCGGGCCCAGACACACACATGGCCTCCGCGCCCACGATCCACCATCCTCAAGGTTCGAGGCTAATGATTCAGCGCTTTGCAGCACCCCAGAGTTATCGCCCAATCACGAAAGGAAAAATCTATGCTGACCCTCTCTCAGCGGCCGAACAGAGTGACTATTTTTCGTGGAGCCCCATGGATGTCTGGGCTTCAAGTCTGGCGCTTCAATGTACAAGAAGCACTGTAGCAAAAGTGCATTCCCCCTCCGCAACCGTCGTCTCCTACATTTCACAGACCGGGAAGGGCGCTCCAGAACAATGTCGACACAAGAGAAAGAGACCAAGAAGCGCACCAGAGCCTCGGTGGCCTGCAATGCGTGCAGAACACGACGTACCAAGGTATGTACGGCTCCTTGAAGGTCTCGAATATATCAACGCGGCCGGATATCGTGCTCTTTCTTTACTCTTTCTTCCTGAAATTGTCGCCCCATTCTGACCAGTTGTACAGTGCGTGTTTACACCTGGAGAGGGAGAATGCAAGCAGTGTCAGCGAAGCAAAGTGGCCTGCATAATAACCCATGATGATGAGCGAAAACGGTAAGCTGTCCACTCTAGATTGCTCTAGTCTACCTCGTTTGGATTGACCAGGGATTTCAGGCCCAGTTCGCGAGCCCACGTTGAATTCTTGACGTCTCGTGTCAAGCTACTGGAAGGACTCCTTCGTCAAAAGGAACAAGCTATGCCTTCAGCATCCAACTCGGAACACGAGAACAGTCTCGACATGGTCGACCTGGATCTGGGATTTGAAAGTAGCACAAGTCAATATGACACCGATCTGTTCAATTCTCCTCAACCAGTCGAATGGTCCATGCCGGAAGGTCCACCTGAGCCTCTTGTAGACCAAGCACCAAGGGGCCAGACTGCTACTAGTGACTGCTCACCAACAGTAAATCATGTCCAGCTGCCCACGTATCTCCAAACCTCAAATTGCGGTCGGTCCAAACAGCTCTTGGAGTGCTTGACGTCGACAGATGGACATTGGAACCACGACAAGAGTAACGGACAGACGCGGTATTATACTCCAACAACAAACATCCACGTCTACAGCGAGTTACTCCATACACATGCCGCAGCGGATACGTGGGATCAAAGACGAAGAGCTGCTAGGATGATCAGTGACCTAACCTCAGATGCCCACGACTATCTTATGGAGCTCTACTGGACACGGCACAACACCCTGATGCACGTCGTGCACAAAGACACCTTCTGCCGTGCCCGAGAACAAGAAGACCCACAGTACTACTCGAGCTTTTTGCATGTCTGTATGCTTGCCATGGGCTTTAGCTATGCAGACAAATCAAGACTCGACATCCAGCGACTCACCTTGAGCGATGGGGACAGTACTTTACTCCGAGAAGCCCGGTATCTATTTGAACATGACGTCAACCACTCTGGAGGTCTGACGAAAATCCAAGCACTGTTGCTACTGGGAGATCTTGGATGCAGCTTGGGGAAGGACAACAGTGGCTGGATGTATACAGGTGAGTCCTCACTTGAGACACATCTGCGCTATCTAACATTGTCACCAGGACTAGCATGTCGATTAGCTCTGGATATGGGATTACACCTCGACTATACCCAAGTGAACCTCAGCCAAGAGGACACCCTGGTCCGGTCAATGGTCTTTTCCTCTTGTGTTCTCCATGACCTGTGGGTGATCCTTGGTCATATCCCCCGCGAGTCGTCAAGCTCTCCGCTGATGCCTTCATAGATACTGTGCACTATGGGTGGGTCGACCACCACATATTAGACATCGTGATCTAGACAGCGAGCGGCTTCTGGAGCGCAGAAGGCTTCTTGAAGCCGGTCTAGACCACGGCTCCGAAAGAAGTCACGAGACTCAGATCTACGTTGCCTTGCTCGAGCTTATGGAGCATTCCTATTTCGTCGTTGACAATACCCCCAACAAATCAGACGCCGACAGTCCTCAAAGACACCTTTTGACCGCCACTTTTGACCAGGAGTTGAGATCGTGGTATCGGAAACTTCCCCAAGAGCTGAAGTGGACGCGAATCAACGTTGCAACCGCACCACCAGTGTTTTTCCTTCTTCAGTAAGTTCTCCTCCATCTTCGACAGGCTCAGTGAGGGTTGTTCCCGTTGCTCCAATGATACAGAAAACTAACGCTGCATCGTTCAGCCAACAATTTCACGCACTTCTAATCACGGCGTACCGTCCTCTCGTTCGATTGAGGCTGCCCGAGTCTGAATTCGAAGGACAGAGCTTCAGCCACAATATCAGCTTAGATTATGGACCAATGAAACACTACGCTCGACTTGCGCGGACCGTGTGTTTTGACTCTGCCATTCAAGTTGCCCGGATATCTCAATGTTACCGAAGACGCTTTCCACCGTGCGACCTGTGGCCTGCCAGTATGCAACATCTAGGCACCGCGGCTACTGCCTTGATCTCCTACATCAGCCGACCCGACGACCCTGCGGGCCAACACACCGCCTTGCAGCATCTTCAAGTCCTCATGGACTCTCTGAGGGGTATGGCACAGATCTACCGGCCGGCGCAATACATGATCGATGTTCTGGAGCCAGTGGTCAACGACTTTGGCTGGAATTCTGAACCTCTGATGGACATTGACGCCAGAAAAGCGCCAGAAACTCAGCCCCACGGACTGCTCACGCCCGCAACAGAGTCTCGGTCCCTCACCACCTCGATTAAGTCATACAAGGGCGATATGCCCATGCTGGACTCGTCATCTAACCCGCTCAAGACGATGGAGATCTCCTTCGACGCCCCGGCCACTCAACCCCAGAAGGCCACTCACAGAATGTCCGCCTCTGTTGAAGGTAGTCATCACGATCGGGAGTTTGGCACCCTGGAAACACCCATGATGATCTCGCCTCGAGGTGTCAGTAATCTGATCCCTTATCTGTATTTGGGAGGCTCGACAGATGACTCAAACACGGCCCTGTCGAGCAGACCCCTGGCGCCTCCAGCGGGGATGAAGTCGGCGACCGGCAAGCCAACCAGTAGTGCGCATAACGGGTCGATGAACATGTTCAGCCAAGAATTGTCGTCAATATCATCTGCTGAGAAATTGTCGGAGCAGCAGCTCTCATGGGACGACATCTTTCAACAAACTGGGCATAGCGTTGGTTAGGCGTTTGCTTATTGATGCCAGTATCTACCAGTGTTGAGGTGGATAATCTAATGACTGCTTCAAGCTGTTTGAAGATCATGTACGCTTAGATAGGAGACACGGGGGTTTTCTTGATTTCCATCTTGTTCCGAGTTGTTTCGCGGTCTGGTCTCGTTATACATTCAAGGTTGCTATGAGTGCTACCGATGAGCCTACGTCGCTCTCTGTTCTCTACGTCGTCCCATACAGCAGCATTGCTCCTTATGAACCACGTTCAAAGCTCCGAGGCCTTGATGTATCCAGGCCTCCTGTCGTCGAAAATCTCCTTGTCCGGCTTGAAGTGGTGGAGTCTATATAGAAATCAGCACCATTTTGCCCATTGCACAGTAAGTTTCATCAATTCATCCAAGCCTGTGGCCCATCTTCGTACAGGTCTGTGGGCTCCCTAAGGCGCGCAGTCACAATCAACAACTTACCCATCCTCCACCAGCGACGACCGCACCATCCATTTCGTGCCGCCGTGATGCATGGGTACAGTCCACAACGTGCACCCGCACCTGGAACAGAAGTGCTTTTCCTTGACGTGCCCGCTCTGCGTCTTCTCGATGATGTATTTGTTGATCAGGGACTCGGGGTCTTTGACACTGACTTCGGTGGCATTGTAGCCTAAAACCTGAGCCGCAAGGAGATCAATATACGTCACGTGAAATGGCACAATCATGGTTTGAGGAAAAGTGCAAAGGAATTTCCCAAAAACTAAGGGAACCAAACATACTATTTGGCACGGCCCTCCAGCACCCTTTTGGCAATCGAGACAGTAACACTGCAGAACTTTATAGGGGTGTCCAAGCAGGTCGAAGGTAACGTTGCCGCAGAGGCAGGCGCCGTTGTAGCGGGCCGATGAGGTTTCTGCCATTCTGGGCTTTTTTGGATGCTGCCCTTTTCGCGCAAGACCTTAGATCCTCTTGTCCGGATCTTCACGATATAAGTGAATAAGGGCTCATACAGAAGTAAAAGTTCCGAGAATGCCAAGCTCACGTACGGAACGCGCCATCTCTGTATCGGGACCTAGTGGGCTGGATCTCTGTCTCCCGACTGTCGTGCTCCCGATGCGCCGGGGTCGTGTTTTCCGTAGGAAAGCCACGAATGATCCTGGCACCCCGACATGTCGAGTCGCCTGTACGCATTGAGAGCCTGGGTTGGGGCGGGGAAGATGGCATCAATAGCGTGGCTTGCACGCGTACGAGCCCATGCAAAAGACAGATGGAGCTTATCTTGGTCACACATCTGCAGCAGGTTGATTTTGGTCTACGTCTATCTATCACCCTGAATTATCCGAGGGGTTTCCGAGGTATTCGTGTCTGCTCTCCGCGTCATCTTCCACGATCGCAAAACTGGAGTTCAAGCAGGTCAATGAATCCCAAAAGCCGTCATGAAGGCTTTTGCCAAACCATGGAGCCGTGTTCCCAGACCATCCGATTGCGGATGGAGCCAAGCTGCTCGATCTTGACCTCGACCACATCGCCGTCCTTCAGCCACCCAGGTGGGTCCATGCCCAAGGCCACACCTGAAGGGGTGCCGGTCATGATGACAGTGCCCTCCTGCAGTGTCGTCCCCTGGCTGCTGAAGCTCACAATGTCTGCTACCGAGAAGATCAGGTCGTCCGTGTTGGTGTCCTGGCGCATCTCGCCGTTGACCAACGTTTGAAGGCGCAAGTTCTCGGCGAGGCCCACGACGGAAGGAGAGACGAGCATGGGTCCGACGGGAGCGAACTTGTCGAACCCTTTCGCAAAGCACCATTGAGGAACATTGCCGGCGAATTTAGGGTCGCGTTGCCAGGATCGCGCGCTGATGTCGTTGCCGACCATGTAGCCTGCAATGTAGTCCAGGGCCTTCTCGCGCGGCACGTTCTTTGCGTCTTTGCCGATGAGAATGCACTGGTGGGGGCAAATGTTAGCTCCAAAGCCTGAGAGAGTATGCCTGGTCTTGATAGCTCACCATTTCGCCTTCATAGTCCAACATGTCAGGCTTTTGTATGATTGGGTGGATTGGAATGTCCTCGTTCCATGAAGCGATGCTGGGGGCTCCCTTGATGAAGATCGAAGGGTACGGCGGAGGCGTGCGGCCTGCCTCTTTGACTATAGTTGGGGGGCTCTTTAAAGCAAATCCTCAGGAAAACGCAGCATGATGTTGGACTCACTGTGTTTCATGTAGTTCAGGCCGATGCATTTGACGATGGGCACATCTGCCGGAGTCAAAGGTCCTATGAGTTCCGCGACCTCAACTTCGGTGCCCGTCGGTTTCAAAGCGGGTATACTGCTGCCCTCGAAAACCTTCGCTTTTAAGGTCTTGGCCTCAAGCTTCTGCAGCAGTTCATCTGCGTGATTGATGATCGGGTCACCATAGTGCGTTTGTCCCTGGGGAGCTCGGAATTTGATGAGTCGTTGCCACGTCATGACCACTCGGTGCGACGATGTTATGATTCCAACCGTTTCGGTGGAAGTCTGGAAGATATGAGGGAGCAGTTCAGCTCGATTGGTGATGCCTGAACGAGGACGAGGTTTCTCCTTGGTTTATGACCATGTCCATTCAAGTTGCTGATGGGAGTCTGAACGAAGAGCGTGGCGAAGTCCGTCTCCGCGGTCGGCGCCGCAGCGATCAGGCGCTGAATCAGTAACCCTCCATCCCCGATCCGTTGCATGGGTCCTCGTACCTGGTGTCGTTTGCTTCCGGCAGTCGAGATCCGGATTGTCGGTCATAGACTCCGCCATGCCATGGCTGAATCCAGTGCGGAGAGTGTCTTGCCGGTCAGTAGACACGATTTCGCGGGGGGGCCCTGATTCTATGGAAGGGGTAACTTAGAGCGTCGACCAAGGACTTTTTGCAGCGTTGTTGCAAGCATCACCAGCTACAATACACTAACTTACTACAATAATACCAAAATGGGTTCTATCGCGACAGACGCCGTGCAGAGAGACTTCCTGAAACGTCTGCCAGCCAAGAATGTCGGCCCTCTATGGACAGTTATGGACGCCTTGGTCTCACAGATCCCAGCACCAAAGGCAACGCCTGCGATCTGGAGGTATGATGAGCTACATCCCGATCTCATCACAGCCAGCCAAATAATCCCAGAGGAACAAGCAGAACGCCGAGTACTCATGCTGAACAATCCCTCCATGAGTAAGTCGCCAGCCTGAGCCACACAGTGTAGGTGGACATCACTGACGGAGCGATTCAGAGGCCCCATACACAACCGACACCCTGTACGCGGGTCTTCAGATCATCAATCCAGGCGAAACTGCGCCGGCTCACAAACACGTAGCTTTCGCCCTGCGCTACATCATCGAAGGCAGTCGAGGCTTCACCTCCGTGGACGGCAAGAAAATCTCCATGGAAAAGGGTGACGTGATCCTCACGCCCTCGTGGACATTCCATGACCACGGCCACGAAGGCCAGGGACCCATGATCTGGCTTGACGGCTTAGATCTCCCGCTGTTCCAGGGGATTCCAGTCAACTTTGCCCAGGCATACCATGAGAAGCGCTTCCCGCGCGAGTAAGTCACCCCGAAACGCTTGTCTATCATCGATGGTACCCTTGCGTTGCCCCCAACTCGAACCCAAGTCGTGTTAACATGTATCACGACAGGCCTGTCGAGTCCAGCCCGAACTTGCATTTCCCCTGGGCGCCTGTAAAAGAGCTTCTCTCCTCCTCCCGTCCCCATAGCGTCCACCACTACCTCACTCCGGACGGCGACCCGATATCCAACACCCTCTCCGCCCAGGCCGAGCGCGTCGCAGCGGGCACAACTAGCCCGGCTATACGGGAAACCTGTTCATTCGTTTACCACATTCCCCAGGGCACGGGTTCGACTCGCATCGTAAGCGGCAATGGTACCGAGACGATACTGAAATGGAAGGAGAACGACACGTTTGCCGTACCGGCATGGTCGAGTGTGTCACACACGGCAAGTGACCAAGGCGATGTCTATCTTTTTGCGTTTTCGGATCGGGGAGTGTTGGAAAGGCTGGGCTTCTACAGGAAGCAGGAGGAGTGATTGGGCGTTATATCGCGTATGCGAGAGCCTTGGTAGGTGTTTGCCGAGACTCTACCTTCAAAGAGCAGGATTTGCCAGAGTTTGGGACTTTTGGAACATCATAGCCACGTCTTGATCGCGTAGTTGACTGTTCATAGTGTTGTTAACGTGAACATGATGTGATGTGATGCTTTACCAAGAGCAAAACACAGCTGTACTTGTCGACACAGGCGGAGGACATCATCCCAGCGAGCAATAGATGTAAACACCGCTAATAATCGAGCATCGATAACGCTTGATCAACGTTCCGATGTGAGCAACAGCAAAAGCCTCGACTTCAACCTCGACGGTCTCTGAAGCCTCCAAACTCTTTTCGACTCTCCTCCACAGCGATGGCTAGCTGTGGAAAAGTGTGCCAGAATTTAGAGTCAATACCAGTCAAGGTCCAATTCTTCATGTCTCGGACGTGCTCTTCAAATGCAGGGTGCACGTGAAAGGACTTGACCCCTGTGTCGGGATCTGTTTCTTCGAGGATGACGTCGTCGTCCGAATATGGCCAGTTTAAGCTGAATGAGGGCGCAAAGGCGTCCGAGTACTGTTCAAACGTGATGGTAGGATCGCGAATAAGGCAATCTCGCGCGTGCGGCCTGCCATGATGAGTTGATGTCAGCCAATTCTTGGGACCACTCAAGCGAGGTCTTGGCCATTCTGGAAGAGAGTGACGGCGAGTAATGGATTAGTGGAAAAGGATCTCATACCACATGACACGATCGAGCCAGGCCGAATGGCGTACTTCGAGCTGGAGCCTGGTCGGCCGCATCCAAGGCAGCATCTGATCGTAAGCCTCTTTGGTCCTCAATATCTGCCACTGTACCCAGTCAGCCGCTTGTCACTTACGATCGAGACACACAAGGGGATGCCAGACAGTCAGAGCACTTGTTGAAGACATGATACATGCAACCTTCTTCGCAATGGTGTCGAACTCGGGATAGGTGTAAATGATGTCGGCAATGACTCGAGAGACCTCAACCTGGACGGCTGATGGCGACAACCTCGGTGTCGGCGAAGGCGGATCGCGAACTTCAGGCGAGGGGAAGTCCATTTCAGCCTCCGGAGCACGAACCAATGCTCGCATTTTGTGAACAAATGGCTGCACGATGCGGTCGGAGGGATTTTCTGGCGGACCTTGTAAAGGAACGCGAAGATAATCGGGTTCGCTTGCAGACGATATACTGTTGTAGGGATCTTGGGAGCCCTGCAAAGGTCGTCCCTCTGCTGGCGAGAGACCCAGTGTCGCTTTCTGAGATATAAGACCGGCAAGGATCGACTGATCCAGTGATATTCGAACGTTCGGAGCCCTAGCACCCTTCATCCGCTGGTAGGACTGACTCCCATGCTCGAAAGGCGACGGACGGAGCAGCGGGTAGAGGTGCAAGTCCTCCACGCGCCGTCTCAATTCATGGTTTTCACGGATGTAGTGCGACACGTCCCGGGAGTAGGTGGATTCCTGGACTCTCAGGCGTTCGGATAGTTGTGACACTTGGTCTCGTAAAGCTCCAATCTCGGCTTTCGCTCGATCTCTCATCGCTTGCTGAGCCCTTCGATCTCTCGCTCTTTTGAGGGCAAGCGTTGAAGCCGCCTGAGAGCTTTTGCTCGGGTCAGACTGGCCTGTCTTGCCTTCTTTCATGGTGCATCGGATTGAATCATCGTGTCCGGACGGATTCACAGAAGAGCTGTGGTGGTGCGGAGGGAAGCCACTCAACTCAGGTAAAGCGCGAGGGAAAAGGCGGGGTAACCAGGAGGGAAAGTAAGCCGGTTGTTAAGGCATCCTGACTGGCGCACGTGACGCCTGACTTTAGTCTACTATATCTGGAAGGGTTGCCAAGGTAATGTAATGACGGTCATAGTGGCCCTCGGCTAACGGCCTTCGGCTAGCGCGAGCAACTCCCTCGCTAATTCCCCGAAGGTATATAGTCAGGGTACCCAGGCGAGCCAGTGTCAAAAATAAGTGGCACGGTCTGACGAGAAATAGTATAGAGAAGTGATTCACTACCGACCTAAAGGTGACCACCATTAAAAATGATATTAATTCCGTCCTTAGGAATAGCGGTATCCTTATCCTTATTAATAATATTAGCTATATTTGATCTGGCAATCACCTCGTCACTATTAAGTGGCTGGCTAGATTCTGAGATGGCGTCAATTCTCTGTCAGACTGTGCCATTGTTTTCTTCTGGAGGCTTGCCAGGCAAGCAGGATCCTGTACTCTGTAGAATTCATCTATTCCTCCATTTAATCACAGTCCGACGTCTGCATCAATGAACTCTGCCACAGCAACGATCTGGCCGCTTGGTATGAGGTGGAGGTGCAAAACCCCATCCTCGAGGAGCCCAACTTTCTCTAGCTAGCCACAGAATCAGAGACATCGCTGCTTCCTGCCAAGACTTTGCTCTCGCTGGCATCTGCTCCGCCCGGTAAGCAGCCTCGTCCCCGGAAAAGGATAGCCGAGTGTTCCTCGACCCCAGACCCTCAAAGTCATGCTTCTCAATGGCGTGAAATGCCTTGTCTCTGAACTTGAGGCTCAATCGCTCATGACCACCAGCTGCAGGCGTCCTCTTGGCACTGCACTCCAGGTTAGCATCTGCCGGGGAAAAGCTAGGGAGTTGGGGTATGGGTCTGCCTGGTATTGGCCAGGTTGCTGGCAGTGCTGGTCCGCATAGGCCACGCTATCCGCCTCGAACGATGCACGACTCTTTTGCAACCGTGTCCGCCTGGTCGGGTGTTGCGCTCCGAGATCAACGATGTTGTTCGTCTCGTTGAGAGAAAGACGTTCCGGTATCTCGGCTGATGTACCTGAGGTCCGAGATTGTCAGTGGTTTCGACCTTTGACTACGGAGGTATATCCTTGGAACATCTCGTCTTCTTCCTCGCGAACACTTTCTCCAGCCACTTTGAAACCCGCCTTCCAACTGATCTTTCATCCTAGTGCTGTGTATCCAAGTGTTGTTTGGTTGTCTCCAAAGCCATAATGCTCTTCTTTTCAAAAGCCACTTTGCTCGCTACCGCGGCGCTATCTGCGGTCGCCGGCGCATGGCCATTGACATCCCGCGCCACTGAGGCTCAGAATACCATGTCGCTTCTGGCCGCACGAGACCAGATCTCCAATGCCTTGTCAGACTACGCCTTCTTCGTCGATTCCAAGCAATTTGACAACCTGACGCAAGTCTTCGCACCCAACGGCAGTTGCTACTTTCCCAAGCCCTACCCACAGATGAAGGGATCTGCCGAGATCATCGAGGTCCTCCGAAACGCCACCGTCGATGTCCACAGCCAGCATCTCATGGGTTCTTTCTACATCGATATCATGAACATGACTGCAGCCACCAGCCACTCATAGTGAGTAAAATATGTGTGTGCGGCTGATCTATCTAACACGAGACCAGTTATTCTGCCACTTTTCTGAATGCGACGCCTGCCGATGATGTCTACCATCACGGTCAGTACTACGACACATGGGTCAACCTAGGCAGCGCATCCGAGATGGAGTGGCGGATCACGAACAGAACTCTGCTTTCTTGGGATTGATGTACAGGGTCTACCTCCAAAGCCACTACGTTCGATGGAGAGGCCGTTGTATATTGCGAAGATGGTATCAAACCTTTAGAATCTCGAAATAGGACGCGAAATCACTTGGAAGATGGGCTCCGGGGACCTGTGCTCACCACGTGCGTTCCAAGAGCTGGAAAGTCAGGCGAATAGAGCTGCTATGAATAGCCCTATCGCATGAATCGAGCAATAATGTCATATAGACGGCGATATGGCTCACTCACACACCAATTCATCGATTCAATCTTTAAACCGCTACGGCGAATTATAGTCCAGGGCATGCCCGGAGTGGATGTTAATTGTGTAAGATAACGGAGTTTTGCTTTGTGAATACGAGGTATCTAAATCGAACCAAACAATTCGTCAGTGTTAGGGATGACTCCCCAAACACAACAAACCGGCCAAGCACCTTTAAGGCTTCGAGTCTCTACATAGGGCTAGAGCTATCAATACTAGGTGTTATTACTTTTATTGACCTGTCTATCTACCGCTTCCCTCTATCGGCGGAGTACGCCTCGCCTTTGTCGTCCCTAGACAAGAACCGTTTCTGGAGCTGGAGAGTGTCGCAAGAGCCACGGCAGAGCACGGGGGAGCGCAGCCTATGTTGCAAGGGAGCGATCGTCACGTATAGCCACCGTCAACATTAATGACCTATATAGATAGAAAATGTGAGTGCGTCTCCAACTATTCACAAACCTGCTGGAGACTTACCGTGCCCGTTACGTAGCTGGCCTCCTGGCTTAAGAGGAAGACAATCAACCGCGCGACTTCTTCGGGCTCGCCGATACGCTTCAAGGCCGTCCTGACCCCCATCGCGTCGTGTAGCTCCTGGTCGGTCCCGATCGCCTGCGTCAAAGGCGTCCGGATCATGCCCCTGTCCAACGTTATTTTCCTTTCTCCCTTTGGGGGGTGGAGCCCAACTCACGGTGCGACCGCATTAACTCGAATGCCCCGAGCCCCAGCTTCCTGCGCGGCGATCCTGCTCAGGCTGAGCACCCCAGCCTTGCTGACGCAGTAGGGCCCCAGGAAGGGCCAGGCCTGCTGGCCCGCGATGCTTCCGGCGTTGACGATCGCGCCCCCGTCCTCCAACGCCTTCAGTTCGGCGCGGAGGCAGTTTTTGACCCCGGCGAGGTTGACGGCCAGGATCGTGTCCCAGTCCTCGTCGGGCAGGACGT
This sequence comes from Cladophialophora immunda, assembly GCF_000835495.1. Taxonomy (NCBI): domain Eukaryota; kingdom Fungi; phylum Ascomycota; class Eurotiomycetes; order Chaetothyriales; family Herpotrichiellaceae; genus Cladophialophora; species Cladophialophora immunda. Next base: position 5,977,207 of record NW_015622541.1, read on the forward strand.
CCAGGGCGTGGCCCTTGCCCTTGATGCCCTGATTCCCCACGATCCCGGCCATGTTGGCCGCCCCGTGCAGCGCCCCGAAGTGCGCCCGCGCCTGCGCCACGGCGCCCTCCACCGCCGCGGCGTCCCGCACGTCGCAGGCCACGGCGAGCCCGCGCACCCCCCACGCCTCGACTTCGGCGAGGGTGGCATCCGGGGCGCGCAGGTCGAGCAGCGCGAGATTCGCGCCTTGTTGGGCCAGCAGGTTGGCCGTCTTGCGGCCCATGCCCGAGGCGGCGCCGGTGACAATGAATGTCTTCGCTTTCAAATCGCTGTACGACATGTTTTTTTTTCTCGCCAGGCAGTGCTGATATTTCTCTATGGTGTGTGTGTGGTAACAACCCCCTTCCCTCCCTCCCGCTCGCTGTCAGGAAGAGTCGCCCCCAGCAGTTTTGTTTCGGAGATTCAATCCAGACCACAATCCCTCGGATCTCGCCCACGCATTTCCGAATCGATGAACACGCCAAAAAACCGACGACCCTCGGAGATGGCATCAAAATTTACCTAGGTACCTACGTTAGAGCGAAGTACCCCCCTGACTTATCCCCCGTGCCACGGGTTGTAAAGATGCCGGGGTAGTCTGGCAAGTACGTCGCCAACTTAGGAGATCCCATCGACGGCAACTACACATGTTTTTAAATTGCTTCAAACTTGAAGCTCCTCCAGACGTGCACAGGGGCAATATTATATGATGTCCCCATCCTGAACATCCATTTTTACGGGACGTTACAACAACGGCGTGGATCAAACTCCAGATCGGATGAAGCCAGGTTCAGGCATTGAAGGATAAGACGGGTAGCAGTGACGGGCTCAATATTTTCGTGCTCAAAGCGCCACTCAACACCCCTCAAATTGTCCGGGATGAGAACTTCAGTGGAACAATACTACAAAAAATGAGACGCGCCCACAATGGTGTCGTTCGGATCGCTTCTAGTGTAGCCGTTGAAGTTCACCGCCGAGGCGCTTCCTCCCCGAGTCGCGAAACATTTGATCCTGCCAATCTCGCCGCAGGGACAAAATGATCTCGAGAGCCCGCGTGCTCATGTTGAAGTGGGACATTTCGCCCAAGGCCTGGAAGCAGATCGACAGCTGTTTGTGCGCCTGGACCCCTTTGGAGCTGGAGAAGACGCAGCAATTGTGGACATGGATGAGCGCCGCCGTGAGGATGATGGCGACGATTTGGGCGTGGACACGGCGCAGGTCCCACTGCCGCCGATAGATGACAACAAGGCGACAGATGGCGTTCGCAGAGGCATCGCAGATGCTTCCACTGTCCTCGGCCTGGTCGGCCTTGAACATGTTCGTGCCCGGCGCCTCGGGCGCCGATATGAAGGGCCGTTGCAGGAAAATGACTGCTTCGTGGAACTGCAGACTGTCCCGAGATCAGCAACCGTCGGTGACGAGGGACGCCATCTCAAACGTACTGTAACATGATCACTGCCGGCGCTATGGGCGTGTCGGCGTCGTCGTCAGAATCCAAAGGCACCTGCATCGCGGCAGGGAGAGACTTCCGCCAGTGCCGGAGGTCTTGCATCATGTTTCTGGCGAAGGTCTTTGCTTCGGCCATGGCAACTTGTGGCCCGGTATAGCTAATCAACCATCATCAGCACGCCCCAACTTTGACAAACAAAAAGGGGCAGATTGTCAACCAACAGAAATCTTGATATCTTCCGGATTTTGGTGGTCAACTGCGCCATGTAAACGTGGGTTTGGCCGATGACAGTCACATCCAGGCCGGCTGAGATCTGTGCCTGGCCACCCTCATCCACATACGGTCGCCAGGTTTCGGAGTTGAGTGGTGCAGGAAATGGTATTCTCTGATCATCGTATCGGATTGACGAGGGTCTGCCACTGTAGGCGCTCCATAAGCTGTAGAAATGGGCTCAAGTTAACTCCACACTATCGACTTGACAGAGGCTGCACATTCCGACGAGTAGAAGGGAATTCTTGAAGTATAATACTCACATGTCCAATCCTTGCGTAGCCCAGAAGACTGTTCGACGTAAATTGGTGATGTCTGGAGTGTCGCGGTCTGAGACGCGCGCATGGTCGAGCTCCAGATGTAATCCCAAATCCGAAAGGAGTTGTACCGCCATCCCTAAATCTCCATATGAGACGCTGAGATCGAAACGTGACATTTGAACTTAGATACCTGCGCAGAGCCATCCTGCGCATCCAGTCAGTGCCTGTGAACGGTCACCGTAGCCAGGAGAACAGCTCTCACCTCTGGAGTCCCTTGCATAGGCCGCTTCGTGGGCCGATAGAGTTACTAGTGCTTGAATTGTTGCCACGCTCGGGCTGTCCATCTCGATGTCCAGCAGCACCTTCGCGCGATGGGCGAAGAATTCAGCTGGGTCGTCTTTGATCGCCGGGTGTTTACGAGTTGCATACGCGGCACCAATTCCCAGTCTGGCTCACATGTCAGTGGCATGAACACCAGATTGAGAAAACGCCATGGGTGGTGGCGGGGATGGCTTACATTGCGTTCTCCAGCGTTGGAGAAAAGTAAATGGTGGTGTTGCCGGCGCGGTATAATTGTCGATGGTGGTAATAAGCAGCCTCATCCACGACACCGAGGAACGTGTTGTGCCAGGTGAAAAACAAGGTGGTGAGATGGTCTTCGTATCGAGGGTCCGGAGGCCAGTGTAGACCGGCACGGCCAAGGGCATCCTGACCATGAGTGCGAATTGTGCGAATAGAGGGCTGGAAGCAATGCTGGAAGCCATTGCGGATCAGATGCAGATTGCTGGTAGCACCATAGTATCTCAAATGGCCATCCTCGGCGATGCGCAGACAACCTAGCCGACTGGCCAGCTGTTCGGTGGGCTCGTCTACCCGAACCTGACAGCTATCTGCTTCGTTGGCACCCGTCTGACGAGCATTGGGTCGGTCAGGATCATTCGATACAGAGAATGCATCCGGTTCGTGGCTGAACAATGGGTCGATATCATGTGCTGTACTGACAGTCGTGTAGTCGGGATTGTCCTGTCTGAATCCGCCGCGGGTGTCCTTGGGCAGGTCAGCATTGGAAATGGGTGAAAGATGGGCCGTATCGATCGTGGCTAGGTCCAGCAGATCGAGCTCATCGCTCGCTTCTGCGAAGCCTTCCTGTCCAGCGATTTCGATCCAATAGTCAACCCCGGCGTCTGCAAATTGCGACCTCGTGCGTTGTCCGTCGTGCGGTAGAGGGTTGAAAGGGTTGAATATGGGCTCTCCTGTAGGCGATGGCGTCGAATAGGAGACACTTCCCACATTTGAAGCTCCTGGACCCGTCGTCGGCCACTTGTATGTTCCCGGGCCTTTGGAGCCATACGGCGACATGATCGAAGAGTTGCTCGTGGGGATATCTTCGAGGTTGGCTCCGTTGTTCTTGGGATTCTTGCTGATGCTGGAGGCAGGTCTGGTTACGCAAATGTTATTCTTTCTTCGCTTTCATGGCTGGGGCCCAGTGCAGCCCGACTCGACTTTGATGGACAGACTCACTTTCGACGATCTTCGCCAAGTAAACAATCGACATCGCGGTAGACGCAGTTGGAACAACGGGGTTTCTTGTTGTCGCACTGTGGCAGTCAGAGCCGCGCTCCCATCTTTGCTCGACGCTGTCCAACTTGTAGAGAGAAGACTAACTCTGATTTTGGCTCTCCTGCATGTCATGCATGCGTTGGACGAGTATCGCCGCTTCGCTTGTCCTTCACCTTCTGGCGGCATATTTCCCTTATTTGTTCCAGTTTCTTCGTCTATAGTCGGTTGAATGCGCCCTCAGTGAGACAACTCGAATGAGGCGGGAGAGGTCAAAGACGCCTAGGATCAGCGGACAAAGCACCCCAAGCTAAGGACCCTCCATTCAGGCCACTGAAGGGTCCCTCGGTAAAGACTAACCTACTGTAAGTGAGACTGGTGAATTCCGTGGTCTTTTCCGATATCCGGTCTGGGCAGTGACCTGCAAGGGACAGCTGGACCCCCATTGCTGAGCCTTGACGACGCTGTGGGGGAAACGGAGAAGCCAAAGAACAATCAATAATCATAATCATGCCATTGCGGGGAGACTCGCTGGGCGAAGGAGATGGAGGGAATGGGCGAGTCCAGTCCATGGCTGAATGGTCGCCGCCGCCCCCTCTCAGGCTCGGTTCCCAAACTGTTAGCCGACAATGCCTCCACACCACCAGTAACTACCCAGTAACTACCCCAGGTTGATGGAGCCTATTCTGGAGCTGAGCCTCTGGACATATTGGCCATGTTTTGACTTGGTTCGGCCCCTTCTTCTCCCAAACAGTTTGCTGTTGGGTTTTCAGCGCGCAACATGCACCAAAGCCATGACATGATGGAGATACGAGAGCTCTCTGAAGGCCCTCTTTCGGCCACGACCGTGATGAAACGAAAGCGCAGAGCGATCCGGGCCTGCAAATCTTGCCGTGAAAGAAAAGTCCGGTGCGACCAGCAGCAGCAAGGCATACCATGTACAAACTGCAAGCTCGACTCGAAGCCTTGCATTGTGCTTGATCGCAAGGCCGCCGCGCAGCCCATCATCTCCTCGTCTCAGTGTGGAGTGCAGCTCGAAGCCAGCCGTCCGATGCTCTGTATGTGTTGACTCTTGCCTGTAACGAGATTCCTCTGAGGACTAACAACCAGACAACTGCGCAGCGGGAGGTAGTCCAATTTATTCTTCCGAATCGCGGAGACAAATCGACAGTAACGACGGAAGCATGTCTTTATCCCGACAGCCAGCCTCCGATTCTTGCAATGCATCCGCGATGGCAGGGAACGGGCCATTCATACTGGATTCTGCAATCCTAGGGACGCAGGAGTTCAACTGCAGTACCATCCGTGGCAAATATGCACCAGCGGGGCCCCTGTCCCAGACGACCAAACGGCAGACCGGTGGCGTACCATCGTTCATTGCAGCCTTACCTAGGCATCTTGAACCAGCCACCATTGAATTTCTTGCCAGCAAAGGTGTATTCGAAGTTCCATCGAGGACGGTTGTGAGACAGTTTTACTCGGTATATTGGAACACCATCCACCCAATTTTCCCCGTCCTGCATCCAGAGGGCGTTGCGCTGGCTTCACCTCCTGCTGCAGTCCCGAATAATAAGGGAAACCCCCGTCCCAGCTTGTTGGAGGTACATACCATCATGATGGCTGTTTGTCCCGTAAGTTACCGAATCGAAAGCTTACAAGAATGTCACGACTCCGACTGCTGACATCGACTTAGTTTGCGCCGGCCTCTCTTCTACAGAAGCTTGGACACAATAACGCCCAAGATGCTCAGCAGCTTTGCTATGAGCGCGTCAGGCATCTCCTACATTGCGATGTTGAATCTGATCCCATCGCCCGTTTACAGGCCCTCTTACTTATGACGCAAAGTACTGAGGTAAGAGATGGTGCAAGAGATTGCTGCTTCTGGTCCGGGACTGCACTCGCCTATGCCGAGTCCCTCGACCTCTTGAAAATGGCGCGTGCTACAAAAGATGCCAAAGACAAGGGATTTTTGCACAGCTTATGGTGTTGCTGCTTCGTCAGCGAGACCATTTTCGCCTTCAGTCGGCGGCGGGCGCCCAAAATGCGAATGGATCTCGAGTGTGAGCAAGCTCTGCGATCACCTGAGTTCAACGACCAGAGATTACCAGTTGCGAGCGTGGAATCATCGCCATGCAATCCCGCCGGTGCTACAGCGCATCCCATGGAACCCTTTGGGAATCTCGTGCGCTTAATGTCTCATATCAATTACATGCTCTCAATAAAGCACGCTGCTCCATATCCGTCAAGTCACCACGATACTATCGCACTTGGGAGTGAGACGGGCTCTTTCATGGCTCTCACGAGTCCTGAACTGGAAAACTGTCGCAGTCAATTGCAGAAGAACGCAAAAATCTTGTCTGAGAAGCTCAGACAATCACCAGATGAACGTTCCCCGTCGGATGCTGGACCACGTGCAGCATCTGAGAGCCTTTTCTTGCGGATGCTCATGGCGGCTGCAGACTGCGTGTTTTACTTTGACCCAAGGTGCACATTGCGGTGCCGTCATACAGCAAATGAGAGAGTGAATTGCAGGAAGCTTAGAAAGAGAGCCTGCGATGCTGCACATCAGAGTTCTCAACTAGCCAAAGATGCGTTGGGTTCACAATGTCCGTATTTTATGCCGGCTTGGAGGTGAGTTTGGAATCGCGCAGAATGCTATCGCCCGCTAATGCATGAAGCCTCCATTTTCTCTTGCCTCCCGTGACAATCTTAATCCTTGAGGCCAAATCATCCAACGGAGAGGCACACGACCTAGCGATCCAAAGGTTGGTATCTCTGACGGGACTTCTGCAAATGCTCGGAAAGAGATTTACGGCTGTTCAACGGGCTGTTACATTGTTGGAGGCTGCTATCAAGAGTGCTGGCGGGCCTTTACAAACACTGGGAATCCCTCCACGAGACGGTACGTCACATCATATCTCTGGAGAAGCCCGCAACATCAACTCTTTTGCCAACGGTTTTTCAGTCTTTCCGACACACCTGGAGTCCCTTAGCCCGGTCACTGAAGACGGAAAGAATTCCAGGCAAGGGAGGGCGATAGGCGGGGAACAATTTAGCCCCAACCATTTTGAGTGGATTCGAGCAGCCAATGTCTCGACATCACCTGCAGTGGCAGGGAGTCCAGTACGAAAGGCCGCAGGCCAGGACATCGAAGGCCTCTCATCGTCTTATCTCTTCGAGCTCGAGGACCGCTATGTCGAGCAACTCAACGTCGCCAGTGACACGGTGTTTGGAAGTTGGTCGTCCCCTTCATCGGCTGACCCTTACACCCAGCAGTGTCTCCAGCCGACCCTTAAAGAATTCACCGCAGCTGACGACATCACATCACCTTGGCTAGGTGGATGGGAAGACCTTTTGCAGAGCCAAACCTAGAGAATTGATATCCTTTTGCAGACCGGCAGACGCTTCACATAATTTACAGTCGCATGCTTTTATACATCGAATAAGGAAACACCTACGGAACTATCCATGGCGTGAGACAGGTCTGATCACGCCTTTCCACATGCCGATGTTGCGTCTCTTAGGAAACGCCGTGCTTGCCGAGTTGACGATCGGTTTCGTGCTCGGGATTGTAATCTCGGTCCTTGGGAACTCGCGCACACGCTTCCCCAGGCAGCATGGGTCCCTGCTCCCGCAGACATTTCCAGAGCACAGGCCCTGGCATTGACTCCATAATGGTCTAGTCATTCTACGAAGCGCCTTCTCTGGGGTTACCCCAGATGCACCAGCCATCGATTGCCCAATCAACAAATCCAAAAAACCGGGGCGGCTGGAATTCCTCGGTCGGAGATTGGTGAATTCGGAGATCTTTCTCCTCGGCATCTGGGGCATCGACCAGGTCCCCCTGACCCAGAGCGTTGGGTATATACCTGGAGCGTGCTCCAGCTACGCCCATGGACCATTGGCTATTGTGTACTCCTTGATGGGGCAGACGCATCAGTTTGGTGGTGCCCAGTATAATTCCAAGATCGAAGTGCAAACCTGTCGACAGTTCCGCAACCCTCTGGCTTCATCATACTATTTGTGAGGATGGGGAACTTTCACGTTGGCTATTGGAGCTCGCTCCAAGGCGGGTGGCTCCAAGCCAGCATCATGCTCTCGTCCGCCATGGCCTTTCTGCTGTTTGGCTACGACCAGGGAGTCTTCGGGGGTCTGATCGCGACGCCGCAGCTGCTGAACGGGCTCGGGATCGCGCCCACTGACGCCAACCTTCAAGGGACGGTGGTGGCCATCTACGACATCGGGTGTCTGGTCGGCTGCATCGGGACCGCCATCTTCGGCATGAAGGTCGGCCGCCGCGTCCTGGTGATGATCGGGTGCTGTCTTCTCATTCTCGGTGCTGGGCTTCAAGGCGGAGCAACATCGGTCGCCATGATGATTGCCGGCCGCGTCGTGGGCGGATTCGGCACGGGCATCAACTCCTCCATCATCCCCGTGTGGGTGTCGGAATGCGCTCACGCCTCGCGCCGCGGCGCCCTCGTCTCGGTCCAGATCTCGATCGTCATTCTCGGCCTGGTCATTGCCTACTGGTTCGACTACGGGACCGTCAAAAACATGACCGGGGGGATCGTTTGGCGCCTTCCACTCTACTTCCAGATGGTCTTCTGCGTTCTGACGCTCGGGACCATTCTGTTGCTGCCCGAATCGCCACGGTATCTGTACAGCAAGGGACATCTCGAAGAGGCAGACTCGGTGATTGCTCGCATCTTCAGCGTGGCCATCGACCACCCCACCGTCCTACAGCACCGTCGCGAGGTCATGCAGGCGTTGGAGGTTGAACACGAAGTCAAATTCCGGATTTCCGACATCATCTTCGACCGGTCGCCCGTCAACGCAACATGGCGCATCTGGATCTGCATCCTGATCCAGTTCTTTCAACAGCTGGGAGGCATCTGCCTGATAGCGTACTACGCCTCATACCTCTTCATCAACAATCTCGGCATGACGCAGAACCAGGCCGGCATCACTTCGGGAGGCCTGTCCCTCGTCTTCTGGGGTGGCACGCTGACCGCCATCTGGTCTGTCGAGGTCCTGGGCCGGCGGCCGGTCCTGCTCTGGGGAGCCGTGGGTTGCTCCATCTGCATGATCTGCTACACCATCGGGCTGGGGGTGTACAACGACTCGTCCTTGACGGCATCGGTGGTCTTTATCTTCCTGTTCGAATTCTGCTACGGCTGTTCGTGGTGCGGCTTGCCTTTCCTCTACGCCGCTGAAGTGACGCCGCTGCATCTGCGCCATGCAGGCTCGGCACTGTCCGTGGGGATGGAGTGGCTCATGACGTTTGTGGTCGTCAAGGTAAGTCGTCCCCCATTCGCTGGTCCGATCCAGCAACCATCAATGGGATGGTCATGATTAGTCTAACCAATTCTCTGTCTCTCTCCCGCAGGTTGGCCCCATCGGCATCACGCACGCGGGGTGGAAATTCTACCTCCTCTTCTGCATCGGCAACGTCCTGCAGGTCGCGTTCATCTACCTGTTCGTCAAGGAGACCAAGGGCCTGACCCTGGAGGAAATCGACTACCTCTACGCCAAACCCGAGCACCGCGCCGAACTGGAGGAGAAGCTGCACCACCACAGGATTAACAAGGCGGACGGGGAGGCGGTCCTGAACGACCAAAAAGACGAAAAGGATCCCGGTGACCCCTCACACACACAGTACGAGTATTCCCCTAAATGATCTTTTCACCCTTCCTAGAAATGCTGGGGTGTGCTCTCGAGATGGAGATTTGGGCCATCGGCCACAAAGTTGACAACCACGCTCTCTGTCCAGACCTATGTAAACCAGAACAGAAACAAATATCATAAATATCCAGGCCACTCTCTCTGTTTTTTTCCCTCTTGCTTTCCTCGATGTAAACAAACAGCCGTACGAGGGTCGAACTTTGACCATCACTTCGCTTGCCGATATTCCTTTTGGGTTGGTTGCATTGCACGGTCGGCTGGGCTGCTGGGTCTCTACCGTAGCCGCCGAAGCAGTTCAGGCACACACGCCAACTCCATCAGCCCCGAGAGGGTTCGAACAGAGCAGTGATGATTTGCAGATTGGTTTCAATACGATATACTAAGTCGTCTCACTGATCTAACCAGACAAAAGTCGGGTGTCTTGTTGCGTAACGAGCAGTTTCTTGAGTCGATGTCGACGGACGGATTTTAGAAGCGTTGGAACCATCACCAGGGTCAAACACCACGGGCAGGTATAGAAACGGGGAGGTTTGTTCTACCGCCCATAAACCTGTAAAGTATTTCCTACGGTAAGAAGTGCCCATCAGTGTATACTCCGCCGGCTTCACTATCTGCGCCCAAAGTTAGCAAGTCCGTCTGGGCGGGACAAATCCACGCTTCTCCGACCATGGCCGCCTTGCGGGACGTTGTCTGCAAGACAATATGTATATGTGTCGCAGAGTCAGACTCCAGGGCCAAGCCTCCGTGGCAATCATTCGTCCCATTCATGGACCCCCTCCACGATCGGCGGTGGAACGTCCTGGTCGACCAGGTACGCGGTGGTGTCCTGCCCCCCGATCTGAGCCACGGTGGTTCCGTTGCCCAGCCAAGCCATGGTGTTGGCGCCCAGGGCGTCGAGGTACTCGTATTCGAAATCCTCGAAGCGCGGCGTCTCCAGGGCCTTCTGGGTGTGGATCGAGGCGCCGGGCCACAGCGCGGTGACGCGGCCGTTCTGCTTGTTGCGCTTGAACCAGGATTTGCACTGTTTGGTGGCGTTAGCTGGCGGCGGTACAAACGAGAGCGACCAGGACGGGGGGAGAGGATGGAGGGAGAAAACGACGGAGGGAAACAATAACGAAAATCGAGTCTTTCAAACGTACGGTTTCGGTGAAGACTGTCTTGGAAAAATATTCGTCGACGTGTCTGACGAAGTCGTTGGTGGCTCTCTCTCTGATCAAAGCAACAAGGTCAGCCAATATGTACTGAGGTCCAACGCATGTTTCATGTTAAGAAAAGGGGGTAACGAGAGGCTTTCCACGTACGTCACGACCATGGACTTTATGTACTCTCGCTGGATCTTCTGCACCAGCTTGACGAGATAGAGCGTCACCGACTCGAGGAAGAAGATTGCCGACCCGGACCCGGCGCCGCCGTTGGGGCCAAAGTAGAGGAAGAAGTTGGGCATTTTCGGGACACAGATCGAAAGGTAGGCTCGAGGGTCGGGATTCCACATATCCGCGAGAGTTACCCCGTCGAGGCCCACGATGGGCGGCTCGTTTTCCATGGACCTGCACACCCCCGTCAGTCGGTCAGCGCAGAGAATTGGAGGGCCAACGACGACATACGTGTCGTAGCCGGTGGCGCAGATGATGACGTCCACCTCGCGCACCCGTCCGTCGTTCGCCCTGATGCCGTTCTCCACCACGGTGTCGATGCCACAGCCGATGAAGTCGACGTTGTCCTCGACGAGCGCCTCCAGGAAGCCCGGCCCGGGCGTGAGCCGGCGGCAGAAGGGCGAAAAGTCTGGCCGCAGGCTCTCGTAGATGTGTGGCTTCTTGGAGAGCTTCTGCCTCATCGATTCGTCGTTCAGCGCGAAGAAGGCCTTTTGCTCCTCGGTGCCCTTGAACAGGATCTCGGGTTTGGCGTTCATGATGCGTTCGATTTCCCGGCGGTATCTGAGATACTCTTCGGGCTTCTCGCGGTACATCCTGAGCTCGTCGGCCGAATATTTGTCTGTAGGTTGAATCAATATTTACCCAGTCTGGCCCGAGAGAGACATACAGTTATCCGTCACTCCGCGGTTGGAGTTGTCGGCTCCGTAGCCCACTGGTGACACCCATGTCTTCCCCTTCATGTAATGGTCAATTCGGGCTGCGGTGGGCTGGAGCTGAGGCACAATCTGGATTCCTGATGAGCCACCTCCGATGACAGCGATTCTTTTCCCTTTGGGATCCAGCGGGGTCTCCCAGCTCTTTCGATCCGCCGAGTGTAGGAGAGTCCCCTTGAAATCGCGAAGGCCTGGAATGTCTGGCCACTCCCACCTGTTGAGAATCCCGGTGGCTTTGATCAAGATGTCTGCCCGATCAGTAAATTTCTGGGGTTCCCGTCAGCACATGTGAAAGTTATGTGTATTGCTGTATCGTCTGGCAGAAGAAAATGGTCTGCATACTCTTCCAGTCTCGAGATCTTCAATCTCCACCTCCCATTTCCCGTCCGACGCCTGCCACTGGGCTCCAAGGAAAAGATGTCGCAGTTTGACATAGCGCTCGACATCGTATCGCCGAGCTACATTCTTCAGGTAGCGGTGGATTTCTGGGCCCGCGGCATAGAAAGAACTCCAGTTGAGGTTGTTCGCAAAGGTGAATTGGTAGCTGTGAGCAGGAATGTCGCAGGCTACACCAGGGTAGCTGGAACACATGTTTTAGCACCTGTGGCGTGGAAATGTGTATAGCGCTATGGCTGGGGAATTATACCGATTCTCGTGCCACGTTCCACCAATGTCGTCCGATTTGTCGTAGATGACCAGCTCCAGATTCTTGATCTTCTGGGGGAACCGGATGGCTGTCAGCATGCCAGAGATACCCGCTCCTATACAAATCACTTTGATCGGGCGATCATCGTCGATGGGCTTTTGGCTGGGTGCAGACCAGTCAGTCTGCGTTTCGTTGGCGGCAATCATCGCGCTGGTAGAGTCTGGCAATATTCGTGGTTGGGAATCAAGACTTAACAATCCAAACACATTTACAGCCCCTACAAGCGTATCTTCAACAATCCATAACCTCACCTTCTCCGTTCCTCGGTTTCTACGGACCTACATACATAGACAGGAATTCACTTTCGTGTCGGATTTGTGGGGGGAAATGCTTCAATTGGACTGTCCGAGGTACACACAGCCTCGACTAGTCATCAATTCCGAAGTCATTGGAGAATTCGTCGACATCTCCGCCACAAAGCCTCAGTTGCTGGTGTGCTAGCCTACATTGTCTTTACTGGTCCCTGTCTGTTTACTTGTACCATCCTTCTCCGAGAGGGACGCTGAACTAAGTCGGGGCATTGAAGCGCTAGCTCCGAGGTCAGCGGGTTTCAACGGAGATGTGGCATCCTTGAAATTCCCCAAATAGACACTTCGCTACTTGGATGTACGCGTCGATCAACATAGCATTAACTGAACGCTGAAGCTGAGAAGCGTCCTGAGCTGTCCTAGAAGGATACAATGTAGGCCAATCTACCTCTTGACGCGGTCATCGTTGGTGCCGTATCCGCAGGCATTTATCTTCTTGACAACTCTGAGAACTTGGAATATAGGGGGTGTCTGGCGTTGGGACTGTTATCTAGGTATAGATATAGACACTAATGTCCTGCTCTACGAATACTCTACACCGGACCTGTGGAAGCGTTGGATAGAGCCAAGCAAATGCAGACAATTCATTGCACATTCAAGTGGCAACAGATAGTTACGTTAAAAAGAGTTTCGTAACCCTACTAGTCATAGGAGTATGGATACTACTGCAAGACCCTCTGAGGCACTGATAGGACCTTACCTCGTACATACCTCTTGCGCCCCTATTACGATAGTACCACCACGGCCATTCAGCACTCTTAATTTCATCCAGTTCCCGCTCAAAACGTGTCAGCTAGCGACATACCAGACATGCCAGACATACCGCCAACCGCGAATACCAGCCCACCCACCTTCAACTCCTTCATCATCACCCAGTCCTTAAAGGAACGGAATAAAAGCGGCAGGACAGTGGCGAGCGACGAATCCCAGCATCGTTGCAAAAGCAACCGCCAAAGCTGATACTCCAATTTCAGGTGGAAGCCTGTTCGACCCGGCCGAGATAAGCATGGGACCCCAGTCGCGTTCAGGCAGCGAACATGATAGACCCGATGCGGACGCAGAGATCCTGCAGGCGGTCCAGAGGGCCACGAGAGAATTTGCCTTCTGTCCGAATCGTGTTTGGGGAGTGGCCAAGTGTCTTCCGGATGGAAAACACAATTTATCCCGCTTGTTTCCACCCAACCACGACATTACTCGGTTTCTTCAGCAGCGGGACCAAGACCTTGCCGAGCACAGTCAGTGTACCTTTGATCTCTGCGAACAATCACAACGGGACTTTACCTCTGTTCACCAGCGCCATGAGATTTCTTCGGGGGAACATCACTGCAGGCAGCTCGAGGACCATTTCCCCCGGGATTTGCTCGACAATGCGGCCAAGGCAGGTCGTCTGACTGCCTGGGCATTAAATGGCAAGTCCATAATCAGCTTCCCTCAAAGCTACATGGCCATCTCTCACGTCTGGTTGGACGGGACCGGCTGCGGGACCTGGCCTGAGAGAGGAGTCAATCACTGTCTATGGAACTTCTTCCTGAAGATCGCGCAGGACTTCCAAGTCGACGCCATCTGGTAGGACACAATCAGTATTCCGACGAATAAAGCCGCCCGCAGCATCGCTATCAGTAGGATGCACAGAAACTACGAGGACGCACGATTGACATTGGTACACGACTGCTTTATACGGAAAGTGTTCTGGGACGACCACGATGTGAAGGCCTCAGCCGAAGCTGCTTCTCTCGCGATTGTCATGTCACCCTGGTTTAGTCGAGGCTGGACCGCGCTCGAGCTGGCACGATCTCGCAAGGTAAAGGTGCTCCTCAGTAGAGCCAGTGGTTATGTGGTGAAAGACCTAGACACTGATATCCTCGCAAGCGCGACCGACTTCTCGGTAAGCAGCTGTCACAAAACCGCGACCCAAGCAATTATCAAGCTCCGAAATTTCAAGATCACGTCGATAGACGACCTCATCACTGTCCTCAGTCCGCGATATACCTCTTGGGGGGGTAGAGACATGGCAGTCATCGCCGGTCTCTTGACTGATGTTGAGATAGCGGGCAAAGAGTCGCAGCAAGAGATCTACCAGAAGATACTCAGACAAATCGGCCGAGTTCGGCACGGGCACCTGTTTCACAACTCGAGCACCATGTCTCGGGGGTTTGGATGGTGTCCCACGAGCCTTCTTCACCTGCCACTGTCTTTATCCGAGACCAGTCTACGCCTTGAGAAGGACGGCAGTGTCATTGGCAAGTGGAAGGTTCTCAATCTGAGTCGCATCCCAAAAGAAGCTTTTGTATGGAACGGCATCCACCCACTGACGGAAGCAGCACTTCGCCTGGCTTCCAGACAGCCTCGGAAGCATGTCCTACTCATTGAGCCTGAGACTGAACAGGTAAGAAGGGCTCTCTTGGTTCAACTGATGGGGCGGGACCGACCCCCATCGACTCTCTGCTGCAAATTTGTTGTCTGTGTCCACCTTCACCCCCCGCAAGATTTTCAGGACAAGACCTGCACCGAAACTGAAATCAGGATTGGAGATACTGACGGCATGGAGGAGATTAGTATTAAAGATTTGGAAATGACGATCAGATGGTCGGATGCCGCTGTGTCAACAACGGTAGACTATGCGGGATGTGTGGAAGATGGGCAAAGTACGGGTGCATCTGCCCCTTGTCTCTTCAAGTCGGGGTCTGTTACAACATCAGTGGCTTCAGCAGAAGACGGCTCGACCCTGTTGCGGGCTGCTGAAAGAGGTGCCGAATTCGACGTCCAACTATTGTTGGATGCCGGGACCCATCCTGACTGTCGAGACAAACACATGCGGACGCCTCTGCACCGTGCAGTGTGGAAAGGTCACTACTCGATAGTGGAAGAGCTCATCCGGCACAATGCCACTCCGGGGTTGAAGGACGAGGTTGGACAACTTCCAATACACCTGGCAGCGGAGCGCGGCGACGCCCGAATGTTTGAGATGCTCCTATGCGCGAAGACGAGTTCAAGTGCGGATTTCAATGTCCAAAGCGACAACGACGGACAAAGCGTCTTGCATCGTGCGGCTTGGGGCGGTTCAACAGCCGTGATCTCACTCCTGAAGGAGAAGTCCAATTGGGAGACCCGCGACAAGCACGGAAAAACAGCCTTGCACATAGCGGCGGAGAAAGGCCACACCGCGATTCTGAGGCAACTCCTCGACTGGAAGGTCGACACGAACCTCCGGGACAGCTACGATCGAACGGCGTTGATCAATGCGGCACAACACGGCCACGAGTCCGTGGTCAGCCTGCTTCTCGGCCAGCAGGACATCAAGGTCAACCCTGCCGACACCCTAGGGCGGACAGCACTCTTATGGGCAGCGCGGCGCGGACATGGGCCGGTCCTACAGCTTTTGCTCGAACGCAAGGATATCGAGATCAACGTGAGAGATCATCTCGGACGTGGTGCATTGATGTGGGCAGCATTACATGGCCACGACCACATAATCCGAGTTTTCCTCGAGCAAGAGAGCCTTGACATCGGAGTTCTCGATGGATTCGGACGCCCACCGTTGTGGTATGCAGCCGTCTTTGGCCATGCGGAGTTGGTGCCACTGATTCATGGGAAAGACGTCGACGGGTCCACGGGACTGGAGGACTGGGTACGTCTATCCCAAGCCTCGCATCGCGGCTATGAGACATTGTTAGACCTCCTGGTGGCCGAGCATGACTACCACAGATGGGACAAGGGATATGACCAAGATCCGGTGCTGTGGGCGGTCAAACACAGAAACTACGAGCTGACCGAGCTACTACTGCTCCGCTTTGGCCTGCGGGCGGACCTGGGAGACCGGGAAAACCGAACGCCACTGTCGTTTGCGGCAGAGGATGGATTCGACGCCGGCCTGGATCTTTTACTGGATGCCGACGAGGTTGATGTCGCTGCCAGGGATTACCGAGGACGATCACCACTTCTGTACGCCGCTGCAGCTGGACACGAGGGGGTGGTTCGAAAACTATTGCTGACCAACCAAGTCGCCGTCGACGCCAAAGACGAACGCGGTCTCACAGCCTTTTCATGTGCTGTTGGTGGGGGTCATATGGCTGTTGCCAGACTGCTCCTGGCGACCGGTAAAGTCGATGTCAACTCCAGGAGCAATGAGGGTCGCACTCCGCTCTCGTTCGCCGCCGGCTTCGGAGAAGACGATCTGGTTCGGGAGCTTCTTGCCAGAGCCGATGTGGACGTCGACGCAAGAGACCAGCAAAACCGGACGGCATTGTCGTATGCGATCCAACACGGCCATGAAGCGGTGGTCCACCAACTCCTTACCAAGACGGAGGTCGATCTCGACCTGTCGACTAACTTTCTACGCACTCCTCTCTCCTACGCTGCCGAACAAGGAAACGAAAGTCTGGTTCGAAAGCTCCTCACCACGGGCAAGGTCGGTGTCGATCAGAAGGATTCCAATGGCCGAACGCCCTTGTCGTATGCTTCTGAGAACGGTCACGAATGCATTGTCACACAGCTCCTCGCCACTGGCACCGTTGAGATCGATTCAGTCGACAAGGAAGGATCCACCCCTTTGATGTATGCTGCTCTGAGTGGAAATGAGAACGTCTTCGATCTCCTGTTGTCGACGGGGAAACCTATCCTCGATAGGAGGGACCGCAGAAATTGGACACCACTGATGTATGCAGCCAGAATGGGGTACGTGACCTTGGTAGAACGACTTCTCGCGACGAAGGAGGTTGATATCAATGCGAAGAGTCAAGATAATATGACGGCGTTGGCCCATGCCGCCCACCGTGGACATTTGGCCGTCATTCTACGCCTTCTAGCCACCGAAGTGATTGAGGTCGATACAAGGGATGGCAGCGGCCAGACCGTGCTCAGTTTGGCAGCTCAGGGCGGCCATGATGTGATTGTCCGACATCTCCTTGGCACCAAGGAGGTCGACCCGAACTCGGAAGATTCTTATGGCCACACACCTCTGTGGTATGCATCGGTCAATGGGCACCATCGCGTGGTCAAAACGCTCCTCGACACGCATGCAGTCGATGTGAACGCGAGATTTCGGGAAGGCATGTCGGTCTTATCCCATGCGAGTCGCAAGGGCCATGACGCCGTGATCGACGCGTTGCTGGCCGCCGACGACATCGATCCTGACCAGAGGGATGAAAACGGACGGACAGCGTTGTGGCATGCGGCAAGCTTTGGGCACGCCCCGGCGATCCGGCAGCTGCTCCTTTCACAACGAGTGGATGTCAACGTCAAAGGCCTCGAGAACCGAACCGCGCTCTCACTTGCCGCGCAATTGGGACATGAGAATGCCGTGAAGGAACTTCTCACCGCAGAGCATGTCGACCTCAATTTACCAGACGACACAGGTATGACGGCGCTGGCTTATGCCGCTGGGGCGGGAAACCCCGCCATCGTGAGAATGCTTCTGGCCACCCAGAGGGCGGTGGTCGATTGCCGGAGCGCCAGCGGACAGACCCCCCTCTTCCATGCGGCCGCGAGTGGAAGCACGGATATCGTCGAACAGCTGCTCGCCACCGGAGAGGTCGACATCGACGCCAAAACAAGTCACGACGGCTCGACGCCGTTATACTGGGCCGCCTTCTACGGCCGAGACGAAATCGTGGCGCTCCTCCTGGGCTCCGGCAAGGTCGACCCGAACTGGGAGGGGAGGAACCTGTTCTCGCCGGTGTGGCAGGCCGCTGTCCATGGGCATGTCAACGTCGTCAAACAGCTCCTGAGCACAGGTCAAGTCAGTATCGACCGGCTGGTCGACAAGATGGGTCGGACGCTCCTGTCCCACGTAGCTGCGGAAGGGCACGTCGCAGTGGCGGAGCTCCTGCTCAAGACAGGAACCTATGAAGTCGACTCCCGCGACGACAGGGGTCGGACCGCCTTGTCTTATACGGCCAGTTACGGACAAATGGCCATGATCAAGATGCTGGTCGCGACGGGGGATGCTCATGCTGATTCAAAGTGCAATGCCGGCTTGACACCGCTGCAATATGCTGCCAAAGATTTCACTGGGGGCGGCAGACGAGACCTGTTGGTGCAAATGGAACGGATTTTGAACTCAGGCTACTAAGTCAACAACACAATTGGAGAACGCTTTTGATACAGCAACGTCCCACGCCCGGCTTCAATCCGCTATTTTGGCCCCTCAATCAGCACCTTGATCGCCTTCCCGGCCTTCACATCCTCAAAGGCCTGCTCTGCGTCATCAAAGTTGACTTTTCGGCTGATCAGCCTCTTCACGTCGATCTTCCCACTGCCCGCCAGGTCCACGGCCATCGCATAGTCGCCGGGACCGTATCGGAAGCTGCCCTTGACGGTGAGTTCTTTGGTGCACGCGGCCATGATCGGGAAGGTCATCTCGTCGCGGCCCATCCCACCTTGCACGTAGCTGCCGCCCATGCGGAGGACGTGGATGGCCGTCTGAACGCTGGGTTCGGCTCCGCTGGCATCGATCGCGACATCTGCGCCTGCGGGGAGGTCATTCTCGTCCTTTAGTCTCTGTGCGTTTTCCGCCGCCGAGACTTTGGAGGGCACGAAGGTTGACGTCGCCGCAAAGGATTTGGCGAACTCAAGGCGCTCGGTGTTGATGTCCACCGCCACGACCTTGCTGGCACCCAGCGCCTTAGCCACAGCGCAGCAGAGAAGTCCTACCGGGCCGGCGCCAAAAACCACTGCCGTGTCGCCCTGCTTGAGACCCGATTGTTTAGTGATATGTACCCCCACAGCCAGGGGCTCCATCAAAGCCCCCTCTTCCAGTGTCATGTTGTCGGGCAGCTTGTAGCAGAAGTCCTCTGGCAGGATGTAGTATTTTGCCAATGTGCCATCGTACGGCGGTGTCGCCGCGAAGGCCATGTCGGGGCATAGATTGTATTTCCCTTCCTTACATCGCACGCAGTGTCGGCAGGGGATCCCGGGCTCCATCGCGACGCGATCTCCCTTTTTCAAGCTCTTGACACCAGACCCCACTTCCAGCACGGTGCCTGCGGACTCATGGCCAAGGACCATGGGCTCCTTGACCACAAAGTGTCCTATCCTGCCATGTTGCCAATAGTGGACGTCTGAGCCACAGATGCCGGTATAATTGACTTGCAGGAGGACGTCCCGGGGGCCGGTAAGCTTGGGTACGGGTCGATCTTCAAAGCACACGTCTTTGATTCCGCGGAGGACGAAGGAGTTGTTCTCCTGCGCGTTTGTCAATACTGCGATCCCAGACACACAACACCAGCGGCCTACCTTCGTTTGCGTTTCTGTGGCCATGGTCTAAGAGGTGAGAAATCAACAAGGGGCACGGTCAACTCGAAGCAAGTGCGGGGTGCGCAGGGAGATATAGAGAAAGTTTTCACAGGTCTGAGATTGTTGCTGTGGAAATCAGCTATAAAGGTGGCGGATGTTTAACCAGCGCCGCCGCCGCCGCTGCCGCCTGCGGACCGCCTTCCACTGTAAGTAAGAAGAGCCCATAATTCCAGGGTCAGTCCATCCCAAATGGCGCGCCGATACTGACCACCGGAGGCACACATGCAGCCAGAATGGTTGAGAAATTTAGCCTAAAGAGCGCGAGCTCAACAGCAGGAGGCGGTGCGGGGCATTGAATCTTGAATCTGCGAGTTTGGCGGGCATCATCATGACGAGGCGGGCATCGGAACAATGCCGTCCGAAGCTTGCAGGAGCTGCTCGGGCGTCGGTATAGGGTATCCCGGGCTAGAGGCTCAATGGCCGGCTTCGATCTGGACAATCTTGTCGCAGTTGAGCAGCCCCAGAGGGTCGAATGCTTGCTTGAGCTGGTCGGACATTAGTTTCAATCACTCTGATGACATGGAATGGCTCCAGACTGACCTTGCGCATGGCATCGACGGTTTCATCTCCCAGCTCTTCTCGCAGGTACTCTCGTTTTTTCAACCCAACACCATGTTCACCAGTGACCGTTCCCTCCATAGCGATGGCACGTCGGATCATTCGATGGACCAGCTCTTCAGCGATCTTCTTCTCGGTGTCGTTGTAAAGGAGAATTGCTGGAAAAGGTCAGCTCTTGAAGCGAATGGTGGAGCGCGGGTTTCTTACTGTGGAAGTTCCCATCTCCCACATGGCCACAGATACCACCGATCAAGCCGCTCTTGGCCACATCATCATGGGTCTCTTGAATGATGTCTGCCAGTCGGCTGATGGGGACAGCCTGTTCTGTGTCAGTTTTGTATAGGACCGTGGACATGGCACAACTCACCACATCGGTAGTCCAAACGTGGTCACTGCTGTTCTTCCGCATCGCCATCACACTCCACAGGGCCTCTTTCCTCGCACTCCAAAGTTCTGCGGCCTCGTCGTCATTCTTTGCGAATTCGAAACTCTGGTTGTGAGTCCCTTTGGCGATGTTCCGGATGATCTTGATCTGTTCCTTTACGCCTTCAGTTGTCCCAGCAAACTTGAAGAAGAGGGTAGGAGCTTCCTGCCACGGCCTGCTGGTCATGCCACTTTTGTTGATGCAGCGCATTTGCACATCGTCTAGAATCTCCATTCCGGCAAGCTGAATGCCTTCTCCGACAACTCTCGCAACACACTCCGCTGCGGCATGGATGGTGGGAAAGGTCGCAACAGCGACCGACTGGCTTTTAGGGAGAACCGTGATCTTCAAAGTGGCCTCAGTGACAATGCCCAGCGTACCTTCACTCCCGATGAACATCTGCGTCAGATTGTAGCCGGCGCTTGATTTGCGGGGCCTCCTTCTTGTCTTGATGATGGTGCCGTCGGCGAGAACGACAGTCAGAGAGACAACCCAGTCGCGCATGGTGCCATATCTGTAAGCGTTTGTACCCGAGCAGCCAGTGCCAACCATGCCTCCGATTTTGGCTCCTGGGCCTGGATCCGGTGGGAAGAACATGCCATGTCCTTTGAGTTCTTCATTGAGGTCTTCCCAGCCGAGCGCAGGTTGTACAACGATGTCCAAATCTTGGGGTCGCAATTCCAATATCTTGTCCATTCTTGCCATGTCGATGCATATTCCTCCTCTTGTGGGCGCAAAGTGGCCTTCGAGACTGGTTCCGCCTGAGAGCGCTGTGACGGGGATCCTTCGTTCGTGGCACACCTTCATAATCTTGGACACTTCTTCCGTAGTTGCAGGGTATACAATGGCGAACGGTCGTTCATTGGGTTTGGTCGCGTAAGAGGACCATTCGGAACCGGAGTGCGCTTCGAGGTCGTCGGGAATCGTCGACACGTTGTCCTTTCCCACAATTTGGGCGAAGTCTACCCAAGCGGCTTGCAAATTAGAGGTTCTCGTATCGTGCTGGGGCGGGTGTGCTCGAGATAGAGGGGTGGTGGAAGAGGCATCCAACGGTCGCTCTCCCCTTTTGCCCAGGTAGTAGGCTGCGGCGGCGACGGACAGAATCACTTGTGTTGTTAGCAGAGAATAAACCAGCGACAGATGAGAGCAGTACCGAAACTGAGACTGAGCGTTCTACCCCCAGCACCTCCTCCCCGAGTGGTGGCGGCCCTAATATATTGTTCCTCCGAAGCTCTTTCACGCTTTAACCTGTCCGCGGTGCTCTGGTACAGCTGTCCTCGGAAAGATAGGTTTTCTTTCGCGTCGCCTTTGCCTTTCTCTTCGAGCTTTGTGGGCGAGCTATGGAATGACCGTGTGGCCCATGGAGTAAAGCAGGATGACCGTTCGCGCTCGGCGCATCGTAGGAGGGAGCCGACTGGGCGACTGAGTCGGGCAATTGACTTCATCGTGGATCGCAGTCGAGATGATCAGAGGGTTTCTGCTGCTGGTGTCTAACGCATCTTCGAAGGCATCTCGACAGATATAAACACACAGCCAAGCTCGTCGTCCAGGAGAAAGTGGCGGCACGACAGCGGACCGCCGGTATGAATTGCGGAGAAGGTGGTGGGAGGAGTAAAGAGCGCCAACTTAGATGCGGTTCGTGTCAATGCATCGACAAGCAAATGACGATGTTTTCCCGAGGCCGCAGGACTCCAGGAAATGAGAAGTCCGGTCACCCCCTTCGCCCAGCACCCTCTCACAGGCTTCATCCCCTAAGCCACTGTGTACTTTTGCTGCTTATGTATGGGAGCTGGCACGCTTAATTTTCGGTGCTGCTGTCGCACACAAGTCCGCTGTCCACGTCCAAGACCTGCCCTGTGCACGCCTAACTGCGACATCTCAATAGGCACCTCGTATGACCGCCGGAGTCGTCATATTCTCCCCGGGCGCCGCCATGAGCTCAAGTGATAGCTGAACAACAGAGATGATGTTTCTTCCATCTCACCGATCAGAGACCTCGGAGAGAAGCCATGATGCTCAGGTATTCAGACTTCACACTGCTACTACCTCGACCGGGAAGAGACGCAATTCAGGCATTCAAAATTCCGAACGAGCGCCCGTGCGCTTGAGAAGGCCGTGGCCATGGATACCTGAAACTGTCTGCTCTCAGCCATACATCACGGCTATGCCATAGGAAGAAGTCACGCCATTTTCTACAACAATACGGATAAGTACAGCAAGGAGTCAATGGCAGGATGAAGCCACTGGTTCATTTGCGCCAGGCTGTTGAGTTGCCAGGAAGCACAACCAGCATTTACATCTGTTTTAGGCGCGGTTATTCATAACAGGAGGTAAAGGCACGACTATCCTTGGATACGCTAGACCAGTGATGAGTCGTGCTGGCAGGCAGAGATGCTGCACTTTCTCTATAATTGAGAAGCCTTCTCTCACGATGTGCCTGATTGCGAAGTTGCGCTCCGGACCCTGTTGGTACCCTGAACGTAGCTTGATGGTGTCAATCTTCCACTTTCAATCCAATTTGGTACACGTCTCGGTTGGGAGAAACACTCATGGTACATAGAAGATCGGCGAGGCAGCATCGGGCGCATGAGATGTCGACAAGTCGTGAATGTGCACCAGCTCCGACATTTACGAAAGACCAGACTGAGCTCTTGTTCATGTATTGGATCGGTGGACAGCCATATACGCCGTCCCCAATGGAAATGCAGTGTTCGCAGATTGCCAACAACCGGTACAGGGTCCAAGCCCATCGAAGGGCGCAAGTCGAACCGTGGCGAGACGAACAGCACCAGACTTTACCAATACACATCAATTAGGAGCTCCCCGCCATCCTGGAAAGTCAGCTTATGGCGTGATCCGATGCGCCGATCCGCGCCCAATATAACATATTTTCCCGAGGTACAGCGCTCTTTCTACACTCTATGCTCCTTTTATTCATACGCTAGATCTTCGAAGGCAGTTAATTCGCGACGTGAAAGACTTCCAGGGATTCTGCACCGCCATAATGTCGTTCTCCAGCATCCCGATCCTGGATCTCTCGCTGGCGCGGGACCCGGCCACGAAACCGCAATTCCTCGTCGATCTCCGCCATGCGCTGCTCGAGGTCGGCTTCTTGTACATCAAAAACACGGGGATCCCGCCCGCCCTGATCGACGAGGTCATGACGCTGGGCAAGTCCTTCTTCGACCTCCCCGAGGAGAAGAAGCTGGAGATCGAGATGAAGAACGCACCCTCGTTTCTCGGCTACAACAAGCTCGGCATGGAGATCACGCGCTTCAAGACCGACTGGCGCGAGCAGATCGACTTGTCGACGCCGCACCCGGTCCCAGGCCCCGATGATCCCTTATACAGGAACTTGTTGGCGCCCAACCAGTGGCCTGATCCCAGCGCCTTGCCGCGGTTCAGGGAAGTGTACGAGGACTACATGGCGCGCATGGGCGATATGAGCATGGAATTCACCAGTCTGATAGCCGAAGCCATCGGTCTGCCGTCAGACGCGTTTGCGCAGTTCTTCGACGAAGCACAGCAGCATAAATTGAAGATCGTCAAGTATCCCGATTTAGCGGAGCTGGGCGTCGAAGGGGAAGCGCAAGGCGTGGGACCCCACAAGGATAGCATGCTCACGAGTTACCTCCTACAAGCGAGTCATCACCGGGGACTGCAGGTACAGAATGCCGAAGGGCAGTGGGTGGATTGTCCGCCCATTGATGGGACGTTTGTGGTTGCGATCGGACAGGGGATGGAAGCGCTGACACAGGGCGTGTGTCAGTCGACGACACATAGAGTGCAGAGTCCGCCCCGAGGTTCCGGCGCGCGGTACAGTATCCCATTCTTCCAGGGCGTCAGTTACGACGCAACGTTCGAGAGCATGGACGTGCCAGACTCGGTGAAACAGCTGAGAGCAGACATTCTGGCGAAGAGGGGCGGGCAGAGGCTGGACGATATCGAGTTTACATTTATCAAGGGCATGTGGAGTCGACTGGGCGAGGCGACCCTGATGAACAGGATCAAGAGCCACCCGGACGTGGGCGAGAGATGGGTAAGTCTGAGACTTCCACATCATAAGATCCGCGCTTCGCATACTGACTTTTGCCGCAAATAGTATCCTGAGCTGTTGAAGAAGATCCGCGCAGACCAGGCGGACGAAGCAGCCAAGTTTGCCGCCGCCGAGGCTGCAGCGAGCAAGTCGACGTCGATCCCAGCGCAGCCGCAATCTATACAAGCGCATTAGCGGGACAGAGTAGAGACAAATAAAAATGTAGAATTGGAAGGAGCCAAGATTGAGTTGTATCCCCTGCCTCTCGCAACTATCACTTCTTGATAAACCCGCGACACATCAGCGGAAGTCTTGACCCCAGGTAGTGATACTCAAGTCACAACTAGCTCGAATATTTATATCTCATCTCGACGAAGCCTGTGTGCGAGTGCTGCAGCCAACAATCCAGGGTTGATAGGAAGAAGTCGAGACATCGAGGTGTGAGTAGATGCATCACAGCAGTACCCGGGGAACTCAGTTGTGCGGGAGCCTTTCACGTAGTGAGCTGCTCCTGCAAGCCATCCTCTAGAGCTCTGTGTCGAGGTGAATGATGGCCACAAGAGCACAGGCTCGGACTGGCCACTCAGACCGGTGTTCATTGTATTCCTCATATCAATTGCAAGTACAATAGTCCTTCTATGACAATAGTCTCGTGCCCCCTCACCATCTGACGCCAAGCCAATTCAAGTAATTTACCCCACTTGTAACGTACCCCACTTCTCGCTTTCACGTGATTGGAGTGGATTCCACAAGACCCACGTTCCCAATTCTATACGAAGAAAAAGCTGCAGAGCAGTGCAAATCTCGCCTTTCGGCTTCAGCTTCTTCTCAACGGCAAAAGCAGAACAACGAAAAAAATAGTTAAATCGGTGCCAGCGTGACTCACACCTCCCAATCTGGCTTATCTCCGCGCAGGATACCTCGACACACAAAACCCAGAGACCAAAAAGAAAAACTCTCCCGTAACAAAAAGAGCTCCTCGAACATGATACGACCGCGGGAAGATTCGAACTCCCAATCTTTGGTGCACGTGATCACCGAAAACCAACGCCTTAACCATTAGGCCACGCGGCCCAGAGTCTCTGGGTCATTTTGTGAGAGAAAATTGGTGGGTTGTGTATAAGGCCTTGTGTTTATTGGGCGGAGGAGGGGGCGGTGAAAGGAGGGTACAGGAGGGGCAGGCGGGCCGAGGGACAGTGAAGTGAGCTGCCTGAGGAGTTGAGCGCCTGGCTACTTACTTGGTTATTCGTGCAAAGAACCGAGAGCGGAGTAAGCTACGTTCTATGAGTGGCGAATGGGATGCCCGGACGAAACCTTCAGTTGCGGATAGTTGCAGGGCCCGTGCCACAGGAGACTCTGTGGTACGGGCATCTGCTGGCACGACCAAAGGATTTTGGCGCATGCCCTTGCGAGGCATTACGTTTGGAGACGTGGTGTAAGGCGCCGTCTATTCTCTGCTGAAGGCACAATTCGACCTCGCCGCCGGCCTCGGAGTCTAATGGGAAAAATTATAGAGACAGCCTCCGGCGAGGGCAGAGCATATGAAAACTATTTGAGACAGCTGCAGCAAGAGCCTGATGGGGAGCGCGGCAGCGAGGTCGAATTGTGCCTTTATCAAGAATAGAATAGACAGCGCCTTACACCATGTCTCCAAACGTAATGCCTCGTAAGATCAATCATCGGTTTTCTCTCGTGCGAAGGTCTGATT
This sequence comes from Cladophialophora immunda, assembly GCF_000835495.1. NCBI lineage: Eukaryota > Fungi > Ascomycota > Eurotiomycetes > Chaetothyriales > Herpotrichiellaceae > Cladophialophora > Cladophialophora immunda. Next base: position 6,003,563 of record NW_015622541.1, read on the forward strand.
CCCAAACCCCACACAAAGCATAATCACACTTTCAAGCTTGCGTGGAGGTTGAGCAAGCGTACATTGAGCAAGTTGTAATGATGACTCGTGAGAGGACGAAGACCTAGCGCAAACTAGAGAATACCTCAGGATATCATGAGAACCCATGATATCCTTTGGTCTCCCCCACCCCCGACCAAAATGCGTCTCGGTGGATACCATTATACTCAGCGGCGAATCTTAACCTGTCCCAAATCCGTTTCCGCTTTCAGACCTGAGCATGAAAACCATTAATACACGATGTCAATTGCCTCCCCCTCGAGGGAGTGATAAACTTGTTCGCGGTGCCTTCGGCACTTAGCCCCCAAGAACGACAAGAGGCAACGCGTATTTCCAGGGAGGAAAATCACCGGCACGAGCCTTATTGCAACCAGGACATGTCTTTCAACAAAAGGGCGGTGATATTCCATAGTTCTGTCGGCAGAAAAACTTGGTCGTAACACGTCTCCCTTTGCTCCTCTGCGCCTCCGTCAGCCCGTCCGCAAAGGTGGCAAACAAGTCGCTGCGGCATATTGGGTCCTTGATCTCTCGCAACTTCTGCACCGCCCATAATGTGTCTTCCTTGCGCATTGACTCGATTGCATACAGAAACAGCGGACGCAAGTAGCCAGCACTCAAATGTCCTTGATCATTGTACATATTCCACTCATCTGCCGCTTCGACCATCTTTCTGATCTCTGCCATCGCCGACTTGGCTTCGGAGGACGCCAGAGGAGGATCGGACAGCGTTCGACCAGTCTCTATGATCTCAGTGTAATACGCGGCGTTCGCAATGCCGATGGCCGTGATCAATGGTCGAGCAATTTCTTCTGCAAAGTATGCGTGAATGTTGGTGGGAGCCAGACGGCAGATATCAGGTCGGTGAACCCATAGCTGGTACAGCCGAGTCTTCAGAGATTGCATCTCGAGAGCCACTTCGTCCTGATCCGCGGGGGTGATGCGAGAGCGATGATAGTGGCTGAGGTCTGCCACTTGAGTTGAAATTGTTTCTAGATGTACGTGGAAGTCGAACAAAGGTGCTTCGAGGTATCTCAACAGCGACTCCCGTGGCTTTCGATCGGTGTGTGGTGTTGATGGTATCATTGCATGGTCTGGAAGATTTCGGAGAACGCTCTCTGAGAGGAGACCAGGATTGCCGCCACGGCGTCCAGATGCATGCAGTAATCTAAGCCACGCCGATATCCTAAGATCCTGCGGCTCAAGTAGATTGTGAGTTGCTTGCAATTTCTCCACGAAAGGCAACGACACTTCCGAGTCTGTCAGTGTCAAGCCCGTCTCGTCGAACACGAGCATTTCAAACAGGCTTAATAGCAAGGCTACATGAAGTGTCTGCGTGACCGGTTCTGCTTCATTACTTAGCATGGTCCGAAAAGCAGCCCTAGCTGCATCGTGCAGGCTATAGACCGCTTTCGACACCGGCACCCCCAGTTTCAGCGCCTTGTAGAGTGCTTGCACCGCTAAGATGGCAGCCGCGATCGTCCTGTGATGGTTTCCAAGACATGTAGTTTGGGTTTTGAATTCTTGCCAGTTCAGATCATCTATCACAGAAATGGTGGCCGCCGATACATGGTCGAGGAAATAGTCGAACGAAGGTTGTGCATAAGCTTCGGTGGCTGCAAGTCGGTCAATGGTGGTGCACAGATAGATGTCCTGCGATGTCATTAGAGACAATGCTTGGGGTGAGTTCAGTATGTCGAGATCCAGCGCAGCGATCCCAGGATTTCGCGCAAGGGATGCGGGTATGACGGCATAGTCGGGTAGGAGTAATGATGGTGAGGCTACCGAGTGGCTTGTGCTTGCAGGAGACACCGCTAGCCTGGGAGTGTGCTGTAGAGACAGTGTTGCATAAGTCTGAGGAGTTCCATAGCAGTGTCTAGGTGTCGAACGAGGCACGTAGGAACACGTTCGCTGTAGCCTCTGACATCGCCGGCATATGGGCTTATCCTCGTCACATTTCAGCTTGCTTCGTCGGCACGCCAGACATCCTGTGCGAGTACGACCTCTGGCAAGAGTTGGGTGCAATTTTCTGCTCGGTTCACATCTCGTGTCTGTCATGGATACCTTGCAGGTAACGAGTCTGTGGGCTGCGATGCTAAGCTGAGGCGCAGCTATGGGAGCATTGGGCTTTCCATTATTCGTACGTTGCGAGATGGAAGGAGACGAAGATGAGTGACGAGGCGAGGTTACCAGTGGCATTCAAGGGACGTGGCCGATTGGTGGGCGCCGATTGGGCGGGGAGAGTTTCAGGTCACATGACACGGGCTTGCCTTCGTGTGGCTCAATGGAGGAACATGGTGAATGCTACTACTTGTAGGTCCTGGGGACCGTCAGACTATATACCTTCAAGTAATCTACACAGGGCTACTAGCGCCGTTCCGAGGCCTTCGGAGTTCCTTCGCTGACCGTCATTACATGGTCCCGGCTTTGCCAGCAGTCACATTCCGCGTCATGATCTTTGCATTGGGCAGTCGAAGAACAGGTCAAACACCACGCCACACAATGATCGTGATTCTTTCCAACGCTCGACTGCATGACTACTGATCTGCGCCAAGGTAGAATTCCTGCTTGAATGCATACATATCATGGAAAGTACAATACTCTGGAGCCCCGAGCTCGACGTCTCTTGGTAACCTCAACAGCCAACCATCAAGATATGATGTGATGCGAGTTTTATCCTCCAGGCCCAGCAAGCGCAAGCTATATGCAATGCTGATGTGAAAAGAGTATGTCGCATGGCCGGGGTGCTGCATCGCCAGCTGTCCAGCAATGTTGTCTCGCAGGTCTTGCAATCCTGTCTCTTCTTCTTTGGTCTTGGGGGTCATTTTGAGAGCTATACCGTCATCGAGCGCCTCCCATCCTGCCACATACATCCTATATGGCGGTCCATGCGGAAGTGCAAAGCTCGCCATCCTCTTGCGAACATGCTCGTTGCACGCCTCGAGGCTGCAATCCAAGGACAAATCACCAGGCCACGATTCTCTTTTGCGGATTTGATCAGAGACGCCCTCAAATATCGTCATGTGCCAGCTTGATGACGGTAGAAAGGCAAAGAGTTTGGCGAAGTCTTGTTGCTTCACGTCTTCCTCGAAATCCAGCAGTGATCGGTACAGCGGGGCCTGAAGGGGCAGATGGCAGATAACGGTATTGCCAGGAAATGGTAGAACAGTGCCATCGGGCTTGAACTTGTGGCCAATCCATCGCGGATAGTCTGCGTGTGGGAAGTCTTGCTTCGGAACTGGCTCAATCCGGTCGTTGCAAGGGGAGTCAGATTCAACGGCGATGCTCCTGAGGGCGGTCCTGATTGACATATTCAGTGATTAACGCGGTTCTTGCTGTGCTTAGATCGGCTGCTACGCTGAGTACGATCGACGACAATGGCTATGGCAATCTCCCCTCTTTATAGCCACCGGGGCAACTTGCGCCTACGTGGCGCGAGCATGAGACAATAAGCGAGTATCCTGCAACCACGGACACTCCCTTGCCATATGGCGAACGCTACCACTGAATAGGGTGATAGACTATGTCCCGATGCAAAGAGCCCGTGGCGCTTCCATCTGGGCCAAGCGTACTCCACCGCCGGCTGGAGATAGCTAAGAGATACGCAAATTAGGTATAGTTCGAACGTCTCCTCCGCAACAAGTTTGGCGTCACCGCTTAGAGATAACTGACCGGCACGCGATAAGAGGAGACATCTACCACCGAGACTCCGAGTTTCCATTCTTATACACACTCCAATGGTGACTTGGTGCTCGAGCACGCCTCTTGTATTAGATGTGGAATGTCCCCGAAGCCTCCTTGGGCTTGAGGTACGATGCTGATGGCCCCCCAAGCTATATTAACATGGCCTTGAGCCACCCAGGATCGTGGCTGCCGCGTCAGAGCTAAACACGACAAAACCCAGCAGTCGCAATGGAAAAGCAGAGTTGTCATGAGAAGTTTATCGAGCAGGGCCAGCCGTTGATGGCCGAGGTGGAAGATGCTACAAATCACGAACATGAGCTGAAGCTTCTGGAAGCCGTTAGGCTGTATCCCAAGGCTGTTGCGTGGAGCGTCATGATGTCGACAGCGCTAGTCATGGACGGCTACGACCTCAAGGTTAAGTCCGAACCACGCTGCCCATGTCTCTTTCTGACTTGTGTGCAGTTGATTGGGTCCTTGTTCGCACAACCGGCCTTCAACGAGGCATACGGCGAACTGCGAACGAATGGCAAATACCAGATATCTGCACCGTGGCAGTCTGGCCTCAACAATGGCTCGAATGTTGGCCAAATCATTGGGCTCATGCTATCGGGCTATGTGGTCGAGAGGATTGGCTTTCGATTCACCATGATGATTGCGCTTTCCGTCGTCATACCTCTCATCTTCATCCAATTCTTCGCCTCGAGTCTCGGAGTTCTCGCAGTGGGACAAGTCTTGATCGGTATTCCTCTTGGCATGTTTCAGACCGTCACCTGTGTCTACGCCATGGAAGTCATGCCAACCTGTCTTCGCGCATATCTCACGAGCTACGTCAATTTGTGCTGGCTCTTCGGACAACTGATTGCAAGCGGCGTTCTTCGTGGAACCTTGCAGCTGTCTGCACCTTGGGCATACCGAGCACCATTTGCTGTACAGTTTTTTTGGCCACTTCCGCTGCTGATCGGTGCCTTTCTTGCGCCTGAGAGCCCTTGGTGGCTTGTTCGACAACGGCGCATCGATGAAGCCAAGCTTTCAGTAAAACGCCTGACATCAAAGACATCAGTCAACTTCGATCTTGACAAGCATGTGGCCTTGATCCGCGCCACGACCGAACATGAAAGACGACTCAAGGACGAGACGCACTTCGCCACATGTTTCAAGAGCACAGACCTTCGCAGGACTATCATTGTGATTGGATGCTACTGCATGCAAGTCATTTCGGGCAGTACACTGCGAGCATACGCAACCTATTTCTTCCAGCAAGCTGGGCTGGCCACGAATCAGGCCTTCAATATGTCGATGGTGGTGTATGCTATCGGAATCGCAGGAGTTGTATCATCGGTGAGTCTAAGATTGTCACGTAAGCGACGACCGACTGACCGCATAGTGGTTTTTTATGTTCCGCGTCGGCAGACGGACGCTTTTTCTGATCGGCCTGAGCTGTTTGACTGTTGTGTACTGCATCATCGGCGCACTGGGGATTGCTCAAGCTTCGCATCCATCACCCGGACAAGCTTGGGGCATTGGAGCGCTGCTGCTCTTGTCGTCGTATGTCGCCAATTCGACGATTGGAGCAGTGTCGTACACCTTGGTATCGGAGATGCCTTCGTCATTACTGCGTAGCAAGACGGTGGCAATAGCGAGAGGCAGTTACGCGGTCATCAACATTGGTGCTAATGTCATTACACCGTACATGCTCAACTCGACGGCTTGGAACTGGCAGGCTCAGGCCGGCTGGTTCTGGGGAGGTGCTTGTGGGCTCGGCCTGGTTTTCAGCTATTTCGTTATCCCAGAGTCCAAAAATAGGACGGTTGCCGAGCTTGATCTGTTGTTTGAGAGGAAGATATCAGCTCGAAAATTCGCTAGTACACAGATATCGATCGCCGGATTGACAGGGCATCGTGATTAAGTATACTAGGCTGGAACCAAGTTTGGGGAATTGTGCTCATGGGACGACTTAGGTCAGCGTTGCCGTCAATCGATAAAATGTGGATGCACCCACCCTATATCTGGATGAATACTGGAAGGCGCGAAGCGAGTATGAGTGCAGAGTGTCTCTAGATAATGAATACGGCTGTGATAACCGTTTGGCGGGCGTAGTTGCAAAGAGACGAGGCTTTCAAGCAAAGGATGATGGAGCAATCTGGGAGGACAGTTCGACGCTGTAGCCATTCCAGGACCATTCTGGATACCTCAGTACACTTTCAGCTCCTCTTCTCTTGCTGAATGCCAGACGGGCCAACAGTCAAAAGGCATTGCAAGGGTTACGTGTGTGTGAGCGGTGCTGGGGAGGCTGTAAAGAGAACAGATCTCACCAACATACTGCTCGAGCCGACCAACATGGTACTGGAGAATGGCCACTGTAAATTCTAGAGAGCTCCCATATCTCTCTCTCATCTGAAGCCCGAACCTGCTGCAAGTACAGCAACGAGGTGACCATCCTTTCGCTATAATCTGCTGCCCTCGCCGAGTTCCAGGTCCGGTCGGGCCTGGTCGCCGCCCGCGAGGCTGCGAGAGCTGTACACCCAATTTCGTCCCGAGAGTATTTGTCTCTATCGCATCGTCATCAAGAAGTCCATCGCCGCACATAAGCTGTAGTTCACTCGGGGGGGGCTACACGGTGGAAAGTGATCTTACTCTCAGGGCCGAGGTGGCCGACGCCGTCGCGAAAGTTCGAGAAGGACAGGCTGCTGGTGGTGGTGGTGCCGGTGGCATCGGACAGGAGCTGCGGGCTCTACGAGAAGAAGCGGAAACATGGTCTAACAGAATGAAGCAGGCGTCGGAGGACTACACCGCCGCCTGCAGTAAAGGCATCATGTCTATGGCTTTGTTCACGCTCGACAATGAGAACTGGACCACATTGACGGCCGATGAAAAGCGCCGGATCACCAGGATTCATGGATTGGAGTTGAAAACGACGGAACGTGATCCTGCTGCTGGACAGGTTGGCTCTTCTGGCCGCGCTGTGGTTGCAGCTGCACCGTCGACGGCAGAGTAAACAACAGCGATGGTTACGAGCGGTCAAAACGTGACAGGAAAAAACAGGGGAAACATCGTGGAAAATTGAAGGCATGAGAGCTTGGGTGCTGTATGGGTCTGCAATATCGAGGCTCGTTCGCGAAGGGGAGACGGGCGGTCACAGTGGTCAAGGCTTTGACTTGGTGAAAATCCAAACCCTCGGCGTGCCGCGGCACGCAAGAAGTCGAAAATTTGACCAAGTCAAAGGATGGGCATTGAGGGTCACTTTGTACCTAGGTGTAGCAGTACTACCAATTCAGCCAGTCGGACATGAAGTCGGTCCAAAAGTCTTCCTCGCCTCTCTGCCGCGCGTGGTTCCTCAGCGCAGCTGCCTCCCCTGGATCGTGGTCCCGCACGCGTCCCTCGTCGTCGAGGAAGGAGTTGACGAGCTCGTAGGCCGACTCCTCATGGCGGTGGCCACTCTCGTTTTGACCAAGATGTTGAAATGTTTGCGATGAGCTGGCCTGCTGCGTCGCTGCAGTCAAGATCTTGTCGAGCCAGCTCATGAGATGGGGAGCCTCGGAGGTCGCGTCTGTCCCGGCCTGCATCGCCAACTTCGCCATCAGGGCTCGGAAACGACCGACATGTTGGTGCGTGAGTGGTGGACGACCTAGGGAGACTGCTCCGCCCAGTTCATGCGTCTTCGACCGATCCAGACGAGCGAGCAGAAAGAACGTGGTGATCAGATGTGCCCACTCGACGATGCCCAGCCGAACGATATAGTTGAGTCTTTGGTCCAGGATGTTGGATAGGAGTGCCTCAAAGTGCTCTACGCACAGGACCATGTCCTCGGCCGACATGGCCTTCGAACTCAGGGACTTTAGGACGCTGTATGCCGCGACGAAGTGGTAACTCGACCTCAAGGTCACCGACGTCTCGGACTGTAGGTTTGTAGCTCTCCACTGGGCGAGACCTTCCGATGGAATAAAACGATGATCAGGCGGATTCCCATCGCCGCGGTGCAGGCTGACAAGGTGCATCAGCTCGACCACCGCAGGGGCCTCCTTGTCGAGAGACCCTGGCGACAGCTCGACCAGCAATTTCGCGGCGTTCCTCAAGCTCTCAATGCATCGCATGTTCTCGGGCCGATCGTACCCCAGCACACCCCCGCCGCAGTTGAGGTAGAAGCACAGCAAGAACGCTCGAATGGCGTTCACGTCTTCGTCCGCGCGGGTGGAGAAATCCCCGTCTCTGGCAAATCTCCTGGGCAGCCCGAGATCGGCGACCATGCCATTCGCGAGCTGTAGGAGCTGGTAGTATTGGAGGGTCTCGGGGTCGAAGCGGTGGTGATACCACAACATGTAGGTCAGCAGGCTCTGGAGGAGCTCCATGCTCTTCTGTCCTCTGACGATGACCCGGTGGGCGAGCACGTGGCGATATACCTCGCCCGCCTGCTTTTCAAACTCCGGGTCAGAGCTGCTGCCTGTGAGGATGGCGGCGAGGAGGAGGATGGGGGAGGACGACAGAAGATCATCCAGCGGAACCGGCGGTAGCTGGATGGCAAAGGGCACCACTTCGACCATGTCTCTGTAGCGGTCCAGAAACATCGAGCATTGATGAGCACATGCAGATCTCAATGCAACCCAGCAGCCAGGCGAAGGCTCTCTGGCGTCCAACGCGGTGAGCAGAATACAGCCCAAAGTATTCGAAGCATCTCGGACGCCAGGCGACGGTGACTGTATTGTTCCCGACGTTGAGGGACCGCCGAGGCGGTGGCCTTGATCACCGTCCTCCTTCAACGCCGTTACGCCCCAAGCCCGTACTGGGATATTGCCATTGCCGCTAGCAAACCGCCCTCTCACCCTGATGCCGCATCAGCCAAGTCCCCTGCTCTTCGCGGTGTCCCATCCTCCTTACCTCTTCTGCGGGGCTGTCCGCCTGATGGCTTCATGAGGCACACATACGACTCCAGAGATCTCGCACCTGAGAGGTCAGCGACGCTGAAAGGGCCTCTCCAGTAGGACCAAGGGGGAGAAAAGGGCCGTCACGGGCGTGGACCAACCTCTTGCAAGTCTCGTCGCTTGAGCCCGGGAGACAGCGCGACTTGCGCGCCCGACACGCCTCGCACGCTTGTCTGCATCGGGCTCTCATTCCCGGTCCGCGGACTTGATGCGGCAGTGTAGATACTGGCGACACATGTACCCCGTACACTGAGCGCACAGGTGAGGGAGGGAAAAGCAGCAGAGAGAAAGTGGAGTGTCGGAGCCACGGTCGGAAGGTCAAGGATTCGCTGCGCAGGCGGCAGAGTTTGCGGCGCGGCCTCACTAGCCCTTGATTGGAACATGGTGGCGAGGCTGGCGCAGTATTCCCCCCACACGAGCAGAATGGCACCACATCCGAGGAACCAGGGCTGGGTACAGATACATAAGAGCTTCGTCTCTGACTATACCGTTATCAACACTATTCTATTCTCGCTACCTAAAGTCCCAGAGCCCCAGAACGACCGCGATGTTAGGTCCAAAGTCCCTCCGAACCCTGATGTCTGGTCGTCAATGCATATCGAGTAAGTGCCGAGTATCCTGTCCGTGCGGGCAATGATGATCCTATTGCGTCTCGGCCGATTCACGCCTGACAGAACCCGCAGGAGTGGGCGTTGTGAGCCCGAGGGCTCTGAACACAACTCCCTCCCATCCTGCCATCTTCGCATTGAGCCCGCCTAGACCTGTACAGATGACCAAAAGGTATACCATTCCTCTCCCGCAAAGACCGAACCAAACACTAAACGGCCCTCTCCTGTCCAGACAAACAAGCACAACATCCAAGACCACCCTTCAAATCAAACCTCTCACTCCGTCACAACACGCCGCACACCTGGCGTCCCAGCGGCTCTCCCGGCCCGTGAGCCCTCACCTGTCAATCTACCAGCCGCAGATAACGTGGTACTCGGGCGCGCTGATGCGGAACTGCGCCATGCTCCTCACCGCGCCGATCTACATCTTCGGGGCCGCGTACGTCGTCGCGCCGGTCGTAGGCTGGCACCTGGACACGGACAGCGTGGTGGCGTGGTTCGGGGCGCTGCCCGCCGGCGTGAGGGTGGCGATCAAGGGAGTGTGGGGGTTTGCATTCTGCTTTCACCTCGTACACGGGCTGAGGCACTTGATTTGGGACACGGGGATGATGCTGTCGAATAGGCAGGTGTGGGTCAGTGGGTGGATAGGGTTGGGGGTCAGTGTGCTGGGAACGGTGGGATTGATCTTTTGGTAGGATAGACGGCAAGGAAAGAAAGGCGAAATCAATTCCAGAACATGGCAGCAACAATTGCGACGGCTTTTCGTTTCACACTCACTCGCTACTTAATCCTCCCCCGCAGCCTTCTCCTCCGCGCTTGGTCGAGGCGTGTCGACTTTGTGCTTCCTCTCCCGGGTGTCGCACCCCAACCACAACAGGTCCGGCCGACTGTAGTGGCCACAAATGTCCAGGAAGCTGCGCGCCATGATGGCCATGCTGGGGTCGAGGTCCGCAATCACCAGTCCCTCAGATTTGGCGTCTAGCGGCTCTGAGAGAATCCGCCCGTCGGGCCCAACAACGCACGAGTAGCCTCCACCAGGGCTGTTCATGAGCATGGCCTGGCCGGTCCCCATCAGTTCGATCCCCTTGGGTCCCAACACGGTGGTCGCATGGAGAACAAACGTCTGTGTCTCAATGGCGTATGTTTGGGAGAGATTCTGGCAGCCTGTGTGCGAGATGGATCAGCTAAGCGCGCCGTATCCTGGCTAGGTCGAACGCTGACTTACCTTCCTTCGACATGGACCACAGCTCCGGCCCTGCGTGCGGGCTCAAGGGCGGCCACCCTGCAACGTGAATGTCCTCGCGCTGTGTCGCGGTGTGATACTTCAACAAGGGCTGACAGTGCTCCCAGCAAGCCAAACTGCCCACTCGCTTCCCGGCCTTGGTGGCCACCACATTCATCAAGCTGTTCCCAGACGCGTCGCCAAAGATGGTGCGCTCCATGTGCGTAGGCTTCAGCTTGCGACGGTGCATCAGCATTTTCCCGTCTGAGTCGATGATGGCTTGGGCGATGTAGACGGAGTTGTTGTCATTCTCAGAAAAGCCCAGTGCCACGACGACGCCGTTCTTTGCCGCACAATTCTGGATCGTGCGCATCTCGTCAGAGTCTACGGCGAGGGAGTTCTGGATGTATCTTGTCGACAGAGCCGGGTCCACCGGCCGATGCCTATGTAATACAAGCTGTTACGGACATGTGCTGTGATGATGGGGTTCGTTGAGTACGTGAGTAGAAATCTCACCATATCCATGCTGGATAGCCAGGGATGAATGCCTCTGAGAAGCCCACGATCTTTGCACCTTTCTTTGCGGCTTCGGCGATGATGGAACATGTTTTGGCGACTGAGGCTGGCAAGTCGAGCCATTCCGGTTCGTACTGGGCCACGGCCACTCGCAGAGTCGGAGGAGCTGCACTTCCCATGTCTGTTGTTTCCGATTGTCGACAGTTCTATCACGTTCTGGAGATGGACGTCCTCGATTCAGTCGGTAGCAAAGATGTGAGAAGCTCGCAACTCCGTGGTGATGGCGGGAACGTTCCGCTTTGAGAAGGTATACCAAGTCAATTTGAGGACAGTGCTGACAGCGGGAGCCTGATGGACGCCGGGAGAGTTTCATGCTAAGGCCTTTATCTTCGCGGCATCGTCTGGTGGCAGGCCCAGACTAGGCGTTCTGGGAGAGGAGGGGTAGCTCGTGTTCGCAGCTGGGTGCTCTCAGCGCTGGGTCCATTCACGGGCGGGGTTATCTATAAAGCATGTACGATTGGCGGCCTCGCTTTGCTAGATCGCGATCCAGACGGTTCTATTTCCGAGGGGTCATAGTGGCGGAGCAATCGGTAGAGGCAACATGGAAGCGATTGTTGATTACTGAGAGATATGGCAGAATCCAGCATGCACGACATGTCGCTGCGACACCTTCATTACACATTCTCCAGGACCATCAGACCCGTGCCTTCTCTGCACCCAACGTACTCCGCGTCCATGTCGCCCGATTTCAAGATACAAAGCTCAACCCAGATCGAGAGCTTGCCATTCTGGCTATGCGCCCCCCCTGGCCCATACATTTCAAACGTCGTCTGTCGCAGCTTGACGTGGTCTTTGAAAGAGCGTCCGGCCAACTCGAAATGAGCGAGGTCAAGCAAGTACATCAACTGGTTCGTCTCGGCAATTGCATCGGTGTCCACCTCCAGGTCTGTGCCGGGGTCCAAGGTAGGCTTGGGGTTGAGGTGTGCAATATTGAACGTGAAGGAGACAACTCCGTTCTTGTTGCGCTCCGTGTCCAGGTGATTCATCCAGGAGACGGCGTGCGGCGCCAGCTTTTGTTTCCACGTTTCAAGCTCTTCTGGAGGCAGATTCGGCTGTCTCTGGCCTTCGCGGCAATAGCACAAATTGTCCGGGATCTTGCTGATCGTGACCCTTCCCAGTCTAATCTTGTCGGACAACGACGATTTCGACAGATCCACGACTTTCTTGCTCGGATCAGGCTTGGCTTTGGAGCTGGTGGCAAGCGGCGACGTAAAAGTATCATCCGGATCGGTATACTCGTCGGGATTGGCGCTGAGCCGATGGCGATAGACACCCCAGTACGCCTCGTCCGTGCTGGCTTTGAGACCCAGCATCGTGGCCAGGCCAGATGTCTCGTGTTGGTTTGCCGCAAACATGTAACGAGACTTCGGGACAGTCATCACCTCCCGCCAAACACCCGCATCTTCAGGCAGACCGTCCCAAAATTGTTTCACTTCGTCCGTTTCCTTCCACTTCTCGTAGTCGCCGGATTTCAGCCAGTATCCCACGAAAGTGGTGCACTTCGGGCCCTCACGCGGGACGCCGTGGCTCTCATCCTGTAAGTGATCAACTCGGTCGGCAGATTGACTCAACAGGGAGTACAAGGTGGAAATGACTTTCTTCTTTTCGGCCGTGAGTTCGTCATGTTGCACGCCGAAAAGACCATAAGTGAAGACGAGGCCTTGGCCGTCCAAGTTTGCGAGATATACCACCATTCTCCTAGCGTTGATTTGGACGAAGCTATCTGTAGCTGATATTTTGGGCGATGTGAAGAGACAAGGAAGAGAGTAGAAATGGCGGGGGAGGAGTTCGTATGTCAACGAACGGCCCGCGGAAAGTTACTTGCCTCGTATTAATCTGGGCGCCAATTCAAATCTTTCAAACGTCCTGCAACATGGGAGCCAGAACGGGGTCGAAATGCAACTGGGCGCAAACATTGCATAGGTGGAGCATCTGCATGATAAGCTGGCGAGCATCGGATTCGTTACTCGGTTTCCCGTCGTGCCAGGTTTTTTGAGGGATTCGTAATGCTTCTCTGCGTTATTGGGCGCAACCGGTGAGGCTGAAACGGACATTTTGGGCCAATTGATCTTCTACAACAACATGCCGACACCATCGCGCAGGACTCACGTCGTTGCCGTGTGGCGTGACTCAGGCATTAGAGTGCTGTTACGAGTCGAATCATTTCCCTCCGTCTCAGGCATTGAAGATCAGGCCGATGGCGGCGGATTTGTGCCGGGAACACGTCCAACATAAAACAGGAAGCGGAGGAAAAGACTTTGAGGATCAGGCTGTGTCTCCGGCATTAGGTGTTGGACGACTTGAGGCATGTATCCCAAATGTACTATATTCGCAATTTCTGATTCTCCTGGTGGGCAGGTCGCGTGACTTTGCTCATTTTGGGAGGGCGTGCCCCCTCTTGGATGGAATCGTATGCCGAGTCGAGGTTCTTTCAGGCGGCTATCAAACAGACAGATGTGATTGCGTTGTATGATTTCGAAAACGTCTTCTAATCAGAAAAGTCAAGGAGCGGATGCGAGCTCATTTACCTGTAGCCTCACCTGGGCTCATATGGGCGGGATTGAGCGTGAAATGCGTCTGTGAGATCCAAGTAGGAATGGCCAGGTCACCAATAGGTCTCATTTTCCCCAGGCTTCGACGCAAGAGCAGAAGGATTGAATGAGAGCGCGCTGATGGTTGCGAGTGCTGGGGAGGAGGAAAACAACGGCGTCCGGAATGGGAAGTTTTCCCGAAGCACCGCTTCGGAACGGGTCAATATACTGACGAAATATCGCGAATTCGATCTTGCGACGCGGCAGAGCCTGCATTCTCGTCTTCATGTCCAACCTCAATCTTCTCATGGCCCTCATTGCGGACACCACGGACTGACCAAGAAGAAAGCAGCTTCAATACTGCGACAGATGCCCAGCCAGAACCTTAAAGGACGAGCCATGCTCAATCGGTCCAGTCGGATCTGGGTTCTTGAGGTCATGGAGGAGATGGAACACGTCAGTTCAAAGGCTGATTCACATGTAGGTATACTTCCATCCAGGGTTCCCAATCGATTTCTCTTCACATTGTATCTGTGGCCCTCTATCAGAGAGATATCGACACAGCACGGAACTGCCCTGTACATATCCACCTTTCGTCGCTATCTGCTCTTGCTCCATCCACTTAACTGATTTGATTCCCGTCGACCCACGATCTATCGCTAAACAATGGCTGGCCAAAAACGACTCAATGACGCCGCAATCGCATCAAACCCATCGGCCCTGGGCGATCCGGTCTCCCTGAAAGCCGAGCAGTCCGACACCTCGCCCACGGAGCAGGAGAAGGGCGCCCAGAGCCAGGCACTGCAGCCCCACCAGCAGGAGAAGACCGATAAGAAGAGCCTCAAGGAGTGCGCGGAGCAGGACCTGAACGAGGCTAAGAAAGGGAACCGTTCGCTGTTGGGGGATCCTGTGAGCCTCAAGGCCGAGAAGTCCGAGAACGATCCGGCCAGGGACGCAGACGAGAACGAGGACGGGACAGGGAGGAGTGGCGTCAGGAAAGGGCGGGGGAGGTATTCGAAGTTGTGATCTTACCGTCAGACTCATGTTTCCAAGGGCCAGCTACCCGGGACTTACGACCGTCTAGAGGTTAACGGAAGCACGCATTGGAAATGATCACTCTGGGTCTAATTCTTGTTTGGGCTCAAAAGGTATCTTGTCTGTCTAATACAGGTCGTCCCACTACCCACTCTCCTCATCAGGGGCTTTCTACGAGTTGTTCTTGAACGTTGTAATGGCCTTGACATTGGCATACGCCAAAATACCCAAGGTGCCAAACTCGGTGCCGATGCCGCTCTCCTTGACACCGCCAAATTGAGCCTGGGGACCCGCGGCAGGGAAGCTGTTGATCCAAACGGAGCCAGCCTCCAACTTGTCGGCAACCTCCTGGAGCTTCTGGGCGTCCTTGCCGAAGACGGTGGCACCCAGCCCGGCCTTGGAGTTGTTGGCACGCTTGATAACGTCCTCGATGTCGTCGTACTTTTGCACCGGCACGATGGGTCCAAAGGGCTCCTCCTGCACGATCATACTGTCCTCGGGTGGGTTGTCGATGATGGTAGGCTCGATAAAGAAGCCCTTGGTCTCGGGCACGTCGCCAGACCCCAGGGCGAATTTGTAGCCATGGTCCTTGGTGTCCTTGAAGAAGGTCTTGACCTTTTCGTACTGCATGCTGTTCTGGATGGGGCCCAGCATGACGCCTTCTTCGTTGGAGGCGCCCACCTTCAGTGACTTGGCGACATTGACGAGCGCGGCCAGGAATTCGTCGTACATGGACGAGTGCACATAGATGCGTTTCGAGGCGATGCAGACTTGCGAGGTGTTAAAGAATGCGCCCTACACCGAGTCAGTCATGAACCAAACTGAAGAACGAATCCCTTACCATGGCCACCATAGGAGCCACCTTGGCAATGTCGGCGTCAGGGAGGACGATTGCAGGGTCGTTGCCGCCCATCTCCAGGGTTACTCGCTTGACGGTCTTCGCTGCTGCAGCCATAACCTTCTTGCCAGTTGCGATCGAACCAGTGAAGCTGATCTTGTGGATGTCAGGGTGGTCGACGAGAGCTGGGCCGAGTTTGTCATCGCCACCCAACGCCTGAACAAGCCCCGGTGGGAAGACTTGGTTGGCGATCTCAACCATCTTCAGTGCAGTGTATCTGTCCCCTAACCGTCAGTACACGGCGCAATACTCTCGATGGGTAGACGTACGGAGTGAAAGGACTCGGCTTCACGATGATAGCGTTTCCCATCTGCACGGCCGGCAAGACCTTGCCCAAACTCAACAACAGAGGGAAGTTCCAGGGGCAAATGGCGGCGGCAACACCCAGCGGGACAAACTTGTTGACAATAGTCCTATCGTCAAGGTCGTATGATTCACCCTTAGGCTCCTTCAACCCCATATGCCACTCCATAAACTTGGAGCACGACTGCACCTCGGTGGCTCCAAAGTTACGTGGCTTACCTGTCTCCTTGAGGAGCAGGTCGGTCATCTCCTCCTGGTACGCCTCGAGGGCCTCCTTGAAGCGGGCAATGCGTTCGGTGCGGTATTCCCAGGTCGTGGTCTTCCACTCGGCAAAGGCCTTGTTAGCGGCGGCGACGGCATCTTCAACATCCTCAGCAGTAGCCACGGGGACATCCCAGTTGGGTTGTTTGGAGGTGGGGTCGATTCCGTGGTATTTTGTCTTCGAGCTGCGGGATTCGCCGTTGACGATGTTGGTGAAAGAAGTGAAGGAGACGGTATCCAATCTCGAGGGAGCCATGGCTGGCGATGATTATGCTGTGATCTTGATCTTCTTGTCTTCTTGTATGTAGACGGGGGCAGGACACAGAGCGAGAGGCAGAAGCAGAGGCTGTTGTCCCCTCCCGGTCATAATCTACCTTTTTATACCCGCGATCAACAAGCTCTTATCTGTGTCTCGTAGGTCTTCGAGCGGATCTAGTGTCGCAGAAGGTTCCCCTGCTGACCCTCCCAGAGCCCGTTCGTGCCCGTTCTGGCGTGCCAAATCTCATCAATGCCGAACTGGCTGCCCCGCACTTGGTCGCTGGTCGATGGGTACGTGCGAGTTTGCACCTACCCAGCCAGGGAAGATGCCACGGGATGCCTAGATGTGCAGGGTGTGCAGTGCGCACGGGAACGAGAATCTCGCCGGCTCCGTGCTCGTTTTGAGTGGACGAACTGCCGATGCAGGGTGTAAGCAAAGGACTGGTGAGGGCTGGCTGGTCCTCGGTTTTGCCCCTCTGGGTTCGTTAGCAGCGTTCTTCGCTTTCCATTCGGGGGGACAGCGTCTTGAAAGGGAACGTATCCTAGTCTCTGACCTTACACATGGCAATGCACGCTAGCGAAGACGTGATGAGATATGCTGACCTTTGAATGACTGGCACTGCATTGATTAGAACTGCGCGACATCCACGTCAAGAGCCGCGAACGAGGGGTTTGTTGCTCGTATCCCCGGAAGAGTAAGCTGCCTTTCCCATCCACGGGGCAGAGAGATGAGATGGAGGTGGGTAGCTGGACACGTTGCGCGTCCAGGATTCTTCGTGCGCCTAAACTAAGATCTTACTGTTGCGATCAACCACCAGGAGGCAGGATGAAATTCATCTGGGACAAGGACAATCCTACAACGCCGTCCATGTCTCCATCGGAACAGGCCCTGTATCCTCCCAAGCTATTCTCCTCACTACTCGAGTTTGGCTCAAGACGTCTTATCGGTGCATACACGAACCAGCACCCCAAATGCTGACCAACCCAGGAACGTTCCGATGGTTGAAAGCGAACAGTGGCTGATACCATTTACCCATGCTTCGTGTTCATTCTGTTCGCATATCTGCCACATTACCCGCAGCCTCCAAATTCCTGTTTTCTGATGCATACCATAGAAGTAACAATCCATAGCTTACCGACTCCTCCTTTCATGGTGCTCAGGTCAGCGATGTCATATGATGTTCTCGGCCAAGCGCCTCTTCGCGGGCTGCTTCCAACAGTGGCACTGTAACAGGAGACGCATAGAAGATGCCACCGCGAATCGATCGTTGATAAGACACTGATGCACCCTTCCACCACGATACAATAACTGTTAAGACATGTTTGGAACAGACAATGCGCAGAATACTCGGTCGACCTCGCGAACAATCTCTCTTCTTGGAACCCAATCCGAACTTGGCCCTGTGTGACTCAAGCTCTCCTAAGCAGCGCCAGAAACACAGCCTTGCGTCCTTGGACGTGGTCGAGATACGCATCCAACTCATCATCTTCCTCGATGAGGCACGGAATCTCGTTGCCCACGGCATCCTTCTCAACCCCGTAGATTTGTTCCGCTCTTGCATTGGGATACCTGGCTGCGATCATTGCATGGAGCTCCCGAACAGTGCGGCCGGTCAACGACCCGAGCCAGAGTTTCGTAGTCGTGTAAATGCTCGAGTTAGGGTGTGGACGGACATACGCAGGTGTCACGCTCGAGATCTGTGGGGTGCCCAAATGATCCGCCACCTGCAACAGGTTGGGGTCGATTTGAAGGTCTGACAAATCGTTTTGCGGTGCCGCGGTTTGTACATCACCATATGGCATCGCAGGCAGAGCATCGCGGTACGCGCTGGTGGCAGGGGCCGGTGCGGGAGCGCCTGGCGGTGCAGGTGGTTGGAGCGCAGAGTCCGCCGCAAGGGTCAAAGGGTGAACGGGCTTTTTCCTAAAAGTGCCCTTCCTCTTCGCCCGGTCGTCTCGCACACGCTTCATCACATCCCGACACAAGAGTTCCATTGCGGCGAGCTTTCGGTTATGCGTGGGGTCGTTCTCGCCCGGTGCGAGGACGCTCTGGAGATATGCGTTGCCGGCAATCCAGCGATCTTTGAGTTCCTTCCACTTTGCCGGTCCCATCTCGAGTTTGCTGGTGTAATACTCCGATTCGAGGATCTCGTAGAATTCGCCGCGGACTTGTCGACTTTGATCCGGATTCAAGCCCAGCACCTTCTTGGACTCCAAGATGGTCAATCTACGACCTAGGGTCCGGATTCGCTTCGTGACATCAGTGCAGATAACGTCCAGTGCGAGCTCTTTGGATTGAAGATTCCTGGTGTCGTGCCACATCACAGCCTGTAACAGGGTATTTTCGCGAACCAGTCGATCCTTGACGGCTTGCCATTTCTCTATTCCAGCAACTGTCTTTTGCATAATTTGCTCCTCATCACAAATCGACTGGAACTGATCGCGAATAGCCCGATATTGTCTGGGATCAAGACCCAATATCTCCCTGCTTTCCTCAAGTGTGGTCTCAGAGGGGAAACGCGGTGGCATGCCTGCGGGATCGGGTGGAAGACCTGCATACCCTTTGGTTCGACGACGACGTTTCTTTTCTCTCCAGCGCTGGTCACTGATGGCTTGGAGTTCTTGAAGTCTCTCCTTTTGGCGCTCCACAAAATCCGGTGGCGGATCATCCGGCACTGGATGTTGTTCTGGTTGAGCGATGCTTTCGTCAGTGTTCGCACCCTCGATCAACTGCCCTTCGAGACGAGGTTCCGTCTCATCAGCGGCTGTTGGCTTGGCACCGTTGGGAATGCGCATGAGCCAGCGGTTCTTAGCACGCAGTCTCATTAGTTCGCGTTCCTTGATGTCATGGCCTTCGGCTTGAAGAGTATGAAGCATATCGCGTTGGCTGTAGTTTGCCTCCCATAGCTGTCTCACACGATCGACCAAGTCCTCATCGCGAAACGATGGTTTGCGTTTCGACGGAAATCCCCACCTCTTGAATTGTGTCTGGAAAGCGCGCTTGGAGGGGGTGAAGTTGGTAGCTTCTCGCATGTACTGCATAATCTCCTCGAGGGACTGATTCTGGTTAGCCGTGCGCGATCGGGGTTGCGGCCACCAACTGTGACGGTTGACATACCTTTCTGTCCTCGATGTAGAGCTTGTACAGCACATCTCGGTGAGGTTCCCAACTGTAAACCTGTTCGAGAGTCAAAAATCGTACACGAACTCTGAGATGGTGGGGAAGAATACCATGATGGCTTACGCGACTCGAAAAGCGCGGTTGATGCTGTAATGCGGTCGTGTACTGGAACTATGGTGAGGCGGGACATCTCGAAGGTGCAAAACTTGAAAGGAGTCACGGAATGCGGCGGGCGGTTGGCAGGCGCGGAACAACTGTTTTTCCGAACCCGACGACGCAGCCGCGGCAGTCCCAGCCACAAGGCTGGCGCCTTCTCGCAAGGCTGTCTCATCTGCCGAGCTCGACTCGATATCTGCTTCGTTCCAGAGAGATTCTCTATGTGACGGTCAATGCCTCTCTCGGACCAATCATCTTCTTCCATTCTTCATCAACACCAATCCTCTCACTCCTAGGCTTTTGGAGCCACCGCTGCTGCCATTCCTTCGTCATCTGCTCCCAGTGAGTTACTTCGGCAACTGCAAATGAGGCTGCGGCGTCAGCACACTCCTTGACCTTCAAAAAAGGGACCAAGTGACCACAATCTGCCAGAACCACCTCTTCACTCGGCCTTCAGACTGTCCCCCGCTCCCGCCCACTCCAACACCCGTACTCGCCATCTTCTTTCTCCTTAGCTCTGGTGTGGCGAGCTCAGACTGGTCTCCGAATATGTACAAGACAGGTGGCTTCAGCTCGGGAAGCCGGCGGAATATTTCGGCGGGCTCAGGGCGATAGAAGGGATACCCCTCCTCCACATCCTCCGGGTGCATATCCCCATACACGGCCCGATCCCTCTCAGGTGCAATACCCGGAGTACCGTTATATTTCGGTCTCAGATAAGAGAAGACCTCTTGAGACTTGGGGGTGGTTAACGTCACGCCCGGTTCCTCGCTCTCGTTCCTTTCTGGATAGAGTTCCGTGGGTAGATCCCGGAGACCATATTGCACCCACTTCTCAAAGACCCTCGGGTCCCAGGCCTGATAGAACTTGCTGCTCGCGAACTTTGCCCGGGCTTCTTGACGGGATGGCCAGATATCTCGACGATAGGTGGACGGTTTAGCGAATGTCTTGCTAGGATTCTCAGTCTGTATGACCGGGTCAATGAGAATTAATGCCTGCAACAGCCTAGGATGAAGAAGTGAGAGCTGCGCCCTAGAAAACAGTTAATGCTTTGCACAGTTCAGTGGTCGACTGGGGATGTACAATTGCGACGCTCCCATGCTATGCCCAATCCCTACAAGTGGCTGAGGCAACTCATCTTGCTTCTGGTTGATCAGAAAAAGAAAGTCTCTGGCACCATCCCACCAGTTTGCTGTCACCCGTCAGCAAGCTTCGGAATGTTCCACATATGCAGACGTACGATCATTGCCCAAAGCTTTTTCATTGAGGATATAGCTCTTCCCCTGGTGAGCAAGGTCGGCAATCCATATTGCGCGGATGCCGCCCCCGACAGCTCTTAGTTTGGTGTAGAGGTCGTCAAACAGCGGCTCATATAGCTCCTAAAGATGGTCTCAGGCATGGAACATGTCGAGCGCTGCTCTGAGCAGGCACAGAGTACTGACCTTGGGAAAGCCATTGGCATGTGCAGCGATAAAGGTGATGTCGCTTGGCACCGGATTCCTGCGTTCATGGGGAATATATTGCTTGACAGAGAGCCTCAAGGCGTTTTCACAGCCAACCTCTGTACCCCTCGGCCAGTGGCGCGTATGTTGAGTGCGCACTTCATGTTCGATCACGCGAAACTGGCTCAAGCTTCTTCGAAAGGTGTGGACCTTCACCTTCAAGCCATGTCCTCTGACGGAGAGATGGGCACTGCGACCCAGGGGCATATTCTCAAGCTTCTACTGCAGCCGAATTTCTCAACATCGTGACAGGACGTTGGCGTAGTGTATCATTATGGGCGAGTTGTTTGGGATGATGACAAAATCGGCTTCTGGATGGTGCTCGGTACGTGGCCGAGCCCACGGGAAACTCTCGGAAATCATTGTGTTCTCTGGCTCAACCCTCACCAGTTCTCCTTCTTGAAGTCTGCCCAGCAATTCTGAAGCCTGTGGATGGTATCCTCCGAGTGAGTGCCAGCATTCTGCCCCATGAAATGATGATACACCGATCTAGTCCGTTGAGAATGATGTCGATTTCCCAGCCGAATCGCCTTGCGACTGAAATGACTCACATTTGGCCCGAGGGCCTCGCCCAGCACAGAACAGTCGAAGGGACATGATCCTACGTCTCGTTCAGACCGCAATGAGCATTAATGTGTCTCCATAACCTCCCATCTATAGGAGAGCCTCAACACGCCAGGTGAGTCACTGCTCGGGAATCGGTGCTGCGCCACAGCAAGGCTGGCTCGACAACCACCAAGAACCAAATATATGAGGATTGCGTTCCATCATTCCCGTTCCCTTCCATTGACCATATAAATCTTCTAGATTGACAAATTGCTGCTAATGGCGGGAATCGACCACCTAAGGGATGCAGCTTTGAGCCTGCCTTCGGACTTGGTATGCCACTTGAGAGGAGTCGCGGAAAAGCACCTCAAAGACATTGATGAAGAAAGATTACAAGAAGAAAAGGACGAATTGAAGAGAACACAAGATCTCGAGCACTATGGAAAGCACAAGAAGCAGGGGAAGCAAGGGACAACCATGACGTCCATCGGGGTGCCAGTGCCAAAGATGAGACCAGCCCAAGGTACAGCACATACGCTCCCCACAAGACTGACCTGTTGACGAATGCCGTATAGATGTCCTAAAGCGACTCCAATGGGATACTGATCTTGACGTGTCAAAATATGTCATTGGATATTTAGAACGATTCGCTGGTATTAAAGAGCTTCCCGCAACGAAATGGATATCTGAATTTACCGAGGAGGAATGGATCCCCCAACATCGTATCAAATACTTCAAACGACTCTGTGAGAACGGGGAGGAAGAGATTGTCTGGGACCGTGAGAAGCGGATTGACAAGATCTTCGGCAGTGGCTTGAGGGTGAGCGGTCCGGAGGACGATGAGAAGATGGACATTCGTTCCGAAGATGGCGGTGTCAACCTCCTTCCACAATAGCCGAACAACTGAATTTGGATTTGCATTCCAGAGTGGAAGTGCGTATACTCTGAGCGGCGCAAGAGGAAACCCGACTTCATATACTACCAGCCTTGGGTTTCGTGGCGGAGGACAACGGAGAAGTAGAGACCATGAATCGGCGAATGAGTCTCAGGCATCGCTCCAACAATATGTAGCAACCTACGGCATGTGCCTCTCGTGCAGTGGTGGAGTAGGTCATTCCGGGGGGGAATGGTCTGGCGGGCAAAGAAGATGCGAATGCAAGCAAGAGGCTGCGCAGGAGGAGGCATGGCGTCTTGGCGTCTTTGCTGGAGTCTTGCGTGAGTGACTAAAAGCTTCACCGTAGTCTGCACTACCTCGAAGTATGTGACACTGAACCGTTATTCACTTTTTTTTTGGACTGCGGCACATCAATTGTTCTTCGCTGCACTCTCGTTCGCCTTTATGGCATCCTGACACTGATGGCCCTCTTTGACGTGTAATATGATGTTTCCTTAGCGTACCTCCCCTCCTTGGAGATTGCCCATGTCTAGGCCAGCCCTGCATTGGGTAGTGGACCTATACCAGCAGATCCAGAGACATATTTCTCCATTCAAAGTCATGGCACAAGCAACACCAACTGGCGCAAGCCACGGGTCTTCGCCGCCAAAGCTGACAGGCAGGGCCTTCTACGAGAGCATCGGCAGCCCCAAGTACATCGTCGCCCCCATGGTCGAACGCTCAGAATTCGTCCGTTCTCTCCCCGCCTTCGGCGTTTCACCAGATTTGTTGACTTGTTCTCCAGGCTTGGAGACTCCTCACTCGATCCTACCTGGATGAAGAGCGATCAAAGTCCTTTCTAGCCTATTCGCCCATGCTGCACGCGAGATTGTTCGGAGAAACGGCAAGGTTTCGAGACGAACACTTCCAGCCGACCAGAGACAGTTTGGTCTCGAAGGAGAAATCATTATCCTCACCCTGGTTAGATGGGAATCCAAATTTGGACCGACCGTTGTTTGTGCAGTTCTGCGCAAACAAACCTGAAGATCTCCTAGAGGCGGCACAATATGTGGCCCCTTACTGTGACGCGGTCGATTTGAATTTGGGATGTCCTCAGGGTATCGCCAGAAATGGTCACTACGGGGCGTTTCTGCAAGAAGATTGGGACACCATTTACAACATGATCAACAAGTTACACAAGGAGTTGAAAGTCCCTGTGACGGCCAAGATGAGAATACTGGACACCAGGGAGAAGACGCTGGAGTATGCCAAGATGATTCTATCCGCCGGCGCCAGCATATTGACAGTGCACGGGAGACGGAGAGAACAAAAGGGCCACAATACTGGTATTGCGGACTGGCAAATGATCAGGTACCTTCGAGAACAGCTACCGCCAGAAACGGTGATCTTTGCGAATGGGAACATTCTGAATTCGGGCGACCTAGAATCCTGCCTTGCCGCAACCGGAGCCGATGGTGTCATGAGTGCAGAGGGCAATCTAAGTGATCCTACAATTTTTGCCAATCCCCCAAGAGAACACAATCCCCGAGAGTACTGGTACGGAGCGGAGGGGAAAGGAGGATATCGTATGGACGCCGTGTTCAGAAGATACCTCGACATTATCCACCGATATGTTTTTGATAGAGAACCGCCGATGCGCACGCCCCTCTATGTCCCTGGGGATCCTGAAGAGGTACCTCAAATAATGGAAGCCTCCGGTGATGTGGCTCATGAAGAGGTTCGGCCAAGAAAAAGGCAAAAACGCTTCAGCAAACAACAGCTCGACCCAAACATCAGATCGATACAAGCGCACCTGTTCCAGCTCCTCCGACCCCTGGTTTCCAGACACACCGACATTCGAGACGCGCTGGCAACAACAAGATGCGGAGACATTAATGGCTTTGAGAGAGTTCTCACCATGGTAGAAGCGGCCGTCAAAAACGGACTCGACGATCACGCCGCCTCACCAAACGTCGAGTCCAAATTGATAACTGAAGACGGTGTGGATGAGGAGTCCGAACTTGAAGTGACGCCTAGACAGACAACCACATTGAAATATCAGAGGCCGTGGTGGGTATGTCAACCCTACATCCGACCCTTGCCGGACGAAGCTATCAAGCTTGGTGCAATGCAACCGCGCAAGTGGAATGCGTCCAAGGTGGATTCGAGGGAGGCGGCAGGTAACAATGGCGATGCAGGCCGGAGACTGGATGTCTTTGAGACACAAGATCAATCTCTGTACCACGTCGCAAAGGAAGAACTCCCAAAGCCTACCCTGGTCTTCGGCTGAAAATGATTGAACAGTGCAAAGGGCTACCTGCGCTCGCTACTGCAATCATCATGTGTACAACAAATGAATCGTCCCTTTCTACGCCATCGTCGCCCTGATCGAGGTGCCTGCAAAAAGATCTTGTGCGCGAAGAGCAATCAGCATTCTCAAGTAAATCAATATAAACACAAGCCCAAAGTTTTCACACGAAACAACTACCAAACCAGCAAACAGCCGTGACATCAACAGACGAGTTATCCTTGTCATCCTTTCAATTCCTCGGGCGGTGTGAATCGTCAACATCCAAACAAGGCTTTCTCGTCATGAAACTGCATCTGTGCCTGACAAAGTCGGCTTTCCTAGTCGCTAATCCCTAGCTTAGTCTGAAAGATCCATGGGAGCGTCCCCTTCATCGTCGTCTGACGAGATATCCATTGGAACGTCTTCCTCCTCGGGGTCGTCCTCGCCATGGGTGGCCACGTGGGACTGGTCTGCGTCTTCGTCGTCAGAAAGGTCCGAGCGCTTGCGCTTCTGGCCAGCCTTCTGCTTCAGTTTCGCAAGGTATTTGTTGTCTGGCTTGACGTGAAACCGGTCGACCAGCTCCTGGATGCGGCTTCTCCGTTGCATGATGGCCCCTACTGTCCGGTCAGTGCGCGGCGCCTTCGAATCTGCCTGGATCGTGCCAGTGAATGTCTTGTTGAACGCCTCAGCCCACTCCTCTTTCTTCGCGTTGCTGACTAGCAATTTCTTGCTCTTGGGGGGCTTCGACGATTTACGCTTTTCTTCCAAGAGGTCCTCGGACAATTTGATCAAATAATCGTCCTCCTCCTTGCACCATGGTTGACCGGGCTCGTTCCTGGAGCTTTTGATTGTTCTGCCAATCGCTTGTCGACGCCAATTGTTCAGCAACTGGACGTGCGACCCGTCCTCAAAGTCAAACAAGTCTTGACCTGACTGAGGCACTGAGGCCTTTCCCTTGGTAAGGCCTGGCCATTGGAACCTTGCGCTCTGTTTGAAGCGTTTGAAGGTGTATTTCCCCCTGGAGATGTGCTCGACGAGGAATTTGGCTGGATTCGGACAACCTACGTGAGCTCTTTCATTTACATCACCGTCGATGTTGATGAGAAAACCTTCAGCACCGCGCTTGTCGGGCTTTTTGACCTTTTGGGGTTTTTTGCCTCTTTTGCTCTTCTTACCGGTGTCTTCTGTGTCGGCAGCGTCATCAGGGGTGTATTGATCCGGTTCCACACCCCAACCGTCGTCCATGAAAACCTCCGGAGGCACTTCACACTGCTTCGCCGTTGGCCATTTCATTGATTTCTCGTTGATGTTGACACGGATGCCGAAGTCGAATTTCTTCCCGTCAGGATCCTCCTTGGTGGATTTTTGAACCTCTCTCGTGGGGGGTCGAACGGGAGGCACCCCACGAAAGAACCAGAATGAGACAGCCTCAATCAAATTCCAATTATGATCCTGCAGCACCGCACGCAGGGAGTACCAGTCAGGCCGTGCAGTGATGTTTACGAACTCTGCCAGCCGTTCATCTTGTTCTCTCATGATGTCGACCTCGTCAGGGTCGATTTCCATTGGCAGGCTCGTACGCATCCGGTCAAAGTCGCTAAGCTGGAGTCGAATGTCCTCCAATGTTGTGAAACTGTCGATGGCCTCGCCAAGATCCCACATGTTGACATGGAGAAGAAGTATTGCCTCTGAAGGACTCAAGGTTGTTGAGTCTTCTGTTTCGGATTCGTAATGCAGGCGAAGTGCGAGGGCCGCGTCCCGACGCTCTTGTTCTAAGTTGGCATTGAAACGGCGGCTGACTTGGTTTCCGCGCATAGCCCCCAACGTTTTACTTTCTTCTTCTTCCTCTTCCTCTTCCCCGTCTTTTTCATCTTTTTCATCATCGTCATCTTCTCCGGCAGCAGCAGCAGCAGGAGCACGGGGTATATCACTTAAGGAACTCGAGGAGCTTGAAGAACTTGAGGAGCCTGCGCCGTCTTGTTCTTCCTCTTCCTCTCTCTCTTCGCCTTCGTCTTCAGAGTCTGATTCCGTGCTGGAGCTGGAGTCTTGCGCATCGTCGCGGCCAGCAAGGATCCTAGCTCTGTCCACCTGCCACAAGTTATAGGCGTCCTCGATATTCCAGTCTGTGGAAGCGAGGTATGTCTCCAGCAACGTGCGGTCGGTGACGTTGGGTCGGAGCCGGTCTCGCAGGGCGTTGATTGCCTTCCTGCGTTCGATGGCTGTCAATAGACGCGGGGCGCCAGGCCCAGGGGGACCTCCGGGAGCTGACATTCCTTTGAATGTTATATGTATGTATATGACGGTAAGTTGGTTCGGTGGAGTGGTTGACTATGTTGAAGAGCTCGAGGGTGGGAGGAAAATCCTTTGAAGGGTTTTAAGCACCCTGTTCGGAACCGCCCCTTCGACATGGTCTTTATGCGGCTGGTCTTTTGGCAAGTATCTTTGTGCCCAATGCCTTTGTGTCTTCTGCTTCCTTGAGAACTGCTTCCTGGAGGACGACCAATCTATGGATGCCAGAAGGCACGGCAAAAATGCAACAATATCCAGAATCTTGCAATGTGGCTTTGCGTGGTCAGGGGACGAATCTCGGCGGAGCACAAGCCCGGCATCTTCTAGACATGTTTGAGACGTACCAAATGGCATCTCGTGGAAGAGAGGCTTGCCATCGTCGGTTCGGGCGATCGAGGGCTGCACTCGGACTCCTTCGCTTTCTTCTGACCCAGCATTGTTGATCTTTTTCTGGACTCGTCGCGCCGACGGATCTTTGTCTCGAGATTCGACGAAATTCTTTGTGTTTTGTCGCCCAATGCGGCGACACGTTCTGCTGCTGCTGGGGCTCCATTGTTCTTCTGTGCGGAACGTGGCTGTGGTTGCTGGAGGAGTGGGCATTCATTTCCTCCGCTGCGCACGCCAGATGTGCTCGGCTCGCCCATCTCGAGACGCCTCCCCATGCAAGGTTCGTGTTGGGTGCAGACGATGCTTCGAGCATCGATTGCGACAATATGCTGAGGCAGACTCCAATGATGAGCTAATAATGCTTCTGATGCCCATCTATTTCAGCACCATCATATAGATAGATATATATAAGAACTGCTCTGCGGTAGATTCAAGAGCAGACGTGCTCAACTCCATTGTTGAGCTTTGCCATGGATCGACGAGGCTGAAAGCCCCTAATTGCGGTGCCAAGCATGGCCCCCCAGCCTCGTCAATCGTTTATTTTTCGTATATCGATACGAGCTTGTTCTCTTCTCTGATGCTTACCACTGGCGCCAGGCATCATATGAGACGAAAGGGAGGCCACGTATTCCCAGGCAGCTGGAGTGCTCGAAGGACGCCATCACCAATGTTCCCCGTCCCGTCCGTCCAGCTTCCGACCCAATCTGAAGCACTGGAACATAGTACACGAGACATTTGACTACTGCACTAAGCTCTGGAAGTCGAACAAAATGCATATCCTCTCTCTCCTCTATCCTCCCATGCCTCTATACTGGCACGCCAAGCCAAGGCTCCGGCCCAGAGATCCCGACCGCCTTTTGCCCCCGCGGTCGGCAGGACAAAGGAAAATGACACAAACAAAGGGGGAAAAGCGGTCTGAGGTGAAAATTCCACTGGAGACCAGCAACCCATCCAATCCGTGGTGTGATGTGGCCTGAAGAGCGCATGATTGGACCTCTTCCATCAAGCCGAGAGAACGGGGTCTGCCTGCCCACGTAACATCTATCTAGGTTTATGAGTCGACGGATAGGAGTCTTGTGGATTGAATTTACAACGCCGCCTCAAGGTTCGCGGGGTCAACGTACGCTTTCAGCACTGGCCGTGAACAGACACCATCCACCTTGCGTTCTTTCACCGCTGAAAGCGTCCAGCCTGGACTGAAACCGGATGCGGATCCTTTTTGTCTTTGTGCTTGTTTCTTTGGTCTTCGTTGCTTGTCCTTGGAGAGGGACGAGATCAGCCCTGGCCGAACGCGGCGAGGGACATTTCTTTGCACCGGAACAGGCTGGCGCCCCAGTCCAGGGCTAGCTTCTGGTAGGAAAAGAGAGCTTGTGGGAGAGAGTGGGAAAAGGTGTCACGGGAAATGCTTTGATTGAGGTATACCCATGAAAGATGAGAATAGCAGACATGTTATTTGCATGAATAAATACAAATGACTACTCGTTTTTGTTTTTGTTTTTTTCCCTCCGACTTTGCTCTCTATTTCTATGGGGATACTGATTAGTTGTACGAATAGGAAACAAATGCAACATCATGACAAGCAACTTTAGGAAAAACATAGTAGCCCCAGCCCCTTGCATTGTAACCGCCTTTCCGACTTCCTTGTCAACATTCTGAAATCCTGGCACAGCGTAGTGCTTCGCAATCACCCATACAAGTCCGAGTCTTCGGCTTCGTCGTCGTCATTGCCACCCATTTCAACGTCATTGTCGTCCTGGGCCGCGGTGTTGGCACCCGGGGCCGCGCTGCTGGTAGTCTGACCCCCAGCAGCGTTGGCGTTCTGGGCCGCACCGGTGCCAGCTTGAGCTTGATTGCCAGGCTGAGACTGGACCTGGGGGGCACTGCTCACATTGGCCGCGGCGGGAGCCGCAGTGGCACCGCGGCCGCTCTCCTGCTCAAAGTCCGAGTCGACGTCGCTTACCAACTCGCTCTCGTCCTGGACATCCTTCCACTTGCTCTTATCATGCTTCAGCATGAAGTGCTTGGACAGGGCCGCGATCCGGCACCTGTGCTGTCTCAGTTCCGTCATCGTTCGCGCGGGTCGAGGCACGTCGCCTACTCGGCCCATGTCTATCCTTCTTCGCTGTATGACGAAGCTGCCAACACCACCAGAAGCTGGTTTGTACATCTCCTTGTCGTAGAATCGCTGGCCCGCGAAGACCTGGTTAAAACGGTTTGCGAGATCCCGCTGTTCTGCAAGCGGCAATGGGATAGGAAAATTGGCGAGGTTCTCGAATCGTTCTTGGGTCTGTATGTATTGCAGGGGATCGGTCCGACCAGGGTGGCCGTGGAGCTGGCCGGCTCTGTCGCAGAATTTCTCCTCGATCCGCATAGCTTCCTGTTCCACAAGCCATTGCTCCTCATATTTGTTGAAAGGCCCACCATTCGGTTCCTTTTTGCCGACGCCGGTAATCTGGACAAACCGGTCGTTCCTCCAGCGGTTCAATTTCGTAATGTGTTCTTTGTTGTGGCAATCAAATTCGACCTCTTTGACCGTATTATCGGGCAATTCGTTCCACCGGAAGGGCGCGTTGTTTTTCTTCCCGGTGCCGAATCGCCCTTGGAACCACTCGATGTGGTACTTGCCATTTTTGATATATTCGATATAGAACTTGGTCGGGTCTGGACAGTGGACGACGGCCGGAGAGCGATCAGGGTTGATGGGAGCGCCACGAGGAATGCCTGTGGCGCCGCGACCACTGCGGATATAGTCGCGACCCGGGATCTTTACCTTAATATCGACATCCATCTTGTTTGCCTCGTCGCTCTCTCCTTTGTTGGGGTCAACGTTTGCTACTCGACCTGAACTCCGGGTTCGGGCTTGACGCGCTCCTACCCCTCGACCTTGGCGCGAGTCTTCAGCGCCAGTTTGCGGCTCGTTCTGAGGTGCTGATCTAGACTCATCAGCGATGATTCTCCTTCGCTTTCTCATTGAAGAGGGAAAAGAGGCGAGCACCTGCTGAAGCTCATCAGCATGGCCTCCTGAGATGTCAGTCTCTGCATCGCTGCTCTCCGGGTCGCTGCCTGCCCTTCCCTTTCCGGCCTTCTTGCTCTTCTCGGTAACCCACTGATCGAATTTGTCGAGGTCATCATCAAAGAACTGGAACTGACCATTTCGCACCTGCGGAGGACGGTTGACATTGATCCCCCGGAGCCCATTATGCTCTTCTTGATCTTCAGATTCCTGAGGTGGGAAGATCACGTGCAACCCCCCGGCGGCCATCCAAGCTTCGGTGGCGGAGGCTAGATTCCAGTCGTGTTGTTCGAGCAGTTTTTGGGCAGAATACACACTGTTAGTGGCTGACATGTGCAAGAACTCAGCGAGTCTTTGGTCCAAGACCAACTGACTGTCCGCAGGCTGACTTAATCTTGCAGCCTCGAGTTCGAAATCGTCATAGTCCCCATTCCGCTTTGCAAGTTCTTCGTCAACAGCATCCGTGATAAAGTTGCAGGCATGATGTAAAAGCATCATTTCGACATTCCCTGTGCTCCTCTCCGGGAATTCTTTCCGAAGGGCAGTCTGCATGTCATGAACTTGTTGGAGTCGCTCCCTTTCAACAGTTGTACCACGACGAATAATTGGCGGAACGACGTTGTCGGGCAGGTTGATTGCTGACGGGTTATCCACGTACTGCCAGAATTCTGCTGCAGCACGGTTGACATCCCAATTGTTGCGTTGGAGATACCAGCGCAACCTGGCTCCCGGCAAGGCGTGAGGGTAGGCAAGCTGGTGTCTGAGCGCCGTTATACGCGCTTCTCGTTCCCCATCGTCGCGCGGCGGGGGAGGATCAGGAGGATTTTCCTGGTAGCCAAGTCTGCGGTTGACTGGTAGGATGATGTTGCTGGGATTGCCTAGATTGGGACCACCTTGACTTGTGGCGGGCTGGGTTGCGGCGGACTGGGTTGTGCCTGCTTGACTGGGACCGCCACTAGACAGGCCACTGGCAGTGGTTCCTCGACTAGGGCCACTTTGGCTACGAGCGCCTCGACTGGCACCACCCCGGCCACGGGCAACTCCTCTAGGAACACCTCGACCGGAGCCGCCTCGGCGAGGAGCGCCTCGATTGGACCCACGTCCGCTGGGATCCATTGTGTCAACAGCAAATCAGAGTTCTGAGTAGAGCCGATATGTTGAAGAGCAGACGGAAGGCTTCCTCAGGAGACCCGAGGCGGGTTCACTATTTAGCGTTTCTATCATATAAAGTTGTGTATCACCCAACATCCGCAAGCGGATATCGTGGGAAGTACTCTTGTAGGACTCTTTGTGCAAACAAAACGCACGAGGAGGCCGCTTGGAGAGAGGCCTGTGAGAGCAAAGGGGCTTTGACGAGATAGTATCGGCTCGAGAAAGCATGGGCTCCAAGCGACGATAACGCCTCCAAACAGCCATCGCGGTTGACAAGATCTCGGTGAGCATGTCACTTTGGTAAAGGTAGAGATCTTTGGCGTGCAGAGGCAGGATGTTCCTCTCGTAGCCACCTCCCTCTGTGTTTGCTTCTGGCACCTTCACCATCGACGGACAGTGTTAGACTCGCCCTGGAGAAGAAATACCCGTTCCCGGTCAAGGAGTCGGAAGAGACTAACTCAATTCGGCGGCTAGATGGTGAGGCATACCCATAGCCTGCGCTTTGGCCAGAGTAAGGTATGTGGGACTCGTCATCCATCCATGACTGAGCATCTCATCCCCCGACAAGCCTGAAGTTCTGACGAGTCCGGTCGGGCCATGCATTGCGCAACCGATTGCTTGGATTGCCATTTGATGCGTATCTATCCTCATCCTCTCACAAGGGGTGCGTGACGAGACTATGTGGAGGTTCCTGGGTTGTTTCATACCACCAGATACCGGTCCCGTCCATTGAAGACCGAGACGCCATCACGGGCACAGGACACAAGAGCCGTTCGCGTCGAGACAAAGGAAGTGCCGTGTCCGCAAAGAGAAAACAGACCGGCTCGCTCCGTAGCGATCGAGGCCAGCATAGGGGGCATTCTTTGCACAATACAGCCAGGAACAAGCCCGGTGACAATAATGCAAGGTCTAGCCGTCACAAGCCACAAGGCAAGGGTTATGAGTAGTAAAGGATTTGAGGTTGTTAATGGTTGGAATGTGCCAAGCTTCCCGCCCACGACGCGTGTCCCGTGACTCTCCCTGATATCTTGGCAGCCTTGTCTCCAGAGCCTCGTGAAGCCTGTGAGTTCATACACAGTACTGAGGTCGGCAACAGCCTGGCATCCAGCTTGCCAGTTGATTCGATGTGACTGTACAAACAAATGGCCGACGTTGGTATTGAATTGTATGACAAGCCAGGGTATAGACGCACATGTGTACCGATTATGCAGAGGGCATGGATATGCTATCAATAACCAACTACATAGTACTCCCTCGTCTCTCCGAGGTCAACGTCTCCCACTACTTGTCAGGCATTATCACTGCACCGCATGCCGTGTTGGCAATCTCTTACGCTGGAGGCACCCGGTTTCTGGACGTGATGACGCTGCGCCGAGTGGCATCATACCCAACTTTCTTCATCCACTCTTCTGCGCTTTTGATCCTGTTAGGCAAAATGCGGTCCAGCAAAGCATAGTCACGCTTAATCACCCCTTTGTTGTCCGCACTGTTCTGATACAAATGCCACCAATTGGTAAAGTTCTCACGAAACGTCATCAACAGAGCGTTTTCGTCTTTGACAGAGGTAATGCCAACTTTGGTGTCCGCACCCTTGGGCAAATGCCTGAAGTGTTTCTCAACGTTTTCCGTCACAGGCTCGTCGATATATTCAGCCTTCTTGCCAGTCGTGGCTGTAAACGCTTGGGCAAGTGCTGGGCCTGAAACATGGGCCACCGCAATACCCAGGACCTTGCCGTTCGCTTCGTCTTGATTGGCGTAGATCCATGCAGCATAGCGCCCAAAGTCGTCCAGGTGGACGAAGGGAATAGCCCCTTGCCCCAGTGGCAGCTTGAATTTGTACACGTCGTCGTTGCCCCTTTCCGGGAGAAGGAGTTCCCAAAGCATTTCAATATAGGGTCCTGAGTTCTGCGCGTAACTTCGAGTCAGTCGCCCCAACAACGGCTTCTCTCGAGGAGAAAAAAGGCTAAGGAGAAGATGGGCTTACGATAACGGTCCAACCCATTGGACTAGTCGGCTGAGAACGCATCCATTCTAGCGCAAACGGTCAGCAAGTGACGTGGGAGAACTTGAACAGCGATTGCTTCATACCCGTGACTCTTGCTTTCCCTTCATAATGCCCCACGTAGAACTTTGGATCGTACCCGGTCTTCTTTCCGTTGTAATCGAGTCCACTCCAGATGAGATGTTTCACGCCAGCCCTGACAGACAACTCAAAAAGTCGAATCCCCCAGTATGTCTCTGCTTGCTCTCCAAGGGCAAAACCATCGGTGTTGATGAAGGCATAGTCGGATCGTTGAGCAGCTTCAAAGAATCGTTCAACATCATAACCGAAAGTGGCATTCGATTCGACAAGTTCGACATTGGGAAGGCTGCCGATGTCCTGGGCGGCTGACGAAGTAGTGCTGCGCGTCAAGGCGAGAATTTTGTATTGATTTGTGGAAGAGAGAGTCTTGATAATGGCACTCCCTTGGGCGCCGGTGCCCCCAATAAACACAATAGTCTTCATTTCCAGAGAGAAGAACGTTAGGTGAAATATGTGAATCAGTAAATCTGCAAATGGGTACTGGGTACTGAGCTGAGATACAGGGGCATTGACCGGGTTATAAGTACATGAGCAATCTGTTTGCCGGCGGCGTCATTGATCCGAAGCCCGTATGTGAAATTTGGCCATCGTAGATCATTAATTGTTCTCGTACCAAAGATAGTCATGTTGGAGTAAATCGACGCGAGCATAGACAAAAGTGTTGGAGACTGGCATCATATCAGCAAGAGTATGTTGGAAGTCGTACCAAAGGCTTTCAGATTCTCCGTAAGTCTGTGTCGAGCAGAAAGAGTCGGATTCCCGCTTGGCCAGACAGGGACTCAGCTGACGAATGAAGAATATCATCTCATGATTCCACCACTGGTGATCTCGATGAAATTGGAGTTCCATATCCCGAGAGTCAAATCGGCTTCATAAATGGACGTGTTACAACTGGAGCCGTTAAGTAATCAGGGCAAAGGAATCACCAAACGAGCCAAAAGAATAATCACATCGTACTTTCGTACTCGAGGGACACCAAATCATTCCAATTCTTTGTGACTTCGGGGACCAGCTCTTTCATCGAATAAGCCTCAGGGAGCAAGGTGTGCGCTTGGGTTTGAAGGTGGATTTCCAAGTTGCTTCTCTTATTCAGCCGAAGGAAGGGATAGACGCAAGACACAGAAGTTGTCGATTGGTAGGCTGGGCATCAGGGAGTCGGGGACTCTCCATCTTGGACTTGTGGAACTACTGCGAAAAGGGGAAACAACTCGTACCGGATGGAGAAATGGTGGATGAGAGACAAGCGATGGGCTGAAGCCTGAAGAGGCGCAGCTGCGGATGAGCGCATTCGCTGACTCATCCATATCATGTGACTTCGCGTGTCCCGCGGCGCGTCTCCTGCGCTCATCGTGTTTGCGGGGCAGATGCAATTTGTTGTCTGTGCGGCGGATGAACCATCCTATCCCACAACCGCTATCATCGCCCATCCCGATCCTACCCCACTGAACGATGGCTTGAACGCACAACAGACAGGACGTACATCTGGCTCAAACAAGGAGCCATGGTGAACACAAAGCAACCGCCTTGGGAAGGCGTGATGGATGCGTTGGGTGGAAACAGTGAGATCCCCAACCCTATTGTGACAAACAACTCCCAAAACCCGCCTTCTGTTCTCTTACTCACCCTTGTCCCTACGTCACTGTTGATTGCAGATCCTCGTTCCTCTGATTCGGCCATTGACAGACGCCATGCTGATCAAAAGTGATGGAAAAGCGCTGCAGCGTCCGGTCCTGTCGCCGGACGGCAAATCGTTGGCAGTTATAGCCCCGGATGAACGAATACACCTCATCGACCTTTGCGAAGCCGCCAAAGGACGGAGGTTCATCAACGGGCTTAAGATTCCGAAATCGGCACGTGCTTTCCTTCGAACCTGCACCATCCTCCGCTGGTCCCCAGAGACCATGATAAGCCCTGAACGGGAGGCTGCCGAAGAAGTCTTGTCCGCCACATCGTCTGAGTGCGACTTTGGACAATCCTGGCTACTTCTATCAGACAGCAAACGTCTGATTGCACTAAGCACAGATATCAGAACGCCCAAGATGATGTCGCAGGTGGATGACGAGACAGGCGTGAAGTCCAACATCCTTGCTGATTACGACGTCGGGGGCCAGCTGGGGAAACTCAGCCTTGTCGAGTTTGTCTTCAACCATAGACACGCGCTGGTCATGTTTGAGTTTGGCTCAGTCGCAGCTATACTCTCTTTGACCAGGCCTCAGCGAAACGATATCGCCCACATCAAGTTTTCAGACGCTAGAAGTCTTGCGAAATCTCCAGATTCCAAATATTTTGCCTTGCTCCGCCGCGACAAAGCCCAAGACCGAGTGACGGTATTTGAACTGGGGGACAACAATCAGGTGACATACAAGTCCTTTGATTGCAATACCTCAGATGCCCAGGATGTGACGTGGTGCCCGACCGGCCAGCCACTGCTGGCCGTATGGGACTCGCCCGCGCATGGCGTCAAAGTCTCATTTATGACGGCACAAGGCCATACACTCAGACAATTGGAAATCAAATCTTCGGCATTTCAATGGGATCTCAACCTTGCAATCGCCGACGAAGCAGAGGGCGTGGGTCTTACCTTCTGGAGTTGGACCAGGGCAAATCGATACAACAACGCTCTGACACTCCAAGCACTGGCCAATGGACAGAAGCAGGTGCTTGTGAGGTACCAGTCCACCAACAGCACGGGTGCTCGCGCCCGGACGAGACTCATCCATCCAGATCTGGTTGATGGTGCCACGACATTTGTGTGGCTGGAGTCTAGCAAGTCGACGATCGAAAAGGCACCGACGTTCGCACGACAATCCGGTTCTTTCGAGGTGACGAGCACATCCTCTACCGTCGACTCAACCTCACAACCCCGTTCTGCACCTCATTCTCAACCCTCCTCACAAGAACTCGACCAAGTTGACCTGATTGAATTGAACTCAACCCACACACTGCTTGCCACGCGCCTGCGGTGCGCCCCTCGAACGTTGTTTCTCTGGAATGCGCACAGGACATCGAATCCAGTTAGCGTCCTGATTTTTGCGCATGCTATCCGCCAGGTTCACTTCCATCCTTACCTTCCGCATGTCCTTGTCATCGTGACAGCCTCCAAACTCCCGAGATTATATGCTTGGTACCACCATACACTTCCTCCCTCGGCCGGCCTGTTGCCGATTGACACAAGCAGAGCGACAGACTTTTCGGGGACCTGGTTGCCCGAGTGTATTGCCCACAATGGCGGTAATGACCGGTGTCCTTTTCTCCTGACCTCGAGTACTGCGTTCGAAGCTGGATATTTGTCCAGTCACGAAGGAGCAGTAGTTTTCGAAAGCATTTTGCATCAACCACCACAATTCTCCGGGGATGTGACATTTGACCTAGATGGTGACGAGTCGACGACGGGGATGATTGAGACGCCTAGTCGCCCGAGCAGGCCGAAGCCCGACGAGGGCGGAAACGGCACCGCGAAGAAAAAGAGGGCCCGGTTTGATGTGCCGCCAAATCCAAAGACAGACTGGGCGGATGATCCGATCCATGCACAGGCTGGGTATGCGTATGCTTGGTGAAGCTACGAGACAGCGTTCGACCTCCTTGCCTGCACAGAACAGGGACATTTACCTTCGCAATCACAAGCAAACCTCAAATGCAAAATGACGACGGCCATGTGCGATAATGACCAAAGTGAGCTGGGACTTTCGTGTTAGGAGCAGGTACACGGGCGCAATGGCGAATAGAGATGGATTATGGAACAAATGTGACTCGAGCAGTCAGCGGATACGTTGTGTGAAATGTACGAAGAGATGGGACGAGGTTCGAGTATCTCTATCATCATGGCGAATGAGCGGGCGTTTGACAGCACAGGCACATGGAGAACAATAGATGGTCTTGAAACAGTAAACCAACATCGAGCTGGCAAGGGAGGATGCATGGATGGATGGATGCGAGGTACAGTAGCTTAGCTTAACTTTGTATTCTCAATGCATTTACATTGTACATCATGTAGGGGCTAGGTA
Organism: Cladophialophora immunda; assembly: GCF_000835495.1. Taxonomy (NCBI): domain Eukaryota; kingdom Fungi; phylum Ascomycota; class Eurotiomycetes; order Chaetothyriales; family Herpotrichiellaceae; genus Cladophialophora; species Cladophialophora immunda. The sequence goes on from NW_015622541.1 coordinate 6,041,305, forward strand.
GGGCATGTCAATTGCTCCCCTCGCAAGAATACGGCAACACCGACTGAACAGTAAGTCTCAGCCTCGTCCCAGAAGGGGGGCAGCAGGCAGGCAGGCAGGATTGATTTCCATTCCTCGTGCCCCACATCCCAGCTCGTCGACCCATCCCCGTCTCGGGCTCACCCAACCGAGCTCGTCTCACACACACGAACCGGTCCTACTCGAACGGGGCGTCCAATGCAAGAGGGAATCGACGTGTGAGAGGGAGAGGAAGGGGGAGGTGCAAGTCTAATACTGTCCGTCGATGGTGAAGGTGCCGGTCTTGGAGATCAGGTACTCGTTGACGGCGACGTCCTTGCCAGACTCCTTGCCGTAGCCGCTCTCCTTGATGCCGCCGAAGGGCGACTCCGCGGCGGACGAGTTGCCGGTGTTCTGTGTTTGGGGGGATGGTTAGCGGGGGATTCGTACAGGAGGGGGTGAGTATAGAAAGTCTTTTCGGCTTTCTTTCTTCCGTGTCTTTCTCCTCCCTCGCACTCTCTCTCTCGCTCTGTCTTTCCATTGCTTGGGGCGGGAATAAACTCATATACTGGCACTGGGGGAGAGGTGGAAAGCAAAGGAAAGGGAATAAAAAAAAAGGGAAAGAAGCTCACCAGTCCAATCATGCCGGCCTCGAGGTTCTCCAGCATCCGCCACAGGCGGTCCACGTTCTTGGTGAAGGCGTAGCTGGCCAGGCCCATGGAGGTGTCGTTGGCCCACCGGACGGCCTCCTCCTCCTTCTCGAACTTGAAGATGCCCGTGACGGGGGCGAAGGTCTCCTCCTTGGCCAGCAGCATCTGCTCGTTCATGTCGGCCAGGATGGTCGGGTCCATGAAGTAGCCGCCCACGCCCTTGCCGGCGCCGGCGCCTTCGTCCGCGGTCGAGCCCTTGTGCGCCTTGCCGGAGCCCAGCAACAGCCGGGCGCCGTGCTTGACGGCGTCGGCGGCCTGCTCCTCGGCCTTGGCCAGCCCGCGCGGCGTCGTCACGGGGCCCATGGTGGTGCCCTTCTCGGCGCCGTGGCCGACCTTGAGCGACTTGGTCTTGTCCACCAGCATCTGCGTGAACTTCTCGTACACGCCCGCCTGCACGTACAGCCGGTTGGCCGAGATGCAGGCCTGGCCCGCGTGCCGCCACTTCAGGGCCATGAACTGCGCCAGCGCCTGCTCGAGGTCGGCGTCGTCGAAGACGATGAAGGGGCAGTTGCCCCCCAGCTCGAGCGTGCACTTCTTGAGGTTCTTGGCGCACAGCCCGGCCACGATCTTGCCCACGCGCGTCGACCCCGTGAACGTGACCTTCTTGACCAGCGGGTGCAGGCACATGGCCTCGCTGAGCGACGGCGTGTTCTCGAGGCTGGTGGTCAGGACGTTGAAGACGCCCGGAGCGAAGCCCGCCTTGGTGGCCAGGTACGCCAGGCTCAAGCACGTCAGCGGCGTCTCCGGGCTGGGCTTGACGACCATGGTGCAGCCGGCTGCGAACGCCGCGCCGGCCTTGCGCAGGATCATGGCGATGGGGAAGTTCCAGGGCACCAGGGCGACGGCGACGCCGATGGGCTGCTTGACGACAAACGTCCGTCGGTTCGGGGCCGACGGGGTGAAGACGGAGCCCTGGATGCGCTCCGCCTCGCCGGCGAACCACCAGGTGAAGCCCAGCGAGTAGTCGAGCTCGCCGACGGCCTCGGCCAGCGGCTTGCCCGTCTCGTAGGTGAGGATCTGGGCCAGGTCGTCCTTGGCGGCCGTGATGAGCTCGTGCCATTTCATCAGCAGCTGGGACCGTTTACGCGGGTTCAGGATGCGGTATTCCTGGAAGGCCTTGTACGACGACTGGATGGCGGCGTCGACGTCCTCGACGGCATTGTCTGGGCACGAGGCGAAGGTCTTGTCCGAGCCCGGGTCGACGATGTCGAAGCGCTTGCCGCTCTTTGCCTGAACCCATTCGCCGTGCACGTACGAGTCCTGGCGCAGCAGGTCCGGGTCCTTGAGTTGGAAGGGGAGAGAGGGTGCCATTGTTGACGTCGTGGAGGGGGATGAGATTCTCTGTTGGGGGGCTACGAGATGGAACGGTGACGATCAAGGTCCAGGTCAGGTCGATGCCGTTGAATCACAAGGAATGGGAAGGGAATAATCGAACTTTGCGGGATGTGGTTATTTTGTAATAATATCATCAATCAGCGGGAACCCCGAGGGCCAAACACTTCGACCACTTCGTCCGCCTCGTCATTAATGGGCGTCAACCCCGCAGTTGCTGCTCGTTTTGCCTCTTTGGCTGGTGTCTCTATCTCACTCGCCCACTGCTGGCCCTTGGCCCTCAACGCTCGGAAGAAAAAACCCCTCTTCCGAGATTGGAGAAGGTGTGACGAGCGGCTTTCTCGCAACCCCGAAATGGAGGCATCAAGACCGAAACATCTTCGTCCAAGGTCCTCTCAGCCTAGCGTCTCGACATCGCCGGCCGCAATGCGAACGCTGGGTTGGCTGTGCTTCTCCAAATCCCGGCCATGGTCGAGCCCTCGGATCCGATACCGGACGGAATGTACCACATAGGCTTTTCCATGGGAACCTAATCCCCCTCGCTGAGATAAACCCCCCCCCCTCCAAGGCTGTCGTCGTGTCCTGGCAATGAATCCGGGCCGACAGCTGATGTGGTCTGTCCCTCCTGCTCGCATCTCAGTCGGTTCCAGTTCTACTTCTTCCATAGACGCCGCCAGCAAGCACGGGTTTGGCTGGATCCCAGGGCCCAATCACCACGTTCTTGTATCGCTGGAGTCCAATCAGCCACCAGGAACATCCGCCCATGACAAATGCGGTGCTAAGTCCGCCGACAACAAACCCGATCGTGCTCCGCAGAATCACATGCCAGATCCAGCCCCAACACAGCCCGCAGTTGCCATATGTATGTGTGTAGGATTTAGAGAGGATCAGTCCCAGGCCGCAGGTGGACATGGTGACCAGCGCGAAAGTAAGAAGCAGATGCAGCTTAAGTGAATTGTAATGGAGATGCCGCCGGAACACCGGGAACAGGCCAAACACTTGGATCGAAAATAGAGTCAGGCTGAACACCGCCGTGGTGGTCAGGAGTCGTGAAGCAAGCACCGTGCTAGCCATCAGCGCAGCATTGGTCGACAGCGAGGATGGAAATGGGGGCGGCCGGAAAGTATTACTCAGTTGAGGTGGTGACGGGTCCGTGGGTGTCGCGTTGGCTATCCCAGGTGCTCGCCCTGCATGCTCTGGCTTTTTGGGCAGGTAGAGACTCCCATAGTCGAAGAAGAAGATGTTGATGATCAGAAGCCATGTCGCCAACGCCCAGATGGAGTCCGACGAGGTCGATTTCGTGAGAGATTTGAGGATGGGCGAAAGACCCAACAGTGCAAAATAGATCAAGGAGGCAGATTTGAGCGTTTTGAGCCGCGCTTGGTTTCGGGGGGATATCGTGGCCGGTAACGTCGTTGGACTATACACGATGCTGGGCGACTGAGGCACTTGTGGTCGAGACGTCGTCGGTCGTAGGTCGGGGAATGGTTCCACTGAGCCATCGCCCAATGGGTCGATGGGAGAAATGGACTGGAAGGATGACTTGGACAGCGACTGGGCATGCTTCCCCGGGAACTTCGACTCGTGATCCTTGACCCCAAGGTTCGCGGTCGAGAGTTTCAAGCCCACGCCTCTTCCTCCCAGTGTGCCGTTCACATGTCCATTGCCAACATGTCCATTACCGTTCATCTGGATCTTGGAAGAACCTCCAGAGCTGGTACTCGAGCCGTCGTCAACGTCGACCGAAAGCCGGTTTGCCTTGTGCAGCACCGCCAACTCTTCTGCTTCTTGCTGACCCATCCAATGATCCCACACAATCCATCCACCGACCGTCAAAATCGTGCCACAAGTCACCACCGAGACCGGCGACAGGCGGCCCTGGTAGATTCCGGCATAGGCGCAGATGAAGATGGCCACGGAGCATACATGCTGCACGATGACCGCCGAGTCTGCCACCAGCGGCCAGAAATCATACGGTCTCAGCCGAGGATTCCTCTGCAGGTGGTCTAGAAAGGTTTCGGTATCCGTATAGTTGTCTGGGAATCCATGCTGTTTAATCCACAACAATTTCTTCCAAATGTGGGGTTGCTTCCGTCTCCTGCTGGCTGCCCGTCGTCTTTCTTCGGCTATTCGAGCAGCGACCGGAGGGATCGCTGGCGGTGCTCGTAGGGACGCAACTGCTGGTCGGAGAGCGGCAGCGGCAGCGTTTGCGGCCGCAGAACCACTGATCTCTGGGACCGGTCGCAGTCGTGGCGGCGAAAAAGTCTTGTACGCATCTTCAGGAGCAAGGCGATTCGGATCGGGGGCGATGCGATTGACCTGTGGTTTGCCTCGATTGGGGTGAGTCTCGACGGGTACGGGAGGAGGTATAGGTGAGGGTGCGGGTGAGGGCGTCGGGGTGGACGCAGCACTCGAGGTGTTGGGAGTGGACGAGGATTGTGGCGCCATGTTGCGCCTCCTTTGGTTATCTTGGGATCATTTTGAGCGATCACTGGGAGTCGAGGTCGTCTAATTCGACCGCGATTGGCGTATCATGGGTGTGAGCCGCCAAAAACCATCTCAGGTCGAAGTCCAAGGCGAAAGATCTCCCTTGGGTCCTTTTCCGGGGAATATGAATTCTTCGCATCAGGAAACTTAGCCGACAGTTTCGTCACCTGTTGAGGCTGCGCGAGGCTGCGCGAGGCTGCGTTTCCAACGACATCAAGGGCAGTCAAGTTGAGAATGTGGCACAGGTGCCGGGCGTTGGTGGCAAAGTAAAACATAGTCCTCAATAGGTCAAGCTGGCCTTCATTAGAAGTCGGTATTTCATCTACCATGAAAAGAGCGGCGCTCCGTCGATATAACCGCTCTCTTCTCTTCGCCTCCTCAACTCTTGCCCAGTGAGCAGCTGCTCCTTGGAATACAAATATGTTTGCTCGAAATTTGTTCAGCCTTGACCCTGTACTCTTCTAAACTGACCAGGGCACGCCGAGACGCCTTCATCGTGACTGACAAGTGCAGTGAATTGTCAGGGGAATAGCAGCGTCGGTCAGCGAAGTATTTCCATGTAGCTTTCGGATCCTCAAGATCGCGTTGAATTTCTTCCCACAATAGTATGCCCTGTCGACAGTGATGGGGAGTTGGATTCCGTGGGACACCATGAGTCGTCCACCCTCGGCACACTTGCTGATTTTTTTGGACTTTTGCTCTTCACTGTAAGTCTAGCATGAGTCTCCGAAGAACGCTTCTTCACACCGCTCTCACACCATTCTCACACTTAGGCTACTCTCACTGTGATAACCGTGGACATATCTACACTTTTGCCTCTCGGCTTAAAAAAGAACGCATTAATAAGGAATCACGGTGCTAGTAAAAGACAGTATGCCCACGGACATTACCAATTGGCGCGAAGCTGGACACAACATCTGGGGCTTCCAGAACGTTGACAAAATCGTTCCGACTGACCCGATCAGTAAGGGTTCCGAAATATCCAGTCTGAAGTCTAAACCATGCAATTTCGAAGACTTCAGACTCAACGTCCCAAAGGACATGCCTATGGACCTGCCATCGTTTCTCTCGCAGACCGAAACCGATGGGCTTGTCGTGCTCAAGGATGGCTTTGTCGTTTTTGAGCATTACGGTCGGAGCAACACCAAATCGTCCGTTCACGCAACATTCTCGCTATCAAAATCATTCCTCGGTCTTCTCTGTGGCGTCCTCGTGGAGCAGGGCAAATTGGCTACCACCAATCTAGTCTCATCGTACATCCCAGAGGTTAAAGGGTCTGCCTACGAAACCGTGACGGTCCGACAGTTGCTGGATATGCGATCAGGCGTCAATCACAACGACGCGTCTCCCCGTTATCGCAGTGCTACAGGCCTATATCCTCTGGAGCCGCACGAGCAACCAACGGATCTGCACACTTACATTCCCACAATCCAGTCTTCGCGGTCTGCGGCTGTCGATGGGCTGGATGGTCCGCCATTTGAATATATCTCCGCCAACGCTGACCTCATGGGTTGGGTCATTGAGCGAGCCTCTGGCCAAAAATTCGCAAAAGTGCTCAGTGAAACCATTTGGCAACGTATGGGAGCTGAAAGCGACGCTTATGTCACTGTGGACCGCAGTGGCAATGCCAGGGCCGCGGCCGGAATATGCGCTACTGTTCGCGACATTGCTCGTCTTGGTCAAGTCATCCTTCGGAGTGGCACGGGCATTGTGCCCGAGACCTGGATCCAGGATATTCTGCACGGTGGAAGTGAGGCCGCTTTTGCCGCTGGCTCGGAGAAGGGCGAATATGACCGGTTTTTCGACAATGTGGCGTACCGTTCCTATTGGATTGTGGACCGAAGCAGTCAAGTCTTGATGGCCTCCGGGACAAATGGGCAGCTTCTCCTTGTTGATTGCAAGAATGACATTGTGATGGCGAAGACAAGCTCGCAGCCAAAGAGGACGGACTGGGGAAAGATCCACCTTACCGTGCAAGCTTTCAAGGAATTCAGGAGACTCATAGATGGACAAGATCTGAGAGTTTAGTGAGAGAACTGACGGTTCAGAGCGGTGACAACGCCGAAAATTCTAGTTTCAGACCATGCATGCCAGCAATATTTGCAGGGTATTGCCTAAATCATCAATTCAAGGTTTTATCTTAGGGTGCAAAATACCTAGTATTGACATCATGCCCTGTTGTCCAAGATCCTCAGGTCTCAACAAAATCTTTCAAGTCGTTTTGAGGGATGTACATGACACACGCTGCACCTTCGTTCTTGCGATCCCAAGCCCATTTCTCTGCTTGTTCAGATGTCAATTCGCCTTTGAGCATCCTTGTGACGTACTTTCCGATCGTGGGGAGGAATTTCCAACTATGGAATGAGCCCCCTCCGGCAATGTACAACCCTTTGCACGCAGGATGAGGGCTGATAATCCAGTCCTGATTGGGTGTGACAGCATCCCTGCAAATACATGAATGAGATGTTCGCTAAATTAAGCCAGGAGATCCTGCACGTACCAACACATCCGATACGATTCAACAGTCAAACCGGGAGCATTCTTGCCGTAGACATGGTCCACTACCTTCCTCACACTTTGTTTCAATTGCTCGGGTACGTCGTGGCTCCACGTCGACTGCGTAATTCGTACAGGAGGAACAGAGATCATTTGGCCAGATGCCTCGTGATATTCCATGTTCGTGAAGCTGACTTCAAAGTTGAACTTCAACTTTCCGTCGGCCGTTGCCGGAATGCTCTCCCCTGCAGGCTAAGTCAGCGGAGTGGGATTTTTTCAGAGGGGAGTTCAATATCTAATACTCACCGTGTGTATGTGGCATGCCGAGAAAGTGTACTGGGGCGTCTCTGTACAAAGACAGATGCTCCGGGTCGCACTGAACTATGCAAGACGCTGCCGCTGCCGCCACCATTCGACCGTTTACTTGGATATCTTTCCTGCAAGGATCGCTGTCAGCAACCAGTTGAGCTGTCCAAGCGCCAGAACAGAGCAGTATGCTTCGAGCTCTGATCTCGTCACCGTCGACGGTCTTGATACCAATGCATGCTCCCTGATCGTCAAAAACCAATCTTTCCACTGTCGTCTGCACATATTTCACACCAGCTGCCAATGCTGCTTCAATGACCGCCCGCACTGCTGGATCGGCTTCTCCCCAACCACTACAGGGATTGTAGTAATTGTCTTTCACATCTGTCCAGTTGGCGTTCTTGAAGACAGGAAACCTCTCGCGCGCCTGACCCGGTGTAAGAATCTCCGCTCCCGGATCAATGCCGATCAGTTTGTAGTTATTAAAGCTGGAATCCCCCATACCCAAGTCCTCGGCGAACAGCATACCGGTCTTATGAAAGTAGGGCTCGTATAGAGGATCTGTGTTCCACTTTTCGAGGGCCTCTAGCGCTAGACGCATGTAGAAGATGTCGTCGTAATCAGCTCGAATGATTTTATTGAGATCGGACGAAGCTGCAGATGGGTAAGGGCACCTGGCGCGGTCAATGAGAAGGATATTGGCATCGGGGTCGCTTGTTGCAAGATATAATGCGGCAGAAACCCCGAACACACCCGCGCCGACGATAATATAGTCTGCCATAGCGCAAAATTGAAGATGAACAGCTTCAAAAGGGGTCTCGAAGTCTTCCAACCTTTTCAAGAGCCGTCCTTGACATTTTCAAAGCGATCGGGAGACAAACGCGCACATTTATACACGATCAAGCAAGATCTCCTCAACGATGCGCTGGCTTCAGTCACGTGACCTGCGGAATTACCCTGCGGAAAGCCGAACGAACGGAAACCGTCGGCGGTGGCTTTCAGGTGGCAAGATCGTAAGAGTTTGCATGTATGATAAAGTGGGTAGAGCGTGGTCTCATCATCCGTTGTCAGAACCGAAGGGAAGAGCGAGCAGAGAAAAGAGAAAAGAGAAAAGAGAGAAGAGAGAAGAGACAACAACACTAATCACATTGCGGGGGATAGCCCAGGCCCGAGCCGGGCTAGATGGGTCGTGCTGGTAAAAATAAACGAAAAGAAGCGACCAACGCCAGACGCCAGGCCTGCCACCTGCTGGTTTCCACGCCTTTTCCACCTGTAGCCCATGTACGAGTGTTTTGGGACCCCACGATGCCCAGTTCCAGACAAGAATTTCAACTACCAACGCCACTTTTACAGCCCGACCTGCATACCCCCGTCCGCCTTCAGCTACCCTTCGTGCTTCGGGGAAGCGGCAGCTGATCGTTTACAGCTTCCAGTCGTTTTTTCCGTTCAAGTGTCGTGCTTGAGAAGTCAGTCAAAAGTCTCACTTCTGGCTGAGGACATGACTGGCTGTGCTCACCTTCGGAATGACATCCAGTTTCAGCCCAGGCGCCGACAAATGAAAGGTCTCTATCCACCACTTTGATGGCTGCATCGTGGGTCTCACGCATGGAATTGATCTGCGTCGCTTGCTCCAGGAGCCTAGCGTCGGCGACGTCGGAGGGTTTTCCATTCTTACAGTTTCCGCTGTATACAATCCGCTCGTATGAGGATGGAAATTCGTTGATTTCGGATTCCCATGAGTCGATAGCTGTTGGAGTACGGCGAGCAGCGTACTGGTCTTCGAGATGACGAAGCCCATATTGAACAAGAGGTTTCACTGGACGAGAAGAAGAAGCCTTGATCTGTTTGTTTTGTCCATTTCCTGTGCAGAGCGATGTTGATGAATGTTTGGCTCCTGGGCCATGGCAGTTGCTGCTCGCCGACATGTTTCAGCAGCAACTTGCGGTACAATTGTAGCAACCAGCAGGTGGGTGTAATGTGAATCGGAAGTGTTGGATGATCTGACGAGTGTGAGGTGGGCTGATGTGGTAACAAGTTTGTATTTATACCCAAAGCTTCTTGGTGGACATGGACAATATGAGGAAAAGGAATTATAAGTTGCCTAAGCTACTCCACGAGTGAAGACCTGAGAAATACCAGATTGCCCCGGGCGACGTCTAAAAGTGGTAGAGATAATTCTAGAGAATTTTGCGGGCAACAAGAAGCCGTACCTTCATGGACTCCCAACCACATATATTCGTATTCAATCCAGTTTTGAGTCAATGATCGTTGTTTGAGGTCGTAGCAACGGCAAGCTTTGGGGGCTTTTCGTCCTATGGATGTGTTCGTTTGCCATCACTTCTCGCACAATGTTATCTCTTTTCCTACAAACATCAGCAAGGCCACGGACTTTGTTCCCGCCTTAATCGCTAGCAGTCCTGGAGCCGCTGCGAGCAATTCTTAGTAGTTGATGAATGCCAGCGGTTATTACTATTTCTCCAAGACGTTCTCGCTTTTCGCACGAGATCAGCGGCTGTGAAAAGTGTAACTTCAACTTTCGACCGAGCAATCAACAAGGCTGCGTGGCTTTAGCTCCTAGAGTAGCCTCAGCGAATCGGAGGTCGTAATGAAGGAGGAAACGGTCGTATAAGATTGCGAACTTGAAATCCGCAGCCGGTTGACCACACCCGCTGCGTAGCCGATCATCGCACGTCAAGGGGCAAGCGGGTCAATTGGCAGACTTACAATCATGCTTGTGACCCCCATGACATAGCTCGGAGAGGTTGACCTGACAGATCCTAGAGCGAACTATCCGGAGCCTACAATCGGATAGTAGGAACTGATGAACTATGCAGCCGAATGCCTTCTTGTACCTATAGTCCTATGTGACAACGACTCAGCGCTTGAGAAAGGAAGAGTCTTCTCCTGCCCGAGGCTCTCCGCCTTTGTCACGTGCAGCTTGGGCGTCATGGTATGGGAGCCGACAGCCTTGTGCCCCTTTGCCTCCCTTTCCACCCTTCGCGTTCCTTGGGTCTTCCATCCGATTCAGGTCGGGGACCCAACAGCCCTGGACGTAACGGTATGTTCGTGACACGAACGCCTAATTCCATGCCTTTATTAAGGTTTGTATATGGTCTCACGAGCCTGAGACTCGCCAGCCGAAACCTAAAGGGATGTAGAGTCTATAATGAGCTGCTTGAGCGAACCCGGTGAATGGTGGTCCATAAAGGAGATGTAGGATGTTCAGATCAATATAGATTGGGTACTGTGCTAAGATGATCTCGTGCTGTGAACTTCTGTGGAACATGCAAATGCACCCATGAGAACGACCAAGCTCACATGAAACCGCCATCAATCTGTGTTCCGTAGCCCGGCCGGAGCGTTGTGCGGTACGTCAGTTTGATGTCGATGCAGCATATCTAGTCGTGAGAAACCGGTCTTGTTTGAACAACCCGGAAGATTACACTTGTGTAGTTTAAGGTGCTTCTCTAAATGCGCTCTGCATTCATCAATTAGAAATCAGCCATCGATGGTCTCCAGTGTTGGATACATACTTGAAAGCAGAGTTCCTCTCGAATAGGACCAAAGACTTATCCTCGGAAACACCGCCTTTGGTACAAGCTGGTCCATAGGGACAATGATGCATGCCTTTACCTCGATGATTTACCTCGTCAAGCAATCTCTCTGCGACCGAATCCAAAGAATCAGTCGTCTCAGGTAATGTCTCGTTGTGATTTGTAGCTTCTGCTGTTGGCGATTGTGCGCGCAGAGATGGTCGTGCAGCCGGGTTGAAAGTGGCCGCAACCGAAGATGGCGCAATACCAGGCCTCGTGTCGACCCCGATAGGTCTGGTAGTGCATTTTCCAAAGGTCTTTTGGCTTCTTGATGCGCTGTGCGATGCTGCTGTACGCCCTTGCCAAGCTAGACATATATCTTTACTTGCGCATTCGAGCTTCTCCGCCAAGGCCCTAGCACCGGTCAGCAAGTGTGTTGAGATGATTTGGCAAGACTAAACTTCAGGGTTGAATGCTTGGCGGTCATGCCATCCAAGAGTCCAAGTTCGGACAGGTCTGTTTGACTGTTCATTTGATTGACGTTGAGCTGTGCATATGTATGAATATGATTGCCGTTCGTCATCCTGTAGGCTAACTGGGCAATAATATCTGTCGCGTGGCACAAATACTCACCCATATCCGTGAGCAGACAACCTGAAGGTTGAAAATCGGGAAGCAGCATGTTGATTTCGACGAGTTCTTTCCGAATGATCATGCCAAGCCAGGAGTCTTTGCTGCTTCTTTCCCCGACTCTGAGCAGCTGTTCCGTGAAGGGAATGAGCGGGGAGTCCATGTGTGCTTCTGCGTATGTCAATTGCTTCCACGAGGGACACAGGGCTGTCGGCTGTGGAAAGAGTAATATATTCTCGTACGCATTTCGTGAAGATGAAACCCAATGAATACGAGAGAGTGCGAGAACAAGGGCGAGAACTACGCTATCGTGCGCAGTTGCAGGGTCGTGGTGGGGCAACGAAGGACAAAGAACCGCTAAGGCACGGGCCCGTCCAGAAGGCCTGGATCGTTCCGTCGACCCACCATAGACGCCTCTACTCCCGCTGAACGGGGGATCAGAGCAGGGGTCCGGCATGGGGCGCTGTATTGGGTCTGTCATGCGACAAGAAGCTAAAACCCTGGAAGGTGCCTCCATGGCTCTCCACCGCCATAAAGAAACATCCTCCTAGCCACGGGAGCGGACTCGATTCACCTGTTGTGGGCCCTTTCCTAGGACTAAGCCAGACGCTGAGCGCTCATATTCTCCATAGCTTTCCTCGCAAAGATAGAAGTCTGTCCACTCTTTCGCCGGCTTCCAGTTCCCAGACCTGTTTCGCCACAAGCAGTTGCTCTTAGGGCATGGCCTCCGATGGCGGAAACTACGCAGCTGAGAGAGAAGAGTTTGAGTGTTGGTGGTATCTTGCGTGAACATGTAGACGATGCAGAGCTGGATGAATGGGGCCATAACGTTTCCGAAAACCTCCTCGCCCAGACCTCGTTGTTCTCGCTGACACAACCGCACCAACCTGAACCATCATGCAGCTTCGGTACTTGCACAGGTCATGGTGCGCCGAGGGGCAGCAGGAAAAGACGCTCGTCTACCCTTTCCATCTTGAAGTCGTACACAGGCTGACTCTCGGGTAGCACGCGACAGTGACGATGCGGCTACTTGGCCACCGCCTGTTATTGGCTCGGATGAGCAATCCAAGATGCTTCGGGAGCTCTTTCCTGAGCTATTCCCACAATCACCATCTATTGAGGGTCGGCATCCGTTTCAAGCCAGAGAAAACCCTTATCTTGAGGGTCAATTGGCAGTCACGGAGAGGCACTCTTGCTTGAGGAGAGTGCGTCGACTCGACACCGGTGTCGTCAATGGCTATCTCAAATTCATCATGAGATCAACAGACCATACCGACTCTGAAGACTTTTCTCATCGTGTAACAAGCAGTTACAAGGATATGGCAGTCCACCATCGAAATCCCTACATGCCTGAGTTTCGGCCCGAAGATAATGTCACACGACTGCCTCAAGGATTCGGAAGCAATGCGAAAATTGACAAAACCGACCGGAAGATATTGAGGTTCTGTATGTGTTCCTGTGCCTGATTCTGTCTCTTCCAAAAATGCTCATGGATAACACCAGATACAGCGGCAATTTGTGGCGGCCGCACTCTGCTACCGAAGACGAATGCTTGGTTAGATCTTGGCAGTGTTATTGATAGCGATGAATGTGCAAGACATGCGGCCCTCGCCTTTTCTGCTGGCTATATGCTCGATTACATTCCGAGCGAAAGGCTTCGAGTCAGAGCGAATTTTCACTACAAGAAAGCCAGCGAGCTGCTCACCTTGGCTTTGGCCAATCCCAATATCTACGAAGTTGGCAAGGAAGACGGTGTCGTGACCGCCCTGCACCTTTTGTGGAGCGATGATGTGAGTAAATCTAGCCGCATATCCGCTTGAGTCTTGAGTCTTTACCTACACTGACATCATGGACAGATTGTGCAATGGGAACTTCGAAGACCCAAAGACAAGAAGCCTCGTTGGCGATGTGGAACACAGACCGCAAAGGCAATACTGGATGATACTGATCCCGGTTATCGATATTGGCATCCAGAGAATGTCCAAGTAACAAGTACTAGACGAAGCAACGCAAATATGTGCGCTTATGCAGAGATCTGTGCGCTTCCGATCACAGAACTTTGCATTGCAGATATCGACAAACTTTATCCCTGGCTTCTGGGTGGCTCAGAGGAAGATGTACGAGAGATCCACGGTGGTACTGGCGTTTGTCCAAAGATCTTGCATATATATGCGCAGATCACGCAGCTATCTGCGCGCATCATGGAGGTTAGTCCATCCATCCATACCGTGCCAACGTATTGCTTGATTGACAATATCTCGAGGACCCCGATTCGTCGATCCTTCCACATGCTGCTGACGCGATTATGACTCAGTTAACAAACTTCAGACAAGTCTCAGAACTTTCTAGGGGTTATGAGACGACAGATGAGCTCCTCAACGCATGCATACTCGATGATCGCGCGCTAGTGCAGTGTGCCACTAAAGTGACCGAGCTTACGGCAGAAACCTGGGTACAAGCAGCCCAAATATATCTTTGCTGCAGATTTTACAGGTGCGGACATGTTTTGCTTACGATGAAATCCCAACCAGACTTGATCTAACCATGCGTTAGGATGCCAAGATATCACCCAAAAGTCTTGCAAAGTCTGTCAGTGTTGCTGCGATGTGTTGAGCGCATGCCTACGAGTGGAGAGCTCTTCACTGCGCAATCTCCGTTTTTCTGCATCTTCATGGCAGCCCTCGTGGCTTATCGTCATGAAGACCGTCTTGTGCTTCGCAACTGGTTTGATGCCATAGTGTCAGGGGCCAGTGGAAGATCGGTAAGCGCTGGATCAACATTCTGACTTTTATCTCAGTCTGATGTTCTTATACAGAGTGTACCACCTATTTACAAGATTGCCCAGGAATTCTGGATTTGGATTGACGTGCAGCATTATGCCATCCCAAAGGATGATGTCGGTGATTTCACACTGTTGAGCGAGCGTACTCCTTGGTGGGAGAACATGGTCGAGTGGCTTCTGGAAAATTATGGAGAACTGAGTCTTGTTTAAGCAGAATGCTTCGTAACGGACAAAGAGTATCTCGATGAAATATCAGGAGCTGAGTATTTCCGCCGTTCGTTCTTTTCAAAAATCGTTTCCAGTCAGATAAATTACAAGGCCACATCAGAAGCCTACAATCGGACAGTAGGAACTGATGAACTGTGAGCAGCTGAATTCCTTCCTCTACCTGTAGTCCTATGTGACAACGACTCAACGCTTGAGAAAGGAAGAGTCTTCTCCTGCCCGAGGCTCTCCGCCTTTGTCACGTGTAGCTTGGACGTGATGGGTATTGCGAGCCGACAGCCTTTGTGCCGCTTTGCACCCTTCGCATTCCTTGGGCCTTCCACCCGATTCCGACTTCATCTCCACTTGAAGGGTTGATCAGTTGTACGAAGCAGTTCCAACATTTTGAAATTCTATAGCACCTGTCTGGCAAGCAAATTATCGGGGATTGGGATCCTTTCAGAGGTGGTTGGTCTTTTCTCGAGAGCTTGATATCTCACGGCCGGGTCCTGTCGCAGCTATCGAGGGGTAGGTTGTCACAAAAGCTGTGCCCGTGCTCGTGTCCGTCACAGAACTGTACGCTATATTATATCAAAGCCTATGTATCCACCGTCAGCGGACTCCTGAATGGTCTTCAGGTATAGCGGTAGACCTCCGGCATAGATCAGGGCCTCTCTTCGCTTCCCAGGAACGTTAGCACCTGCTAGAGTCAGCAGAGTAATCTCGATTCACGACATGCACGTCAAATGAGGAACCAGCCACAACTCCGTGGTTCGAAGCTCGTCACCGTCACCGTCTCCCGTAAAGACAATATTCTTCGATAACCTCTTCTCTCCCATTGAAATAGAGCTTTGTCTTTTGTGAGTGGAGACACTTACCGGTGTACCAAGAGTCAATTTTGTCCCGTAGGCTCCGTGCATGTAGCCGGACGACCGTTTCCTTCCAATCAAGCTCCGCATCCCGCTGCGGGTTGATCCTTGTTTGCCCAGCGCACCGCATCCGCTTCATCACCTCGACGATCCAGTCGCCTTGCGGCTGTATTAGGCTGGGTCCGTTGCTATATGCGGCAGGCGACTGCGGACCGTATGTGAAGAAGAGATTGGGCATATCGTTCACGCTTAGACCGAGGTAAGTGTAGACACCCGTCTCCCACTTGTTCCTCAGGGTCTTGCCGTTGAGGCCGGTGATGTTGATGTCATTATAACCGCCTGTGATTGGATGAAAGCCCGTAGCAATAGCGAGAATGTCTAACTCGTGTAGATCGCCATCTGTCGTTACAATCCCTCTCGGCGTAACATGAGAGACAGAAGTCTCCTGCAAGTCGACGAGCTTGACGTGCTGCTTGTCCATTTTTTCGTAATCTAGAGTCAGTGTTAGTATAGCCCATACCTCCGACACTGCTGCACAGTAGTAAACGTACAGTCTTGTTCCAAGCTCGGACGCTTGGCAAATAATGGATGCGGAGGCGTCAGAGGTGCCATAATGTCACGCTTCGCTGGATCGTTGATCCGAGCGCGAGTCTTGCGAGCCCAAAAGTCGTAGACCACGCGGTTGGCCTCCTCGTTTTCTAATGTGTCTTCAAATGTAAACATCAGCCGAAACCCGCCGAGGCGATAATGTTCTTCCATGGCCATCTCTCGCGCCTCGAACCCCAGATCGAAGGTGTTCTTGCCTGTGCCTTCGTAAAGAAAGCCGCCGGCATTGAGATAGCGTGCTTTCCCAAGGAGATTGCCCAAGAGTTTCGAGTCTTCGCTCGCCTGTGCTGGACTTAGAGGTGCTTGACTCATTGGTAGACACATGTTGGGCGTCCGAATGAAGACCTTAAGCTCTGCGGCTTCTGGTGCTGTCGCCTGAGCAATTTGAATCGCGGTAGCACCGTTGCCAATAACCCCGACCCTCTTGCCGCGAACGTCAATCGCATCGGCATGCCAGAAGGAACTGTGACACATGTAACCTGCGAATGAATCGAGACCCGGCCAGTCTGGAAAGAGCCTCTTTGCTGAAAATCCGAGACAGCAATGGAAAAAGCTCGAAGTAATGTGAGAGCCATCATCGCAGTCGACCAACCACTTATGCTCCGTGTCATTCCACGTAGCTGCAGTGACTGTCGTGTTGTAAAGAATATCTTTGCTGAGACCAAGGGTGTTGTTCACGTGGCGGAAATAATTCTGCAGCTCTGCTGAGCTAGGGTATTGTTCGCTCCATGTCCATGTACTGTAAACTTCAGGAATGTCTTTCGGGATCAGATGTCAGATAATCAGAACATGTTTGTGGGTAAATTATTTTCGCTCAGCTTACGCACCAAAAGCATAGATCGGGTATTGACTGTCAACTCTCGCACCTGGATAGTGGTTCCTTTTC
Source organism: Cladophialophora immunda (assembly GCF_000835495.1). Taxonomy (NCBI): domain Eukaryota; kingdom Fungi; phylum Ascomycota; class Eurotiomycetes; order Chaetothyriales; family Herpotrichiellaceae; genus Cladophialophora; species Cladophialophora immunda. Next base: position 6,058,143 of record NW_015622541.1, read on the forward strand.
GGAGATGAAGAGTGTCAGCATACTACAAGGACCTATTGTAGTGCAATAGCAAACGATGAAGTGCAGGATGTCTTTTCTTCGTCACCTACCAGTGCCAGACACCGCCCAGTTCACTTCCAGCTTCGACGATCTTAACTTTGAACCCCTCTTTACGGAGTCGATACAGGAGGTAGCATCCCGCGAAGCCTGCACCGACAACTACAGCATCCAAATCGAGGTTCCTGGGTGTATTTTGGTTTCCTTGCTTCATGTACATGCTAACAAGACCTTCATGGTCATTGGCGTATTCTTCAGCAACGTGTGTTTTGCCAATCGATCTTTGCATGGTTGAAAGGTCTGTCTGTTTCTTTGTTGTCGAGAAAGTCAGGCAAGAGGAAAGAGCGCAACTCTGAAAAAAATATGGGCAAAACCTACAGAGAATCTTGCAATCCCGTGCTGCCCAAGGTAGGCAGAATCCATTGGTGAACCCTGAAGGCATTCAAGCACTGCTGTCGGTAAGGAGATATCAGAGCGTCCAGTTAAATTTTTTGCGGCACTTTCGCTTCCTTTCGCGACTCTCTTTCCTGAGATCAGATCTTCCTGGAATATCACATGCTAACATTCTTGTCGTTGTACAATTCCCCAAACGACTATTGCATGCTGTGCAAGAGCTGTGTGATGCGTCGAAAGAGCGCTAGCACCAACTGGAATTACCGTCGATGTACTCCGTACGGGTGGATGGTTGTGAATGGAGAGGCTGAGGAGAAAGAATCCAGGCGCACCCGCGCACGGCACCCATCTTGGCTTAGTTCACGAGCATACGGTAAGCGTGGCTCACAAACAAAGCGAGAAAAGAGAGAACAATTTGAGGCTCGGGCGAAAACATCCGCAAAAAGTCCGGGGTTCAGGGTTCAATTGATGCAGGGACTGCAGAAGAAATCACATCCGTGATATTAGTAGTCAGCACTTCTGGTCCGAGCAAGAACAGGGATAATTTCCAACGGCGGCGTAATTTTCGGGAGCACCGCAAGCCTCGCGTACTCAGCCATGTCATATTCTTGCGCACTGACCTTGAGATTGGTTTCGGGGTAATTAATGTTTGCAGCGAAGTTGTCTTTACTAGCTTAACAGTCGAAAGATGAGATGATTGCCATCCCCAGCATGATTCTTTATATTTGGTGGGTATTCCACCGATGTTCTAAACGCAGCCAGAGTAACTCAAGTTGGTTACATGTCTCTGTCATTTCATTGTTTATCTTTCGGTTCTAGCGGTGTGGGTCGGGGTCAAGTGGGACGTTGTTCAAGGGTGGCGTTTCTCCCGCCCGAAATCGAACAGCACTCTGGTCGGGCAATGCTGAGGCCATCAGAACATCTGCCTAGGCCTCAGGATACGAGATGCATGTGGCCACGACTCTTGTGGCCACGTCGCCATTGGGTTTCTACTACCTAATGTACGTTAGCCTGGTATAGCTGTCCAATTTGCGAGCTTACTCGGGCTCTGATCTCGGCCTGGTTGTCCAATGCGAAGTGAAGATGGCTTGCAGGTGATCATAGTTGGCGTACGGGGTTTTTGAAGCACAATCCAAGTTTTACCCTCACTGTTAACAATCGTCACAGGAAGTGATGCGACTTTTGGGTCACTAATCACCCGAACGGCGAGCTGATTGATTGTCATTTGATACTGAAGACCGCTGACGAATACCCTTCTTTCCGGAGGATTTGGCAGTCACACAGCTCATTGCCGCATTCGCCATGTAGAGTTCATTTTTGCATCCGATTGTGTGTTCTACTTCCAAAGTCCACACAGCCCACTCTCAGACGGTCCTAGAACGGGATCGTTCTCCGGCTTCGGAACACTCCATACCTTCTCAAACTCCCCACTGTGATCGCCGCCTACGGCGAAATCCCAGACCCCGTGTTGCGGATAAGCACCCATCATGGTGAAGCCTGATATCTCGATGTCTTTTAGTGCTTGGTTGACGTCCTCGGCATCGATTCGGTGACCATCCCCAGGCGTGAGCAGTTTCAACTCAGCGGAAGGGACAGTATCGAAGGTCTTATGGGCCATACCAGCTGGTATGATGAAGACGTCGCCTGCTTCTGCGTGCAATTCAACACCACCGTCTTCTTTGGCGGAGCCATGGGTACTGGCATCGAGATCAGAGCTTGTATCCGCTACACCGAAGCGAATGGTTGCTGAGCCCGAGAGCACAGCCATGCATTCATGGGTTTTGGAGTGATAGTGAGACGTTTGAGTAGGACCGTAGCGCCAAATCCACTGGATTTGCCATCCATTTCCTGAGAAAAGGTCTTGAATTTTGGCTGCATCACATTCCGCTTTGTCTGCGAGGAGGCGAGGGTAGTGCAACAATGGATAAGGTGAATTGGGCATGAGCGAGGTAGGTGAGAGGTAGTACTTCTTAACCTCGACCATTTTTCAATTGCTGTTTGCTGGAATCTCTGCCCCCCGGCCGCTGAAAATTGGCAGTTAGTGGTAGATAAAGGGAGACAGTTGAGACGTGTAAGTTCAGCCGTTGATTGTTCGTACGGAAGCGTAATGAACCTTTCCGTTTGCTGAAGCAGCTAGGCTCGCTCCCCTGCTATCTGCCGAGTCTGATGTTCTTCACATTGAGAAGCAGCCGACACGTCAGCAGCAGAAAGAACGGCCGGCTGGAAAGATTTAATCCTGACCGGTGTAGCCTGCAGGCATCGGGGCAAGTTGCGGAGGCAGTGAGGCGTAGCGGGGCAAACCTGGTAAGGAGTGTCTCTTTTATGTCAAGGAGACAGGGATGCAAGGTTGCTAACCCTCACCGGCCACCAATTTCACCCAATGAAATCAATGTTGAGAGCCGCGCCAACAATTGTCAGTATATCGCAACTAGAGCTCTAAGAAGTCCGCTCTAAAGAGGCTGGAGCTATAAAGGAAGCATCTTGGATGAGGAGGTGGTTGGATCTGTCCGCTGCATAGTTGTTTACGCTCGAGCATTTGGAATCCAACCTAAGATATACTCATTCGCAGACGCTGTAATGGACGGAAGCAAACTTCACAAACATCCCGCAGAGGACCTCGAGTCTCTGTTGCCAGCTATCGGAACAGTCATCAATGTTTGTGGTGGGGATGAAGGCATCTCCAAGACCTTCAGAGATATATTGCATCAGAAGCTACTGTGGACAAAAGAAGAATATTGCCCGATCGGCAAGCCACAGCGTCTACTTCCGTCGCCACTGTTCTCGGATACCGAGGGACTTCGCACCATGCGTGTCATCAGCCGATTACCCACGTACTACATGACCGACTGTGAGGTGGAGCTTTTCGAAGCTCGTGGCCACGAGGTTGCCAGTTTCGTGCCTTCAAAGGCGATACTCGTTGACCTTGGATGCGGGTATGCTTACAAGACTTCCGTAACGTGATACAATCATGGTGCTAATTACTTGTAGTGATATTCGAAAGGTCAAGCCTCTCCTGGACTGCCTAGAGCACCGGAAGATGGACGTGTGGTATTTCGCTCTCGATCTTTCCAGAGAGGAGCTTGAGCGCGGCATGCATTTGCTGACACCACATTACCAGCATGTAAAATGCTACGGCCTTTGGGGGACATTTGATGACGGCTTAGCCTGGCTGAACTCTCAACCTCTTGATAACCCCAGGTTCTTCATGTCACTTGGCGCAATATTCGGTAACGACCATTTCAACGAGGCCGTCGCACGTCTGTCAACATGGAAGAATCATGCACTCCGGGGCAAAACAGATGTCATGTTGCTGACGATGGACGCAACCACCGACACAGAAGCTATATGGCAATGCTATCACGATCCTGATGGCTTGTTCGAGCAGTTCATTCGCAATGGGTACAGACATTCCAATCGAATCTTGAACCATGATTGGTATCGCGACGAAGACTGGGAGTTTTTGGGCGTCATGCAGGAGGAGCCACTGATGCACCGATTTGTCATCCGAGCAATCAGGGATGTCGCATGCCCTCCATTGAATTTGGAGCTGCCTGCCGGCACAGAAATCGATTGCTATGAGGGTTTCAAATATTCTCCTGACTTTATGAGAAGACAGTTTGCAGAATCCGGTTTCCACGAGGTAGCATGCTGGAAAGCTCCTCGAGCACAGATTTGTGAGCCAACAGATCATATGCGCATTGAGTTTCGAACTAATGTCCGCGGCTTCGGCCGTTCACCTAGATCAATATCTTCTTGTCCCCAGTGACGCGCAGAAGGCCCTGCCCGTTGCGGATTCACGTTTCGGCTGGCAAGGCTGACTAAGGTCAGGTGATTATCAGATGAGGGAACATGGGATGCATGGAGCAGCATTGCATGAGAGTAGCAAGGCATGGAGCAGAATTGCATGAGAGCTGCAATGCACTGGCGCAGCATTGCAACCACTATCACTGCTTTGAAAAGAGAGGTTGAGGCATATAGCAGTGCCTGGGGCGCCCATCTTCCATCAATCTTCGCAGTCGACTTCATGGTCATACTGATCCCTGCCTTTCAGATACCCTGATGCAAGTTCCTACCCTCTCTACTAACCCCAGCATTGTGCAACTTTTTGTCCAAGTTATCACTAAATCTGGTAAGACCCGAGCTCACCCGAGCTCAGGTTCTTTGACACCACACTGATGGTCTTCGGCAGCCCTTTGAGGTCTTATCCCAGCCCCTGTTGTTGGCTTGCGGCAGTCAGATTCGGTCAACACCACGACCTCGCTGTCGCCACCTATGCAAAACCTCAGCCTTGTGGAGCCTTGTGTTGGTCCTATCCACTCCTTTGCCAAAGAATAAATGCGCATTTGCTGGCTTGCAGGTACCGATTTTGCTGGAACTAACTACCGTCTTACACGACATGCCTTGGTAAGCAGCGGGTGAAGCGTTGCCCAGTCCGTTCTCTCAGTAAACTCTCAGATCTTGTCCATCTATGAGTCTCCTGAATTCCTTGAAAGCTTGCACGGTAAGGTGGATCTTTCCCCAGTCCGTCCTCTTTGGCTGCGAGCTTGTCTTCGCCATCACAACGTCATTCTTACAATCAACCAGTAGAAGCTGCCCATTTGTCCCGGAGGCCATCAAGACTTGACTGCTTCGGCCCACAATCCAATACGAACGGACCGAATCAGGAACTCAGCATCTCCTGTGAGCCGGACTGGAGATGGTGGTGAAAGGAGCGGTACTTCGGCTGAACAAATCTCGCTCTTGATAACTGGCACGAACCAAGAAATTGTAATAATCCCGCATCGACTCTGCTCAGCGCAGCACACAGGAGAGGAGGTGACCACTGTCTCAATCTGGAAATGAACTGTGGACCAATCAAAACCGTCGACGTCATTTGGTTGGTCAGCTTTCTGGCAGGCTTCGATAATGGAGCATCCAAAGAGTGGAAGGACAATGACATCTCTTCAAAAGCTTCCACTCTGGGATGTACTGACTGCCATTCTCATGCCAGGAACCTCGAATTCATCGCTGTTAAGCTCCCGTTATGTCATCACTCCTGCAGCAGCACCACGGTAACAGGACACCAAGCTCTGAATTGGGAAACCGTGTGCCCTTGTGGAATATACGCGCCCGCTGAGATAATGTGGAAAGCGAAGGAACTGCTCTGTCAAACACGAAGTCAAACAGATACCTAAGGTCCAAGTCGTGTAAGTATATAATAGAGCCATTCTCGTGCATCAAGAACTGTTTGTCCATCATCGCAAGCGAAAGCCAGCAAGATACCAAAGCAATTCCCCCAGCACAGTTGTTGTTCTCATCCTCAATCAAGCCAACACCGCATTCACAAAGCCATCATGTCCTTCGCCAATACCGTTCTGGTGACTGGAAGCAAATCTGGCATAGGCCGAGGGTTGCTTTCCACATACGCCGCCCGGCCCAACACACTAGCCATTGCCGCCATCCGAGATGGGCCTGATTCGGGGACTGCCAAAGCCCTGACCTCCTTACCTGTTGGTCCTGGCAGTAAGATTGTGGTCGCCAAATACGACGCCTCATCAACGACAGCGGCGGTTGACCTTGTCAAGTACCTCGAGTCAGCTCACAACGTCAATGCCCTCGATGTCGTGGTGGCCAACGCTGGCATATTGAAACACTTCGGTCCTGCTAAAGAAGCTGCTGCGGAGACCATCATGGAGCACTTGCAGGTCAACACTTTGGCGCCAATATTGCTCTACCAGGCCACCCAAGAATTGTTGAATGCCTCGAAGCAGTCGCCAAAGTTCTTTATCATCTCCTCCAGTATCGGCAGTAACGGTCTTCAAGACAACTATCCCTTGCCAATGATCGCGTATGGCATGTCAAAGGCCGCTGTGAACTGGGCAGTCAGCCGCATTCACCGTGAGGAGGATCGGATTGCTGTTGTCGCCATGCAGCCCGGTTGGGTTCAGACAGGTACGTGTGTTGTACAACCCTTTCCTTCCCCCCCACAACAACCATGCTGACCATGGATTGAAATAGCCATGGGTAATACCGCCGCCGGCTTCGCAGGTATGAAGGCAGAAGAGGTTCCAGTCAAGTTGGAGGATTCTGTCAATGGTTTAATATCAGTATTCGACAAAGCCGATAAGGCCGCATACAGCGGAAAGTTCTGGGATTACACTGGAGTTCAGCTGCCTTGGTGACCTCGGACTGTCAAATAAACAAGATAGAAGCCTGCGATAACAAGATAAATTGATTTCCTTAAGCTCGCACACTCATTGTTGTTTCCGGAACCATAGTACTTGTAGTTGCTTCGATCAATCGCGGAGGGTGAGCGATCCAATACCAGCTCATGGAAGGGAGCAGATACCCGTTCGTCAAGGAGCTGATACTTCTCTTATTTCTCTCCCGCGAGCGGGAAGTTACATGGCTTGAGAGCAGGAGAAGGCCACCTGAAGAGCCGGTGGCTAATGCTCAAACGCGTATTCGCGTAAGGAGACGGGTTGAGGGGTACGAGAATACGGGCGTATAGGGACATTTTATTCTCCTATCTGGTGCCATCTTGCAACCCCCTCTAACCGAATGTTTGTCGTCATTCTTGCCCCCCAGCCACAATTAACGCGCACCAAGCCTGCCTCTAGACGCGGGGCTTCAGCTCCGTACACCAAACCGCTTTGATCATTAGAAAGCCCATAGCCGAGCTCCCCTATTCATCAATCAGAAGGGGTGTGGAGTTTGGAGGCAACACAGCCACCATTGTCATGTCGGAGCAAAGAAACCTTCTCGGTGCCGCTCGGAGCAAGACTGGTAATTGCAGCCAATTGAGGTACCCAAAGCCGACAGCAATTTGCTCTCTCATCTCTTGTTTCAGCATAAAATGCTATGCTGCCTAGATGGCCGTGGGCAGCCTTAATGTCGGATTCCAGGCCTCAGGCGTGGTTTATGTAAACGCCCCATCCCAACGAGTGATGAGAAAAAACAAAAAGCTCTTCTAAATCATACCACCATCTGTGCGCGTCATTACCGACAAATCTAGCGAAAGGAACAAGATGGTTTATAAAGGGCCCAGCAAAGGATGTCACTCGTGTCGGAAACGACGTGTCAAGGTACATCTGAGATTCGTCGGGCGCTTGCTCAACACCATACTGATTGATCTAGTGCGATGAGAAACGGCCTCACTGCGGCAATTGCGTCAAGAGAAAACAGCAATGCCCGGGTTATCGGGACTTCTTCGACGCTGTCCATAAAGACGAGACTTTCCTCACCTCCCATAAAAGCGCCCCGAAACGACAGAAGAAGGTACACAGTCCCGCCAGCGATTCTTCGGACAGCTCTCTCAGTCTCCTCAGCGCACCATCGCCGAATTATGTCGACCGTGCCCTTGACATTGCGCTCTTCACCACACCGTCTCGGAATATCGAGATGGAATCATTGGGTTACTTCTTTACCAACTATGTCAACATCCCCCGGGATCCGAGTACCAACATCTTCATCGAACACATCCTTCCCATCTACCTCAACACAGCGCCCAACTCCGCGTTGGCTGAAGCTATCAATGCCGTCGCCATCAACATCACGTCAATGTGGATGTCCCGATATGTGGACTCTTATCGTGCCCGGGAAGCATACGCAAAGGCCGTGACTATCCTCAAGTCCTTGCTGCAAGATCCCGTCGAATCCAAAACGGATGAGACCCTCGCTACTGTGTTCATGCTGGACTTTTATGACTCCCTCAATCGACGCTTCGTACACTTCGTCGACACCGGTACCCATCAGCAAGGTGCGGTGGCCTTGCTCAAGCACAGGGGGAGAGATGGCTTCAAGACTCCGCTGTCTCAACGGCTCTTCAATGCTATGAGAAGCCGTCACATCAATTATTCATTGCAGTTCGGGAAAAGGGTGGCGCTGGATCCAGAACTCCTAACGTGCGATACTGCAGTTCTCCCTTCTGCAAAGCTGGACCTTTTGAACGTGGAGCTCGCAGATTTGCTTGTGTTGGCTCGAGACGGTCCCGAACTCGCCGGCCTCAGCTTAGCCGACTTCTACCGGGTCATTTTGGACAGGGCGCTTGCCCTCGAGAAGAGACTGCAAGCTTGGATGGATGCCCTTCCCAAATCATGGCGACCGGTATCGATCCCAGCGTCCGAACTCCATCCCTCCATACGTGACGCTGGGGTTTACGAAGGCATGTGCGACGTATATTCCTCGCTCGCAGTCTCTCATGTCAATAATGCTGCTCGGAGCTCGCAGATTGGAACAATCCGTCTGATAACAGTCTGCGCGAATGGCCTGAAGGACCTCGGTCTTGCCGTTGACCCCGAGGTCGAGCCATATATTGACCGGCAGATTCAAGAGCTTGTCGACCGGTTCTGCGCCTCGGTGCCGTTCCATCTAGGCAACAGAACAAGGCCCGCATTCCCCGATGAGCACAGAGAATACCCTCAGATTCCCGCGGAGCTTCGGCGGCTGGCGAATTACGTTGACCCGTTCGGAAACGAGGTCGAGATGACTATGGAAGACCATGTGCGCGCCGCCGCGGCTATAGGTGGCTGGTTCATCATGGTGCCTCTCGCAGGGTTTCTCAGGGCTCGAGCCATGGGAATATCGAAGACACCGCCGGGGCCACTGGTGGGAAAACTCAGAAAGGGTCAGGCTGCCTGGGTCCGTGGCCAAATGGAACGGATCCAGAAGATCTATTTGTTTCCGACCAACGGGAGCCCGACTGAGCATGACTGGAAGTGTATCCTCAAGCAGTTCTGCGATGCTCATGGTACTGGCCATAATTTGTTTCAACCGTTGTCTTTCAATCAGAGAATGTGGACGACTTGAGGGGCACGGCATAAATTTTCACGCTTTGGGGCTCTCGAACGGCGGGAAAGACGGAGGTTTGCCATGTGAACTCTCTGGGTTCGGAAGGCATGGCATTATTAAATTCTCACCACGTTAATGCGAGATGAAGCACGACATGTTTTTCGTACTGTAGGGCTACAACATTCATGGATGAATGCCTACGGCTGGCGCTAATGGCAGCGAGCACGAGGATAGACCGTAAGTGTACAGTGTCTTCTTCGTATTCCTGAGCTGAAGCGCACTTCGGACGGCTTGATCATTGCCTTATTCTCGTATGCGTAGTTTGGCTCGTTGTCTGACACCGATTTAACGCCTCCCTTGCCCTCTTCTCACATCTTATTGGCGTGCTGCATCCCCTCTTTACACCCATTCCTCCCGTAAGGTTATGGGACCCGGAGCCGAAGGAAGAATAAGCCTGGAAATAAAAGTGCTGACATACATTTGCTGGGAAATGGAGGTAGGGGCCTGTTTTCTGCTTTCGGGCCTCCTGTCTCCCGTTTTGGGAAGACCATTCGAGCCATGTGGGTTGGTCCTGGAGCGAAGGCGGGCTAAGCGAGGCTCCGGCGGTGCGGGTATGCATGCGAGGTTGCATAAGTGAGGCCTTGGTTCCCTCCTTTTCAACCCGAAGGCTTTTCTTGAATGACAGAATAATATCATTGCGCGGGCTTCTTAGGTGGTGGTGGTTGCGTGGATGGATGGTGCTTTTCCATCCATGGCTGCTTTGACCGTGGTAGGCGATGATAATGTACTCGTACTCGATACCAAGAACCAACAAGCGATAGAGCGTCTGATTGATAACCACTAAGCAAGCGTCCTGTGAGTAGAATTTCTCTGCAGCCGAGGAAGACGTGCCAGTCTCGGGGTCTTGGCAGTGTCGCCCATCAACACCTGAAAGCCTCGGATCGCATCTCTTCCTGACTTTTCGTCCTTCTTCACCACTACCCACACATCTCAGTCCAAACTTCTCCTTCATCTATCCATTGGATCATCGGAGGGCCCGGTCTTTTACTATCACTAGACTGGCGTACATGACAACGAGATGTTCGTGCTCTGTGGTGCTTCATTCCAGCATCTGACGATCCCTAAGCCGATGTACTGTTCTTTACATCGTCTAGACTTTCCATCAGTGGTTCTTCTGGATATTACCATCATTCATCTCAATAGCACTGAATTCTGAATCTCCTCAGTCACCATCACGCCCAGCGACCTGAATTAATCAAATGAAATGTGCTAGCAGGCAATGTAGAGCTTGGTTATCTTGAACACCAATTACTCAGACATTTATCTCGATACTCTGCTCTCGCTAATCCAATCGTAACAGACAAATATTTGGCGGCATGCGAGAACCAGCCATTTGACGACCACTTACTGGCCCAGATACGCATTGACTATGCGCAGAAAAATAAAACAGAGCCTCCCAGAGTCTTTCCTGTAACTGTTTCCTTTCCACAGGCCTCTCCGTATACCGTCGAAGAAGACCGAGAGGGGACACACAAAAGCATCTGAGCCGTGCTAATACAAGCTGACGGTCTTCATGAAACATTGCGCTGAAGAGGCTGGATTGCCGTTCTAGCTTCTTTGGTACATCCAAGAAGACCAAGAAGCGCCTGAAAACCGGCCCAAAAGCATAATACACGCTGAAGACAGTCTACCTAATCCGTCATAGGGAAGAATACTGGAACCAAGCACGAATCGCCGAGAGTGGCACGAGCTGCTCCCCTCTCATCCACAAATCAGACCCACTACAAGATATTCCTCTTTGCTCGACGCGAATTGAGACTCGAGGCATACAACAGTTTATCCCACCCAATTATCACCGTTAGATGGACGTCCCTGGATCGAGATACGCGAGCTTATAACCGGATATCAGCAGGAAACATTTCCCGGTCTCGTGGCACATCAGGCTTGAGTGTTGACTCAAAATCTCCATCCCAATACGGTCAGACTTCTTCAGCCGCCACGAAGAAGAGAAGAGACAATCTGCGTCTGTTTCGCCCTGGATACGAGGCGGAAACTTGCGCCTGCCTTTCAAAGATGATGGCTCTAACAGTGTCATGGTTCACTGACTCGCTGAACTTTATTCAACAGGTTGGACCTCACACCCTCGTTCCAGACCCTGCTCTACACAGCCTATTGCTAGTCTCGCTCATGTGGCGGGTCTCGTCTGACGATCAGACGATGTGTGTACCTGAGAGTTGGTCTGGATTTCCGAGAAACTTTCGAGTCCCCAATCAAATCTCGAAACATCCCTTTATTGACTCGGAGTCCGCGCAGAGTGACCGCTGCCTCGACCTTTGGGAAGTCCACTTTCGTGACTGGTCCAGGACCGGCGTCTCCCCCACAAACTCAAAGGCTTCCCCATGATCTCTCCACGTTTTCTGAACCCGCCGTTAAGAGGATGGCTCTGTTATCCAGCTCTGACTCTCGAACATCTCTGTGCAATCTCAGCGTGCGGCGGAGAAAATCGCAGGGGCATCCCAGGTTGAGACGTGCCCAAGAAACTGTCAAAAATTTCATCCTTCTCCATTGATTTCGGCGTTCGCAGAAGCAGCGGCTGGCCTGTGTGCAATTACAACCAGCATAAGCACTCTGTGGCCGTCGACTCAGCGAACTCGACCCGTGAACTCGACCCAGCTCGTATTCAGGGGTGGATCTCATTCCCCAAGCTGCGGAGAAACTTTACTCAACTGTGGGAAAATTCCTATCAGACAACCAAATACAAGGAACCTCGCTACGCTAGTATCCTGCTTAAGATCTGGGCAATCTGGGCAAGGGGAAAGCCAACTGCAAGAGGATAACCGCGGTGCTCGCTTCGGTTGGGAACAGGTGGCGATCGGCATATTGAACAAAATACATTCGAATGGACTGATGGTTGTTCAGAGGTACTAAAGGTCAGGGTGGTTCCTGGCTGCTCTTGTTTGGTTCTCTCCCAGACAGTTGTCTTTGTCCTGACAAGCCTCCCTCCTTGCTTGGATTCTTTCTTCGTGCAAGACCACATTGCCCACCATGGCTTTTGGCACCGAACGTCACTGGAGCGCATGGAATTTCTTCATCTGCTTCATGGTCTCCCTGGGCCAGATCGCTTTTGGATACCCTGCTTCCATCATCGGTGTTACACTTGCCCAACCATCTTTTCTGGTTTACATGGGCCTGCTTGATGTCACACAGGACCCCCCAGTCATGACTCCAGGTAAGGCGACCATGCTTGCAGAGCCTCACCCGGCCGAACTGACGAACAAACAGGGGCGGATCAGAAGATTGGTGCAATGTCAGGGGTAGGTTGACCCTTCGTGAACACAAATATGTGTCAATTTTGTGAGAAGCATCGAGTCACCTGCGTAGACAGCACCCAGCCATAAAAGGCTATATAAAGCTATGGCCGTTTGGCAGTCTACCTGGTAAACCAGAGGCAGTCTGATATCAACAAAACTTGCCCGACTCCGCCTAGCTGTCACAACTTCCATTAATCACCACGATGAACCTTCCCTTTGCACGATCTGGCTGACAACTTTCTAGGTATTCCAAGCTGGCGCCGCCATTAATGTTTTCATCGCCGGTTATGTATCAGACAAGTACGTTTCGGCCCTTTCTAATTTCCTAATTCGGTACCTGGGTTGCTGACGACCGTCGCAGATGGGGACGTAAGGCAGGATTCCACTGGTGTGGCTTTTTGTCCCTGCTCGGCGGTGCACTGCTTTGCGGTAGCAGAAATGCCACCATGTTTATTGTCGCCCGCCTCTTTGCGGGGGCTGGGAGCTGGGGTTACCTAGCAGTCAGTAAGTGTTCGCCCCTGTTCCGTCCTCGTGTTTCCTGCTGATCAGACCAAGCGCCATATTACTCTGCAGAGTTGGCACCGCCGGGCCTGCGTGGCCTGATGGTGGGCATGAACGGTGTCAACATCGCATTGGGCTATGCTCTTGCCAGCTATATGGGTCTCGCCTTTTATTATGTGGATGATCCACAAACGCAATGGCGAGCACCATTGGGAATTGCACTGATTTGGCCAGTGATGATGGTCCTCGTCTGCCTCGTCATCCCAGAATCCCCACGTTATCTCCTCATGAAGGGGAAGATTGATGAGGCAAGAGACGTTGTGTTCAAGCTGCATGCATCGAAGAATGACCCTGATCAAGAATTTGCTCGCGGGGAATTCTACCAGATGTCAAAGCAAGCCGAGTTGGATCGGACTATGGAACCGGGCTGGGTCAGTAACAAATTGCTTTCCTTCGGTAGAAAGGCACTGACAATGACAGCTTGAAATGATTCGTCGACCCAGCTACCGCAAGCGCACGATTATGGCCATGGGATTCGCATTCATTGGACAGTCGACAGGCGTCTTGGTTTTGAACAACTACGGTATGCTCGTGTTTGAGACCTGCCGGATAGCAAATGCTGATAAGTGCAGGTCCAACCATCTACGCCGCCCTAGGCTACGATACCCTGTATCAATTGATCTTCCAGTGTGGCTGGATTACTGTCGGAATTGTTGGCAACTTGGTGGGAGCTCTCATCATGGACTGGACAGGTCGCAAGCCTCTGCTTGTTATGGGTGTCGCTGGCTGCTGCGTGTCCCTCATTCTCGAGGCTGCAATGGTTAGCTCGTTCGCCGAAGAAGCGACCAACAAGGCCGGGCTTCGAATGGGCGTTGCGGCTGCGTACCTGTTCTTGGCCGTATACAGCATCGGCATCGACGTGGCTGGCGTCGTCTTCTATTCGGAACTCTTCCCCAACCATCTGAGAGCGAAGGGCTTGTCTCTGAGTATTTGCGTCATTGCACTGACCGACTTGGTCTATCTACAAGTTGCAGCTACGGTAAGTGCTTTCCCCCGTATCTTTAAATCAGTGACTGACTTGAGCTTTGTAGGCTTTTAACAATATCGGCTGGAAGTTCTATCTGGTCTTCATCATCATTTCCGGCCTGGGCGCGTTCTTTGCCTACTTCTATCTCCCTGAAACGAAGAACATCCCGCTCGAAGAGATGGCGAAACTGTTCGGAGATGAAGTCGCCGTCTACGCCGAAGACCTCCACGTCGATCATCGCACGCACGAGCTCATCGTTGATGAACACGGTAATCACGGTCTGCACAAAATTGCCACTGAAGCGGGTGTCCCACGACCATCCACAGGTGGAGACGTGGAAAAGCACGGAGCCGTCCACAGGGATACCGTTGAGCACGTTGACTCTGAGCAGAGTGAAAAGGAATAGGTACAGTGGCTGAAGGGTTCGTGGACTTTGGAGAGCAGCCGGTCTTGCCAGATAGTTGGCTGTCCATAGTCGGGACGTGGTACGAAGGACAATGATAGTGCCGCGCAGGGTGGTCTGTAATGTACGTGTTACGCTGGCCTCGTTGGAGACATTATCTGTAGAGCCAATTCTCTTAGGCACTTTACCCTCCGTAACTCGGTGCTCAATATTTGGGGCCCGAAGTTCGTCACGTGCTGCTCCTCTCACGCTGCGGGCATGTGCACTGATCTTCCGCTCCCAACTTTTTTTTGCTTGCCGGTAAGGTCCAAGACGACTTTTCACCCGAACATCCAGCAGCACTTCGATCATAATGTCGTGGTTCACGTCATGGTTCACGTCGCCAAAGACCTCAGTGCCTCCTGCAGCCAGTCAGCCTCCAGCCACCGAGAAACGCGTCCTCGAGGAGCCCGTGAAACCGGTCGAGCCCACCATTGAAGCAGTCAAACCCGCTGCACCGCCCCAGCCCGCGCAGGCCGAGCGCTTGAACAGAAACAAACTCATTTTCGGAGCTGGCGCCGCATTCTTCGCCTTCTCCCTCCTCGTCACCCGCAGAAGCCTTGCGCGGAAACGACTGGCCTCCAACCCAGCCTTCTACGCCAATGCGCCGGGACACCAGGCAGAGCAGGCGAAAAAAGTGAATGGTACCATGGAGGCTGTCGAAGCATTGAACATTGCGACGATCAATGTGCTGTCTCTGTCGATGATGGTCACGGGTGGAGCGCTATGGTACCTCGATATCAACAGTTTGGCAGAGGCGCGGCGGAAATTAAGAGGTGGGCTGGGCGTTGACGGGACGGGCAAGTCGGAGAAGGAAGCAGAGGAGGAGTTTGAGGAGTGGATGGCGACAGTGTTGGCACGGAAGGAAGCGAAAGGACCGCGACCTTCGCAGGCGAATGAACGGGGTCAAGAGAGGTGATTAGCACCCTAAGAAGGAG
Source organism: Cladophialophora immunda (assembly GCF_000835495.1). Lineage (NCBI taxonomy): Eukaryota > Fungi > Ascomycota > Eurotiomycetes > Chaetothyriales > Herpotrichiellaceae > Cladophialophora > Cladophialophora immunda. The sequence continues at coordinate 6,073,560 of NW_015622541.1, forward strand.
GCATACCGATGTATCTCGACGACAGAGGAGCCTGTGAGGGTTGAAACAAACCTGCGGATAACGAGGGAAAGGATGTTGAGTCGCCCCTGACATCTTCGCCGGCACCACCTCGACACACCTATCGCTGGCGCCAGGAGACAGGAAAGGCAGAGACCGAACCAAGACCTTTCCCAAGACCCATTCAGAGCACAATTGCTCTGCTCAAAAGGGTACCCGAGCAGAAATACCCATGTCACAATGTGCGATCAACAACTACCCCTTCGCGGCGGTCACATTCCCCAGCAAGCGAAATGGCGACCTCGACAACTGTACAATCATCCACCTTTGATTCGACGCATGTCTTTGCAGATCCCCAAAAGTATTCAACAATATTCCTTAAATTACATTATCTTTGTCTCCTAAGTCGAGGCAAAGTGGGCTGTATATAGACCTGATCTGCCGGTCGGGAAATAAATGAATCCACGTCAACTCCAACGCAAGCTCTAGGGCCATCAAGACCACTAGCTAGGTAATGAGGTGCATCGGCCAAGTTATCGGAAGAGGCCCCCCTTCCCCATATTTGATGGGTTGGGGTGTAAATATGGCTATTGTAGCTGGGGTAGTTGTTGATCACGAAGCAACGCCTCTGGAAGAATGACGGCGAGAACTCAATGTCCCAATCTTCGGCACGCTCCCTCGTGGTGGGGATTTTGCGGGGGAAATGCAACTGCTTCGGTAATCGAAAAGACACCGACAGACTGGCGAGCGGGATCGAGGCCCGTTTGGATGGACCAAAGGGCCCCCGAGCCTGAATTCCCTCGTCGGCGTCATCGATGCAGGTGACAGATCTCGCGGTCCAAAGTCTATTTCTCTCACTTCATGAACCCATGCACTCCCCCTCCGCTTTCATGTCCTGCTATTTCACTCAGCCGAGTCGTCCTAGACACAGGAACAGATGCCTCCCCCTCGCGGAGACGATGAGGAACGGCCTCTCCTTCGTCCCGACGGGAACGTCGACAGCGCCAGCAGCCAACACAGCCACGAGACGCAACAGATCCAGTTCGGCCCGGACGACGAAGAGAACCCCAAGGCCTGGGATGGCCGCAAGAAGATCCTCAACGTGGGCATCATCGCGCTGATGGCCATCCTGAGCCCCCTGGCCTCGTCCATGTTCACGCCCGGCATCGCCCAGATCGCCGAGGATCTGGGCACGAACGAGCAGAGCGTCATCGCCACGACAACCGGGTTCGTTATCACCCTCGGGCTGGGCCCCTTGGTCTGGGCGCCCCTGTCCGAGGACTTTGGGCGCAGGGCGCTATACATCTGCTGCTTTGCCGTGTTCACAGTCCTCCAGGCTGCGTCGGCGTTGAGCCCCAACATCCAGACGCTCATCGCGATGAGGACGGTTTCCGGCTTCTTCGGCAGTGAGTCAGCACAAGTCACACGGGGGAGAGCGTTTTTCTGGAAAAAGCAAGGGAAAAGGACTGATGATGGCGTGTTTTGCTGCAGGTGTCGGGATAGCCAACGGAGGCGGCACCATCTCGGACATGTACGATCCCTCTGAACGGGCAGGCATCTTTGGATGGTACCTTCTCGGGCCCCTTCTAGGTGAGAGTTGTCCACAAGAAATCGCGTATGAAGCCAGCGAGATCGCCTGACAGCACGCCAGGACCGACACTTGGGCCTCTGTTTGGAGGTGTCATCGTCAGTCGCTTGGGATGGAGATGGATATACTGGGTGAGTTTTTGGAAAGATGGACAACCAACACGCTGAACGGAGGCTAATGCTTTGGTGTCATGATAGTTCCTCACCATCGTCTGTGCCATTAACACGGCAATCGGTTACTTCTTCCTCAAAGAGACCTATGCACCGGTCCTTCTAGGCCGGCGCAAAGCCGAGCTTGCCCACCCGGACTCCCAAGGACTGGGAAAGAGGACGAGGTACTACTTCGATGGCGAAGACGAGAGACCGCTCTCCAAGAAGCTCCTGGCTAGCATGAAAAGGCCGTTCGTGATTTTCGTCCAGCCAATCGTGCTGACCATGAGCATGTATCAAGCCCTGATCTTTGGCACCACGTACAGCATCTACACCAACATGCAGAGCATTTACTCTGAACCGCCCTACAATTTCAGCTCGGAGCAGATTGGCCTCTTATATCTAGGACCCGGACTAGGGTTTTTGACCTCAGTCCGCTTCCTCGTCCCCCGTATCGATACAGTCTTCAACCGGCTGACGGAGAAGCATGATGGAAAGGCACTCCCTGAGTACCGCCTGCCACTCGCCAACGTCGGCAGCATCCTGATCCCGGCGAGTCTCTTCTGGTTCGCGTGGACCGTCCAATTCCGCGTCCATTGGCTTGCGAGCATTGCGGCCACATATTTCTATGGGGTGGGTCAAGTGGTGGTCTTCAATGCCGTCCAGAACTACTATATCGATTCGTTCTCGACGTACGCCGCCTCGGCCATTGCAGGAGGGTCTGTATTTCGGAGTCTGGTGGGCGGTGTCGTGCCCCTTTTCGCGCCGCTCTTGTTTGAGAAGTTGGGCTACGGCTGGGGAATCAGCTGCTTCGGGTTTCTTGCGGTCTTGATAGCGCCGAGTCCGCTATTGTTCTATTATTTCGGCGGGCGGGTAAGGGAAAAGTTTCAGATCACATTTTGAAGAGAGCCTGGGGCCCAGCGATCTTGGTTCGAGGGCGAAATGAAGTCATCATGCAGGATGCATGGAGAACATCGACCACGAGGAACGGCTCGGAGGATTTAGGCGACGAGTGGTTGGACGAGGCCAGGCGGGAGGGGCCCAAACTTCCCGCTGGAGGGCTTCTAGGGGCCTGCTTAGGGTGTGACTAGGGTGTGCCTAGGAGGTGACTAGCCTGCTGCAACAGCCGTTGACCCCCGGCACTGGTTCGTGTTAGCGATCGGTTAGCTGGTCGCCCGCACTGTTGTTCCCCAGTCAACCCTCCAACGGGCCGCATTGTTTATCACCAGCGCCAGAGCCTTGCAACCGCGCATCACATCTTCGCGCAGCCAGTCGTTCTCGTCACCCGGGTAGTCTCCAGCAGACGAACTCACCGCCTGATCCAACGTACAACGTGGTCTGCTCTCATGCGTCCACAACCGACACCGGCGCCCTCTGCTGATGCTGGCTAAGCGAAGGATGCGGTCTTGGTTGCCTGCTGAAAGGGGCCCGGATGTGGTAGAGGCGCGTTGATTTCTGCAGGAAAATCTGCCTATCAGCGCCTTGAGCACTCGAGCTGCAACCGTGATTTGCCCAGCTAGCAAAATGCGAGTGCATGCCCCGGCATCATCCTGCTGCTGACCCTCTGTTCCATTGGATATCGGTCGACGTTGTTGTTTTGCAAATCCCCTCCTGGGCTTCGGCAGTGCGTGCGTCGAACATCCATAGAAATCCATATTTATATCGTCCTCGTGCTCGTAGTGTGCAGCAGGCGCGTCTTTTTGATGGGGAATTGAAAAAGGGCGGGCAGCCAGGTTGCATGGTCCCAGAGTGATTAAAAGGCCAACGCGGTGTCTCTGGGATTCGTTCCTGCGCCCTGCCTCACCACCTCTCTGGGAGTTCGTCCTGTGCAGTCTCACCAATCTCACTCACCCCCAGTGGGAAAAAAGGAGCAGGCACACAAAGACAGGGAAAAGAAGAATTCCCCGATTGATTGCCACCTCAATCTCTCTTCTCCCACTCCCACCCACCGCAGATAATTGGCACAGTCTCCTGTTTGGGCCATACTCCAGGATCCTGGGTGCCCGCCGGAGAGTTGACCCCGACGCCCTCGAGGGCCTTCCCTCCCGCCTTAGCGCCATCACACTTCCCACGAGTCCACCTTGTTCCTTGCCCTTGTGCCTGTCGAGTCTCGAGGGCCCAAAGTCAAATCACATCCAGAGTCAGGACCAGTCGCGGCGTTGTTTCTGCGCTTCATCTCCTGCCTGTCCTACTTTTCTTCCAGACTCTTCCTCACACCTTACCCCCATTCTCAGACACGCCAAAACTCGACCACTTCTCGAACTGTCACTCTCCTTTGATCTTGACAGCGACAATAGGGTCATCAACGATCCTGTTTCTTCACGCATCGGCGCCTCCCCGGTCTCGCCCAATCCTCGGACCCCATTCCTTGTCACTCGAACTGCCCTCTGCGCAGTCCGGCTGTTAATATGAAAAAGAAGGCCTTAGCACAGTTACGACGGACGACACAACTGTACTTGGAAAGGTAGACAAGGATTTCAGTCACCAGAGGGCTCTGCTCCCATGGAGCCGCCTCCTCCTCCGCCACCGCCGCATGGCTCAAATCCTCAAGGCGGTGGCAGGTCTGGAGGTCTCCCTAACGGCAAATACGACATTTTTGTCATCCCTCCGCATTCCTCGGGCTCGGGCTTCCTCTACCTCCCTTCGCTCCAGACACACCGCAACTCCTTCCTGGCCGGAGTCTTCTGCACAGCAGCCTCCTTCTTCATCTACTACACCGCCGTGCCCGTTGTCAAGGAATGGCTATTGAGTACCATCAATAGCGGCGGCACAGGCGTCTTCACGCTCATCTGCGGTGTTGCAGTTGTGGCTTGGGCATTTGGCAAGACCCAAAGTGAATGGCAAAGCTACCCCGGATTTAATCGCGGAGGGTCTAATGCGAGTTCAGGTGGTCCAGGCCATAGTAGCTATGGCAACACTGGATCTTATACACAATCAGGGCCTCAACCGAGCGCTCAATCCCCTCCACCCCATCCTCCAAATTCGGGAGCCAACGGTGCTCCTCCGCCTCCGCCAAATCACGGAACGAGCAGCCCTCCCCCACAGTCATCGTGGCAGAGGCCGCCACCCCAGGCCAACACCAAAGCCAACACAACTGGTGCCAAGTCGAGCTGGGAGAAGGCGCGAGAAGAGACGAGGAAAAGAGAGGAAGAACGCAAACGTGCCGAAGAGCTGAAAAAACGGAGGGAGGAATTGGAGAAGGAAAGGCAGAAACAGAAAGACGAGCTGGAGAAGGAACGGCAGAAACAGGAACAACTAGAAAAGGAGCGGCAGAAGCAGAAAGAAGATCTAGAGAAGGAGCTCCAGAAGCAGAAGGAAGAACTAGAGAGGGAGCGTCAGAGGCAGAAAGATCAACTGGAAAGGGAACGTTTGAAGCTGAGAGAAAAAGAGTTGCTGGAAAGACTTGAGCGTGAGCGCAAGGAGAAGAAAGAGCGTGAAGAAAAGGAGGCTGCTGCAAAGGCTGCCGCCGCCGCCGCCGAACAAGCGAGACAGGAGCAGGCTGGTCGAAGCCCTCCTAAACGCCCACCGATGCCGACTGCGACCACGGAACGAGACGACGACGCATACTCCTTTAGACCTTATGACCGACCCAAACGAACACACAAAGCCAATTCTGCGGCTTCGATGTACTCGGAGTCATCGTACGCCCCGTCAGAGAGCACCGCCAAAACCACACCACCTCCTTCGATGCGCGGACCGTACTCGACCAAGGACCCTGACAAGATTATCATCAAGGGCGTCTTTTCCTTCAACAATGCATTTATGCGAACCCCAATTTCCCAGTTGGTATCTGGACAAGGTAATGTCACCGACGGATTGATCTTGCGCATCACCACCGAGGGTCTATTCATCGACGACGACGTACGAGGAGTGCCGCAGCGCGAGTGGGATGTTAAGGCCTGGACGATGAAGCTGGCAGAGGTATGGTGTCCCAATTTTCTTTCCCCCAAAAACATGGATGCGTGTCCCCCTAAACGGAAGTTCTCTCTTGGTTTTGGATTGAGTGCCGACTCGAGGCGGGAATCCCCTTCCCCTTCGCAGAATGAATCGACGGATTTTGTCAGCAAGCTATTGGATACCTGCGGAGGAGCGTGCAGGAAAAGATCTCCGTCTCGATCTCAGGGCCGCCTTTCACGTTGTTCTTCATCACCCCATGCTACCGCGACCACAAGGTCAACCACTTCAACCGATACTGATTCTACAATCACACAGAGCTGCGAACTGTCCGGTCTCCACGTTCTCCGCGCGAGCATACGCGACCAAGAAGGCAAGAAGTACGTCTTTATTCTGTCTCAATCCGAAGGCTGGAAAGTTGCGGTTGGTCTTCAACGACTAAGAAGAGGTACGCAAGTCCGTGCGCTCGGCGTTGCCGGGTTGCCGATGAACGAGGCGAAGGCAATTCTGGAGAATCTGGGATTTGTCTAGAGTCTGGACGATTGATAAACCGAAGTCGGCGGGTTGCCAGTCTCCTCTTACTGGCGGACTAAGAAGATAATGGTGCTGTGAAAGGGAACCCCATTGATTTGATGAGCGTGCATGTTGTGATTTCGTCCAAAAGCTCTCTGCACAGTGTTGGATATGCTTCGGTCAATGAAGCTTCAGAGTTTTCAGCAAAGATCGATTGAGCGAGATTAGCGAGTCGAGTTCCAAATGCATCAGCGAGGGAGTTTCACACTGGGTACTGGACTGTACATTCATTCACATGCAGATATCCCCCACAAGTATCGTCGTTGGACAATGAAAGCTTTGAGACCCTGAGGATTGGTTCGGAAATCATTGGTATGAACACCCGATCTTTGATCTTTCTCGCAATGATCAAATCATCTCCCATTGTCGCCTTCTACAGACACAGACAGACCTTGTCCTGACCTCAAAGGTTGGATCTGGCCACTTTGGCCTTTCTCATGTAGGCGTTCACCGTATCCCTTGTGCTCCCCCATCGTGCTTGGACTTCAGCTTCCCCTCAGGCTCAGCTATTATATCGCTCCATCACAGACCAGCGAGCTAGCGAAATTGCTGGTTGGTACGAATACGACGGCTGCGGCTTATGACGTTGGTGGAAGCTCCAGACGGAGACAGGTTAGGGGGGAGGCCTTAAGTTGCCCTATGGAAGAGAGAGCCACCCAAGGAGCACCAAGAGCAGCACGAGCTCGGGCATTGAGAGCCTATCAATGCCCATCTCTACCCCCATGGGCCTGGGACGTGCATGAAGTTGGTAACCTCTTTGGGGAGCGGGCGGTACCTAGTAGAATGGAGGGGCGGAGGCGCAGCCGGGACGTTTCCAGGGTTCTTTTGGTGTCTGCCTGCGGCAAACAACAGCCACGCACCTCGCCATCACCCCCATGGCAAGTCCCTGGAGATATGGATGATGATGCAAGGTAATTCTGATATCAAGGCAATGGCTTTCTGACCGTTCTTTTTGTTTCTTCTTCACGATCAGAACATCCTCCCCTCAAAGCCCCATTTCCAACCTCAATGCGCTGAGTCGAAACCCCGCCTCTCCCATCAATAACGGACACACCGGATTCTCGACCATGACTATCCGCAAACAGTACCCCTCTCGCAACTACGAGACATTCCACGACGACGCCGACGACAGCATCACGCAGTCTCCCACCTCCTACCAGCGAGGAGGGGACGCAGACAAGTCCCGATCCGCTGCGGCGGAGGCTCAACGACTTGGGTCTCAAGGCTCATGGGCCGACAACTTCGCAGGCGGGACGCCCGCCACTAACCAAACCCCAGCAGCTTCAACCGTCGACGGCGACGAAGTGAGGGATATCAGATATCCGCACCTTTCATCGGACGGGGATCCTTCCGATCCACCTCCAGTCTACACTCCCTCCGCCAGCACTCAAGTTGGATCTCAATCGCCTGCAGCGCCAGCCTCTCCTGTGGCTGCAAGATCGAATCTCTCCTCAATACCAGAGCCAGTAAGCGCTCCTGCCGCAACATCCTCTTCTTCCATCCCGCAATCATCCCCATGTACATCTCGAGACAATGATGAAGAGGAGGGTTCGTCGTCCTCGTCCGGGTCTGTCCAGCATAACCACCACTCTCAACACCACCACCATGATCATCACCAGCACGAAGAAGATGCAGACTCGGATGGCCTCCCTGTTTTCCTACAGCAGCACCCACGCCGGAACCGGTTGTGGTTTCGGGCCGCTGTTAGAGGGCGAGGCTGCCGCGGGGGGCGTCGGCAGGCAATACGACAATGCGATCGTCACAAGCATCGAGCCCGCCGATTCAAGCGGATATGCTTTGTCGTCCTGGCGCTTGTTGCCTGCCTATGGCTACTGATTCCAGGCCTATGCCGGTCGCTCAAGAATGTACACGGACCTTTTTCCTTCTAGCTATTTCCCTTGGGATCCCTCTGTCTGAATTCTCCTTCAGTTGCTAATGCCTTTGTACAGGACGGACGGTACCAGCTCCCGAACTTTGGGCCACGCCCCTCGCAAGCACCCTGGCCGCCGCCAAAACGGGAACATCGTGAGCACGAGACCTTCCACTCTATCACCGGTACCTACCAGCTCTATGATCTGCTCGATCTTTCGACCACAGCAGGCAGCATCACAATCACTGTCGATGTGCAGCCTGGAGACAAACCAGCAGTCCTTCGTCTTTCCTCGTCGGCGGGCAGCGTAAACGTCAAAATGACTTCTGGGGGTGGGTTTTTCACGAAACCCACCATCCCGGACACCGCAAAAACGAGGACACTGGTCACGGAGATCTCTACGAATGCTGGCAGCGTCTCTGGCAACCTGGTGCACGGCAACGGCGGGTCTACCACCATCTCCACAAATGCCGGTTCCATCTCGGTCACTATATTTGCGGTTGGCGTCTCCGAGATGGATCCACAATCGAATATCTCGACTACCTCCAACTCAGGCAGCCAACACATCAAGGTTGTGCCGACCCTGGACTCGACCGAGGCGATCCGTGCCATCGAAGCCGTCCACACTGTACGTGGTAGTGGAAGTATGAACGTCGCGTACCCGCCTCAGTGGGAGGGTATGGTGCATCTTTCCAGCCGCGGACATGGGAGTATTGGCGCCAGCGGAACCGGACTGGTCGTCCGAAAAGAGAGTAGTCGTGAGTTGTATGGATATCGAGGTGCGACGCAGGGGAGGACAGTCGAAATTTCAGAAATGGGCCATGGGAGTGTGAGGTTTTCGTGCTGAACTGGCGAGGCATGAAATACCGAAGTTCCTCTCAGTCTTTGATGCTGAATTGTCGCGTGCTTGTTGACTGAAAAGGAGAAACACTGAAAGATGGATGTTATCTCTTCGGGATCCATGCTGTTGCTTGGGAGGAAGTGCGTGTGGGTGGTAATGTATCCCGCAACTCAAGATTGCGGTGGGATACTCCCGTTCTTGGTTTATTCGTATGGGATGTGAAAGGAAACAACGGGAAACCTTTGGGGTCGGGCAGGCTTCTAGACCCGAAAACGAACAGCTCTTATGGCGTTTGCGTATTGTATACCTACCAATGATCTCAAACGATATTTAGAAATTGAAAAAAATTGGGGAAACAAAACATTCTTGAGAGATCACAGCCACTCCTCGATGTTTTCCCTTTTAAAGATTGCATCCATCACCCCAATATCCAGAGTCGAACCGTCCCTCGATCCTTTCATTCTTCCAGCCCTTGCCGTCGTCCCCTCACACCCCATCCAAGAACCCCTTCGCCCTCATCTCCCTCTCAGTCCAGTCCCACAGCCGCCGCGCCAGCTCTCCGTCCGGGCGGTCCTGCGCCAACTTGCTGGGCGCCTTGCGCTCGCCGACGGGCACGAAGTAGCCGCCCGACATGGCGCGCGTGACCTCGGCGCCCGCGACCGCCCACAGCGAGTTGTAGCTGCCTTGCTCCGGCGTGAGGTAGACGCCCATGCAGCGCAGGAGGGGCGCCAGCGTGGAGCCGCCCCACGCCCGCGCGTTCAGCTGCGTGTCGATGTTGCCTGGGTGCAGCGAGATGGCCCAGATGTGCGGCGCCGGCGCCGTGGCGTCGGCGTCTGCGTTGGTTGGTTCGGTAGTTGTAGAATCGGACTCGGGAGTGTGACGAGGAGCAGGAGCGGAGGAGGGTGGGAGAGAAGATGAGGCCTTGGTGTTGTACCGCGCGTGCAGGGCGTTGGCGTGCAGGATGTTGGCGAGCTTGCTCTGGGCGTAGCGCCGGAAGGTGAAGGCGCCCTGGAGCCCCGTGTCGTCGAAGCGGATCCCGTCCTTGAAAGTCGCGGCGTGGCCCATCGAGCTCACGTTGACCACGCGCACGCAGCCCTCGGGCGCCGTCCGCGCCGTCGCCTCCAGCAGCGGCGCCAGGTGCTGCGTCAGCACCCAGTGCGCCAGGTAGTTGGTCTGCCACTGCGCCTCGTAGCCGTCCTCGCTGCGCAGGTACGGCGTCGCCATGATGCCCGCCGAGTTGACCAGCCCGTGCAGTTGCGCGCACTCGGCCCGGATGCGTCGCGCCCCAGCCACCACCGACCGCAGCGACATCAGGTCCATCACCACTAGGTGGATCCGGGCCGCGACGCCGTCCGCCGTCTCCGCTGGGTGTGTCGTCTGGATCGCCGCCGTGATCGCCGAGATCGCCGCCGCCCCCTTCTCCGCCGACCGCGACGTCATGTACACCGTCGCCCCGTGCAGCGCGAGGTGGTGCACCGTCCAGCGCCCGATCCCCGCGTTGCCGCCTGTCACCACATAGGTGCGCCCTTCCAGCGACGGCAGAGAGTCGGGCGTCCAGGTGAGACGGGGGGCCATGTCCTTTTTTTTTTGAGAGTCTTCAGGTTTTGATTATACGCGGAGAAGTGTGATCAGGGAGATTTTGTCAGTCTGGTCCTTGTAAATGGCCGATTGTGTTGCTTGTTGGTTGTGCCCCGCTGGTGCTGATGGCAATGATGGTCCATTCCTCCTGAGCGCGCCGGTGCCCCTCGAATTTATATGTCGTTCCATTCTGCGTGAAACCTCACTCCGCCCAGAGCGGATTGTGCCCCTGGACCCGAGATTCTTCGCAAAGCCGCCGTTCTTGGTGACGTATGTGGATAAAGTTGGATGGAAGAGAGGTCCCTCGTACAGCCTCGCATGTCGATATCGCTCAAGTTGTCTGCACGATCTGTATTTGTAGAAAAGCGGGAGACGTGGGGAGAAGTTGATCCGGTCCGTCTGTCGATGCGATTGGGCTTTAGGAAAATCCGAAGACCCACTTGTCAGCAGCCTGCATGAGGTGGGTCTGAACAGCCAATCAGATACCGCGGTCGCTGTCCGAGTGCTGACATAATGCACCTGTCACCCCATGTGCCCCCCGGTGGCCCTGAGCTACAGCCACCATCGCTTGTTCCTTGCAGCCTGGGGCTTTTGTCTCCATGTCAGCAAGATGCAGTTAAAACAGAGGGTCCTTCCGCCGTCCAACCCATCAGCATCGTCTTCCCACCCCTTCCAACGAGTGCCAGCGTAATTACCACAAGATAGCAGGGAGCGAAGAATAGGGACGATGCCGCTTGCGCCAGGTCTCCGTGCCGAGTTGAAATTGCACCCGGACGTGCAGTCATTGGACGAGGAATGGTCTGGGGTCACCGACCCTGTCACTCGTCGGAAACTCCAGAATCGACTGAACCAACGAGCTGCAAGTAGGTTTTTTTGGAGACCCAATTTTTCCAAGATCGATCGCGTGGCATTTTCCCCCATCGCCATGCAGACGGCTGACCGGTCGAATAGGACGGCGCAAGGCTGCGCAGAAGACGGGTGCGGAGGACGCCTCGTCAAGTGCTAGCTCCTCGCGAGCTGCAGCAGGGCTCAAAGATGTGCCCCTAGTCCAGCGGGCCGATCTCAACGACCTGATAGCGCTGAGGAGCAAGAGGATCAGCAGCACCGAATGGCACACGGCCCTTGCGTCATTCGACCCCGCGGGCCAGTCGCCCTTCAAGTCCATACGGAGCAAGAATTCCTGCCAGCGGTGGTACGAGGTGCTGCTGGAAAACCGGCTGGTGTCCATCAAGGACCTGGCCGAGAAGCTGGTGACGGACCGCGACAATGCCTGGATGTATCCGCTGCCGTCCGATCACCTGATCTCCCTGATCTACTACAACGTGTACCGGGCGCTCATCTCGAACTGCCACATGCTGGGCCTGGACCTGAACCTGATGTACACCGACGACTATCCCTCCCCGTTCCTCCCTCTGTCCCAGAGCGCCACCTCGAACATCCGCCACCTGCCGCCGTCGCTGCAGCCGACCGAGCTGCAGAAGACCATGGCGCACCACCCGATGTGGGACATCTTTCCTGACCCCGACATCCGAGACAACATCCTCCGGTACGGCGAAGAAAACATTGATGATCTGCAGCTGTGCCTCGACATGGTCGGGGATGGCAACTACACGGGCCTGGAGAATCTCGACACGCAGCAGACGAACGGATTGATTGTGTGGTCGGAGCCGTGGGACTCGACGGGGTGGGAAGTGACGGAGTGCTTTGCGCGCAAGTGGCCCTGGCTGTTGAAGGGCGCACTCAACGCCCAGAAGTCCACGAACAAATGGAGGACGAGCCGTGGGGAGGACCCCCTGGATTTTGACAGGATTCTGGAGATTGAGTGAAGGTCTATACAATGCTCGCGAGGGAGGGCGATTGTCACTGCAGGACACCGGAAAGCTATCTCGACGCTTCGACAAGGCCCCCCCAAACCGGTCGTCAAGATGAGGTGGTCGGTCAAAAGTGCTCTATCAGCAATCTATGGCAAACCACCTTTGGACGGCGAAAGTTTGTCCATGACCTACCTCCTGCCGTCCCTGCAGTCGTCGCACAGCACGCAGAGAGCGCCACACAATCCTCGTTGCACCAGCCATGCCGACGAGACGCCAACGACGAATTTTGGAAACACTATTCCTGTCGTCGAAAAGGCGATACTTGATGCTGATTTTAGAATGTTCCCACCCGAGGAACCGGACACGGTCCCTTCGATGAAACGACGGGTGTCTGATGTTCCTCATGGAAAGTAGAGATCCAATGGTCGGGGATATCTTAGAAGGATGGCCCGTAGGCTGATGATTAGTTGCCTCATGTTTTGTCACGGGATAGATGACATTAGACCGAAAACGTGACTTGCTCGTTTCTGCCGGCAGCAAAGACGCTAGGATGCATGCTCCCAGCTCTCGCAGTTGTCCTGAGCCCGAAATGCTTCGAAATCGAAGCATCAGTTGTTTCTGGGGAAAGGGATTTCATTCTGACGCGAAATGGCATGTTGCGGTTAATGTATCAGAGTCCTTGACGTCGAGGATGACCGACGCCCCCAGAGATACACAATATCATCGCTTCAAGAACAGAGGACCGGTGTTTCTGATGGCGCTGCATGCACAGGGTGTAACAAGCCGAACCTCAACTGAATATCTCTCCGTATTCCCCCTTCTCCCATGCCTTCAATTCGTGCGCAGACACAGAAGTCGGATCATACCCGATCTCGACGACCATAACCCTCTTGTGATGCTCTAAAGCCAAGAGAGTCAGTTTTCCAACAGCTTCGTTGGGGCAAATTTGTAACTTTCAACTTGAAACCAGACTTGCTTCAAGTTGGGCTGGCCGAATCATGGGGATACCCCTCATGCAAATAGAAGGGAAGTGTGTGACTTACTTGGAGATGGTGGCAAGCTGTGCGGCACGAAGCGTGTTGATTCCAAATTCCGTCTGAACGACTCATTGATGGCGTGAATACCAAGTTTCGGAACAGTAGAGAAAGCAAGTAGACCCACGAGCAGGCTGAGATCACCGGCAAGCATACAATGTGGTTGACCATCTATCTGTGCCTGGCAGGTAATAGGGAGAAGCTGCTCGAACCAATCCCGTGGTCCCACTGAATAAAGCTGATACTGTCCGTGAAATCCAATGAACTCAACATGTGACGTTCTGTCTTCGCTCGGTACGAAAGATGGCCGTCTCCACGGAAGTGACTCCGATTCAGCTGTACAATCGATAGAGGCAACTATAAAGTTGTGTCGTTCAGGATCCCATATCAGTGACGCCGATTTATACTTCTGGTGTCGTGCCAACTCCTGAGCAGTCGCTGGTCGTATCCGGTCGAATCCACTGTCGGTTTGAATTGTCCGGGGATCCCAGATCCAGTGCCCACTTGAGCTCTCCTCCACGAATTTATCGGCTTCACTCGGTTGCCAAAAAAATTCTGGACCAGGATAAAAGGGTGGACGTTCCGGATCGATCACAATACCGACGTGCCTGATCCTGAAAATGAAGGGCAGAGCAAATGGGCGTTCAACGCCGCCCGTCGTCTCTAGCGAACTTCTCCGAGAGTTCAGTTCTACTGCCACGTCTGAACCAGGCACGCTGGCATCATCAAGAGAGCGTGGAAGAGCAAACAGGGCGACCTCCACCAAGTGATTACCCACATGTTTCGCGAGCTGCTCTGGTGTCACCACCAAGTCTTGACCAAGTGGTAATGGGTTAGACTTGCTTAGTCCATCCGCCCATTCATCACAAAAAGGGCAGGTTGTTGGCGAGATTTGATCGGGTAGGTACCGGCTGGATTGCACGATGGCAGGGAGAAGTGCTCTAGGCAGTTTGTCCCCATGCCGAGACGATAAGTGTCCCTCGAAGTCGTCGCTGGAATAGGTCTGAAGACAGGGTCAATATTGGCATTTTGCGGAACCTTGGACTCACGGGTTCCACCGTGCAAAAGAAGGAATTACCTCAAATCTAGAATCTGCCAGACTTTGGTAGCAGAAATTGCACCTCCATTTGTACTTGTGGCTTTGTGTTTCATGTTGGACCCACGAATGGCGATCTTCAAAAAGCTTCAGTCCACAGTCTTTGTAAGTACAGACATAGGGCCTCAGATCGGTCAAGACATGTTTTCTGGTCAAGGAAAGATTAGTCCCAGACTCTGATGTTAAGAAAAGATAACGAAATGTACCTCCATGACTTTTCTTGGGAATGTCTTTGGATGATCCAGCAGTAGGGGCAGAGAAAATCTGGTTGGTGTTCCGAAGCTGCTTGGAGCGACATAATCCGACTGACGCTGGAAATATTGGTTTCGTTTATTGTCGTGGCATACGATGCCTGCGAGCGACTTTCATCAAGTGGCTGGAGCAGTCCAGTCGTATTCTCAATCAAGGTAGATGCCGTGGTGGGTGCGAGCTGACTTGGAGGCGTCTCCCGTGCAACCGGATTCTTGAACCCAGCACGATCGCGTGTGGGAACTCCAGTCTTCTCGGAGGGTCGAACGGTATCTTCCAATAGACCGTGTTCAAGCCCCGTTTCTGCGAGTTTCTGGTGATGTTCTCTCATATACCAAAAATACTGGCGGCGCCAGACGTTGGCCTCTCCCAGACGGCGTAAGAGCCATTCGTTTTCGTCCCTAGCCAGCTTGGGGAACTTATGGCTGATATGGGCAATGTCGTACTGACCACTGAACGCTTCTTTAGTTGCCGCCGCGGCTCGCGCATAGCGATCTCTGGTTGTAGAACTCCGAATGACCGTTGACAACCTGAATAAATGTGATATATTATCCGTAACAGCATCAAAAAGTTCCTGGATCTCCGACACCGTTGTCTCCCCCCGGGACTCCGCCTCAATCGCGTCTTCAGATGTCTTTTGTTGCAAAAATTCTTCATAATCCGACAGAGAGCTGACTCGATTGTCCCTACTGCCCGAGGCAATTGAATGAACTGCAATTTTGTCAATTTGGCGAAGTGCGAGGTGGTCATCACTAGCTCACCTCCTTTGAGCGCTTCGCTTATGCCAATCAACAAGGAAGTAATGGGATCTGCGAGACTTTTGCTACTTCTCAACCTATAGTCTAGCGAGGCGGTGGATTGTCGATACTGGAAGGCTCCGATATTTGAGGCCCATATCGTGAGTCTGTCTCTTGCATCGCAAGCCTTGTAATAGGTTACGCCGTCAATCGCCCGGCCATTTCGTCCTCTCAGGATATCGCACGTCGAAGAAAAGTGAACGAGACTGGTCTGGACTGCTGCAGCGATAGGGGAGTCGCTCGGCGCCATCGACAACGACTGCTTAGCAGACAGTGGCAGTGGAGGGGCATCACCGTAACAATACTGATAGGACTAAGATCCCACCCACTGTCATACAACTCGGAAAATTCAGTGCACAATCTTCCTCTTTCAATGGCGTCTGCGGAAAGGACCAGTGACCAACTTACCAACTTTCAGGAGTGCGTGCGTCCACCTAAAGTTGGAAAACAAGTCGACGCGAGCTTCCGTAAGGGTGCCAATGCAAGCCTTACCCGCAGAGCCTCATCAAACCCGCCCTGAAATAGTGGGGTTATAGACAACTTCGACCCCCAACCTCACCTCTCGGCACACAAGTTCTCGATGCCCTGGCAAGGGGCAGGATGAGCGGCATAGAGATTGTTGGTCTTGCTTTGGGCGCGTTTCCTCTTCTCATAAGTGCTCTTGAACACTTTCGAGACTCTGTTGAAACCCTGCACACTTGGTGGCGTTTTGAGAGAGAGTTCAGTAATTTCAAACTCGAAATCGAATACCAGCACCAGCGGCTGAAGCAGAATCTCGAGCTGAACCTGCCTTCCGTTAGTCGTCGATGATGATGAGCGCTTACAAACCTTGATCGCCTCTCCCGGAGGACCTCAGTGGAAGGATCAAGATCTGGAAGAAAAGCTGAAACACCGCCTTCAGGAAAATTACAGTCTCTACATGGAAACCGTCAAAGTAATGAACGAGGTAATGGAGAGGCTGAAAGCAAAGGTTTCGAAAGGACACTCAACTTCAGACTATGAGATACGTCGTTTTCTGTTCGGCCTTGACAAAACGCCTCGTGATGATCTGCTAAGAAAGGTGGATAAGTACAACACGAGGCTGCGAGACCTTCTGGAGACAAGCGACAGAATCAGGCAGATCAGAAAGCGAAGTGCGCTTTCAAAATCTCAGAGATCCCTGCTCAGCGTCTTTAAACATGCCAGCGCCATTTACGCTCTACTCCAAGGTGCATGGAAGGAGAACTGCTGTCGATCACACCATGCTGATCTCCTGCTTGAGAATCGCAAATGCCCCGAAGTTGCCTTCACGTTCTTGTTCCGTGCTAGCGACAACGTGGACCGACCAGATATCGCCTTTTGGCTTTGGCAAACAGCCTGTATCAAACTCTTCAAAGCTCACAACAGTGGCGCAAGCAACAATACGATCACAATTCTGGCGCCAGAGAGCATGATTCAACGAAGTCCGAGGTTGACTTCCCAGGTCGAGCAACCTTCTGCACAAAAGGGATCCTCTAGCATGAAAGGATCGCTCAAGCAGCTTTTCAAACCCAAGTCAAGGTAGGCAGCAGACCGTATTTCGCTAACTAGCACTAATGCTTTCAGTATAGCAGGAGAAAAGCAGCCAGCCCTACTACCACACCATCACCGACGCCTCCCACCAGCATTCCTACGATTACTCCAATTCCGGATGGGGCAGCTCAGATGACACCGTCAATGATCACCGATCTCTGCAAAGCCTTTGCCACGATCTCCTCCTCTGGCGGTCCTCCTGGTATGCTGGAGGATGATGACAACCAATACGTTCTGGCTCTTCCCGAAGCACCTCATCCGGAAACAGATGCTCGAAAGATCGTGAATCTGGGGGCCTTACTGAATAGAACCTCGACCATAGTCCTCACCCGGCGGGATCGCCTATCAATTGCCCTTTCCCTTGCGTCGTCACACTTGAAGCTACATTCAACGCCGTGGCTTGGAAGCCTCTGGAACAAAACCGACATCCAATTCCTCGTCGATCCGCAGGATGAGAACCGTGTTCTGACCGAAAGACCATACCTCTCGCGCGACTTTGTGATCAGCGCGCAAACTTCGATTCCCGGACCCGCAGGTGGTGACTTTGTCTTCTGCGCCCTCGGGATCATCCTTCTGGAATTGAATTTCTACATGCCAATCGAGGATTACGGTCCGAGGAAGGCCCTGGCATCTGCGTTACCGGCGACCGATAGAGCCACGGCACAGATCTGGGACCACTCGATCGCCACGGGGTGGTGTAACGATCTGATGGACGATGTTGGTCCGGACTACTGTTCCGCCGTCCGTTGGTGTCTCGAAAGGACCTTTTCTGAGAGAGATCAATGGCGGGAAAGCTATGTCGAGGAGGTGATCCAGCCTTTGGAAAACTGCTATGGTCATTTGGCTGGAGTACGATATTGACATCTCCCGCCGACCCATGTGCTCATGACTTTACGCTGCGAAAGACATATAAGTGACTACAAGAATGACCGGAATGATCGTGTCCGAAGGGCAAAGGCACGCTCTCTTGAAAATGAAGGCTGTAACACGATGGCGTATATTTTTTTCTTTCTTAGTCGTGGCTAGGGATGCCATCTTCTAGGCCGTGCTATGCAGTTTGTGAATTGGCTTGTGTCTTTACCCATGTAAAGTTATTGCCGGGAAATCCGCCTTTGGTTTAGGCGGCCCGGCCGTTTCTTTTAACGGGTATAAGAAGTGGTCTAGTTTAGATTGGATGATCCGAAGGCCACTTGGACCGTCATGAACGGCGCATTTGCCATTCCGACAGGCGTTTATGTCCGTGTTGCTGATCGCGCAGATGGGAGACGTCTGTGACTTTGAAGATTGGGGATTCAAGTCGCCTAGGCTTTCTCGATAGTCATCAGGGTCGGTTCGTCATGGTGCTTTGGTACGGAGGGTCCTGGCCTCGAAACAATGATCTATTCCGACCACATCAAGGCTGTTCTTGCGCCTTGTGACAGGCTTGGCAACGGCCCGTTTGATTAGTCGCAAAGTCAATTGAGGGAATGTCAAGAATCAAATATCGAGAGCTTCGACTTGGACTACAAAGTTCCATCAAGCCCTTCGAATCTAGAGCGCAGCAAATCACCCGTGAAAGTCGCCCGTCGCACGTAAATGGCCTCATCGCATCTCGCTCTCCGCGTCCTCACGGCGCCAGAGCTGTGGAGCGATGCCGTCCTCGTCCCAACCTGCACGCTGATCAACGAATCCTACAGGGAGCGGGAAGCCGAGGGTCTCCTGGACCGGTATCCCAGCGCGGAAGACTTTGCGCGCGACCTCGACGCAGACGGCCTGTGCGCGGTGATCCAGGACAGCCGGCACGAGAACCGCCCCGTCGCCGTGGCGGTGGCGAAGCGGTGGAAAGGGCGACGGAAGGACGACGACGACGACCGCGCCATTGCCCCTGACGTCGGGACGGGAGATTGGGAGATCGGCCCCGCCGCGTCGCGCAGCTTGCCTGAATATCGCAGCCGCGGGCTCATCGAGCGGTGCTTGCAGGTTCTATCGGCACGACTGGTCGCGCAGGTCACGGAGGGGCCGGTTCGGCTGTGGGTCAAGGTGGTGGAGGAATTCTACGCGGCGTACTGGGCGCGCAAGGGCTTTGTGCAGTGCGGAGCGAGCTACGTGATCCCCGTGGGAGAGTGGCATCGCGATCGAGCTTACACGTTGGTGGATATGGTGAAGGAGATATCGAGGAGCGCTGATGGTGCAGGTAACGCTGGCTCGCGCCTAGAGAAGACTGGAAGTGGCATCATAGAGCCCAGCGCTTCAGAACTGGCGAAATGAAGCACATAGAGGAAGACGGACGCCAATTTCTGCGCTCTGGACTCTGAAGGGACGCTGGCCCGCCACTTGTTCAATCTGTCTTGCCAACTTCGCGACGGAATTCGGCGGCTTTCTGCCAACAACGACAGATGTCAAGTCCACCATCATCTGTTCCAGTGTCTCTGACTGGTCGCGTGGTGACATGCCATCATGCCACATCGCCCCGGTGGACTGGAGTGAGGTTGAGCCCTGCCGACTTATGCTTTGCCAGGAAGAAACACCGTCTTGGAAACCTGGTTTGCGTTCCGGAGAGGAGCAAGTTGAACGTCCGGTCCACCAACGTGAGGAATGTAGAGGTAGGTCTCTACAGGATGTGGCCGCGCTACTGAGCGTGAGACCCTTGCACACTGCTCTGGCATTGTGGTGACACCATCCGAGTAGCCTATTCGCCGCTGTGGTATCGGCAGGTTGGAAGGTCGTCGAGAATCTGGAAAGGCATGCTTGTAATTGCGTCGGGGTCCTCGTCGGTGTTGCGTGGCCGTGCGGCGCCCTCGCAAATCATCATTGGGGTCGGACATGCACGATTTCCAAGCATATCATGCAGCCTCCTCATATTTCGTCCGGCAGCCGATCCTCGTCTATAAGAAGCTGCGGAATCGCACAATACCGAATCTGGAGTTCAAGAAGCAGATCCTCACTTAGAGCAGCAGGCGCCAGCTGGTCATCGTTCCGTTTTGTTCGTGCTGCAGCGTCGCTTGTAGCGACGCCTCGATGTTAATGACTCGGCGCTTGAAAAATCCAAAATTGTCGAGAGAGTTCATGCCCCTTTGAGGTCAATAAGTTGGCGTGAGCCTCGAGCATGAACTTTGAAGGCGTGGAAATCTTGAAGAATGTATGTCGTTGCTCACATCATTATAACCGACCACACAATCGCATCGTCTCGCCAGGCTTCTCTCTTCCGCAAAGACTTCCATAGTCTCGGCAAGGCGTTTTGTATGTGGAATGCAACGGCTTATGTTGGTCAAACTCCACTCAGGTCTTTTTGGAGGTAGACTCTAAGTCCCACCGCGTATGCCACAATGAGTTCGAATAGAATGTCGCTCCGAAGAATATTCTGAATGTACCACGTGGAATACTCAGACTGTTAGTGACTTCTCCAATCCCAGCCAGGTACCTTACCGAAGGCAGATCCTACGCATACTCTGAGAAACTAGTCAAAGAAATTTCCCTGCAACTTGCGTTGAACTGTAGTAATAGGTAGATACAGAGGATTCAGCATAGCTTCGGATTTTCCAGGCGGAGTTGCCTCGGTATGGAAGCTGCTAGGCGCCTCGATTACTATGGAAGTCCGAACATTGTGATCCACATCCAAATGTAATCACCTACTGAGCACAGATCAAAATACTGATGGAGCCTTCATACCTGGGACACCTCCCTCATTTGCCCACACTGCTACCAGAAGAGACAACGACGCTTTCACCTCCATCCCATGAATCGAAGCTTTACTGCCAAGGCCGTGCAAAGTGTTATCCGAGCGAATTTCGTACAATCTCCTGAGACTTTGGTTTAGTAAACACGTCGAGAGGAGTTGGAAGAACGCGCTAAACATGTCTGAAGACTAATCAGCGAGAAACCACATGGAGTCCTTAAGACGTCGAGCTGCTCCGTTGACGAGGGAGGTAGGTCTTTTTCCCTGCATCTTGTTTCTGCGCTCAGGATCTTGTCTGTGTGACGACCAGCAAAATGTCTTCGCACCATCATACGTCTTATGTCGCCGTGATCGGGGGCACTGGAGCCCAAGGCATCCCAGTTGTCCGAGGGTTGGTCAAGGACAAGAAGTACAAATGTCGGGTCATGACGCGAGATGTCAACTCCCACAGGGCTAAAGAACTGGTTGCAATGGGCAATGTGGAGCTGATGGAGGGCACTTTCGCCAGCGAGGAGGATCTTCGCAAACTGTTCCGAGGCTGCGACGGGGCCTTTGTCAACATCGACGGTTTCAACTGTGGCGAGAAGACCGAGATCTATTGGACGATCAGATCATACGAGCTGGCTCTCGAGGAGGGCATCAGGTTCTACGTCTATGGCAACCTCGACTACGTCTACAAAAAGAGCGGCTATGATCCACGATTTCGCACCGGTCACTATGATGGCAAGGGCAGAATGGCAGAATGGATGCTTGCTCAGAACCAGGCCAACAGCCGCCGCATGGGCGTCGCAATCTTCACCACAGGGCCCTACATCGAAATGAGCATCGCCAAAGCCACCATCTTCACGCCCAAGGTCGAGAACGGTATTTTGACCTGGCGCTGCCCCATTGGAGACGGGGCAGTAGTTCACGTCTCCCTGGATGACTGTGAGTACTATGCTCGCTGGCTGTTCGACCACCCAGAGAGGTCAAACGGCATGGACCTCGAAGTTGCAATCGATCACATTCACTATGCCGACTTAGCAAAGGCGTTTGAGAAGGTCACAGGCCACCCAGCCAGATACATTGACACAGACCTGGACACCTACTGGGCCACTGGAAACGTGGCGGGTGCTGCCAATTCTGGAGCAGGGTACAACTCCGACCCCAACGACCCTGCCTTCATGACCTTCAAACAGAACTTCACAGGGTTCTTCAACATGTGGAAGTATTCCGGGCGCAACGAGGGCGTCATTCGTCGAGACTATAAGCTACTCGACGAGATCCACCCCACGAGGATCAGGTCTGCAGAAGAGTTCTTTCGAAAGGAGGACGCTCGGGGGAGGAGACTGGGGCTAGGCAGCCTTTGGGATCGGGTCCAGGAGGAGAACTTGAAGCCGGTGCTTAAGCTTGGTGAAGACAGGCGAAGGGGAAGACTGTAGTGGACGGTAATCATATTCTATGGGTACGACGGTGAATAGGCGCTCCTCTATGCGGCATACAAGTATATACCCATTGCCCTGATAACATTAGTACCAGGGTCTGTGTCAGCTTATGGTGTGCAGATGCCAATAATACACACCTCGGGGCGCATCTGGGCCTGTGCATATGTTAGGTATGCACTCTGATCTGATCCTGCGAATGACGATCTTGGGACGGAGAATAGGGAATGCCCGCTGGCGGTAAGAAGGGGAGCTTGGTGCTGTAGGGCTTCAGCGGTGGGGAAGGGCGCCGCAACACCTGTGGCTAAGGGAGGCGCAGCTCAACAAGGATGACGCCTCCAGGGCCCCGAATGGTCAGCTTAAGCTTCACCAACGGGGCCTCGGTCGATCGCATCGGGCTGGTAGGCTTTGGTGACGCCCGTTTCCTGGAACTGCGCGTGGCGGGAAGCACAAGAGAAACCTTGAACAGAAACCAGGGCATTCGTCACATCATTCCAAAACAGAACCCGTGCAAGATTCAGCCCAAACTTCAATTTCCTTTCTTCTTCTCCAGAGCTGCCGACCCGAGTCTTCAGAGCTGCCGTATGTCGTCCCTCCTTCCCTCGCTTGCGTCTACTCTTGCCGGCCACCGATTCCCATTGAACCTGGCTGCACTTCAGGCTGTCCGACATGGCCTCCGCAGTCGAGCCAAATGCGCCTGTCAATAATGGCACCCCGCGTCCTGCGACACCGAAAACCTCGCGAGAAAATGAACTGCCCCTGCCTCCAATTCCTGCAGCGGAGGGTGGAGGAGAAGAGTTGGATCCAGCGTCCAGAGAAAGAGTGCAACACGTCCTCTCTTCAGATGTAAGCGCAAGCTCAGAGTTTCCGTTGTGGCCCTCTGTTGACCGACCTCTCAGATTGGCATGAGCACATTGCTGCAACGGTTGAAACAAAGCATCGGCTCCACCAAAGTACCGTCCCTCTTGCCCTCTACCCAAGCTGGCTTGCTGACCGAGGACAGGACTTTGCGGCCTTCCTGAAAGAAAGATCGGTCCTAGAAGAGAAACATGCGCAAGGCCTCAAGAGACTAAGTCGGAGCACACACGAGTCGATAGGAAGACCTGATAGCAGACAAGGGACCTTTGCTCAAAACTTCAAGGAGATGACTAGTACTCACGAGCGCATGGCGGAACATGCCCTGCAATATGTCACGACGCTATTCGCAATGTCGGAGGAACTCCACGACCTAGCTGCCAATTCTGAAAGGGCGCGGAAACACTGGAAACAGACAGGCTTGAACGCTGAAAAGCGGGTGCAAGACGCGGAAACCGCCATGGAGAAGGCCAAATACCGATACAACTCGCTGGCGGAACAGTACGATCGCGCCAGGACCGGGGAAAAGCAGCCCGGCAAGTTTGGCCTCAAAAGGTCCGCCGCCCAGCTGGAAGAAGAGCTACGACACAAACTCGAGGCTGCAGATGCTGATTATTCCGCCAAAGTCGATGCCGCGCAGAGTCAGCGAAATGAGTTGCTGAGCACTTTGAGACCGCAAACGGTGAATGCGCTCTCAGAGCTCATCAGGGAGACCGATGCCGGCCTGACTCTACATGTCCAGAAATTCGCCGATCTCAGTGAGAAGCTGCTCGTGGGGTTTGGACTGTGCATTGCGCCTATCAAAGGCCCGTCGCCGATTCCAGGTCAAGGCACCAAGAGTCTGCGCGAACTAGCCTCGGACATCAATAACGAAAAAGATTTGTCCGACTTTGTCCTTGGGTTTAGCAACAAGGCTCCCACGAGGCCAAACGAGATCAAGTACGAAAAACATCCCTCGCTCTCGCCAAAACAGCAGCAGCCTGGATTTACAGATCAATATTACAATGAAGATCCTTATACTCCGACTCACGGAAGGCAGGTTTCGGGAGTCACACCTTACCCAGGCGAGGAGTATTACGATGATGGATCGCAGTCTCAATATTATCCAGGGAATCAGGGGCCCGGACAGGGGCCTCAACAGCAGCAGCAGCAAGTGGGTGCTCCCCAAGGTGCTCAAGGCCCTGTTCAAAGGCCGCCCGCTCCTGCACAACCTCTCCAGAGTAATCCTGCCGCAGGAAATCAACCGCTAGGCGCTGGGCCCCAAATTGCTGCGGCCGCTGTAGGTCAAGCTCCTGGGGCGGGACCGGGTCACGTCAGGAACGTGTCCCTAGGGCAGCCGCCTCCTGGTCAGCAGCCCATGAGTCAACAGCAGGCCCCAGGAACTCAGCAAAACGGCCAACCAGGCCAAATGGGCCCTCAAGGTCAAGGTTCTCCTCCTCAGCAAGGGATGGGTCGGGGACAACCACCACAGGGTATGGGACGAGGACAACCGCCACAAGGCATGGGCCGTGGGCAAGCACCACCAGGTACAATGGGCCGGGGACAACCGCCTCAAGGGGCATCTGGTCCAGGTCAGCCACCACAGGGTGCAATGGGAAGAGGCCAAGCACCTCCAAACGGTTCTGGTCGAGGTCAGCCACCACAAGGCCCCATGGGACGCGGGCAACCCCCTCCAAATGGAATGGGACGAGGAGCACCACCAGGGGCAGTCGGCCGTGGTCAGCCACCGCAAGGAGGCATGGGCCGAGGACTGCCGCCGCAAAATAGTGGCATGGCTCCTGCTGGCCCACAACAAAACGGGCCTCCTCAGGGAGCCGGGCGTGGAACGGCCGGCCCAGGGCCAAACGGACCTCAGAATGGCGCTCCTCGCCCAGGTCCTACTGGTGGCGTCAGTACACTCCCTTCAAGAACCCAGGCAGGTCCGCGACCAGGGCCACCTATTCGGCCCGTTTTTGGAGTGTCCTTGGACGAGCTATTCCAACGAGAAGGATCTGCTGTACCGATCATTGTCATACAGTGTACTAGAGCCGTCGAGTTATTCGGTTTGGACGTCGAAGGTATCTACAGAACTTCTGGATCAACGCATCACATTATGGAGTTACGACAACAATTCGATCATGGTAAGATCACTGATCTTGAGTATTGAAGCACCAGCTGACCGATGTTTAGATGCCGATGCAGTCGACTTCCGCAACCCGGCGGCTTTCCACGATGATATCGCTTCGGTGACCACACTCCTCAAGCATTTCCTTCGCGATCTGCCAGACCCGTTGCTCACGGCAGCACAATACCGAGAGTTTATTCAAGCGGCCAAAATAGACGACGATATTGTGCGCAGAGACTCGGTGCATGCTCTCGTCAACGCTCTACCTGATCCTAACTATGCGACTCTGAGAGTACTGGCAATTCATCTATTCAAAGTTGCACAGCACAGCGCCAGGAACAAGATGACCCACAGCAATCTAGCAATCGTGTTCGCTCCCACGTTGATGGGCCAGCAAGGCGGCGTGAATGGGAATGTGGCCGGAGGGGCTGACATAGCCGACGCGGGATGGCAGGCGAAGGTCGTCGAGACCATTCTCAACAACACCTTCCAGATCTTTGACGACGACGAGGCCGCATAGTTGAAGAGGTCGCACATTTGTATCGACTCGTGGGATCACCGAATGTGCCTCACGGAAATCGATGGGATCGAGTCCACACGGAGGGTCTACAGTGTGGTCATGTACAATAAGTGCAATGTACTAGTGATTGAGCCAGGGGAAATGACCAGGGATGGATTTCATTACAATGGATTTCACGGCGGGAATGTGAAGGCACGATTTATGAAAATGTCGCTGGGTGAATACAGATAATCCATAATGTCGTTTCCACGATCTCGTGTATCATTCCAATCTCAAGCTACTGACTTCAGCAACCGGAGTTCCGGCGTAAATGAGATGCAAAGTGTCGCGTCTTTGAAGATTTCCCCTCTTTCGGCCTCACCTCCTACTTTGCCACACTCCAACTTCTCCACGACCACTCTGTTTTCTGTCTAGTCTCTTCGGATATTCTGCCTTTGACGACGTCTATGTCCCAATCCTGTGGACTCGGAGAACTGCCGTGCCTCCTGAATGATGTATCATGACTAGCCCTGCGAGATTCGGGACGAAAGATGAAGAGCCCTTTGTTGCGACAGACGCCCTCCAAAGCGCCATGAGTGTTCATGGCTTAACGCCCCCAAGTCGACCGGCTTACCCTCCGTCATTGGCCGACTGGGAAGACTACAAGCCTATCATCCACAAGCTATACGCCCAAGAAGGGCGAAGCCTCTCCGAGGTGCAGAGGACTCTCTGCCAGAAATACCACTTCAGAGCGTCGTAGGGAGTCAACACTACAGTCGTCGTCGTCTCCTGCTGATCTCGTCTAGGTGTCGCTCATACAAGAACAAGCTCAGGTCGTGGGGGATTCGCAAATACTACCGGGCGGGAACTCCCCAGTCGAATCCGCCGGGCATCTTGTTTGATCCTAACACGGCTCTGATCTCTACCTTCAATAGCGAGTTCTCCGCGGGAAGGATCAAGACCGAAGACGATGGCCAGTTCATCACGGGCTCACCGTCGCGGATAAGCAGTTTTCCTCGGGATGGGTTCGCGCTGCCTGCCGCATTTGATCACAAAAGTCCAGCACTGCGACAGGGCACACAGCAAGAGCTGGTCAAGCGACTCCGTGATGTCCCGAGTTCAGTGCCCAGCTTCTTTATCAAGCACGCGATCGATGATCCCGCCGAGTCAATCGTTTTGGCCACTGATGCCTTTGTTAGGTCTTTCGCAGACAGCCCGCCTCCGCCCACCCCCACCGACGCGCCAATCAAGCAGATCAAACCCTTCCGCCGGCGGAAAAATTACATCTGGCACCAGTTTCAGCACGGTCTGAACCTCTTGGAGCAAGGCGACGTCCGCACCGCATTTGCAGACTTCCAAAGGGGCTGTGCCATGGCTGAGGAGTATCTGCTTCGCCCCTCCAAATATGCCCTGGTAAGTCTGTTGCTGGTCATGGGGAACCGCCGCTGGGAGCGCCATCAGCAGGTCTGGGAGTCGGTCTTGCGGTTCATGTCCTCCATGTCCGCGAAAGCGCTGGGGAGCCAGCACCCTCTGGCCCATATCATGAGAAGGATCATGGACTGGGACCTGATGCGCGGCGTCGCGCAGACTTCCCTGACCGTCATGTTAGACCTGAACCAACGGAAACTGGGACCCGCGCACCCGGACGTCCTCCTTCTGCAGCAGAGCCAGTCGGTCGAGCTGATGCGCCAGGGCGACTTCGAGCGGAGCGAGTCTCTGGTCCAGGACTCCTGCCGCGTGAGCCGCCAGGTCTACGGGCCGTCCAGCCCGGCGACGCGCAACTGCCTGCGCCGGCTGGGCAACCTGTACCTCGAGCAGCAGCGGTGGGACGACGCGGAGAGCGTGTTCGAGAACATCCTCGCGCTGGACTCCGCGGCGAACGCCTACCGCGGCCCCGGGGACGAAAGCAGCGTCTTCACCTGCCAGAACCTGTCACTGGTCAACTGCCGCCGGGGCGACCTGGCCAAGAGCCACTACTGGGCCCAGCAGGAGCTGGATCTGGCCCTCAAGATCTACGGGCCCGAGGACGAGTACTATGCCGACTGCGTGAGGCGGCGCGCCGCCCGGCTCAATGGGGAGCCTCCGCAGAAGTGGTTCTCGTGGCTGGAGGTCAGCTGAAAGGAGCTGGTGGACGTCACCAAGCCTTTTGAACCCCGGTGCTCTCTTTGGGACGGGACAGGTCCTTCAAGAGGAGACGATTACATGGACTTTGGATTCCATTGGATCTGAAGGACTGCTGGAAGCATCGGAAACGGAACAAGAAGTCCCACCTACGCGCGACGAACAGCCTACCATCCGCAAACAACTTGATAGGCTACGGTAGAGCAATCTCGTCCGTCAATTATGGCTCTTGAGATTGGCAGGTCAATTTGAAACCGCCCGGGACATCCCTCTGAAAGATACCCTGCGGATCATACACTCGACTTGCGCGCCCCAGTCTGGCGAAGTTCTCCGGCCCATAACTCTGCATTAGAGTCTGACCTGGATCCGCATAATTCAGGTGTCGAAACCGGTGAAGCATCCCCTGCCCCGCGGCGAGAGCGTCAAGATTCTTACCAACACAGACTGCGCGGCGCGTTCCACCAGGCTGTTGGCCGGGCTGTCCGGCCACAGCGCGGAGACGAGGAGAATATATGTGTTCCCATCGGCGATCGACGTCCCGAGCGAGTTCCCACCCCTGGCTGAAGTGTCAGACGAGATGATGGTCGGGAGTGGCTCGAAGGCGATACTCCACACCACCCCGCCGGGAACGGTGAAGTTGTAGAGGCTGGCGTTGAGGAGGTCGAAAGTCTGCTACATCAGCGGGGCGGAGGCGGTGTACGCGCCCGTCCAGAAGAGCCAGTTCTTAGAATTGGAGGCGTGAGCAGTGGGCTCGGCAGGCTTTCCCGAGGGATAGCAGAGGGGGGATTCGGGTATCTCACATCGGCGGCGTTTGGCTCTCGTTCGCAAACGTCGACAGATTCGTCACCATCGTCGTGTTGGACAGGCTGGGAATGGCTTTGTGGCCTTCAGTGAGCGGAATGCCGGCGGGTCAGGGTCCGGGCGTGTATAGACGGCCGAGTTGCTCAGCGTCCACGCCTTGCTCGTAGCGTTGAACAAGAGGCCTGTCACGAGGGAGACGAAGGGGTCAAACGGCGAGGCGGTGGTCAAGTTGGTGAAGGCCTCGAAGACCCGTTCCCATTCGGCGATGGCGTGGCTGAGCGTCGTGACCGACACGTCTCCCTGCGCGATCGTGGCGAGGTCGACCTGCGTGACGACCCCGAAGTTGTTGCCGCCGACCTTCAGGGCGCGGAACGGCTGCGGCCGCGACGGCGAGCCAGGAGGACCCCGCGCTCACGGACACCACGTCCTTGCTTTTATTGTCTTCGGCTGGATCTTAGTCTTCCTATTTCTGTAACTTAAAATGCTACCGTTAAACCTAGCCTCGAAGCTGCGGCAGATCGATTTCATCGGCACCCCTTTCTTTATATCAGCGCTGGTCAGGAGAGCGACGTTTGGGAGAAGGAAGGCCCAGAACAGGGCTGGCCACGACCTGGAACGCCTTGCATGCCCCAACAACGCCTTGGTTCAAGAAGAGGCAGTGCGGCCTGAAGTCCGACCTCTGGCCTTGACAGAAGCGGGACATCAGGCTACAACAACAATTCCTTTCCCCCCAGCCTTGTCCCAATCTTCCATCATTTGAGACACAAATCATCGAGGTTCAACAACAATAATTGCTACTTTCATGATCACTTTGAATTCCCGAATTCCCTCAGACCCATCAATCAAGGCAGTTGAATACATCTAGCTAAGACCGCATACCACAAGCAATGGGCGTGCCTGCCTGGCTTGATGACTCTCGGAATCCCGGGGTGTGGATTGTCGCCATCTATCCTCTCCTGATATTCCTGCTTGCCCTTGTCTGCCACTTCCAGATGCAGGATTTTGTCGAAAGCTTTCCGCTGGCGCCAGATGATGCTGCAGCTACAAAAGAAAGCCAGACTTCAGACATAGGAGATACATCATCCATGGAGTACGACTTGATTCCGCCGGGTGGTGCGAGTATTGTCACAGAGCAGACAGACCCTGCGGGTGGAATCAATCCAACCGCCGAAGTTCCCGAAGCTCGAGTTCCACCCTGTAGGGACGAATCTTCGGGACACACGAGTGTCGGCAAAACCGAAGGAGTCTCGCGCCCTAAGCAGTCGAAATACACCAAAGGAGTTCTCATTTACGGCCTCCAAATTCTTCTAGCACACCGCCTCGGGGCTCTCGCCACGAGACGAGTGCAGGAGACCCACAGCATTGCAGACAAAGTCCTCGGGTTGCTGGCAATGACTGTCGTTACTTTGTTGGTCCTCACATCCCTTGGACATCTGGAAACGCCCAGATCAGTGACACTCCGGGGGTATCGCACACATGGAAGATACGAACCGCTCACAAGTCTATCAGACCCTTGGACCCTGTTCGTTCTCTTCACCTTTTGTACTTTGATGGCACCATGGCTGAGGCTTCTTTTTGGCCTGATGGGGTGATAAAAGCTGAGGAGGAGAGAAAAAGGTCTGTCTCCAGAGAATGAGCATCTACAAAATCAGCAGACTCGATGTCAAGTGAGAACTCCCTGTGATAGAGTCAGGAGGCACCTCAAAGTGATTCGACGTTCTCAATGTCATTGTCATATTGTACGTCGTGAAAGATTTTGGATAGGAAGGTGACAGAATTTGGTACCGAAGCGACGTGGGCAGAGAATTATTGCAACAGACTCATCGAGGTATATTTCTCTAAAAGGCAAGGGCAACGCCAGGAGTAGTTCACTGCTGGGTAAATAGCAAAGTTTGCGTTATCCAACGATCAGCTACGGCTCTTCTTCGCCGGGAGCAACCATCATTGGCCTGTCAAAAGGCATTTCTCACAGACAAGAGCAGTCAAGATCGACGTTCATATCTCAGAATTCGACGCTTCTGGACACTCGATCTATGGCGGACAGTCCATTTTTCTGATGAAAGCCATTCTGGACTGGGACCACGCCGCAAACTCAAGGTTATACGTAAGCGAGGCGAGCGCTGTCATGATGAGTGCATTCGGAAGACCTTCAAAGCAAAGAATGTCAAGCATAAAAATGAGAAACGCTGGCATGTTTAGGTGGTAATTAGCTAAAACTGCAAGTCCAATTTGGTCCAGGCCTTTTTGGACGATAGACTTGTCGAGTATAAAGCATTATCTTACTGCTGGGGAGATCTTACAACAACCGCAACAATAGATGTGCATGGCAAGGCCGTCAAAGTAGGTCACAATCTTGAGTGCGCTCTCCGTCGCCTTCGTACGAACCTGTTCTACCACACGAATCTTCTTTGTTCTGGTTGCGGTGAACCACGTTATCCGGCAACACTAGAGAGGCAAATCGCATCCCCTGGTCTCTTATGGATTGATAGTCTTTGTATCAATCTTCAAGTCCGAAAGAGCGGAGCAAACAGGTAGCTATGATGAAAAATATTTATGCTAGAGCCGAAGAAGTCGTGGTATGACTGGGAGAGGAAGGAAGTGATACATTGCGAGCCTTTCGGCTGCTCCACGGACTCGATGATCTTTGGGATATGGTCGCTGAAGGTGCCCAACGCTTACTATCGTACCTAGTGGGGAATGAGCAATTCAGAGGCCATTGGCTTGCTTTGGGGCAACTTCTTGGACGCTCTTCGTGGCAGCGTATCTGGGTCGTTCAGGAAATCGTCATGGCTCGCAAGGCATTCGTCCTTTGCGGGCGTTGGGCCGCCGAATGGGGTCAAATTGAGAGAGCTATCGCAGCCTTCAAGGGATGCTTCATCTACATTGACGAACTTCAACAGTCCGACATATTTCATCAGTCCGAGGAGCTGCAACCTTTTACCCCAAAATGCTGCAAACCTGCTGTTAATCCAGCAACTGAGATTCGTCGTCAAAAATCCGTGCCTGAGAAGAAGTCCCTATGACTTTCAGGCCTTGTTGGGATTGGCAAAAGGCAAAGATACGACGGAACCGCGGGACACAATCTTTGCACTACTGGGAATTTGGAAAGAGTTACGACACCCAGATTTGCTCGAGGTTGACCATGCGATCACAACTTGCAAGCTTTACATGCGGGTTTGCCAAGTTCTGTACGACTACACTGGCACTGTTAACTTCTTGAACCTTGTCGAGGAGAGATCGCATCGCAAAGGACGACCAGGATTTGGGGCTACCTGACTGGTGTCCCGATTGGAGGACGCCTTCTGCTCGAAGTGACAATTTTGCCCTCCTGGATGGCGCAACCGTGTCACATGGCTATCTAGAGTCAAACACCATACGATTGGCCTTCACCCGGGATTCCACATCCAAATGCGAATTCGACTTCGAGTCCAAGAGATTGATGGTTAGAGGATTTAAAGTTGACGTGGTTGAGGCCATCGAAATTGCGACGGATTGACCTTGATGCCGAGTTTCGAGCTAGCCTAGGACCGACCAAAAGATATGGCAAAAGAATCTGCTGGCACCTACCCAGCCCGGAGGAAGAACTTGTGTGTAACGTATTTTGGTCCAGCAGATTGAGTTCGGTCCGTCTCTCCGCGAAAGAAAACGAGCTTTTCGCTCGGACCACCTGACGTAAAATCTCGAGAAGCTGCCCTGTGGAATACTTCCTGCTTCAAGACTCAGCAGAAGAGAAGGTACAAGTTGCTAAAATGCGTCCGCCCCGAGCGCGAGGAAGAATCACGCCACAAGCGGCAGCGATATCAAAGCCAGAATACTTCTTCTGAGCAGGAATCTTGAAGAGACCGAGACGATCAAGCGACTCCACTGCTGTGTTGACATAATCAGTGTTAAGCGAGTGCCGCCGCGGCTGCGTCCAAGCCCGAAAAGGATGGATTTCAAACTTAGTCTCGCAGTGCACACTGCACACCCAACTGGTCTATTTGGTCCAGCAAGTTTCCCCCCCCCCTCGAAATGGTGTTTTGCCCAACAGGATTGGCTGCTCTGCAGCTTATGCTGACTCAGGGTGCAAGAAGCGAAACATGGCTTCGCGCCCGTCGCCGCCTTCGACCAATGGCAATAACTGGTGGGGACGAACGACGGAGACAACACACCTACCAAGAAGACCTCAGCTCACATATCTAGCCATGCCGTCTAGTAAAAGAGGGGATCTCTCGTTACCCTACTTTTAAAGCGTCCAGAATGCTCCTGCATACATACGAACATCCCGACTCAGAAGAAGGCAGGAGCAATCCTGATGAATTCGGCAGCGTCGCCTGTTCCATTAACTTTCATCGTTCAGACCAAAGATCGGCCTTTCAATGGCTACCATCTTGGCAGAGTCAACTCTCATGTTGCCAATTACTCGCATCAAAGACGAAAAATAAACCCGAAAGACCGAAGGCAAACAAATCGCGCTGGAAAACGCTACTCTGATCGTCTTGATGAACACTCCCCCGACAAGACCCTTCACTTCCGACCCAGCCCTTTCTCTTCCCTGGGGCAGAGTGCCGAAGATCCTTTCGATTCGCTTCCTATTGCCGTCGTTCCAACAATCAACTATGTCATTTCGTTCAATCGTCTGGCTCTCACTCCGTCGCCGGTCAATTCTCAATTCGAAATGCGAAGAGCTTGGAAATGGACTAGTCAGTATGATTGCGATACCAGAAATGCTTTGCAGGATGAGATTCTGGCCTACGCCCACCTAAACCGCCTCATAGCCGTGGTGGCGTTCGTCATTGGCGGAGAGCAATTCCAGCAATTGGCATTGACCTACAAGAATTTGGCCATGTCCAAGCTGCAAAATTTGATCGTGGCGCACAAGCTCAAGACTACGGAACAGACATGCGACCTCATCGCTTCACTATACACAGCTGAGGTTGCGGCGCATAATTTCGAGGCTGCCACGGTTCATGGGAGAATGCTGCGCCACATGTTGCAACCCGGTCGATCGATCGACATAAGCGAGCGACTTGCCCGTTCCATCTTGTGGCAAGACGTCCACCGGGCTAGTATGACGCTGGAGCCTACCTTCTTGGACCTCCAGCAGTACGCACAGAACTATCTTCCTCGCAGCCCCAGCACGCCTGTGTCCTGGGGAGATCTAATGCCGTCCCGATGCAATCCTATTCCCTGTGTCATTGACGGAGCGATGAGGTGTGCGGTCCTGCGAGGGATCTTCAAAGAAACAAGGCTCTACTACTCGGTGTCGAGTATTCTCGTCGAACAAAACCTGCCGGCTGAGGACCTCTTGTCAATGCTTTCGAGCCGCCACGGCATTATGCAGGGCCATCTCGTGAATAATTATGTACGGTGCGCTGCCAACATCCGAACCTCCGGGCTTGAACGAGATCCCTTCTCGGACCTCCACTGCAAGGCATGGGCTACCCTGGCAACGTTGCTTTGGATTCGCTTTGCGGGACACTACGAGATGCAGATCCCTCCTCGACCACATCCATCCCGGGGCGCAAGGATTCCTGCTGGTGACTTACCGGAGGCCATTCCGGCATTTCCTCCTAGCCAACTCGCAATGTATTCCGCCGCGCCGGGCATGATTATGGCTCTCCGTCGTCACTTGGAAGACAGCAAGGCAAGCACTCCCGCGACCATCGGGACTCCTCTGGTACGCGCCCGCCTTTGGGCCACCTTTGTCGGGGCCGCTGCGGAACAGGCTGAAGAGGGGTTCGATGGCTCCGAATCCGGCGGGAAGGGGAATTGGCACAATCTCGAATTGGTTGAACTGGCTTTCCTCATGGGGCTGAGCACCTGGCGCGACGTGAGGCCCATCCTGGAGGGGTTCCTCTATTTGCCAAATGTCGGCCTGGCTGCCGCGGAGTGGTTTGAATGGTATGTTGAACATCCCACCTTGTATCAGGACCGAAACGGGCCTTTGTAGAAATCAAGAGGTAAAGTTCCCACTAGGGTTGGATGTGCGCAACGTTGGCGCCTATAACATTGACGCCTAAACAGGAGTCTCACTGGCACGTGAGGGAGTATAACAGGAGCGGGCCAGAGAGCGGTGAGGGCGTAGGAGGGAGCAGGAGGGAGCCGACGAGGGAGTGAGTCAACTAAATAGTGGTTAGCGGGAGTGTAAAGCGGCGGGTTATGAGTGAGCAAAAAAGTCGCGGGCGACAAGAGTTTAAGAAGTATATATATAAAACGTAGGTGCATAGCGAGTCGGCCAGCATAGCGAGTCGGCCAGCATAGTGTTACGAACCGACCATATGGGAGGCTAAGGGAGAAAATAAGAAGGAAGATTAACCGAGAGGAACATGCCAGACATCAGCGTCTTAGTGTGAGGGTTTGGAAAGAGTTCTGCAACTAGCTAGCCAACCTAGTAATAAGGAGGATAAATCTGAGGAGAGAGAAGGAAGGAATAGCTATCCTTCCTTTCTCCTTATATCCTCCAACGCGCCGCAAGGAGGTAACTATTATCCTCACCTCCTTACTCCTTTCCTTACGTACTTATTCTAGCTCCTTACCTTCCCTTACGTACTTATTCTAACTCCTTACCTTCCCTTACGTACAGTGTCTTAGCTATTAGGACTTAGTATCCCTTACACCGTATGTATCTTAACTAATCAGGAGGTAGTATTTCGCCTATACATTATATAGGCAAATCTTAACTAATTAGGAGGTAGTATTTCCTAGCGTTAGTCTTAGCGCTGGTTCGCTAGAACCGAGCCTTCTCCTAGGTTTAACCTATTACATCACCCCCCCTCCTTCTATACTTACCTAGAAAGCCTCGTACGTATCTAGCGCGGCAGAGTCTTGTAGCGCGTCGGCCGGTTCCTACGTTAGTTCGGCGTATCTAGTCCATTTCACTAGGTATTACTTCTAGGATCCTCTTCCTCTTCGTATAACCCTATCTTCTAGGATCGCCTCTACCTTATATTCTTTATCGTCTCTAACTATCACCGGCGTAGGCTGATTATCGTCCGTTCTCTACGAGTTAAGAGAGTCTATTAAGGCTATATAAAGGAGGTCTAAGTAGAAGACATTATGAATACCTAGTAGGGTGTTTAGGCGGTAGCTATAAGATCTCACTACCTCCGTAACGGTATACTTCGTATTCTTCTAGTCTAGTTTCTTACTAGTACGCATTATTCATACGTTTCTTAAGTTAAGCTATACCTTATCGCTAACTTAGAATTACGGTACCTATTATCGCGTTTAATTTATTCTCTCCTCCTACTCCTACTACGTAATAGCTATTAAAGACTACGCCTATTCTCTCGCCTCTTAGAGTCGCCGTATAATAAAGTCTACTTATTATATAGGTCCTTAAGGAGTCTCCGTTATACGGGGGGGTTCTTATATCTGAAGTAGCTTAACGTGATACCTATATAGTAGGAAGAATGAGCTTACTCCTATAGAGTATGCGTCGCGATTATTGATTACTAGTTCCGCTATAGGTAGGAGTTCTACCTAGTTATCCTATTTTCCATTTATAAACGTACGAAGGTACGTTTCGACCGTTTAGTTTATTCGCTTAGTAGATCTATCTATCTCCGGGTGATAAGCTATAGATAGTTACTATATAATACCTAAGAGTTAATAGATCCTTTTCTATAGTATACTCACGAATTAGGGGCCGCGATCTAATATAATTACCGATAGTAGTCTATATTATCGATAGAACGTCCGTAGGAAGACTCCTACTACGTCTTTTAACTTAATCGTACGTAACGGTTTAAGTAAGACTCCTTTCCCTAGTTAATCTATAATAACTATTAGGTTTATATAGCTCTAACTTTCTAGGAGTTCCATAATAAAATCGACTAATACTTCCTTCTATAGTTAATTAGGGATTAGGAGAGGCTTTAGGAACCCCTATTTCCGTTCCTTCTAGGCCTTTATCTATCTATAGATGTCGTAGTTCTATATAAACCTTTAAATATCTTATAGTATATTTAGCTAGAAGAACTACCTTACTATTAAGGCTATCGTCCCTTCTTAACCTAGGTAACTGATAACCTTTAAGTTATATACCTATTAAATAATTACCGTACGGAGAGCCTCTAATTCCGGCACCTAACGCCGTCCCCGAAATAGTAGTTACCCTTCCTTATTAAGGGTATATTCTATAATTAATACTTTTAGACCTAAGCTAAAGGGGAACGTATAGGCCCCTCTTTATATAGACTTAATAGCCTCCTAATATATCTAGTCGTTCTATTAAGTTAATCTCTATTATTCTTTAATTAACGGTCCTTCCGTCGATATCGTATTCACTTATAGCGCCTTAGATCCCGTTCCGTCTAGTATCTCCGGCTTAATAAGGCGCGCTATACGATACTAAAGTCTTTCGTTCTCTTAGTCCTAAGGTATATCCTACTCCCTCTAAGAGAGGGTGTCCGCTCGAATATTTTATCTTTTGGGGACGTATAAGATCGTAAAGTTATATCTTAATAGGATAAGGGACTAACGTATTTATCTCTTAGTGAGTTTTTATACGGACATAAAGTATTTAAGGTTCTTATAGTTAGACCGAATCTTAAATTTCTCAACACTCTATAGTTTAGTATCCCATTCCTCTAGATATCGTATAATAGCGAGTATTTCCTTATTATAGATCTCGTAGTTATATTCGGCTAAGTAATTCTTCTTTAAGAAGAAGGTATAGGGGCGTATAACTCCCTCGTTATTAACTTAGAAGAGCGTCCCCCTAATATACTATTTCGACGTATTAACTTCTATAATAGTCTCTCTCTTATAGTCGAATAGGATTAATATTAGAGTCGTTATAAATATCCTTTTTAGCTATATAAAGGCTTAATCTACCTCCGTTATCTATTGAAACGTTATATCCTTCCATATAAGAGTTATAATAGGAAGTATAATCTTAGAGAAGTCTTATATGAACTTCCTATAGAAGTTCGTAAATCTAATAAAGCTTTATACTCCCTTTATCGATTTAGGGACTTTCTAGTTAAGGATCGCCTTCACCTTCTCCGGATCTATTCGTACGCCTTTCTCTACTTCGATAATGAACCCTAAGTATTTCGTTAACTTAACCTTAAATTCGCACTTATTGATATCGATCTATAGTCCTACCTTATGTAGGCGTTTAAGGACCTTCTAGATATAACTCCGGTACTCTTCTAATAACCTATATAAATAGATTAGGATATCGTTAATATAGGCCGAGTAGAAGACGTTAAGATAGTTACGTAAGGTCTAATTAATATATTTCTAGAACGTACTAGGCGCGTTCACTAATCTAAAAGGGATAATAAGCTATTCGTATAGTCCGTATCTCGTATAGAATACCGTCTTCTATTCGTCTCCTTCTATAATGCGAATCTAGTAGAATACCGCAATAATATTAAGCTTTATATACTATTTAGCTCGTCTAATATTCCATAGTATTTCGTAGATTAACGGTAGAGAGTACCGATCCTTCCTTATAATCTTATTTAATCTACGATAGTTTATATAGAATCGTAGTCCTCCCCCTAACTTCTATACGAAGAGGACTAGCGCTACCGCTAGCGAGTTACTTACTCGGATAAATCCCTTATCGAGTAGCTCTATAAGTATCTTCTATAGAATAAGTAGTTCTTCTCTTAATATACTATATAGCGGGCCCTAAGGTACCTTAGGAGTTCTCCTATCGTCCTATATAAGGTCTATTATATAGTCTACCCCCTTCCCTCGAAGCGGTAGTAGTTTATCTACTATCGTCCTATTAAATACGTTAAGGAAGGGGTATAAGTATTCCAGTAGCTTCGTACGGGGGTCTATTATCTTTTTAACCGCTAGGGCTTTATCGATATTAGCTAGACTAATAGCGAACACTTATATACCCTTCTACTTATATCGTCATCGCGTAAGTAGAGAGAAAGCTACCGCGCTTATAAGGCTATTATCAGGGACGAAGACCGAGAGAAGGCTCTAAGGGGCTTTAGAGGGCTTCGTACGTATGGAGAAGGCTTAAGAGTCCTGATATTACTATCTTAATACACTATAGAGTATAAGACGAGAGACAAAGAGCTCGAAGGGTAATTTAGGCTCTTTTCGAGATCTATATACCTTTCTAGGTAAAACATTCCTCCTTACTTTATTATTCTAAACTCTCTAATTATCTTAGAATATTCGGATAGGATATAAGGGTTTTCGATAGTTAAATATAAGGGTTTTGAAGTCTATAAGGGCTTTAAGGACTATAAGGGGTTTAGCGTAGTATCGTTACGTAAGTGCGGCCTAGTAAGGCTCCTCTAGAGCCTCGTACGTACTTCCTTAGGAGTCGTAGAACCTAGCTGCGACCCGGCTAGGTTTCTCCTATTCAGCGCAATTCGAGGGCTTCGAGGTTATACCGTCCTAGTAAGGCTCCTCTAGAGCCTCGCACGTGCTTCCTTAGGGGTCGTAGAACCTAGCTGCGACCTGGCTAGGTTTCTCCTGTTCGGCACAATTCGAGGGCTTCGAGGTTGTGCCGTAACAACTTCCTTAGATAAAACGGAATAATATACGGCTTTACCTAAAGGAGTCCTACCTATATCTAGGACTATAGAGGATATATGTATAAAACGAATTAAAGGCGACCCCCCTAAAGATCGACTATAGCTGTTACGGCACAACCTCAAAGCCCTCGAATTGCGCCGAACAGGAGAAACCTAGCCAGGTCGCAGCTAGGTTCCACGACCCCTAAGGAAGCACGTGCGAGGCTCTGGAGGAGCCTTACTAGGACGGCATAACCTCGAAGCCCTCGAATTGCGCCGAATAGGAGAAACCTAGCTAGGTCGCAGCTAGGTTCTACGACCCCTAAGGAAGTACGTGCGAGGCTCTGGAGGAGCCTTACTAGGCCGCACTTACGTGACGATACTACGCTAAACCCCTTATAGTCCTTAAAGCCCTTATAGACTTCAAAACCCTTATATTTAACTATCGAAAACCCTTATATCCTATCCGAACATTCTAAGATAATCGGAGAGTCTAGAATAATAAAGTAAGGAGGAATATTTTACTTAGAAAGATATATAGATCTCGAAAAGAGCCTAAATTACCCTTCGAGCTCTTTATCTCTCGTCTTATACTCTATAGTGTATTAAGATAGTAATATTAGGACTCTTAAGCCTTCTCCATACGTATAAAGCCCTCTAAAGCCCCTTAGAGCCTTCTCTCGGTCTTCGTCCCTAACATTACGAGAGACTACCCTTTATTATGGAGCTATCTACGAACCTGACTACCGCGATAGCCTAAGTTAACCCTCAGATCGAATAGCGGCTCTAGGAACTTACATAACTCGCTAGTAGTAACCTAATGGAATTTATTTAAATCTTCGAACGTAGATAATAGCTTTAGGAAACCCCCACCTTAACGCCTCCCTAGGCTACTCCGGATCCCTAGGTAGGTTAACTCCTTACCGCCCTCCAAAACCTCCTAGGATAACCTCGCTAATCTACGGAATCCGCTCCCGTATGACGAGATAATATTAAGGTTACCCCGTATAATGGAGAACCCGGATCTCTCTATCGATTCCTCTCGGAACTAACCTTAAAGATTAATCTAGAACGATAGAATACTAATGCCGAGAAGCTTATTATCGCTAAAAGTCTCCTAGCTAAAGGGGAACGAGCCGATTAACTTATGGAATTCTACTAGACCCTAGGTTAGACGACTATTGAAACCTTCGACTAATAGAAATAACGCCTTATAGAACTCTACGAAGACACTAGAGCTTAGGACCGAGCGAATCGATAACTATAGGACTTCTACTTCGATAAAGTAAAGTATCGGAGCTACGCTAAATACTTCACTAAGTTCTACGTTATTATGGGTAAGACCTCTCACCCTAATATCACTAAGTATGATCAATTAGTTCGAGGCACCCCTACCTAGCTTCGACAACTCGCTAGACCCCTCCCACTCAGTTACGAAAGTCCCTTCTAGCACTCTCTTATATAGTATATAAACCGCATCTATATTGAAGATAAATAGATTAAAGTAGACGAAAACCGATAGAGGATCTCTAACCCTCCCACTACTCGAAATACGTACCGTAGGACTCGTAGGATCGCCGCGATCCCTTTAACGACCTCTACCGCACCTTAAAATATACCGATAGTAATTACTCCGCCGCTATCTAACCCTATAGACCTTAACACTATTAAGACTCCTTAATAAGCTATAGAAATCGTAAAGGGCCGAAAGCTTATAGATTAGATCTAATAAGTCTATAATTACTTCAACCTTTACCTCTTCTATCGAGAGCTAGGATATCGAGTTAAGGAATGCCCTCTAATGACTAAGATCCATTCCGTCGAGACTCTACCCGCGGAAAACGAGTAGCTCCTATATAAAGTCGTCTATAGGAGCTGACTTAATAATCTTCTAACGCTATCGAAACCCTATTAACCTCTACTAAGGAGCTAATGGAGACTCCCGACCGCTATTACTACGTTATAAGTACCCTTTGAGGAACTAATACGAAATACTCGCTATCGATTTTATACGATACTAGCTTAGTAAGATACTCTCTTATCGACCCTTCGATTATATAGCTCTTAAACCTCCTATTAATCCCCTTGAAGAAATCTCGTATTGTAGTCGATTTTGAAGGTATAGCCCATTCTAATATCACTCACCTCGTAAGGGTAGACCTAGCTCTCGGAGGATACCGGACTATATCTTACCTCCTCGTAACGCCCCTCTACTCGAAGGTATAGGTTATCCTTAGGATGCCCTAGTTTTACTAGTACGAAACTCAGATCTAGGCTACCTAAGATTAGGTTATTACCCTTACCTTCTCCTCCCTCTGATACCTATAGTACTACTATGGGACCCTAATGACTATCGAAGCGATCCCTAAAACTAAAATCGCGGAAATCGAACCGCTACGACTAGAACCTACCAAAACGAAAACTCGAAACCGAAGCCCCTTAATAGAGCGTTACTAGCGCTAGAGAAGGTATTCTCGAAATACTCCGGAAGCCTTAGAATGCTCAGTAAAAGAGCCCTAAGTATATGAATCGACATCCTCGGAAGGCTCAGCGGAAGAGACCCGAGTGGACCTATTGAAAGCCTTAGATAGCCTAGCGGAAGGACCCTAAGTAAATACTATATTATTAGAAGTTAGCGTAGTTAGCTTCTACTACCTAATAAGATAGCTAGATGCGGAAGTCTTTAGTCTCTCCCTTCGAGAAATAGACCGCGCCCTTTAACTCGATTTGAATGACGCTGAAAATGGTCATTACCTATATACCTACTAGGTAAACTCTATCGATCCGACCGTAGTATACGATACGATATACATAAGGCCGCGCTAGACCCTTACCGCTACCCTAATATACGACCGCGTAACTTTTGAACCTAACCCTTCGAAATGCGGGGCTAAGAATAACCGTAATAGGAATCTCGCCCTTATAAACTAAGAACTTACTATCGTAACGAATATGACCCTCGAAGACCTTAAGGCTTATTGAAAAAGTAAAGACGTTGACCCCTCGACTATTATGCCCGTAGAGTTTCACTAATAGCTCTACGTCTTCTCTCGGAAGGAGGTAGATTAACTCTCTCTATACTGACTCACTAACTATACTATTAAAATACGAACTGAAGGAGCTAACGGGCTCCTTAAGGCCCCCCTCTACGGAATGAGTTATAACGAACTTCTCAAACTCCGGCGATACCTTACGGAGAACCTCTCGAAAAGCTTTATATGAGTAAGTAAGTCCGATATCTCGTCCTCTATCCTCTTTATCAAAAAACTAGGAGGAGGGCTACGCTTCTATATCGACTATCGAGGGTTAAACGCTATTACCGTAAAGAATCGATATCCCTTACCCTTAATATCCGAGACCCTAGATTAACTCTTAAGGGTTAGGATATATACGAAACTTGATATTATTTCTATGTTTAATCGAATATGAATTAAGGAAGGTTAAGAATACCTTACCGCCTTCCGGACTAGATATAGACTCTTTAAATACCTAGTTTTACCTTTCGGACTC
Source organism: Cladophialophora immunda (assembly GCF_000835495.1). Classification (NCBI taxonomy): domain Eukaryota; kingdom Fungi; phylum Ascomycota; class Eurotiomycetes; order Chaetothyriales; family Herpotrichiellaceae; genus Cladophialophora; species Cladophialophora immunda. The sequence continues at coordinate 6,116,035 of NW_015622541.1, forward strand.
TATAACGGACCTACTACCTTCCAGAGCTACATTAACGAAGCCCTCCGCGGATATCTCGATAAGTTCTATACTACCTACCTCGACGATATCCTTATCTATAGCGAGAATAAACTCGAACACTAGGAATATATTCATAAGATACTCTAGAGACTCTTAGAATTCAAATTATAGGTTAACGTTACGAAATCCACCTTCTATACTACGGAAGTTAAGTACCTCGGCCTAATTATTAGCACTAATGGGATTTGGATAGATCCCGAAAAGATTCGAACGATTATAGAATGGTCACTACCCTAGAATATTAAAGACGTCTAGTCCTTCCTAGGCTTCACTAACTTCTATAGACGATTTATCTATAACTTTAGTAAGATCGCTACTCCTTTAACGCGACTAACTAGAAAAGACGCTCTATAGGAATAGACTACTAAATGCTAAAAAGCTTTTGATACACTATAAATAGCCTTTACCTCTAATATCGTCCTCGCCTACTACGACCCTGAGAAAAAGATCGTTATCGAGATAGACGCTTCTGATTATGTCTCTACCGGTATCCTCTCGTAGTACGATAACGATGGAACCCTTCGACCCGTAGCCTACTTCTCTCGAAAACACACCCTAGCCGAGTATAACTACGAGATCTTTAATAAAGAACTAATAGCTATTATTAGAGCTTTCGAAAACTAGCGGCCGGAGCTAGAAGGATTAGTATACCCTATCGAAGTGATTACCGACCATAAAAACCTTGAGTATTTCATAACTACTAAGCTTCTTAGCTACCGATAGACTTATTAGGCTAAGTTCTTATTAAGATTCGACTTCTAGATCCGTTATCGACCTAGGAAATAGGGTGGGAAACCTGACGCACTCACCCACCGGACGGCTGATCTACCCGTCGAGGGAGACCTTTTAGACCCTCGTAATATATACCGAAATCATCTACTATTAAAGCTTACTATAGTTAACGTTAAAACTATTAATATTGAATATCTAAGTCCTTAAGTTTCCCCTATATAGATTATCCTAACGCCTATTAACTTCGAGGCCCTTACTTAAGAAGCTAATACCGAACCCGAACTCGACTCTTTAGAGGAACTGGAGAATTATAACGAAGAATTGATACTCGAAGACCTCTAGGAGGAGGTATACTAACGAGATAAGTTTGAGCCGTCCATACTTAAAGCTTTACGAAAAGGGGATCGCTAATACCCCTAAGTGTAACTAGCGAACTGTGAGGAACGATAAGGCTACCTATATATCAACTAGAAACGATATGTCCTGAACTCGACCCGCCTACGGGTAAAGATCTACTAAAACCTACATAATGTAGTGGCCGCTAGCTACCCCGGACGTACTAAGATAATAGCCCTAGCCTATCGAAGCTATTAGTTCTTAAGTCTACCCTAATTCATAGCCTGATGGGTAAGGAGCTGTGATATATGTAAACGATCGAAGCCCTCTCGAGAGGCCTACTAGGGCTGGCTATAACCCCTGGAGCTACTATAATGACGCTGGATAGATATCGCTATAGACTACATTAGACCCCTCCCTCCGAGTACGTTCCTAGGCGTTACCTATCGATATGTGCTCATTTTGACCGACCGACTCTCGAAGATGCGGCACTTCCTACCGACTATTAGATAGACTACTGAGGAAGCAGCGAATGCCTTCTACTAGTACGTCTGGAAACTTCATAGAACACCGGAACGATAAGTATCCGATAGAGGCACCCAGTAGCTATCGGAATTCTGGAAGTACCTCTACTAACGTCTAGGAATCGACTCGAGACTCTCCATAGCCTACCATCCGGAAACGGATGGCTAATCGGAACGAAATAACTAGTCCCTAGCCCACTATCTTCGAGCCTATGTTAATCATCTACAGAACGATTAGGCCCAGTACCTTCCGGCGGCCGAGTTCGCAGTAAATAACGCTGAATCTATAACTATAGGAATCTCGCCATTCCTAGCGAACTATGGCTAGAATCCTCGGATCGGATTCGAATAGCTATCCGAGACCCTCGATCCCCTCCCGGAAGTCGACGAACTTATACGTAAAATGAAGGAACTAGACGAATATCTCTACGAGTTAATGCTAGTCTCGTAAGCTATCTATAAAGAAACGACTAATCGATATCGAAGACCTACCGAACGATACTAGGTAGGTGACAGAGTATATCTTAACGCCGAGAATATCAAAATCTCCCGACTCTCGACGAAACTTAGTAGCGCCTTAATAGGACCCTACTACGTATTGAAGGTCTACGAATCGAACCCATTGATTATCCGACTCGACCTACTAGACACCCTTAGGATTCACCTAGTATTTCACGTTAATTTACTTAAAAGAGCCGGCTCCGACCCTCTCCCTAGCTAAATAACTAACACTCTAGACCCTGAAGAAGACCTCGAGACTAGCGAAACGTTCTAGTCCTGGGAAGTAATCAAAGACTCGCGTATTGACAGTCGGCGTAAGTAGCTTAAATACCTCGTTGAATAGACTAGATACTAGGAAGATATCTAGGAACCGTAGTATCTTATTGAATAAGATATGCCTAACGTAATGACGGCGTTCTACCACGCCCATCCTAACCGCCCAGGGCCTCACGAAGCGCCCTGCCAGAACCGGAGATATTATGTGAACCCCTACTAGCCTCGGATCTATATAGCTAGAAGGCCTCGGAACTAACGCGTCGTAGGAGCTCTACCTTAGGCGGGGGGTACTATTACGGTACAACCTCGAAGCCCTCAAATTGCGCCGAATAGGAGAAACCTAGCCGGGTCGCAGCTAGGTTCCACGACCCCTAAGGAAGCACGTGCGAGGCTCTAGAGGAGCCTTACTAGGACGGTATAACCTCGAAGCCCTCGAATTACGCTGAATAGGAGAAACCTAACCGGGTCGCAGCTAGGTTCTACGACCCCTAAGGAAGTACGTACGAGGCTCTAGAGGAGCCTTACTAGGCCGCACTTACGTGACGATACTACGCTAAACCCCTTATAGTCCTTAAAGCCCTTATAGACTTCAAAACCCTTACATTTAACTATCGAAAACCCTTATATCCCATCCGAACATTCTAAGATAATCGGAGAGTCTAGAATAATAAAGTAAGGAGGAATGTTTCACCTAGAAAGGTATATAGATCTCGAAAAGAGCCTAAATTACCCTTCGAGCTCTTTATCTCTCGTCTTGTACTCTATAGTACATTAAGATAGCAATATCAGGACTCTTAAGCCTTCTCCATACGTACGAAGCCCTCTAAAGCCCCTTAGAGCCTTCTCTCGGTCTTCGTCCCTGACAGAAGTCCTAATATAATATCGTACGAGACTAAGCTCGGGACGATATATAGGAAGGTAGTTTCCTTATATCTATTAATATTAATCTCTAATTTAGTTACTTTCGAGATTAATAAGTTCGTTAATTCATTAAATCCCATAATAGGTTAAGGAGGAATCCATATACGCTAAAGATTCTATCGAGAAGTAAAACGAGCGTTAATAAGGTTATATAATGAATACCTAGAATCTATAAGTGTAGATATAGAATACTCTTTATTCACTATTAAAGGTACTAAGAAAGGTAACTTATCTATTAAGTCTCGAAATCCTCGCTAGGCTTCCTAAATCTTCATACGCTCCTAACGGCGACTTTTATTAGGAGCTACTCGTTTTTTAGATCCTCTTCACCCTCTTCTTCTATGGTTATAGTCGTAGCTATTATACGTCCTACTCGAGGACGTATTACTAGAAGTAGGGAGTATTAGCGTACGAAGTGTTCTCCTGATCCGCATTAAAGATAGCGTCCTACTTCCTTTCGCTTATCTAATATTTCCTTAGACACCTATTGAGTACGCTGCGTACGTACGACGGCTACGGTAGTAGCGTCCGACGGCTCCCACTCTATTATATCTTCCGCTAGGGTAACCTTAATTAGCGTTAACGAGCCCTTTATCGCACGGGGCTTATCCCGTCCCTTCTTTCGTTAGAGGTTCTCTAGGTTAGTACTGACGGTATAAAGTAACGTATAGTACTCCTTATAGGACCTAGGGATAGGGATTACTATAATCGCATTCTATAGCTCGTACGATAGATAGTTAGCTAGGAAGGTCTTCTTAACCTAGTTATCCTAGCTAAGACTATTAGCGTCTAGTATCGTATAGTTGAATTCGGCGAGGAACGTACTAAATGTCTTTATCCCTTACCGTATAAAGCTAAGTTTCCGAGATACTCGCTTAGCGGCTTCGTAGTCTTCGTACGCCGCCTATAGTTACGTAAAAAGACCTTAAACCGTTATCTAGTCTATTAAAGTGACTACGTCTACCTAGGCGCTAACTTACGTAAGGGCTTCTCCTCGTAGTCTACTATATATATACTAAAATCGTATAATCTTAATATCCTTATCCTTATCGATACTAAGCTTCGCCTTTACCTACGTAAGCTATAATCGAAATTCTATCCGCTTTCCGCTAAACTTAGGGAGTTTAGGGAGTTTCCGATGTTTCTAATCTAATGATTTACGTACGACTATTAGTTCCCGTACGTTACTATTCTCCTATAATATCGACTCGGGAGTAGAGGTACTCCCGCCATTCTACTAGTTCTAGAGTACCTACTCTAGACCTTCTATTCGCTAGTTCTATGTCTAAACTATCTAATATAACTACGCTACTCACTCCGGGGGTGGAGTTAGACCTAATATAGACGACGAATCCATTTCTATTGTCAATACGTACGGGGGAGGTACGAGAAATGGGAGATTTATCCTAATATGAGGGTTTAGAAAGAGTTCTATAACTAGCTAGCTAACCTAGTAATAAGGAGGATAAATCTAAGGAGAGAGAAGGAAGGAATAGCTATCCTTCCTTTCTCCTTATATCCTCTAACGCGCCGTAAGGAGGTAACTATTATCCTCACCTCCTTACTCCTTTCCTTACGTACTTATTCCAGCTCCTTACCTTCCCTTACGTACTTATTCTAACTCCTTACCTTCCCTTATGTACGGTGTCTTAGCTGTCAGGACTTAGTATCCCTTACACCGTATGCGTCTTGACTAATTAGGAGGCAGCATTTCGCCTGTACATTGTATAGGCAAATCTTGACTAATCAGGAGGCAGTATTTCCTGGCGTTGGTCTTGGCGCTGGTTCGCCAGAACCGAGCCTTCTCCTGGGTTCAACCCATCACAGGTATAGTTTCCTAGCGTTGGTCTTGGCGCTAGTTCGCCAGAACTGAGCCTTCTCCTAGGTTCAACCCATCACAGACCTAAGGTATAAGGTGGACGAATAAGGTGATTAGTCGACTTTTGGCTATATATTATATAGATAAACACTACTACTCTCTAATTAGTCAGTTTAAGAGTACTACTTTAGCTTAGTAGTCTTTCTTTTACTATTTTTTTCTTACCTAAGTAGATAGATAGATAGATAATAATATAATCAATCAACTACTTTATAAGATATAAATGCGCCTGTTACCTACCGCCGTACGAGTTGGCGCCTATGGCCAGAAGCCTCGTCCCAGTTCACTAGCTATAGACGGGGTATAGTGAAGAGGAAAGTGTTAAGAAAGACGTGAGGGGAGCCGAGCCCTTTTAGGCTCCTATACCTTAGGCCGTCTAAGCCTACTACCTAGGGTAGCGGTAAGAGAGGTAAGGATCCCTAAGTATCCCTACCGCCCTAGAATCAGCCGGAAATATAGTATATAGCGTAGAGCCGCGAATGTAAGGATAGCGTACGAGGTACTATTTATGAAAAGAAGTAGAGATAGTGGTGGGAGGGAAGTAGAGGCGTATTGGGAAGGTTAGGGAAGGGCGGTCCTGAGGCGCGAGAGTGGAGCTCGAATCGACTAAGGAAACCCTTAGGTTCCCAGTTTGGGCTCCTTTCATCTAAAATAGGACTAGCGGCCACAGGTAGGCTACGTGCCTGCCATCAGCGCGACCTGGTGACGGTGCTCCTGGTGCGATGGAGCGTGTATCAATTAGAACGATGTTGAGGAACGCAGTTATCAAGTCTCGATGATGGGAGACATCCACCGCTCGGCGCAGAAAGTACTGAATCTCGTCCTTTGGTGTCTGCTCAAACCCTCTCAAGCGCTTAGCGAGAAGGAAGGTCTTTGACCTTAGAAAGAGTGCCTAGAGGGCCACCACGAGACTTCCTCGTCACACCGGTGTCGATTCCCTTGCTCAGAAGCCATTACCAGCCAGGCTACGGCCTGGGTCAAGGCACAATTCATCCATCCAATCCATAGACAGTTAGGCGTAGATAACGCTGTCTGATCGCAGGCAGAGAGTGCGCAAAGGCCGTGTTACCCTGAGCGTTTACTGAGCCAATAGCCGAACGTCACTGAGCCCTCCCTAGGCACTCCCTAGGCACTCCCTAGGCACTCCCTGAGACCTAAACCAGGGGCCAAATTAGGCGCCCTAGCAATCGGCTACACCCGCCTCTCGACTGGCGTCAGAGCACCTGGCAGATTCCCTACCCTCCAGGACTCACCGAGAAGCGAGTGTGCCTCGCTGCAGGGGCTTTCATGAAGATTCAGCCCAATACCCACAGGTTCCTGCTATCGAACATTCTACCTCGTCCACAGTCCCCACAGCCACAAGGGCTGGGGAGTTAGCGCCGTGGTGCCTGGGCCCGTCATTTTCCGGGCGCTGCTCGCGCCGACGCGGCGACCGGCTTACGCGGCTCAAGTCAACGGAATGCCCATGCCGTTTACCCTGTTCTGACCACAAGACCCTGTTCTACATTTGCCTTTCGACATGGACTTCTATCCACCACTTTACCACTCGACGCATCTTTCATCCTTCAAGTCCATCTCTGGGATGCTTTCATGAGTAAATCTACAGTGCATACTCTGTCAACGATCCATCCGGCCGTGCATTCGGCCGTGAAATCCGCCTGCTTCCCCCCAGCCGTCACCTTAATCTGATACCCCTGTCGGCGCTCATAGTCGTCGTCTCAAGATATGCGGTCTCACCCTGTGGCTGCCTACTCCACATATTTAGGGGCTAGAAGGGCCATCACACGGCGAGGGCTGGCTAGCATGCTCACATGGACGAATCTCGAAGGCAGCACTCTTATCTTTTGTCCGTGACTCAAGCTCAACGAGCAAGGAGTCTGCCCAAAGATTTGGGTCTCTACCACACATATGCACTATCTGAAACCAGGAGCTTGTGCCTTACCAGCACCTCGCCTTACGGCTTGGTGGGAAGGGGACCGAGATGTACATAGTACCTCGCCAGACGATCTTTGCTTGGCAATTCTCTCTCCCATTCGCCTCGTCGCCTGAAGCGCAGGCTCTGGGCAACCACACATATAAGGTCGGCTGAATTTGGACATTTCAGTATCGCGTGGTGTGATAAGCCTACCTGTCATCCTTTCCTCGAGTATCCTCGTGCACTCACCGTGCAGTCATGCCCACCCGCGCAGAAGCAAAAGAACATATCAATTCATTCTGGACGAGACGTCACATCGCCAGAGATGCCATCGATATTGAGAATGACATCAATCTTCGCGACCTTTCCAATGGACTGAAAATGTACTTCCACGCATCAACATCCCAGAGACTCCTGCTAACCAAATTTGCAGCCTTTCTGATGGCCTCTACGGTGATCTCACTCACTTTTTCTGGGAATTGCTCCAGAACGCGGATGACAGTAAATATCTTACAGTACCCCGCGTCGACTTCGTCCTGACCAGCCATTCTCTGACTTACGAGACCAACGAAATCGGCTTCACCAGGGGTGATGTGGAGTCGCTGTGTGCAGTGGGCTACAGTTCAAAGGCAGGTCAGAATGACACGATTGGGGAAAAGGGCATTGGCTTCAAGTCAATTTTTAAAATTGCAGACGTCGTCACCATTCACTCAGGTGTATATTCTTTCAAATTGGATACTCGACCTCCTCTCGGCAATGTCGGCATGGTTCTGCCCATGTGGCTGGACAAAACACAAGACTTCCCTGGGACATCAATCACCCTGCAGTTCAAGGCCGACCTTGACGTGTCCAAGTTGCGCCAGCACCTAGCCTCATTTGATTTCACCTTCCTACTGTTTACCCGAAATATCAAAGTGATCAATTTGAAGGTCTTAGCTGGACAGCCGTTTGAGAAGCTTGGACGGCTCGAACACTTGGCGCCTAAGGGTGAAAGAATAGAGACAAGGATCGACGGCCGTCCCGATGCGACGATGGACTATGTCATATTTCGACGCAAGTATCAGGGCATGCCTCCACGTCAACCTGGCGCTCAGGTTCAACCCGACGGCGATAAAACGACAATTGTGCTCGCTTTTCCACACCTCAATCACAAACCGCTTGCCGAAGGCCAAAAAACTTATGCATACCTACCTGTCAATTCCTTTGGATTTCAGGTAGGACCATTACCGCTCTTACGAAACGATTCGATCCTAACAGTGGCGCAGTTTATTATTCATGCTGATTTTGTCTTGACTGCCAATCGAAAAGGTATTGATAGTGACCGAGGATGGAATACATCCCTCCAGAGGTGTTTGCCCGAAGCGCTCTGCTCTGCTTTTGAACAGTTGGCAACATCGGCGGAATCTCAAATGAGGTTTGGTTGGCCCGAATATTTGGGCTCTCTGGGGTTTATTCACGATTCGTTTATGAGAGAAGTTGCTGACTCCACTATCAAACAACTGCGATCGAAGCTACTGGTTCGAACAGAGTTGCAAGACGGTGTTTTCCTAGCGCCTCAGGATTCTCTGACTGCATCAGATGAGTTTCGTGACGCCACTGGCGGACTTCTTATCACCGAGGGCACATACGCACAGCGGGTGAGATCGAATGCCTACTCTTACAACTCGGCAACGATCCTCTCAAGACTGGGTGTCACTCCCTTCGAGATCTCGCACTTCGTGGAGTTGCTGGCCCAATATATTTCAGCGCATATGGCAAGATTCTCATCAGAGGCAACAGCATGGCACTCCCGCGTCGCGAGTCTTCTCTGCAATCATTTCTCGAACGGACAATATCAGCTCTATTCACCCGTATTCCAGGCCTTCAAAGCTCTGCGGATCATCCCGCTGGATGACGGCTCATGGGTATCTGGTGCTTCTTGCGCAACTAAAAAGGTCTTTATGGATCAGGGTCGCCGCATCGCCCTCCCCACTGGCCTCCACTTTTGCTTCGTTCAGGCGTCGGCTGCCGATGATCGTCACCGCAGACAACTCTACCGACTGCTAGGTGTCAAACCATGTGATGAAACAGAGATATGCAAGATGATACTCGACTCCCATGCAACAATGGTAGTTTGGCCACCTTTGGAAATCCTTATCTCGCATGCGATGTACATCTTCCGCGCTCGCTACCAACCTCAATATGGCCAATCACTCCGCCTACGCCTCCTTGACTCCAATCTTACTATTCGATACCGGGAGAGAGTCCATCTTCCTTTTGGGACACAAGGAAAGGCTCTTAGACGGCTTTTTGCAGACGACTTTTCTGGTATCATTTGGCTACATCCAGACTACGAAGATAGAGTAACGGAAGGCGAGAGACAATACTGGTTCCAATTCTTATGCTCCGTAGAAGGAGTGTATCGGTTGCCTCCTCTTCATTCAGGTGGACGACTCTCTGATGCAATGAGGCATATCCTGATGAGAAATGGATCAAAGGAATTTCTCTGGCTTCTGAAGACGCAATATCGTTCGGGCTATGGTAATATGTTTGGAGATTCGCACACCTGGGAAGCTCAAACACTCACAGCGGATATCAGCAACATTTGGGTAAGCACCGATCAAGGTGTGCAGAAACTGTGCGAGACGATATTGCCGTCTTTGTCGCCTATCAGCCTAGGTCTTCTCCCTGTTATACAGCTGGTTGATCCACAAAATACGGACTGGAGCTTCCTCCGCAAATTTGGAGTCCAGACTGAGCTCTCGCCGGACTTTTTTGTGAAACAGCTCCGGGCTTTGAAAGAAAACAATGACCAGGGACGAGTGATAGCAACGGCTACAACTGTTTATAAAGCCATTGCAGCATATCCGGCCTTGGACAGCTCAAAACTGTGAGTTCAACACTTTTGGGATGTGGTAGCTGCTCACAGCGATGAACCAGGGCGAGTTTCCATACCGAAAGTTTGATATACGTCGACCCCGGCGGGTGGGTTTTGCCACAGCAGTGTGTCTGGAAGGCCTCATTTCCCTGCACGAAGGTGCCTGTTCTCTCCAGACTCTATCGTGGGTGTGACAATCTTTTCCAGGCCCTTTTGAAAGTAAGGGATGCAGGACTTGACGATTTAATCTCGGAGCTTGAAGACATGGAGTCAACACGAGAGCTTGACCGAACCAGGCTTTTACGCCAGAATATGTTGCCTGCTCTGGACTCCTTCCTAGGCAAGGCTTCCCTATCAATGACACAAAGACGACGATTGCTTCCGCTTCACATTTTTCCAGTTACTCAAGTTGGATCTAATGATCCTACCCAAGCTGCACAGTTACTCCGAGCCGAAGATACGTTCTGGATTGCAGACTTGAACTTTCTAAAATCAAAGTTCGAGGGATTCTTACCATTGCTTGATATAACTGAAAAACTCTTCAAATCATCAATCCACAACGTTTTCAAGAATTTGTCGATGGACTCCAAGCGTTTGTCTCTGAGCGTCCGGAAAGAAGAGAACCAACCAAACCAAGGTGATATATCCGAAGTAGCGGATCCTGCGCTTAGCAATAGGCTCCGAAGGCAGAGTCGATACATCATTGGGTAAGTACTTTGTACTCTCCACGGCACAGATTCATATCTGACAGGAGCAAGCATTGTGTGTCATGAAAACAAACTTAATCAGCCAGCCGACCAGGTGACAGCAATGCTTAGCAACATAAGGGTTTTTCGGGTTCCAGACATAACTATCAGGCGATACGTTCTTGATGCCAGCACAAAGAGATACGGCCGCGACGAGAAGGGAGAGGTTCTCTTGCTGGACGCAGATGGAGAACTACATATTAAGATCCGGCGAGATTCAGAGACCATGGACATCATCATCCCATTATCAGATCGTTTCGCAGAACGCTTTCACTTGGGGAACGCCAATCGTGAACTTCTTGTGAAAGTCCTCACAACTGAGAAAGTCGAGCAATTCATTGAAGGACTCGAAAGAGCAGGTATCAAGACAGATCCAACAACCGTCGTTGAAATTGTGGCTGAAGACAGCTTGGACGAAGATTCCGATGACGGTACACTTGCTGAAGATCCTAGTGACAACCTCGGATTGGCTTTCCAAAAATTGCAGATCAGCAAAGGGAGGACTGGTAGTGGTTCAGACGAAGAATCTTCGGGATCACAGCAACGCAGGCCATCACAAACACCAAGCTCACAGGGACGACGAGTACGCAATGATGGAGAGGTCTCCTCGCCATTCTCATTGAGAAGACGGTCGGGCCAGGCTGCCTCCGGTGGGGCAAGATCAGATGCTATCGCTACAAACGGGGAGACTACTACAGACGAGAATATTGCGCGCTTGACTGCAAGCCTGATTGACGCAAAGCTGTCTGACACCACTCATGAGGTCTTCCGCAACTGGGTTACACCTCCTTCGGGAGAAGTGCCCAGCAAGTCTTCAGTGCCTGTCTTCGGCATGGCTACCGCCTTCGAATTCACTTTCAATTCACCTTCTCCCCAGCCTCTTGTGAACAACCCAGATGCCAGCGGGAGCAGTTCATCGGGGCCAAATACGTTAGCAACGTCGCGCCATATTGCCGACAACTCGTCAGAGGCCCAAGCGGGCTTGGATGCGCCACAATCTTCTCCGAACCATTTACACGGTGCATTTAAAACCCCAACAAAGGCGTTTCGACAGTCGAATCATCCCTGGTCGTCTGGACGACCTCCCAGGAGCAGCTATGGTGGAAACAGCTTTGTCGCTCAGGAGTCCTCTGAAGCCGTACCACATGAGATTGGATTTGCTGGAGAACACCTGGTGAGTATTTACGACCACCCATGGCACTAAACCAGCTTTCTAACAGACACAAACTTAGGTATACAAGTTTCTGGAAGACAAGCTGTCACCATTTTTCACGCCAGAGAACTGGACTAGTAGAGGTCGAGCGAAAGCCTTTCCAAATCCATTCAGCGATGACTTTCGCGAGAAGGACTTTGCCGATTTCACCTACGTCGACACCGACGGACGCTTGCGTATGTATTTGAGCGAGAACGTCCCGAACTTTGAGAACCCAACCGGTCAGCGGAACAACATCACCTATCATTTGGAGGTCAAATCTACCCTGGGCAGCCTACACAACCCGGCATTCCTGAGTAATAACCAGATCTCCATGGCGAAGAAGTACTCAGGGCGATTTTCGACACCGGCCACCCAGACCGATGTGTACATCCTGGTTAGAGTCTACGGGCTTGGTTCGGACCCTCCTCAACCGCAGTTGTGCCTGTTTCCTGATCCTTGGAATCTTATCTGCCAGGATTCTCTGCTTATCGAAGGCGAAGCTGGGATTTATGTGCGACCGAAAGTCGCCTGAGCGACTTTATTACGCGAATTAGATTGGGCAGATGTAGTGCGAGCAAAGGACGGCGCATTTATGTCTAAGAAAGCTAATATAAAGCCGACCTTCTACACTGTCTTCGAATGAAATAGGTAGAGATGCATCATTACCGGGCAAGAGAGCATCCTGCGTAGAAACCACCTAATTTAAGAGTTCAACCACATTAGATGAGGGAGTCGTGTCAGGATCTCCAGCATCTCAAAGGGTCCTATCGTCCGAAGGTTACGAAAGTTACTGTTGTGAACTGAAGAGGAAGAAGGGGATGAAGGGAGAGATAGGTTACGAATATAGTAAATCGATTCCGACACCTTAGAGGGGATTTTACGGTTGTTAGGGAGTCGCCGTTTCTAGCCGGCACCAAACTCTGTCCACCGCTGTTTCATATAGAATAGAGATAGATTATCACGGCGCACTTTACAGCCTTATATAACACCCTCCATAAAATATTCGCGGACCGTAAATGGTAGGGGCTAGTGCCAGGGTTTCGCTTCGTATACCTGTGCACCAGAACACCGCTTAGCAAAGACGGGTACGGCCTTTGAACGGGCGAAGAACTTACTCATCCCAGAGGTCGGCTATTAGGTCGTATTTTAACTCGGTTCCAGGTTTAATAGGTTTACTAATTCGATCGCCATTCACATCGGCGTTCACACTTAATTGCCACCCATTCTCTTCCGCTTAATCGAAGAATTCCTGTATAGTTCTCTTCCTGTTTGACATTGGGAACAGCAAACAGGACGGTGAACATCCAAAAAACAGTACGAAACCAATGAAACGCGAACGGCCAAGGGGAAAAGAAGGGGACGCCAGGGACAGAGGGTAAAATAAAACGAACACTGACAAGGTACGATCTGGGCCGTGAGAAGAGGGACTGAGTGAGAGAGTGAACGAGCGGGACAAAGTGAGAGGGACGTGTGAGAGACAGAGGGAGAGTGTCGGAACTGCGATGGTGGAAAAGAGAAAGGAAAAAGGAAGACAGAGAGAGCCGTTGTAGAACGGAGGCTTCTAGTTGAACTCTCAAAGCTACTGTACGTACCACTACGAATCCTCTTAAGGATCCCAACTCTAGTGAGGGCCCGAAACGGCCTATCTAGGATACCCTTGTGTAAAGTTACTCTGAAGTCGTCTTGATGAATATGGGGCTAGAACTAAAACAGGGAGTAAGAGGAAGCAGGGAGAGAGCTGAGGGTGTGCGGAGAGGGCGAGGGCGAGGGGAAGCAGAAGAGAGCGGAAGGGGAGCGAGAGAGAGGCGAAGGGAGTGGAAGGGAGCAGACGGGGGAGCGAGGAGATCAAATAGTTGCTAGCGCGGGAGTAATGCGGCGACGGATGAGTCAGTCAAAGGGCCGTGAAAAAGTGCTGTTCGGGGATTATATATATATATATATTGAAACTTCGAACAATCGTCCTTCGCGCCCATTCAGCTGACTAATAGCCCGCCGCTTTGCTCTCCCGCCAACGACTATTTAGTCGATTCGCTCCCTCGTCCGCTCCCTTCTCCTCCCTTCCTCGCTTTCTAGCTCCCCTTCACCTTCGGCCTGCTCCTGCCGCGCTCCCTCCCTCCCTACTCTTTCCTGCGCCAGCGAGGCTCTCGTTTAGCTTCAGTCTCATTGGCGCCCACGTCACACGCACCTGCCTTGTAACTCTACCCGATAGAATTGATGTAACAACGATACCACCCACGGGTAAGGCCTGTCTTGGTTGCATTAGAGAGGGATCACGTGTTATGCGAAGCACAAGGTAGGGTATCGAAGAATATTGTATTGAAACCTGTCTGCCTATCAGAGGCCCCTAGGCATCCCTTCATACCCTTCCTGCTCCTGACGCCCTCAGCTTCTAGGTCCTCCTCCTCTGAGTCCTCTGGGACGCCACTGAGACACTTGTGAGGCTGGTAGCCCGTCAGACTTCTCCCTGGGTCCCTTCTGACCGACTCCTACTAACCTGCCTATCCTAGCCCTGAGCTGGCTCGGTGCAATAGAATGTTAACACCCTCGGTCACGTGACTACTTCTGAACAGGGCTGGTACGCCTGGGTCTGCTGGGCGTTACACCTCCATAACAAACAATAATGAAAAAGGCGCTAAAGTTCAATGACTCTCGGGTTCGACGGTTTCCCTTTCAGCCGGTCAATCTCATCTGTACGGCCAAAAATCCTTGCAGTCGATTACAATGTTCATTCCTCATTCCACTAGCCAATCCATGTGTGAACTACTCATTGCAACTCAGATGAACGGTCCATAAAACCATAATTGGAACTACCGTCCAGGAAATCAAACATAAGCTAATACAGGCCCAGATATCTTTCATAGTTGCGATGCAAAGTAAGCTTGATGACACCCATCCCACGATAATGTACAATAGGATTCGATATGCCGAAACAGAATAGGTAGCAGAAAGCCCCCAAAACGTCTCTAGCTCATGAAAGTCTTCTCGTAAGGGGCGATTTCGCTGTGGGAGGCTTTCTATAGCATATTGACCTTGAGCATCAATAAGTCCACGTAAGAGGTGAGTTATCTCGTCCAGGCCGAGATACGGCCGACTCCTTTTTCTGTAACCAGAAATACCTGACGGGAGGATGGCTTTTCTTACACGACAGTACTCTGATCGACCGAGTTTCTGAAACTGGGTGTATGTTAACGGGAGTGACAAGCATCTAGGTTAGCGACTAACGACATACCAGATAAAAGTCGAAGTGAGTAAATATCCACACACTGAAACAAGAGAGCATAAAGCCTCGTATTCTGTTATGCTGTATTCTCAAAATCTTGAAGAATTCTCCATCCTCCAAATCATGAACCTCTATTTGCAGCATCTTTAGCTTGCCGCCACGTTGCACACCAGTAAAGACGAAGTAGTCGATGTCGGCCGTCGAGGTTGTAACAGAATTGGTATCATTCAAGCTGTTTACAGCTCCTTGGGTGATCCGAAATAATAGCTCTTCCGAAATTCTCTCCGACCTTCTCACGTGTTCAATAAGGTTGTATTGAAGTGTCCTGTCATCAGTTAGACTGAGATGTATGTCATGGATGTCACCATTACCTCGTGAAGGCATAATCAGCTAGTATAATGTCCTGCCTCGCGCTCTGGAGCGAAGTCTGCAATTTTAAGATCGTGTCCCTCGCAAGGTAGACTGCAAGAGATCCTCCAAACTTCTGTCGATTAATTTTACCCAGTAGTTCTGTCGCTGTTCTGTCGAGCTTTTGAGCCGCTCTCTCACAGCGATCTTCACACATCGACCATATTGTATCAGGTACAGAAATGCCAGCAAACTGATCTTGCTCTCTCTTTCGTACCGTTAAGATGCTCTGGAGATGTTCCGTTTCATCGATAAGTGCTAGCACATCAGTGTGGCATTTTTTGATAAAGGGCCGAAGCTGCACAAGCTTGAGCACAACCTTAGCGGTTTGTGCTCCAAATGTTCCAAGTGCAATGATGGTCGCAGCTTCTGCCATCACAGTATCCTCTTCTCGCGAAGAATGTGTCCTTGACGTATGGATAGAAGGGTTCCGGCGTTGAGATCTCAGTTGACGATGATATCGTGGAAGGAGAGGAACGAAGCGCGACGCAAAGTTGCTGCTTTCACAATCTTAGAATGTGGGAGGCTCGAACATTACAGTATGTTGTGCTTAGGGTCATCTATGTGAATTTGACTCGTCAGTATACATTCATGGCAGGCAGACGAACAAAGAGTTGAAAACAATGGCTTCTGAGGCTGTGGATGACATATTTTAGGCACACGAATCAGTATCCATAAGCCTACGCCCCCTTCTGCCGGTCCATGGCGGTTGATGCAACGTGCTCGCTGTGCAAGGCTAGTTGCATATCAAGGCTGAAATTTTAGGAATCCATCTTCATAGGAGAATGCGACCAGCGAGATGGCTCGACGTCAAAAACGCCAAACCGCCCAGCCTGCGACCATGCCCGCAACTGTATTGCGACCTAGTGTCATGAACGCTGAGCCCCGCCAGGCTAGCTTAGTCAGACAGACCGATAGATATCCGCACACTCCTCGCAAGCGGGAACCTAGCTTACTGTGTGAAAATTACTCCGTGGTTGCAATGTGTCCGTAGGTGTGAACCACTTTCGGGAACGACTATATACCTTACCAGAACACGTACGTAGACGAAAGGATCGAAAGTTGCCAGGCAGTAGTAGGCTTAGCTGAAACAAAATGAAGGGGTTACAGCTAGGCAACTATAGCCGAGGCTCAAATGGGACCCCTGAGCCCGAACTAGCTTCTGCGAATGGGCATCAGGCAGCACTCCCTGTGGCTCGCACAGTACTCGAGCGCGCTCCCCCGTCCTCTACCGTGGCTCCCTCGACGCTCTCCCGTGCTCGGCATGGCGCCCGCGATGCTTCGTCACGTGCCCGATTAAAAGCGGCCGCGCTCCCTTTCCCGAACGAAAATGGTAATGGATGAAGGACAGTTCGGGGTGTATATAATATATATATATATATATATCCATTCCATCTTGACAGATCCCTCTCCCTAGTTTTATGACCTCAAACGTAATGCCACCCTCCCTCTGTTTAGGTACTTCACTTTCATCATCAACTCTGGGGGGATCTGTTGGTGGGCAGACTGCACTGTTTTAGTGAGGTTGCCTGTATGGGGCGGAAAGGGCACACCCTGCATTGCTGCATAGCTATGACATGCACCAAATGCTTGTTCACTTAGTTAATGCCTCGGCTTGGGTGGATTCAAGCTAGAAAGACAGAAAAAAATATGACACCCGTTGTTTCCTGTGCCCTTTTTCCTGCATATACATTTGCAGAGTTTTCCTGATGTACTTCTTATCCGAAATGCACCGTTTCAAAAACCCAAAAGACGGGACAAAAATATGGGCAAAAATTTGAAGACCACTCCGCGTGGGACTCGAACCCACAACTATGGAATCCCGTTAGTTTTCTGACATGGAGCGCGGTGATGGAGAGAATGATGCATACCCTCCAGATTTCAATAATAGAAGTCTGGCGCGCTACCATTGCGCCAGCGGAGCAATGAAGACAGATAAATTTCACCCGCGCTTTCGACGGGCGAATTTTCCCCATTTTTGGGGACGGGGGAATATATCATGACTAAAGTCACGGTGGGCGGGTGTTGAGAGTGGGAAGAATTGGAGAATGGGGGTTTGGAGGTTGAAAAAGTGCCCACCTTATTAATAATAAGGAGGCACGACAAGTAAAAATAAGGCGCAAGGTCACGTGCGCGGCTATACCGTGGTGGGCCGGTGACGACCGGGTAACCTTCCATATTAGGCAATATGCTTTTAGCGCCGTAAATGTCGGTGCACATGCAGCCAGACCATTTCATCCATGGTCTAGGACATTGTCGTGAGCTCGCGGGGATGTCTGTTTATTTGCGACCGAGAAGATCGTCCACATAGAGGGAAAGAAAAGCGGATCCTAACTCGAATATACCTTGTGCAGTCCTTTGAAGATCTGTTGAGATCCCCGGGTTGTCCACATCGAGTCTGTCCACTTACACTCGTTGCTCAAGCTCAGAGCCCGTGAACTAAATCTTGTGTATGCGGTATGGTAGTGCCTTGCCGATGAACTGTATCTTGTGGGCGTGATACTGCAGGCCAGGGATGAGGACTTGCAAAGTGAGAAGATTCTTCGAAGAGGGAATCTTTTAAGGTCGATACGGAAACCATATACTTAGATGTCCTAGGCACTTCTTCGTTGCCGAAGCAGATACAACCAAAACGTTTAATCAATAGAAATCCTAACGTTGGGAAAGAGGCGTATGCTCAGCGGAGAGATAAAACACTATTCAAGAGCCCATCAGGTGAGCGCTATCCCGAACATCCATGATCATGGAGAGTCAAAGAGCCCCAAGCAAAGACAAGGCACCCTTGCTATACATGAAGACTGACCATATCTCAACAACTGATATCCCTTCATTTAACGCGAGGAAAGACGACTTTTTAGGTAGCATGCTGCTATGCAGTGCTGACGATTGTAATCCCACGACAAGCCTGTAGCGACGTCAAAAGCCTGTGACTTGTGCGTCTTTCATGGCAAAGTGACCACTGGGTCTCTGGTCGGTAGTCGAGGTTCACGGAAGAACTGCTTGAGCGTCGCAAATGGCGGGAACAAATCGCACTTGCGGTTGTGCCAACTCCGCTGGTCATTCACATTCTGGATCACTCCTTTCCACGCGGCCCTTTCGATGACATATTCCTTTGCATGGTCCTCCCACGACTTGAAAGGCCTGAGGAAGCCACGCTGATGCAGGTAGTCCATGTCCCAGAGGTCGAAGGCCAAGACAAAAGTGACCATTACGGCAAAGACGATGAGCGTGGTATAGCAGATCCATCTGGCAAAACTGCCGCCGTCCGCCGGTGGATCCACGCCTCTGGTTGTTTGGTAGACTGCAGGCACGGCGGTAAACGGAAGCAGACACAGGGTGAAGAGGAATGCAACCCTGTTGAGAGTCTGCGCGCGCCGGCTGCAGCTCTCAGAGTTCTCGAGGTTGACGACTTGAATCTCGCCCACCAGGCTGTCGTAGATCTTGGTCGCCCGTTTTTCAAGAGCGTCCATGGACTGCTTCAGTTCGTAGAAATCCCAATAGATGCTCCACCAAGAGTCCTGATCCTCGTTTTTGGCGACGAAACCATTTGGGCGGCCGAGATTGATGGACGGGAGCGTTTGGTGGGTTTCTTCGAGATTAGAATGTCTCTCTCCCCAGGCCAAGGAATGCAGAATGTCGATACTCGCGTCAATGTCTCTTTGGTGACGCGTGATTGCCACACGCCGTGATTTGATCTCCTCCACCGTCGTGCTTCTCAGACAGTTGGCGGATCGCCATTCCAACAAGTCGAGATCAAAGCTTCGCCGCACGACAAGCCGCGCCCAATTTGCAGAGACGAGGCGGAACACCGGGGAGGCGAAGATTCGAATGAATTTATCGACATCTGTGCGTTTCGGCTGCTCAGAAGTACTTATTCCGCCGACAATAGACCCAAACAGGTCCTTCGGCGCGCTCTTCTTGGGACTCTGCCTCTTTTCGTTATCTCGAAGCCAATCCTTGAGCTGCAATTTCAACACAGTGTCATATGCAGAGGCAAAAGCTTGTTTTTGTCGTTGCTCCTCCCACTTCGAGAGCTCTTTGTCTTCTAAGATCGCCTGAAGTTTCTTCGGCGTGGGTATCGCGTTGGGTATAGACCGAAAACGAATGGTTTTCTCGCCTGTGTGGAGGCTACATTTGCACGGTTGCTCATCGAGGGGCAGATCTTTCTCCGTTTCCTTTTTAGCAAGGCCTGGGGCATGAACTGGCAGAGTCGGATAAAATATGATAACCGCTAACAGCGTCAGCTGATTTTCAATTCTGCCGACGGGAGAGGGGGACGACCAACCTGTTCGTGGATGACCCACGGGTTCTGAATAGATTGAGATCCTATGTAAAAGATTGAATTGGAAGACATTCTTCATCTTGTCGTTGTGGTCCTTCAGTAGGACTTCGTAACCGGACTTGAGGCCAACATTAGTCGTGCTGGCGATGAAGTCTTGCCGCGATATGGGGAAATGATCCCATCCCACGGGGAATAAAAAGTGCTTTTCGATATTGTCTCTGATGCTATTATGCCCTTCGATAGCATAGTCATCCTGCGTGTCGAGTTTCGCCTCCGGCCACAGTTCACCCGCTCTAAGACTACTCTCGTAGATTTCGTCGAAATCGATCTGGACTGACGACGGGAGCCTAGAGACGAGTCTGCCGGATATGGCTTCTGTTCCAGGAAGGTGACGGTTGAAGAAGTCCGCCGAAATCTGGAATTTTGCTCCGAGGAGTTTTGTTACATTCGGACTGAGGTGGCTTACTGTGATGATTCGGCATTCGTCCTGTGGGAGAAGTCTTTCGTCATCCTAAGCAGTCGGCTCGTCCTCAGCCAAGACATGCTTCTGCTGTGTTGTCCCAGTCTGAAAATGAGGGTCTGTATACAATCGAGTCTGAAGCCTTTTGAAATCAGTCGGATCACTCGCCCGATACTCCACCACTTTCAGGAACTCGTCCCAGTTCTCCTGTTGCTTTGGATTGATGGAATATATTCGCACACATTCGTCGACCGATGGATTCTCCAGCTGATCAGGGGTTCTGTTGGCATGATAAGTCCTTCTGGGACAGGAGCAGCTTCCTATCACCCTGGGATAGTTTGTCTGCGGATCTTTTTCTTTGGGGTCTTCTGTCTCGGTGCAGTCACAATTACCTCCTGTGGCTATGCACGTGCAAGACCCGACATCCTCCTGAGGAGCTCTGAAAAAGCATTGGCAATTGTCGGTGCATCTACAATTACCTCTTTCCAAGAACTTCTTCAGACGTTCGAAGGATCGTGGGAGGCGGTTGCAGAGAGTATCCACATAGTCTTTGTAGTCTCTCATATCTTCCTCGGCAAGTCTGACTTGCTCGATGTCTATTTTCCGCCATTCCTCTTTGTGAGGAGGCACTTGCGGACTGAGGAATCGTACTTCGAATCTTTCCTCGACAATGCCGGCAGAGTCAGCGGCGGCGGTGGAGGAGTGAAATGACAGCCCATTGACTGGGTTGTTGAGCGGTTCCGGGTCCATGTCTGACAACGAGAACGGTAATAGAATCTGTAGTGTACTTGATGTAGTCAGGACTATTCTTCATCAGAGATGTTTTGTGCCTGAAGGTGTTGAGAACTGGAGGTCGTTCTTATAGATTTCCAGGCTCAAATCATAGTCAAGCCCGAGCTTCATCCTTGTCCACCCCAGAACGTCTCTTGAGTTTCGAACCACTGGCAGACGCCTTTCAACTGAAGAATCATGAGCCATCAAACCGAACGACGCATTTGGTGGTGTAGTAAAGAAAGAGGTGTTTGGTCAGACTGAGGCCAGACAACGACGTAGTCTTTCGATGTCCGCGTCGTCGAATGCCTGGACACTCAATTCGTCTCGACATTGCTGGATGTCTCCTCGAGTCAAACCCCAAGGTGGTAGGGCTAATACGAAGACAAGCCAAGGAATCACCGATGCATTCCCTCAATTCGGCGAGCCCGACGCTTCATCACCCTAAACGAGAAGTGATTTCAGAGGTATGACACGAGACCGACAGACAAAAGTGGAAAGCGGTGGCGCGGAAGCGATTGTCCAGCTTCCTTCAGAGCATACTCCGACGTCACTAGCCAGGGTATTCGATGGTTCTATGCCTCTCAAAAGAGCCAATATATCGGGGCTGTTTGTGAATCGACAAAGTAGAGGCCGACGCCGTACGGGCGAGTCTGAGAATATGTCAGCCTGCAGACATGACATTTGGCGGCGCCGCTCTGTATCACTCTTTCTAAACCTACCCTCAGGACCCATTTCGTATTCGTGCTGGCTGCAAGCGTCACGTTGAAAAGAGGAACGAGCTGGCAGCTCCAACCAAACCAGGCAAAGGTCGTGTCCTGGCCAAGCCTGTAGGGGGACGAGCTTTGTCGGGTGATTAACGGGCCACGCTGGCAATCGATTCGTATCCAGCAGAATCTGGGGGCAAGTAAATCCGGGGGAGCAAGTCCAAACGGACCAGCATCGACGTTTCTGCTTGATCACAGCGCCATCTCATGATTTGGTGGTCTGAGTCGCTTGGCATCTCCAGAGGCTACTGATTGCCAGCATATACGCCCTAGGACCAACTGAGACACCGTCTTGAGATGTTAATAACAAATCCGCCCTCCATCTATGGATGTATGGGTTATCGGTAGCGGATCGTTGGGTTGGGTTGGGTGGGACAAAATGTTCGCAGCTCAGCACAGGGTTTGGGGAAGAGCGGCCCGGCGGACACTCGCAGCATTTCGGATCAGACCGCATCCCGCACTTCTACTTGGACTTGGCTTTGTTGTCTCCATGTGAGTCAAAGCCAATGTTCCGAGGCTCAAGCAAGGCTGCCACTTCTCCTCTTAGGCCATCTTGATATCTTCGATGAGAGGGCGATAGGAACTCGAGAACCATGAAGCTGGAGGATCAGGTTGTCCTTGTTACGGGTAAGTACAGATCTGCTCTCCAGGACCAATCTCGCTCGTTGGACGGCACGACCAATCGCTCAAATGAACGATCCCTATCCTTTGTGCTAGACACACACTCAGTGGCTAATGTTGCAGGCTCATCCCGCGGACTGGGTCTAGCAATCGCAAGGGCATTTCGCAGCGAAGGCGCAAAGGTCGTCCTCAACTATTTCAAAACCACCGAGGACCGCATCTCAGTGCTGGCGGCAGATCTCGGTTCTACAGAGGATACCCTGTTCTTCCGCGCTGATGTCACCAATGCCGACGAGGTCCAAGAACTATTCAGGGCTGCGGAACGCCACTTCAACAAGCCAATATCGACAGTCGTAAACAACGCCATGGTGGGCGACTTTGCTTTCAACGGAGACGCAAGACCCAAAGTCTCCGATCTCACGTGGTCAAACTTCGACTCGCAGCTGCAAGGGTTTCTTCGAGGGGCCTTGAATACCACGCAAGCAGCCCTTCCAGGATTCGAGAAACTCGGCTTCGGCCGCATCATCAACATTGGGTCGAACTTGTTCCAGAATCCTGTGGTGCCGTACCACGACTACACGGCAGCCAAGGGAGCATTGCTGGCTTTCACCAGAACATGCGCGGCCGACCTGGGACCAAAGGGCGTCACCGTCAATATGGTGTCTGGCGGTCTCCTGCAGGTCACCGATGCTAGTGCTAGCACTCCAAAGGAGGTGTTCGATCACATCAAGGCCGTCACGCCCCTAAGAAAGGTCACAACGCCGGAAGATCTCGCGGGCGCGGTGTTGTTCTTCGCCAGCCCCTGGTCAGGTGCTGTGACTGGCCAACAAATAGTGGTCGACGGAGGCTTGGTCATGAATTGAGCCGACAACATATTCATTTGCTGATAGAGTTCCGCAGAGAGGTCATAACTTGGCTTGTGACTTGGGCGTCTGTATCTCCACAATGGCCTTCCCCCAGACTTTTCTGGCCGCGAGGTCGTCCAGAGCCCCGGGGACGCTTTCTAGGCCAGAATATGTCCCATAGACGACGGGCTTGATGTTGCCACGTTCGAGCATCTCATTCAAGCCTCTCCATACCTCTTCATTCTCTTTTGGATTCCGTCTCCCTGTTTCGCCGAATCTCTGCAGATCAAGTCAGCCATTGCCCTGCAGTGGTTGGTGCGCAAGTAGTGGACTCACGTATCCCAATAACTTGACCCCCTTGAGCAGCACCCTGTTCATGGCCAGCGTCTCCATCTTCCCACCGAGTCCAGCGAACCCGGCAATGACAATATTCCCACCAAACTTCAGACATCTGATACTCTTCTCGACCAGACCGACGGTGTCATACACGGAATCGACGCCGACATTCTCCGTGAGCTTGAGCACCTCTTTCTCCCACCCCTCCCGATCGTATCTGACAACACCCAGGACTCCCAGCCTCCTCACGACCTCGGCCTTCTCCTCGCTGCCCACCGTGCCGATGACCTTTGCGCCGAGCGCATGGGCGATCTGGACAGCCACAACGCCTAACCCACCAGCCGCGGCGTGGACGAGCACAATCTGGCCGGCCTTGACCTCCGCGACCCTGACCAAGGCTCCATAACTGACCGGCGCGGTGGCGGCACCCACGCCCGCCGCGTCGCGCAGCGTCCACCCTGTGGGCAATCTCTGCAGCGCCGACGGCGGGACAGCAATCTGCTCCGCGAACCCGCCGACCGAGGCTCCCCAGACTTGGTCGCCGGCCCGGAACCCGCATGCCGGCGGCGCCGACGCAACGATCCCCGCGAACTCGAGGCCTAGGACGAAGGGCGGCTTGACCAGGCCGATATGGTTGTTCTGGTGCGCCCCACGGCTGTACAGGAGGTCGACATGGTTCAGCGCGCTGTGGGTGATTGTCACCAGCACTTGATCTCCTTTCGGTGCTGGGCCAGGTACGTCGAGGGGGCGCAGCTCGGAATAAGTCTTGACGAACTGGTTGATCTGGATGGCTTTCATGGTCGCGCGGTGACGAGGTAGATGGACCTTGGGTCTACTCTTTGCGTTGAGTGCAAAATTGACGAAGACAGGAGTACCGATGACAGTCTCCGAGCACGTACAGACCCTCACAATCCAAGCGTCACGGGAATGAGGGCGACTTAAAGTATACTTGTAGAAGTTCCCGCGCCCTGGCCTGGAAGTATTTCCCCGGATGGTGTTTTACCGAGGTCCGACAGCGAGGCTGGCCGTTGGCTGTTGATAAAGAACGGCGTCCGCCTCAGCCTCGTCAACTTCACCCTCACCCTCATTCATTTCGCCAAGGCACCTCAGAAACGAAGTCGACAATGTTCGAACATATGAACTATAGTCCCGGAATATCCTGTCACATTCAACCGGTTGACAGAGGAGCTCTAAGTCTTGTCCACAGTCTTAAATTCATCCCCATCTCCCTAACTCGCAGCCAGAAGTGAACACCCCCAAGGAAATCATTGAAACGTAGGAGCTCTACTCTGTATCTCCCTAATTCGGCTGAAATGATGACTTCGGGTTGGCCTCACTATGGTTCTCTGAAAATGCGCAGGAGCTCTGAATATGTACCCAAGCTATAGGTGGGAGCAAGCACTCATCAAACCAAGAGAATGCAATCAAAAAAAATTCCTTCGCGGGGTTTTCTCACAAGCCTGAGTTTTTTGCTTCGCTTCATTATTGTGAGATAGGGAAGAGAATATGTGAGAGAGGGGGGGGGGAGGCTAGGGTTCGAATCCCAAGAGTGATCAAAAATTAAGAACAAAAAAAGAATTTTTTTGGTCCCTGTTGGGTTGTTGACTGACACGTGAAGGAGGTTTGATGACGAGGGTGCCTCCTCCAAGGGAAATGGCCTACCTAACCAGGTAGGCTAGAATGAAGTTTCGGCTGTGGGGAATTTGGCTGGGCTTCGACGAGTTTGACATGTTGGATACACACATGCTGCAATACCTTTCGTTTGACTGACTACCGTGGTGACCCTTGGGGATGTAGTCTGACAAGCGGAAATCCCTCCTGCATTCGGTCACCTTGCGGAGCACTCTTTCACTCAGTTGCAAGAACAGAGAAGTAGCCCTTGCGAAACATATACAAGGCCTCTCGCAACGGCCTGGGCCAAAACAATATCAGCACGCGGAGGAGGTCAGAGGACGACAATCCTTGCTATGTCCGTCGAGTTGCGACAGGCTTGAGATCAAGGAGAAATAGCATTCGTGGTGGAAATCAAGCGTGGTGTGTTCCTTGCGATGTCATCCCGTTTTCCCGCCGATGTCTATGCTTGTAATTGTTGTATGTACAATCGCCTTATCCGCAGCAGCTCTTCGTTGCCCATCCCGCAGTCGGATTTTCTTACACCCTGCACCCAGCATATCAAACTCCTTGATCGTAGCTTAGTGCGCGGCGGGCGCATCAGGCTTTGCATTGGGATTTCGAGGATCGTTCTTGTATTCATCCGCTATTCATCCAAAGTACGTTAGTCCGCTGCGTAGGAATCGCGTGCCTTTGATGGAACAAAATCCGGCGAGGGAGTCTAGCAGAAAGAAGACGAATCTTACAGTTCATCATGGCGTTTGCACCGGCATTGATGGCGTACAGGACGATAAGACCAGCTGCGTAGAAAGGCACCATCGGCTCGGCTGAGAGTGACAGAGGTTAGTGTCCCCAGACCTGAGAAAAGGCGTCTGTAGCTCGACGTACCAACTTTGCCGGGGAACTTCTTGGGGATAAAACCAGGCATTTTGACGGGATGGCGTTTATGAGAAACTGGCGAGCTTGCGTGAAGGAAGTTGGGTCGTCAATGAGCTTCCGGAGAAACTTGGGGGTTCTCGAGCTTGAATAGGACTAAGCCTTGTTAGTAGATATTCTTGGCACATTTGGTAAGTTTGCTGTTGCTCTGCGACGGGACTTGCAACGCGCCCGTGTCGCGGCGGGGTTGTTTATCCAGGCCAGTGCGAGAAAGACCTGATTGAATGTGAACCAGCAGTGTTTACTGAATATGGCCACGCTGGGTCCGGCTGTCTCCTCCCTCCGCTCCTCCATCTCCCTTCTCGAATCCAGTATCTCGATCCTCGACGAAGGCGTCTCAGACTTCCCTCGCCTGTGCAAAGTGCTACAGACCCAACAACACTTCGAACTCCTTCCTGAACCCACCCTCCGTGAAGCTCAGCAGTCTTTGGTCGATGAGATTGTCCCAGCTATCAACCAACTATTGTCCACAGCGGAGAACTACATCAACCAATTGGGAAGAAGAGAAGAGAGTCTCAAAGCGCGATCGGAATTGCTCGAGGGGAGGCTGAACAGCAGTAGAAGGAGGACGTCGAGTTTCGGCGGTAGCAATGGTGCTCGGTCTTTCCGCAATACGCAATCAGGTCAGCCTGCGGCGCCCTTGACCGATGCCAGGACGTTGGAGATGAAGCGTCTACAGCAGAAGAAAG
Source organism: Cladophialophora immunda (assembly GCF_000835495.1). Taxonomy (NCBI): domain Eukaryota; kingdom Fungi; phylum Ascomycota; class Eurotiomycetes; order Chaetothyriales; family Herpotrichiellaceae; genus Cladophialophora; species Cladophialophora immunda. Next base: position 6,142,923 of record NW_015622541.1, read on the forward strand.
AGAGACTACAATATGCCATTGAGCGATTGGAGCTGCAGAGTAAACAAAGAGAAAGAGAATTGAGAAAGAGCATGGCTATTGTGAATGAGTGATCTGAACGCCACAGGGGTAGAAAGAAGGAAACAGATTCATATCCTTCAACGAACCAACTCGACAGAAACTTTGGCTGGAGGCCCAACGCCCAAAGCTGGGAAACAGATCCCACACTACAATGCCGGCAACTCTGCCAAACTCCATGAAGGATCACTCAAGATTACATACCGAATAGCCATCACACGGGACGCCCACGGCGCTTGGAGCGGAGGCGGCACTGAAGACATCGTGCATGATAGTGGCGAAAGCTTTTCGAGCACTCATGTGGGTAATGTGAGATTGCGAGAAGGGATCACAAGAAATTCTGTCTTATTGCAAGAATCTTTTATTATTATAACATGCGGGAAGCCATGTTGACTTGTGTCTGCTCATGCGATTCTCGTACACTGTGAGATCGGGTTTCGAGACACCGCGCAGCAGATAGAGGGTCGCAGACTGCAGGGAAAGCGTTCTAGTTATTGGCGGGAAGAATTGCTCGTGGCAGAAAAAGTCAGCAAGCTGGAAGGAAAGCAGCAATGCGGAAGGGGTATCTCATCGCGCAAGAAAAGAAATATCCGGCAACCTCGTGTCGGAAGGGATGGGATCATGGAAAGTCCAACTAACACCCAGCGATGCGTTTCAGCGTCATCGCTGGCCCAAACCTGGGGTTCCCTCGGGCCCAACGAAGAGTTCGAGCAGATCGGCAAGGGGCTAAGCGATTGACGCTTTGTCTCCTCAATCCAAAACATGTAGAAGGACACTGACCGCCGGGTCAGAGCATGTCTTCTGAACTGGCGGAGACTTCGGAATATATGGTTGAGATTCCTCCTAGACGGGCACCGACACCCTCTTCCGCTCTTTGGTTGCAGTGTTGTACTCGTAAATTTGGCTGACATCGATGTTGTGCATCTCCGGAAGAAACTTGCACGCAGGAATGTTGCACGATCCATTGCGCGGACACATATGGCCAAGCGGACATTGAGGATCCTGACAAAACGCATTTCTGCAGTTGGATGTTCGAGCTTTGTATCGAAAGGTATCGAGCTGTACTGGATTAAGTTGCTTTGAATGATCCCACTCGCAGTTGGCGCCGTAAGGGCAGTAACCTTTCAGGTAGAAATGGTTGCAGAGACGTGAATTGTGGTCGTAGAGGTACTGGAGATATTGTTTGTCGATCTTGAGGGGTACATCCAGTCGCTGCCCATATTGGTTCTGGTAGATGATCGGCGACGGAACAACTGGTGGTGCTGCGGGCGGTTGCGCGTTGGGAGCGGGCTGAGCTTTTGGAGGCGTAATAACCGCAGCTATTGGCCGTGGCGACGGCCGATCTCGCACCACTGACAATGAATCAGGTGCGGGTCTCTTGACACCCGCAGTGAGAGTGATCGCACCGTTCGGGATTATCTGGATCTTGGTTGATCGAAAGATAGCCTTGAAGGACGCTCGCTGGAACCCTTGGGCAACTTTCTTAAGATCATAGGGGAAGGGTGGGCCTTCAAGTAGTGTTATGCGATCGTTGAGCGCGTTTGGAAGTGCATAGGGGCCGAGAAAGCCAGCGTAGCTGCTATCTGCTGAGCCACCAAAGATAATGTGTTGACAATGATGGTTGCGATAGAAGAGCTCGAGGTTTGCTTGGGGAAGTCAAATCAATCTACAGCAGCATTAGCCCCGGGTTTGACGCACCTTTCATTTTGGAGTCAGCAGCCTCTTTGTGGCTTCCCGCATCGACATAGTCCGAGAGAGGGTGACTTCTGTTGAATCCAACCATGAATTGGTCGAAGACCGTTTCGTCGGCGAGGATTTTAGCTGCTTTATAAGTCCGGCTCAGACCATGCGTGTTGGCGTAGACGCGAACGACGACCCGGTCATCAGCACGGTATTTGGTGTTTGTCTTGTAATATTCCAGTATTGCAGCTCGAAGGTGCTTGCCTGCTTCTTCTCCACCTTCCATGCCTCTAGACACAAACTCATCAAGGAACTGGACATGTCAGTTCCAACAGCTGGTCCAGCCATCATATAAGTGTGAGTGCAGCCTTCACTCAATCTTACCGGCATACTGTCACCGTCAATCAAAACGAGAACAAATCTGTCGCACTCCTGAGAAAATGTCAGCTCTGCCAAAGAGAAGGATAACGGCTGCTCTTTGCCACCATAGATGTCTTTATGAGGACTTTCTCTGATTCTGCTTGAACCATCCTCTCATAATATGTACGAGCAGTATCTCGCGCCATGTCGAGCTCATTTCTGGCGGCATCGCGTTGCTGTTTCATTTGTTCGATGTCTGCCATCATCTCCTATCACGAGTTAGTGGCGGCCCAAATCAATATCCTTTGGTGACATACCTCAAGAAGGGCGTTTTTGGCAGCATCGCCTCGCAGGACTTCTTCGACACGCGCCTTCAAGGAATCCATCATGTGAAAGCAAGCAGAGCAGAACGAAGAGCTGCAAAATGTTGGTGTCAGTGATTCTCGAGGAAGAATGTTCCCTCGTCGTGAGTTGTGAGTCGTGATGGCTGCCTCAAGACAAAGCCAAATGTGCCAAGCAATGTGTAACCCTTGGCAAGTTTGCCAGTTTGCTCTTCAGCGGACCGCCAAAAAAAGGGAGGACCTTACACCACCACGCTATTGATTTATGCGACTACAACCTCTTAGAGCTGCGCAGAATCTGTGTCTCAACGTGATGCAGACACTAGTTCCATCGATGCTAGATCAGAAAGGCACCTCCTACTCCTACAGGAGACTCACGGCGACAAATAACCATGCAAATGCAGTCGCTGTAGAAGTCAGACGAGGCCAAAACAAGCCCGAGACCTGGCGTAATAGCACTCGACAGAGAGCAGACAGCATTTTCAGCAACTATATCTTCTCTACCCCACACCATTCTGCGATGAATAGTGCCATGGCGACCGTCACTCTCTTCACACTCTCGATGCTTACCCATTCATCAAAGCCATGAATATCCCCACTGATAGGGCCATAAACCAATGCAGGGATTTTGTCATACAGGCTGTGAACACGGGCGTCAAGGTATGCGGTCGATGTCTGGTACGTCAATTCCTGCCCCGTCGCTTCCTTGTGAGCCTGGCGCAGCAGATTCTCTGCCTCGCTCCCGGGCTCAAGGACATAACCTTCTGAGTAGAACCCGTTCCATATCACTCTGGGCGGGTATTCACTGAGATATGGGTCATTCCGAGAGTAATCTGCCACCTTCTTCTCAATCTCCTCAGCAGCGGCTTTGGCCTTGACACCAGGTACGATTGCTATTCGACAATCTATGCGGCACCAGGCAGGGACGGAGCTTGCCCAGTCTCCAGCGTTCACAATTGCGACGTTCAGGTCTGTTCATTGTTAGCCGCCTCTGGCACCAACCATCCAAAGTGTCACGCGGGGCCACATGGAGAACTCACTCAGAGGGTGCTTCTCGTTTTCGAAGTATTGTGCGCTAACGTGGCGGTCGTTCCACTCAGCCTCCAATTCTCTCAACGCTCCCACTACTTTCCAAGATGCGTCGATGGCATTGACTCCGGTTCCCATAGCCCTGACATGGACGGGCCTGCCGCGAACCTCAATCTGAAACCATAAGACACCCACATTTGCCCGAACAAGCTGTTCCTGCACTGGCTCCGGGATGAGGACAGCGTCTGCCTTGTACCCCTTTAGATGTGTCATCAGCGTGCCATTGCCCGTTGACTCCTCCTCCACCACAGACTGCAAGATGACCTCCGATGCTGGCTGGAGTCCAATACGCTTCAGCGCATCAAGAGCCCAAATATTCGCAGCGTGGCCGCTTCTCATGTCGCCGGACCCTCTCCCGTAAAGCTTGTCCCCCTCGATACGGGCACTGTACGGCTCGTCTTTCCACATATCAACCGGGCCCAAAGGAACGACGTCAATATGTCCGTTCAAGATGAGGCTCTTTCCCTCAGCGTGCTGCGCTTTTGGCTTGTGCGTGCCGACAACTATTGGGGCATGCGAATGCGTGGCGCTGAACCTGCCGGCGCCGATGTGTTGTGAGAGCACTTGCTCGTCCATGTCAAATTTGACTGGGTCATAGCCCCTTTCCGCGAACTGCTCAAAGACGAAGTTCTGGACCTCGGTCTCCTCCCCACGTTGGCCTCCAAAGCGAATCAATTTCTGCGTGTAGGCCAGTTGTTGGTCGAAGCCGTCGGAGACGGACTTCTTGATGGCGGCAACGAGGTCGGCTGAGAGAGCTGGCATGGCTGATGTGTTTCTGGTCTGGCTGTTTACCTTTGCTTTCACACACCGGCAATGCTGATAGTCTGTATCCAAAGGGTTAGGAGAAGATTTGCACCGAACATTGAGAACGGGACGATTTGCTATGACTATATCCAATGCTGCTGTGGAGGCGTCTCCGCACGGACATCTCCATTCCGACTCATTGACGATAACGATACAAAGAACACCGGCTGTCTTTGCCTTTTTGGTAGGTAGCTCGGTAGATGCTCTCGGCCGTGAAAAGTCCCAAATCTCAACGACGGAGGGAGATATGTCTTGTCTTCTTGTTCTTGCAATCACAGAGATGTCCACCACCCTCACGCATCAAGTTGGCCAGCGGGACCCAGCCACGTGTACAGCGTCTCTGGAGCTCTTCGGTGAGTAGACAACCACAGTGTTCAACGCAGAATAAATACCTGCATAAATAACGATTGTCTCTGAGTGAATTGGTGAGAGTAGCTAATATGGATAGTGCTACTTATCTTTGACATCGACTCGTCGGGCAGTCATTTCCACGAGTACTGGCGCGATTGGCAGCGGGTATCCGAGAGATGCTCAGTGAAAATCTCAACCGGGTGCTCATCGCACGGAAACTTCGACCAAAGCCATTGGCGAATAGCACTCAAGAACTCAGTGTGAGAGGTGCTTCGAAAGAGGATGGCTTGATGGCAGATCCAAACAGTATTGGGTATCTGAGGGAACGGCAATCGCTACAGAGGTTGAGAAGGCAAGACAACCCCAAATGCTTCGACCATGAAACTGGTTTCAATACTGTAGCCAGAGCACTGTCGCAGTTACAAGTTGAAGAGAATACCGGGGGGGCGCGCATCGAATATCGACAGGATCCGCAAAGCAGTAACTGGAACACTCAAGAGAGACTATACTGAGACGGAGGTAGGGGATGACGATAACGGGAGAAAATACCTCCAGCCAGCAAGAAAGAGCTCAAGATATGACAGACCAACCATCTGCGTATCTCACGATTCGGCATTTCTGAGCGTACCGAAGAGAGAAAGTGTTAACAGCAAGAACCTGAAGGTTTGCGAAGTCCGATGCAAGATCCTGCATGTCAGAACTGAGGAAAGCATGGTGGCCATACAATACTGTATACGGAGTGAGATGTGGCCCGAGCGCAGCCTCACAGCCTTGTCCTTCATTTATCCGCACACTATCTGGCAGTCTTCACTACTGCCTTGCCCACTCTTCACTATTCTCTCGCAAGGCAAATATTTTGCTCTCACTTTTTGTGGCATCTCCAGCTACCACTACGAGGAAGTCCGGGGGCGAGGGAAGGATGAGGATTTCCATCTTGGGCAGGCGCTGGCAGATTATGCAGCCCGAATCGGCGAAGATGATAGATTCCTCCCCTTCAGTCTCGATATGCTCGAAATCGTCTCCAACTCTAGGCTCATCCCAGCCATATATCGTCAAGGACCCCGTTGTGGTACTCTGGAAGAAAGAAACTCCTGAATGCAGAGCTGTCCAGCTTTTGAGGTAGCAGGGTAATCTTTCTGTGTTGGCCACCATGATGGATTCCGGCTTTTGCGTTTCCTTTGGCTCCTTCACGGTCAACAAGTACGATTACTCAACCGGCTAGAGTCTCACTCTAGAAATTCGCCCAGAATATATGGTCAGTCCCAACGGGGAAGACCTGGATTTTTCTGTCCCTCTGCGACAGTGGTATCCTATCCTTGTTGACGTTATCAGCTATGTTCTGATCTGGCGTTCATTACAAGTCACTGTGTCGAACGTGCCAATTTTTGATATATCTGGAAAAGTGCATGCTGACTGTGAATCCATCCGGCCACCACATCCCGCATTCCGGCAGATACAGCTTTTCTTCCCGATGTGGTGATCGTCATCTCCATCACTCCTGAACGCCGGTTTGTTTGAAATCCAGAACAACATGAATGAGGGACACCCAGTGTACACCTGCTACTCGGCCAAGGCTTGCGCGGGATGGCGAGCTGGAGGCCTAAGTGGTCGCTTTACGATTACTATTTGACCCTTTCCGAGGACGTAAGGTTTACTCTTCTCATCACCAGGTTGAAACAGCCATGACGCCCTCGTTTGATTCGAACTTTCATCTCCGCCGATCTCGACACAGAGCAGTCTATTCGGTCCTTTTCATGGTGGATGACGCATTCCGGCATCCTCAATTGGCTGGGCACCCAGCGAAGCAGCCGTCGTTGAGTAATCAGTTGTTCGATTCCATCAAAGCAGAATATAGATGTCGTGGCCTCCAGACCACCCACCCACAGCGAAGACAAAAAAAAAACGAAATCTGTCGAAGGTCGTTTCCATCATACTTGGACATTCAGACAAGCTGGCAATGGCTCAGCCGCAACCCGAAAAGTACCCTTCATCCTGAGAGCGAGCGGGAACTCCGATTGATTTTCCTACAGGCCGAACTTGTTGAACGCGGTGCTCAACGCTGCCGGAGGGGCAGACCGCTTCGAACAGATCGAATGGGTTGAAATTGTCGCCGACGTTTCCGGCTCCTTCTGGGCGAAGAAGGGCTACCCGAACCGTCGCCTGATGACGGGCTACGTCGACGTCAAAAGGCCACGGGTCATCTTCTACAACTTCGGCGCCCGCTTGGACGGGCCACACCTGCGCTGGATCTGGACGCCACAGCACCTGTCGGTAGAGCGGCCGAACGGCAGCGTCGTCCTCTCGCGCAGCGACCCGTCCCGACACTTTGAAGGGCACGTGGTGGCCACCCCCTGGGACGACCTGGATCTCCTGTACTTCAACGGCTACGCGGTGTGGAACTACATCGTGACGCCGTTCTACTTCGCCTGGCCGGGGATCTCGACGAGGGAGCTCGAGGGCCACAGCGAGGGCGGCGAGACGTGGCGCGTGCTGGAGGTGACGCACCCGGCCGACTTCGCCACCCATTGCAGGGTGCAGAAGTTCTACTTCGACCCGCGATACCGGCTGAGGCGGCTCGACTACACGGTCGACGTCGTCCCGGGGTCCGGGACCGTGGCGCACTACGTCTTCGACCCGAGGAAAGTGGACGGGATTGTCTTTCCCACCCTGCGCCGCGCGCTGAGTGTCGTGGACGGCCATCCCACCGGGTGGTCGGCGGTTCTGATCAACTTCCACAAGATCACGGTCAAAAAAGGCCCAGAAGCGCGTCCGAGCCTGTAGGAGGCTTGATGCGTACCGCGCCTGATGTCAATGGCGAGGTACCACCACCCACGCCACTCTGGAACCGCTCCTCGGTAAAGCTGGGTGATATTGCATGGACACTCTTTTGAGGAGTTTTGTTCCTGATGTGGGATCACTGACCAGAAGGTCTCTGAAGGCTGCTATGAAACGCCAAATTCAAGAGCTTTTACCAATATTTTACCGTGGTTGAGACCCGCATGGGCGGTTGTCGTCCGACCAACACCAACCGATGCAGCCAGTATATGCCTTGAGAACCATCCACAATCAGATCTTCCCCCCTACGGCTTGTTTCGATTCACCATCTTGTCTAGAGTTCGCTGCTGCTTGCCTTCCTTCCCGCTGCCTCGCTTTACCGCCTTCCTCCTGCCACGACGGCCATCATGACTCTCGTTACTAGAGCGAGTGTCTTCCTTGACATCATCCTCCGGGTGTTCATCGTCGTCATGGTCGTCATCTCTTGCCCGCTTTTCACCACTTGACACTTCGCCATTCGCCTCCTCCCTGGACGCGCCGCCCGAATCCTTGACACCAAACATCTCCTTCCATTCCCCGTTGATCACCCTCTCGTCGTCGCCAAACAGGCCCACGTCATAAGCCTGCTTCATCCGATCGAGGCAAACCTGCCTCCTCTCGTTAAAGTCAAACATCGGCTTCGGGTAGAGCTGGTACTCCCCGTCCTCGGTCTCCCCGCTCCCATCCCCCCGGATCAGACAGCCCCAGCTCTTCTGATCCGCGATGGGCGCCTTGTGCGGCTCGTAGATGTACTTCTTGTCGAACGCCGCCAGCTCGGGGACGTACCGCCGCACGAACGCGCCCTCGGGGTCCCACTTCTTGGGGAAGCTGACGGGGGAGTAGCAGCGGAAGAACTGGCTGAAGAAGGCGGTGCAGGACAGCCACATCCAGTTGCCGGCGTTGCACGCGACCTCGTGGTCGACCAGCCACTCCTCGAAGACCTCGGCGCCGCGCTCCCACGAGACGTAGCAGCCCCCGCGGGTCAGGAAGCACGCGACGGCGTGGCGGCCGAGGTGGTGGATCCAGCCCTCGCGCCTCAGCTGGCGCATCAGGGCGTCGATCCAGGGGAAGCCCGTGCGCCCGTACTTCCAGCGCTGGAAGTGCTCCTCGGCCTGGGCATCGTCCACGACGTACGTGCCGTCGCTGACCGGCCGCCCGTCCGGGTCGGTCGTGTACCGCGACGGCAGGTGCCAGGGAATGAATCTCGCGACGGGGTTGCCGACCGTCTGGCCAAAGGGGGCGCCCACCTGCGCGTGCGCCGCGAAGTACATGTCGCGGAAGAGCAGTTGGCCGGGGATGTTGACGGGCCGGCCGCTGACGGGCTTCTTCGCCTTGCGCCGCCTGTCCACGACGGCCTGCACGTCCCACCAGAATTGGCGACACGAGACGGTGCCGAAATGCATGTGCGGACTCAGCAGCGTCGTGGCGGCGGGGTCGAACGCCGTCGGTGCGGTCGCCGGCTTCTCGAACGTGGAGATGTACTCTTCATCGGCGACATGCTGTGCGAGGAGCGCCAGCCCGGCGGTTTCGCCGCCTTTGTGCGGCGTCGTCACCGAGGACGGGTCGATGCCCATTTCCTCCAGGGTCGGGATCGAAAAGTTGCGGTCTGGCCCCATGAGGCCGGAGGAGTACTGCGTGTCTTTCTCGAGGCCCAGCGTTCTTTGAACGGCATTATAATCCATCCCGTCGACACCTGGCCATTTGGGGGTTGCTTGACCCGGTCCTCGCTCTCCGTGGCCAGACAATCCCTGTTCGAGGTCCGACAGATCCATCTCGCTCTCATCCAAAGGATCCGGCAAGCTGTCGGGTCTCTGGAGCGGCTTCGCGGGGACGCCGCCGCCGATTTTCTCCACGGCCTTGACCAGCTGGGCCATGCTCATGGTGGGCTTCCCGGCGTTCGCGCGGACGACGTGCTCGGGGTCGAAGAGCGTCCGTCCGGGCACGCTCACGACCTGCACGCCCAGGTCCCGCGCGACGGCGGCGACCTCGCGGTCCCGCACGCGCGCGTAGGCGTCCGTGTCCGTCTCGAAGACGAGCACGTCGATCGCCCACCGGCGCAGGAGCGCGGCCATGGTCGTCGCGGGCCCGGCGGGGGCGCGCACCACGAACAGCTTCTGCCGGGGGTTCAGCGCGGCCAGGCCGTGCGACAGATCGCGCATGCTTTCCACCAGGAAGTGCCACCGGTTCGCCGCCCCGCGCTGGCGGTACACGTAGTGGGGGTCCCACGTCCACAGCGGGATCAAGGCGGAGGGGTTGAGAGACAGGGCGTGCGTGAGCGCCGGCGAGTCGTGGAGGCGCAGGTCCGTGCGGAACCAGTACAGCACCCGCGGGCCGGGTGGCTGGTTGCGGCCTGCCTTTTTGAATCTTGCGGGCATGATTGTACAGCTCCCGGGGGAGAGGGATATAGACAGGCGGGGGAGGAGGTTGTGCACCAGGTATTGTGGTAAAGGCGCCAAAGACGAGGCTAGATCCCCTTTCCAGATACTGAGTACCCTTGCCAACCAAGCCAGGGGACCAGGCTAGCAAGCTCGAAAGTAAAGCGAGCCAATTATTAGCCAACAAGGTCCGTCAATACCATATCAGGATCCAGAGAAGCAAAGTTGGAGGGATCATGTACATACTACCTAGCGAGCCAGACACCTCTGTAGCTGCCCTCACCACACAGCATATCCTACATAGGTCTCTACAGAAGCCCGACAGCATCGAGTCCATGACGCCATGACTTTGTGGGACCCACAGACCCCATCACGATCCTATCAGGGATCCATGCTCGTAAACTCGCTGTACCAGGACCCGCACACCAGGCTGAGCTCGGCACACCCTTATATTGTAATACCTTGGACTCATCGTTCTCATATTCGTGAATGGTCTTCATCGTTTTGTTAAGTTCGTCTATTTGCAACTGTTGCTTTTATCTCCATTAGTGCTCTACCTCTCACGCATGCTCGGCTGAGTGCATCCCAGCCCCTCTGCAGCAAACCCCTCTGTCCGAAAATGTTCATGCTAAGGCTATCAATTTCAAAGCCCATATCAAGTTTTATCGGCATTTGCTGACCAAAACCATACACTATTTTATGCATACCATGTTCACCCCATACTTCATCATCAAATCATGCCGTCGTAGCCTGAGGTTGACCATCCGAGATCTGCGTCACAGGAGCTCCCCACTGGGGCTGCCCGTCCGAAATCTGACTGATAACTTGGGGTTGTCCGTCGGAGATTTGAGATACCGGCGGCCCAGTGGGATGTCCATAACCCGAGCTCCACGAATATGTAGGGGCACCATAGCTGGATGACGGGCCGGCTGGAGGTGAACTGTATCCACTGGGACCAGCAGGCGGCGATGGCGATGGACCACCGGGGGAAGCGCCGTTGGGTAGGGTGCCTGATAGCGGCAGATTTCTGCTCGAAGCACCCACGTAAATGGTTGGGTTGCTCACCTCCACCCAGTTCTGAACCGTCGTATCCCAGACACACACGTCACGGCGAGTGAGCTCGGCGGTAAACGTCGCTGACTCACCCGGTGCAATTGTCAGGCGGTCGAATCCACGAAGAACTTTCGGTGGTTCACCCTCCCCAAGGAAAACATACAGTTGCGCGACCTCATCACCAACGACATCCCCTGTGTTGGTAATTGTTGCGGTCACCGTCGCGACAACCTCGTAGAGGAGAGGATTTCCGCCAGGACCACCTCCGGCAGGCTGAATAGGTTGCGGCGAGCCATCGGTGGCGCCAGCAGGGACATACTGATCCGTGGGCAGGCCATAATCGGGATCGTCGGACGCAGCCTCAAGGTCGGTAGTGTTAAGGTATGGGTAGATGAACTCGTAGTAGCGATAAGGGATGCTGGCATTGGGGAAGAGGTACAGTGATGGATCCGTGGATGCGTTACCCAAGACTGGGGCAGGCCCTGTCAATCCACTGGCGGGAGCATATGGTGCTGGGTTTCCAGGAGTGATCACCAGGTTCGAATATTCAAAGGTAGTATAACTGAGGCCAAATCCAAATTCATATATTGGCTCGATCCCAGCCGCGTCGAGGCGTCGATAATCGATGAACACACCCTCGGAGAAGAGGACCTGAGGAGCATCAAACTGTCCGTTGTTGGGTTCGTAGAGGACATCTGTGCCATAGTCGTCCCGATTCCGCGCAATGCTGAAGGGCAGTTTTCCACCAGGATTGACGAGGCCGTAGAGGACATCGACGAGAGCATTGCCGCTCTCTTGGCCGGGCAGACCAGCCCATAGGATGGCAGTGACGTTTTCGTTATCGTACCATGCGGAAACATTGACAGCGCCCACGGTGTGCATGACCACGATAGTATTATTGTTATACTTGGTCACATTGTTAATCAGGCGATCCGCTCCTTCCCAAAGGGACAAATTATTGCGATCACCAGTGTTGCCGTCGATGGTGATGAATCCTTCGCCGGAGTCGGCGTTTGCAAAAACAATGGCCACATCCGCTTGAGTGGCAAGGCTCTGGATCTGAGAGTCGGCGTAGTTGTCGCAGATGGTAAAGACCTCGGAATCAGTATTTGTCAGAACATACTGCTGGATGGCTTGTTCTGGTGTCACCAGATACGGAAATTCGCAGGTGCCGCTACCGTAAGCCATGGCCAAGGTTCCATTGTTGCATTGACGGTTTGGACAACCATTGGGGCCCCATGGGTTGCCACACGCGTCGTAACCGATCACGGCAACTTGTTTCTCCTGGCCCGTCAGTGGAAGGCCACCGTTGTTCTTCAGAAGGACATTCGAGGCCTGGCCAATCTGTCTGATGATATTGCGATGTTCGTCTTGGACATTCAGGTGTTCGTTGACGATGACAAGAGGGGAATTGAGATCAGCGGCAGAAGCGTGTCCGTAAGTGTCCTGGCCCCACGCATAGAAGTTGGTCGGAACCCTAGCAGAGTCACGGCCGACATAGTAGTAACCTGCCATGATTCTTGTGGCCATATCGTCCAGTCGCCATTCGGGAATAGTACCGTTGATCACAGCAATGGTCAGATTAGTGCCCCAATAGGTATACCCGGTGTTGAAGAGGGTGTCACCAGGCATGGTCATGTCGAGCCCAGCCAAGGCTGTACCAACTCCGGAATGTTGAGCTTGCCAGTCTGACATGACGAAGCCCTGGAATCCGAGCTCACCCTTGAGAAGGTGATTCATGGTGTAAGAGTTGGCACAGGCATAAGAGTTGTTCACCTGCTGATAAGAGCACATGACTCGGACAATGTTAGTTTGCATTCCTGCGGTGACCGTTTCGTCACGTACCTGAAGCTGTACCAGCCCGAACCGCATCGGCAAAAGGCCAAAGGTAGAGTTCATGAATGGTCTTGTCGTCAATGTTTGAGCTGAGGGTGGCAGTAATGTTGTACCCGTAGCCAATGGATTCCCCAACCTGGCGGAAGTGTTCCTGTTCATTTCCGATGAAATGCTTCGTACACGCCATGACCCCTTGGCTTTGGATACCTTGGATCGTGGGACCGATCAGAGCGCCGGTCAGATATGGATCGGGACTGAAACCTTCCTACTGCTAGTCAGCTTGCTGAGGTCTTTGACCTGTCAAGGGACTTCCTTACCCAGTTTCGACCGCCTTCAGGATTGCGGCCGAGGGGTCCACAGACGGGGCCAAGTTGCACATCAACGCCTTTGCCTCTGTTCTCGGCTCCCATGGCTTCTCCTCGAGCTTTCGCAAGATCACGGCTCCATGTCGCAGCCACATTCAAACCAGCGGGAAAAGCAGAGACATAATCAGCTATTCTCCTGTCAGTTCCCATGGACACTGAGGATTGCGCGAAGTTCAAATACTGACCGAAACGAATACCCAGTGGGCCATCCTGCATACAAAGGGCCTCGAAGCCAATACGTGGGATAGAGCCAGTATTTCCCACACATCGATCAGATTCCCAGCTGAGCCAAAAAAGAATCAGTTTTCGGATCTCATATCAGGTTTGCGGAGCCATACCCAACACCGGTCGTAAGGTTGACCTTCTCCATCAAAGTCAAGCCACTGACAAAAGCACGGGCTTTTTCGTAGGCTGCAGCCCAATCTCCTGCACCAGCACCCCATGGAGACGGATACTTTGGGGGCGACGTCCAAATGGGACCGGTGTAGTCATTGTTAAATGGCTGGGCAGCTTGTCGTTTGAGGATGGTATCTGCAGCCTCGACAGGCTTCAAGACAGCTTGTGAGTAGTCGGACAGTTGTACAGAAGCATTGACAAAAAGGAGAGCAGAAATGAGTTGAAGCATTCTGGGCATAATTTGGGGTTTGGGGTTTTCGTTTGACAGACCCTGAGATCCAGGGCCCTTAAAATCTGACAATTTGGCAGGGAAATAGAATCCATTTGTTCGCGGATCGCTGGGCTTATTCGGGGGGTGCACAAAGGCGCGGAATGGACCTTGCACTTACGCTGGCCTGGATCTGGGGCAGATAAGGCAAAGCCGCCAAAGCCGCCACAACCGTGTCCGTAAGCCACATCTTGCAAGGGCACTGGGGGCTTATTAGGCTGATTCTCGGAACCTCGTGTTGACGTCAACCAGTAGGAAGTTCGTAGGTATTCTTGTTGGGGCTCAGCCAAGTAGACGATACGAAACGATAGCCAGCGGCCTCACAGCCGGCAGTAGGCTGATACAGCGAATAGATGGAATGGCTTAGGCAAGGAGCACACCGCAGGAGAGGACACAAGGTGCGGGTGACAGAAAGAAAGAGTGAATAACGAGTGGACAGTCGAAGAAGCTCGCGGGTATTTGAATACTGAGCGTCCGGGCTCTAGATGGTATGGGCCATGTCCATGTAGATGTCATTCAGAGTCTCTTTCTGTTCCCTTGTTCCATTCTCTTGCGCAGGCAGGCACATAGCTCCGAAGGAACCCTGGTGGTAATAGTGGTGTTGGCGTTGGCGTTGGCGGGTGGGCAAGCTGGGGAGCTGAGGAGACGAGGAGCTGGCGGAGCTGGAGGGGAGCTCATGGATGAGGAAGGAGCAAAGGCATGAACGTGGTCCATGCTCCGGTATGCCATACCAGGCGGTGGCCGTGTCGAGTAGCAGGTGTGGAGGCCTTGTGATGCACAACCTGGACGCAACAAGTGGCGATCCTGGAGGCGATCCATATTGTGACTTTGAGGCCTGCATTGCCGGTGCCTGAAGAGGCATGTGGAAGAAGGCAATGTTGCATCCCCCATGTCACGGCCAGGGCGACGCAACGAAGCAACGAAGGAGAGTGGTTGAGGCTGGTAGTGGTAGGATCACTGCATCTCGTCAAGTCACGTCAATGATGCTGTACCCCGCAAATTGTCCACTGGCAGACTTTGGCATGGAGCCTATGCTTCAACCGTCTAGCCTGGTTACTCCCGTAAGCTCGCTGCCGCTGGAGGCTGGAGGCTGGAGGCTGGAGGCTGGATGATCTGAATGGAAAATTTCAATGGATCAGATGGTCATGGCCGGTTGCAGATCCTCCGCTCTCGGATGAGTGTCACCATTCATTTTGTTGACCGTGATGGCTCCCCGCAAACAATGATGTATCCATGCCGCCCTGCTCCTTTCGCTGGATCCGCTGAATGGCCGACATTTATCCCATTTGTTGTCTCTCTTGGGGAGCCATTCCATCCGGACATACGCAGCGCAGGGATAGTTCGGCGTCAATACTCCATAGCTGTCTGTGCCAATTGTAACCCTGTGTTGAAGCACATTATATGCTCTTCTCTGCACCGTGACCAGTCGATGCCCCTCCCCGGGCCTTTCCTTCCGTCCACTTGCTCTGCAACGATTCCTACGGTATTTGGCATTCCCCCGAGACACCCTCCCTCCACTATCCACAATGCTCGGCTGCATAGGACAATGCATCCTTACAAAACATCGTCCCCGCCAACTCTTTCCCCTGACATTCACCTGGTGCAAGGGCGTAGCAGTTGTCACAATGCACCGTGCCCTGATCACCGGTCGTTTCCTCCAAATAGCGCAAACCTTGGTGTAACTAATCTCGTGAACCCAAGACTCCAGAGCTCCCTGCTCCCCATCCGACCCGGGAAGGTTGCCAGATTTCGTCGGTCATGATTCCCGACAAGAAACTGCTCGTCCATGATTGCAACCCTAAGCACGTTGCACAAAAAGTTCTTCCGTGGTTGAGACGTATTCCCAAGAGGTCCGGTAAACGGCTGCCATCAGGCTAAGAGAGATACTCCATTCCGGCATTCCGCGACCTCTTGGCTTTTCTGAGACCTCTGTCATCTTCCGCCGCCGCGGAAGCAGCAGCGGGATCCCGTATTTGGCACAATTCCAAAAATCCTCGTGGCTTCGGCAATCGCAAGGACCGAGCAGAGAAGGCCACGTCGGAAATCGTCTCGATCATCTCAAAGACTGCGCTGTCTATTTATCGTCTCCGTTCTGTGGCCTTCTTATCACTCTTCCTTTTCTGCTTGAGTGCCCTCCATTCCAGCGACCATCTCTTTTCCGAGCAAGTATATCATGTACGCCGGGAAGATCAGCCAGAGACCATTAGGAATGATCCACAAGAAGACAAGATTATACATGTCGTTGTGGCCAATGTTTGCAAAACTCGAGAAGTATTCGTTGAGCCCTGTTTGGTCCAGCTGTCAGCATCAACAAATTCGTGCACATGTTCTTCTCAATGGGGGAAGGAAAAGAGTTGACAGGTTTCACGCACAGTACAGGATGGTCTTGCTTAGGGTCATCACAGCAGCGGAGAAGAGGACGACGACAGCCGTAGCCACACCGGGGCCACGGACGGACTTGTCCCTCTCACCCAGGAAAAATCCGTGCACGGTGCGACAGCTCAGGAGACCGTCTGTACCGATGCTCAATATTGTGCTCAGGTAGTAGATGTACATGACTGTCTCAATGACATTCAGTGAAGCCTGTGCCGCTGTGAAGCCCACATGGCCGTCCCACGCCGGCCAGCCATAAACATAATCCACCGTACCATACAGCGCGTACAGTGACCAGACGGGCGAGTGAAATTTCCCTCCCGGCATCGAGTGTGGCCTGAGTGCGATGTAGCCTGTATCCCATACAACCAGGGGAAGGGAAACGAACAGCCAGATCAACAACAGGGGTGGTGCGGTATGCGAGTAAGGGTGGGTCGACGAGGACGACAACCTTGCATTAGAGGATCGATTCGATCGGCGCTTTCGAGAAACGGACGGCGAAATGGTTATTGAGTCATCCGAAAGTGGAGGGGAGGACGACTTGGAGAGCGAGTCAGTGGCATTGGATCGGGTTGTTGAGCTGGGTGTTGCTGGCTCAGGGAAGGGTCTGGGATGGTGCCTCGTGGAAACCATGTCGCCCTCGAAGCTGCCGGCACAACCGTGTGCCTGACGATATACCAAGAGCTGATAGCGGCCTCAAGGTATATTTTGCGGCTTTCCCTGTGACTGGATGTTTTCTCGGACTCTCGGACTTTCCTGCTCTTGTTCTTCCTCACGCTGTTGCGTCCCAACCAGGTATCAGATATACAAGCGGAGAACAATGTTTCCGATGCGCGATGTCCTTTCACCTGTATGGCGAAAGGAATGCCGTATTCCGCGAGCGCGTTCGTCCTGAGAAGGGTACGACACTTGGTCTATGTCGTTCTAAGCCGTGAGCAGATCTTGTTATTGATTTGTCGAACAAGCCGCGAAAATTGACGACAAGTTCAGTCAATGTCGTAAACCGCTTGCTTGAGATCCCGTCGACCGATCGTGGGGAGAGGGGAATCCAGGCTCTGATTCTAGCGGCGCAATCGAATAGTAGGAGAATATGTCGTTGGAACGCGAAGGCGAAGAGTCTCGTGCTGCTGTTGGAAGACCTCGCACATAAATAGTTACGCTGAAACCGAGGGGAAGGTTGCGTGTCAAGGAGGTTGGGCTTACCCCAGACTCTCTGCGTCGTCCCACGGTGGCGTACCGCGGCTCTCACTCAATCCGGATCCCTCGTTTCATCGCCTACTTCCCGACTGCAATCGCAAGACTCGGTGCTGCGGTCACAGTCCTGCTCGTCACAATAGGTATCTTGCGAGCTGGTATGACTAGTTCTGAACGGAATATCATCTCCAGAATCCTAGGCTTGTCCCCTTACCTTCTTTTACAATGCCATTGGAAGATAATGCGTCATCAAATACTCGGTACGCTTTGTCGTATTCTGACCCGTATTGGGCCCGGACAGTGCCTTGCATACCTAGATATCAAGTTCGTCGATCCTCTTTATATGCGCTTTACGCGGTACAATGAGCTCATGTAAACCATCACTTTCGTCGCCGGGCCGTGGCGCAGCTTGGTTGATTTGCTTCTGGCTATCCCCAAAACTACCTACATATCCCCTATCACTGCCACAGTTTGAGCAAATTATCATTTAGACCGTCTTCCCAAGGTCCCGGTTGCTGATCGTTTCCAAGTTCCAAAAACTTGGCCAAAGCCATCTGTGCTTCGGGAGTCTGCCCAAGTGCTGTAATCCTGCCAATGTCTCGGTTGAGTGCATCCTCTGACGGCGCTTGCTCGTTCACCGAGTCTTTTGTGGCTGCCAACGCCGTGGCTGGGAAGGAAGCAATGCGATGCGCCAGTTTGTCGACGTAGACTGTCATCTCGTTGACTGAGGGAAATGATTTGTTCACCCACCCAATGCGCTCAGCAGTTTCTGCATCTACTGTGTTTGCTGACAGAAGATATTCCAGCGCACGCCCGCGCCCGATAAGTTTTGTGAGATATTGGCTGCCTCCACCTGCGTGTAGCAAGCCCAACCCTATTTCGAGACTGCCGAGCTTCGTTCCGGCGGCCGCAAACCGCATGTCCATTTGAAGAAGTATCTCATTACCCGCACCCAAAGATTGTCCGGATATTTCCGCAATGAACACCACACCCATATTCGACATCATGCGAGCACTCTCGACAAATTTCCTGGTGACTTCTTCAGGAACAAGAGGCTGCGGCAGGGGTGACGATTCGCTAAGGATATGAAGGTCGAAATGGGAAAAGAAGAACTTCGGGTTGGCCGACGAAAATATCACAACCTTTGGGGGGTTTGAGTCTTCCTTGAGGCTGGTCAAGAATGCATGTAAATCGAAAAAGACTTTGTGATCGAGGATGTTGATGGGAGGATTGTCGAAGACGGCTCGCACAACCGGGCCCTTTGAAATGACCCTGAGCGTTCCGTAGCCTGTCATGTCGACGATCGAAATGATACAACAGGAGATTTGACACAATCGAGGGCATCCAGCAACGGAAGGATGTTCGATTTATCTCTTCATTGTCTCGGTGACCTTTCGCATATTGCTCTCGTCCGCCTTTCCTCCGTTTTCGTGAACATTCCCATACTCGTTGCGAAGCGAGGAGCTGACACATCACGACAAACAAATTGCATGCTGGTAGATAATATGAACGTGTGCAATTGCCTGTTTTGGAGATTGGTGGTCGTATTAGTAACAAACCCTCTTTGTCTCTGCCTTGAAACTGCGCTCAATGCAACAGCGTCGTGTGGGCTTAGTGAGAATATTGGAGTTGCCGACGTCCACTTCCTGTCTGGCGTAGAGAGGACAAAAAGGTTCTGGTCCAGGCTTTGGTCCGGGTTTCGGTCTGTGACGGTATACGTGTCAGGGAAAAACAATACCAGTCGCATCCGCTGCAGAAAAGCTCTCCCGACTTGGGATCCTGTAGGGCACGGACATTGATGCCTGATCTTCGAGAATATCCTCTAAGTATTGAGAGCTCTCCAAGGCGGCGGAAATCTCGACATCTAATTTGATGCTAATGTCCAGCTTCTCCAGAGACTTGCTGCGCGGACGAATCTCTTCCGTCGGTCACATCTGGTGTGTCCTTCTGCGCAACATCCGTCTCAAAGAGTTTTGCAATGACATCCGGACGTATGATGTCCTTTCGAAACTGCTCTTGCTGGAGCAATTCGAGATTCCGAAGCGTGGCTCCCGGATGAGTGAGATACTTGGCATACTCCGGGGTGCGCCAATAATTGTAAAGATAGTTGAGATATCTGGCGAATCGAGCTGCGTCCGAATCGTCAGGCTCAATCGCATTCTGTGACGTTGCTGGCTTGTTCAATAGGTGAGGAAAATTCAAGGCCAGATATTGGAGGTAGAGGGGGTTTGATAGGCATAGCACGAATTCGAGTTCGAGTGTGAACCGGTGAGAAAGCGCCGTTGGAGGAGTTTGCGCGTCCATAGTGATAGACTCCCCGTTCTCAGATGAGAACCAGTCGTACGATAGAACAAGGAAGCGTCCCCTGGTGTGTACCAAGCAAGGCTAGCCAGTGGTGAGCAAGATCCAGACAGCACAGCCCTTGAAATTGGACGGTCAACGTTGTCTTGAAAATTCTCCTATCGATAGCTCACCCGCTTGGATCTTAAATGTCTGCCGCGCAATTACGGGCAGTGCCGATTCGAAAGTTGAAACAGACTGGGTCTGAAAGTGGGACAGCGTGTGTGGCCTGCTAGCGCAGTCGCTCGGCGCCCTCGGCGTGCAGTCTAAAAGGCAGAAGGGGGACGAAGAGAGACGAGCCAGAAGACCCAATCCTTTAACCCTACTTTGGTGTTGCGAGTGGCTCTTGTTTCTCTTCGCAGAAGTAGGGTATGCGTATATTGTGCTCTGGAGGTGGTGGAACGGAGTGGAAATGTCTCGCGGCGGTGCTCAAGAAGGAGTACGTGTCAGATTTGAGTTTGGACAGGGGGTTGCAACTCCGTCCACAGAAACGCGTGATCTGTGCTGCGTCCAGGATGAAGACAGCCTTGACTGTCCTTGAAATGACAGGGTGTTTGAGGTCGAGTCGAGGGTGGGTTGGGGCGGCCACCAGGCCTGGTCGTTCGATGGCTAACCTGGAGGTGGAGGGCTGATCAAGGAGCTTCAAAGAAGCAAGAGGTTGCTGGACTGGTCGAAGAGCCTCCCCCCTTCCATCCAGTAAGGGTTGTCTCTGGGGACTTCCAGAGGGCTGATCAGGAGTGACCTGAATTTTGACATGGACAAATGGGGGGGACGATCGTTGTTGACAAACAATGGGGCTGGGTGAAGATCTCGAAAATTACTAGTGAAGGTAAAAACCATGGTCATGGCCAAGTCGATGTCCAGCCGGTTCAGAGAGACGGGCCTCTGGACAGGACTGCTGTTGGCCATCCGTCACCAGGGACACGAGCATCGTTCAACAGATCTTGATGAGTAGCACTTGTGATTCTGAACTCTGGTGGTCCGTCTCATTGTAGCGTGGCTGTGGCGTCAGTCGCTCCTCTCTTGGTCAACCGTCTCGCCGCCTCCCCCAACTTTTCGGAGGCTTGATGGCCCAGTGCCAGCGTGGCGAGTGGATATTTGGGCGGGTTTAGCGGCACCTTTAACTAACTGGCTGCGCCCCAAGCCCACGGAGACCCCCTACCAAACTCACCACCCCTCCTTCTGGATCCCTGCCGGGTTCGGACCCTACCTAAACCGCTTCGCAGGCCCCTTCCTCATCATTTCTCCCTGACAAACATACACAGTACAGCTTTGCTTCCCTACAACTAACCCACGTCGCCATCCTAGTCCCTCGCATCTCCTGGTTTACACAGCAATCACAGTCAACATCTCCTACTTCCAGTATTGTCTCGATCATAGCAGCTTTAAACCTTACTGCGCCCCTTGGCTACCCGGCGCACGGTTCGTTCTCCGGCCCTGCACTCAATTCCCTAATTGTCTCTCCTGAGACGGTGAAGGTTCGCCCAGAAAGCCACCATCCAGACCACCTTGACTGTCTTTCGAATCCATCCATCGCCTTCCTAGACGCTCGAATACTGACCATCTTCGACCCTACTTCTGCGTTCTCAACCTGTTGAGCGTTGTCTCTTCAGTCACCGACAGAACACCCTATGCTCGCCGGCGCAGTTGGCGTCTGACCACCTTATTTGGAGCGTCGACCTGACAGAATTAGAACCGAGACAGCCAAATGGCTCAAGCTGCACCTCTGGCCGGTATGTCGAGATCACGCGCCATCCCAGACCGTGCTTTATTTCGTCCCTTTGTTCCCCCTTGTGGCTCTATTTGTTGTCGCTCACCTGACAACCGCCCGAACTCTGCCTCGTGCAAATCACGGTTAATGTCAGCGACATGACTGATCGCCGTCCTACAGATCGCGGCCCAGCTTCTCTCGCGTCCAAGAATCCCTTTCGCAACCTTGTCTCAGAGAAAAACTCCAGCAGACCCATCTCGACAAATCCCTTTCTCGACTCCAATGAGATCCTGTCCCCAGACGCGGCCAACAAGGCCACACCTCCAGTTAGCACTGGAATGGCAATAAACCGGTCTAACGCGGCCGACAAGACTGCAGATATATTTGTAAGCTAAATAATTTCTGTGGCCGATTGCCTTTTTTTTGACCACAGAGCAGGCTACCCTCGATATAAAGGAACCTGCAAAGCCACCGCAGCCTCATGCCAACGGCGCCGCTCGACGGGAAAACATTGCGCCTCGGCCTTATCCTCCCCGCGGGCCTCAGTCACGCCATAGGCCGAGCAATTCGGATGAAGAGCGTCGGCGACAACAAGGGAAACCTTCTGGACATCCACAGGAACTAGACATTTTCGCAGATCCGCCCGAGCTGAACCGTCCGCGCGACAGACGTCCGCCGCCTCGACGCAACTCAGAATCCTCCATCAGGGAGAAACCCAGAGATCTGGACCCCGAAGCAGAAAGAAGGAGGCGAGAAAGGAGATTGCGGGAGGGGAAAGGCTCACATAGATCAAAGAAGCCAAATGCAAGGTTGGATATCATCGACAAATTGGATGTCACCAGTATCTACGGCACCGGCTGTAAGTGCGCACCCTGGTTTGAGTAGATCGATGCTAACTTTTGCAGTATTTCACCACGATGGTCCATTCGATGCATGTAACCCACATCGCAACCGCAAAGGCTCCAGGCAGGCGCCTATGCAAGCATTTCCCAAGGATTCATTGAATATGCAACTTGGTGGCTCCGGTCCCGTCAATTCCAAACTCAACCTCGACCAATATCACGGTACTGGACGAGAGGCCAATCTTGACTACAACGATGCGGCAGTCTACGAAGAGGACGCAGACTATTTCCGAAGACCACAGCCGGAGAGAAGCGCCAGCTTTAACCCGGTCGCCAGAACCGAACCCTTGCATGGCAGTGAGACCGCCGGCCTTGGGACGAGTACATTCCTGGAAGGCACCCCTGCAAGTCGAGCGGCGATTCAGCGCCGCGATAGCGAGCAAGAAGCCGCAGAACAGGCAGTTGCTGCCGGGCTATCACGTAAAAAGAGTCTGGCACAGAGAATCAAAGCCGTGCGTCCTAAAATCCCTGACGGAGGGCGCATGGCGTCTCCTGAGCCAGCAGCAACCCCGACCAGCCCAATGGGGACGAGCAAATCGGAACAGAATGGTGCGAATCCGTTCTTCAAGGACTATGACAAAGAGTTCGAGAAGAAAGGCGCTCAGATCGCCTTTGCAGAAGAACAAGCAAAGAACTCCGGTCGAGCCCGAGCACCATCTAGCCCAAAAAGGGGTGGACTGGCCCTCGAACGAAAATTGACTGCTGACAGCACCGGACCGCAACCTGATGATGTTAAATCCGGGGCTGCTGGATTCCTCAGTCGGGTCAAGAGCATCAAAGGAGGGCGAAGCCGGACGCGCGAGAGGAGAAACACCGAGGCTTCTGGCTGATTCGACCGTCTCTTTCTATTTTTCCTATGTTTGTGGAATGGCATGGTAAACGTTGGGGCTTCTTTTTCTTCTTGGAAAACCGTTTGCATTGCCGGGGCATGGTCAAGGAACGGAGTCACATAATGCAAGATTTCGGTGTCGGGCAGGCTCAGGGGCCTATTTACGGAGCATTTCAAGGTGCTGGGGATCTTGCATGACAATGAAACATGATGATATGACCAATGCACAGAGGACACGAGCCAGAGCAATATTGATCCGCAGCCTCACAACTCGGCGATATCTAGAGTTGCTGGAAAAGTCGAGAGGAAGCCGGTCGATTCGACCCGTCGGATGAGAACTCCAGTGGTATCAATCGACCGGAGGCGAATCTGGTGTTCTTGCCAATGCCCAAAGACGAAACTCTCGTGGCGTACGTAGAAAAGGAGGAAAGAGGCCGTCGTTGCAATACAAGGCTCCAACTATCGCCTTGTGGCCAATAGACCTGACGGGCGAAGAGGACGGCGAGGCAGGGAGAGCAGGAAACGGAGAGAACAATACACCAAGCCAGAATCAATCATTGTTAAGAGTGACTTCCTACATGTGATATAGCTGGATGCTCGCTCGCTGCTTGGACGTAGACACTGGTTGTCGGTCGTCCTTCTTGTCATCGTTATGTACTGGTTATGTCGGTATCTGTAGTCCATCTAGGAGAATACCAAAAGGCCTCACTTAATCCACGTGTCCAGATGTCTTGGGTGATTGTGCCCATTCCATTGACAGCGCACCCACTAACTGTGTACTTGATCTGTGTACGAATGTACTCGGTTCGGTGTGCATGCCTACCAAATAACGCAAGGCGCCTACCTATATTACTCGAGAACGAAAAACCTAATGGCCATTTACGGTTTGATTCAAGTGGGTGAGCGAAGGCCGCTTTATCCTGAGCCTTATCTGAGCCTTAACTGAGCCTTTGGCTGAGCATCACTGATGCTCCCCGAGCGCTCCCTGAGCACTCCCTGAGCACTACGCCGAAGGCCTAATCAGGCCCATTAGCAGTCAGCTAAACCTGCCTCTCGGCTAGACATCTGTTTCAGACAGTCGTCATAGGACCAGGCAGATTCTATTAGAGTATGCTATACACGTCACTGGTAGGATGAACGGTAGGTCTGCTCGAATCTTGCTGGATGGAGGCTTGGCATCCGCTCTCCAGCGCACAAAGATTACTCACGTCGTTAAAGGAGGAGAGTTCTCCCTGGTCCCCGCAAGCGGATAGGTATCGCTAAGCAGGCTGGCTATTAGGTTAGATAACCGCGGAAGGCTAGGCTATGCCGTAGCAAATAGCGCAATAGGAGTATAGATGGCGGAAGGGTTCTCACCTATAACCTAGAGGAGAAGGGGGAGGGGGAGGGGTGGCGCGAGCAGAGACGTCAAAGAGAGAGGAATACGTGAGTCGCGAGTAGGGCGTTATCCGGTACCGGGTTAATAGCGGTCCAGGTTCTTCCCAGCTAGTGAGGCTGAAAAGGGACTACCGGCAGAGGCCCGATCTCGAGCCCGCCGCCATCTATGAAGTAGACCTGGTGGGCACGCTCCGAGTCCGTTCCAGTATGCCTGCATTCCTATCGAAGCACAATGAGCCACCACAGTAAGTTGAGGTCTGGCCCTCTTTCTTCTGAGGGGTGAATTTATTCTTGGCATCACATAGAGCTGTAAGGATTCCAATCAGGCATCAAAGGATCGGGTATACTTGCATGTCGGCCGACATCCATTTCAGATAACCAATGTTGACCTAGCGAATCCCTACTCCTCCGCTGCCTGATTTTGTGCATTTGCACTCAAGCGATACGCCCAAGTTTATTGAATCGTGCCTAAGCGGCATGACGTGGCTGAGTTGTTGCCCAAAAAAGGCCTGGTGAGGTCCGTGACAAACAGCAAGAACTGCCAACCATAGAACTCAAGTTATCACCGCCTAGGCTGGCGCCTAGTATTCTAAATTGTGGTTGGATGCCTTTCCGCTGTAGGGGATCCGCCTCCTGCTGAAATGATGCGAGTCTTGTGGAGGTCTTAACTGCAGCCTGTTCTGTTAAACTAACTCATGATCCGGCTTATGCATCGGTAGCTTTCTATTCTCGGGCTCTGGCCGCCAAAAAGCAGAATATTGGAGGACACATATATCCTTCCCCCGCTGAAGAGGGACTCCCCCTAAATATTCAAGTTAGAATTGACTTTTGAAGTGTCATGTTGAGGCCCGGAAACCCAACTTCTCTCGAGCTCGGTTTGAAGAGCTAAATATTCTCAGGCAGAACCCAAATATGCCTTCTGAATCACAACCCCACCTTCCCGTTGCCAACAGCAACTTCAGCCAGCAAGGGACAATTGACTGGGTCAATCTAGAACGACAAATCCTTTCATTTTCGGTTGGAATCCTAGGTCGATTATCCTCTGCCAGTGTTGACGGGCTCACCATCTCAATCGGCCAAATCCTCAGTCAAAGATTCTGTCTCGGCCCTGCTGGCAGAGCAAATGTAAGAGAAGCGTTGGAAAACTTGCGATCATACGGAAGTTTTGGGGATGTCTTATGGTTTGGCTTCGGCATAAGGAGCCTCGTGCGGACTATGGGGGTTTCGCAGGAAGGAACAGCATTATTAGCATTATGCGGCGCTATAGGAGAATGCTTCCCAACGAACCTAGGGGCCGAAGTGCTGCTCGAAATGACTCAGCCTTACAAACTCCCAGGACATCTTACTCCATCCGGACTTCAGTGGTCTGCTCTAATAAAGGCGTGCGAGGGAGTGTTTGCAACAACTCATTTCCCAGTGCTAGCTGAGCAATTCATGAGCCTCGGGCCATCCAAAACACGTCTTACAACGTATGTTTTGGATATACGAGCAGCTATGACTGGTAGAGGTTTTCCCTTTCCAAAAGACCTTGCAGCAGCATTGACAGGCATGTGCAAAGTCTCTTGCAAGGAGATCTCTTCTATATCGATCAGGGGAGGGCCGGCCTGTGGCTGGCTTGCGGCTGTCGCAGTTTGGCTTCTCGATTTATCTGTGACCATCTCTTGTGAAGAACAATTGCTCTACTCGAACATTTCAACACATTCAGACGCGCAAATCCAGCTCATTTTTGACTCTGATATCGACGCAAATCCACTGGAAATGCAATTGGTCACGAATACCTATTACTTGAGAAACAGTGCTGAAATTCTACATCGGGAATCTGACGATTTACAAATGACAACCATGAGTGGAAGGCTTCGCTGGAGCAATTGCCTCTCTGAAGCATTTGGGAACGATTTCCTGAGACTTATGAAAAATCCCAAAACCGTCGGCACTGCTATAGGTTGCGCAGCACGTATCTTCAAGGCATTCGCATGTGGCGATCCGAGCATTGACCGACAGATTCTGGGTGAATGGCGATCCCATTTTGACTCCGCAAGTGGTCTGGGATTCATTGGGAATACCCTTGCATGGTTCCCAGAGTTGGAAGTTACGAAAGAGAACATGGAATCTGGTGTACGGTTGAGTCTTATCGATGCGCAGACACGCTATGAGCAGCAGATCGCCATCATAGAGGAGATATGCAAATGTGCCGAATGCTTCGATGGAGGCCCTGCAGAAGACGAGGCATTTTGTCTTTCAGCAATTTTTGAATCTATTGTGGTCATGTCTGCGGCGATGGCTGGTATATCGATCGCGGATGGGATTCTGCCTTCACGAGCCGGCTTCGAACAATTTTACACCAGGCAACGACGAATAAGGACGGACGTTGACGAGGACTTTCTAGAAAAGGTGAAACGAATCGGTTACATACATCGAGTTTTGGAAACAACAACCCGCGATATTGATTCGGATATTTCAGTTGCAGAAACTAGGCTTTTGGATGCGACGAAACTCTTCACAGGTCAAGAAACCTTCGGTCTAAGCCATATACTCGATGTCACTGCAGTCTCCACACGCGGACTTTGCCTTTACCTCGATATGCTTCGGGAGTTATCACTTGACCGAAACTTGGTTGGAAGAGTGCATGTCGTGCCTGGTAAAATTGAACGGGATGGAAAGCCGTTTGACTTCGTTTCAGATCGAGAGCATCATCCTAATGGACACTACACCGGCTTGACGGATGAAGTACCAGACTTCACTGAGATCTCAATGCTTGCCCAAGAACATGTTCGCTCTCTGAGGGTCAGTTATAAGCTTGGGGATAAAAAAGGTGCAGCCGTTCATATTGACCCCGGGAAGCTAGCGGATGAAGCGTCCTTAGCTCGAGGCTTGGTCAATTGTCGGAACCAACAGTGCAAGAAAGTCATCTCACTCGCGCACAGTGCCGAGAAAGTTGAGTGTTATTCTATTCATGGAAAGGCGGTCACCGTCGCAAGAGGCGACGAGCGCTTTCGCTGCGTGTTGCTGTCTCTCGAGACGAACCAACAGTCGGAATCAAAGGCGCACTGTATTTTGCGAATGAATGAGTGTCTACAATGCTGTTTTCGGGCTGCTGTGGGTATAGATGATGCTCAACCGGTACTTATTATTTCATGACTATTTCCACTTTCCTGAAATGGATTTATTTTCAATACGAACGAATTCACGTTACAAGAGAGGGGAAGTTACTAGAGTTCTCTCTCACCTGACTGGGATGAGACAGACCTCTTCTCTCTTCTGACCGTTGAGTCGTTGTCGTTACAGGACTTCAGATAGCAATTGCATCCAGTTTACTCGTTGTCAGTGCCTATTCTGTGAAGGTCCTGACATTGCATGCATCTTGATAATACAGAACCAAATGCTGCACACTTGAGTTTTAGGCTCGTTGGAGCCGGTTCGGGATCTTCTACAACTAGGAGCCCGATTGCGATCCTGAGGCATTTACCAGGTTAGCCTGATGGCTCAGATTTACGGAACAAGCGGTAACAAATATTCGATATTCTTCCCAACATAGTACTGATGCTACTGCACCTCGGAACTCAATGGAACGCAACCTACCATATAATCAATAACTTGATGGGTTGTTTGTTGTCCGACGTTGGTTTATGCTGAGCTTCCAAGCTAACGGTGAGCCATTCCCTGAGTCATCCCTGAGCCGAGGGTGAGGAGCCTAATTTGGCCCCTTTCACCTGACTACCTACGTACCTTAGGTACCTACCTACATGGCCCTTGTTCCGTAACGGGTGCTCGCTCACCTTACCTCCGTTACTTGTCTGAGATCTCCACGCTACACACATACGCACGGCCCCCACACCGTGGCAAAGTCCACATCGGCCATCTTCAGACCGCAAGTGTTTCACGATGCGGTCGTTAAGAACTACGTACCCGTCGCATCGTCGATCAGGAAGAACCCGCCCAGTCTAGAGATGGAGAGGTGGGAAAGGAAAAAAGGGCCCCCAATATGGGTCGATGCCATGAACCGGGAGGGCAAATGGGGATCTCCCAGGAGGATGTGATGTGCTGAACGGATTCAAGGGGTGGGAACGAATGGAAGGGCAAAAAGGGCAATCCCAGTGCCTACTCGTAATTATTTACATTCTCTAGCGTGATCCCCATTCCTAAATCCCACGGTTCCTAGGTATCAATAATGCATACCATGCCCACGCCCACCTTGTGGTTGGTAGTCATCAACGCCTCCAAAAAGGGCACACACACAGCCTCGCTGACCACGGAGCGAGAGCCAACTCCCCCTGGAAATCAATCACTTGGCCCTCCGACCCAGTCCAACACAGCCCCGGTAACCACACATCCCAAACCCCAGACGCCAGCATAGCCCAGCGCCCCGGTGGCCTCGACTCCCGCCACGGTGCCCCAAAGCGTCAACACGGTCTCTGCGAACAACAATCCGGTCAACAACGCGGTTCGACCAATCAATTTTTTCTGGCGTGGTGAATACCATCCCCACGCGTTGTGGTAGGCGTGTTCCCAGAAAGTTGCGGTGGAGGGGTCAAACACCGGGGTCGGGTTGGCGACCGTGCCCGTCGAAGGAGAGACTCCCGCTGCCGCCGTCGACGGTGCAAACAGGAACTCCATGCATGCCCAGCCGGCCGGGATCAAGGCCAGGAGGAGCGTGGGCAGACCAGCAGGACCCAGGTGTGCGGGTTCCAGCGTCCGAAGACCTGTGAAATAGACAACGAGCCAGGCGGGCAGGAAAGTTGCGAAACTCGCTTCAAGCAGGACGGCAAAGATGGCCGTCGCGAGAAGGGATGTCGCAATGGTGGTGTACGGGTCGGTTAGGATGGGCCGGTTTCGAAGACTGGATTTCGGCGCGCTGTTCGGGTAGTGTGAGGGAGCCAGAGGACGGAGGAGATAGTAGGGGAGAGAATTGCCAATCATCGAGGAAAGAGTAGTGGACGTCAGCGTGATGGGAGAGATCTCGTAAAAGAGGCCGACAAGAATGGCGGTCGGAGTGTTGAGCAGGAGGGACAGGGAGGCGACGTCGTATGCTGTGGATTGACATGTGGTTAGTTTTACCAAGGTTTGAGGCGAGGAAGATACATTGCGAGGACATACCGTCAAAATCGCCCACCCAATATACGCCCAACTTGGCTATTTTCCAGCCCAAGAGCCCCAATATCTCAGCCCATGTATCGGGCCGCCTCGAGACTCCCGCAAGGTCACCCACTCCGATCATTGACGCCGCACTCTGTAACCCTGACTCCAACACCGTGCTCAACACCACAGTGGCTGCGAATTTCAATGGCTCCAATTCTTTCGTCTGTGCGAGATTGGTCTTTGCGCTGCTCTGCAGTTCCATTCTCGGGGAGGCTTTTGGGATGACCACGACAGGCGAGCCGGTAGGTGACAGGGTCGAGCGCGACGGACGCCGCTTGCGCCCCGCGGTCATGGTGGATGCAGGGTCGGATTTGGAGCTTGGGGTTGTTGCAATGCCGTTGGCCGCGTCGGCTGCGCTGCTGGTGGAGGCGACGCTCGAGGATTTCGCATGGCGGCTTCGTGGAGGAGCCATGGCCGCGCTGGGTGCGCTGCGTCCGGCGAGGCTGGAGAGGGCTGGCTCGTGCTCGGGATGCACGAGGGTGGTGGTGAGTTCGAGGAGATCCCCGAGCATCAAGATGTTCTTGTCTGACGTGACACTGGAAGGGTGGGAGATAGGGCAGAGACTCCTTGTCGAGAGGAGGAAAGGCGGCGCGCGTTGAATTGAGATCGAGAAAACCAGTGGCTGGAGGAGGAGGGAGGTGATGGTGGTGGTGGTGAGCACCAGGAACAACAAAACAACCCAGTTTCGCGATCGTGACGTGATTGGTTCAAGCGGCGAGCTGCGCCAAAACGTCACCAGCAACCTCCAGCTGCGGAAAACGTGCCCGGGCAGATTCAACTCCAAAGCACTCGACTCGGAGCATAGACAAAAAGATCTTTCTCCAACGGACGACTTCAATGGAGAGCTTCAGTTGTAAATGAAAGACCTTGTCCTCAATTGTCACACTAACCTCGGAGAAGTCTTTATTCTAGCTCTACAAGACAAAGCGCTTTACCACCATCGAGCTCAACGGACTTCCCACGAGACCATGGCATACCCACGGACCTATGAAACGTCAAAGGCTCTTTATTCCTCTATCGAGATTCGTGTCAAAAGCTGGGCACAATGCCATTGTATTTTGATCGCTGGTTATGCTATCTGCCAGACAATCAAATCATGTTCCCAACAGGCGTATATATTCTGTCAAGAATTCCCATCTCATCTCGGTCGCATCTTTAGTCATATTGTAGAAAGAAAGAAGAAGAATGACAAACATGGCAGATCCGAAGAATGACACTATAATGTTCGAATATGGTGAGGGATCCCCAGGTAAGCAGCACCACCATGACCTGACCGGATCCTTGCTGACCACAACCAACAGTCCCGGTGACTATCCAATTTACTCGGCACCAAGGCCGGACTTCCTCAGCGTCTTCAATCGGGTCGCCCCTTTCGTAGATGGCTTGCGCGAATCCGGTATTCTTGACAGATACGATTACGCTCGACTCCGCATGACTTGCAAGACCACCGCCCAGGAGTTGAAGCCATACCCCTATGACCGTACCGAGGCAGATACTAAAGATCCCTATTTCGCAGGTGTGCAGGCCATCCCATGCGACGATTGCGGTATCCCTTCTGACAGGTTGGTCGTCAAACCCTGCCATGGCTTAGGGACCTGGAAGAGCGAAGGCGGCTTCTCTGGCTGTGGCAAGCTCGTTTGTACCTATTGTGTCATGTTCGCGCAGGGCAGCCGGTGGGCCGAGGGAGCCTATGAACTCCATTACTGCCGGCCTTGCGGCTGGCGTTTCCATCGAGACCACCCAGGAGCCCGAACTGGGGAGCCATGCCGATGTGACTTCAAGCACGGCGGCGACGTCGTTGACCAACCCGATTCCCAATGGCAGTGCGAGAGTTGCAGGAGAACGCTGCATGAAACGCTCTCCACCGCTGCCCGCGACAATTTGATGGCCCTGGAAGCGGAACGACTGGTCTTCGTTCGCGACCATAGCCAACACCCGTTCGCTGGAGGCTCAAGAAGATGGATTAACGACGCGCGCAGAAACAGGAATTTCTGCCCAGGCTGCGGTGTCGACTATCTCGGTTTGATTCGCACCTGGGAGGACAGTGACTGGGACGGAATTCGGTACCCTCACGACATGGTTCGGCAGTGCATGGCATGCTTGGAACCGAAGTGGAATGGAGATTGAGCGAACCTCTTTGGGCCAAGAGAGGAAGGTAAGATATTGGTGGGTGTCTTTGTCAACTCTCCTAGTCCTTAGTCGTCATCTTCCTCGGGTGGGTTATCTGGGTGGACTCGCATTTCAATGGTGCCAGTCTCCCGGCCGCGCGCATCTTTTGTAACAAATGAGTATTTGCCCCGTTGTTCTCCTTTTTGTTCTAACCACAAATCTTTGAAGGTTAGTTCCTTGGTCCTGTTGATGCTTTCAATGGCTGAGATCCGGTCCAGCGTGGCCTCGAGATAGTCGTTAAATCCCGGTTCCGCACAGATCTCTTTGAAGGCGTTCATCATGGGCACGCTGTCCGCGCGGACCATGGCACTGCTGTCGATGGTGAAGATATTCTCATGGTCGTAGCTCTGAATGAAATCCGCCCGAGTCATGATTTGACGAGCAATGTAGAGAGGAATTTGCGGCAGAATGTGCCCGTGCTCGTCGTGGTAGCTCGACTCCATGTCCTTTTCTCTTTCCACCAGCGCCCTCGCCAGCACCATGGCAGCGCTGGCATATTTCTGCTGGTCCATGACATCGTCGTCCATCTCCTCACCCAGGATACCACACTTGTTCAAGAACCATGTCTTCTCCGACTGGTTGATCTGTCGACACATTTTCAACATGTCGGAGCTTTTGGCGACCCGGTTCAGAAAATTGAGCCGGCCGCCCACCAGGTCGTAGACTTGCTTGAGGATTTCGGGGTCCCGTTGCTGTTCGGGGAAGTACTTGGCGCGGTATCGTTCCAATGCGGCGATGGCGCGAGTCTTTGGGAGATCCAGGATTGGAATCACCTCCATTCTCGTCGCATAGCGCCTGAGGCGCTCGTAGACCCAAAAGTCGTCGGAATTGAAGACCATGGTGATAAGATTGGCGGCCGCCCACTGTTCGGCTCGCTGCTGCATCAGTTCAATCAGGTCGTTCCCGTCGTCATTGTCGCGGATGAGATGCGCGCAGTTGACGATGAGAATGAAAGGGCCTTTGCGGCCCGTTTTGCCTATCCGGTTCCTGTTTGCCAGAGCGACCTTCTCAAGCTTGTTGAATGCCCGTTCAATGTCAAGCAGCGCGGTGGTGTCTCGTGGGCCGCGGATCGAAAACAACGACCCGATGTAATCCTCATGGAACTCGTAGTTCAGTGCCTTTCCGAGTCGGATGCGGAAGATTTCGAGGTCGGCATGAGCTTCGAACATGGAGACACCCTCCCCATTTCTCTCCTTCATTGCCTCCAGCAGCATCGAGGACTTTCCGGTGCCCTTTTCGCCAACGAGGAGATAATATCTCCCTTTTGATTCCCCATTAACAATAGCATTAATCTTGGTCTGCTCGGGTCGGGCTATCCAGTGGTCGGATTCGTCGGTTGATTCTTCTGGTGGAGGCGCGTGAGGTTCAGCTGGAGATGCAAGTTCAAGCATCGGGTCGCCTGGGGCAAAGGCCTTTTCTATCTTGCGCAGCACCAGAGACTTGTAGTAAAGGTGATACGAGTACCCAGCCAGGCCAAGAACGGCGATTGATGCAAATGTTGTCATGGCCGCTTCAAAGGCCCGGGACATGGTAGGTCCCAGACGACTTTTGGGTTCTGATCCGGGATTCGAAGCTTTTGGCCTTTCTTCATCTTCTTGGTCGGTACCTGGGATATTGCTTGTCGGGCCAAATTGTTGGGCGAATGGACGGCAATTCGACCGTCTGGGTGCTAGAATGCTGCTTCGGAAGAGCGACGGAACATATAGAGGCCTGGGGACAGCCACTCTTTGCAAGTTCCTCATGATGGAAGCTATGCGCCTGATCCAGCAGGGTTTCTGGGAGTAGGGTTGGTTGTATCCAGAGTTGATACGCGCAATACGCGTTTGATCGCGCCTACGGTGGGTCCGGCACTGAATCAACGGCGACAGGCAAAGGCCAAAAAGCAAGGCGCAACGTAGAACTTGATGAAGGAGCGAAAGAACAGAATTAGTAAAAGAATGACTGACTGTGAGAGGGGATGACCACGAGGTCCAGTTGACGGTGGTGAGCAAGAACCAAGAACCGTTCAGGGGGGGGGAGATTTTGTTGTGGCTGAGGCTAGTGAGGCTGACAACAAGACCGTCTTGACGAGTTGAATCCTCGCACGTGCTTAGTCCTAATCAACGACTAGGAAGCTTGGCTTGGACGTTGATCTTTGCCATCAGCCTACTCGGTCCTCGGTAGTGAGCCAGGGCGGCCACAGATAGAGCCCAAACAGTACGCAGATGCCGCGTCCATCATCCCATGTATATGTGCATCCCCGAATAGCCGCCAGCCTCCAACAGCAGGTCTGACGACGAATGGAGTCTGGCAATCCTGGATGAAGCATATTCGATCCCCGGGCATGGCAACTTGGGGTACTAATCCCAGAGATACCCACCAGTTGTACGAGCCAGCTTGCGCCCGATGGTGAATCAGAACATGCACTGTTTGAACGGGCTGGCCTTCGGACGAGTCAATTGTCCTTTCCTCTTGAGGGCATTGTCGCAAGCTTCAAGAACGAGATTAAACAAGGTTGACCCGAACATATAGGCCATTGCTCCTACAAGGCCACCCCACCAAGTCCGATGCCACGGGTAGGTGCAAGGCTCATGGTGGATGTACATCGCAGCATACCAGAAGTTGAACCAGACGTTCCAGTTCCAGGGGTCGTAGTAGAGTAACGGGTCCCTCAATTTTCCGTCTTCTTCGATTGTTTGGAAGCAGCTGTACATTAACCTCCTCCACCACCTGAAGGATTCTCAATGCTGTGGTGCGGGAATGCTGAGGTTCCAATCTCTGTTTGCAAGAAGCGTTCGCCAGTGAACGTCGAATGTCGCTTCTCCGGTGGGGTAGGAGATGAGATCGCGTACCGAATGCGAATAGTTTGCATCCCATTCAATCATCAAAAGCACCATGCGTGGGATGTCTTCGGCGGTAGTGTCGACGAGGGACTTGGTGGCTTCACTAGGTTGGCCATCTGCAGTTTCCTCAAGATAATCAATTCTTGAACAACCCAGATACGACGGAACCAAGGTCGTCCAACAATGCCTGCCAGTGACCGGCACTCTTCATGACTGGGCTGAGGATGAAGCAGGTACTCGACAGGTAGATATTGGTTCCGTGTGGCTTCTTCGAACCTTCCAAACCAGACGATGACCTCTTCCGCGTTCTGGAAGATATCATGCATCATTCTAACCTGGCCTATCTTCTCTATGTTGTCACTCTGATTAATGCTGTTTGCATCAACCCAGAGCGAGCCGACAAAGCCGTCCTCGAGTATGCGAGAGTTCGGAATCAAAGAGCTGTAATGATCGTCTTGTCACTCCTAAGCTACGGCCTTCGGACCGTGCTCGTGATTCTTCGGGTACATGATTTACCTTGCAGTATGGTACTCGGTACCTGTCTCGCTATGTGGGTGTTACCTGTCTGTTGGTTACTCGAGCTTGTCGTTGTATTCTCTCCTCAAATCAATCCCCTTTCATATATTGAAAATATGTGCTTCTTACCCAAACAGGTCCTAGACAAGCTTCCAAGCTCGTCGTCCTCGTCCACTAAAAGGGTTATTCAACATGCCAGTAAAAGATGCCGCAGTCGCGTGACTGCCAAATTCGCCTCGTACCGGGCTTCAGGGTCTCAACTTGGTTCCCTTCGGGGCGCGCTAGGAAGCCTAGTGGACCCTATAGGCCTGGGACCTAGATACCTAGTAAGGAGCGGGCTTAGTGGCTTTCTGCCCCATGCGGCCTTTTCACCTCAGGGCTCCCCTAACACCCGAGCCTGACCCCGAGCTTACCAGCCTGACATGCCTGGGTGCTCCCGGCTCTCCTACCATTCCCAAACACTCCTAATGCCAAACAAGGCGACGCTGCTTAAGCAACCACCAACCACCATGGGCACCCGGCGTGACCCGAGCAAATCCCCGGGGCAGCTTCCAGTCCTCCGGGCAGGTTTCCTCGTGGTCCAATTGGAACACCGGCATCGCGGCGATTTATTGTGGTGTCGACACTCATTTCAAAAATTTATTGTCCATCTTCTCCTCAAACTGACCTTCTGCGCCCGTCACAGTTTCTTTGCTGTACATTAATTTTTCACCCTGGCATCACCCTTCTTGTAAAATATATTCCTTCGTTCTTTCTTCGTCAGATATCCCCTCTGGCTTTCCGCTCCTTAGCATTGATCTTGACTGTACAGTACCGTGGTGTTGCATTCGGCCCCAAGGTTATCCCTAATGGACAATTCCAATGGTGACGTGAGAACAACACAAGGTATGCTGGAGCTTGTCCATCATCAAGACTTGGTCCGCTAACCCTCCAACAGATGTAACAGAGGTCCCGACCAAAGCTGAGACAGCTTCCTCCCTCACAAACGGTGTCAACGGTGTCAACGGCGTCAATGGTGACTCGCACGATCACATCCACAACCATACCCACCAACACGACCATGACCACGACCACGCTCATCACGATGACGCAAATGCTGGTGCCCTGTTTCAGATCACCGTCAAGCTGCCGCACAAGCCTTACAAGCAGACGATAACGGTCACGAGTCAAGAGCAGGTGCAGGATGTCCGTCAGTCCATCGTCGAGACCCCCGATACCTTCCAGTACACCTGTTTCCATCTCGAGCACAATGGGCAGAGGATCAATGATTTTGTCGAGCTGTCGGAGGTCAAAGACCTCAAACCAGACGACGAGATTGTTCTGGTCGAAGATCCTTATACCGAGAAAGAGGCGAGGTTGCACGTAGTCCGCATCCGGGAGCTCATTGGCGCCACCGGAGACCGATCCGACCAGCTCCATGGCATCTGCGCCGGTTTGTCCCTGCACGATGACAAGTTTGGCTCGGTCAATGCTCCTCCCCAAAAGACCGAGGACAATCCGTTGGCGGGTTATGAGCTCGACGGTCGGGCGACGCTTGATGCGATCTTGCCGTCCCACCAGGACACCTTGCCGAAGACAATCAAGTCGCTCTCAGTCTCACAATGGAACCCTCCACCATATCATCTCCGTCAGCGAGGCCACCTGCTCTATCTACAGCTCACCACCAACGAAGGCGAGCAACATCAAATCACTGGCACTGTCTCGGGCTTCTACGTCAACAAGTCCTCCAGCAACAAATTTGATCCGTTCCCAAGGCCCGCTCCCAAGAACCACAGTTCGCACTCTCTGCTGTCCCTGATATCGGCTCTGTCACCGTCTTTCAATGAGACTTTCGTCGAGCTCCAGAAGATGAATGGTAGCAAAGACCTTCTCACCACATTCCCCTTCCAGAATGCGATTCCCGCGAACCCTTGGATCGTTCCGTCTTCCTATGGACAGGGAACCCAACATCAAGCAGATCCCACAAGGTCCCAGGAGGCATACCTAATCGGGGGAGCGGATGGTGCGGAGAATCTTCGGGATTGGAATGAAGAGTTTCAGACCACCCGGGAACTACCCAGAGAGACACTGCAAGACCGAGTTTTCCGTGAGCGATTGACCTCCAAACTGTTTGCCGACTATAATGATGCTGCAGCAAGAGGCGCCGTGCTCGTTGCCAGGGGAGAGGTTGCACCGCTGAATCCAACTGAGGGCAGAGACGCCCAGATTTTCATCTACAACAACATATTCTACTCCTTTGGCGCGGACGGTGTGCAGACATTCGCCAGCGAGGGCGGCGACGAGGCCGCCAGAGTTGCCGTTGGGAAAGATGTTGCCGGAGTCAAAGCCGTGAATCAGCTGGACATCGACGGCCTATTCACTCCAGGTACTGTCATAGTGGATTATCTTGGCAAGCGTATTGTGGGTCAGAGCATTGTGCCAGGGATTTTCAAACAACGAGAACCTGGGGAACATCAAATCGACTACGGGGGTGTTGAGGGACGCGACATTGTGACCGAAAATGAGGCCTTTGTTCCTGTCTTCCAGAAGCTCTCGAAAGCACTACATGTGAAGAAGCATCCTGTCTGGGACAAGGAAGGCAGCCGACACGATCTGGAAGGCAGTGTTGAGACCAAAGGATTATTAGGCACGGACGGTCGAAAATATGTGCTTGATCTTTACCGCATCACTCCACTAGATGTGGCTTGGGCGGATGAGGTCGAAGCTGATACAGGAGACGAAAGGTATCCGCACCGGATGTCTGTCCTGCGACTCGAGCTGGTGGAGACCTACTGGCACATGAAAATGCAGGAGTTTGTGAGGGCCGAAGTTGACAAACGCCGCTCGAAGCAGAGCAACGGACATTCCGGAGACCTCAAAAATGGTGAAGAGGCGCAAACCGATGACGGCCCCCCTGAAGGGGATAGTAAAGACAACAAGTCCGGTGAAGCTCAAGACGAATCTGCCAAAGCTGCTCCAGCGCTGGAGCAGGAAAGGGTTGACATTTCGAACTTCACCCTGGCCCTGAATCCTGACGCGTGCAGTGGCCAGGTGCCTCAGACCGAAGAAGAAAAACAAGAATATGCTGCCGACGAAAAGGAACTTCGTGCGGTCTGCGAGTTTCTGCGGATCAAAATCATTCCGGATCTCATCAACGAACTTCACGATGGTGACGTTGGCTTCCCGATGGACGGTTATTCCCTGTGTCAGCTTATCCACAAGCGTGGAATCAACATCAGGTATTTGGGACGAGTTGCAAAAGCTGCCGAAGAGAAGGGAGAGCGTCTGCAAGCCTTTTCGACGGTCGTTTTACAGGAAATGGTGGCTCGAGCATTCAAGCACATTGCCAACCGCTACTTACGCCATCTGCCCGTGATCTTCGCCGGTAGCTGCATCGCGCATTTGTTGAACTGCCTCCTGGGTGTTGATGTCAATTCGAATCCGCGTCCCGAAATCGACGAAGACCTGCGAGCTCTGTATCCGGACGGAGACTTTTCCTTTGAGGAGATCAATCCCACGAAGCTAAAGGCGGCCATCGAGAAACAGGTCCGAATCCGGTATAGGTATGCATTGAAGGAGGATTGGTCGATGTCAATCCGTCCATTACCAATGCTTCGAGAAGTTTCCTTAAGACTTGGTCTCCAGCTGGTTGCACGGGAATACACATTCAGCAAAGGTGTGCAAATGCTCGTGGACCCATCACCTGCCCGAAGTGGTAGTGACTCGCATTCCAACACTGGTTCCCAAGCGGACGAGGGAGGCAAGAAGAAGAAAAAGAAGGGTGGCGAGCAAACACAATCGAACGGGGGTGTTGCCAAACCTTCCACAACCTTCACCGCTGAAGATGTCCTCAATATTGCCCCCATTGTCAAAGACGCCGCGCCAAGGAGTGCCCTGGCCGAAGAAGCCTTTGAAGCTGGCAAGCTCTCACTGGCACAGGGTCAAAAGCAACTTGGGCAAGAGCTTGTCCTCGAGTCTCTTTCGCTGCATGAGCAAATTTACGGAATTCTTCATCCCGAGGTGGCCAAGATGTACAATTCCATGTCGACAATCTACTATCAGATCGACGAGAAGGACGCAGCTGTGGAGCTCGCGCGCAAAGCCGTAATTGTCACTGAACGAACGTTAGGCGTGGACTCACACGACACGATCCTGGCATATCTCAATCTTTCCCTTTTCGAGCATCACACTGGCAACACGAGGCAGGCATTGAAGTATGTCCGACACGCCTTGGATATTTGGAGGATCATCTTTGGACCGAATCACCCCGATTCGATAACGACCATGAACAATGCGGCAGTTATGCTCCAGTCTATCAAAGAGTATTCCGAGTCTCGCAAGTGGTTTGAGGCGTGCTTCACCGTCTGTGAGGGTCTGTTTGGACGTCAGTCCATCAATGCGGCTACCATACTGTTCCAGTTGGCACAAGCCTTGGCTTTGGATGGGGACCCGCACGGCGCAGTCAACAAGATGCGAGACGCGTACAGCATCTTCTTGGCCGAACTCGGTGCAAACGACCGCAACACCAAAGAAGCGGAGAGCTGGCTAGAACAATTGACGCAGAATGCAGTGTCAATTGCCAAGCAGGCCAAATTGCTGCAAAATCGGCGTCTGGCAGGCATTCGACATCTGCCGAGAATGGGCATGGGCACGAGGCTCCAGCCGCAAAACGCAAGCACGGCGGCGCTGAATGCAAGCTCCAGGGCGAGTACAGCACAGCCAAGTGTACGCACTGGAACAGGTGATCCTGCTTTTGACACAAGAAGCATTGACGAGCTTCTGAAATATATCGAGGGCGGTGAGGTCAAGCCCAAACAAAAGAAGAAATCCGTCAATCCGAAGGCACGAGCATCCCGGAAAGCCATCGTGGTCTAGAGATGGAGTTTCTCCTCCGGATGCTCTGCAGGAATTTTTGGCTGCCGTTTCCCTCTGTTTGGACATGAGATGAAGACATATACCTTAACACACAGCATTTTCATATTACCGTTATCTACAACGGCAACTCGCAACCCCTGTACGCAGAGAAGACATCAGAGTTTGATCAACAAGCGGCAGTTCTCGTGATACGGCCGGATGTCATTTCCCTGCGACCTATCTGTACAATACGAAGCTACGGGATGTATGGATTTCGTCTCGGGCCCTGCCAGCCGTGCGGCGGTTGGACCCAAAGAAAAGTTGTTTATGTAGCAGCAGATAGGACCGGGCAAAGCTACCACGGCATGCGGCGTGGCTGGGCTGAGCAGGTACCTATGATGAACGGAGCATAGAGCAGATGACGGTTCTTGTAGATATCCAATCAAGGTTTCTCAACTCCTCCATCCATCCATCTATCCTTCCATCCATCCATCCAGCGAGTTTTGACTGTGGGAGTTTCGTTGATTTGTGATATTTTTCATTCGAGATACTGGCCATGCAGCCTGACGAGTCGGCATGTGACCAGGACTCCAGAGTCACCTGCGGGTTTGCCGGATCTGGAAAGGCGCCGTCCGATGCCAAGGCCAAGTGTCGCCGGCTGGGCTGCCAATTCGTCAGCGGCTTCCGCAACCGTTTGTCAGCAAGGAACCCCGCTCCACCGGCGCCACCCACTCACTGCCACCGAACAAACCCCTCCGCCATGCTGGTTACGCCCAACAAATACGTCGTCGATATCGCGTATCCCTGGACACATGTTCCTGACACCCATGACTTTGCACCTCGACCTACAAGTCGGATGACATTACTCTGAGACACACAATATCTGTGACGTCGGAGGCGAAATATACCGTTGACTTCGGCACCCGGCCATTCACATCAGAAACTAATCCTACACCTCGATTAGTGAGCCACAGCACCCTTCGGCTGAATTGCAAATCCTCTGCGCCAGGCTTCCGCCAGCCTTGGTTGTCACTCGGTCCAGTCACTCATTATCTCTCGGGTAGCAGGACGGTAACCTCTTTGTCCCTCCAAGAACCCCCAAACTCACCGGGACCTGCTTCGATACCGACGACAATGTCCCCGCGGCAGCTTACCACGACCACCACCTACACCCTTGCCCATACCGCCCAGTGCAAGTTAAAAATCGCCGCCAATCGTCCTGACCGGAATCTGCGATTTGTTCTTGGCCATGCTTTTACCCTAGATAATCTGATGGTGCGCATCGTCGAGATCGAGAATCAGAGCGCCAAGTCTATCTTTCAGGAGGGCAAGCCGCCCAGCGACCACGGCCATGAACACTACGACTGCACGGCATCACAGCCGATAGCTCCAGAGCCGGATCCCCATTACGACTGCACAGCGGCGAAGCCAACAGCGCCAGAGCCCGAAGCGAGGGGTCGCAGAGTCAGTTTCCACGACAACAATGCCCGGCCATCCAGCACAGCAGGTGTCGCCTCTAACAACCGTGCCCACGGCACTTCTTCGCCGGCGCGCAAGCGATCACCGCCACCCACCTCAGTGCAACACAGGTACCTGGACGAAGAGCAGGACGAAGACGACACATCCTCGGACGACTACGACGATCCCAACTCGTACCACTATGACTGCACGGCCGCAGCCCCGGAGCCGGAAAAGCCAGCGCCGAAACAAAGGCCCGTGCACGACGCATACTCGGACGAAGAGGACGCGGCGCTCGAGCTCGCGGACGACGAACTCGACGACGAAATGAACGAGCTGTCTCTCATGCGCTTCGGCTCCGCCGCGGCACAACCGCCTCGCATGGTCCGCTCTGACTCGTCGTCGGACGAGGACGAGGAGGACAAGGCGCAGCCGGTCACGCCACCTCAGCTGCCCGCCGACGTCGACGTCAGGGAGATCCTCGGCGGCGAGAAGGACAGTGAGCTGACGGATCTGTACGAGAGCGTGAGGCGGTGTGCCTGTCACGG
The DNA here is from genome assembly GCF_000835495.1 of Cladophialophora immunda. NCBI lineage: Eukaryota > Fungi > Ascomycota > Eurotiomycetes > Chaetothyriales > Herpotrichiellaceae > Cladophialophora > Cladophialophora immunda. The sequence continues at coordinate 6,184,920 of NW_015622541.1, forward strand.
GAGGAGGGAGGACCCCGAGGTCGGGGGTCCGCCGCAAGGCATCTGGGACGTGCCCCTGGAGAAAACCGGCGGGAAGCACTTGGCCGTCGTGGCGGTTGCCGCTTGAAAGCCAACCCCCATGTGTGGGTTTTGAAAGGAAGAAATGGTAACGGAGCAGAAGGCTACTTTCAAAGTGGACGAGGCATTAATGCGGTGGTGCCTGCTGGCGCTGGCACAGAATTCGCACCTCCTGGTTGTGAGTACAGTAAGCCGACGGCGGCGCTGGAAAGGCTATGAATGTGTTTTATGGAGTATGTATCGGAGCAAGCAAGCAAAGGCCGGAAAGCCAGATCACCCTACAAAGGGTCAGCATGGAGAAATTGGGGGGGGGGGTTTCTTTTGGCGTTCTTATCTGCCGCCATTTTCTTGCCGGTGTGGAGAGGTCAAGGCGCTTTGGGATCGAGGCAAAGCAAAGTATCTACCCACCTATCTATCTCTCTCTCCACTATCTACTATCTATCTACTTATGCACCCATCTGTTCAGCAAGCATCCAAGCAGGCAAGCAAGCAAAGGGCCGCTTTTGGGGGGACAGGGGGCTTGCGCGATATGACTTGTTGCTGTTTACCCTACGATGTCCATGGCTATCTAGTAGGTACGGTACATACGTACACGAAACGTCCACATGTGGCCCTTCCCTGGCTATCAAGGTACCTTGCTGGGGTATTGAGGAAACCCGACAAAAAGGTATCGACCTCGGGTTTACCTTTTGTAGGATTGAGTATAGTATAGTATATTATATTATATGTACGCCAGCATCTTTGGGAAACCTACAGTACCAGTACCCATGGACCTATTGGTGCGAGGACTCCGCGAATTCGATATCCAGACTGCGAACAACGGTGCAAAAGTTCCCTTTCCTGCTCGTCTCCCATTTCGAGTTTGAGATTTTCCATGTGGAATTTCATGTTGGGGTTTGCCTCTTTTTTTTTTCTGTTCATGTCCCCGGTCCGTCGACCTTAAGATTCCCCGATTAACCTCCTGGCTTCGCATTGTCCTATCCCATCACTTTTCGCGAACCTAGAGCGCGTTGTCGCTTCGAGCCTTCTGGCGCGATGGGGATTGGATTCCAATGGCGTCCGGCTCTTCAACACCGTAGACACACTTACCTTCGCTACCCCTTCCTGAAACTTCGTCCTAGCCCGCCGTGTTTCTGGTCTCCTTCTGCTCGAATGACTTGGGTATACATTGTCCCGCGCTCGAGTCGGTGGGCGCGATTCGCGCAACAACCCGTCAATTGGCGATTTCGACAGGGAATGCTGCAGCCTCTGCCGCGAAGAGCGCGCCGACGACGAGAGGGTTGATGCTGCGTGGTACAGGCTGCTGGGGAGCGCACTGGGAAATGCAGCTCCCAAGAAGAGTTCACCCAGCGGCGCGTGAGAAACAGCAGCCCCGTGCACCATTTCTCTAATCGCTGGGTCGCTATCGCATGGCACGCAGGTGCCTGACAATCGCAAGAAACAAAAAGCTCCGGTAATATCTCGTCGATAGAGACCGATGCGTTCATCATCAGAGTTGACAACGCCAAAATTGTCCGGGTGTGTTGCTGTGAGAGACGGTCCAGACAAACCGCATTCCACTCGTGTCTAGTCTAGCCAGACTTGTTCTTCCTCCTTCTCGTGCTCTGCGCGGGCGTCTTGTTCATCTGGGTAGGCGTGACGGGAGGGGCATCTTCGAGAGCCAATCTGACAGACTTCTTGACCTTGCTCTTCGCTCGCTTGGGCCCTCCCATGCCAACACCCAGGAGAAAGCAAATCCTCGTCGCTGCCCCGCAATAGACAAACAGGTAGTTCCCATAGGCCATGGCATTCCAATTAGCGACGTCGTAGTATGATGTGATCCCAAGCGGGAAACAGCTGTACAAGTGGCCGAAATCCGCGATAAGAAGGCCCAGCAATAATGCGCGCCAGACTTTCAGGTCGCTTGTTGCGCGTAATACAAGGGCTTCGTTGATGGCAAATGCGACGTAAAGATTCCCGAGTTGTCGAAGTGCGACATGGGTTGCCGTGGGCAGACCAAGAATCCCAGGCGCGGAGGCGGCGTGAGTCAGTTCGAGGTAGCTTGCCGGTTGCAGCCAGGCATAGTATGCACCAGCAAGTGTCGCAACGGGTTCGATCCAGAGGAAGAAAATGATGTACGGCAAAGGGATGGTCGCCATCGTTGCGGTTGCAGGTGTGTCGCGGGTGACGTTTTATCTCGAAGTGACGGCGATAAACGAGCTGCTCTGTTAATGAACAGTAATGTGCAAATCGACTCGAGGCGGAAGTTTCTCTTCTGTAAGATGGAGATAGCCGGTGATTATCCTTCTCTTCTTTATCTCCCAGCTCGTTCAGAATAGAGATGTCATCGACGTTCGAAATGCAAGCATGAGGTTGGTCGGCAGGGGACTCTCCACAGATAAAGCTGGATTGCCGACATGCCGCGCAGCAGCATGGCAGTCAGGGATGCTGCAGCGGCCTCGGTAGTGGAGTCTTTTGGCGAGACGAACCACGGGGACGAGGAGGAGGGGAGGCGGGTTGGTAAGGGCTGGTAGGATCAAAGGCCTGAGACCCATGTGTGTGATGGAACTCCAAGAAATCTCGCCAGCTCCAGGGTTGAAACGCCGGTGTGAGATCGGATGTTGCTGGAGTTGGAGGCTGAAGGCTGGCCTGCACCAGATGCTCTAGGTGGCCAAGGGGCGCTCCAGTTGGGGCCTACTGGAGCCCTCAGGTGCCACTAGCCATGTCTCCGGGGGCAACGAGCCAGCCCAATGACGGCGGATAGTGCCCTGCATTCAACGGTTCGGCAGGGGTACGGGGCTCACTCTGCCTCGATCCCAGGTTTTCACCGGCCTGTCTGCCATTGTTGCAGGGGGGGCAGCATCCCAGATTTCCCGCGTCTTTTTATTGATCCAATCCATCACCGGGAGCCACTCCACAGTCCTTGGAACGCCCCCGAGCCATCAAAATTATCCACCCGTCAAACAAAAACACTGCGAAGCCATCGACCTCCTCCCCCAGACCACTATCGTAAACGGATCAACAAAATTCAAAATCTGTTACCCGTGCTTTTGTTTTTGGGCTATTCACTCACTCACCATACCCACGTTCTTTCTTCACTGTACTCCATCCTGGCTATTGCTTCTAGTCTCATTCCATATGCCTGCTTCATGCTTTCTCCGTCAGCATTGAGCATCAACGTCCAGTCTTTTCACGTCCGCTCTTTTCGCCACCGGCCTTGACATCCAAGTATATGAGGTCGCTCGCTCGCCGACCGAGTTGTAATACTACGAGGAGTTTTTCTTTTAATCTCCGTCAGCATATACAGCAGGTTCGGTTTCTGGCAGGCGCGTCCATCAAGCCTGTCGCCTACCGTCTTCCAGTCTCACCGCCACTATGTCCCACCCTGGGGCTTCCTCTTCGATAGCTCCTCAACGCAGGACATCTCTCTTCATTCCATGTCGGCCCAAGACAGCTTATGAGGGTTCGACGGGGGTCGAGGAATCTCTCCGAAGGCCTGCCACTCGAATGTCCCTTATGATGGCATCCGCCGCGCACGACGTCTTGGACTGGGGTTCTTTCAATCGGAATCAAGAGGAAGCTGGCGAAGGAAACAATAGCCCCGAGTTTATTGACCCGTTTTCAAAGCACTCTGGTGAGCCTCAGGTGCTGGAGCCCTCCCGGCAGCGACGATACTCGACTTTCACCCAGTCTGTGAAGCACAGCATCTCCGAGATTCGATCTCTCACCAGACGTATGTCGCTGACTGTCCGAGGAAAGAGCTCTAAACAAAAGGAGGAGATGGGAGAGACCAAGGGACCACAAGTGTTGCCAGTGAAGCCGGGCGCAGGCATGATGGATTTGACCGAAGTGTCCACCAGACCCAAGTCTCGTGGACGGTTATTGCGAACCCATAGTGCCCGGAGGAGGCCGTCGCTGCCATTGCTCCATTTCCATACTCCCCCTGAGATACAAGCAGACATGGATAACCCAATACCTGCACGGTTCCGAGGACACCCCGTTCTGTCGGACCTAGTGTACGGCGGAGCGGAAGCTCGTGCTTCAGCTGCAGCTCAGAACGAATTGTTCCATGCCACGAGGACGCCGCCTCTTCCGCCCTATGAGCCTCCCGAGTCGGAGATTGACAAGCCTGAACCAGATGCGGAGAGTGGGATTGGTATTGTGCTTGACAACCGAGTCCGGCGTGGGTCTTCGCCGGCAAACGTTCATGTCATCTGCAGAGACCCCGTGTCGGTCCTTGCAACAGAGTTGGTGGAGTCGATCCTCTCATTCCTTGACGTGGAGTCGCTTATCCAGGCATCACTCGTCTCCCACAAATGGCACGAGCTTTGTCAGTCGCAAGCTGTCTGGAGGAGAATTTTTCTGCAAGAGTACGGACCCAAAAACGACCTGCCAGGTACCGGCGAGCGTCTTGCCGGACTCGGTAAAAACAAGCCCGGGCAGGACTACAGGAAGTTGTTTGAGGTACGGACTCTGATCGACAAGCGCTGGCGCAACGGAGAAGCCGCTGCAATCTATCTGAATGGCCACAAAGACAGTGTCTATTGCGCGCAATTCGACGAACAGAAGATCATTACCGGGTCGCGAGATAACACAATTCGGGTATGGGATGCTCATACTTACCAGTGCATCCGCAAGTTAGGGCCTCCAAACAATCCTCGCGAACGACAATCGGTGCAGATTCCACTGGCGGAACCGGAGGGAGTCGTTCCGTTCTTCAAAGCCTACGTTTCATCACCAGCGCCACCCTCGCCGGAGATTCCTCTGTACCACCAAGCATCAGTGTTATGCCTGCAGTACGACGACGAAATTCTCGTGACGGGGTCTTCGGATTTCTCGTGCCTGGTGTGGTCGATCAAGGAGGATTACAAACCGCTGTTCCGGCTCATTGGCCACCACGCTGGGGTCCTCGATGTCTGCATTGACAAGGAGCGGATTGTCACTTGCTCCAAGGACACCACGATCAAGATCTGGGAGCGTTCCACCGGCAAGCTCGTTAAAACGCTGCTGGGACATCGTGGGCCGGTCAATGCAGTCCAAGTTCGAGGAAATTTCTTGGCCAGCGCTAGCGGCGACGGCATGTCCAAGCTGTGGCGGCTGGAAGATGGGGTCTGCATCAAGGAGTTCCAGTCCAAAGATCGAGGCCTCGCCTGCGTCGAATTCTCGGAGAATGGTCGAACGATTTTCGCGGGCGGTAATGACCGGGTCATCTACGAGTACGACACGGTCACCGGCCAACGGATCCGCGAAATGAAAGGGCACAAAGACCTCGTGCGGTCGCTCCATCTCGACTCGGCCAATTCACGCATCATCAGCGGCAGCTACGACCATTCGATCAAGGTGTGGGACGCGGAGAAGGGTGAGTCGGCCGAGGACGGCGGGCTCAAGATCAATTTCGAGGGGTGGTCGTCGAGTTGGATACTGGCGGCGAAGAGCAACTACCGCAAGATTGTGTGCACGAGCCAGGATGCAAGGGTGGTTATCATTGACTTTGGGTATGGCATTGACGGAGTTGATTTGGTCGAGTCATGATTCCAAGATGGCGTTGGTCCAAATGATACGACATAATCCGCATTGGTTCATCATATTACGACGTTCATGACTCGGGAGACGGAACACTGCTACGAGTTGAAAAGCAAAGTTTGCCGGTTTATTTTGACAAGGGGGATTCCAAAAGCAGTTTCTTGTGACCTTTTGAGCTGCAAGGTGTTGGTGGAGACTATGCAAAAAGAGAATGATGGACAGGGGCTCCGAGACATTTCTTACCTTGGATGGATCGTTTTCATTTTCATTTGTGTTTTGTATTTTGTTATGCGCCGTCTCTCACAGCTGTCGCGGTCGGGAAGGCTGACAGCGGAAATGAGAAGTTTCAGGGGGGCGGCCCTAATGCAGGGAGAGATGCAGGAAAGGGAGGTGTCTCAAGAATGCAAGATAGAAAGGGCAGCGAGTAATGCATTTTGGTCCGACAGAGGATGGAGCGCAAGGTGAATATTGAGGTAGAGTCTGGCGGGTTGTTGAACATTATCCATGACTGTATTGCCTGCACCGACAATATGCCCACCGTGGCCTACCTACGTAGGTCCTAGCAGTGAATGACACCTGACTCTGGTATGCGAGATACGGTATCATTACAGCGGCAACAGCGGATAAGATCAAGATCGTGGCAACCAAAGGACGTCATTGTGTTTACGCAGATGCAGTGCTGGGGCCAATCGGCTGGGGCGTGTTAAGCGAGTTCTGTTCCCTTGTATGCGAAGGCGCATTGTTCATTTTTCGACAGGGAACAGCAGAATATTGGCTGGGCGGCGGATTCTGGTGCTCGGGTTGGAAGGGAAGGGGAGGTGGGAGAAAAAGGCAGAAGGATTCAAAATGACACACCTGTTGAGTCACCTGGAGAGATCCTACAGAAACAAGACACCGTCGCCCGTGTTCTTCCCAAGCCCTGGCCACTTGATTGTTTACCCATCCGGAACAAGCGATGACTTAAGGCACCCAGAGCGTGGGAGCCATGTGCCTGCGAGCTCTTGGCTGCAGTCCCTAGAGAGCTGGTCGATGCCTAGGTGGTGATAAAAGGCAATTCTTCCTGGTTAAGGGTCTCTAGGCACCGAGTTACCTAGGTAGATATGTAGGCACTGCTAAAGGAACCCGATCTCCCCCAAAAGCCACCTGGAAAGTCAAAGTGACGGTGGTGACAGGTTCCAGCGTTGGCGCTTCCCTTCCCTCCCGCCAAACAATAAAAAAAAAGAGGAACCCCACGACCCAAACGCGTTTTGATACGGCACGAATTACGCGATTCACTGGGTGGTGGCCAGTCACGCTCTGGCCTTGACTGTGCGCTCTTTTGCCGGCACCCATTCAGCCAACCGTCTATTTTCTCATCCCTCTTTTCGCCCTACCATCAACTTCTCGCAAACACTAACAAGGTAACAAACACCTGCACCGATCGGAATCTGCGCTTGTCCTCTATCAAGCCACTTATTCGCACTTCTCCTCCTCCACACCACACTGCCTTGCGCATTCATCGCTCACCTGTCTCTCCCTCTGCCAACACCATCTCTCCACCCTCTCAGGCTGGGATTCCATTCCATGCCTCACCCGCCGAGCCGCTCCCGCGAAAATCCCTGCGTCAGAACCAAAACATTGATTGACGTCGCAAAGCCGAACTAGCGCACCTTGCTCCCTCCACCTTGCAAGTCTCAGCAACTGCTGGTTCCAGTCCTTTGTCTGCCTCCTCCAGCAACCAGCGCGGGTGACCGATAGATAGACGTACACAACCATGCCCCCGTCGAAGAGGAAAGCACGCCGCAAACCCGCCGATCTCCCAGAGTCCTCGGAGCTCGACCTTCCAGACTCTTCCCCGTCACGCCCTTCGGCAAAGAAGCGCAAGGTTGTTTCTCTTTCTCCGGGCCTTTCCATTCAAGAGGCGACACAGAAGCTGACGTGCTCACAAAAACAGGTCAACGGCTCTCGTGGTGCGCCCGCCAGGAAGAAGTCCGTAACTCCCGAACTTGAACCTGAACCCACACCTGCGCTGGACTCAAGCGACGACACGGAAGAACTGTCCCAAAGCGATCTCATCGACTCGGTCGTCTCCTACCTCCAAGTCTCCAAAGAACCCATTGTCGTTAGAACCGAATACTCCAACGATAAGGTCCAGAGCAACAGCCCACAGAAGGTCTCAGCATATGCGAAGATTGCCGGTCGAGACTGGACCTACTTTGTGCGCGAACAGTCCGTCAACTTTGGCAGACCGCCCGACGACCGGCCGAACTTGAACGGCGCTTCCAGTCCTATCGCCGACCTGAAGGACGTATTACCGGTCCATATCGATCTCGGTCCAAGCAAGATTGTTTCGCGACATCATGCCTCGATTTACTACGACGCAGATTATCCGGTGGATGAAGGTGGCTGGCACGTCAGAGTCAACGGGCGAAATGGAGTTCGCGTCAATAACGTGCTCATCAAGAAGGGGTTGAGGAAACAGATCAAGTCAGGCGATATTTTGGAGATTGCCGGGACGCAAATGATGTTTGTCACCCCAGGCGACAAGGTCGAGATCGATCATTACTTTATCGAACGAGCCAAAGCCTTGGCCGCAGGCGAGGAAGTCAGTCCTGCTCAACCTCAGCCTGAACCTGTCAAATACGAAGTGTCGGCCGGACCAACTCAGAATTTCCCTTCGCTGGCTCCAGCGCCTCCCGATTTCAAACGCGAAGCTACACCGCCCGCGCAGTCTGCCGATGGCAAGTCTCAACGAGGCGTCTTCGATAGTAAAATGCCCATGTCGCCCATGTATGGTCGGGGGATGATGATGGAGAGTACCCAAGAGATCGACTACAGTCGGGACAGTGCCAAGGACCTTAAGCCGCCCTTCAGCTACGCGACAATGATCGCCCAGGCTATTTTCTCGAGTGAAGAGGAGAAGTTGACCCTGAGCAACATTTATTCATTCATTGCTGACAAGTATGCCTTTTATCGCCATTCAAATAGTGGCTGGCAGGTATGTGCTCTCCCTCCACATGCCCTCTTCCTGGCGCGCTAACTTGAACAGAATTCCATCCGACACAATCTTTCGCTAAACAAAGCCTTTCAAAAAGTCCCCCGGCGTACCGATGAGCCTGGAAAGGGGATGAAATGGCAGATCGCCCCAGAATTTCGTCAGGAGTACTGGAAGAAGCAAGCCCGGCGTGGAGGCTCGGCTCCGTCTTCACCTGCTTCTGGCAAGGAAGTCAATCCCAACTTCAGAGGACCCAATGGTCAGAATCTGGGCTATGATACTAGCATGGTTAGCCAGTTCTCTGCACGAGATATGTCTGACCGCGCAGGACTTCCTGCTTCCGCCAAGCTGAGTCTCCCATTTCCTCCGTTCAACCCAAGGCAGCAACAATATCCGCCGAGCCCCAGCCTAGCACCTCCCGTCTCACAACCTGGAGAAGCTGTTACGCCTCAAAGGCGAAGAACGGATACCCAGAATACCCTTCCGGACATGGACCTCGAAGAATCCCCATTGCGACATGGGAATGCTGCACCAACACCGCATCTAGGGAACAATTTACCCATGTACACGCTGCCATCCTCTGTTCCGCGTCCCCATCACTCACCGACGAACCCCACACTTTCGTCCTCATACCTGGACACTCCTTTCCATCCATCACAGCACAGCATTATTACGCCTGCGCCACTGCGACAAAACCCCCGACTAGCCCCTCCAAGTACTCTGGTTGCTCCTAGCAAGTTTATGCCAGAGTCCTCACCTGCAGGACCCCAGGGGCTCTTCTGGAAGGGTATCATGGGCGCAACACCGGGCCAGCCGCTGCCTGACATGTCCCCGGCCAAGGACGAAGATCCTCGAGCAAATGGAATTGATAGAAGTGTGATGAGTTCGAGCCCGCCACCTATGGATGCAAGCATGGGCAGCCCGAGCAAACCAGCCAGAAGTAGTCAGGCCCCTAACAGCTCGAGTTCGGCCAAGAAGAGGGACGACAGTCCTGCAAATTTTTCGAGACTGAACGGGGCTGCAGCCGACGAAAATGGGAAGTTCACACGCAGTTTCTCGGGGAGTGGGAACACCGCGAGTGGAGTAAATGGTCAGACGGGGGCTAGCAGGTTCAATTCGCACCTTTCCTCGAACAATGCAGATGCGGGTTCGAATCACGACGCTGACGACGAGGACGGTGATGGCGGATTTGACCTAGCCAAAGGCTTTGCCCCCATTGCAGGTGGAAGTTTCCATTCACAGAGAAGTGGTAGCCTTGGTGTTGCGAGAGCTGGATCATGAGCTACAAAGCTCAGGATCGACGAGCTACGATCTCTGCTGGCGTCTCTCGAACAGAAGCGTTATCATCTGAGCAGGGGTCTATTGGACATGTACGAATATAAACAACTGGGGATCATGTGCTATGTTATTATGCAAGACGCTGATGTTGAAAAGTGGACACAATGGGGCGGATCTGGTAACGTTCTGAATATATGGGCTGGGCAATGCATTTCTTGAGTTTTTCTTTTGAAGATATAAATGCACCCATGGGAGTTTCGGAGCGAGATAGAGCGTGTCACAACGCTCATTGTTGATGCAGGGCAGGAATTGGACGATATTGATTGCCAGAAATGGTCCAAATTGGAATAGTTTTTTGTAACATCAAACAAAACATCACTCCTGCGTACCTACGTAACTTGAGTTGGAGTCTCTGTCGTTCACCTCACTGCAAAGTTACCATCAGACTCATTCACTTAATTTTGACCGGCCGTGGACTTGTGGAGTTCGGCGTCCTACATCTTCGTCAGTCTTCAATTAGTGATAGAGACTCATTCGCCTGCACTGTCGGAGGCGGATCTTTATTTTGCAGCCTCGTTCACGCACCCTGTCGACTTGTTCAAACCTCAGCCTCGCCCTCTTTCTCACAGCCCGCAAACCACAGCCCTCTACAATCATCCATTCAGTCCATTTCCCTGATCCATACTGCCATTTCAGCCACCGGGTCACGGAGATTTGCCTGTTCTGGCTCCCAAGGTCCACGTCGAAGAGCAGCAGCAGCACCAGGCACTCCAGCTGCGAATCATGTTCCGCCGTCTGCCCCATACGCTCCCTGCGGACCCGGTGTTCGAGCCGGACCTCGCCAAGTTGGGCTTCTTCCTTAATAGCGAGGACCAGGTCCGCTCGATCAGCAGCCCGGACCGCAAGTGGCAGTACAAGATCAACAGGAATGAGCGGTGGAACGAGGTTCATAAATGTGAGTTGCCTCCCCCCCTCTCCTTTTCGGATGTGGCTTGCTCCCGATCTTGGGAGGGAGATGTGTTTGACTACCTATGAGCTTCATGCCTCTCTGGGACATTTACCATGCGGGTGTCTAAGATCCTGGGATGTTTACGAGGTATTGTGGGATGTTGAAGCTAACGCTGACGCGTAATTCATAGGGGCGAATAATAGTGAGTTCTTCCTTTCCCTCCTTTTAGTCTACGGTCACAATGATCGGATTCGCGCGGCGACGAGATCTAACGTCCGCCTGCTCTACGCTCCGTTTCTAGCTGCGATCCGTAAAATCATCTACGACCGGCTGGCCGATCTGGGCTGCGAGACCGTCCGACTACCTCTCGGCGCAGGCGAGTCAGAGAACCACGTCCCCATCATCGTGTCCAAGGACATAGCCACAAAGGCTCGAGTGACCGTCTTCTTCGGCGAGAGGAATATAGAACCAGGTATTTTGACCTGGCGCGTGATTGGCGAACGTGGCCTTAGCCACGGTTCGCTGGTCGAGTTCTCCAAGGCTCTCTTGTCCGTTCCAGTGCTCGAGACTGCTTCCGCTTCAGCCCCAACCTCAACGTTCGCGTCTGTGCCGGATCTCATCGTCGCAAATCCATGTCAGCTGCTCTGGTATCGAGGTGGCGGACGGGCTGTGTCAACGCAAGAATGGCTCGGCTTGCCCAGAGCGAGCGCTGTGCACGAGGCTCCACGAGTGGACAGCGTCAAGAATAGTATTCCTGGCAACAGGACCTACGTGGAGCACGTGTCTTACATGTTTGAGAAGGCGATTCCAAGCTTGGTCGACAAGGATGCAAAACTGGATCTTATTGGGCTGGAGTACACTGGGTCCGCGGTGCTGGAATATCTTGCTGAGCACTGTACGTGTGGCATCAGCTCAATTGTCAAACGGACTAACATCTGTGTACAGGGGAAACATGGTCCGGTCGCATAAACGGCATCTCTCTGGTCGCGCCCCAACACAAGGTGGCAGATCTCATCGCCGACGGCGCACCCAGCAACTTTATCACCTTCTTGAGTAGACGGTGTCGAGCTTACTTCGTCTCTCAATCACCCGTCGAGACACCGATAGCTGGTCGACAGGAGTTTGGATGCAACTGCTACGCAAGTGGAGAGCATTCTTATCAAGAGAGTGCGATAGTCAGTTGTTGGAGGCACATATTAGATTGGTTCAACATGCTGTATGTGAATCAGGGCCATGAGGAAGTCGAGTTTGAGGTGATGAAGGAAGATGAGGAGGTGAAGCTTGGTTGGTAGCCATTGGCAAACGCGGCAGCAAACGGTGAGGGAGCAAGCAATGCAGTGTAGTTGCAAGGGCCGTGAGAAGGCGAGGATGCGTGGCCTTGGTCGACTGTTGTCGAAATGGAGGAAGCTGCATCGACCGGAAGGGTGAGCAGTTCAAGCCAGTATCAGAGGTAGCCGCTGAAGCTTGATTTGAGGCCATAGTTAGACGACGGCGCTGCAGATGACAAGGGGTTGACAGAGAGCATGATTCATGAATGACGATACAAGACTTACATTGATGTTATCCTCCACCAGCACTGGTATGAGCCAGAGGCGATGGAAAAAGTGGCCGTCACTGTAAGGCTCGAGTATTCCTGATTCAAAGACTCTTTCTGCCACACCCGAGTCACTCCTTCCTTCAGCTGGTATTGGCCAGACCGACCTGTTACTGCTGTCAAAGTCGTTCAAATTGCGACCTCGAATGAACTCGTCTCCTCGAGGCACAGATACAATACCAACCTAAGCATCATCCCTTCAGACATTCCCTTTTGACTCGTTCAGAAAACCATCCATCATGGTCAAGTTCAGGGGCATTGAGATCTGCGTCATCTCACAGTTCGACATCTGCAAGCTACCAGAGTTTCAGTATGGCAAGCCTTCTCGACCGAAGGATCCTTTCCAACTCAACACCCAGCATGACGACACGCCCTCCTCGCCCTATCCGACCGCAGCTTGTTTTGTGCCAATCTATCCCGGCAGCCAGATTTGGTTCGAATACACCATCGACGGTCCCCATCCTCCCGAAGCCGCCTGGTTCTTCAAGCTGTTCATAAATGGGAAGGTCGTCACTTCGTGGGATTGCACTGCAAAGCATGGCTTCCATGGCAAAATGATGTATAATTTGGTCAGCGAAGGCGTGGATCCAGACACGGGTCAGGCCATAGTCAAAACACAGGCGCTGAGGTTTGGAGATGGGCTGGAGGACCGCGAAAGAGGCGGGGGAGATGAGGATATGATCCAAATCAATGTTCATCGAATCGAACACAAGAGACGGATTCGAGACCTTGAACCAGGCCTGGGACAGGTGAACAGTGTCAGTGATAACGCTGATGGGTTGCAGTTAGTGTGCTTCCTTTCTACCTGTTTATCACCGATATCTAACATTCTGCAGGTTGACAAACAGTGGCTTCCTTGAGCCCTGCATTCGTCCTCGGCGATACAAGTATCAGCTCCTGGACCCTGTTGATACGCCTTACGTGGCCTTCCAATTTCATTGTCGCCCTTATGGTTAGCACACAGTTGTTCTGCAACAGACGGAGATACTGACTGTGTCTTTAGAATACCTCGAGGAGCACGGCATTGCCCGCTTGCTGATTTGTCCTTCTCCATGCAGCACTAGGTCATCAATCGTATCACAAAGTTCAGGCAATATTCAACTGTTTCAGGAATCTGGAAACGAGGCTGCACAAGAACATCCTGATCAGGCGTCACCACTCGCAAGCTCTCCTCGTCAACCTTCCACGGTTTTATCGCCCGTCAAAGCTGGAAATAGCACTTCAATAGCAGAGAGGAGGCCTTTGAAAAAGATCAACTCGTCCGCAAGCTCCGTCAATATCCGACTTAGCGAATCCGATGACTCGCTTAGTGTGAGGACGAAGGATAGTATCGAGGATCTATCGTCAAGGGTTCCGCGATCTCCAAAGTCCCCAAGATCACCAAGTCGACGCGAGAAAAGTACAGACGGTGAAAGAACGGAGAATGCTGAAATTCCACCATCACCAACTCCGTCAACCAGATCCCCTCGTCAACGCTTGAAAAAGAAGCTCACAGTCAACATTAATGGAGCGAATTTTGACGTTGACAGAAAACGACGACCGTTGAGTCCTTTTAATAGTGGTGGGATGCTTAGGAAAGCGTGTGTGCCGCAGACAGCACCGGCGGCGGTCACAGAGTTTGGGCCAACGGTTGAAGAAGAAGTCAGACCCAAGCTCCAGAAGAACAGACCAGAAACGGACGTAAAAAGTGAGAAGTGCGGTTTCAGAACAACAACAGAGGAGCGGGGAGGGAAGAGACTGATGGGGTTTCTGGGTAGGAGGATTGCAAGTGAAAAGAATTCTTAGGGTATGCCTGCACGACATATTTGTATCCTGCATCATCTGCGGAGGTTGGGTCAATGGCACTTCTAACGACAACAAGAAGTATTTGATACACGGAGAATCAGGTTGTGAAATAGTTGTGATCCTGTAGCTATTGTTGCGATCCTAACACAGCAAACTCGTTCTTTGTACTCGGTATGGAGTTGTAGCCTTGCCTCTAAGCGTCCATTACGGAAGCTTTGCCGAACTCTCCGCGGCATGTAGACTGCGACAACCATAGTAACGTTCTCTACTTTCTTGACGATGGACGTCCCTTCCGGTGAGAAACATCATGTCATCTTATCGCCCTCGCGGTGGGCACACCGGCCCTCAGCAGCCATACAGATCATATCATTCTTCACAACAAGACGACTTCTACGATGACCGCTCAAGGTCACGATCCCGAGACCGCAGACACAGCTCCCCTCACAAACGAAGTCCTCCACACGGTAAACCATAGTTCAGAATGGGATGGGAAGTTGAGGCCATTATACTGATATGTAAACGCTCAAAGACATAAGCCGACCACCAACCGGACCGTCTCAGGGAGAATTCCATTTTCGTGGCCGTGCCCGGAGTCCAGATCGAAGACGTGACCGCAGCTACGATAGGCGCAACCGTTATTATGATGACGATCGCAGCTCACCATCCCCTCGCCGAGGTAGATCGTCGTATTATGACCGAGATGACCCTCGCTCCGCTTCACGAGACTACCGCAGTCGAAGTCGAAGCAGACACCGGACACCCTCAGACGAGCGACCACCGAGTCGAGGCGCCCCAAGCCGGGAAATTATGATGGATGGACTGGCTCCTCGTCTGACTGAAAACGATGTTCGAATACTCCTGCCCGAACTCCCTGATCACATGCCACCAATCTGGTTATCCATGGTGACTTGCTCTGTTTCCTGCGGGACATATGGCTAAGGTTTCTCGACTTTGCGAAACAGATCTCCTCGGAACTTAAACAATACTATCATGCAGAAGGCCTGGAGGATACTCGCGTCATCCGCGACAAGCAAACCAGTAAGCTCGAAACAACCACGGATGATTGGGCGGACACCCTTCTCACACAGTTGGCAGAACAGTCAAGGAGATTTGGCTTCATCCGCTTCGGCACAGTGCAAGAGGCGGAAGCTTTCATGGACCGCAATTACCCTATTCTCTACTTGTATGGTAACGGCAACAAGTCTAACGGAGATGCGTCCAAAGTTCGGATAACTTTCAGTCGAGAACGGAAAGACCCACGTAGGACTGACGAGCCGGACTGGATTTGCGATTCTGTATGTTGTGGAGAGTCAAGTCGCCGTGGAGCTACTAAGCTGATGGCTCCTTAGTGTCTCATTAACAACTTTGCGACACGAGATCGGTGCTTTAGGTGCCAGGCCGAGAAACCAGGTACGTTTGATGAGGTGGAATCGTCGGCTTGACGCTGATGGTTCACAGAACATCCAAATTACGCTATACCGACAAAACCGCCCAACGTCGGAGACAACGACGCTTCGCCAGACAATCGCCCCTCTCAATTCCTTCTCTTACGGGGTTTGGAACCTTCCGTGTCCGAAGAATTGCTGGTTAGGGGCGTAGCAAAACTTAACAAGCCAAGCTCGTCAACGTCTCAACGAGATGAGCAATCCTCCAAAAAGGGTGCCAAGGTCGCATCCACAACTGGTGATGCGAATCTTGGAGCGAGAGAAGGTACATTGCGTCGAGTCCTGCTTATCCGCGATCGGAAAACCAACGAGAGTTGGCGGTATGGCTTTGCGGAATATGCTTCGATTGAGGATGCACAAGCTGCGCTGATTCGGTACAATTCCTTCGAACGGTTTACGATAGCTTCCAAGCAGGTGCTTGTTAGCTACATCCATGCTGGCGTTTTCGTTCCCGTGTTGAATCCAACTCCTGACACTGAACGCTTCTGCTTCAGCCCCGTGGGCAACCCGGCCATGAAGCTGGCGTATTGGGATGAGGGAGCTTATGTGAAGGAGCTGGCTGTATCGATGCCAACCACCGTCTCACAGGATCCAAAGAATGGGTCGACCATACGCACAGACACAGGAACTAAACCAGCCAAAGACGCAGAGAAGGCCAAGAAGCGCAAGGCACAGGCAGATATCGATACTTCCGGAGTCAAAAAGACGGTGCCATCGCACCTCCAATTCTGGAGTAATCGTCACGCTGAATTGCATGGCATTACAAAGAAATCCAACGACAGAGAAGACTCGAGATCTACTGACGGGGGTGAAAGCGCGGATGCGCCGCCCTCACATTCCTATGCTGACCCAAATCGACACTGCTGTTATCTCTGCATGCGTCAGTTCAACAACTCGGCAGAAGTCAACAAGCACGAGCGCCTGAGTACCTTGCACCGCACGAATTTGCAGGATGAAATGAAAGTCAAAAAAGCAGAGGCAAAGTTGGTAAAACACGGAATCCAACGCCACTTCGTCATGGCCGCGGCGAAACCCGCGCAAGAGTACCGCGATCGAGCAAAAGAGAGACGCAAGATCTATGGCGTGGTCAATAAAAAGGGCGAACAAGTCGGAAACGCACCCAGGTCATCACGCGCGTCCTCTGATGATGAAGCTTCAAAACCACCTGTTCAGTCCAAGGGCGCTTCATTGCTCAGCAAGATGGGCTATACCGCCGGGCAAGGGCTCGGTGCCTCTGGAGAAGGGATGACCGCGCCGATAAGTCAAGACGTCTATGTTGCTGGAGTTGGGCTGGGTGCGCAAGGCGGCAAACTTGGTGATGCAATTGTGGAAGCCGAGCGAAACACCAAAGGCGATTATGGTGGGTTTCTGGAAGAGACGCGGCAGAGGGCCAGGGAGAGGTACGCGAGGATGGAGTAGAGGGCGAGGGCCTGGGGAACCAGGGCGGCATGTTGCCTTGAAACGGTGGGACGAGGACGGTGAAGACGGCAATGATAATGATACACGTGCTCTGAGGGAGGAGAAATATTGTACGAATACCGAGCATGCCTCTGACGATGATAGCGAAGACGGATGAATGATGAACAAACGTCCCTGGCTGCTACTATGCTTCGTTACTTCCTTTATTCCATCCTATCTTTTTTTTTCCTCTTTCTCTCTTGCGACACTTTCTGGCGCCGGGAGCCGCCCGGTCCAGAGAAGCTACTCAGTTCTCAACATTTCTTTTACACGCCACCGTACAAGGCCGGTCACGCTCAACATGCTAACCCTCTCCATGAGATGCAGCTGCGGTTGGAGAAAGGAGAGATGGTGGTTGGGAAGGTGTATGATACAGCGAGAGCAGCCCCCGCTATCGAGGTGATTTCAACTCTGTGCACTGGTAAAAGCTTTTGCGTCTCGTTTCGTTTGTCTTGCGTCGTCGTCGTCGTCGTTGTCGTTGTCGATGTCGACTTTGCCGTGCATCCTATTTTGGCGCCCATCTTTTGTTTCTGGAGCACCCATACATACTGCGCCCCGCCCGCATTTCTTCGGCCCACGCAGAGTCAGCATTGCAGTTTGTTTCTCTTTTGCTCTTCGTGCCAAATGTGTGCCAAATATGGGCGGGCACTTTGTGCCGCACTCTCGCCCTCGTCAACCACACACACCGCCATATGTGTGACGCGTCTGGAAATTGGACCAGCCGGATAGTCGGCAGGACCGGGAGCCAGGAGCCAGGGGCCCAAGATCGAGCATTGGGGGTGCTGAAGCCGTGTGCTGAGTTCAGGAGGGTGACTAGGTAGCTAGGCGGGTAGTCGTGTATACCTCCGTACGAGACAGAGTCGTTAGGACAAGCGTTTTGGTGTTTCTTCTCTCTCTCTCGCTTCATGCCTCGTGCTTCCCTTGGCTTGCCTTTCCACCTTTGCCATGATGTGAGTCTTTGTACATCACTTTGTGCTGTTGTTGGTGTCCTCCTGCGCCTTGGAATCGTCCTTCCTCAGCCCACCCAGCACAATCTGCTCCCACTTTTCAAGAACTGCCTCGATCTCCGCGGGCACAGCTGGTCCTTCGGCCTGCTTGCTCTCCACCTCTCCACTACCACCGCCACCATCGATGCCGACACTGGCATCCGGGATCGCCGCGATCTTCTCATCATCCATGAACTTTAGCAGTTCTGAGATCTTCAGCTGTCTTTGGGCGCGGGCGTAGAGGTTCTGCACGAAGGCCAGATCCTCGTCCCTTTTCCCGCGGGAGATGCTTCCCTGGGGCTCATCTCGCCCGACGACTCCGTGTAAGGGCTCTTCGATTCTTCTCGGCAGAGACGGAGTCGTCACCGTTGGCACGGTGGAAGAACTCGACCCGGCGTCTGCCATTTTCCCACCCGAGCGAGGCTTGGTGGTGAGCGCCGAGACGACGCCTTCCAGGACCCCGAGCACTTGGCCCACCCGCAGTCCGACCTCCACCCCCAGGGGATATCCCGCGTCAAAGCCACGCTGCATGACCCGTGCCTTCCCCACGGAGAGACCCTCGCGGTACCCGTCCGTCATGTGCTGACGGCGCAGGGAGGGGACGTCGCTCAGGATCACTTCCCGCCTCACTATTCTCCGGGAGGCGGTCGGTGGATGTTCCTGGCCGGACGCATCTGTTGGGAGTTGCGCCTCGGATGCAAAACCTCCTGGCGCCGCGTCAGTGGCGTGCTCATGGTCCGACGACGTGTCCCAGATATCGTCGTCGGCGCCGGGGGACTGTTCGGGCGTTGTCATCGTGGTGTCGGGTGATGAATGGGGACTGTGCGTGGGCGAGGGCGTCGACTTTGAGGACTCAGCCGTCCTGAGATTCGGCAGTGTCGACAGCGCGCCTGGGTCTGCCATTTGGCGTCTTTCCACGAGTGTGGCTGAGTAGATGCTTGCCGAACTCCAGCACTGTTGTCAAAGAAAACTGCAGTCCAAAAATCGTAGCTCTTTTTTTTTTCTCGGCTCCCCACTGCCTCGAGTAACTTCGATTCTTGATCTGTTGCTCACGATTTTGCAAGAAGAACCCTCCTTTTTCTTCTTTTGGCCCTGGGTCCAGTGCAATGTCCCCCTTAACTTCCGGATCTGCCAATTCTCTCTCTTCCGCTTTCTCTTCGCTTTCTTTCTTGCCCTCCGCGTCGTCAACTGTATGCAATCTATCGACACACGGGCCTAGACCTACCGAGTAAAAGTGACAAGCTGACGACGGGCCACCACACCGTCTAATGAAGAGTTCTTCTCAGGGGATGCCTAGTGATCGATCACCAGAAATATCGTCTCATATACAAGAAGAAGCGAGATATGTTCACCCTTGGGACTCCTTGGAGGCAGATGGAAGGTAGGAGGATCCAAGTCCGATGGTGTTCGTCTCGGTCTCATACGAGGTACTCAGTACTACCCTGCCGAGGCACGTCATTTGAAATTTTATATCACGTGCGTGGCCTTGTGGCCGCCTTGTGCACTATGCTATACATCAAGGCTAAGGGGAAGATGTATGCGCTAGACAAGTCTGCACTTGCCTCGCATCTGCTGTTCCAAACGGTTTAATTCCCTGAATTTGTCAGAAACTTTTCTGTTCTATGGGTATCATCTCTGTATAAACGACATCACGAATGGAAATAAAACAGATCAACCCGACGGCACACGGCGGTATGAGTGATCCCCTACTCGCCACGCTCGTAACGGTAACGCTTGCAGCGCAAGGGCCTTCCTCTCTACATAAGTCCAAAATAATACCGCCCCAATGATCACAAAAATGACATTTGTGATATAATATCCATCACGTTGCATGAGGCAGGTCCCACCTCCCTTCAAGCACACATTCTTGTCTGCTTCAAGAGCACAACTGAAGCTGCTGGTGACAAGCGTGGCGTCTGGATGAGATTTGAGGAAGCTGTCGGGGTCGGCCGGTGGAATGCAGGTCGCTTTTGTAAAGAGGTCGACGAATTTGAGGATGAAGAATTTCGGGAACGTTCCGCCGAGATTCGAGACACTGGGTAAAAAGGGTCAGCAAAGGAATTCGCAGAATGTTCATCAAGGAAAGGTCTCGACTTACGTAGCCAATAATGTCATATATGTTCCACCGATCGTCGGGTCAGCAATTCGGGCGTGAAACGCCGCCGAAGCAACAAACATGACCGTATTCATAAAGGTGGACGAAACATGTGCAAAAATCACCACCAGCATGTACCACACCGGGACAGCCTCGTCGGGCGCGGTTGGATAGATCATAATCGTAATCTGCCCAAAGACAGCCGTGAGAAGCCTGGCGGCATAGGCCCAACACCATACCTTTAACGGTGTGTACTCTGTGGACCATTTCCCGGCATAGTATCCCAAGCCCAGTTCAAATGGGAAATCAATGAGTACAACCAAGGCCATATTTGCTTGTCCGAAGCCCTTGTCGAGGAGCTTGAGGTTCGTGACTGCATCGTTGGTCACAAAGCCGAGTTTGCTGACAAGGTGAACGATGATGATTGTGACGACATTGGGGAGTTTCAGCACCGCCCACATGGTTCGGTAGACGTCCATAATTCCCTCACGCTCATTGTTCTTCTCTTCTCGTTTCAAGATGGCTAAACCCACTGTTACGATGAGGTAAACCCAGCCCCAAAAGGTCATGTAGCCGCCGAGCGTAAAGAGGCCGTACTCCTTGGGCACAGTCCTAAACCATCTGTTGGCGAAATCTGGCGCCTGTAGCGCGAGGAAAACGGTGTGCGACAAGAAAGAGCCAGCAGTCAAGCCGACAGTCTGCGCAGTTGAGGCATACGAGATGTTCTGGATCGAGAGAAGTGAAATTGCCCATCCGTCCACTGCAATGTCTTGAGTAGCGCACATGAAGACCAGAAGGAACCACCAGCCGGTAAAGTCCCAAACCCCAGCTCCATCATTGTCGCCTGTAGCTTTCATCATCTCGTCAATTCTGCCTCCGAGGTAAATCATGGACAGTCCGGAGATAGTTTGAATAGGGGTGATCCAACTCTTTCTCCGTCCAAACCTCCTGCTCCAAACTGCATCCACAATTGGACTCCATAACAGCTTCAATGAGTAAGGATATATGGCCAGAGAGAAGATACCAATCTGACCATACGAAAGATAGCTTTTTAACAGAAACGGGACTGAACCCGAAGCCAGGCCCATGGGGATGCCTTGGAGGAAATAAAGGAGGCAGAGAAGAAGGAAGTTTTTCTTGTCTTTCGGGGGGAGGTCGACGAAGCTGGTATTGACCATACCAGGGGTCTGCGGCGTTTGAGGGGGCGGCGGTTCATAGTCCAGTGAAAAGTCATTTCTGCTCATAAGTCTGGTGGTATTCGTCGTGGGGTCGTCGCTCGAGACGTGTTTGCGTCTCATCTCAATATGGGAATTCATGTCGCCGTTTGCGTGGCCATTCGCGTGGCCGTTCTGATCGATCTCAATGCGAAGATCTGGTCGAGATGACGATCTCTTGTCTTTGCTCTTCTTGGACTTCCTGCGTTGCATAGGTGATTCAGAACCTTCCGCAACCACAAGGTGGTCTTTTTCAGATGTGTCAGTCTCGGAGTCTCCCTCTTCCTCTGCCTCTTCACTCTCTTCCTCGCTTTCCTTATGGTCTATTGATCGGGTTCTGGGTCGAGGTGCACCGTTGTGATGTGGTTTCTCCGACTGGTATTCGTTTAGTTCGATTTCTTGGGATTGCCTTGTATTGTTTGGGCCGGCGCTGTGGACTGGAAGGATGGGATGTTCGGTGGGATGGGAGCGAGCGTAAAAGATCGGGATTGTATATGGTTCGGCAATGGAGTCAGGCATCCATGCGGCAGAAAAAGAGCGTGGGTGGGTGGTGAGTGGATAGAACAGAAAAGGACTCTGTGTCCTTTCGCAGGGGCGAGACCGGCGAATGACCAACTTCAAATTTGGGAGTGCTCCGTGCTGTGAGTGAGATCATTGATGGAGAAGGAGATTTTGCGTCTACAACTCCCTCCCCTCACAATAACACATCATATTGAACTGATGGACATGACAGTCTCGCGCAGGAGACACCTTCATCTTTATCGTATCAGCAGGCGAAGCGCAAGGTGGCCGCCCCCAGATTTCTTGCTGGGCCTTTATTTATTGCCGGAATAGCATTTAGCCCCCTGACCCAGCACGTGAAAGGCCTATCCCCAAGCGAGTAGCTAAGATAAGAGCCTCGCACGCGTCCGATAAGCACGAAAGACGCGTCGAATGTTCGCCCTTCGGTTGAACTTCGCTTGCCACCAGCCCTTTGACGTTGACTGTTGACCACAGACGACGGGCCGAGATCAAGTCCGCAAGACGGAAATGGCTCTCGTTGCATCTCCTCCCCTGCCCTCTATGGATGTGGTGATGAGTGACTCTCCAGACGACGAGATTGCCCAAGTCAGAGCTGAAAGTACGTACAGGGCTTCCCCAGTTGCACATTCGACCTCTAACACGTTGACAGTCAAAAAACTCACCCGACAGCGCAAACTCCTCACGTCTACTCTTCTTGCCTCAACGAAAGCCCAGTCGCGTCTCTCAAACCACTATCCGGCTCCAAGCGCACCCTCAAACAGCAATAATCCTCAACAATTGAATGATCTACAACAAAATTCCCACACCAACGCCCACCGACTCGCCTTTGGAGTGACCTCGTTTCCTTTCCACGACCCTTCACCCGAGCTTCGGCCATGGAACCCGCTACTTGGAATAAGGATTGACATCTGCAATCGCAAAGGTGTTTTCGATAGCCCGTATTACATGTTCTGCGTTCGGGCTAGAGACACAGGGGATGAGCTGCGGATCCATCGACATACGATTCCCGCGCTGGTGCCACTAGAGCAGTATGAAAAGCAATACCTCCCAATCTCGTATTTAGACGACGAAGGATACGGCGGTTCAGAAGACTCACGACTCAACGCCAACGAACGCGAAACGACAACGAAACAGGATCTTCATAGCCTCGTTTCCCGGGTCAGATATGATCTTGTGAGCTGGCGGTTGAGGCAAGATGTAACAGAATGGCTACGAGAAGAATTGGCAATCCCAGACTCTTCCGCTCAACCTGCGAGCTCTTCCAAGGATCAAACAGAAGGGGCCAAAGAGGACACCGACATGAAACAGGGCGACGGGGATCTGCGCTCTACTGAAATCAGTTCTTACATTGAAAGTGAAGATAATGACCCGGAACGCGAATCCGAGGAAGAAGACGGTGAAGAGGAGGAAATCACCGGAAAATTCAATGTGCACTCTCTCGCCAGTCTAGAGGTCGACGCGCGACAACTCCGCATCATCTGGTCCGATGACCGCGTGGGCCGGATCAAGATCTCCGACGACGGGAAGGTGGAAAAGGCAGTTGTGATTGGGTTAGATGGCAACAGGGTCAAGGACGTGGAGAGGATCCTGATAGGCGACGGCGAGGGGAGCGTTAGCCTTTATGATTTGGTGGGTCGATTGGAGGAGGTTTATAAGAGATCGCTGAGAAATGAAGACCCTGACCGGGATGAGCGAGGAGGGGAAAGGACAAGGACGGCGCGAGGGCCATGAAGTTCCTGCACCACGAAACGAAACATGATCGGCATTGCCATTTATATGGGACGAAGACGGTACGATGATCACCAGCTCACGAAACACGATGAAAGAGAACATGGTTTCCAAGTTAGTTCTATTGTCAGAAATCTTTTTCTGATATCCCCGGTCACCTAATCCAAGATTACAAAGGCCGACTCACCATCCCGATGTTGGCTCTTATACCAACGTGGAGAACTTCTGGCCAGATACTGTTGCATCACCCTCGAATTGACTTCCCAGCTTAACGGCCTATGACTGTTGGTCGTTCTGTCCGAAGCTTCTAATCTTTGGTTAAATAGAGGCTACGAGACACAAGCTCCCAATCCAAGGCAAAAGAGATTGAGGGCGGATGGCCCAAAGAATCCTGCCAAAAACACCTGAGGGAAATGAATACGGGATGTGCAAGGCCATCACAAGGATCATCAACGATATTTGACTCCTTCTCGTGCACTTGCTCGTGTTATCTTAACAAAGAGGCCATATGTGCTGTAAACTGTGCCTCAAGGGGTGTTAAATCTGGCCTCACTAGGCCGAATCGAGTGCGTATAGAAGCAAGACATGTATTCGCCACTCAGGGGCTTAGGGGGGATATTCCCCAAGGATGACGCTCGGAGCTCTATTCGGAGCCTGTGACGCCCGGATCATAAGTAGATGAATGCGCATGAAACGGAAATGTTGATGTCATCCTCTCATCAATGTGCTCTTCGCCTCCTTTCGGATAGTTTATGGTTTCTACAGGATAGCTATCGCGTTTGGAGTCGTCCCAACACCGCCAAACACATGGAGAGGAGCGCTCGTAAAGAAAAAGGACCACTGTTTCGCCTCTGCGCACGCCTTGGACAATTTCTCCAGATTCCACAGCTCGCCGATCGGACACCCCCAGTGAGTCAACAACCATTCGTGAAGACATACTTTGTCCTTGAGCCCGAAGGGGGCCGGGCAGACCTCGAATCCCAGGGAGTCTCCGGCTACAGCAGCGAAATGGTGATTCCACAGCCACTTGGCAGACTTCATTGACGCCTCGACGCCGATGAACTCGCCCCGGTCCAAGGACTTTGCGCGTTCAGCAGACGGGGTCGAATCATGCCACGCCGTGAACCCAGAACGGATGATCAGAATATCACCCGCTTTCAGCTCCAGATTCTGGTACCTGGCAACTTCGTCCAGTTCGTCCACCGTCATCGGATATGGAGAGTCGATCTTTGCTGGCTCTTTGCCCGTCTCTTTTCGCCATCTGTCGTAGTCGAGAAGGATCCCTCTGCCCACGATCCCCCCGTTCTCGACCCAGTCTGCAATGTTGTCGGTTGGTCCAGTCTGAAAGAGTCGCACGGGTGGGAACGAGACTCACTTTGAATGCCCAGTTTGCCCGTACCATCCTCATCGATCTCCCGGTGCTTCATTCCATTGTAGTAGATGCCGGAGTGTTGCAGTCCGACATGACGAAGACCGTCCCACTGGGAACTGCTCTGCGTGTTGAATCTGACCACGTCGTCGTGAGCGACGATGTCGTACTCGCCACCCTTGTTTCTCTCGCGGAAGTCCACAATGGTTTGCTCAAATCGCTCTCGACCCGCAATCCCGTGGTCGAAGTGATCTAGCCTCAAATCGAGCTGCACGGATTTCCCCATCTTGACTTCTCGGGACGCATTTCGAATGACCTCGGGAGTCAAAAGATTTAGTGCTAAACTTGGCCGTTAGCCTACAATGGCTGTCCCTTATCATGATTTGCCTGCTTTGGAAAAGCAAAGGGGGCAGCATACTTCCGAGTTCATCGCCCTTACCCCAAAATCCCCAGGCATTTCCCTGGGGCTGGCCCTCAACTGGCGGCAGTGAGTCGAAATCGGGGTAATCAACCATGGCTCGGGGAATCGTGGTCTCGAGGTTGGCGGCCAGCTTGGATGGAGGCAGCAGGAGCCTTTTATATTACAGAGACATCGGGTATTAAATCCCGAGGTGTGGAGGTTGGTAAGGGCATTTGCCGGCGTACCCCAAGTGAGGTTCTTGACGGCCAGCAATCTGGCCAAGTGTTGAGACTGTATAGTGTTGTGTTCTACCTCTCCACTGAGAGCGCAGTGGAAGTCTGTGGGGCACGCCAGACCATCTCGCGAAAATCGCAATTCCTGGTACATTGCGCTAGGCTACAGCTTCAGGTAGAATGGGGTCTTCGAAGTAATAGATTTCTCGTCCAGAAATTCGAATAGTTCCATCTTCTACACCGGTCCAACCCATGCTAGCGGAGAGACTGTCAACAGCCTTTTGGGAAGTAACGTGGGCACCGACGCAGCCATAGTGGAACGAAGGCTCTCTAAGCAGTCCATCCCCCATCCACTTTATATGTTGATCCCGTCACAAAGCTCGCATCATCGCTCAGCAAGAAGGCAATGACCGTGGCAACTTCTTTGGGATCAGCCTGGCGGTCTATTGCCTGCATCTTCGTGGTAACAGGTCCATTTCTGAACCCGGTTTCCATTGCCTTGACCAAGGGTGTCCTGATAACGCCTGTGTTTACAAGGTTAACTTCTCGACGACTGGTCAATCCGGGGAATGTAAGGTATTACCTGGTGCCACCGCGTTGACTCTGATACCATGGGATCCATACTCCCGAGCTGCTGTCCTTGTCAGACCTCGAACGGCGTGTTTGCTGGCGTTGTAGATTCCAGTATCGGCGAGCCCAATAAATCCTGCCACGCTCGAGACGTTTACCTAGACACACAGACAGAGTCAGCGCTAGGAATTCCAGAGCATCACAAATCCAGAACCGTGTAGGCGAGCTTTAAACTCACAATTGACCCTCCTCCGCTCTTCAGCATCTGCTGCAGCTCTGCCCTCATGGAGTAAAACACTCCGGCACCATTGATGCCCATGACGAAATCCCAATCTTCGTCGCGCGACTCGGCGAGATGGCGACCTCCTTCCCGTTCGACGCCAGCAACATTGGCCGCACCGTCCAGACCACCAAGACGCTCCGCCGTGGTTTTGATCCATTCGGTCACCTTGGTACTATCCCGGACATCGACAACGGTGGTAAAATGGCCCTTGCCTGGTAGTGAGTCTACGGCTTTCTGGAGGCTGTCTTGGTTGACATCCGATAATGATAGCACCGCGCCGCGACTGGCCAGTAGCTGAGCAGTGGCCAGCCCAATGCCACTCGCCGCACCTGTAATGGCAATCTGTAGTCACCTTTTTAGCTCGCATTCCGCGCAGGTCAATGATCTCGGCCATACTCTTTTTCCCTCTAGAGAAGACATGCTTGCCTGTGGACCAAATCTTGGCGCCCGATGTTGCCTGGTATGATCGTTCAAAGGTCTATACGGATGGGACCACTGTTGGGCTCATCGCCCCCTTTTTAACGATACTTGAACGATATCCGTGGACATTCGGCAGTCAAAGTCCGTCCAAGAACTTCCCCGCATATATTGCCTAGCCACGGAGAAGAACAAAAGAGGGGAGGCGAGAGGGGGCTACTTGGACTCTTGGAGTGGAGCAGCGGTTCGAAGCTGGAACCGATCTGACATTGCAGTTCACGACTCACCTCATCGCCTCTCATTTCTCAGATCTATCTGGTCGCGGTTTCAGCCTCGGTCTAGGCATTTGAGCGTGTTTGTCACGTGCCATACCCTAGGCCATTCGTATATCAACCTTCTTCTACAAGGACCGATTCGACTGCCGTCTCCTTTGCACTGTCCATCAGAATACTTTCCTTGTACTGTGATTGCTTGAAGCGCCTGTGAATTTCCTCTTCGCGTTCATCTTCAAGGGCAATATTGTCGCCAAAAACTTCGCCAACATCCTCAAGTGATCGGCCCTTCGTCTATGAGCACTGTCAGCCCAGTTCAATCCGAAGAGTAAACAAGATTTTCTTTAGGGAACGAAGAGAGGGTAGTATTTCCATCCTATGTTTGCGAAGGCAACAGGAGCTGCCTGAAGGTAGATGATCGTGGACAGGAATAGGCCCGTGATAGAGATGCCGACCTCTCGAACGCGTAAAGGAATGGGGAATATTTCTGCCGGCTGGAAGATCGAGACTGCAATGCATTCGCCGATGAGAGCAATGAGAATCGCCACTCAATCCAAATACTAGGGCATCGTCAGTTAACATCATCTTGCAACCATGGAAAGTCAGCGTACACACAGTAGTTTCTTTCTCCCCACTTTGTCCACAATGAGAGCATTGAAGAGGTTTCCCGGTATGCATCAGGTGATCCAGGCTGACTAGGTTACTGATTGAAGGACAGTGTCGTAGCCAAGGTTAGAGTACAAGAGCGCTCCGTAGTCGAAGGTGAAGACCCAAGTCAGTCACCACGTTCAGAATCGCGGAATGGTCTCTGCCGTTGCAAACGTACTGTTGATCACAAGGGTGCCAGTTGCCTGGGCTGCAGCTAAAGTCAAGAATCCGACCACACAGCGCTTTCGCAGTGATCATACAAGGAAAAAGGTCTTTTGGTGGAACTTCTTTTTTCATCTCGTGAGAGACTTGAGCCGTAAGAAGGCGGAATTCCTGCTCGATGGGCGATCTTGGATGAGGACAAAAAGAACGGATTAACGCCGTTTCTTCATGGTGGCATCGAGAATGACTTACGCCATCTCGGATATCCAGGGACAAATAGGACGCCAATGGCGAGACACAATGGCGGTAAAGACTGTATTGCTAATGGCCGGTGCCATTGACTTTTAGTTCCCCTCAGGAAATAAAAGCCTAGGCCGATCCAACTTGCAGAGCCATAGCCAATGTAGATTAACACTCTATGCATGCTAACGAGCAAACCCCGAAGCTTTGTTGGTGCCACTTCGCTTAGGTATAGTGGAACTAGTCCGGCCAGTGATCCTTCTTGGGTCAGGTGGACGAAAAAGAACTTTCAATCAAGAATTCGACATTTGGAGCGTACCGAAGAGCGCCAAGGAGGAGGGCATTCTTTCGACCCAGTCTATCGGGAATCCATAAGTAGGAGATTGCGCCCAGGAACCCACCATAGAGTGGTGGCAATGATACTGCTGTAATACCCGTAGTTCAGGGAACCTAAGGCAACGAATAGGACCACCTAGTGATGTACCAGCCCTGTTCGTTGCCGAGCGTGTTGTGACCTACAGCGAACTGGAAGAAGGTCGGCATTTTCACCTCTGGAGTTCTCTTTTTCTTGACGCCAGGTTTCGTGCAATCTATTCTGCAATCCAACGAGACTGGATCCCAAGAAGTTGCTATATAATCGTAAAGAGGCAGACTCCCTCGAGGTGGAGAATGCATGGCGAATAAAATCGGCACTGGCGGCGGGACTGTCTGCTCTTCCTAGTAGGGACAAGGCTCATGTTGGCCTACATTCCTAGATAGACTGGCATATAAAAGTAAGTGGGTCATGCCGCCACCAGCGCCCCTATTCTGGACGATCGTGGCTGAATACGGCTAACCGAGGTTTGGCTCTAGCCATTTAAGGATTTGCAATCAGCTTCGCGGTCTAACAACGTAGGTACCAACCTTGAACGAAAACTCCCAAGAACCGCCGGGGCAGAAGCCATCTCGAAGCATCCAGCAGTGCTGGTTTCGCGCCCATCAGGTCAAGTTTTGACGATATCCCCTAGCATCAGCCGATCCATAACAGTCCTGAATGATCCTTTGTGAATGTTCGGCAGAACGATATTCATCACTGAATCCTGGTCGTTGCAATTTTTGTGTCGATTTCACGGCTCTTGACCCCCTGTCTATGCCGAACGAAAGATGGCTGGTCTTTCCTGTCGAGCAGACACCGCTGTTCGTTATTCCAGTCGCTGATTCGCACAAATTGGCGCTTGGAGGGTGATTGTGCGGTGTTCGTTCTCCGAGGATCGCTAGTCACGGGTCAGGCTTAGATTGGCACATGGGCGGCCCGCCCCAGCGACCCAAAAGCTTGGTTAACACACCGACGTGGTCATGGATCTACCCTGCTGCCTCCATGTTTTCCTGCCGTGTCTCTCTTCTGGCATAGCGTTGAGTCGCCAACAATAGAAGATGGGGTTGGGCAAATGACCTGCTCGGTAACCAAATGCCGACTATCTGCAGTTCAATATGTAAGCTCTGGTGATAACCCCAGGTTCTCCTCCTGCTCGATAGCGAGAACCATATCCCGTGCTCTCACCCTGGCCACTCCTGATTCAGACGGACCATCATGGCAGGAGAAAAGACCGACAGCGGTCGGCAACTTGACTCTGAAACCCCGACTGAGCATCATGAGATCGACCAAGACGGCAAGATCGAGTCTGCAGACATCGTTGAGGAAGTGAATTCTGAAGAAGAGGAGGCCGTTGTGACGTTCAAGACATGGATCGTTGTGGGAGTGAGTAGATTCGTCCAAGGTTGAAGGAACCATTCTCTTACGTGCTGGATAGATACTGTCCTGCGGCTACGGCTTGTCCTTCTGGCCGATTCCAGTCATGGCAAATATCGGAGGCCTCATTGGTGAAGAGCTCGGTGCCCCCTCCAAGTACATTTGGTTTATCCCTGTGAGTACCCCCTTCCATAGTTGTACGGGTAAACTCGCTAATACCTACCAGTCCTGGACGATATCTATCACGGTTTGCTTCATGTTGTGGTACGCAACGCTACACAATCTTGGTCTTACCAGAGAAAGAAGATGCTAAAGATCCTAGTGGCGCAAACACTGACATGCTCGGTCGTCGATGGTTCCTGACCATTGGGAATCTGGTAAGGCAACGAAGCCATTCCTCGTATTGGGAGCAAATACTAAAGGAACGCACTAGATATGCACCGTTGGCCACATTGTTACCGCTTCGTCCAAGAACGTCAATGCCGTCATCGCAGGAATGGCCATTTCTGGCTTTGGTGGAGGCAACTGCCAGGTATGACCCTTGGGACTCGCGATATTGACAAGAGACCCTTGTGCTAAATATGCGTGTCCCAGATGGCTGCATTTGCACTGCCTGAATTGTTGCCCAACAAATGGCGCCACATCGGCGTTGTGCTGGCTGACTTCACGACCCTGTTGTCGGTGATCCTGGCGCCGATTACTGGACTGTACGGCTTCCACTCGAGCTCGTGGAGATGGAACTTTTACGCTGCAGCCATTGCACAGTTCCTTTCATTTCTGGGGCTACTGTTCCTCTACTTCCCACCGGCTCATCCGTGAGTATCACCGAGGGTGCATCGTCATCAATCAACGATAGGGCGCTAACCTTTCGACAGATACGGACTACCGATCAAAAAGGTGCTACCAAAAATCGACTACGTCGGTAAGATCATGACAGCTCCAAAAGCACAGCCTCCCCATTGGAGCCGCTGACACCAGTGTCGTATAGGTGGCGTCTTGTTCGTCGCTGGCGCAGTGCCCACCCTTGTCGGGGTGGTGTACACCACTGTTGTGCCGTCCAACGATGCGCACGTGGTCGCGCCGCTGGTGATTGGGTTTTTCTTCATTGTCTGCTTTGCCCTGTGGGAAACGTTCTCCAAGGCCGAGCATCCGTTGACGCCGAGATACGTCTTCGCGTCCTCCTGGGGTCGCGACTTCACCGCGCCGGCCATCGCTCTGGCCGTGGTCAACATGTTCTACTACTCGGGCAGCATTCTCTGGCCGACGATCATCAACGCCTTCTACACGGACGGCGGCGCCGACTGGCGGTACGGCATTGTCTTGTCCCTGCCACAGGGCCTGGCCATCACCTTTGGCGCCGTCCTGCTGTCCGTCTTCGGCGGCAAGATCAAGAACTGGCAGTGGCAGTTGACCGGCTCGGTGTTCATCATGGTCCTCTTCGGCTCGCTCTTGGCGCTGGTGACGCCCACGAACAAAGGCCTGATGGTGGCGTGCATCTTCCTGTCGCAGTGTGCCTACGGCTGGGCGATTTATCTGTCTATTGCCGTTGCCCAGATGGGCGTCGAGCACAAAGATCTGGGCTTGAGCGGCGGCATCGCTGGCGTCTTCCGATTTGCTGCAGGGTCCAGTATGCCCTCCCTTTACGTACCCCTATCGTGTTCGTGTCACTGACCGATCTATCTGCAGTTGGGGCCGCGGTCTATACCACGATCCTCACCAACGAAACCAACAAGTCGATCGCGAAGCTAGTCCCCGCCGCCGCTGTTGCTGCTGGCCTTCCACAGTCGAAGATCTCTGACCTCCTCAGCGTCGTTGGCACCCCGGCCTTGGCCAAGGACTTCAGCCAAGCCGTAGTCACAGCAGTCGGAGCCGCGGTAGACCAAGCTCATGTGCACGGTATCCGGTAAGTCACCTTGCTCTCCCTGAAGAAGAGAGACAAAAACACAATTCTGACACAAACTCGGACTCTTTCAGCATGGTCGCCTTTGCCTCGCTCGCGTTCGGCATTGTCGGCATCATAGCGTGTATGTGCTGCAAGGACGTCGATAAGAAGATGAACAACAAGGTAAGTAGTATACTTTCCTCCAGTGGTTCGGATTGGGGGGCTGACAATATGGTCCAGATTGAGGTGTATCTCGAGAACACAGAGTACGCGAGCAGGAACAAGTACCACTAGCACATCTACGTGGAGACTGCAACTCAAGTTGTTTCTAGTCGGGCTAGCGATCTATTCTAACTGTTGCATCACCTATCTGGGAACTTATGACTGTGGTCGCTTGTTATATATGCAAACCCGGGACACTACAATGCCCGGAATATGGATAGTGTTCAAGGCTTCTCGCTCGGCTGCCGTCCTGCTGCCCATCTCGCAGTGTTCTATGTATCCATCGCAGGGCTTCTGTGGTTAGGAGCTCCTTGTCAGCTCTTTGTGGTTGTAGTCTGCATGAAACGCCATCAACACTGCGGCGTGGGGTGCCGATCCCGCCGGAATTTGGGACGGTTGTTCAACGCTGCTGAAACCTAGGACAATCGTGAACAGAGAGGTGCAGCCCCGTGATGACACCCCATCCGCCGTCGTCGCTCTGAATAGAATTAAGCCACCACGTCAGGCCGAGCGCAAGAATGATCATGTTGGCGCAAGCATCCATTGTGCGGCCGCTCTAGAAACTGCTCGCGGAAGAGCCTCCTTTGCCGGCACTAAACAGGCTCCAGGACCGGGATTTCCGTGATTTGTCCACTAGATGCCGCCGTGGTGATCTGTGTTTGGGACTGGTTGCAACGGGATGGGCGGCGTTGTCCCTGTTGCGGTCGACATTCCCATCGCCTTCCACTGACAGGTGGACTTCTCTCATCAGAAGTTCCTGGACCAGAAGTTGACGAGATGGAGAATTGTGCAAGGACTCTCTCAAGCGGCCCATTCGATCCTCGTTCACGCATGTGGCAAGTACAGCAACTTTACGAAGAACGCGTAGGAAAGGCCATTCTTATATCTTCAGACCTACCGAGCCATAGTGGTGGTGGTGCGACAACTTGACAAAGCTGGGATTTGGGTTCGAAGGGGGGATCCAATCACAAGAGAATGGAGACCTATATTGGAGAGGCGTTTGGGTGGTTCGCCTTAGATGAGCGAATCCAGATCTTATTGATAGCGTTGGATGCGCTCCCAAGTCATGGTCACGTTCCAGAAAGCAAGCATTGCCTGTCCCCTCTGTTCACGAGCAATGAGCGTCTGTCTGAGACCCAAGCCCGTGCGCCGGGACAGACCGTCATGGAACTTTGATAGTCCACCTCCCTCGAGATATGAAGATATTGTCCACAGGTATATCAAGGTCAGAACCGCAACTGATAGAGACTTCAAGAAAGCGTGGGAGCCCCTGGCGACGAATGCCGTTCTACCGGGACCTCTGGAGAGCTCTGATAAATAAGGGGCCTCACTACAAAACGGGCTGGAGCAGCATATGGCTACTTTCAAAACCCATCCTCGTCAAACATTCAGGGTCACCGGTTGTCTTTTGCCTGAAATCCAACCTACACAAAATCTTGACGAGAGTCCTTTCATCCGTTCTAACGGGAGTCAATCAAACCATTCCACCATCCACCAGAAAGTCCTGTCCGGTCGTATAACTGCTCGCCCCGCTCATGAGGTACAGGACCATTCCCGATAATTCGTCTGGGGTGGCCAGCCGGTGCATCGCGCAGCTGTCCAGGAAGAGTTTCCTCCTGCTCGGATTCTGTTGCATGACGGACTCCAGCATGTCGGTCTGGACGGTCCTGTTCACGCAAAGAAGTTCAAGTCAGTTTGCGGTCCTTTCCCCCAAAATGTGCGGTTTCTGGCGCGGACATACCCTGGGCTGATCGAGTTGACCCGAATGCCGTACTTGGCCAACTCGTGCGCGACGTGCTTGGCGATGCCTCGGACGGCGTACTTCGACGCCGTGTAGGCCGCGATTTCTTGCGGCGCCAGCGACTTGTGGCCCGCCGTGGAGGATATGCAGACGACGCTGCCGCCGGTCTTCTGCTCGACCATCTTTGCCGTACAATGTTGCACGGTGTAAAAGACCCCATTGACCTGGGTGGGATTCGTTAGTTCTTGTGAAATGGAAATATCGGGGTAGGGGGGCTCGTCGAATACATTGACGTCCATGGTATCTGTGAAATCCTTCTCTGTGTGCTCTAGGAACGGCTTATCGCGAATGATGCCTGCCGCCGGGATACTAGTTTGCGGTCAGCCAACTTCGCGAGCTCTCCATACCCACGCCATGAGCAGGGGGCCAAGCTTGCCATCCATCAATGCTGCCAAAATCTTTGTGTATCCTGTCGACCGTGTCCTTCAAGAGTTGATAATCCACGACGTTGGCCCGGTAATATTCGTATTTCCCGCCAAAGGCGACCAGCTTGGCCATGTTCTCCGACGGCCCCTCGTTGAGGTCGATGACCGCGATGTTGGCGCCGACCTGGGCCAGCGTGTAGGCGAAGTTGAACCCCAGGCCCCGAGAGCCTCCTGTGATGACAATGTTCTTGCCCTTTAGCAGGAATTTGTTTAGGATCGAGTCCTCCGGGATCTGCGTTTGGGCCATTGTCGGGTTTGCAAACAGAATTTTTTTTTACCTCCGGTGAATGGATTTCAGAAAGGGGTTGTTTCATGCACGAATGTAACTTCCGGAAGGACCAAGCTACACTCGATCTACCTTGAGGTGAAAATAACGGATGGGAGTTATCGAAATGGGGAAACGGGCCAGGATCCTGGGGCAAGGGATTGTGCCAGTAAGGTCCCGGAGAATGGTCGCCGCCTTCTCCGCAATGATACAAAGGTTCCGAGGACGGAGGACATGGCTGGCTCTTCAATGCCTCGTTCCGTTACAAGGGCGCTCAATTTTGGCCCGTGAAACGCAAAAGTCTCCAGGTTTTCATGGGAAGTTGTTGAGGTGAGAAGCATTCTCAAGAGGCTAGCGAGGCCGCTCAGAACTAACAACGCCAGACTCGGCGGGACCCGAAGGGGAACAAAAACTTGATTGTGGTCTTACAAAGATTCTAGACTGTACATAATGTCAAACTGTGAAGATATCGGGAGGAAGTCGTCGATACACAAAGGGCTATACGCCGACAAGCTGGGAAGCCCTGTATGGTCGTTGGGGGGCTGAAAAGAAGCCCTGTCCGCTCCCTCCTCCTGTACCATGTTGAACAAGTTGGCCGGGTTCCTGGCGACCTCGTTGGCTTGCTGGAAATCCACGTACTCGCTTTCGAAATGGCACAGCCTCATGACGAGCTGGATGATGCGGCGCACTCGTCGCGCCACGATGTAGGTTTTTTCCAGTTCGCTGAGCGTGCGTACGCACGTCTTGAGGGCTGAGAATTGACAGGCCCCGTCCGCCGAGCGCCTTTCTGCAATATCGGCGATCAAGATCGTAGATGCGGTCGCGATGACGTGTAAAGCGACGCCGCTCAGGGTGGATGCGTCCCCGTACACGTTCCGGTAATCCTGAAGGGTCGTTGCAATGTTTTTGGCGTTGTCGATGCAGATTTGTCGCGAAATGTTGCATTGGGCGTCGGTTTCCGACATCTTGACGCCAAAGTTTGCTGTTGGGCGGTGCAGGTGGATCTTGCAGGAATAGTACTGCATGCTAGCATCAATTGTCAGCGATCCATCTGAATATCAGCATGATTGCCGCCTTACTGGAGCACGAGGATCGACGGATGGGCTTCCTTGCAATACCGCAACTCCGGGTCGAGGTTTTGGTACCAGTCTTGAAGCTGTTCGTCAAGAGCATGGAGAGTCTCGGTGTCGCACTGTTCTTCGTTTCTAGATCCCTCAGTACTTGCTGCTTCATACGAACTTGGGATACTCACAAGGCGTCACATATCCGGCCGACGGTCAGGAGAAGAGTGACCGAGGAGAAAGCAATCCTTTTCTCCCACGAAGCGTCATGCTGGGTTAGAGAGCTGTTTCGGAGCTCCGTATCTTCGCACTTGAGACAAGATGGACGACCGAGGTAGAGGGCCCAAAGTCTTTGAGAAGGATGTTAGATTGGCTTGGTAGCAGGATCAAGTCAGGGGTAGTTACCGATCGAAAACCAAACAGCCCCAGTAAGTGATTTGCCGTACTTTCATATCTCTCGGGGAGAAATTTGTAGACGCGAGCTTCTCTCCCGTTCTGTGAAGGCCCAGATCGATAGCTAGTCGACACGCATCCCCTAGGAGGCCAGCCGTCAATATTGGTTGTGGACATCGCGTTGCAGACTTACCAGTTAGCAGCCAGCCTTTGGTATCCTTGCTCAATGAACAGTGAATGACAGACAGGAGCAGCAGAGCTTGAATAGTTGTAATCTGGGGCCTCTTGAGCTCCTGGTCGACGAGTCTAGTGGCGGTAGCCACCAGGAAAGGTTCCTTGTCCTCCATGTCGTCGTTGGACGGGATCACCATCGCTCGCACCGATGGTCGGTCAGATATGCGTGCAGCGCAAGCATAGACGCAGTACAAGAGTGCTTTGCTGAAATACTTAGTCTGTCTCGTCTTCATGCCCTCGAGAAACTCCTCCCGATCGAACACTTGGAGGACGGTGTGCTGATACTTCCAGTAATTCTCCAGCAGGTGTGTCTGGGTCCCTGGGTCAATTGGATCATCGGGGCTGATGTCGGCGGTCACGCCCCTTTGAGACCACGGGCCGAGGAGTGAGGACGACACGCTTTCGGTGAGATGCAAGCTTGAGGTCGGCCCAAAGAATTTATATTGGCCTTCCTCGTCGCTGTTGAGCTTCCACTGCCGTCCACAAAGGCGTGAGATCAGGTTGTCTTCCTCCTGGGACGGGATTGGCACTGAAAGGGCTGAATACGTCGACGGAGTCTGCGGACTGGACACTTGATGTCGGGTGGGCGCGGTGAAGTTTTGCGTTGCCTTCGCCGATTCAAGAGCAGACTCAAGATCGGCGATCCGCTGATAAAGCTCGCGAATGTGATTTTTGGAGGAAGGGCTGGGGAGAGGGATTTAGCACACCATTCTCAAGCGCTAATAGAGTCGGTAGCTTTACCATTTCCGCTTGTCTTCGCTGGGCCAAACACATGGGATATTGAGCCTTTTGCACTTTCGGCAGCCCTCCAATTCGATCACGCACTGTTTGATACATGAGCACCATCACCAAAGGGGTTGTTTCCATGGGTCGGCAATACCTTGACCTTCTTCAGCCTGCAATGATTGCATGCAAGAGCAGTGGTGGAGTCGTGTTTCTTCGCGACGCGACCGGTGCGAGCGGAGGTGCCAGGTGTCTTCGGACTCCTTGATCCCGAGTCTTGCTGTGAGGCCAGATCGAACGTCTGAGGCGACGCTGAATCGTTTGTCATGTCCATCTTCATGGCTGGGTGTTCGGCACGCAGCGCGCTCGAGGAAGACGGAGCTGGAGAGGGCTATCACCGAGTATATTGTGCCAGGCACCACGTTGCAAACCCCGCAATATGGTGGAGAGTCTCCAGCTGTCTGGCCGAGGGCGACCCCCTCCTTCTCTCTCCAGGTTTTGACTAACTCGATCTAGTTCTGTGGGCTTCAATAGGCCAATCTAAATGCTCCAGCCGGAGGTCGTTCGCCGAGAAATTCATTAGCCTCGCGCTGGTGCAGCCTTGTGGACTCCGTTCTGCCTCGGGTAAGCGATATGGGATATTTCCTTGGTCTAACCACAGAGGACGAATTCAGGGGCACAATAATATTTCATATGGGTGGCTTTGTACAGGAGTGATAGCGTCGCAGCTGGAACTAGCGTAGGCGCAAAACGGGAGGAACTTATGGTTGTTTTCAACGTTTGATATTAAAGGTAAGACTTCCCCAGACTAACTCTTCCAAAAGCACAAACCAAAGACTTATAAGCCCATCCATCCCACTCGAGCTTCAGCAGATCGGTCATTTTCATCTGCCATCAATGTCTTATATTCTGTCAAACAGATGCTGGGATCCGGGGAAGGAAACGGACCAGAGCGCGCAAATTTGCTGCTCTCAGCCACCGTGCCTAGATGGTCTACTGATCCGTGCTTGGCATGTCTATCCAAAGAGTGTAACGAGTGAGGTCATCCGTCGTGGCGAGGCCGAGGTTTGTAAGGGCATCAGCCCACCATTTCGGGGAAAGCGCTAAGGCTTCCGAGATGTCTTTCAGGCGGCGGATCTGTGCGAGTATCTTCTTGATGTCTCCGTTCATTGGCTCCAACCCTTCAGTTAGTGGAAGCACAGCAACGACAAAAGCCTCCAATACTCGCCTACTAACAGAGAAGTCCGGACCTGTGGATTCGAGAAGTGCAAAAACCAGTTCTCGACCCCTCACAAGAGCGTCACTATGCGTAACCATGAATTCTGCAGTCAGGCAGTCTTCTGCATCATGGCCCCAGTCAAGCAACGTAGGGTTCGGGGGTTCGGTGAGGAAGTCGTCAAATCCGGGAGCGACTACGCGATGTGGTCTCAAGTGGTGGGGGAAAAAGTCGAGCCTTACCGGAGGATTGTCTTCTCTCTGTGTGCAGATTTCCATAAACAAGTGCGGTAGGTCGTGGAGGCTTCGCACTGTTGCTGTGAGGTCAGACCCGCGCCGGGCTAAAACTTTCGAGACTGAGACATTGCAGCTCAACCGAAGCTCGTCAAGTACCGGTTCAAGAAAGGCAGCTGGTGCGTGGGAGTAGATCTCCGGCGCACCTCGACGCAATCTCATGTGATTGATCAAGAAGCAGAATCCAGAGTAGCTTGCCACCTGCGGGAAATCCAACATGACATTCCGCGATGTGACGCAGCCACTTCCGAGCATTTCTCGGAAGAACAGCGGGACTAGGCCAGACAACAAATGTCCTATGGGCAAAAGAGAAGGCCCTGGGTAAGCGGTGAACTCTGGGTAGCACTCGTCAACTTTGAGTAAAGAATTGCGATCCTTCCTCCGTAGCTTGATGTATGTCTTCATGATTCGGAGTCCTTCATCCCGGAGTCTGACTGGTTCAAACGGGCCGTCGGGATAAATTTCAATATTATAAAGTCCGTCAAACAGAAAGTCTACTACGTTAGACCTGCTGAAGCATTTTGCACTTGAGCAATGCTCTGCTTTGCCATGAAATGCTGGTGGGTCGCCCTCCACGGTGGTAGCGTTGGATGAGCTTGGTTCGCCCGCCGACTGAGTGCTTCTTGGACTGATTCTTCGGGTCGGCGATGGTGATGATGACGATGATGATGGGCGAGTCACAGGGTCGATGTGCATGTCGTCGTACGAAGGAGGCTCGATTCCAGCAGAATATGCCGGAGGAGTGGGGTTCAGGGGCCCGAAGAAAGGAGGAAGATGCCCGTCGATGGGGTTGACCTCGCGAGGATGGCGCAGTTGCACCCCTCGGAATTCTGGCCGCGGCTCGTAAAGTGGTGGAGGGTTGTTGAAAAACAAAGCTTCCGCGTTACGCCTCTGGTCGGGGATCGAGTCAATGGTGCTTAACGGGCGTCCCGAGTGGTGGGGGATGTCGACGGGGGGAGGGGCAACGCCCGAGGACTGTCTGAGCGCTTGTTCAGTCAAAAATTCGTCAATGGCTGCCGCGA
This sequence comes from Cladophialophora immunda, assembly GCF_000835495.1. Lineage (NCBI taxonomy): Eukaryota > Fungi > Ascomycota > Eurotiomycetes > Chaetothyriales > Herpotrichiellaceae > Cladophialophora > Cladophialophora immunda. The sequence continues at coordinate 6,224,367 of NW_015622541.1, forward strand.
TGACTTCCTGGCTTACCCAAAGACTCCAGCGGACCCTGACGTAGCTTTCGATGAAGCCCACGCCTGATGCGCGAAGGCTGATGATTTCGTGGTAAATCCCAGCCGGGATCACTGCTCCAGAGACATAGCCCGCGTCTTCCACTGCTGGTTCATCCATCGGAATCAGGTGCTCGCTGCCAGGCAGGCTTTCTTCGGTAACATCGAAGTCTTTTTCGAGAAGAGCTTCAACACTGTCCCTGTCGATCTCCCGATCGAACTCTTCCACGACGTGGCACGGAATGCAGTCGTACGTGTGACCGTTTTTCAGCAAGTAAATGATTCTCGCTGCCATACCAACGCTGATTATTTCATTGGTTTTGAGGCGAAGGCGTGGCCATCTGGTATCGTGGAATACTTCTTGTTCCACTCTGAAATCGTCAAAATATTGGTCGGTTGGACGAGGGCAACGGCGGACCGATGGGTGCAGTGCCGCCATTGTAGTTGAAGGTAAATCCAGATATCTGTTCTTGCGTTGTGGGTGGTGTCGGCGGAAATTAGGTGTCCTATCCTAGACATGAGGATACCTTACCTGATGTTCTTTATATAATATAACACAATTCAAACCCCGCCTTTCGACCTCGTTGGTATTTTGTTTCGAGGAATACAAAGAGATAAAGGGTGTCATTAATATCCACAAAAGGATCGAACAACAATCCACGGAAGGTTCATTGTCCCTCAGTGCTCACACCCATTGACAATTGTCAACTCCATTGATTGTGCTTCGCATCAAAGGGAGCAGCGGAGTAATCCAGGTAGCCGCACCACATGGCGCAGCTTGCCTAGATCTCATGTGACATTGTGGCGATAACCTTGGTGTAAGAAGACGGTGTTCAAGCAGGACACTGAGGAGGAACAAGGCCAAAGCGAAGAGAAAAGGTAAAGACATGCTGTTATCGGACCATCTTCGGCGACGTTCCGATAGATCTGTTTCTCTCCTCGGCCTTGAGATCCACTGTAACTGTGCAAACCCCCAACACAGCGGCGGTTCTTTTGAGTGCAACTTGAGAAAGATGCTGGCTGAACGTAAGATGGTACAAAACCCGAATAAACATGTGTCGGCAGGAACAACGGCCCACGTTTTGAGAAGACTGCGAGCCACGACTATCATTGGGCGGAGTCCGTGGCCAGCCTCGCAGTTCGTGCCGGCCATTCGACATCAGAAGAAGCCCATACTCATGTATTTCAATATAGAATCTGATTGCGAGGACGCACCGTGGAAAGGTTGCTATTCAACGGTCTGTACGCAATTCATTTTCTCCAAGAGCATTTCATTCAAAGACAAAGTATTCCAAGTGCATCAACGCATAGAAGAAGCAGGGATAGATGGCTGTCACAGCAAATGGAGCAGTCAGCAAAGCTGAACCCAAAGCTGATATCAACATCGATGGTCGGGACTTTGATGCCACAGAAGTAGCATATGTCCCGACCACGGGAGTCCGCAAACTGTTCGAAACACCCCTTGTCCTAGCTACGCCCGAGACCGTCAAGGGCTACGGGGAGATTGTCGACGTGCCCGAAAAGCATCGCATTGAGATCGTACGGTGGCCGGCTCAAGGATGGCGGCCGGTGGATGCGAACTCTGGCGACCAGGGCGGAGTGACTGAAGGCCTCTTTGAGTTCTGGTGGAAAGGGGACACGCTCTATGCGCGCAACAATGCCGTTGGCGACAGCTATCTATTTGCCTGGAGCCAGTATCCTGAAGAGGCCGCGAGCACTGGCGCGGCACGACCCCGAGAAAGAGCGATGATCTGGCGAGCGAACTACCACCCGGACGGCGGCCAGTTGTTTTTCCCCATGAACGGGCAGAGTTTCGTGGTGCCGCTCGCCCTGCCGGGCGACGATGTGACGCCAGAGAAGTTTGTCGCGTTCCGCTGTGATGGGGGCAAGGGACTATACATCCATCCAAATATTTGGCACGGCGCGGTTGTGCCTGTTGACGACCATGCGCGTTTCATTGACCGACAGGGCCGTGTACATGCGCGCGTGTCCGTGAATTTCGCGAAAGAATTTGGAGGATATCTGTCCGTGCCGCTGCGGTCTGTAGAGTAATGGCTCAGCCTCGTTCCATGTCGGGAGACTTCGACTCAAGTAAGAGCCTTGGGAAAGGTGGCGTTGAGGCAGCACGCAGTACCATGCCTTGTCTTGACCCGCTTCTCCTTCGATTAATCGCTGGGGGAGTTAATGTGAGGTTGTCATCTGTCATCTCCAGATCATTGAGACAATGCGAATTGAAAAGGTAGACAAGGATGTCCCTGGCACACTGCCATAAGGAATGGCAGCACTTTAGCGTCAATTGATGATCACTGTTTCCGGCGAAACCGCCAGATGAAACCGATTCTGACGAGGAAGCTCAGGCGTAGGTGTCAGCATTGAGAACATCAAGCCAGGGAAGCTTTGTGAATGAGAGTAAGCCGTTTGGCAAAGTCAATTTCCGCCTCGACGTCGTGGTGTTTCCGAAGCACATGCTTCATTTGATGTTCAATCGCGCTTGTGGTCCTCCGTTGTTCATCTGCGCTCATCTTCAGGTCCTTCAGGTCTTCCTTGCGTTGAGAAAGAATGAGTGCTTCATTCAGAACCATTTTTTCTTTCTGCTTTGCAGTCTCCAGTTTCTCTTCGGCCGCTTGAAGTTCTCGCCTTGCCTCAATTCGACTCGCTCGGTAATCACTTATTCTCCGGGGCTTCTTGAATGCAACACTCAGTCTCCCTGATGACTTGGGTGGCCCGGTTATCAGACGCTGGTTTTCCACCACACTATCGACGATCTCTGTGACCACTCTCCGCGTTTTTGTGCCCGTGTGATGGATGAGGACTTGGATAATCTCTTCTTCCCGTTTGCCGTCCTCCAAAAGACCTAGGATACGCCAATATGCTGGAAGCGGTACTTCATGAGTGGCAACTTGGATGGTAGGCACATCGTCAAAATTGGGCGAAGGCGCTGCGACGACCCAAAAGTCAGAGTCTGAAGACATGGAAGAGACAGCAGATTTCACAGAAGCTTCCACTTACAGCTGACAGGGGAAGGAGGCAGTTCTAAAGACTGCGAACCTCGCAGAGGATCGTGAGCAAGCATGCCGGGGGTTCATTGTCGTCGACTTCTTTGTGTGCGTCAGGAGTTCGCCATTGCTGAACGCGGCTCAAACGAGGGCTCACAAAGGACAAAGCCAGAGTGAAATTAAAGAAATTAAAGAGACACCCAGAGTCGCCATGGGTTTTAGAGTCGATCAAATCGCTTTAAAAAGTGGTTTCGAATGATCAAGATTGACCACGGGTGGTACCTCAATGGTGTGATGTGCCCGGCCAGGAATTCCGCCTTGGTCGGACATGACGCGCGGTTGAAGACCATACCTGGGTGTTTGTTGTCGACGGCGAATGTGATAATTCCCTCAGTTCAGCATCCTCCTCCGAGATCGAGAGTGAAACGTGGAGAATGGATCTGAATGATGCTATCTATATTCACGTGGAATTTGTCCCACATGCACGGAAAATCCTTGGGGGCTTCTAGTGGGCCGCTCGGGGGTAGTGAGGATCAGCTGGGTCGCGCAAACCGACCTCACTAGGCGCCACGATGGCTAGTGTACTTGTAGGCTGCCCCATGAGCGGCCAGCTTTAAGGGTGGCAAGGGTAGCGGACGCCAGCAAATCCCCCTCATCCGCCTTCCGTTTGGCTTCACATCTCGTTGCAGCTCCTTTCTCCTTGCTTGACCGTGGGCCTCCTGGCCGGACTTGCGGACTACTGAACAGCCAGCTTGCATGCCAATTTTACCCCCAATGCCCCATTCCTGGCGAAAACCGCTGAATTCAGATCCGTGACGTCCGCATAGAGTGCCGTTTGTTGGACTTGCTAGAGCGATGAAATTCCAGCTCGGGGCATTCTCCGGGTTCACAATGACTTCCAAGTGCCTGAAGGCAGCTTTTCTTTACTCAGGGGTCTCGATTGCTAAGCAGATCAATCGAGGCTGGAATGTACGAAGCATGTGTCCAGTCTGTCATGTGAGCCATTCGGATGCAACAACGCTTCGCATCTAAGTGGGTTAAAAGCCATTTTAAACAGGCGGGAGGCTTTAACATGGGCAACGAGGCTCCCGAAATGAAAACTACTCCTTCCAATCAAAGACGTACTGGACGCTAAGCATCTTCCGGTCGCAGTTGGTTCAGGTCGGGGTTTTGGAAGCTTCGCCAGAGAGCCTCTCGATGTGCGTTCTGGACAGGGTTGGGAGGGTCTAACAAGGTCGATCGACACTTTGAGGATTGTACTTGGACTAGAATTGTCGGGCAGTCTTGCAAGATGGGTTAAACTGTGAGTGGAGATTTTGATATCTGATCGCATCGGCATCAAGCCTGTCTCTGCAGTCCTCCCAAGAGCCAAATGGCTTTCGATTTTTCAATCATGCCACCTTTTTGGACGTCCTCACATCTTCACCCTATTGGCCGCATTGCCAGCCATGATAAACAAAGTGATCGTGGCCCTGAAAACAGAGATCGACGTCAGCACCCTCGGATCAATGTCTCACATGATAGATCGTTGGAGAGAAAGGATGGAGGAAAAGAAGAAGACTCACGCAACGCCTCCATAGTACCACATCCCCCTGACCTTCCCGTCGACGCCACGGATGTACGCAAGATTGAACGCCACCCGATTGAAGAGATACCACAAGCTCAGTCCATTCACCCAGGCGCCGTCAACGCCCGCGGCATTCGCAGCCACAACGGCCGCAGCGAACCAGCCCAGGTTCTCGAGTCCATTGAGAGATGCCGCCTCGGCGCGGAAGAGGCGGTCCTTGGTCTCCTGGGACAGATGCGGGTTCGCTTTAAGGGTGTCTGGGAACGTGCGCGGCGAGGCGGTGTTGAATTTATAAGACTCGGTACCGGCAGGCTGGCCGTGGGCTTTGTAGCGCACCACGGCGTAGATATGCGGCGAGAAGCTCAGGAGCCAGGCAAGGGGCACGGTGTAGTAGGATATATTCGCCTCAGGAACGAGGATGGAGAATGGAAAGCGTAGCGACGGGTTTCCTGCATGCGCCATCTTGCGGAAAACAGCAGAATTTCCGGATCCTTCAAGGGCAACGATGAAGGTGCTGGTATCGTCGACGCTCTTCGGGGTTAATGTCGATGCGAAACTGGTCCTTCTCGACGCAGTTCATAATTGTTTCCAAGAGAGACTTACATATCCTGGACCCATTTTGGAGTCGTTGCATCATACATGTCAGGCATCTATCAGGCCGCCATCAGCGCGGGAAGCGAATGCGAAGGAATAAGCAGTCGTGTCATGTGTGACATTCTCGGAGGATGGCTATGCGGATCACAATGTTGTCGTTTCACAAACAGAAAGAGTAGCAATGCGAGAAACGCGTCGGAGGTGACACAGGTTAACAATCAAATGAATATTCCGTCGTTGTCTCGAGGGAGCATCCTGACTCTTGCCCCTAATACAGTACACGGTCATTTCAGCAAATCATACAAGTCTCCTCCTTTTCTATGGTCACAAATGTAGCCCAGCCGCTTCATGGCATACATGCGGCCTATCATTGATCTCATCATTCTTCATGACTCCTCATAATATTCGCTCTGTGTGGATCCGTAGTCTCAAGAGACGAGCTCGACAGTTGCTTGCGAACCCCCAGAATGTAGCATATTACGCTGCAATACGCTGCAATACGCTGCAATACGCCGTTCTGCGCCAGGGGTTTGTCGAGCTGATTCACATCCCTCATGAACAATAAGCAATAGTGCTGTCAAAAACAAGTACACATCATTTGGGGGTATCTGTTTGCCGTGAATCGCAGATTGAAAAGATACGCGCAGAGAGGCAAAATAATAATGCCGGGGGTGATGTGACACATCAGCGATGGTTTTGAGACTGGGCCGAATCGCATCGTCCTGTACTCAGGGGCTGTTGATATCTTGGATGGCGACAACATCGGGCAACGGGGCGTATGTCATGCCAGTCGTTTTCTCCATCTTCGTTCGCTCAATCAAGGCCTGGGTCCTCCACCTGGATTCGAGCCTCGCTCTCTTCTTGGCCAGGACCATTCTCAAATCGGCCTCCTGGCTGGAGAAGTCTCGATCAATGACTGCCAATTCCTTCTTTTGTTCCCTTTCCAGAACCTCCATCTCTTTTTCCTTTTTTGTTATGAGATTCTCGACAGCTCTCTTTTGCTTACCCCGCAAAACATTGATTTTGGAGGCATGCAGGGAATCCATGATGTCTCGTTCACGGTACTGCTGGGCGAGATTGTGGTAGTCTTTATCGGTTACCTTGCGCTCTGGATAGTTCGAATCGATAGAAGCATGTCGAGAGCCTGGATCCACAGGAGTCGAGGGTGGAGTTGGATTCTGACAATAAGCTTCCATATGCCGTAAGCGTAACATAATGGCTCTCTTCTCCAGCTCATGTTCCTTTTCCATCTTCATTTCCTCCTCAAGTTGGCGCGCTTCGAGGTCTTCTACAGTTCGGTCAATCTGAATCGCATCAGCAACTGTGTTAGTAAAGTGTCAAGTTATACGAACCTTGGCTCTTTGTTCGGCGATTGCGGTTCCCTGCATCGTCTTCTTTTGTGACTTGAGCAAATCTCGTTCCGATTGTAATTGCGCCATCAAGGAAGCCTGGAACTCCAGAAAACGGCCCTTTTCGTCCAGCTGTGCCATTCGAAGGTTGAGCAGTTCCTTACACCCCATGCTCCTCTGCAGCGCCTCTATATCCACGAATTGAGGTGATTCGCAACTGGACTTTGCCATTGACAGTGGTTGTGACCATGAGCTCTGACCTGATTTGACCGACAAGGGACTTCGCATGTCCATAGACAGATCCTCACTACCATTGGTGTCGGCATCACTGCTGATACTTGTAAGAGTCGAAGAAGCTGTCAGGGCCCCCGACCGTCTCTTTCGGAAACTTGCCACTTTTTGAAACCCTCTTTTCAGTGGGGAGTATTTTTTCCTCTCGCTCGTCGAAACAGGGGAGACACCACCTGGACTGGGAGGGGCGCGGTCAGATCTCCGTGAGGACTGCGTCGTCGGTCGATGCTCACTGGAGGCACAGGAGGTCGCTGTGGTAGACTGGGATTGGATGGAACTCTGGTTCATGGAGTCGGAAGCTATTGTGACTGTCGAGACTGAAGAGGCGATCCTGTCGACGTCCGAGGTAACTTGCCGCGGTGCTATGCCCAGAGTGTGTGCCTCGAACGCAATCCGATCATCAAGCTCATCTTCAGAAGAGGTGGGAGGCATGTGAAGAACGGCAGCATTGTAGAGGGCTTCATCAAACGACGTCTTCGGAGTCGACCATGGCTGCATGTCGGAATGGTCTGGTATCCAGGTTGGTCTGCCGGGAGCTACTGAGGACTTGCCGACCAGAGACCAAGGATGATCAGCAGCCGTCATGATGGACTAGATTGAAAGGCTGAGAAAGTGGTCGCAGAGGTTATCTCATGGTTTATTGGATGGATTCGTTGCACCCAAAACACTCTCTCGTCGCGCAAGGAGACTAGCGATGGCTGGTAGCAGCGCGTGTAACTGCACCCAGAAGGAATTCAAGCACTGGCAGCGCGTTGTAGTCGAGACTTGCAGCCGAGCGGTAGGAGGAGTGGGGGAATGCAGCGAAGATCTGGTCTGGAACCCGGATGTCAGTCAAAGCTGGTACCACCTCAGGACCAAGGGGAACGGACGTGGACGTGCTGCAGCCACGAGATGAGGTGACGGGAGAGTGCTTTCTATCGCGGACGATATACAACAGGTGAAGCACAGAAGATAGGATTCAATTGAGAACGTGTGTCCACAGCGGCGAAAGGGTCTTGGGGGTGACAACTGAGCGATTGCCGTCTATGAGACTAATGTCATTGGAGAGTGAGACACAGGGTGCAACCGCGGCACTGGGTCCGATCTCTTTTTTGAAAGAGCCGCTCCCGGAGAGCCAAGGGAAGGATTCGGGCAACAAGTCCTGGGCCCCGCGACTGGTTGGGCGAAGCAAAGACCAAGAGAAGCTGGAATGAGGAGTTATGATGGAGAGAGGAGAGTCTACGAGGGCGAAGTTTGGGTCTCGAGAGCCTAGGGACAGGATCGCGATGTGGTTAGGGCATTCTCTCAACTCGGATCAGCTCCCAACGTTCTTTTTTCCCATGGCCCAGAGTGGATACAAATGCAAAGACGGTACGAGGGCATGAACCACCGACGTCAAGGGCCAGCCTGTCTGCGACACGGTGGGCGAACCACAGACCAGGCCACTCGCTGCAAATGCCAACCAGGGTTTCACGAACGGCGCCCGGTGCAGCTTACATTCTTGCTCCCCGCTCCCCTGTCAGTTTTCAGGTTGTGTGATCTTTCTTTTTCCTCCTTTTGACCTGCGACACTCGTCTAAAGGCAGAGGAAGCGGAGGAGGATCGTCGGATATCGGGCTGTAGCTGGAGACACTGACTGTTTGGCGCCCGTTTGACTTTAGGCTTCGCTTTCTCCGAACCATCCAAGAGGCGGGCCGAATCACGTCATTTGCTGGGCGATAGGGAGGGGGCCGCGATGAGCCTTGGAATGGCTCAGGCTTTGTTTGGTGAGTCTTTTGTTGTTGGAGTGGTATTGGGCGCGGAGATGGAGAGGGTTCACAAGCTCTAGGAAACGCTGGTGAGTATCACGAGCACCGAGTATGAGGCTTGCCTTCAAACATGGCGAATTTTGCGCCGAGCGAGGGATTGAATATAGGTAGCCGATAGCTTGAGACGGGCGGAAAGATCTTGCCCTAAGGGAGTCAATCAAGATGGCGCGGGCGATCGGCAGTTGAAAAGCGATCATCGGGAGCAACACAGGCGCACCAGAGGGGTCGAGATCGCGAGCCTCGGGACTTATCCAATTTTCTGTCCAAAACCAATTCAGACCTCCCCAGTTGGTATGTACTGCTGGTACGGAGTACAGAACTCGAGGTCGTCCAGCTACTGATCATCTTGCCCCATGTCTACCTGACCTCCCACTAACAGCGTCAAGCACAACCCATCCAAGGGTGATGGACGGCACACGTCACAAACTGGTCGCGTATCGAATAGCGAAAGGATCGACCTCCAAACTCTCCGCTCCCCAAAACTGGGGTTTCCAGCCGACCTATCTCATCCCAATCCATCCCATTCTTGGTCGAACTCTGACACCTTTCCAGCCATACAAATTCTCTGCTGCGATTAGGATGTGCAGCATCTAGGAAGCTCCAATCCGTTAACCGAAGACTTACGTACTAGTGTTCACCGCTACATGCCATCTTCCTTTGTCCGAATTTGTGAGTTCGCCAAATCCACCTACGCCTGACACTTGCTAGACGGGTTTCCTGGCTAGTTTGAAACAAACAGTAAAAGAGCACGGACTGCACACCACCATGCGCGACGGTATTTGCTCCCAACCGATGCATCCTCAGGAATTTGTCTTGCGTCCGCTATTCGACTTTCAAACACGCCCCAAGGTGCGTCGAGGGATGTATCGGCCCCAGATGGAAATTTGGTCAACAAAAGAGATAGGCTCAAAAAGAACTCGACGTAAGGAGGTGGATACGACGCAGAGGAGGTTGGTGGCATTTAAGCTAAGCAATCATTGGTCCTATATTCTCCGTGACCCGAAGAGAAGTTTGAATGCACATGATTGACTGGTTGCTGCATAACAGTTGCTAAAAGGTTGCCAGTGTATCCGCTGTGTCCGGGATCAACCCAGTCTCCCTCGCTTGAATTCACCCTTTCCAAATAGGGATGACCGCATCGAGCTCATCATGGCCTTATGGCCTCTCCCTTGGGCTTTAGGACGTCTGCTCTATCATGTCTGAATGCATCAGGGCCAATTCGGGAATAATCAAGCTCTCAATTTCCATGCCTTCCGTCACGGTACCTCCCTCCAAATCGTGAGGTTCCGGCCCGTGCTTTCGCTCTGCCTTGCCCACCAGTGCCTCCACTCCAGAAAAGCTTTTGGATCGCCTCGTCTTTGGGACCCGGATCCATCTCTCTCCTCCATCGCGTGTAATGAAGACGACCTCCCACTTGCGGGTGGTGAGCAGATTGCCAATCACGAGGTCATGCTGATAGCGCTCCAAAGCTTGTTCGGCCTTGGTCACCAGAAGGTCCGGGTTGGTTTCCAGCTTGAAGCTGACAATCATGCTGCCTTTGGGAGCCCAGGTATGCACCAAATTACTGAGGAATTTCGGGACCGGATCCAAATTGATGACCAACTGGCGGCTGGCGCCCCCTTCACGAGACTGGATCTTATGCTCTTCCATCCGATCCCTCGGGATGAAGAAGTCAGAGACGGCGGCAGCCAGGTAGAAAAGCGCCCGATTTCCGAGGGGACGCATAATGACGGCAAGGCTGCGAAGTTCGAACATGTATTCGGTGACTGTAGTAAAAGGCAGAAGCAACAGCAACCGATTATGCTTGGCCAGCTGATATTGCTTTAGAACTCGGCGCATCTTCTCTTGATATTCTTTTCGGACCACAACTCGTTCCCCATCTTCGGATTCCTCCATGAAATCGAGGAAACAGTTGGTGCTGTGACTGTAGTGCCTCGAATAAGGCAGGAGACTGAATTGCCGATGTAAGAAGATGACGGCATAGCCTTCCTGCAAGAAGTATTCGGCGGACGTGGCTCCTCGAGTACCGGCGGAGAAATTGTCGATGAAGCGCACTGTTTGATTCTCGAGCGGAACAGTTGTCCCTCCAGAAGTGACTAGGGCGATCCGGCGGTTCGGCGCATTTTCCAAATGATACTGAATGAACTCCCGGGCCAGCGTCTCGTGGTTGGCCAGAGACTTGGGAGCTGGATTGTTCTGGAAATAGGCGATTTCAGCTTCTTCATGAGCTGTAGTTCCATTGGGGTTGTCTGGAGGCATGGTGGCGGTTTGGTGATCTTGTCACAGCTGGCGTGATGCGGTAATTTGGTAGAGCTTGGCCGATCAAAGCAAACCGGCCGCAGGCAGAGAGGGTCGGTTTTCAAGCTGAGTTGAAACAACTCGCGTCTAGGGGTTATACCTGCTCTGTATGCCGAATGTGTCAAGGGCTGTGAAAAAGATGAATGATTAATTTTGGCGAGATAGTTTATCTTTCATGTGGCCCGAAGATTGTCGGTGACTTTGAGTATGAGAAGTGCAGCGCAAACTCCATCCTCAGTGTCGTTTATACGGGAGAATAGACATTTTCACATCAATGTCACTCGAAACAGGTGGCATTGATTGTTGCCACACCGTATGGAGTACAGGCTTCTACATGCCGCAAGATGTAAAGACTCCTACAAGATCTGAGGACATCCTCGAGTGTGTATTATCGGTATCACCTTCAAGCTGCTTTGTCCTCGCGGTGATTTCGTGCCGAGGTTCGGGGTTGCGCTGCTGGAAGCAATACGTCATAGCTCGCTTGAGGGAACTCATATCACGTGGATGTGCCGAGTGTCACGTGTCAAGGAAAGCAAGGCGAACGGCAAGGCTGATTTCTCCCCAGCAACCGATTCTCGAAGTTGCCCCTTCGTGACCTCTCGTATTCGGATCTCATTATGAACTCCACTAATCTCGATGCCCGACGTGGCCAGCCAGGCCCGAGTCATCTACGAGGTACAGAACCGTTCATCACGGGTACCCTAGCCTGTCGAAATGTTGGAATTTGTTTCGATCCCTTCCAAGAGCTAAGACGTTTCAGGGCCATTGTGCGGATTCGCGTCGATCAACCATTCATACCAGGCCCAATTAGGTTGTATGCAGCGCAAGGCACCCACGAGGCGTCTTTGTCCCTGCCGAAATGAAGGGTATTCCCGTTGTGCCTCAGTCTTGTTTCTATTGAAGTCTCCTGGCGACAGATCTCAACATACTCCTCCAAAGCTGCGTACCAACGGCGTCACTAGAGCATCTGATGGATTTTCTCCTCGCGTATTCCGCATGTGGCTATACGTGGCTACTTTAGAGTGGGCATATTCGCGGGCTGTCTTCGATTTTGCGCTCCCCTGAAGGCGGTACGCGCTCGAAGATCATACGGTCTTTTGTGGCGCCGAACTATGAACTGCTAACAGATTTCTCCTTATTTATCTCGACTTCAACTTCCCAGCATTTAAACGCTCATAATCCCGCCGTTTACCTCTTGACCACAAGCTCCTCTGATCTCTTCCTGCAACCTTCGACGTTAACAAAAACGAAAGTCTGGAGCCATGGCTTCTTCAGAGATATCGTACTGGTGGTATAAGCCAACCAAAGGTGTCTCCATTGCGTTTGCTGTTCTCTTCTTCATTTCTGGAGTCCTCCATGCGTGGCAGAACAATCTCAAATACAGAGGCTCGTGGCGCATTGGCTTTCTCTTCCCATGGGCGGCAGCACTATTTGTCGCGGGCCTCGCAACTCGAGAATATGGTGCCTATCATACCGATGATCTCGGCGTATTTGTTGCCAGTACGGTTTTGTTGGTGAGTCTTTAACGTGTTTGAGATCATCTTTCGTGTTTCAACACGCATCCCATACCAGCTTACATCAAGCTCGGCTAACAGTTCTATAGTTCATCGCTCCACCAGTCTACAATGGCGCAGACTACTTCATATTCGGGAGGCTGTTGTACTATATCCCCTATCTGTCTCCTCTTCACCCAGGCCGCGTCTGGACCACATTCGTCGCATTGGATCTTGTCGACGGAATAATTGCCGGTAATGGAGCATCCTACGCAGCGAATTCCGACAACAGTGTGTCAAAGATCAAAATGGGCATCGTTCTGGTCAAAGTGTCCCTATTCCTCCTGCTGGGCATGTAAGTTTCTGCGATCCGAAGAGAACTCGAGCTCTCCTGCACTTGAATCCTGTGCCTACGAATGGAGACTGACATCAGTTTGCAGGTTTCTCGGCTTTGTATACTTGATAGTCATCTTCCACAGACGATGTGTCGCCGCCAATGTCTTTACGCATAAAGTCAAGGTTGTCGTGTACTCGCTCTACGCCTCAGGCTTCCTAATCCTCATCCGCAACACCTTTCGCACCGCGTCGTTCTTCTATCCACCAGATTCGACTGCCAATGGAAAAGAATGGATCTTTTGGGTACTAGAGGTCGTCCCTATGCTCTTCAACACCTATCTCATGAACGTCTTTCCGCCCTTGAAATATCTCCCGCACAACCACAAGATATACCTGGCTGTGGATGGCAAAACAGAGATCGAAGGACCGGGCATGGTCGAGAATAGGCCATTCATTCTGACACTGATTGATCCGTTCGACCTCGTCGGGCTGGTAACGGGACAGGATAACAAGAATAGATTTTGGGAGCATGATGGCATTGGTGGCCCAGGAGGATCGGCACGACGTGGAATGGGAGATGACAACGAACTAGGAAGGACCATGAAGGGAGACCACAGCAAAGCACGAGTACAAGATAGAGAAGTTGCTTGAACAGCTCGCCAGAGGCGTGTCGCGATAGGGTTAGGCGCGTGATGGAAGCTTGTTTGGGTTTACAACGATGCCTTGTATTTAAATTAGAGTGAGGGTATTGCGATAGAAACGCGTTTTGGATTTGGACAACAACCACTGGTGCTCGTCTTCTCGGTACATGCCAGAAGTATCAGATATACGAGTCCCGAGTGCTCGGTTCGAAGTAACAGAGATGCCCAAGCCTCGGAAACGGCGGCCCGGGGCCAACCCTCAGGGGAGAATGCTCGTTAAAGCCTTGCAGCGAATGACCTGCGCGAGTGCCAAGCTCTTCCATCATCCTCAGCTCAGTCTCCACGCCCCTCGACACATCTTTACCAACTTCGTATGCTCAGACTTGCGTCACGGATTTCTTCGCCGGCGCTGACACTCGGTGTCGTCATGGTTCACACGGACTCGGCCAGAGTGCGCGCGATGCTGCAAAGCTTGCCCGACTGATTTATGCCTTCCCCCTGCCTCGCATTTTTTGCTCTGTGCCAAACTAATTCTCCATCACCCTGTTCGCACTCGACGATAACCTGGTGAAGCCTGCCTATAACAAGATGACCGACCGAACGCAAGGCAAAACTCACGAGGCCGTAGGCGATGTGAAATCCGTTTTGAAGGGAGTCAAGGGCCTGGGAGACACTATCCGTGGCTCGGTCAACGAGTCGATCGATACAGCCTTCAATGACCGGGAGGGAGAAGTCAAAAACAAAGCGGTCAAGGAGAAGGGAGAGGCAGACATACAGCGGGCTGATCAACGCTTCGGTACGAACTACCATTGGCAGCGCCCGTAGTGGTTATGCTGACGGGTTGGCAATCAGGAGGAACGACCACTTCAGGAACAAGACATGCAGCAGGGGGCACAACCACTGGCGCAGGTGCGCATTCTGGAGGTGTTGGGAATATGAGCAGCACTGTACCCCAAACAGGTCTTGGTGGTGAACCAACGACGACCAGGGAGAGATTCTGAGTTCATGAAGGATGGCAAAAGATGTCTTATCCATTGATTGGTCAAGCAGATGATCGAGTCGCGACGGCTGATATGGCAACTCCCAACATACAGAGACCTGGTCTGGTGAGCTTGGAGCCACGAAGCACGCCGAACTGTCCCTTTGCCTGTAACAGGAAAAAACCAAAGTGTTCAGAGAACGCAGAACCCCTTCCAACGCATTGCAACGCGGGACTTGGCGAGATGAATCTCTATCAGTGCATCCCACGTTCCTTAGTCCTCCCCCTTCGACTCGTGATTCACTTCTAGTGTTGCTGTTTTTTTTTCTAACCCAGGAGCGACGCACGCTCGATCTCTCCTTTTTCCAGCATCCACTGTCCCAGGCTTTCATGACGACGCTTCCGAGACGTCGATAACTGGCAATCACGCCTGGTCAAAAACTCTTCACCTTCCTGTCTAGTCAGCCTCGCCCTCAATCTCTTCGCTCAGCGACGTTCTGTAAGGTACATTTTCAAATTTCTCATTTTGAATGAGCACAGTTTCTTACGCAGAGCTGCAGTGATCAAGTGTCTCCGTCTGTTCGCTCTTGCCTCCTTTCCACAGCGCTTGGAGACATGGCAGGTTCTGGTGCGGAAGACGAATTTGGCTTCCGACTTCTCCAGTCACGAAACATGTCCATTTCCACTTCTGCAGAAAGCGATGACAGCAGCCAACCTGACTCGTCTCTCTCAACATTGCGACGCTTCCCTAACCCCTTCTCAGCAGCTGCTTCGGCATTTGGAGTAAGCATTCGTACGCTCAAGATGATTTTAGACTGGTGCTGATACAATCCAGGCAATATTCCAGCCCCCAGGCAGAACCTCTCCCTCCATGGACCAACACTTCCTTAGTGACGCCCCTCGCCTTGGAAGTCAACCTGTGGGTATCTGTTCTCAAGATGCCAGCTTTCCGTCCCGTTCACACGAGTTCCAAAGAGAGACTGCGTTGCTCCTCAACACAATTGAGATGGCGGATGAGCAAAGAGCAGAAAAAACCCGCGGATACTTTCAGCTGATGCAAGGTCTTCCGGAAAGTGCCTCTAATGGTCACCGTGCTGCCCAGATAGAAGAAACCAAGACGACTCCGCTGTTTTCCAATCACGTTCAGAAGGTTCTGAGGAGTCGTATCACGGGTGCCGGTGCACCCAATGACGCTCCTTTCCCTCAGTATGGCCTTCTAGGCATACGTGAGCAGACCTACAATTCCTATTTGCCAGATGCAACCGAGACTTTGTCACCTGATGACAATTTCATCTTTGCCAACATGAATGCGCCCTGGTCCTCCTTTATCTGCGGCTCACAAGGAGCTGGCAAGAGTCACTCGCTCTCTTGCCTGTTGGAGAACTCACTGTTGGCTTCATCCCCAGCAGGAGAGAATCCAAATCCTCTTGCTGGACTCGTCTTTCACTATGACAAGTTCACAAGTAGTGAGAGCACGCAGTTCTGCGAGGCGGCATATTTGTGCTCGTCGGGAATTCCTGTGCGGGTTCTTGTCTCCCCGAGCAACATCCATGCGATGCACAAGCTCTACAGAAACCTTCCCGGAATGCCTAGAGATGCTCCACGTCCGGAAGTCATCCCACTCTTTTTCCAAGAAAACCAACTCAATGTCACACGCTTGATGACGTTGATGGCTGTCGACGACAAGGTCAAGGTGCCACTGTACATGGAAGTCCTTTTCAAGGTACTCCGTGATATGACAGCTGAAAAAAAGGGCGCTGGAGGCGTGGATTACCTCGACTTTAAGGCCCGATTGTCCAGAAAGGGATTCAATTCCGCACAAAACGGACCGCTCAGACTACGTCTAGAAGTGCTCGAGTCTTTCCTTGCACACAAAGACCAGCCTGCGGAATCCGAAGCCCGCCTGAGGGACATGTTCAAGTCTGCTCAAGGGAGCCTCACCATCGTCGATTTGAGTTGCCCTTTCGTTAGCGAGAACGATGCTTGTGCGCTCTTCACGATTTGCCTCTCAATTTTCATGGAGAACCGCGCTGACTGCGGTCGTGTCATCGCGCTCGATGAAGCTCACAAGGTGGGTCATGACTCCTCTCTTTCACGTCTACTAACTATCTGTGCCCTTTATAGTTCCTGACAAGGTCGGGAGAGGCTGAAAAGCTCACGGATGAGTTGACATCGATTGTTCGTCAACAACGCCACCTCGCTTCACGCATTATTGTGTCGACACAGGAACCGACACTCGCGCCCCGACTCATTGATCTCTGCAACGTCTGCATCGTTCACCGATTCAGTTCACCTGCGTGGTTTGAAATGCTACGAGACCATCTTGCTGGTGCCAGCCGCCACAAGAGGTGCGACAATGCAGAGTTGTTCGAGACGATAGTTGGCTTAGAGACCGGAGAAGCGCTAATATTCTGTCCTGCGGCTTTGTTTGATGTATACAATGGCAATGTGCACATGTTGAAAGACGCATTCATCAGAGCCCGCATCAGAAACCGCGTGACCGCTGATGGTGGAAAGAGCATCTTAGCTTCTGACGAGATGCAGACTGATGAACGTACGGAGATCCTGACCAAGGAACTAATTCGACCGTTTGCGGAGCCGATGCCGATGGTAGCTTGGGGCAAACAGTCTGTCAACCAGCCAGCCAGGAAGTTAAGTAAAGCAGAACGTCGCGTGGTCATGGCTGGACGCGTGACGAAGAGCCAAACTGGCCTGTCTCAGTCTAACAATTTAAGAAAAGGTCTGACATATGCGCAAGCACAAGGCTGGCAGCAAGAGGGGTTACCAGTTCCAACAGCACCTGTTGGACACAACCCAGTGCAAGGACCGACTCGAGATCCACCACTACATTCTGTCCAGGGTACACTGGAGAGCCTAGGGCAAGGTCCACTGTCCGGTAGACCACTCCCTACTGATGTAGGTGACGTTTTTGCCAGTGCTCCTTCTTTTGTTCCATTGGATACAGCATTTGAGTCCAGCACGGATGCCAGTCGACATAACCTCAGGTCCCACTTATGCAACACAGCCTCAGAATTTCTCCACCGAAATCCCGCGTCGATCAAATTCGAAGATGTACGGAGTGAAGCAGCGCGGTGTGCAGGTTTGCATGAGAAGTTTTTTGCAGACACTAAATGGAAGACCTGGTCTAGAAGAGTAATCAATGAGAGGGTGGTAAGTGGGGAATTGTATCTGTCGAAGATGGCTTCCGGTCGCTGACTTGAGCTGTTAGATGGAGCATGTCCAGACACGTGGGATACCAATGCCAATACGCTACTAGACCTTTCTGTTGAGTGTCGTCGAACCCAGGTCCTCGAATCTGCTTGGCAGGATCACGGCTACTATCACGCGACCAGTCTTCGGACTCAGCACGGGTGAAGCAATGCAACCAAAAAGTACTTGTGCGTACATACACAGGGGATGGTCTATTACGAAAAGAAGATGCGGGAACAGGACTCTGGCGCGGGGGAGCAAGCGGGATCAAGGATGGACAAGACTCGATATTGGTATCTTGTCCTACATCTTCAGAGATGGGCCGTGCTGGCTATGAATAGCATTCTCATCGCTGCAATTTTGCCATTGCGGCTGGCTTCATCGATGCCTATCTCGGATACAGAAAGTACATGGTACACGACATGTACTTGCTTAGCTCATCAATAGCAACCACATAATGTCAACGAAACTTCAAGCTTGAGATGAAGACTCTGGGGCTCGGAATGTGTGAAGTTTGCTTCATGGGTAGCCACCTTGATACAGACACAAGGCTGGTTTGGTTCAGGAGAACATGCCGACGGGAAGGGACAGCGATCACGTGTGATGATCGATCCAAGATGCGTTTATCCTCGAATGATACTATCCCACGGGCAGAAGTGACTGTATGCTTCTCCCTCTCCCATTTTCTTCTGTTTTCCTTGTGGGACCGGTTTGCGTTTGCACGGTGCCCCCTTGGAGCCTTGCAGCGGTACGAGTAGGATATCAGAGCGCCTAGTCTCGTTACCCCCTTGTCGTCTCCATACCAACCGACCCCTGACAGATTGGGGGGGAATAGGGGGGCAAGAAAGTGGTAAGGGTGACACAGCAGACCACACGCCACCACACGCACCTCCACATCACATCACATCACATCAAAATATTGATATCATATCGCGCCAACGGCATCACGGTAACGACTCCGCGATAACGCCTCAACAGACCAGACCTATCCTATCGACCATTCCGACAGACGAGAACGAGACGGAATGGACGGACCGTTGACAAGCTCAACTACTACTATTACCACTCGGTACCCGGACTCGGTCCTCCATCGATTATGATTTGCATTGTTGCGCCGTGTAACCCCAGGCGCGGGATGAGATGGGATGGGATGGGATGGACATGGTCTGATCGCACCCACGGCGCAATTTAAAACAAATCAAATGGCCGGCCTGTCCGTGCGTTTCACGGAAATTTCCTCCCACAGCCCCCCCTTGTCGTTTTCATTTTGAACCAAAAAGGAAAAAAGCTTGATTACCGAGTACTGGCACTGGCACTGGCACTGGCACTGGCACTGGCTGACTGGGTGAGTGGGTGGGTAGATACCTTAGGTAACTAGGTATTCGTAGGTAGGGGCTGGGATGGGATAGGGGGTAGGCGTCGCTGGGAGTCATGCCACGAGCCAGGCTTGCAGAGGTGGCCTTGTCTGCAATCTTGTTTCCTCTGGCCGACGATCTCCATTTGGCGAACAGGACGTTGTTTGTTATTCAGGGAGCGAGGAGAGGATAGGATAGGGAAAGGTTCACTACACAAAGTGCGAATTTGGGCACAAAAGAAGTGTTTCATGGAGTTGAATGAACCACACTGTACCGAGTCCTCCACGCACTAGTACTTTTCGCTTCAATGATTACAAGGCAGAAGATCCTCAAAAACGCAAAGCGCTGCTCATTATATAGGGCACACCTCTCACAAAGTATATATCTTCTGTCGTAACCGCACCTCTTTCATTGGTATCAAAATGCAAATCCCCAATCCAGAACAATGCCGTAATTAAAAGATTATGATGCGTACAACATGGTCATACACAGGGGGTTTTAAGATGTTTTGGGGTGCAGCTTGCCCTTCTTCTTGAGCTTGCTGTACACAATCCCGTTGCCATCAGCATATTCGGCGGGCACCTTTGGCCAATCGTCCACGCCATCGAGCATAGCCACGGCCATGCCGCCGGCCACGTGTGTTTGGACGTGACAATGGAAGAGAAAGGCGCCGGGGTTCGTGACTTGATAGCGCAGCACCATCCAGGTGCTGTTGACTTCGTTGGGGGTGGTAGTGTACTAAAGCACAGACGTCAGTTGGAGCAAGCACGTTGGAGTTCGGAAAAGAACTTACCCCATCCCGAAGAGGTGGGTTTGCAAAGTTGAATGTGCCAGCCGGCAGAGCAGCGGCGGCTTCAGAGACAGTATTCCAGGTCCAGTTTCCGATTCCTTTGCCGAGAACGTAGGCCTTGTTGGAGTGCTTATGCATCGGGTGAGGTTGCGCAAGAGGACCCTGCGTTTTGATAACCAAGTCGACCCATTGACCACTGTTGGTCTTGAGGATGAGATCGCTGGATTCGACGTTGGAGGGATCTTCAAAGAGAAGGGGAGTCTGGTCTTCCAGCTCTGGGGCAAAGGCGTTGACGCCACTGAGAGTCCATTGATAAGCGCCGGCCGGTTGCCCAAGTTTCTTGATATTCATCTGGTATGTAACGTCCGCATCCGGAGCTGGTGGCGAGGGGGGATAAGGAGACGCAAGGTTGTCGTTGAAGGTCACGAGGGTGGTCAAGTTGACCCCGGCAAAGTTCATGGTAGCAAGAGCGTTGGGATCTTCGGACGCGGGTCCATATGAGCCTTTATAGTTCAGAACAGCGAAGCCGCTGATGACTTGGTTGAGACCGTTGTTGGCCACTCGGATGGAGTACTGGGCCGGAGCCTGATTGAGCTCGATGAGCACAGAGTATCGGTCTCCATTATTGACGACGACTTGATCCACGAGAGTTGGGGTCACATAGCCGCCATCCACAGCATACACCCACATCCTGTGTCCGTCGATGGTGAACTTGAGCAGCTCGTATCCGCCCGGGTTGATGAAGGTCAAGGCCGCAAAGCCCTTGGCAGGATCGACGTCAATTGTAGCCATAGGTCCAGTGGATGGAGTGCATGTGAAGTAAGCATCAGACGGAAGAGTATCAATGTGGAAGGTAAAGTTGCCCTGAGTAGCTGGGAGATTGGGAGGTAAGCAGCCTTTGTCGGTGATTTGCGAAGGGCTGACTGAAGCCAAGAGAGCCGTGACTTTGGGGTTTGTGTAGGCAGTCAACTCATCGCGGCTAAGGCAGTACTGTGAGCCCATACCATTGATGATGATCGAGTCAGAGCAAGCAAAATCAATGTTGGCATTCACTTCCTGCTCGTGGAGTTCCTGGGAGGTGTATCTGTTGTAATCGGAGATGAAGATCGGCTGCAGCTCATCGTCCGCCGCTGACATTAGCTTGATGTAGGCGGGATCGTTGTTGATCAGGGCGAATGGCTTATCATCTTCAGATGCTGGAGAAATAATGATGGCACCATACAGCCCATCCATCATCTGCGAGCGAGAGTGTGAGTGATAGAAGTATACTCCTGGTGCATCGGCGGTCCACTTGTACAAGAACGATGTGCCTGGTTCGATTGCAAGCTGTGACAGACCTGGGACGCCATCTGACCATGGAGTGCCTTGCTGAACAATGCCGTGGAAATGGATCGTAGTTGGGTCGGGTAGTTCATTGTGAACCAGGAATTCCACGGATTGGCCGACCTTCATCTTCAACGGGGGTCCTGGGAAGGTGCCATTTGTAAGAACCATCTTCTTGGGTGTCCCTCCAATGGGTGAATAGTCTTCCCACGTGAGGGTGACTTCGAAATAGACGGTGTCGGACCGCGCATTAAGTGACCTCGATGTCGAAGGGGCAGCGGTACTGAGAAAAGCGAGCGACAGGAAGGAGAGCACGGCTACTAACCGTGGAAAAGCCATTGTGGCAACGAAAGGCAATGGAAGCAAAGGAAGCAAAGGAAACGATTGAATAGACAATGAGGGAAAGTCCCTTGTAGAGGAACGGGCTTTAGAATGGAGTGGACAACAACAACACAATGGGAAACATTTGGACGAAAGAGCGAGGTTGGGAAGAGTATAATATAAAGCATGGATCGATTGAGTTCACCTTCTTAGCCCAGTCCGTGGATGGCCGCAGCTCCCTAGATGGATCACAGGCTCGTGATAGGAAGCCGGGGGATTAACGACACCATGAAGGGCTGGAAGCAGTGACCAGCCTCGATGGTGAAGGCCTGTTGTCTCTTCATCCATTAGCGTCTTAGCAGTGGCATTGATTCTGGGGCTGACCAGGGTACACAGGTTACCTGCAGGGCATTGGCACACCACCTCAGCCTGCCTTACCGATTTTCGGCATCGCGTGGCTTGCTAGCATGTCAGTTGAAACGAGCGCCCCAGATCTAGACAAGCCGCGAACGATACCGCCTCTGCAGCCAGTTGAGGCTGCCACCTGTCGATTTGCGCCCGAATGTGGCGGCCCGGAGCAGTCAGCACTGTGACTCGAGCGCGAGGCTCGGCGTAATAACCTGGATGGATTTTTGAGTGATAGGACGAGTCACTTTGAAGAACAGAGCACATCATCGTTTGATGATTAGGGACAAACTGTCAATGCGCGACAGCTGACTCGGGGTGCAGCAGCAGCCAAGAAAGCAGCTGAAGGTTGGCAGGTTGGATGGAAGTGCGCAGGAGCGGAGGGTGGAGGCTAGTTGAGGCTGAGGGTTCCTCCCAAGCACCGCTAGGCATGGAACGAACCAAAGGTCTGGATGAACGCCATGATAACTGGCCAGGCCATCTCACGCAGGGCCTCGCCAAGAACCGCCCGCCACTCTTGGAATCCGGGCCCTCATGTCCGCGGCGATGGCTGGGACTCATGTCACTCATCATGCTGAGATTCAGAGTTCAGTCTTCATTTCTCACGAGGCGACGACGTCGGCCGGGTTGAGTCTTGGCTCTACTAAGGTGAGCTGGGCGGAGCGGTGGTTCCTCGAGACAGTGGGAGTTCAATCAGCGGCAGGCACTTGACAGCTGACCACGTCCCACCTCTTGTCGCAGTCTTTGTATACGAGTCTCACACCTGATCTTGCTCCTGAGTGGTGGTATTTTGCTAGGTAGATTGCCCCAAGTGGTCTTGGATCTCGGCAGTCGACAAGCCCAACGTCGGTGGCACCCAGATCCGCCTGGGTCGAGGCAAGCTTGGAAATCAGATTGGGAACGGTCGAGATGTGACGGCGCGAGCCCGAGTACCGAGACTGTTTCGATAGCTCTGGATTCAACTCTCGTTTCGGTTGCTGATCCTCTCATAGATGGACATATGACAACATGGCAGAAGGCAAAAAGGTGGGATGATGCGAAAGGCCGCGGGCGCAGAGAGGAAAGTGAGGGTGGAATGAGGGTGGAGTTTTCTGCTTGTCCCTTTTTGCCAAGCCATTGGCGCGAGATTTGACTTCTCTTGTCGCGCCTGTGAATAGCAACAGGCAAATTCCTCCTCGACACCTCCCAATGGCCGCGGCCGCCCTGCCACCCTTCTCGCCAACAAGTCCTGCTCCAATGCAGGTACATACTTAGTACGAGGACACAGCCTGCGATGCTTCTAATTCCGTCCCCCTCCGCCGAGCGAGTCCGGTTCCGGAACAAGCAGCAAGCCTATCGACGGTCCAGATAGCCAGATCTACGATTATCTCCAAGTACGCTGGACAGTGCCTTCGGGGTAAAATATGTGGAGTGTCTGTCCACAATGTCTCTTTGTGGGCTTCAAATCCTCCTTCTACGCTCTTTCAGCTCACCACCCACAGTCCTACGGACTTCAGTTCCGCAGGCGACGGCAAAATAGCCACGCTGCATCAACTGCGGCCGGAAGCGGATGGAGGTCTGACTTTATGTCCTTGGCGAGGTTCTGTTTATACGAAGTTTCGAACAGTCACGGGCGAATCAGTTGCTGATACCAAGACCGAACGAGATTCCAAGTCTTTCTGCGGTGACATTGGACTTGGTGGGAGCCAATATGCCTCTGCATACCAGCAACCCGAGCCCCAGACTCAGACAAGCTGCTCGGACGCGCCAAGAGGCTCTAGATGGTCATTAATAGCATCAACAGCCGAGCTGACTTGTTGCGATTGCAGCATGACTTTGCAGCTCTGTCTTCAGCAAGGCCTACGGTCTTTGAATCAGGTTCTGGAAACAGACTTATCGATGTCACGAGTCACGAGGCCTATTGATTGTGCGTGATGGCCGACAAAGTGGCTGGCAAGGATTGGCGGTCTTCGCCAGGATGCGGAAGCTGTGGAAGCTGTGGAAGCTGCTTCTCTCCAGCCTTCTCTCCGCCATCCTACATCATCGTCACGGCATAATGTGGAATTTTATATTCCCGTGCGGCCATGATGACCATGCTCAGGGATCGTCTGGATCCGCCAAACTAGCCCAAAGTCACTGAGAACCTTATACTTTGTCCTGTTCGAAGCGGTGAGCTTTCAGTTCCTACGCCGCCGAGACCCATGTCCAGTGTTGGCTTGTCTATGGCTCAATTATCAGTCATGTGCATTTCCTGCAACAGACACAGCCAGCCAAACTGCGACTGGCTTGCCAATGCTTTTCACTACCCACTTCCTACTCAAAGTACTTCCGCACTAAGAAACGCCTTTGAGTTCGAATTGCACACAGCCATCGCTTTGGAGGTAGCTCGAAACGTACATCTTGAAAACAGAGAACAGACAAACCGCCAGCCTGACCTCAAAGTTGTGTCGGCAAAAGTCATGGTCTCGTAATGAACGATGCTAGCTCCATTCTGTCTTGGGAATTTTGAGTTTCTTGGAGCTGTCAAATAGGGTGAAAGATACTATTGAGCTGCAGAGCATTGATCCTGTGGACAAGCTAGTTGCGTTGTTCCCACTACTGGTAAGTCCGAGAAGGCAGCAGTCATGCATGAAGGGATTCCTCTCTGTTTGGTACATGACGAGTCGCGAGTGCCTGGCTGACCCAACTCACCAACGATTGGCGAGCTCTTACTGAAGATTCCTAAAACGCGGTGCTCGGACCATTTGGTTGACGTCCGACAATCCGTCTTCCTCGATTCTGAGCCGAGACGACTCACGCGTGTCACGATACTCCGTTGACGGCCAACATCCCGAACGCGTGGTAAGGGCGCTTTGTGGCTACTTGGACGAAGAGCCGCCGTGCTGCGATCGCCCCGATTCCATACAAGTTGAGGGATGGTGACATGTTGAGAATGAGGGCGACCACTCCAACTCTTCTGCACAAGGAGCAGGGAAAACGTGCTTGCCTGGGTCGATGACAATTTTGGAAGACGTGGACGTCTCGATAGCAAAAGACCTCAGTTTGGAACCACAAGCCCAATCAATATAAGTGGTTCACATTGATGTTATCAACTTTTGTTCTCACTTCGGAAACCCCCTGAAAGACCCGCCCATGTTCAAGTAGCCTCGTCGCCTCACCCATGCATTTTGGAAGAATCGTACAACACGGCCAACCCATCCAAACCCCCACGAGCGCCGTCAAAATTGGTCTCGTGCCCGACCTATTTGAGTTCCACCTTATCGTCGTCGCCCACGACGATCTCGACCGACCGACCCCCCTCATCGAGACTCCTGCGTCCGGCTTCCAGGATGGCCGTGGTGAGGACGGTGTTCCGCAGCGTGGGCAAGCCTCTCCTGTCCAGCTGGGCGAGGGAGACTCTGCCCTCGTTGACGGCGGTGACGGCGTCGATGAACTTTTCGAAGCTCACGTAGCCGTAGCCGCCCTGGCCGTTGAAGTGGCCCTCCTCGTCGGGCGCGTACCGCATGTAGAAGGGGTTGTACCACTTGAGGGCGCTGCCGGAGCGGTCGGCCTCGTCGACCACGTCGTACCCGCGCTTCGCCTGGTTGACGTGGATCTCGCCGCGGGAGGCGACGTAGTGGAAGTGCTGCTGCGAGTGGACGCCGGCGTTCATGGGCGCGGTCCAGCTCGCCGTGTAGATGCCCGTGGCCCGCTTGCCGTCGCCGCCGCCGCCGCCGCCGGGACGCGCCCAGTCGACCAGCAGCGTGATGGTGTCCTCGGTGCCCGGGCCGCAGCCCACGCCCTCCGCGATGCCGAGACTGGCGCTGGCGCGCACCGTCGAGGGCCGCCACCCGGCGTCGCGCACCATCCACTCGCAGATGTCCACGTGGTGCGAGTTGAGGTAGTACGAGATGTCCGACTCGCGGCCGGCCCAGGCCTTGAACGTCTCGAGCTGCGACTTGGGCTGCGACATGTAGCTGTAGAAGTAGTTGAAGTCGCCCAGGGTCCGGGCCCGGAACTGGGCGTCCGCGTACGCCGGGTCGAACCGCTTGTGGTGCTCGACGTACACAAACACCCCGTGTTTCTCGGCCAGCGCCAGCAGGTCCAGGTGGTGCGACAGCAGCTTGGTCGCCGGCTTGGTGATCAGGACGTGGTGCCCGCGCTCGATCGCGTACTTGGCAATCTCGTGGTGCGTCGAGTCCGGCGTGAAAACGGTCACGGCGGAACCCGCGGGCAGGGCGTCGATGGCCGTCTTGAAGGCGTTGGGGTCCGATTGGTCGTCGGCGGGGAACGACGTGAACGAGACGTCGAGCCCGTTGTACGCTTCGGCGATGTTCTTCTGGAGATGCGCGCGGATGGCTGGGAACTTCTTGCCGGAGACGCCGACCATGGAGAGGTCGGCGACCTTCCCACGACGCCGGAGGTCGAAGACTGGAAGAAAATACATCCTCATGGTCAGATATGGAATCCACGATTCATTCAGCTGGGTGTTGGGGTATAGTCTCGTCTCCTTGTCCACGCCGCATTCATTTTGCGAGCACAGAGAGAGTTGCATCCTATCCGATCCCTCTCCCTTTCCAAGCCTACCCGAGCTCGGGCATGCATACACAACACAGATCCGACACACTGATGTGATGGATGTGATGGATGGGGATGGGTGACCACTTACGCGTCAGTCCAACAACGCCCACTTTCTTGTCTGAGGTGGACGCCGCCCCCGAGACGAAGCCGGTCGTATACTCGCCCGTGCCGACCATCAACACTGCCGGCGGCGCCATCCTGCTAGCTTGTCGCCGCTTGAGACTTTGAGAACGACGAGAAAGAGAGTCTTGGTCCAGTCCACCAGGCCGTACTCTCCAGGGATTTTAAAGCTGCTTTAATGAGCACAGGCGGGAAACCCTTCAGTTTCCTCTGGCCTTCTCGAGCGTCGTCTTCGATTCCACCCACGATGACTGACGATGATGTAGGCGACGAACTTCGAGAAAAACTCGCAACAACGACAAAAAACTGACTCACTTGTAAATCACTTTAACCCGTCCCATGATATGCTGCGGGAAAGAACGCCGTGACGCTGTTGGGCGACTCCAATTGCCCATGTAACGTGTCTGCCCAACGGCTAATTTACCTGTCGACTCAACTCATTTTATCCATCCACTCCACACGAACGTGGGGAGAGAAGAGAGAGCGAGGGAGAAAGTGCCAGGCGCACGGCCGTCATTGATTCGCCCTCGAATTGCCGTTCTCGACTGCGACTGCGGGCAAGCGGCTTTTGGCTGTCTTGGCCCGCGAAACGGCAATTGACGCCGGAATTTGCGCCGATTGAGTATATTGCCAACAGTTTCCCCATGGGCCATGGCCAGCCATTAGACGTCTTTACCCCAAAAGCACGTGAAAGGAAAGTTTCGAGTTTCACAGGAGAGGAGAGAGAAGGGAAGTCTGGCGATTATCTTGGATCGCATGATCTGGAGAAACGATGGAAACTAATTGCCTTGATGGTATCTAGATCCCGAAAGAGTCTGACTACGCTGTCTTATGCAAAGGCGATGTCCAGCTAGTCCACCTTCCCAGTTCAGACTCTCTTACTCCCCCACCGCGGCTTTGATGATGGTCGATATCAGCAGACTGGCCTCCTCTGCTTCCTGCAATCTATAATATACCGCGTCGGAGGCATCGGTGGCCGAGGTACGAAGAGGGCAGGTGGATGCATCGCACGACCAAGGACAACCCTCCATCAACGAGCCGTTTCTGTGAGGAAACCGTCCATACCGAAAGAGTAGCATACTGACCGAGCTACCTAGAAGAGAAGAATGGCCCGCAGGTACTTACGGGGTACCTCGTATATGCAGCATTTCAAGCATGGCGGCAAGTAGCCGCGATGCTCGCCCGGGCCAGCCTTGCTGCCACGCGCACTCCGCGGTCGTAGAGTATATGTTCCCCAGAATCCCATCAGTCAGTCTATGTGTTCGGCCCCCTGATCATGTGGCCAGGGAGGTAGCAGTGCATTAGCGTCGAACTCATCCTCCTCCGCAATGAACTCTGCGAGACATGCCAATGTTGATGTGGCTTCCCAGTGGCCCTTGCGACTATGCTGCCATTAGAATTGGAAAATGCGAACTGCCAATCAAGGGACCGATTATATCTCACCAAAGCATCCTGCCGGGTTCGGAAGACAGGTTGAAGCCAAACGTCTGCTTGTGTGGTTCCTGAGTATGGCGAGCCGCCATCACCTCGGCTGATGCCCACGGATCTCGCGACCCTTCCCAGCCGCGTCGTCGGGCGATTTCCAGGAGAATGTTGTGCTGAAACCGGGGCGAGTACAGGTAAGCAGACATGGCCTGGTGGAGCTCGTCGTAAGTAGTAAGACCCAAATCCTTCGACGTGTCCACTGCGGCATTAAGTAACCAATCCTCCAGTTCGTCGTCCTCCGAGGCTGCGAGGATGCAGGTAACAATGACCCATAGCTTCATCTGGTTATGGGCTTGACTGCCCCAGGAGCCGCCATTACTGTCCAGAATCTTCCAGACTCTCGACGCGTTGACTTTACCAGAACGCCAGCTCATCTGCGTGGAGACGAAGCTCATGACAATGATGAGAGAGAGTCTGACGCATTCCTCCCGCGCCCGCGAAGGTGACTTGTTCTCGCTTTCAAAATTGGGAATAGTGACGGAGAGTAATAAGTCATGTAGCATTGCTTGCCCCTTGCTACAGATCCACTCTGAGTCTTCCACTGTCCGGATCCGGGTTTGCAGAGCATGGCGGCCAACATCAATCCACGGTATCAGACTGCAGAGGATTAGGTTCATCTCGAACCGGAAGATATCATTTTGATTTGGGTCCAGGAATCCACGTCCCAAGCAGCATTGCGGGACATTGGCACTCAGCGATTGTGAAATATGCTGGCGCCTTTGGGAACCCAGCGGAGTGGCATCCCAGTCGCGCACGAGCAGTGGTTTTCTCCCCATCTCAACAGCCAAGAAAATGTCGTTATATACAATGGTCTCTTTGACAAAGGCATCGAGCGGCAGCCTTGGATCTAGCGAATTGATGAGGTTACCTGCTGCCCGTAGATGTGTACGAGCAGATTCATGATCGTCGAGGCACCATTCACACGCGCCGAGATAGAAGATGTCGAGGATGACTTGTTTGTCGAGAATCAAGTCGGGAAATAGCTGCAGATGGCGGCGGATGTGCGGTATGGCCCTCGTCATTAGATTTCGCGCAGTGTGATGGTGACTGATGGTCTTCTTGGACACCTCTTCCATGCGAGCAGCAGTTGCGGTCAGTAGTGAGAGCATATGCATTTTGTCAGAGAGGCAGCCTTGCACGACCTCTTTGATGGCTGGGACACTCTCTAGGTGGCTCGTGTCCGACATATCCGTTCGAGCGCGATCCGTAGTCCGTGGTGTCGAGAACGAGATGAAGTATTGCAAGATAGACTGTACCTCCGCGTCCAACCTGATCGAGGATGCATTGAATGGATCGACACAATCACCAGGTCGAAGGTTAGCCCGGGGGACCTCTACAGGTGTCGAGCTGGAGCTCTGTGGTTTTGATACGACATTTGGAATAGCACCAGGTCTTGCTGAATCTGCTTCTCTGCTGCTCGGGTGCAATGTCTGAGGCAGAATGCCGTCGGATCCGGTCCTACCCACGATCGGTCTTGCATTGGGAGAATCACTCAGCCCTTCTCGTTGTGATCTGTGCAAACGATTCTGTCTCCTCCATTGCTGCACATGTCTCCCGATGGCAGAAGATCGGTCCTCTTTGCTATTAGACAGGCTTGCGTCCAACCCCGACTTGTTCACGAACAAGAATTTGCTCGATTGTCCTCTTTCAGTCATTTCCTCCTTCTCAGCGACGATATTTCCTTCCCAAAATATCGGGTTTCACTGCTGGGACTGTCGGACTGTCCACACCTCGTTGGTGCCATGCTACTGGAGTTCCTTCGTAGATATCTGTTCCGCTGGAAGTCAGGTTTTAGTAGAGCGGACTTCTGACAATTATATCTCCAGGATTGGAGACCTGCATCGTCACGCCAGGAGCAGGGAAGAGACAAGTGCCGCAGCCTTGGACACTAAATGCTGTAAAATGCTTACGGACAGATTGAGCGCAATTGCCAACCTCCGAAGCCAGAACACTTCGCATGGTTAACAGACTTGCTGGGCAGGAACTGTTCGGTCCCTATTAATCTCGCTAATCCTCATACTCTGAGCTGGGAAGATCTGCAGAATGACGTATTGCCGGCATGAGGGGTCGCCAGGGGTGATGCCTCCAGCTCGGGAGATGTCGTGCATTTCCCAGAAATTCGATCAGGCCAGTTTCATCAGTGCCGACATTGGTTTTTGTGAGATCTCAACAGGGGATTATCTCGCAGCATTCAACAGTTCTGTTCTGGGAGAACGAACGTTAATGGAAGGTCAAGGGTCCCAAATGCGGCAAACCCCCATGGGTGATCTTCAGGCACCAGTGGCACCGAATTACTTGCGGGTGCTCCGCAATATCCTTATCCTCAGAACTGTTTAACTCGTGTTTGGGCGCCCTTCCCGGCTAGGGGCCGTGCTGAGTCTGGTGCCTGGACCCGTTCTTCTTTGGGTCTTATTGCAGTTAATACGGTGAACTCTCTGAGAAACGTGGAGCTCGTCCTTGAGGATGACCACCGTCAGCGGTCGGTGCTTGAAATACCATACGGGCAGCTGGTTGAGTGGGCTGCGGCGTATATCAGCTCGATGTCACACCCACTATCTTATCATGTTATACGCGTGGGATTCTTGACCCGCCTTGATCGAGCTTGGCAAGGCTTCATTTATTTCACCATGTCGCTAAGAGCAAAGGGGGCAGTAATCCCGGCTTACCTCAAAATATGCTTAGACATTGCAAAGCAAAGCTTGAGCGCTTTTCGGCACATTGCCCGAGTCGGAGAAAGATCTCGATCCAAGAAGGATCCTTTTTGATACCGACCGATATGCCTGTGAACCATCCAACCGAATAGAATCGTCAAGAAGGGGCGTTGTCGGTAGGTATTCGCGTCGACGTCAAAAAAAGAAATCCAGCAGGTCCGCTGCTGCCTCGCAGTGGAGGGGATTTATTTCAGGAATGCTCGGTCGGGAAGGCCCTAATCTTGTCGACCATTACGTAAAGGAGTTGGGTCTGGCTAGGACGGCGGCTAGGGACTCCTCAGCCTTGCATTTGCCATTCGGCTTGCATAAGCTTGAGTCCAAAGGTATCATAATGCATGTCGGGCCAACAGGAGTTCAGCGCGGTACCCATAGCGGTAGCCCCCAAGCATAGTAAAGGGAGAGGCCTCGGTTATTTGACTGTCAGTCCTTCTCAATGGCAACTGCTCGATTCGCCCGTAAGATGCATGACTGGCGTGTGGCTTATAGTCGGCCTTCCGGCAGATGGAGAATAGAGCGCGTCTATAAGGGAGGAATAGCGGATTGAATCAGTGGCCGCAGCCAATGGTAGGTGTAGACTCAATGCGCCCTGCTGACCACTGGTATGGGAAGAACGTTGTAGGTGGGCCTCTGGACCTCAATATCAATTTGCTGTGGACTTTCAGGGTTCCGACTTTGCATTCTGCCGCTTCTAGGAGAATGCTCTCTGCACTTCTGAGAGAATTACATCATGTCCTTTCCCTCTTGCAGTCCAGAGATGTGTTCCTTTTAGACTTGAGTGGTAGCTTCGCAGTCTCCAATTAGATCGGGAGACCTCTTTCTCCCCCCCGATTTTTCTGGCAGAAAGGGTATCAGGCACGAAGATGGCGATCGGCAGACCTCGCATACCTGGCACCGACGCAGAGAGGGCAGAGGCACGGAGGAACAAAGTCCGTGCGTAAGTGTTTCGTAGGCGTTTCTGGTGTTGTGAGTACACACTTATACTGACGGTGCATTGTGTCAAGCAATGTCCAAGCCTTTAGGAGGCGCCAGAAAGAAAAGCAACTCGCAGAGCAGACGATCCGGACGCAGGCCAGTGAAGGTGTGCTTCCAACACGTCAGACCCTCGCACGCCAGCAGCCCACAATCGCCATACTCCCTCAAAGTTGTCCACGAGCATTCGAACCTTCTCCGTTATCTCCGGATGATCCTGAATTCTGGCTATGGGCTATACCCTCAGAAATGGGTGCAAGGCTCGTGGGCTCGACATACCACGTTGCATTCGTGCAGGCTCTCAAGAACAAATTCGTGAGACCTCAAACAGTGCGCGAACGAACCAAGAACAAGGCTGAACAACAACTGTCAATATGTTGTTCGACGTGGATCACAACAGCAAGCCTCGAAATCGACAAACCTGAAACCAAAGTCTTGATGGAGGCTCTATTGGCTGCCTCGCTGGCCAAAGTTGGAAAAGACCGCAATGAACCAGAGATGGTCCTTCAAGGAGCCTATATGCAAACCCGTGCATTGCAGAGATTGCGGTACTCGCTGAAAAGGTACCAAGACGGCGACAGAACTATTTCCCCGACAATGTTGTCCTCGATGGCGCTGATCTGTGCCATGTCGGAGCTGATAACCAACAAGTCTTGGGACAACTTCAATTGTCACTTGTTGGGGGTGGGGGCTCTCATTTTCCATGGCGGTGCCGAAGTAAGTTTCATCCATTGGTTTCGTCGATGGCTCTTCGATGTCTCCGGCACGGGAGTTCAATCTTCGCAATCTGAAGCTTTGTCCTCTGTGAAAATATCGCCAACATGCTAACCATTTTTCTTCCTGGTCGATAGGGTCTGAATCAGCAGTCGTCTCAAGAACACTTCTACGGCTACCGCGCAATCCAAACACCTTTCTTGTTCATGAGTCGGCAGAAATCGTTCCTGTCCGAGTCACAATGGATCAACTTCCCATGGAAAGGAGAGGTGGAGCTGGCTCAAAGCCCCCTGCACTCGATGCTCGATATTGCCCTCAAGGCGTTACCAGAGATTGTCAAGCAGGAAACACCGAAAGCTTGGAGTCTTCCTTCTCTCAAGGAGAGATATGAAAAGGCGTGCGCGATTGCGACGGAATTGGATGATTGGGAGCGTCAGCTGCGATCACAACACCGTGGTCCTCTACACAGCGAAGTCATTGCCAGCTGGGGAGGTGTGTACGAGCGTCGCCTCGACTTCCACAATACCGAGATTGCCATTGCATTCGCGACATACACGGCCGTCAGGATACATGTTGCAACGCTTGTTGCCGACACCTCAAAAGAGATCATCTCCCGCATGCCCACGACTGACATAGACAGAAGTGCAGCTATGCTTGAGGCATTGCGGTGGGCACGGCTTGCCTGCGAGAGCCTCGAGTACTTCCACACTAGCGAACCCAAAGTTACTGGACGCATCATAACGCTGTGGCCACTTGAAGCCGCGTGGGAGCTCTTTGCGCAGCTGGAAGTGGAAGGTTCTATGGATGTCTCACAAGAGATCGCGTGGTGTCGCTCTGCAGCTGAACGGTACGCAAAACTGGGAATCCCTCCGTTCCAATGGAGGTGAGACCCAGCTAGGGCATGGGGGACAGAGGATGAGATGAGGAACGGTGTCTCCCGAACCTGTTTCCAGAGCTGGTGCCACACCGGTTTCCCCTTTGTTGGCCAACCTTGCCGAGGAAGCGACCGAAGCTGAAACTCCATTCGAGGCAAATCAAGCCCCAGAGCGGCACTGAAGTGATCCAGAGCATCGTAGAGTATCGGAAGCGGAGACCAAGATCTGCCATGATCGAAGCAGACCCGGAGGAACTTCCTTGACAGGTAAACCTGTTCTGAGGCTGCTGAGACCTTTGGGACGTCAAGACCGGGTCGACCGCCACATGTCGAGCACAGCCACGGAGGTGGCGAGTGCCTTGGCACCACGGGAGTGGATCACGTGACCGAAGTGACCAAATCCCTGTGGCTGGTGACCAGGCGGTTGGGGACGTGGCAGGCATTTGCAGCTCATCACATCGCCTGCTGCCTGCTGCCTGCGTTTCCAGCCATCTGAGAAATTCAATTATGGGCCATCCTCAGGGTGCCACGAAAGGGCTGTCTTTCGTGAGCGAATGTGAGCCACTGGTGGCTGCATCCACTGCCATCCCATGCGACCCCCAAGGCCCTCTTCGCCGATCTCCGCAAGACTCCCACCGACCAGTGCGCATCCTCCAATATTGTGGTGGTCCCGGGGCAATAAATGACGGAAGTCAAGAAGAACAAGACCAAAGCCAAGGAGCCCAGAGGAGGAGTTGGACGTTTGACATTCCTTGCCGCCAGAAAAATTGCTGGGCAGGACTTGGTACTGGCTTGGAATTCGCAGTGTCCTTTGCTGCTGCAGGTGGAAGAGCAGGACCGACGGCGTACCAGATCGCCAGAAAGACGGATATATTAGCAGCACTTGGAGAAGACAGGATTCTAGCTTTATACACAGGCACTGCGCACATGTTTGGCTCTACGTTTGAGGAATAGTGCCTAATGCAGGATTGGACCAACAGGCTGATGGCGATCCATCCTCGTATCGGATGCCTTCTCAGGGGGCCACCAGGTGAACCTCGCAAGGTGATGAGAATGCGGACCTCGACTGAACAACATGGATGGGATTTCCAACAACCCACGCTGGTGTTGATTGTCTTGAGCTCTGCTGCTCGGGGCGCCTCCTCAAACACCAATCGCATGTGTCACACTTTGTCAAGTGGCCCAAATCGCGATGTTTGGCTCTGCCCAGAATGTGCCTATCTGCACTGCCTCGTTCTGGGCAACATCAAGACACTCCATCCACCACAATCTCGTCCAATGCTGGAAGTGCCGAGCAGCTGCAAACCATGGCACCCTCTTCAAGGCAGAGTTTTCCTCTGCTCTTATTTGTGATTTGTGAAGTCGCCTCATCATGACCCCGTTGGTGCCTTACATCCTGTACGACACCTCATAAGCCACGTTTCTCCCATTAATACAAGGCTGAGTGCGTGTGTCCGACTTGTTGCCTGCCTGCCACCGAGTCTACGCCAACCGACCTCAGATCTGAGCGGTTCAGCTCAGCCATCGTCGCAATGAAGGGGCCAAATTCCCCTCCGTCCTCACCTCCAAGGATCACAGTTGACACATCGGTAAAAGATCTCATTAAATATCTGCGATTGTGTTTTGTTTCAGAATCTGACCTTTTGGCCTCAGAATCTAGCAGGACAGCCTCGGGCGGAATCATCGACGACTTGGGTAACATCACCAAGTCACCAAAGGGGACCTAGCATGTCCACGCCTCCCCAAACCGCCATAGACGACAGCTCGTACTTGTCTCCCACTTCGCCTGAGCGCAGAGCGCAATATGATGGATCAACTCTCAATTCCAGGTCCGGCTCTGTCGCTTCGGGAGCTACAACGACACGATTCCGATCGAATTCGGGCATATCAGCAGCATCCAATACTACATTCTACTCCAAATCTAGCCTCGAGTTTGACCCCCCAGAAGAAGCCTTACGAGCTGACAAGGGAGACGAGAAGGACTTCAGCGTCCCAAATAATCCCTTTGCCTTCTCCCCGGGTCAACTGAACAAGCTCCTCAATCCAAAATCATTATCCGCCTACAAAGCACTAGGAGGTCTGAAAGGTCTCGAAAGGGGACTGCGGACCAGTATCTCAGCTGGGTTGTCAGTGGACGAAACCCGCCTCGAGGGACAAGTCTCTTACGAAGAGGCAGTTGCTGCTGGATCCGGCAAAGAAGGACTTTCAGATGTCAGCCTAAGCCGCTCAGATTCACGTGGAAGTGTGAGCCTGCGCGAAGTCAAGGGCCAATTTGAAGACCGCCTCCGCGTCTATCGAGACAATCGACTCCCTGAGCGAAAGCCAGACAGTATCCTTGTACTCATCTGGCGAGCATATAACGATAAAATCCTCATCCTGCTCACCATCGCCGCTGTGATCTCTCTAGCCTTAGGGATTTACGAGACTGTGGATGGAGGCTCCGGAGTCGACTGGGTCGAAGGGGTTGCCATTTGTGTTGCAATCCTTATTGTAGTTATTGTTGGTGCCGCCAATGACTGGCAAAAGGAGCGGCAGTTCGTCAAACTGAACAAACGGGTACGTCAATTCCTATGGTTGGCAGTGTCCGAGCCTTTTTCTAACCCTCGCAAACAGAAAGACGATCGAGAAGTCAAAGTCATTCGCTCAGGCAAGTCTATTCAAATTTCAGTGCACGACATCACAGTTGGCGACGTCCTTCATCTCGAGCCTGGCGACGCCGTTCCGGCGGACGGTATCTTCATCTCTGGACATGGCGTCAAATGCGACGAATCGTCAGCAACTGGTGAGTCGGATCAGATGAAAAAGACTCCAGGCGAGGAAGTGTGGCAACGTATTCAGGATGGAACTGCGACCAACAAACTCGATCCTTTCATCATCAGTGGCTCCAAAGTTCTAGAGGGCGTCGGCACCTATCTCGTCACCAGCGTCGGTGTGAACAGCTCCTACGGAAAAATCTTAATGAGCTTGCAGACCGACAATGAGCCGACCCCTCTGCAGGTGAAACTGGGCAGACTGGCAAATTGGATCGGAGGCCTTGGATCTACAGCCGCAGGACTCCTTTTCATCGTCCTTCTGATCAAATTTCTGACTCACCTGTCTGGGGACACACGACCAGGGGCCGAGAAGGCCCAGGAGTTCTTGGACATCCTCATCGTCGCAATTACAGTCATTGTTGTTGCCGTCCCGGAAGGACTGCCCTTGGCAGTGACGCTGGCTCTGGCCTTCGCCACTACTAGAATGTTGAAGGAGAACAATCTCGTTCGAGTTCTTCGTGCCTGTGAGACCATGGGCAACGCCACAACCATCTGTTCGGACAAGACCGGCACCTTGACTCAAAATAAGATGACTGTGGTTGCCGGCACGATCGGAACGAAGGGGAAGTTTGCCTCGTCACGCTCGGCGGAGACAAGTGAAGCTGCCTCGTTTACCACGATGTTCAGCAACCTGAACTCTGATGTTAAGGAATTGCTCAGGCTCTCTATCACTCTTAACAGTACGGCTTTCGAAGGTGAAGAGAAGGGCTTACCCACTTTCATTGGTTCCAAGACCGAGGTTGCCTTACTCACTCTTGCAAAGGAGAATCTGGGTCTTGACAATCTAGCTGCTGAACGATCGAACTATAAGATCAAGCAATTGATCCCATTCGACTCGGCTCGCAAGTGTATGGGTATAGTCATCAAACACAACGGGGTCTACCGGCTTCTCGTCAAGGGAGCCGCGGAGATCATGCTTGCCAAATCGGTCAAGACCATTTCCAGTGTCTACGAGAAGCAGTGCGCAGTTACGGATTTGACTGCCGAGGAAAGGGAAACGATGTCCGCCATCATCGACGAATACGCACGACACTCACTCCGCACCATTGGTATGCTGTACAAGGACTTCCCACAATGGCCACCTGCTGGTGCGAGGACCCTTGAAGAAGATGCAAAGATGGCCGACTTTGACGATATCTTCCATGAAATGACATGGATTGGCGTCGTCGGGATCCATGATCCTCTCCGAGATGGCGTGGTTGAAGCCGTGGCACAGTGCCAGCATTCGGGTGTGGTGGTCCGCATGGTCACTGGCGACAATGTCACCACTGCGCGTGCGATTGCTACTGACTGCGGCATCCTACGCAAGGACGAAGACGGGATTGTGATGGAAGGCCCTAAGTTCCGCCAGCTCTCCAATGAGGAAATGGACAGGATTCTGCCACGTCTTCGTGTCTTGGCTCGTTCGTCGCCTGAAGACAAGCGCATCCTTGTCGGTCGGCTCAAGCATTTGGGCGAGACAGTCGCAGTAACTGGAGACGGCACCAACGATGGACCCGCCCTGAAGATGGCCGATGTTGGCTTCAGCATGGGCATTGCCGGTACGGAAGTCGCAAAAGAAGCCTCCTCCATCATCCTGCTCGATGACAACTTCTCTTCCACAATCACTGCCCTCATGTGGGGGCGAGCTGTCAACGACGCGGTGAAAAAGTTCTTGCAGTTTCAGATCACCGTCAACATCACTGCCGTGATACTCACTTTCGTGTCTGCTGTCTCCAACGACTCGAACCACTCCGTTCTCACCGCCGTTCAGCTCCTCTGGGTGAACCTCATCATGGACACTCTTGCTGCTCTGGCGCTCGCGACCGATCCGCCTACCAAGAAGATATTGGATCGCCCCCCACAGCCAAAATCAGAGGCTCTGATTACGATCAACATGTGGAAAATGATTGTTGGCCAAGCAATCTATCAACTGATCGTCACATTCGTGCTCTACTTTGCCGGCATGTCTATTTTGAGCTACGAGCCGAGTCAGCGGAAAGAACTGGATACCATCGTTTTCAATACGTTTGTCTGGATGCAAATCTTCAACGAACTGAACAACCGCCGCTTGGACAATAAGTTCAACATCTTTGAGAATGTTCATCGCAACTTCTGGTTTATTGGCATCAACTGCATCATGGTCGCAGGGCAGATCATGATCATCTTCATTGGCGGAGCTGCCTTTAGCATTACTGCCCTCGACGGTCCTCAATGGGCGATTTCGCTCCTGGTTGCTCTGCCTTGTTTGCTCTGGGGTGTCCTGGTTCGATGCTTCCCTGACGCTTGGTTCGCAGTCGTCTTCAACGGAGCGGTCAACGGCATAACTTTCGTTCTCCGTCCGATCTGGAAGGGTCTTCATATCATTTTTCATCCGCTTGCACAGATCTGTCGCGCCATCGCACGGTTCACCAGGCGTGCTATACGCAAGGTCACCCACCGGAATGCTTCTGAGCAGGAAGACGAGCCAGCGGCGGTTGACGAGGAGCGTCCCTCGACCGTGGCCATGGAGAAGCGACCTGG
The DNA here is from genome assembly GCF_000835495.1 of Cladophialophora immunda. NCBI lineage: Eukaryota > Fungi > Ascomycota > Eurotiomycetes > Chaetothyriales > Herpotrichiellaceae > Cladophialophora > Cladophialophora immunda. The sequence continues at coordinate 6,262,864 of NW_015622541.1, forward strand.
TGCCGCCCACGCGTCGAGCGACTCAACCTCAACGGCAGCCACCAGGAGGCTCAGTGATATTGATACGCCTTCACCATCCGACCGGATCAGTGGCGCGACAGAAATGAAAGATATCCCTGTGCCCTCTGTGTCGATTACTGGGCCCAGCTGAGCGATATATCTCCCCAACAGTTCTTGCGCCTGTCGACTGTACATACGCCCACATCTCGGGTTTTCATTTGTTGTCTATATATCTATCTGGAAGAGTCGGCGTTTGGTTTGGGAAACCATGTGCGATATACGAAAAGTAGCGCCGTGAGACGGTGCCGGTAGGGGTATGCATGCGCGGGTCAAGGCTTTTTCCACGATCTGACGACCTCGGAGTTCTGGATGGCGTTTGTCGGGCAGGCTTTCTGGTTGGACTAGCCTCTGCAGCTGGTCGCTTGGACTGGATTTGGAATGGGATTTGGATTCCGGATTTTCGGGGGTCACAAGTGTGTGTGACTCTGGGAAGGCAAAATTGTTTCCTCGTTGGAGATCCCGTCGTTGTCAAAACTGAAATGTGTATCGGCTACATGCGAAGCTGAGGATAGGCAAGTATTGTGGCGGGTTAACTAAGAGAAGAAAAAGAATTTCAATGTATATGCCCATACTAATTCAGCTTTCCCTGGCTGATGCTGTCTTATACCACCCTTTTCATCCCCAAGAATCTATCTCCCAGAACTCGGAGGTTGGTGCAACGAGCACGAGGTATCAGAGCACGGAGGCGCCGTAAAGGGGGATGACAAAGCTGAAGTCCCCGTGCTTCAGATATTATCAACGCGTCTTGTACTCGTTTCGCGCTCACTCCTACTCACCCATACGTTCTGTCTCTGTCTCTGTCTCTGTGTGTATGTGTCTATACCCCCATCCATTCCCCATGCATACGTGCGCGCTCGAGCAAATAACGCCCCCAAACAACGTGTTTTTCTCTTTTCCTCCCGTTCTCAACAAACCACCGCGAGATCCCACCCCGGGGCACCGCACACCGTCAGGGATGATCACGACGACCCTCAATGCAGAACATGTTCGCCAGCGCCGGTGTTTCGAAGACGCAAGGCACCGGGTGTGAAAATGGGGGAGATTGCGAATACCCCGCCGCAACCCGTTGTTGTGCACTTGTATTCGATACTCTGAGTATACTCCACACGTTTATGATCCATAGCTGATCTGCGTCTGCTTGCAAATGTGTTGTGTGGAAATGAAATGCTGGTTGGGGAAAAGGATCCTCACGTTCCATGTCCCGTTCGGGACGCGGAATGAGGAGGACTTGATTTCCAGGGCTTGCAGATCCCCATCAAACGAGCAATCAAAACACACTTGTCCACATGGGGAATATATGTGGTATGTATCCACAACGCCAACGGTTTGCTTTTAAACTTAGTTGTAGACTGCATTGGTAGTTCCTAGTATCACGCAAAAAACGTATGGTCTGGTCCCCATCCCATCCGTGAAGGGACAACTTGCCACAGCGCTTTTCATATCGATCCACAAACCGCCTTTTGCACAGACTGTGAATACACAGAAGAACACGTGTACGGGCCGTAGGCGACATCAAGACGACAAGCTGCTCCCCCGTGGGTGTCTGTTCGATTTCGGCCTGTTCGAGGAGGCCCAAAGCGAAGCTCGCCGTGATCTTTTCCACCAGGAGGAAGAAGGCCCTGTGCAGCGTTCCTGTGATGCCCGGCAGTTCGCGTCGGTTTCTGCCATCACTCCTATACTTTCCATCCACAGCCCAAAGAACCGGCATCTTCTGGAGACCTTTCCAGACGACATCCTCTCGTGCCCTGCTAATCCTAATGGACCTGGAGCCTGAGGAGGTACCTTCTGAAGAGGAGCCAACTGTGTCACTGGATTTGTCCCGGCGTCTCCTGCGCAATCATCAGTGGACATCTCAGCCTTGCCTATGTTGAACTTCTTGACTTTGGGGCGGTGTCCTCCCTACGCAAGACTGTGCTGTTCAGCAGGAGAACTCTGCACACATCCTGATATGGCCATACTGACCACTGCCGGCCGATATCGACGTCTGAGGGGTTCTTGCCCGACGACGAGCTGGTGACCGCTCCTGCGCAACACCTGAGGAGCCTTCCTTCTCTGAAAGGACTGGGTGCAGCGCCTTCCTATGTCGAAATGCTGCTGGGGGTATATTTTTCGCTCGCCCGTTCTGCTCGCGTCCTTTTCCTCTCTCTCTCCAGTAGCGATAGAATTTCATATTTCATATCAAATATTAAATATGGCATCTATCGTGAATTTCATCAACAATTTTTGGGAATTTATAAATACCAAAACATTTTATTCATTCTTTCAGACAATTTTGGTGCCCACCGCGATGGGTCTCGGCTGGGGGATTAGCCTGTGGTACGTCAACCACATCTCCCCTAATATGCAAATGCTCATGGTATACACAGGCAGGACAATGCCACCAAAATCCGTCTTGCCCAGATAGAGCGGGACCGTGACGTGGCAATTGCCCGTCTGGAGCGCAACGGTACGTTGTTCCATTCTGTCTGCCAGGCATTTGTCCCTGGCGATCCCCAGCACCGCGTCGCCATTCGTCACGTTTGTCACCCGCGAGCCACTGAGCTCCTTCGTTGCCCGGCCTCTCATTCGTGCTGGCGTTCTTCAAGCCTCTACTGACATGTGCGCAGTCCAGACGGAGTCGGTCCCCGCTCTCGGCAGGCGGATGGAGGTGGCATTGGAGGATTGCCCAGGCTAACCGCCTCAGCCCCCATCGCGGTGGAGCCTGGAAGCACCGGGTGGGCTTGTAAGTACTCGCGTGCTCTTGATCTGGGAGCAGAACTGATCCATTGGCAGGGGGCAATTCCTGGGGGGTATACTCCATGGACCTTTCATTCGGCCACGACGATGCGGTTCTCCCTTCTACGACTGCGGCTCCTGGAAGCAAGAGCAAAGACAACACAAGAGCAATAACAGTCACCGCTGGCCACAAGACATGAAACAATCAGCATTGCACAGCCAGGGCCCGCGAGCCCAGATACAAGACAAGCCGCCGAAAGGCCTCGATGTTCTGCCATCATTCAATGCTTCAACTATCTTTCTCAAGCCCCCTTTCTCCTGGTGAATTGGGTTCGGCAATCAGAGGTGAGACAAGTGATGACTACTTGGAGTACACAGCTAATGACAAATAGCAAGCAACTTGTTCGTCGCCTTCACCGCAGCGGGATGCAACTTTCCCACATGTCTCAGCATACATCGTCCATATCAACTGCACAACTGCCATGAACGAGTCGTCGTTTCTCCCACGCTGTTTATGGACAGCCAAATCACTGGCGCGCCGCAGTCCGTCTTCTCCTCGACTCTTGCACGATTTCCTCCATAAGATCAAAAAGCTCGCCATCAGCCATTGCCTGCACTCTTTCCCGCTGTGAGCTTCTCGCACCCTGTCCGAAGCCTTCATAGGCTCTCATACCAAAAGTCCAAGCTGTCGTCGAGGAACTCGAGAATGTACTCGTCGGTGGAATCGCACTGCCTCCACTACTTCCACATCTCCGACACATTCCTGCCAGATTATTGCCGAAGTCTAGACTCGGCATCAAGGGACATTGCCCAGGAACTTGTGGCGCAAAATGGGATCTGGAACGTCGCTCTCCCTCGAAGTCTTTACCCTCCTGCATTCCTTCCGCCCACGCACCCAATGCTGCGATGCCGAAGACTCCCAAGAAGGTCATTCCGCCCAATCCGCCGATAAACAAGAGGCTTTCGCCAGCGAAGGATAGTCCTGAGGAGCTTGACATTGTGGGGAATCTTGGTTCCTTGACGCAGAGTGAAACCTTCTGACAGAAAGGAGGTTGCTAAAGTGATGCGGCTTGGATGCAAGGATGTCGTCCGATCAATGCTGTGGCAAAGGATTGTTGGTCGAGTAGTGTGGTGGAAATTGTTCGCCGAGTCAGCAGCTGGAGCGGTGGCGTCTGTCGTCGTTGGGTCAAGATCACTTTGAGGAAGAGGAAGACGAGCATGTCAGAAGACAGTCTTCAAATAAATACTCTGGTGGATGTGGGATCACAAGAGGACCTTTCCCGTGTTGGAATTTGGACACCAATCAATACCTTTAACCAAATTCTTCCTCAACTTTGTTCATCACGGCCTATGGTTCTCGAAGAACATTTATTCCCAACATTGTCTTCTCGCACCCGGTGTGGCTAAGCCCCTCGCGAAGGACGAGGACATGTAGAAATACAACATCACGACAAAGTCCTCCCTCCTGCACCGAGTACGTAGAGTAGCGAGAACAGCTCAGCGTGGACAACCAGTCCGTCTGTTTACTTCATACATGGTCGCAGGCCTACGTGTACCGAGAGTGCAGCACATCCCTTCTGTGCTTTTCGAACCCCCCCAGCGGCCCCCATCTTTTCCTCGACTACCGACCTCCTCCTTTGCGACTACTACCACTACTGCTCGTCAGACCGTTTCGCCAGGCCAGTCCCCGGTAGATATGTAGGTGGCTAGGCATGGCACGGGAAACTTTCCCTTTGTTTCTCCGCCCCGTGGCCTGTACATGATTATTAGTAGATAACGAGTACGCCGAGCCAGGTTGGCGTCTTGGGGTGGGAGGGGGTGGGGGGTGAGTTGAGTTGAAGTTGAAGTTGAAGTTGCACAAGGGAGAGATGGATGTATTTGATCAAACACTCACCCACTCTCTTGCTCACTTACTCAGGCGACGTCGGTCGCTTCAATAGCAGCAACAGCGGCAGCAGCAGAAGAGGGGTTGTGTGATAGAACGATAAAGTCTGTCTTGTCTGGCTATCTGCCCCCAGTGTACACCATGGACCTCGTACTCGGCGGTTTCTCGTGCGCTTTCGCGGGGGTTGTTGTATGGAGTAATATAATTAATGATCTAAGCCCCCCCCCCCCCCCCTTCTCCCCAGCCCGAAACAAGAGAGACACAGCCCTCCTGCTCCGTACTCGGTACTTGATGCTTGGTACTTGGTACTCGGAGCTCATACTTTCCTCGCCCCATGCTTGCGTGCTTCTCCACGTCTGTCTGGGCTGATGCTATTCTGGGGCCGGGGGTCTTTCCGCTCGCTCTCTTGAGACGTGCTTTACATGCTACGTTCGCTACACGTTCAAGGAGAGACCAAAGTCAAAGCAAACAATTCATGCATCTCGGCGTCTTTGAATTTGCAAGGTTTCTTCTTTTCGGCCTGATTTCAAAACTACCAAGGAAAAACAATGGGAGTTTTCCAATCCTGCACTCGTCTTTCATCCTCGACATGCTATCCGTTTCCAATCAATACCCTCCTAAACTGATAAACCAACCACTTTTTCAAACACAGGGCACCATGATCAGGTCGAAGATGCGATAAAGTTGACATATGAATGTATATGTATATCCCCCACGGCTCGCGCTCTTGCGCGTCACATAGTTCTCCTTTCATGTCCGCAAAACGCCAGTCCCGCTCATTCCATGATGACATAGTAAAAAAAACTCCCTCGGATAGATGACATAGATACAAAGATGGTCAGGGGGTGTTGGTGATTAGAAATTATGTTTTCGCGGACATGGTTCTGTCGTTTCATTGCGTGTACCCTGGAGGCTTACCAGGACCTCCTGGACCGCCTGGACCGCCTGGACCACCCGGTCCCTTGACACCAGGACCTCCGGGACCGCCCGGTCCTCCAGGGCCCTTGCCGCCGGGACCACCTGGACCTCCAGGCCCTCCCGGACCGCCGGGGCCCTTTCCTCCTGGTCCGCCAGGACCACCCTTGCCCGGAGGAGGTCCCTTCATGGCGAGACTGCTTCTCTTCCTCAGCTTTTCACCAAAGAGCCACAGGATGATCGGGACAGGGATGCCGATACCAATGGCGGCCAGTGCCAGCACCGTGTTACCCCAGCCAAAATGTAGGGCTCTGTACATTGCAGGTGCAAATAGAGGGAAACCGAAACCGGCAAGTGATCGCAGAATCGTGACAGCAGCCACAGCCGAGGCAGCAAACCTCGCGTAGGTGTCGACGAGATAGGTGGTGACGCATTGGAAGGCGGCAATGGTTCCAATACCAAAGATGAAGGAGCCGATGTTGGGCACAATCCAATGTGTCTTGGCCTGCGCGGACCATCCGTACACCAGGAGGCCAACGGGTACGAAGAAGGAGAAGGGAATGACAACCGGCATGCGATATTCCGGCTTGCCTTGTCCCCGGGGATCTCTGGCCTTGAGCTTGCGGTAGATCTTGTCGCCCGACTTGCCACAGAGGGGGGCTCCGACGAAGAAACCCAAACCCAGAGAGATGTAGTTCAGGCCAGCAATACCCACGCTTTCGTGGTAAATATTACCGTACAGATCGGGGAACGTGGAAAGCGCAAGGTAGAGGATGCCGTAGGAGAAGGCCATGTACAAAGCCAACACTTGCACGATGGGTTGGCTGAACAACATGCCGAAGGATCGAGCCATTGTCTTGACGATCTTCTTCCATACCGGCTGGTCAACTTCACCCTCACCATCGGCATGCCACCGTTTGTCGCCCGTCTGTTTGCGGATCATCTTGGCCTTCTTGTGCAAGATATAGGGGGTGTAGGTCTCGCTGAGTTTCCAGAAGCCGGCAACGAGAATGAAGCAGTTGACAATCGAAGTGGCGTAGAACATCCACCTCCAGTCGGACTTTTCGGCCACCCAGGCACCCACAATAGGACCAACAGCAGGGCCAAGCAGAGGGCCCATGGCGTAGATACCCATGGCCTTGCCACGTTCTTCGGGTTTGAACAAGTCACCCAGGACACCACCACCAATAGCAAGGGGTGCGGAACCTCCGAGACCGGACAAGAATCGGAAGGCCATCAGTTGCTCCTTGGTTTGAGCGAAGCCACAGGCAGTGTTGAAAGCCAAGAACACCACGTTGGAGGATTGGAGGATGATCACACGGCCGTACAGCTCAGAGAGCGGACCGAGAATCATAGGACCGATCGCATATGCCAAGACGAAGATGGAGAGGACGATCTGGGATTCTATCTGGTTGGTGATGTGGAATTCTCTGGCGATCTGTTGAAGGGCAGGGGCGACCATGGACGACGCTAGGGGTGAGAGGAATGTAAAGGAGGCGGTAAGCATTGTTATGGCCCACTTCTTATTCGAAGGCCAGTTCTTGGGGTTCAGTTGGTCATCGGGCCCATTGAATTTGACCTGGAGTAACAGGTATTAGCAGCCGTTTCGTGTGGACAAAGTAATAGAACTACTTACCAGGAATGGGTCGTCGTTTGGAGGACCACCTGGACCGCCAGGACCGCCAGGGCCACGTGGTCCAGGACCACCGCCCGGTTTCTCCTTGGGCAAGAAAGGAGTGGGAGTGGCAGGACCATTTTGAGCTTCGATGTCGAATTTGGCAGGGTCTTTCCTGTCCATCATGCCGTGGCCATGATCTTCGTCACACGTGCACCATGACTCGTGGGAATGTTTACTGTGTTCTCGGTCCATTGGGGGGGTCATTTGCTGGGAAAGTGGTCTCTTTTCATCTCGGGGGTAGGAGTTGTGTAGCGTGTTCATGGCCAGGGTCTCCTCCGATTGCGTCGGGTATCGAGGAACCGATTGGTCGTAGAGAGAATCATTGTTGTTCAGGTAGCCTTCGGCCAGTAGTCTCTGGTTTGCTACAAAGTCTTGGTCTCGGTTGAGGTAGTGGTCGTCGCTCACTATTCTCGAGTCGCGGGTGCGGAAGGACGGGGCATAGGAAGCCAGGGAATCTCTGTTTTGGGCGGATCGCATCGATCCCTGATCATCATAGCGGCCAAGGTGATAGTCTGGGTGGTCGTCGTAGAGGACAGCGAAGGTAATCTCACTGCTGGCGCGGTCAGAGCCAGGTGAGGGCTCGGCAGGTAGAGAGCGGTGCCTATATGGCTCGGTCGAGTTTAAACGTCGTAGCGAAGGAAATCGTGAGTTCAACGCGGGTTGTGATAGGGGTCGTAGGAGCTGGTTGTTGGTGCCATCTTCCTCCATGTCGTCGGCGAACGCAGCTGTGGCAGGATTTGTACTGTCGTTGGAGGTCGGGAGGAAGGCGACAGTATGTCGAGGAGGTTGCTGCTGTTGTTGCGGGTGTTGGGCTAGAGATGAACCGGGACGCGATTGGGAGTCGTAGCCTCTGGCGACTTCCCAGCTGTCCCACGAATTTGGAGCCGCCAGCGTGAAAGGGGGGGGTCTCGGTATGTAGAACGATGAACGAGTGTGGTTTGTCCAGGAATTATTACAACAAAAACAAACAAATTCGAAACGGTGGACAAAGCGTCGAGGACAGGGAAGGTAAGGGGGGGGAGGAGAGGAGAAGGACGAGGGAGTAAAGTGAGTGAGCTGGCTGAGCGAGTGTAAAAAGCGAGTGGTGAAGTAGTAGGAGGTCGGTAAGAAGGGAGGGAACCACGGACAAGAATAAGATCCGCTGGCCTGTCGGGCGAGATGACGAGGGATGGAGGAATAAAGGGATCTAGGGGAATTTTGAGGTGGAGGGCGCGGGAGGGGGGGAGGAAGAGAGAAAAGCGAGGGTGAGCTGGGTGTTGCGAAACTGAGAAGGAGAGACAAGAAAAGCGGGCTGCGGTGCAGGACGGCCTGGTAAGTAGGTGGTTGAAAGCTGCTACGGGCCTGTGGGCTGTGGGCTAGCTAGGGACACTAGGTGCGAAAAGGGCCCTTTCTAGGCTGGTGCTATACGGCGGCGGGCCTTGGATGACCTGGGTTCCTGGGATAGTCGCGGGTTAGTACCATCCGGGAATAGAGGCCTGGATGGAGACGGCATTGGGAATTGGGGGGAGGGATTTGGGAACCCATCATTTCAAGCACCCAGCCAGAACACCCAGACAGCCTTGGTTTCTCTTTCAGGCCCCAACCCCAGCCTGAAAAAAGAGGCTTTGTCGCTCCAATAATATCAGCTCCTTGCCGCCCTTATCCCACTTGTCAGTCGGCGCTCGGATCATGGACCTTGCGAGACGAGGCCACTCCGATGTTCGAGTAACGCCCGTCGCCACCGTTGGTGGTGACGATGATGATGATGGTGTTGATGATTCTCCGGACGGAGACTGTAAGACTTGGCTTCGCTGGCCGGACGAAGGATGTGGCTGTTGATCTGGCTGAGAAGGGGAGCAGGAATACGGACGGAGACGACCCAAAGCGAAAGAGAGATTGCGAGATTGGAAGCCCATCTGGACTGCGATTGGCTTTCCCCTCTGGCCAAGCTGCAAGTGATGATGATTGTCCATCACACGAGGCAGAAACATCATCATCATCATCATCATCGTTGTCGCTGTTATAGATGGCACGGCATGTGGCCTTCCTACCGTCTATGGAGCAACATGCTAGCCGTGCCGCAATAACATGTACCAGGGTACCTATCTACGGGTATGTTGGTACATGCTAGGTAGCCTAAATTATGCTGAATACCAGGGCACAGGATGTTTTGGGCGGGAGAGTTGCATGGTTTCCCCATCCATGACGGCCACATATCATGCAAGACGAGTACGAGTTCATTGGAGCCGTAACTTTAATGCCTTGTTCGACCCGGACTGTTGTTTTACCGTACGTATACCAAAATACGAGAAGGGCTTGCGGCTAGGTTCCAAGCAGAAAAATGGCACAACTTGACCACCATCGCACGCCATCAGCAATCCCTCCAGCCCGCACAGTGATAAAGGGGGAGGAGGAGCCGCCCAGACGCGCGAAAGTGAACTGAAATCTTACTGCAGAAAAGTCAAGCAAACAGCATTCTCTCCAAGAGAGCGTGAAAAGCAGCTGAATGGGAACAGAAGAGGCGGGGGGGGGGGGGGGGGGGGGCAAGGGAGCCTGAGCCCACGCCCAAGCGACAGCCTTGGTGGAGATTGTTAGGCGCATCGGTTTGTTGGTGGGCACTGGGCACAGGACACAGGACACAGGACACACCGGCCAGGGAGCTCCCAGGGCGCCAAGGGCTCGCAGGGCCACAGGAGCAGCCCAGGGCGCACAGCTCGGGCACCGCTCAGGCCCTCCAGATTTGCGAAGAGAATTGCAGGCCCTGTTGGCCCCCAGCCCGACCATGGTCCACGGGCCCAGTGCAGCAGGTGCCAGTAGTGGGCTGTTGCTAAAATTGAGTCCGTAGCGCATCGTGCTAGTGGATCCCGTGGCCTGCTGGCCTGCGCCGCAATCTTGATCCCTGGGCCTCTTGGCCTCCCCCCCCTGGTCAAATGGCCCTGGATCTGCCCCTGTTTGGGCCTCCTCTCCACGGACTTTGTCGTCCGACACACCGAGCTAGCGGCGCCTTGTTGTGGCTCGCGGCCTGTCGCTTGCCTGTTCCTGGCATGGTGGTGGACTCAGCCAGCCAATCCGCGGGCCCCTTAATCTATTGCCCGAAGAGGCCGAAGTTGTATTGGTCGTCCGCGACATCGAGAAAACGTCATATATTTCAAGACGACTTTCAAAAGACCGCGTCAGTTGGTCCAGGATGAGGAGGAAACCCGTGGACTGTGACTGTTCACCATGCTTGTCTCTACCTCGAGGCAACTGAGTGCTTCTTGTCTCCTCCACCGTGAATCCAGGGGATACGGGGCAGAGAGCACACATGGCTGCGGCTCAACAACAAAGATGGAGGCAAAACGGCTTCAGCAGGACCCAGACTCGCCAACTAATCTCTTCTTTTCGCTTGTAATCTCTCAGCGGCACCTTGGCGCTCCTGTCACTCACCACACACCCACCATTTCCTGCTCCTTTGGGACTGGGAGGCGCTATTGCGGTCGTGTTTGAGGAGCCATTTCCACCTCTTTGGGGTGAAAACAACCCATAGCTGAAGCTTCGAGAACGATGAACCACCACGCCATTTCCCCTTCTCCTCGTTCGGGTTTGCTTGTCCCATATGGCCCATTCTCTCTCTGGCTTGTGCTCGCTAAATATTGGTATAATTGGTCTCGGATCCTACGCACTAAAGTCTCCTTCGACCAGCAAACGGCCTCGTAGTTCAACCCACCTAACGTGCCAGTTGCGAATCCACTAGCCCTACGACTACAGTACCGAGTCCTCGTTCATTGTTATCGCCCGTTATCAGTTTATCGGAGCCATTGCTTTACACGGCAGATGGTGTCGAGTCCTCGACCGATGGAAAATCCTCCTTCTCTCCACTTGGGCCAAACAACCGACCAGGGCTTCGTCAGTCCAATGCAGAGATTCGTCAGCAGATGTTGGTGACTTCGCTTGAAATGGGTTTGGTCTACGAGGTTTATTCTCCATTGGGCTGATCTGTGTCTTTGTGTGCCTCGTGTTCATGCGTCATGTCCTTTCCTACCTGAGGTAGAGCAATATTTGGACAGTCTGTGTTGAAGGCCAGCTGCTCGGCTCGAGGGTTCAGGCTTCGGTCGTATCCGATCTTGAAAACACCGTTACGTCGCCGAAAACTTGCCTCGACCTTCTGAACATAAACCAAAAGTAGCGTATCCCTTCTGCGGGCCGAGTCCTCGTGCACGGGGGCACGAGGCCCACGAATGTCTTGGTGGCTTTCGAGGGTGACACCACCTGGCGAGAGGAAAAAAAAAAACGTGGGAGCCCCTTTAAGCAGCCGGGTGGGCGGAGACATCAACCTCGGTGGATGTTTAAGGCTGGAACAGGAGTGTGAGGCTAACGAAGACCCTTGGGTAGATTTCCTTATATTAGCAGCTCCCCGCAATGCTCTCTGACAACTACTCCCAGATGACGGGCCCGGTGAACTTGACACAGAGATGGAACGACCAGCCGAGCCGTTGTCGGCACGACGGTGTTGGCGCGATCAACCACCACAACGGCGTCTGAAGGCATCGACCGTTGGCAAGGACAAGGTATCACCGTGTGCTTGGTGAAAGGATTGCTGCTTAGAAGCGCAGGTAGCTGAATCAGTCTAGTCCGTTGATTGCCTATAAAAAGACATCGGCCAGGCTCAAAAAGGATGGCGGAGCATGTCGGGATCGGGGAACACACCTTTTAAATAATGATGCGCTCTTGATGTCTTCTGCGCCAATCCTTGGGCTGCTGTCGGAGTCTGGTGAGCCGCATGAACCGTTGATGTGACAGGCTGGCCTGATAGGCGAGCTCCCTCGTTGATGCCTAAGGCCGCTGGAATCCCCGGACGGATGAGCCAGCTCAGCAAGCTAGGACATGCATATAAGCCCTGGCGTGCCACTGGTGATTCATAGGGCTGTACACTCCGTCCTTGAACTGTGCAAACCCCTCAAGAATCTTCAGCTAGCTCACTTCATTTGTCATTGCTTGCAGGGGCGGCAGATCGTGTATGCTTGAATCTGCAAGTCATATGCATTCAACCTCTCACTTTCGAGCTTGGCATTCCGAGGCCTAGCAATGCATGTCCGTTGCCAGATCAGGATTCACATGACCAGCTTTGGCTTCTGCCTTGCTCATGTCTTAGGTATGTAGAGGAGAATGGGGATCGAGACCCTTTGAACTAAACTTGTCCTGAACACTGGTACGCTCTTGACAATGGCACGAGAGGCCTGGGTCGAGATTTACACATGTCCCAATCAGTCGCAATGGACAGGTCTACCAGTGGCCATGGGTGCTGGCAAGCTATCTGGTGCCGTTTTGCCGTTATCAGAGGGGTCACTCAGCTTCGGCAGACCGTGCAGCACTTTGCTGTCTCGGGTAGGTAGGGTACTTCATGTGACCTCGTTTCGATATCCCATCTCGTTCACAGGTATGAGTGTTGTCAAGGCAGGTTAGGGGCGCTGCAAGTTCGCATTGGGGATCAACAATGTGCTGCATCTGCATGTGAAGAGTTCCGGTGGATTCTTTGTAAACCATTATTCCCCCCAGCCTTCCATCAAAGTTTGAGTTTAATGCGGATTTTGAAAACCTCGATGCAGGGGAGTAAAACAATCGAAATCGATAATAGCTTTGAAGGAATGCAGACAATGCGCTGTTGTCAAAGCTCTGCATTGTTCCAGATTCCTCAAACTTGAGTATCCATAGTGGCTGAACTCCACAGTCCATGAAGGAAGCAGTTCGACGACCACATGGCAATTCGCTAATCTCTCAGGCTTGGAAGTATTCGAAGTGGCTTTGGCAGGCGCAGGATCACATTCCAAGCTGTTCTCCCAGGGCTGGATGCTTTGAGAAGCCATATCGACAGTGTTGGAGGGGATTGCCGGTAAGGTCTTCCCACGGTTCCGCCGACAACCCCCCGCAATCCACCAGCATGTCTTATCGAAGCTCCCAGCCACCTGATATTTGAGTCTCCGCTCAGACACAGAAGCTTCGTCATGCTTGAGTTTTCCAGCCATTTGTTTTCTCAGTTTGCAACAAGCGCAAAGCCTAGCATCAGAGAGTCTGCATTAGGCTCCTGCTATTGAAGCAAAAAGCTGTCTGCTCGCATGACCTCGATTTGAGACAAGGAGTTCCCGAATACCCCGTAAGCGCTCCGCATTGTGACATGGATCAACTCCATTTCGAGCTCTCTTTGCGTCTCGCAAGCTCATGCCAGCCATGGGCCGCTAAAGAGGCAAGAAATCTGTCCACTTCTCGGCAACATGGGTGGGCTTGAAGGAGTTTCTTCTGCAGTGTTCCTCCTGCAAGCCCCAGATGTACTCGTCATCTGCTTGCTGTCGATGCGCGGCGACGCCAGCGTGAGATCAACCTTGCCCATGTCAATGATTCCCATTTTGTCACCGACAGACATGTGGAAGAACCCCACAGATGGTTCATGAACCTGGCAGCCCATCCAGAATAGCGGAGGAAGTCATCCTGCACGCACCATTGCGATTCACCGTCGAGATGAGAAAGGCCGGCGTGCGTACCACCAGCATGACTCCCTGTGGGCGTAGGGCGGCCTTAGTGTGGCCGTAGAATATTCCCGTGTCCATCTGTATCCCTGTTTGCTCTCCAAACGCCCTCTTCGACTTCCCCAGTGTCCGCGAACCACTCCCTCTTCCAGATCTCTGCTCGAGCCTTGACTCTCTCCAGGATCTCTTCGGCGCCTTTCCAGCCACTTGCACGATGCCCGCTGCTCACGCTAACGGCAATGCTCTCCTCTTCTACCTTGACTTCGCCCAGTCGGTGGACGATTACCACCTTCTCTAGCCCATGCTTCTTCTGCACGTCCTCAGCAATAGCGTGGAGAGACTTGAGGGCGAGCGAAGGGTAGGCAGAATATGAAAGCCGGGAGACAGGGCGATGGTCGAAGTTGTTGCGGGTGGTGCCTAGAAACAGAACGTTGGCGCCGGCTGTGGGGGAGCGGGTGAATCGCAAGTACGCTGGGATATCGAGAGGGCCGTAGACAAGGGAGATGTAGATGGTTTCAGAGGACAGGGTTTGAGGAAAGTTGGAAGGGTCGAGGACAGAGGTTGTTGCAGTCATGGGAGGTGATGTTGCCTTCGAGGACGCATCAGCCCCGTTGGTCAGGAGCGCTGAGGTGTCTGTGGGCATGGCTCTCGTCCGTGATCGAAAGAGGTCGTGGTAAAAGCGGACAGCAACTGCTCTCTCGCAACAGGCATCAATCTTCAATGATAGCTGGTCTTCACAGAGCCACTGTCGTCGAAATCATGGCGACGTGTTGTGTTGACTTTTCAAACATCCAGAGTCACATACGGCGAAAGGTTCTGGCTGATAACCGGCACGATAGGAGCGGCGTCTGGATTGGCGTTGAAGTTGTTCCTGAATGCGCTGATACGTCATACTTGGTCAAATGTTTCCATCGTCTCCCTCACCACATTCGAATCACCACATAGTCTTTCTTGAGCGCACTCCCTTATACATTTCGCACGTCTGTGCCGAGTGCTCAGTATATAACCAGAATCAGCAGAATGATATGCACACAAGGACAGTTCCATCAACGCCTCCCTGCCTCTCCCGTTCCGTTTCTTGCCAGCGAATGGCTGACGTTAGACCGCCCAACCACGCTCGCCCGTCAATGTGAGGCGACTGGGCGACGTCTTTTCATTCGCTACCGAAGAATGCAACATCGCCTCCCGCCAAAACTCTCCGCACACAAGGGCCAGAAAAATCCAATGCCAAAAATCCCGAATCTTGCAAAAAACAACGGCATCAGCCCTCTTCAATGGAGCCACGTCTATGTCTCACCGCCTGCCATTTAGTCCCTTCCTTTCCACTCATACGGATGAAATTGAGGTGTTTGTGTGTCTAAAACCCCGCCTGCATATGGATTGACCTGATTAAGAAATCATACTTGCCTAATGAAGAACTTCATGAACCAGGAACAAGAATGAAGTGGCTGGTAAGCCATGGGATTGGACGCTGGGTATATGCAAGATGAGAGACGGCGTGATCTTGACTCTGTGCCCCCGTCAGGGTCAGGTAGTGTACACGGGACCAACATACAGTTCACCTGTAGAATCTTGCTCAATTGATTTTGTTCGATTGCTCTTTCATTGTTGTGATACATCTCTTTTCTTCCCCTCGTGAGTATTGAGGTACAGTATTTCAGAAGTGGAGTTTTGTTTACACCATTACCTTCTCCCGTCGCCATGCTGTACATAAAGCAACATTTGAATGCAGCCAACTCTCTCTTCATTACTTGCCACTAGGCTCCACCTCTTTTTTGTGAAGGTATGGTAGCGGCGTCGTATCAATCGGCTTCCTCTCCCTCTTCCAATCCTTGATGTGCTGGAGTACAATGGCCGCCGCACTCTCTGGCGTATCTTGCCTCCCAATACATTCGACAAAGTCACCTTCAGGATCCATCACGTAAAAGTATATGCTGTGGTCCACCAAGTAATCTTCTTCGCCTGGCGTCAACTCGGGGGGCGTCGAGAAGTATACCCGATACTGTTTGCACACGTCTTTTGTCTGTTGCCAAGTGCCAACCAATCCAAGGATGGCGGGATGGAATTCGGCCAAGTATGCTTTGAGGACATCGGGAGTATCGCGGTTGGGATCGCAGGAGATGAAAACCGGCCGTACCGTGTTGGGGGCTCTCTCTTGGATGATGTCGAGGGCCTCGCCCATCTTGTCGAGCTCGTCGGGGCAGATGTCAGGACAATGGCTGAAGCCGAAATAGATCTACCAGCAAAGCGTAGGCGTCAGTTTGTGGGGGGAACAGCTCCTCTCAACCTAGGGCCGGACATACGAGTGAATATTTGCCCAACAAATCCTGGTCCGTGAAATCATTGCCGTCGACATCCTTCAATGCGAACGGCCCGCCAACCTTCGGTTTCCCGTACCCTTTGCTCATCTCCACGACCCTCTTGCGCTCCAACCGCTTCTTCTCAAATTGGAAATAAAATATCATGCCTGCGCCGACGCCGACGAAGAGCGCCGCTGATCTGAATGAGAATGGCTGCGCATGCAAAACGTCAGAGGAAGGCACGTACCCCGGATAAAGATACGTACGCCTGTGCGATGGTACAGTCTGTCTCCCGCTCTGAGTCTCGGGCTGGATGACGAGAACGGCCGCGTCTGTAGACATTGGGATGACAGGGCATGTCGTCGTGGCTGCGGCGACGGAGCGCAAGATGGTTTGGTTCGGGGTTGCGTCGTCCGCCAGTGAATCGATCTGCAGCTACTGGATGCCGGCGAAGCAACCAGCCGCTGCACGGCTCGTTGGAAGGGAGGCATACGTCCAGGCATTTGATTTACAGCTTGATAGCAAGATGCACGGACTGTATTGTTGATGGGTGGAATGACTGAGCAACTTTCCGTAGCGGCATGAGGCTCAGCGCGGAACCCGAAACGGTGGACTGAGAGAGTCGGAAGCGTACTCCGCAGACGCAGCCTTCTCCCTTTATTGAGCACGGCAGCTTTCGAGCTCTTCCATTTCGAATGACTGCTACAAGCTCAGGGCGACAGAGTGATATAGTCGTGATATATTACAAACCCGAGCATCAGTTCAAGCTTCAAAGTCAACATCGGGCGTGTCGCCATGAGATAAGTCCAGGACAAAACGACCTTTCTTCTCACTTTCTCCCGCTTCCTACCTCTGCATCCCACTCGGGCCCAATCACCTTCAATCGCACGAGAATCCGGCTTTATTCTCAGGTCTTGACACTGGGGGGCAGTTATTCTCCCTCACTGCCTGGACTAGTTCGACGCTCAATCTCAGCCTGTCACTTCAGAGCAATCGCTTGAGAGTTCCTTGCAAGGGTTGATCTGGCATTCTTTCATCCCACTTCGTTCTGCTCCTGTTGCTGATTGTTTAGTGATTGTACTCATTCCTGCAACATTATTTTGTGCCTGGGAGCAAGAGGCTATGATGTTAGAGCCACTTCTGGGGCTCACAATCCTGTCCCAAGACGTTGGCGCTTTTCTTTCCTCTACCATGAGGGAGCAAGGTCCGAATTTTAACGTCAATCATGGTCGCATTTCAGATCGAAAGGATCTAGCTTACTCCTCAATCTTATTCGGTTCACAGACACAACGAATGATGGATGCAGACTCATTAGACCCATATCCTAGCATACACGGACTTCCCTCCACGAGCAATTTCATCACGATCCGCCCTCAGTACCAGCATGCCATGAGTCTAGCTCTGTACGGTTGGTTTTCCTTCTCGGACCACGACATCTGGCACGAGGGGATGCTTGTTTTCATCTTGTCCCGCCACAGGTGGCGGCACATACTCCTTTCTCCCGGCCTTGTGGACACGACCATTGATCATAATGACGTTCAACTTGCTGTGATCCTGGAGGATGTCAATGTTGTCAATCGGGTTGCCGTCAACGAGGATGCAGTCTGCATAATTGCCTTCCTTGATCTGACCCATCTCATCGGCTCGCAGCATGACTTTGGCGACGCCGTATGTGGCAGCGATAATGGACTCGTGGGCCGTGAAGCCCATCAAGTTCTTGAAGTGGGCCAAATCACGAGCATAGGTTCCATGAGGAGTCCATGCGAATCCATAGTCACTAATGAGTAACAGCTTAGCCGTCGTCCGAATGGATGATAGATTGAAGCAATCACAGGAGCATACTTACCCGCCAGGAAGAACTACAATGCCTCTCCGATGCATCTCACGAAGACCTCGCAGAGCGATCTCAAGTTCCTGATGGTTGACTCCGAGTCAGCATACTTGACTCATGGCTGCCAGCAATCTGGGGAAAACGATCTCTCTGCTATCGCGGACTTGCCTTTTTATACCCAACTTGCTCTGCCTTCTCGTGGGAATAACCGAAAGCTGCAGCGTCGTTCAAGGTTGCAACGAGCCAGTTGATAGCTGGAGCCACCACATGCTTGGTCCTCGCAGCTTCCAACATGTCCATGCCTTCCTCATCGATATACGACCCATGATAAATGACGTCCACTCCATGCTAGAACGCTGTTGTGAGCCAACGTCTCGACCGTCTCGAATGGGGGCAGGATGGGAAAGTGTAACTTACTTTGACGCACATCTTCACAGAATCTCTGGCTCTTGCGTGTGCACAGATGGATTTACCTGCCTTGTGTGCTTCATCCACGCAGACAGCCGTCTCTTCGTCTGTGAAATAGCAGTCTTGAGCTGATCGAACCTCACAGATCTATATTTCAGGTCAGCGACAGCGAGCACAGAGTGGCTCGAACCTTGGGAACTTACCTCTTCTCCAGACATAACTAATTTGATGTTGTCAACCCCGATGCCAACGTGATGCCGAATGACTTCTCTCATCTCCTCAGGGGTGTCTGCAAATGCAGTGATTGCTGCTTCCAAGTCACCATCCCGCTTGGCCATTTCCTTTCCGTTGGCGAGGGACCGTGGTCCTGGAATGTCACCTGCATAGATAGCGTCCCGAATAGCGACGTCGAGACGCTCCTTGGCAGATGCAGCACCATAGCACCTAGTCAAAAGAAGGTCAGTGATTCCCTCGACATTTGCAGAAAGATATAGGTCAGAAGTCTCACATGGTGTAGCCGGAATCCAGGTAGCATTTCGCACTTCGGGCGGTCAAAAGCGTGTGCTCTTCAACATTCAAACCGCCCAGGGAAGCGAGATCGCCACCGTTCCAGGAGAAGTGGGTGTGCGAGTCACCCAGACCCGGCATCAAGGTCCTTCCCTTTCCCTGAAACACTCGAGTATCGGGATCTTGCAGCAACTGATCCTTGTTGGCGACATTGCCGACTGCCTTGATCCGTTCCCCTGGTGTGGGAAGTCAGCGACACGAACACAGGGCGGAATAGAACAAGGCCAGGCCCCATTCCATTGGAGTCTCTCGCCAGCGACGGATCTCCTTTCTCACCTTGTATAAACACGTCGCCACGGTAGGGTGGCTTCCCTGTGCATTCCAAGATGTTGACGTCCAGGAAAAGGACCTTGGAGTTCGGGTCTGTGCCCAGGATCTCGTACTTGGGAGGCTTGACACTCTCGTTGAATTTGATGGCATCGATATACGCGACATTGCGCGGGGGACCTTCGTAAGGCTCGGGTTGGTAGGCCGGGGACGTCCACGGAACGTCTTCCTCGATCCTTGCAGGAGCCATATCGGCAGTTTAAAGGCGGTGATTGAACAGGTATTTGAAGAAGTTACCTGGCGTCCAGTCTCTTTACGGTGAGCTCACAGATGAATCTCCCAGGGGGCCTTTTGAGATGTTGGCATTGATCGAGAAATAGTCGGACGAAAGGGGAGAGGAACCTATCTGGCCACCTCGCACCTGCATGGTGGCATCTCGCCGGGTCTTAGTATTCGCAGGTATCGAGGGTCTTTTGCGCCAACGGGAAACGCAGACTTGACTCCCGTCTCAACAGGTAATGCCGCGACGGTTGTCAGACTCACAACCCGTACGTGCCGGATCCTTCTTCATGCACCCCGCAAGTTAGTCCCCGCGTTATCCAGCCATAGGCATCCACGTAAAGTGAACAGCTCAGTGTTGCAGAAAGAGGGGTTACAATCCCGCAGGCGTGATTCGACATGCTCAGCCGGGGGCCCTTGCTCGTACAAGGTCCCTATCGCACCATCCTACCACAAAGGATCATCCGTGGCGACGAGGATGACTCGGGAATGGACGGGGATTGACGGCCTCTCTCCGAGACGGGGGTACTTGAAGGTACCTAGGAACTCGATCTCACGCCCGTCGCTCAATAGGGAACGAACGCATTGGCACATGCTACCGTGAGGGGTAAAACGGTCGCAATCCGATATCGAGTATCTTGTTCCGTTGTTTGGTGTCTTTTTCAGACGAGCAGCCATGGTGTGGATACAAGCGTCGCGAAGGGGTCGATTTGGACCGACGAGCCCTCTCAAGCAAGACGCCGGCGAGGCTGCCCATGTGGAAGACGTGGCCCTGAAGGCCGAGAACGATAGAACAACCCCGGCCTCGACGAGCACGGAATCCGACAGACAATTCCCCTTCGCCCCGGAGTCACTATCGGACGACGCACTCCCTTTCATCCCCAAGGAACTGGTGCTCGAACGCGGCCAACGCGTGAAATCACAAGATCAAAGGGCCGCGGACGACGGAAAGCCGGCGGGGATGCGCGACGACCACGAACACTGGATCGTCATTGACAACGTCGTCTTCGACTGCAGCGACTTCATCTCCGAGCATCCCGGCGGCCAGCAGGTCATCCTCAGCTTCGTGGGCGAGGACTGTTCGTGGCAGTTTTGGCGGTTGCACGGCAAGAACATCATGGAGCAATATGGCCGCGCCCTCCGGATCGGGAGGACCGAGGGCATCAAGAACCGATTTGTCGAACCCGTCAGATACGTCGGCTTGTCGAAACTCGGGGACGACGGGTGGTAACAAGAGGAGTTTGGGGCGACGCGAAGAATGATTCAATATATCCAGGGAATAGAGAGCGAGACTGGGCCCATTTACATGTACATACGTATATATTTTCTGTTTGGTGTCCAGGGTACCTCTAAACTCCTAATATCTTTCTGCACAAAGCCTAGGATCTGTTTCTTCGGAGCGCTGTTCTTGCAAGCATATCATCCGGTACGGTAGTTAGACCTACCCTCCCTCCCTCCGTTCCCACGAGCAACATTTCCAGGCCTCCCGTCTCATTTCTTCTCCTTGTACATGGGGAAAGTCGGGATGTTGAAAGGTGTAACCCCTCCAGCGTAGAGGCCGGCAACCCCAGCCCAGTCTGCGTCGGAGGAGGACCAGTCAGCACAAACCGCATATATGGCAGGATCAAATGGTGTCAAGAAACTCACAGGTCATGAATGCCACAACAAAGCCGACCGAGTTCCCGGCGATGAGCAGCGAGGAGCGGTTGAACATGTAGCCGCAGGCCAGCAGCAGCAGGTCGAGGTCCAGGAAGGCGAGGTCGAGAAACAGAACCCATGACGCACGGCAAGCGGCACCGCTGGATTGGATGACAGTGAAGGTCAGCATGCGCGAAAAGAACGGGTGTTACAAGGGGGGTCCAAAGAGGCCGATTTAAGGGGGTTCTTTTCGATACGGGGACGTGCTTTTCCCAATGTGTGTGAGAGAGAGACTTACGTGTATATCACGGTGAGGATGAACCACGCCCACAGAAACATCGCGACCGCCTGGTTGAACTCCGGGCTGACCTGGCCTGTTGTCTTGTCCGTGTACGCGGCAATGATGCCGCTGCCGGGGAGATAGATCATCGCGTAGGACAAGTTGAAGGCGCCATAGGATGAGAAGACGGTCGCTCCGAACTAATAAGCCAACCCCGTTAGCTGCCAACGCAAAAGACATACCGCCGTGGTAGATTCCTTACCGTGTTCCCTGAGATGAACTCCATTATGCCCGATATATACTGGCATACCCCCCCGAAGAAGATGATCATGCCGACCAGGACATTGGGAGTGTAGATGTTTCGAACATGGACGCCGTAGGCAGATATCAGGAATATCCCTGCACCATCCAAGTCAGCGACAGTGACACCTCATATGGTCCGGGCAGCATACCCGTAGCGAAAGAGAGCAGTCCCAAGGGCGCCGGGTTGGCAAACGACCGGTGCACCACGGGGAGAGATGGTTGAGTGCGGTCGTCTTCATGGCCGCCCTTGGTGCGCACTCGCTCTATGCGCGACTCCTCGTCGTGAGCGGCAACAGACTTTTCGAGCTGGTCTGCCGAGTCGTATGAAGCCATGATGCTGGTAGAGCTGCGCAGTTCAATGAAGACAGCTTCTAGGGAAAGAGGCGAGACGTCCAGGTGACTCGAAATGTCCTTGTTCAAATTTTCGCCCAAAGGAGAACGATGCTCTCTCAAGAGGTTTCGCTGCTGGGGACTTTAATGAGAGTGTCCCGACCTTCTTCATCCTCCTTGTAGGGCATTCGCGACATGACGGTGAGGCGGCATCGCTCCGAGCGTCGATGGTCCCGGCATCATACCGGGCGTTTGATCGGCAGTGTCAATTCGACCAAGACTCCCGCTATGGAACAGAAACAAGAGCGGCAGCGAGGTAGTGGTGCTTGGTGTCGACGGAACAATTGATCGTGGAGATCATCCCCAGAGCCTGGCCAAATCGCGGGGTGGAAAACAGGGCCATGGCTCGCTTGTAAGCCACTCTCTGCCTGGGAACCACGGCACCAACGGTGACAGACTTCCTTGGCTCCCCATGGGCGAAACTATGACGGGACCTTCCTAATATCGTTGGGCAGAGTGAAGAGCATAGTGTGGGTGGTTGAGGGAGGAGGAGGGAGAAGAGGGGCGGAGAAAGACGGTCGAAGGCGGCGGCGTGTTGCTCCATGATGTGCGTTGATGCCATTGATGCCCATTCTATCATCCCTCCATCCAACGGATGATCCAATGATCCAATGATCCAAGAATACCCGTTGATGTCCCTTCTGGTGCCTCTGCTCTTCGTGGCTCGTCGGCCTCTCACGCGTCGCCGGCAATCACCCCGGCGTGCATGTCCGGTGGGAACTGGCGAAACTTCTTTCCCATTCACTTCGACATCGCATCGAGGCGGATCTCCTGCTGCCCCGTGTCATAGGTGTGGCCGCAAAGCACGGGATCTGACTCCAAACGACGATGGAAATTGTCCTCCTGCTTCCAATTCTTCTATAACCCCCCCGGGCAGAGGAAAAGACACCTCTTTGCAGACAGATAAGTGAAGTTTTCTTATCCCGGGATTGAAAACATGTCGACCTCAGCGACGGGCAGCGGGGCGTCTGCCGGCAAGAGCTTGACCAACTATGCCTCATATCTACCAGAGGGAAGCAAGCAACCGCGCATTGGGCACCTTGATCTGGCGTCCAACACCATCACGCCCTTGTCCTACACCTCTGGCACGCCGGTAAGGAGTCTGTACGAAGTGATTGAAGCGGGCGAGAATGCCATTGTCCAAGCCGGAGAACCGTTCCCACGAAGCAAGGCGAGATTGTTACCCCCGATCTACGGCCGGGATATTCTTGCTGTCGGGAAGAACTATGCGGTAGGGGACTCAGCCGCGGCATGTTTGTTGCTCATCGCTGATGTTCTGCAGGCTCACGCCAAAGAATTCAATGCTTCAGGGTACGGTCCGTCGTGAACGGCGGGATATTGGACGAACGTGCTGACCTGTTGGGTTCTACAGCTATGACAGCTCTGACAAGGTCGACATGCCCACCCACCCGGTCATCTTCACCAAGCGGTGGACTTCTGCTATTGCGGATGGGGACGAGATCTATCCTCATCCAGGATTCACCGAGTCGGTCGACTATGAAGGAGAGATCGGCGTCATTGTAGGCAAGCCTGGGTTCAAGATTGACGCCAAAGATGCCCTCGACCATGTCTGGGGCTTTACCATCATCAACGATGTGACTGCACGCGAACGGCAGCGGGACCACAAGCAGTTCTACATTGGCAAATCGTGAGTCGCCCATCCCATTGCAACGACATTGCCTTTTTCTGAAGGACTCGTCGCCACGCTATTCGAATCCTCGTGATGTCAACTAACGCTAATTTTCAGGCCTGATACATTCGCGCCAATGGGCCCGATAGCCGTCCCAAAGGAGCATCTTCCAAAGGTGCTCACCGTTGAGACCGTTGTGAATGGAGAAAAGCGACAAGAAGGTACAACTGACGACTTGATCTTCAGCATACCGACTTTAATCGAGACTTTATCTGCGGCCCAGACATTGCAACCTGGAGATGTGCTGGCCACCGGAACTCCCGCCGGCGTTGGCTTTGGGTTTGATCCCAAGGTTTGGCTGCATCCTGGCGATGAGGTCAAGATCTCCGTGACCGGCCTCGGAACATTGACGAACAAGATTGCAAGTCCCGAGTCGCGAGCTACCATCCTCAACCATATTGTCTCGTCCGCGGTGCCCGTCACAAATGACAAGGCGGTCGAAGGCCGTGGACTTACCTCTGTTGGCTCGAAGCAGCTGTTCTACCAGCAGAAAGGCGGTGACGGCACCGGGCGGCCAATCTATTTCATCCATGGTCTGGGCGGCACTTCAGACTATTTCGGACCCGTGATGACAAGGCTGGGGAACGCTTGGACATATCATCTGGCTGATCTCGAGGGCCATGGACTATCGCCCTCATCCGCGACGAGCAAGCTGAGCATCGCTTCTTTTGCTTCTGACGCATATCAACTTTGCTCTCAGGCTGGAATCAATGCCGAGTCAGGACTGACCGTGGTTGCACATTCGATGGGCTGTCTGGTAGCGATGAAACTGGCGCTGGATCACCCGGAGCTGGTCAAGACACTCGTATTACAAGGGCCTGGGCCTTCACCGCTCCCAGAAGCCGCCAGCAAAGCCACATATGCCAGGGCCGCCCTTGTTCGTGAAAAGGGCATGCTTGGAGTAGTGGATGCTGTGGTCGGCGCAGGGACCTCTGATTACAGCAAGGCACATAATCCTCTGGCAATTGCCGCCGCTCGAATTTCGCTACTGGGACAAGACCCCGAAGGATATGCAAAGGCATGCATAGCCCTTGCCGACTCGCACGCGGACACCTTGGACATCTCGGCCCTCAAAGCAAGAGTGCTGATCATCACAGGAGACGAAGACAAGGTCTCGCCACCGGAGATGTGCAGGAAGATGAAGGAAAAGATCCCCAACTGTGAGGATGTCGTTGTGTTGCCGCAGGTCGCGCATTGGCACCTGTTTGAAGCTACCGAGAGTGTCTGCTCGGCTGTCACCGACTTCCTGGGTAAGCAGTAACCACAGCCGCCCCCTTTTCGGATCGATTGCGCCAGGGGTGTCGAAGCTAGAAGGTGGTAAGGTGGCTGGTGGAAGTTGCAACACGCCCACAGACACATAATTACATCCCTGCGACCGTCTTTCGGGCGAGTGCGAGTGGCTTAGATGAAATAGACCTAGATAGATCGAGTCCTTTTCCATTGAGATTGTCGGGCCATGCTGCAGACCCTTGCTAGAGGTTCTTTGTGCTCAACGGTGGTGACAGCAATCTTCAAGAGAAGGTAGCCATAAGCACGGCTGTGGCTGAATCTAGTTGTTGGGACGCCCGTAGTAACTTCCGTAAACGACCCGGGGCTTTGCGGGGGAGCGGCAGATGTGGTGTAGTTAGGGGCCCCTAGAGCCTGCTAGGCGGTCAGGGATGCCTGGGTGCAGCGGGGTTGATCCCGAATAATTCCTCAAGGTGCCCTGGAGGCTGCCACCCGAGGGACTCAGCAACCCCATTTACGCCTAGTGATGGTCACTAGGCCTGGTGCAGCCCCCATGTTGCACCTAAACGGCCGGTGCCCGGCCCCGGATTTCATTTCTCGATGCTTAACTTTGACCAAGCATCCACCCAGCACCTCATCCTGCCTCATCTTCCTTCCATCTTCAACTTCGTCTCTCCGCTCATCCCGCCTCTCAACGTCTTCTCTTTCACATCTCCTTCTCATCACAATCACGCCCTGCTGCATCTGCCGTTCGCAATTCCATTCCGCGCCGGCATTGTGGCCCCCTTTGGCCATCAAACAGGTATCGCAGTCTTGTCCCTGCACCTAAAGCGCGCCGAGACCTCTCCCCGTGTCACATGGCGCCTCAAGTCGACAAACGGCAACCTCGGGTGCCTCTGAGCTGCGAAAACTGTCGAAAACGAAAGATCAAATGTTCGGGCGAAAGGCCCTTTTGCGACACCTGCGCCCGTCGTGGCTTCAGCCATACCTGCTTCTACCTGCGCCAAAACGTGCAGGCGCCCGCGGGGTCCAGCTCCGACGAGGTGCTCCAAAGGGTGAGACGAGTCGAAACTCTCCTTGAGCGACAAGTCTACCTCCTTGAGCAGCGACTTGAGCCCTCGCCAAAGTCTCAGTCGTCCAATCCAGATAATCTGTCCCAGCATCAACCGTCGTCGGCCAATTCGTCGCCCTGGACGGAGGTCGAGCAGAATCCTCCGGAAACTGCACCTTCAACTATTGTCGGTACGGTCGTGGTATCCCAAGAAGGTCATGAACGATTCATCCCAGGACTCGCCTCTTCCGATGCAGACGCCGTCAATGAGCTGATCCAATCTATTTCCGCCCCTCCCATGTCTACGAGCTTCCCGTTCTCAGCCGAGGCTACCACTACACGAAGAGCGCTTTTGGACGCCCTGCCTCCAGGGCGACAGTGCGACGAATTGAAGAGGCTATTCTTCGATGTTTTCTCCCCGGTAAGTCTCCGTCCCTCACGCTTCTCAGCATCTCTTTAGTCGTCCCTTCCAGCCCCCAAGGGCGGGTCTGTCAAGATCTGAGGAGGAATCCTCTCCTACTTCCCGGATGTGCACCTTGCAAGTTGCTGTTGGCAATAGAGAGCGAAGAGTGTTCTTACCCTTATCCCCAAGTTGGTAGGTACGGACAGATGTGGTCCCATTTCAATTGTACGAGAGGAGAAGAAACCTCGCCTTTCAATCTCCCCTGATTGCTCCTTCGCGCCGTCAACACACCAGAACCGCCCTTTCGAACGAAGCTGACTCAGTTTGCACAGCTTTTTCACATACTACATGACCCAACATTCCATGCCGAGTATGCCGATTTTCGCCAGAAAAGAGGAGAGGTGTCCCTCTCGTTTCTCGCGCTGTTGTTCGTGATTCTTTCCATTTCTGTTACCGCGCTAGACTCGGATCATCCACTCCTGACGGATCTCGGGGTGGAAACGACTGCTTCAGCAAATATTAAAAGCCTGGCGACAAAATATCGAACAGCCGCAATGGGATGCCTTTCGGCAGACCAGTTCCTATGGCGCCACAACCTGCACACTGTCCAAGCCTTGGTCCTTCTGATATACGCACTTTCACATGCACATGGTCCTGCATGGGCTTTGTTGGGGACCACCTTCAACATCTGCATATCGATCGGTTGCCATATTGACCCGTCTCAACTAAGTTTGGATCCAGTGAGAGGTGAACAGAGACGCCGCTGTTGGGCCGGCCTCATGTTATTGTATACTATTCAAAGCACTTGTTTGGGAAACCTTGCTCCAATGACGGTCACGGCTACAGTCAGACTTCCTGCCGATGTGGATGATGAGCGCATCTCCATGCACGAGACCCCGGCCTTCCATGCGGACGACTCTCGCCCAAGGCCTCTTAGCAAAATGTCCTACATCTTGTTCAAGTTCAAGCTGTATCGATTGGCATCTGATATCGCAAATTTCGCCAGGGAACATGGGAGCTTGAATGGCCTAATCGAGCTCGATGGACAGATCTCCCAGGAGGAGCACGATCACGACGTACGATTCACAGACCTCCAGCGGCTTCCCGTTTACCACCTGGCTCATCTATACATCATCAAAAACTATACAAGTCACCTGCGGCTCATTCTTCATCGGCGGTATCTTCCACCGCATTCTGCAGCTCCGGACAGCACATTGTACGAGTTTCCTGAACAGGTGCTCCAGAGCCGGCAGTATTGTAAGATGTCGGCAATGAAGATTCTCAGCAACCACGAGGACCTCTGTTGCGAGGAGCGGCTGAAGCCTTATCGCTGGTTCGTGTATGGGCTAGGCGGCTACCAGACGTTTTTGGCTGCGTCGACACTTGTGGTCCTCCTTGGTTCGGAGGACGAATCGGTCGCCTCGGACCGCGCGGATGTAATCTACGCTCTATTAAAATGTCAGGCACGATTCGAGCAGCTGTCTGCACGAAGCGACATCTCCGCCAAAGCTGCACGGATCCTGCGCCGCACGCTTGGGTCACCTGTGAGCAGCAACGGTGGCGGCGTCGGAGGCACCGCTCCTCCTCCGCCTCAAGAACCCCCTGGGCTATACCGCCAATCCTCGAGCACAAGTGACGAGTCCAAGATGTGCAGCACGAGCCAAAGACATCAAATGGCCGCTACTTCTCCAGGCAGCCATGGCCAGCCTCCATCGATGCCGCCCGGCCGCAGGTACGGCCAAGCCGGGTTCGCTGGTGCCTTGCCTAACGCCAACGAGGTCGCGGAACCGCCGCCGCCGCAGCACCCTCAGCACCCGCAGCCTCCTCCCCATTCCTTCTTCCCCTGCCCGCAGCCCCTCTACGAGCTGATGAGCCTCCCGGCGGAGCAATGGCTGGGGGGCCCCTCGGCGCTGGCCTGGGACTGGAATGGGTGGGTCGACGTGCCGGAGCCCCAGATCACCGGGCCCGACATGTTCATGGACGCTTCTGGCGTGGTGATGTGATGTGATACCATGCTATACCATGTGATGCAATGTGATGACCACGATACGACGACGACGACGGGAAGTGCGCCGCCCATCAAATCCGAGGGTGCGAATAGACATTTGATATATATCATCTTCCCGCTGGCCTGTTTCTTGTAGCATTAGTTCTGAATTGAAATCTTGAAAAGAGACCGAAGAGAGGCTTGCCATTTGACGCCGCCTAGGGACTCTCCTATTCCCTGTTTTCGCCCTAGTTTGATCGCCCTGTGCTGTTCCGCTCGATGAACTTTATATCCCGTTCGTTGTTTACGACTTTGCAAAGCGAGTACAGGGGAAAAACAATATGTCTCTGGAGACGGGATCATTTACTCTGTTGAGGCCCACCACAACTGGGCAATAGCTTTACTGCAGAGGTGTGGAAACATTGATACGTTGTTCAATGGTAGATCGATAGTCCATGCTACCGGCCGGGATAATAACCATCCCGGACGCTACGCCGTCGTATACTTCGTAGAGACCCAAACCACTCAACGGCACCAACCAGTACCGGTACACGATATGCAACTTATCGTTTTGACCTTGACAAGTATCATCCCAGAGCCTTCTCCAGCCTGTTCCTGACGGCCAGCCACCAGCTCGCCTGCTGCTGGGCCTCGCTCCGTTGTTTGATGGCCCGGATGGTCTCAATGGGCCGCTGCGACTTGACCTGCGCCTCGGGGAAGAAGTTGCCGTGTAGGCCGTAGGGGACTCTCTGCGTCAGATGCACGCGGGCGACGACCGTCTTCATGTCTCGGGCGTCGATGACCCACAGCTCGCTTTTGGCGTCGGGGCGACATTCCCCGGAGGAGTCTAATTGGGATTCGTCAAAGACGTAGGTCAGCAGCCAGCCGTCGTCTTCGCGAGTGCCTCTTTCGCGTGGCACAAAGTGCGGCTCCTGGGCGAACCAGCCTTGCGGAAGGCGAAAGATTGAGAGGGGATCATCCTCCTCCTGAGAATGAAGGATCTCATCGACAGACCTCGTGTCCACGCAGTCAAGAGCATGCTGAGCGAGGGAATAGGTCTTGCCTCGCTTGATGAGCGTCTCGGCATCCGCCTTGACCAAGCAATCGATCTTGACGGCACGACCGAGGGCGGCTCCGAAGGTACCTCTAGAAGTGGAACAACCAAAGACATATCTCGCCTGCCCCATTGTTCTGTCTTTCCTGACGTTGGGAAATTCGAAGGGAATGGCACTTAATCCGAACTCGTGAGTTATGTGCCCCGGCTGGGCCAATGAGAACTGATAATAGTAGAGCCGACACTGTTCTTCTTCGCTATCCGACTCAGGGGACGTTCGTTGCGGAGCAGGAATGTCACCTGCGGAAAAAACAAGCGAGGCAGAAGTCAGTCGACAGGCGAGCATATTGACTGCAATCGTCCTCGTTTCCCCGGTGAATTTGTCAACCACCTGATCGTCCCACGTATTAGCAGTATGGAAAATGCAGCATGGTTTTGTCTGGAACCAGGCAATCTGCTGTGGAAAGTATCGAGGAAAGACGCCAAATCGAGATTGCGAGGTTGAATCATAGGAAATGACAGGCTTATTCTTTGTCAAGTTCACCGGGTCCAGCGACAGAGGCAAGTCCAAGATGACAGTGTGGTGGGAGGACACACCAAAATCATGCATCATCTTCGCCGATGTAACGCCCGGAACAGGGGCGTTTAGCAGCCTTATTGGTCGTTCGAGCGGTGAAGAAGGGACGGCGGGCGAGAAGGTCGCAGGTATAATCGAATAATGTACATATGGAGGGACAAAAGTCGAGTGGAATAGGACCAGCTCTCCCGTCTTCGGATCGACACGAGGGTGGGCCGTCGTCCATTCTTTCATGAACCGCAATACACCACCTCCTCCAAATCCTGGAGATCCCTCGCCTGTCGGCTCTCCTTCTGCTCTCTTCCCGTTGAACCAGCCAACAGTCTCGAGACCCGGAAGAGCGACTCTCATCGGAGGTCCGGATTCGCAGGTTGCAAGAGCACGCCCATCGTGGAACAAGACACCCGTGTTGGCCACGCTAATTTTCTTGATGGCTTGCGCTGAGCCAGGAAGTCGGGATAACAAAACCAAAAATATGCTGCGGAAAACAATGGCTATGAGTTTGTACAATGAGGTTAAGGGGTTGACCAGTGTTGCTATGCTGGGGAGGATCGGAACGCGGAGGTGTCTTGAAGATATCGTGGACAGGTAGATATCGGTTAAGATGTATTGATTGACGAATTCTGGTTGGACACCATTGGAAGTTCGTGTAAACGCGACACCACTGAGCATGCCATCACCGTCAAACCAATGTGCATCTCGGCCCAAGTCTTGATTTGCTACAGGGTTCCCGCCATTTCGAACGTATTCACCGCCAGCCAGCTCTTTTGGTATATCCCCAGAGTACACGCATGGTACGAGAGTTTGGACCTTCTGCAAGGGAGCAAAATTGCCGCCAAGGTACGGATGTGAATGGCTTTTCGTGCGATTTCGAAGGGACTTTGCTCTCGAGGGCGGACAGGATGTGGGCGTTCTCGAGGTATCTGATGCACCCACAGGGAAAGGCGACTTGGTCATGGTCGAGGAAACGACATGAAAGAGCCGACCAGTGGTGGAATTCCTCGACACTGCCCGATCCGGGATCGTTGGGTGATGTGTTGGTTGCTGCTAAACATTTACGAGAAGACCTGTATCAGATCGTGAATGCATTCGAAGGTCACGCCAGGTCGACGTCACAGTCTAGACCGGACATGTTGGAGTTGAACGGGGTCCGAGGGGTCCGAAGGATCAAGCTCAACAGGCATCGGATCACGCAACGGGAGAGGAGAAAGGCCTGGTTCACATGTCAGTGCCAAAGGGAAAACTCACACCATTACTTCCCTGGAGGTGAGGAGGTCGGCTAGCGGCGGTCAATAGCTGAGGTTCACATGATGGAGGTACAGGAGAGTGAGCAGCCTTGATCTCAGGGCAAGCAGCCCATCTAAAAAAAATTCTAACCCTACGAAAGGAAAGGAGGGGAAGCCCGGCGAAGACAAATGAAGTTACCTACTTGGGTACAGGGTAAGGTGAAAAGCAACTGACAGCTTCACTGGCGAAGGATGAAGCTGCAGCTCGGCACCGCGGAGGAAATCATGGCGTCATCGAGCTTCTGCCAATTGACCTAGTACGACGCTAATTGATGATAGCTACGCTAGCATGAGTAAATTTGGACAGCACTTGTAAAGGGAAGGTAGGCCGACAAGCCACTCCTCTCTGGCTGCTTTTGGTAGAACGTGCATGCCGTGGCCCGTCAGCCTCGTGTCAGGCCCGCATGTGTGGCTTGACCCCCACGACCTCGAGCGCCTCTCATCGTCGCCTTCATCCCCAACTTGGAATTGTGCGCGTCATGATATCCCAGAAATTCCACGGCTTCCCTTCAGAACACTGCACAAGTGCGCTCAGCCATGTCTGCATGCTTTGGGGCTATCTATTTACTTTTCATCAATGTCCCAACCGTTCCTCCGCTCCTCGCGTTGATATCGCACGGCTGATTGGTATATCATGGCGCTTGCCGTTGCCATAAGCTTTGACTGAGACAGGAACTTTTGATCTTCCCTCGTCAGCTCAGAACATCTTCAATTAATCATCGGAACTCTGTCCTGATGTACGACTATGCACTGGTGTACGTACCTGTTACCTCTGGGCCCCCTTGCCCCTCCAAGTTCTGATATGTGTTGTGTCCGCAATAGTCACGTCGTTTACACCATCCCTCTCGCGATAGCCTTGTCTATTATCCTGGGACCTCTGTTGACGCGACGGGATATTTACAAGATATGCTTCCTTCAACTTGTCGCTGTCACATATACAATTCCCTGGTGAGTGCAAGCTCGACATCTATTCTTGCGAAATGCTGACGGCTCAAGGGATTCGTACCTTATCAGAACCAGGATCTGGAGTATGCCAGTTTATTCCCTTCTTGGTACTGGGTCTCGCACATGGTACTAACTTTTGCCAAGCATACCCCCAAGATGTCATTATAGGACCAACTCTGTTTGATATTCCTGCCGAAGAGGTCTTCTTCTTTAGCATTCAGACTTACATTGTAAGCGCTTGCCTCTGGTTTGTGTACAGTCACAATTGCTAATCCTGAACCAGACCACTTGCCTCCAGATCCTTCTCAGCAAGCCAGTGCTCACTGCAATTCACCTGCATAATGAAGCCGACCTACTGGACCCCACTAGCAAGTCTCTGCCAATCTGGAAGCGAGCAGGGCAGCTCGTTTTCGGGTTGGGCTCGGTAATTCCGATCCTTCTGCGAGAAAGCAATAACGAAGGCCATTACATGCGACTCATTTTGATATGGGCATGCCCAGTAATGTTGATGCTCTGGTCATTCGCTTACCAATTACTTCTCACGTTGCCATGGACAACGACCTGGTTACCTATCGCTGCACCGACATTATATCTGTGGATCGTTGATACTTTGGCCCTACGAAGGGGCACCTGGAGCATCGAGTCAGGCACAAAGCTCGGGATTCAAGTTTGGCCCCATCTGGAACTGGAAGAGGCCGTCTTCTTCCTTCTGACAAACGCCCTTGTGGTATGGGGTGCGACTGCCTTCGACAATGCCGTGGCTATTCTCGACTCCTTCCCTAGTCGTTTCCCTATGGTCCCCGGCATTCCACCTCCGACGACGATGTTCAAAGCTCTATTTCTGGCCACATCCAAATATGAAACCAGGCGTCTCCAGGGCTTACGGAATGCACTGATGGTCCTTGCTAAGAAAAGCAGATCATTCTACCTAGCATCGGGTGTCTTTGCGGGTCGTCTGAGGATTGACTTAATACTTCTCTATGCGTTTTGCAGAGTGGCTGACGATTTGATTGACGATGCGCCTTCTGCAGCTGAGGCAAGTAAATGGGTGCAACATTTCACCAATTTCCTCGATATTGCGTATTCACCGAAAAGGGATGAGAAGCGGTTGCAGCAGGCTCTGGACCCATTCCCGCCCGAGGCACAGTCTATCCTACTATTCCTCCCGACGGACAAGTTACCTTCGGGGCCACTCTATTCGCTCCTTGACGGGTTCCGGATCGACCAGAAATTTTTCGACGCCGAATCTAGAGAGCACCCCCCAATCAAAACTTTTGCCGACCTAGAGCGATATGCAAGTTGTGTTGCAGGCACGGTTGGTGAACTCTGTTTAAATCTTGTCTATTATCATGACCCCGATCAAGGAGCTTCCACAGAGACCAAACGAAGGTGTCTTGCTGCTGGTGCGAAAATGGGCCGTGCACTGCAATACGTCAACATTGTCCGAGATGTCAAGACAGACGCCGATGCTGGACGATGCTACATTCCTAGCGAATGGCTCGAGAAATCGACGCAACGTTCAGCCGAAACTCGAGCCGAGCAAATTCC
Organism: Cladophialophora immunda; assembly: GCF_000835495.1. Classification (NCBI taxonomy): domain Eukaryota; kingdom Fungi; phylum Ascomycota; class Eurotiomycetes; order Chaetothyriales; family Herpotrichiellaceae; genus Cladophialophora; species Cladophialophora immunda. The sequence continues at coordinate 6,296,627 of NW_015622541.1, forward strand.
GCATCCCCGGAAGAGGATATTGGATCTTGCATTCGCCATCTATGCCAACAACAGAGATGCAATCGAAGCGCTGCCCTACTACGCGCGAGGTGGCATCCGTGTCGCCGTCGAGAGTTACATGGAAATTGGCAGGGTGATGCGTGAGCGCATGCGACAAGGCAGGCCTTTGGAATTTGCTGGCGGCGGTAAGAAGGGTCGTTCTAGCGTACCCAAGTCGAGGAGGATATGGGTTGGATGGAAGACAATGATGGGAAGGCGGGGCGCTGTGTGATAGCGGAGGTTTATCGCTCTCACCGTTCATGTTCATAGCTCGGTGTTAGACGAGAGACTCATTGAGGTCTATTTGAGAGGATGCATTGAAGGTCGAGGTTGCTGCGAACTAGCGTGCGGGGACGACGCTCCTCGAGCTCAGATCCGCATCCTGCAGCTTGGGTTTGAAACTCCCTGCGTTAATCTTTGCCAATTTTTTTGTTACCACGACCGTGAACTGTTTACCATTTGGACGCGATCACAATCCAAATGGATCTGATTGTCACGCTCAGTATGGGCTGTGTACCGATTGAGCCCGCCAGTAGTGGCATGCTGATGTCTTGGTAGCCAAAGTCATGCTGTCATTGACTCTGCGCCCCTGCGCCAACATAGCATGGACCATGTCCCTAACTGGTCCCTACCTGCTTCTCAACCTCTGAATCTCCGTCGATCTTGAGGATAGGTTCCGAGATATGAACAAGCCAAAAAGCGCTGTCATCATAGGTAAGATTGTGTGACTGGGTCTATGCTGGCCTTCATCAGTACTGATTCCGAGACAATAGGCGCGGGGGCCGGAGGCATTGCCAGCGCTGCCAGGCTTGCCAAAGCCGGTTTCCGAGTAACTGTACTTGAGAAAAACGACCATACTGGTGGACGCTGCAGCTTGATATACGACGACGGCTACCGGTTCGATCAAGGCCCTTCTCTCCTCCTGCTGCCCGACCTGTTCGAGGAAACCTTTCGCGATCTGGATACGTCTCTCGAGGCCGAAGGGGTCGAGTTGCTCAAATGCGAGCCCAACTACAATGTCTGGTTCGGCGACGGGGAGTGCATCGAGCTGTCCACGGATGTTGCCAGGATGAAGAAGACGATCGAGCGTTGGGAAGGGAAAGAAGGTTTCGAGAGATACCTCGCTTGGATGAAGGAGGCCCACGTCCACTACGAGGCTAGTGTCGTTCATGTGCTGAGGAAGAACTTTTCCACAATCTGGGCGATGGCTCGTCCGAGCTTCTTGCCCTACCTCCTGGCCTTGCACCCTTTCGAGAGCATCTGGAATCGGGCAGCGCGATATTTCCTGACGGAGCGACTGAGGAGAGCATTCACTTTTGGAAGCATGTATATGGGCATGAGTCCCTTTGAAGCTCCTGGCACCTACAGCCTGCTCCAGTATACTGAGCTGGCGGAAGGCATATGGTCAGTCTCGAGTCATAGAACCATTTTGGTGAGTTGGTCTCTAACGAGCGCCCAGGTATCCAAGAGGCGGGTTTCATCAAGTCTTGGACGCTTTGGTCAGAGTTGGGCAGCGTCTCGGAGTCGAGTACAGACTGTCGACACCAGTCGCTCGGGTGAACATCGATGGATATTCCCAACGCGCGACGGGCGTCACGCTGGCTTCTGGAGAAGTTGTGACCGCCGATATCGTCTTGGTCAATGCCGATCTCGTCTACGCCTACAACGAGTTGCTACCCCCTTCTCATCAAGCAACAACATTGTCGAAGAAACCGGCTTCATGTTCCAGTATCTCATTCTACTGTAAGTCCGCCGCTACAGAGTCCTTGCATATCCCAAGCTAAGCCGTTCAGGGTCAATGGACAAGGTGGTCCCTGAACTCCACACGCACAACGTCTTCTTGGCAGATGACTACCAAGACAGCTTCGACGACATCTTCAAGCGACAGCAGATTCCCAAAGAACCCTCATTCTACGTCAATGTGCCCTCGCGCGTCGACCCCAGCGCCGCTCCCAAGGATCGAGACAGCGTGGTGGTGCTCGTCCCATGTGGTCATCTACTGGAGGGAGAGGCTGGCGGGGGACTCAACCCGCACAGCGCACAAGATTGGCAGGCCATGGTTACGAGAGCTCGGCATGCAGTGTTCGAAACGATCCGCCTCCGGACAGGTGCCGATCTTCAATCCCACGTGGCTCACGAGATAATCAATACGCCGAGCACGTGGAAGGACAGGTTCAATCTTGACCGGGGAGCCATTCTTGGATTGAGCCACTCGTTCTTCAATGTGCTCAGCTTCAGGCCAGGAACGAAGCACACGGCAATAGGGGGGGTGTACTTTGTTGGAGCCAGCACCCACCCGGGAACAGGAGTGCCGATTGTGCTGGCTGGGAGCAAGATCACAACCGAACAAATACTCGATGACCTTGGTATGATCAAGCCATGGTCTCCAGGCACTCACAGGACGAGGGTGGTAAGCGATCTGGACAAGTGGGGAAAGCGACCTCTGGATCTGGTGCACACCCTCATTGCCATGTTCTTTGCGTTGTTGGTGGTGCTTATGCTTGCAGCTAGATGATGCGATATAGAACTGGGTCGGCCATAGACAGCGAGGACATGTATGACACGTTGTTTTCCATTTCCTCGACAGGAAACAGGACATGAACCGATTCCCCAGTCCAAGTCCTTGGTATCTACCTACATGCTCCATGCTTGTAAAGCTCTCTCCGCCTGCAGCCTCGTGCCGTTGTGGCGCCTCGACTGCCCAGCCACGGGACGCAAAACAGCAAGAGCATACTAACCACTAACTGCATGTGGTAAGCCGACCGCATTGGACATCCCGGCGAGCCGGATCATGCTCCGGGATGATTTAGTCAGCACAGCCATGACCTCATCTTGTGACAAGCAGCACCAGCGCCAAGGGCGTCGATCATCAGGGAACCACCGGGAAACTCCGGCGAATCACATGCGTCATGGCGGCTCCTAACCTCCCAAACGTTTTTGCGGTAGAGCCTTGCTCCCAGCAGTTCCGACACAAATGCCTCTGACTAAACCTCTGCAGGATGACTTGGTGTTGCGCTGGCCTTTCTCGTCTGAGGTAGTGAGATGGCCTTGATGAGGGCCCCTGGGCCGTTTTCGCTGACATCTTACGATCGCCCACCAATGCCGGATAAGCCTAACGCCAGCTGTCTTCGCAATTTTCTCCGGTTCGCCACAGGAATGGAAGTCCGACCTCCTGATTGAGCCCAGTCCATCCCTCAACCAGGTCAAGGCGGTCTGCACTAGACATCAGCCTGCATTTGCTGTCAATAAGTCGAAGCCGACGACATCCGAGCGCGAAATGGTTTGTCGGAACCATCGAATGACAGTCACGGTAGCCTCAACAAATCTCAGACCACCACGAATGCAGCCGGGGCGTTTGGACTAACCAGCCCTGAACGCTGCGTCCAGTGATCGTTCAATGCGAAGTTTCCGATGCCAACAGCAAGGCGAGCTAATGCGTGGGTGGCTTGGTGACGGTCACCTGTTTGGGGAGATGAAAACAAAGAACCAACTGGGGTCGAGCCAGAGCCTTGCAGCTCCATGGGCAGATGACCCTCCCCAGATGAGAAAATCTTGCAGGGCAGCTTACATTCTGCCAGAAGATTCCCCTGACGCCCGGCTGCTGCGGCAGCGTCAAGACATGGAGAACTCTCGAGGAATCGCCGGGAATGCTTGTTTTCAATGCAGCATACCGTTTTCTGTTGACTGATCGAAGCGAATCGACGTCACGTTGCTGCCATCCGTGAGAGTCCGTATCTCAAAGGGCACGAGACGCTCATCTATTAAACCCCCCCCTTCGCTCCGGAACACCATAGCCATTCTCACTTCCATCAGCACAATCGCGACCTAGGAGGCCAACAGTCCTTTTTGCAAATCCAGTCCCATCACTTTTCATCGACCCCGCGACAAAACCACCCGCACCAACCACTTTTCTCAAGATGGGCAACGACGTCTTCCGACACAATGGTTTCACCAACACGGTGACGACCAACAACCACATCACTGCCGCTGGCAGCGATTGGTACTGGACCGTCTGTTCGGTCATGACCGTTTCGACTCTCGCCCTCATGGCCCTGTCCTTCTTCAAGCAGCGATCCCAGCGTCTGCTCTACTACATCGCTGCAGGCCTTACTCTGATCCCGGCCATCTCGTACTTCTGCATGGGTTCCAACCTGGGTTGGACCGCCATCTTGGTTGAATGGGTCCGCAGCGACGCCAACGTTCACGGCGACATGCGCCAGATCTTCTACGTCCGATACATCGATTATTTCATCACCGTGCCTCTCTTGTTTACTCTCTTGTTGTTGAGCTGCGGTCTCCCCACCTCAACTCTCCTGTACACCCTGCTCATGGGCGAGGTTTGGGTCATTATGGCTCTTGTCGGTGCCCTTGTCCACAGCGAATACAAGTGGGGTATGTACTTCCTTCAAAACGTGACATGGTTTGGTAGTTGTTGCATGGTCGCTAATTCTGGATACCAACAGGTTTCTTCACCTTCGGAACCGTTGCACTCTTGTTCGTCGGCTTCGCCATCATCTATGAGGGACGCGCCTATGCCCGTACTCTTGGACAAGATATCCTCCGCGTCTACACCGTCTGCTCTGCCTGGGTTGTCTCCCTGTGGATCGTCTACCCCATCATCTGGGGTGTCTCCGAGGGTGGTAACGTCATCCCTCCGGACTCCGAGGCCGTCGCCTATGGTATCTTGGATATCCTGATCAAACGTAAGTCAAATCACTTCTAAGCAATTCTTCACACATGCTGACGATGGTTGGCCAATAGCCGTCACTGCTGCCTTCCTCATCTGGGGCATGCGCAATGTCGAGATGGAGCGCCTGGGCATCCACATCCGCGATGTCAACGCCGCCCCAGGCACTGCTCCTCAAACCGAGAAGGCTGCTGAGGCTGCTGCCGCCGGCGAGGGTGTCACTGCCCCCGCTCCTGCCGACACCACCGCCACCAGCGCTGTGTAAACGGCTGGCCATGTCGCAGCATTGTCAAGGCCATAGGATCCGATCCGCCCCGTGCTCTGGACTAGCCCAATTTTCGATAAATTCGACGGACACCGAATCCTCTTCGCCCTGAAATGCTACGAGGGGTTTTTCTTCAGTCCCCCCCCTCATTGTCAAGCCGGAGGTCTCTTACTCTTTTGCCGGACCTCACCCAACTCGATACCCAACCTTTTTTTCTTACCAACCCACCCACCCAAAATCAACATATCCGACAATGCGACAGGTCGCTCGTTATAAAGATGACTACAGGGGGATTTTCACGAAACGATTAATTACTTAACTAATTCACGGAGTCGTGCAGAATAGGAGAGGGGGAAGGAAGTGTCTGATTAATCACGTCGCGACGATACCCAAAGATACCATGTATAAGCATCTCGCCATTGGGGTAACTTGGTACTTGACCTAATAATACCGATACCAATATATAGATCTCATGTAATGTCAATGCTACTCCATACTTCTGACGAGTCTGACTGAGCTTATGGTGCTGGGTTCCTAATCTTGCTTGTGCTGGGGGATGCAAGTCCTCGGGCTGGGCTCGCTGGGTAGACCAAGAACTCGATGATATCTCGTGATCACTTGCCTGTTCGTTCGAGAGCCCGTGACCGGGCGCCCGCTCGACTTTCCCTTTTCGTTCCGCCCGAGTTCGCAAATTCCCTCAAAATCCCCAAGGGAGGGCCGATTAATGGTACCGACCAACCACCTCTTTTCCCAACATCAGCTTTACGAGTGGTCGGTCCTCGGTACAGACCACCACGGCAGTATGATTCGCCAAGCGCAATCCACTGCCTCGTACTCGTTGTTCACTCAAGATTGCGCGAAATAGGGGAATGGGCTCCGAGCTGGAGGGGGGAGCGAGGAAAAAAAGGGAGGCCAGCAGCACGACTGCTTTTTTCCCCAGGAAAAGGATTTCCCAGCCACCACAGATTTCACACCAGGGCTTTTTTTTGGGCTCCAGTCTTCACTTCTATTCGGTTCTACGAGTATTACTCCCCTATCGTCGTGTGTGGATTCCTTTTGGCTTGGGAGGCTTGAGCCCGAGGTGTCGCAGAGTGGACACAAACGTGAGCCAGACCCCCTTTTCTCGCTTCGAAAGCTGCTTTGCCCTTTCCAGACTTAGCACGAGTGCGCTTCGGAGATTTTTCTCTCGCGGCTTTTTATGAGGTGCAGTAGTGTGGGAGGAGCATTCGTAAAAGGGGATTTCTTTCGACCCTTGTGGTTGCTCGAGGGGAAGTTGTGCCGGCAAACCTTCATTGTTCTTTGACATCCTGGTAATCATACCATCGAAAAGGTGCGTTTCATAAGAGTACGTAAAGGGAATGGAGAGGCCCGGCAGCTCTGTTCTCCGGTTTGGGGAGCGTACGAGGTATCCTTCAGCCAAACCCGGGGCCAAAGCGATGAGAATGAAAATGAGGATGGATGTCCTCGTGCCTTTGCTGGGGGATTCCTTATCGAGAGTGATGGCCTCGGCTTCTTCCCCAGAAGGAAGCGCGCGAAAGAGGTGCATCTCGCTTTTGGTCGATAGTTCGTCGCCGAGATAACGCAAGCGAGCAAGACAACAGACCGTCTTTTGGACCATCTGTCGACGATTTGGTCAAGCCTGCAGCGTACGAGTAGCTCATCCTGCCGTTGGCCATGCTACCGCACAGGTCGAGATTGCCAAAAAGACCGTTTTCGATGAAAATCTTCCCCAGAGCAGACGAAATTGGCTACCACCTTGTTTTGCAGATCACCTTCGAGTCTCTCCGCCCAATGAGGCATCAATTCATTCTCGTATGGAGTGATCAGAACCCCGATTCAGTCATGAAAGTGCACCAGATCCAAACCAACTGTGTTAGGCTGAGTGTGAGCTGCCCTTCTTTTTGCTAAAGACAGACAATCTTTGAGCGGACACTTGCCGTGGCCCGTGGACGAAGGAACAAGCCGAGAGAAGCCAAGTTCTCTCCGCGTTCTCGAGAACGGTAAGGGCAGAGCCGATCATGTCGGTCTCGCACCGTTGAGACTGGCCCAAGTTGCACAGAAATCAAACTCGTTCTCGTAGCGATGGCAGTAGCGACCATCAACCCCACCCTCTTGACAGGAAAGCCTCTGTCTGGGTATGGGTGTATCTACCGAGTACCTCGTACTCTGTACAATTTCCATCTTGGAAGCCCACCAGAGGCGAAGTTGGCAGCTTTCTTCTGCTTGGAGAAGCAAAATCAAACCTGGGCCTGGTCAGGGCGACACACAGTTGCCGTCTTGACCAAACCCACGGCCTCGCGCACACCGCAAATCTCGAACTGCTCTGACCACGACCAACCATCAATCGTCATCGGCAGTTGTCCGGAGGGTTGCAGATGAGGTCGTGTAATCTGCGCGGCGGCGAGAGGTCCTGATAGCCTGCTGAGAAGACAGCTCCTGGCAACACCAGCGGTAGGTCAAACACAGGTAACGCACGCTGGCCGGCTCCAGGTGAAATTGCACAGTTCCCGCCGGCGGCTACAAATGAGGTCAAGGGCGAGTCGACCAGAAGGAACCGCTTCAGATTCGGTGCAGGGCCGATCCGACAGTAGCCCAAGTCGCAGCCAGTGAGAAGCCTCCGAGAGCTCGAGACCGCCCCGATAACGTTGATGTCAGGGGCTAAGGAAAAGGACAAGTAGACGAATGGGCAAGGGAGCGCACGGTGGAGGTCGAGGTCGCTGTTTCATCACCTTCTCGCAGATGGAGTTTCCAGTGGAAGGTTGGCGCAGACAAGCAGCAGATGGGCGCAGATGGGCCGCTTAAAATGAATCTAACCTGACGCTGGTGCCACCCTTAGGCGGTCCTTTAGGGGCTCTTAGCGGGGGTGTCGGGAAATTTGGGCATGGCTGGCATTGGCTGGCAGTTGCTGGCAGCGGAGGACAGGCCCGCAGTCGCCCAGGCACAGGCCCAGGAACCCGCCAGGCTCATCCAGGCACAACCACTCAGGGGCCGCAGTTTCATCTGCTGTCCCTCCACCTCACTATCCTCTTATCCACCGCTTCTCCACGATCGTCGAACCCTCATCCCAACTCAAATCAGCCAGACAACCACTCAACGCCTGCCGCCCTGTCTGTGTTGACACCAGCGCTTTACTCTAATCCGGTTCACCACCGCACGCAATTTACCCGACCTCTACGACGATGCTACCGCTGCCAGGCCAGCGCTCCACCATGCCCTTGCCCAGCCCGTCAGATATGCTTTTGGCCGCCACATATACTCGTGCGCCTCCCTGCCCATCTCCATGTGTTGAACCTCTCCTTCCACCGTCGCAGAGTCCCAGGATAGCATATTGCTGTCGTCCGAGTCGCTGAGCTCCCTCTCAGTTCCTATCACGCTCATTCCCCTTCATTCGAGCAGCGCTCGCTCATCTCGCCTTGCGCGACACCTCTCCAGGACTATAACAGCACATTGACCGACCACGGCAGGTCACCAAACACTCATTTGAGATTTATACGATACTCGAGACGTCGCAGCGACTATCGGAGAGCGCCCAGGCGCATTCAAAGAACCAAACTGCGGCTCCACGCACACACACAAGACTTGATACGATACCATCGTCCAAGACAATCCGAACCAAGATGCGCTTCAGCTCGGCCATCGCAGCAGTTGCGCTGTTGCTAGCACCAGCAGCTCTTGCTGATATGCCTCCCGGAGACTGGTCGGGAGAGACCACCATCACAATCACATCCTCTTTCTCCACCACCCTTACCATTACCAAGTATCTCACATATGTGAATGCTTCTACCACCAGTTCCGGCTACCATGTCACGCCTACAGGCTGGAACGTCACTTCTACTGCGCCCACGGCTGCAAGCACTATCAACAAGCCAACGTTGACGGCTCCCGCTACTGCTACCCTCGGCATTTCACCGCCTATCGCTTCTGCAACTGGCGCGGCGAGCGCTCATGAAATCAACTTGGCCGTGGCCGCTCTGGCGGGTGCCGCTGCCGTCTTCTTGGGCTCGTTATAACCACAGCCCTTTGACATTGAATCGACATGCCGAGCATGATGCGGCATCCAGTCGATATTGTTTCCTTTCCTTCCTCATGTTTTGACTGAGTCAATGTTTCACGTTGCGAGCACCAGTATGCTCGTTTACACTTGTCTGGATAACAACAACTTTCATCTCTGAGAGAGTTTTTGAGGCACATTGCGGAGGGGTGATTGTCGGAATCTTTGATTGTACCGCAGCCGGTACTTTCACGAACTACACTACGCGTCAAAGTTGCAAATTGGGAGAATTACGCTATCCACGCCCGGAGCGCAGATGAGTCGGAGCACCATCCGCCATTGTACAGGACGGTGGTATCAAGCATGAGTGTTTGGGCAACGACGGCTCTTGCTGTTCGCACACCAGGTGGATGAAGACCGGAAGGAAAATGGTTCTTGGGATAGGGGTCGCGATAGGGGTGGTACAGGGGGGGAGCGCGATGGGGGGGTGGGGGGGGGGAAGAAGTCTACGATGATGATGGATATGATGTCCCACAACCTTTTGAAAGCATGCGAAGAGCGTCGCGGTCTCCTTTTACGAAAATGGTGGTGAATTCGTCTGGGAAGCTTTTTCGGCCCACCCACTCACTCCGTCTGTACAGATAGCCAGTTAGCGCAGCCTTGTAATTGAACCGAGAAATGTTATGAAAAAAAAATGATAGGTTTGTCTTAGTGCCTCGTGGCATTGGATTTGGGCACAGATAAGGCCGCGGTTGTCTTGCCTGTGTTCCGAGAATACTCTTGTCTTCTCTCTGTTACCGCATATGGAATCGGTGGTGATGGTTGCTAAAGGGGGGGAAGGGGGGAGGGGACTGGGCACGAGGAGGCCTCCTGTCGCTCAACCTGCCGGCTAAGTCGATCCCCGTGATCGACGGCGCAGAGATGGGCATCATGTCTCGCGCGGAACTCTTGTCACGCAAGCCACCATAGCAATAGCACAGTACAAGTACGGAGTGAAGACACGAGGTACTCGTAGGTACATAGACGCCTGGGCCACCGCGAGACAGAGGCGCGGATCTTGCCAATAGTAATAATACGCATTGACGCGTAAGAGGACGGAGTAGGGGGGAGGGAGGGAGGGCGGAGCACAGGCCATTGGTTTGTTATTGCTGTTTGTCTGTCTATCTGTCTGTTTGTTTGTGTGTCGATGTGTCTGGTCTGTTATTGACCTTGTTGACGTCCCTGGCTGGATTGACTATGCGGTGGTCAAGATCGAGCAAGTGTGGCGCGATGGAGTGGTGGAGAAACATCTTTGGCGTAGGGAGGAGGAGGAGAAGGTGGTGGGTTGTGGGCGCGGCGCTGGAGAATCATGGCGGTCGTGGCGGTGGATTGGCGCTTTGGTGGATGGCCGTGGCTGTGGCTGTGGCTGTGGCTGGTTCTGGGGGGGAAGGGGGCGCCACCACCGCCTAAGACCAAGATCTACTAAGTAGACGGGTGGGCGAGTTTTCTCGACGCGTTTCGCTATCCATCCTGTTGGGCACCTCGATGGCCGCATTCCCTTACTGTCTCTCTCATCGAATTCCAGCTCTGCCTTTCCCCATCTTGGTCTCGCAAGCTATGGCGCTGAATTCCACTTTCAATTTACAAACAAGACCCTCCGACTCACCTTAGCACTCATAACGTCGTGGATTCCCCGCGACTTCAACGTGCAAAAGGATCTGTTCCCCCATACTTGTCACCATTCAACATTCTGAACCCGTCCTTTGCCTTGCTCCTTATACCGTCGTACGAGTGAGACGCCCCACAGACGGCTTTTCCTGTCCAGTCATCTGCCACCATGTTGCCATTTGCGATCGTGGCATTTTGGCCCACCTCGATCTCCATTCTCTTATAATGGTGCCCAGAAGCCCTTGATATTTCCGGGTGTAGTACATTATCCAGTCCTTCACAAGTACTTGCGAGGAGCATGGCTTCCTGAGGTCCTTTCACGACCGCAGCTTCTTCATTTGCAAGTGCCCTCCGTGCCTGGGTGCAGGGAACAGGGTCTCGAGGTGGTCGAGAAATTCCGAGACATCATCGATGAGCTTCTTCAATACGGCCATTTTCCACGTGCTTGCGTGTATTGGCACCGAGACAGTTGTGCCGCTGCTGCTTCAATACAGACCCGATGCAAGGACAAAAGCTTGTGGAGACATGAACTTGCTGCCATGGGCAAAGATCCAAGGACATGGATATGGTGATGGATTTACTGAGCCTGGAACGCGCATGTTTCGATATCAAGGGCAGAGATGGGCGGGATCTCCTGAGTTGGGCGACGGCGAGGCAACATGGAGATATCATCAGGCGGTTATTGGAGATGGGCGCTCAGAAGGACGTTCAAGTGAGCGAGATCCTGTAGACCAATGTGTATTTCTAGGCTTATGACTCGCCTTGTACGGCGTTGGCGAACGTAACAATACGTCGCAGCGGTTGTTTGTGGTTGGCAGGAGCAGTCAGCTCGTGACGTCTCTGGATCAATCCGCTCAAGGAATCACAAGATACATTCGGAAATCACAATTCTGTTCAGTGGAAGCACTCGATCTGTACATGCTCGAGTACAACTGATCGAGGAAGTTCTGTTTGGACCCATTTTGATATCACGTGCGCTCATTCGGACCGTCGCACGTTTTCCCAGTTTGGCGCTTCTGGCCTGCAAGACAACCCCAGGGTGGGCCTTCCTTGGCAGGTGGGGGAATCATCTGCGTCTAGAGATGCATCCGAGGCCTCATCAGCCATCAGAGTCACTTCGCACACCCACAACTCCTGTGCGAGCTCTGAGGATTTTACTTCGATTAGATCGCAGACACTGGGACCTGCATCACCCCTGAGATGTTGGGCTTTGAGCTGCGTCGAGAAGCCTAGAGTCCCGAAAGTGCACCCAAGCCCATCTTCGGCAATAGCCTGCCACCTTGCCACCAGTGCTGCTACCTATATCACCATGACTGAGCTTGCAAGGACAGCCTGCTGCCGTTGTCGAGAACAAAAGGTATTTGCAATGTCCGGCCACAAGTCTATACCATAACCCCCCGCTGCCGAGATCGTTGCCTTGCAGCTGACGCCTGCTGTCTCAAGTTGCGATGCTCTCGAGAACTACCCACATGTGCCCGATGTCTCAGGCTCAGCGCCGTCTGCGAATTTCCTGCGCCTCCAGACCGCAAAGTTCTCGCCGCCTTCCGCGCGCAACCCAAGAAGCGCAAGCTGGAGCACAACGCCAGTGACCGCTCTCCGAGAAACAATCCCTCAGCCGTCCCCAAACCCAGCTTCTCCAGCCCGGCGTCCCAGCCAGCGAACCACAATTCCGCTCCTTCTGCAGAACTGCGCTCTGACTCCCTTCTTCCTCTCTCCAGGTCACAGGAGAAGTTCTTGCAAGACGTCTACTTCACCTGCATGTTCAACTCGACCCTGGTATTCCATAAGCCGACGTTTTCGCGGGCTTGGGAGGAAGGACGGCTAGCACGACATGTCCTCCTCGCAGTCTATGCAACGGCTACAATGTAAGGTCCCGTCCGTGCTCGTCTGCTTCTACAACCTGACGGCTTGCAGCTTCTTGCCGTTCGACTCACCTCTTGCACGACAGAATGCATCTCTTCTCCAGTCACTAGGTGACCTGAGAGCCCTTGGAAGACAATGGGCTATACGTGCTGGCAAAGAAGTTCTCCAGGACATTGATCAGCCCACTTTCGAGAGCGTCCAAACCTGTGAGATGCTCACATTGTATTGGTTCTCGGCTGGTGAATCCCAGAGGAATACCATGTTCTCTGGTATGTATTTCCTGCGGTGCTTCTCTGCCAACACTCTCTGATACGGACCATCAGGCATTGCATACAAAGCAGCTTGCACGCTGGGCTTGGACTCATCAGAGCCATCGACCGCAACTGAGGACAGCCCCGCATCTGGAATAAGTCCAACTTGGCTTGAGGCAGAGGCAGTGCGACGTTGCTTCTGGGCCGTCTGGTTTACGCAGTGCATCAATTCTGATCACTCCGTTGTTGGCACCACCTACAACGATCGGGTCATGAACTTGTCTCTTCCAATAGCCGAGAGCTCCTTTAACGAAGGTGTCCAGCAGCCTCTAGAAAACCTTTCCAGCATTCTACAACAACACGCAACATTTGCGACCCAGAAAGATGCTGCTCCTAGCATTATGGCTGAACTCATGACTTTAATCTTTTATTGGTACGTGTTTTAGACCTTTCTATACCAGTTCCTAAAAGAAGGGCAGGGTCAGGATTCGCAATCTTGTCCGAGTCACGGATCGCATCTCTGGCAGAGACTGGCTGGCAGAGCTTTTTGAGCTGGAAGGCCGGCTGTCCACATGGTATTCGCAACTTCCCGATTCTTTGAAATATTCCAAACGAAATTTGTATGAACAATTAGTGGTCCTTCAGCAGCCCGTGTACACCTTTGTGCATGCGCTGTACCACCAGTGTCGTCTTGTCCTTCATTCATCCTTGGTCCCCAAATTCAGTGGAATTCGTCTCGACAGGGCAATTCCGTCAGAGGCAACAGCCCTCAGTGCTCGAATTGCCTTGAAGAGCGCTCAGCGCATCTCCGAGCTGGGTGCAGATGTGGGTTGCCCTTAAAAGACCAAAATCTGCAATTTAGAATCCCCTCCATCCCGTATTCTGGTGCTGATGATGACACAGATCCTAGCTCTTGATTGGGACCCTGCCCAAATAGCATCATTCGTCGGATATTGTATGTATGTCTCCGCGTCGATCCACATCGCCTTTCTCTGCTCCAGAGATGCGACCCTCGCAGTCCCCGCCAGAGCCAATTTGATGGCCAGCCTGAAGCTGCTCAAGTCGATGAAGATGTATTGGACGAATTTGCAGAGACTGGTGAGTACAACGCAATATAGGTCAGCCTTAGGCTAACAAAGCCTGCAAGTGGGTCCGAATCAATATGCTCTACGGAGCCCAGATGTCGAGACGGTTGGCTTCGGCAAGAGAAGGGATGGCGGGTTCCACGGAGCCGCAAGCGAACTTCAGCGAACTTGATGAAGTCGCCGGTGAACCACGAGACGTCGGACAATTGGCCGAGCCACTTGCCGACTCTGTCCTGGATTATACCCTGAGGCGGTTGAGACCGGACAGAGCCGTCCTTTCTCCGGCTGCTCAAGCGCTTGAAAGACAGCCATGTCCAGACGATTTATCTCAATTGATGGACGAAGACTCAAGCTCATCACTAAACCCATCATCCCAGTCAGCAAGGCCAGAGGGTCCGATACCTTCGATGGGGCTGGACCAATCTAATTATCTTGTCTCTACAGCTCCACAGATGGTCGGAGGTTGGGATCGCATGCGGACGCCGACTATGCAGTCTCTGAACAATGACGGGCTAGACTGGTGGGAGGTGAGTCTGGACAACATCCAACAGCCGATACTGCCGTATGAAGAGCTCTTCAATCTGGATTTCAACTTATCATAGCGTCAATGCCTGCGTGGAGCCGACGGAAGGCTCAGGTCGGGTTCCACCGTACTTGGGCAGCCATCGGTCCGAAGAACACCCAGTGCGTCGGTGAGTCTTATGGGTTCATGTCCCATCTCCAGCGAGAAAGGGCCTATGATCTCAATCATATATATTATCTGGTTCCAGCAATCGGCTCTACGATCTCATCAACCACATCGACACACCGTTGGTCTCATTAAAGTTATATACCTAGTCATTTCGCAGACTCTACACGACGCTGCTCTGAAACCATGGCCGATAAAAACACTAATAGAAAGCCTCAGCGCTTCATTACCGGTCACAACGTTGATGGCAAGGGTATTATCGAAGTTGTTGACGAAGGATCATGGCGGAAAATCGACAACGACATTGTGAGATACAACGAAATGTGGTCGACAAGCACCTTTCCGATCGATATCCAGAACGACGACAATTTGAAGAAAGAGAAGACTGTCATGTCTCTGTCTTTACCCAACGGCACAGTATTGAGGATGGTCGACCGGTCCCCAGGCTCCTCCTCGGCCATGCACCGCACCCAGAGCCTTGATTATGGTGTGGTCATCGAAGGCGAGATGGAGCTGATCATGGATTCTGGGCAGATTGTCACATTGAAAAGAGGGGATGTCTGCATTCAGCGAGGGACTTTGCATCAATGGCGAAACCCTGGAAGTACCTGGAACAGGATGCTCTTTGTCTTGATCGATGCTTTACCGCTGGAGGTGGGTGGGATAGTTCACAGAGGCGAGACAGGCTACGAGCACGTCAAAGAGATAGGTTCTCGTCTCTAAAGGGCTTTGGCAGTGTGGTGGGGGCTCCGACAGAAGTTGGGAAGAAACATAGACTCGTCAGTGGTGTCTTCCGAATGTGAATAGAGACTCTCTCTTGACAGCAATCAAATCACGACGTTTAGAGCACACCTTCGCATGATATTAAACTGTGAAATTCGCCCTGAATACAGTGGAAGAGCGTCCATTTGTGGCAGGGTGGCGTGCACACCTGGCTGCAATGAGGCTTTGGCTTTGAGACCGAGAGCTTCCCATGTTGATCCCTTTGAGCAGCGGCAGGGAACGGTGAGAGAAGTCTGACGAATACGGGCGGGAGATTGGAGTTAACGGCCAAAACTCCGTGGACTTGACGATAAGGTTATGCTCCCACTGTGCTTGGTCGACAGTAGCGACTCGCAATACAGCTGTCGACCCGCTGATGGTCATGCTGTTGTGTGTATCCCGAGGTTCAACGTCGAAGCATATCTGAAGCATTCGGGCCGAACGACCCCAGCCTGAACAACCCCGAACCTCTTGGCCTCTGCTCAACACAGCGAGTCCCCAACCAATCCAGACTGCGGGAGAGCTTCACCACGAAAGCCTCAGCCCAATGACTGAGGTTCTGGACCCAAGGAGATGAACCAGCCATTCCCATTCTATGCAAAACCTGGGGGCCCGCAGTAGCGAACCCAAAGGGACAGGACAGTGCGAGCCAAGCACTCCCAGATTGATAAAAGAGGCCTTGCTTTCGCCTTGCCTACTGCTACTCCCACAACTCTCCTATCCTCCTCCTGAGCTTCTCTCGAACAACATGTCGTCTTCAGTCAAGACTGCCTTGCGTCGTCTCGAAGTCAAGCATGACGGCGAGGTCTACTCGGACAGACCTCCCACGAGATGGGGCAACCGAGACATATTCCCCGTGCCGCCGGAGCAACGTCGCTATACAGTCATTTCCTACATCTCCTACTGGTCCATAGCCTCCCTGAGCGTCACCTCTTGGGCGTATGGTGGAAGCGTCGTGGCCCTCGGCTTGAGCGCCGGAGAGGGAATTGCCTGCGCCATTATTGGGTCAGTCTTCGTGGGCATCTTTGCTTTCCTCTGTGGCCATCCAGGGGCAACTATGCACGTAGGGTAAGTTGCATGCCTCGTCTTCCAGTCTAAGCCGTTCTAACCGCGTTTGATGCCTCAGATTCACGGCTTTGGCGAGAGTGACATTTGGACTCTACGGTTCATATGTCCCAGTGCTCCTTCTGGTGTTTGAAAATGTCGTCTTTGTAGGTTATTCTCAGCCTCGCCCCAACTAGGCTGACTGGTCGATCAGTTCGGCATCCATGGTTACTTCGGCGGCCTGGCGGCAACGATTGTCATCAACGCTCTGTCCCCAGGCTTTATGAATTGGAAGAATACACTTCCAGAAAGGTGCGTTCTGGCCTCAAGACCACCGCCTATCTGTGCTAACCTGTTTCAAAGCGCCGCCATCACCTCTCAAGCACTAATCGGCTTCGTCATCTACATCGTCGTCTTCTTGCTCTTGTTGTTGATCCACCCCTCGAAGCTCAGACGGCTGGTCTGGCCCGCCGCCATCATCATTGCAGTGGTTTTCCTAGGCCTTCTCGGTTGGGCCGTCAGTGCCAACGGCGGGACAGTTGGAAACCTGCTGGCTGGCAAGATCCATCTCTCTTCGACCAACAAGTCCTTCGCGATGCTCTATGCGATATCCAGCGCCGCAGGGTCGTCCACCGCCTTCTCCAGTCGTATCTCGGACTGGACGCGCTTCGCCCGGACCAAGCACGCGGCTACGGTCCCCATGCTGGTCTTTGCGCCAATTTTCGGCTGCATTGGCCCCCTTTTTGGTATTCTCGCTACGAGCGCAGTTTACTCGAGGTATCAAGTCGTCGAATGGAATCCACTTGGTCTACTGCTCTACGTGCAGCAGACTCAGTATACAGCTGCATGCAGAGCAGCCACCTTTTTTGCAGGCCTGGGGCTTTTCTGCGCAATTCTCATGGTGAGTACCAGCCAAGGAGACATCTTGTATACTTGATCCGCTGACCAATCTTCCCCCCGACTAGAACAATCTTATGGGCAAGATCATCTGCGCTGGGATGGACTGTGCAGGGTTGTTTCCCAAATACATCACGACTCGTCGTGGCAGCTACATACTCACTATTATCGGCGTTCTCATCCAGCCTTGGAGACTCGTGAATGGGTCAAGCACTTTCTTGACAGTTCTGGCTTCCTTTGGGGGTACGTATCTCAAATCCCTGATTCGTCGATGGACTGGGAACTAACGCGAGTAAAGTCTTTGTCGCTCCAATGACTGGCATCATAGCCGCAGACTACTGGATTATCCGAAGACGCAAGTGGGTGATACCTGACATCTACAAACAGGATGGCATTTATTGGTACTCACTTGGTGTCAACTGGCGGGCATATGTGGCCTTTATTATGAGCTTTGTCTTTGACTTACGTGAGTTCGCGCCTTTCCACTCCTGTCAAACGGATGTCACTGACAACAGGTTCTCAGCCGGGTTTGCTGCTTCTGTCAATCACACCGCGATTGCACCGGGATGGACTCGGATGTACGACATGTCCTACATTGTCAACCTGGCCATAGCGACCTTGATATTCTGCTGCCTTTCGTTCGCCTTTCCTCCGAAGGGACTGGGAGTCGCTGGGGCATGGGATGATGTGTCTGTCGTGGAAGAAAGCAAAACGACCGAACTGGCGGTGGACCAAGAAAAGGAGGAGCGCGTCTACGAGGTCGAATGCTTGCCGACGTCGACCACTACATGAAGCAGACCGAGGTGCTCCTGCTTGTGCAAGCACAGCCAGTTTGTGATTGACGCAGTGGTTCTTGATGTGACAGAAGGTGCCAAAATTGTTGCCCATAGTTGGAAGTACTTTGTGTGAATTTCTCCCTCCACGCCACTTGTCGAGGCAGAGTCGAGATCATAGTACATAACATGCAGAAAAGTCTGGGTTTCAATCAATCATCGAGGCTATTGTTGTCTATACAGTGTGCCGTGAGCTGTCCGACTCAACAATTGACCCCATTGGAATCAGATTCGATTTGATCCACAACATTATGGGCTACATTTGTCTGGCTGGAACGCACTTCATGGTGCTACCTATCCAACGAACGCTGCACACACAGTAGATGTTCGCAGCTCGCGCCACTTCATCAACCTGAATGTGTCATGCGTCCTTCTGAGCCAAGACGCCGCCCACGATTATCGAAGCTCAATGTGTCGAAATTTCTGCTCATGACGCTCTGCCTTGCACCAGTGGACGTTCGGGCCGAATGCTGGAGTGGCGAATCGGACACACCCCCACAAATGTCTCATTTGTGGAGAGGCTCTTGTGGAGGCGATCCGGAGTACAACATCTACTCTGTACATCATGTGGATTCACTGTAGTTTCCGACCTCGGGGCCGAGCTTGATGGACTACAAGTCCGTTTATGACTTAAATGAGAGGGTAAAGTCAGGTTCAGTCAACAAGTTATAGTCCTCGATCACAACAAGAAACTAGACAGCCTCAAAGTCCGGACACATTGATATTGAAGTCTCAAGAAAGGTCAGAATGCCTGAGGAAGCACCAGTCGAAATTGGCAAGAACCATGTGTTCTCATCCGGGCGGAGCTCGACCCGCTACTTCAAGGACGGGTACTTTGATTACAACTTTGAGAAGTTCTTGGGGCTGGCGACCTACTCGGGAGCCGAGATAGCAGAGTGCTTCGAGACCGCCGCGCGGATGACGGACGGCGACACCGAAAGCTGGATCCAGGCGTGGACCAGTACCGCGCGCCGTGTCGAGGCTTACGCGGAGAACGCCATGAAGGGAGGCCACAAGGTCAGCGCCCGGGAAGCCTGGCTCCGCGCGACAACGTACTACCAAGCCGCCTTCTTCTTCGTCCCGGACAAGGATCCCCGAAAGGACGAGCTGTACTGGAAGCACACGGGCTGCTTCCAATCGGCGGGGAAGCTGTTCGACCCACCGTACGAGCCGCTCGCGATTCCGTACGAGGGGAAGACCCTCTTTGGGTACTTCTTGCGCTGCGACGACAAGCCACGGCCCACGGTGCTCATCCAGATGGGCGCGGACGGCAGCTCCGAGCAAATCTACTTCTCGGGAGGCGGCGCCGCGGCTCTCCGTCGCGGGTACAACGCCCTCATCTTTGAGGGACCCGGTCAGACCGGCACGTTCATGCGCGATCGCAGCCTCAATTATCGCTACGACTGGGAGGTGCCCGTCGCCGCGGTGGTCGACTATGCCCTGACCAGGCCGGAGGTTGATCCGAAGCGGATTGCGCTGATTGCATACAGCATGGGAGGCTACTTCGGGCCCCGGGCAGTCGCCTTTGAGAAGCGCATCGCCGCGTGCATTGCAAGTGGCTTGGTCCCGTCCATGATGGCGCTGGCCGGGAAGCGGCTCGAAGACATCAAGAAGGCCAACGGCAAGTATAACCACGCCGCGCGGTGGGCGCTGTTCGAGCACATGCCCAAGTACGGCTTCAACAACGACGTCCAAGACCTCGACAAGCTGGAGGCCATATGGAACAAGTTCTCGCTCTACGGGCTCGAGGACAAGATCACCTGTCCGCTCCTGGTGGTCCAGGCCGCCGCCGAGGGCGAGCGCCAGACCGAGATCGCGAAGGTCTTCTTCGACAAGCTGCCCAACCCGAAGAACAAGTTCCGCCTCACCACGGAGGACGACGCGGCCGAGATGCACTGCCAGAAGGGGAACGCGATGCTTCTGCACGCGATCGAGTTTGACTGGTTGGACGATGTGCTGGCTTGATGAAGTGGGCGATCACGCTACGAAAATTGTGAAACATGGCTTGTAGTTTTTTGACACGGACTACTGAAGTCTAGTCCAGTAGCTCTGAGCCACTGGTTCTAGAACTTCAGAGACAATGTGAAAATGCTGGCACACATGATCCCTGTAGATCCCTGGACATGTTTCCGCTACCTGTCTATACTCTGTGCGTTCTTCATTCGGGCCGTTCGGCTGCTCTTGTCAAGAGGAGGTCCGACTATCTAGTTAACAGGGTAGGCCTAGTCCCCAGACTTCCTAGCTGGCGACGTGGTGATCATTAAGTCTGTGGAGCTGCAATACAGCGGGCGGCGGCTTCTTGCTGGACAACGTGGCCTGCAGCTGACGCCTCATGCTGGACACAAAAGTTCACATCTGGCGTGGTTGTTGACAACCAGGTATCACGCGCCTGGTGGCTCAAGCTTGTTTATAGTTGGCTGACAGTCCTTGGTCCTCCCCCTTCACCGCCGTCGAGAATAAATTCCGACGCATCTCAACCTGACACCTCGAGAGGTTGAACGACTTCCAGCATGTCGGTGCGAGCCCGGATAAGTCAACTCTTGACGACTTCGCGGTCCCTGCTGCAGCGGCTCAGGAGCATCTACAGGGATGGTTGGGCCATATACTCGGAGTACGCTCCCGTGGTGTAGTGCTCTGGTCTCCATGTGAGAAAAACCCGTCACCCACCGCATGATTGGTGAGTTTCCAAGCAATCCCTGAGAATTAGACAATTTTGCCATACAGAGGCGATGGAGCATGGAAGATAGTTGATCTACATCATTGTTTTCTTTCGACGAGGCTACGACTGACGAATCTGTAGAGACTGAGCTTCGCTGACCGGCTTCTGCCGGGACCGGGGCTAGGGCGGACGACCCCAGAGGAGACAAAACAGAATATTAGTGGGAGGCAATCAATAGTCTTCGTCGAGTGAGATTACTTTGAGAAGAGCGGCTTCCAGGGTGAAGACGGGACCTGGAGAATGACGAGGCTGAGCATGTGTCGGTTTCTAAAAGGAGAAATGGCTTGGGGGCCGTAGTACTGGGACTAGGCCAGTTCAGGCTAGTGAGGAAGTGACAACACCTGCTCAGTGTCCTCGGCCTCCTCATTGCGCATTCTTTCATCCATTGATGTCTCTCCGCAATCCCAACCTTCGAGCTCTCATCGTCACAACAACCAGAATATACCCGCGTTACGCTCAATATCCCTACAACGGTAGTATATGATGTGAAGTATCTCCCGGCGACCACACCACCAACCATTGTAGGGTGAGGAACTGGCCTGACTGACCCCGACCTTTTCGCCTGCCGGGGTTCCCCACACGCTCACCACCTCCCATCGGCCCGTCGCTCTCGCTCACATTCGGGGAAGAGCCACGAAGCTACAACGCCTGAACATTTCCCTTTGTCTCTCGAGGGCCACCCTTCCAAGCGGGCTCCGATGGGCTTCTGTCACATCACATGCTCGCACGTCGCCGGAACCGGGCGAGAGAGATGCTCGCTGTTCCATGCTGCCAAGTACTATTTGTATCACGGTAAATGATAATTTACCAAGAGTTTTGATGCGCACTCCACGCCTAGAAGGGATTTTCTCAACGTCTCATACACACCGCTCATGTTTTATAGGAGCGCGACGGTTGAGCACATCTAGATCGAGAGGGCTGTGTATATTTTCACGCCATCATGACTTCGGAACATTCCATCCCGCGGAAGCTGTGGCAGCATCCAGATCCGAAGAGCACTCATATGTACAAATTCATGAAGAAGGCAGAAAGGCAAACAGGCAAGACCTTCAATGTACGTCCTCTGT
Source organism: Cladophialophora immunda (assembly GCF_000835495.1). Lineage (NCBI taxonomy): Eukaryota > Fungi > Ascomycota > Eurotiomycetes > Chaetothyriales > Herpotrichiellaceae > Cladophialophora > Cladophialophora immunda. Next base: position 6,318,465 of record NW_015622541.1, read on the forward strand.
AGAGGCCCAGTCAGGTTCTCCGTACGCTCGCTCATAACATTGCAGGACTACGGCGCTCTTTACCAATGGTCCATCAAGCAGCGCTCCGAATTCTGGCGACTTACGCTAGACTACTTCCCCATCGTGTACTCTGGCAAGGCGCCAAACCCCGTTGTTGACGAGACGGCCAGGATCGACACAGTGCCAAAATGGTTTCAAGGAGTCAAACTCAACTTCGCCGAAAACATCCTCTTCTTCGGAGACGGATACGGTCGAGCTACAGCTAATCCAGGGAAGGAAGACGATAAGATTGCTTGCACCGAGGTGAGAGAGGGCTGGCATTCGACGGAAGCCATCAGACAGGTTACCTGGAAAGAACTTCGACAACGAGTCGGCCGCTTGTCGCAGGCCATGAGAGCGCAAGGTATTCGGAAAGGCGATCGAGTCGCCCTGGTCGCAAGCAACTCGCTGGATACACTGACCGTCTTTCTCGCCGTGACTACACTGGGAGGTATCTTCTCGAGTTCCAGCACCGACATGGGAACCAAGGCCCTTCTCGAACGGCTGGTGCAAATCGAGCCGAAGCTGATATTCATGGACGACTGGGCGGTCTACAATGGCAAACGGATCGACCTGAGATCGAAAATGAAGGATCTCGCGCGAGCGATGAAAGATGTCAGAGGCTTTCAAGGCATTGTAGCCCAGGCCAGGTTCCAGGACGCCCCTGCTGATGTCTCCTCCGTGCCCAATTGTTGCACTTGGGGCGCCTTTATTTCCGCCGCGGGACGCTCATCCACGCTAGAATTCGAGCAGGTGGACTTTGGCGATCCCATGATCATCGTCTACTCTTCAGGCACCACCGGGCTGCCAAAAGCGATCGTTCACTCTGTCGGCGGCGTTGTACTGAGCGGCCACAAGGAATCCACTTTACACCGCCAGGTAGACTCTACATCAACTCAGCTACAATACACCACTACTGGGTGGATGATGTACATGAGTTCCGTACAGTTGATGTTGACGGGTGCCAGACTCATAATGTACGACGGCAGTCCGTTCATTCCGGACGTTGCCGCCTTGATCCGGCTTGTTGACGAGCAGAATATCACGCATTTAGGAATTTCACCTCGATATCTGCAAACTTTGCAGATGAAAGATATCAGTCCAAGGCGCATTGCGCAACTACGGCACCTACAGATCGTAACTAGCACAGGCATGGTCTTGTCCGATGCTCTTTTCCAATGGTTCTACGATGTCGGCTTCCCACCATCGGTCCAGTTGTGCAATATCTCTGGCGGTACAGATATCGCCGCCGCATTCGGGACTGCGAATCCTCTGCTTCCCGTTTACGTGGGTGGCTGCCAGTGTATAGCGCTAGGCATGGCGGTCAGTGTCTTTGACTCCTCGATAGAAGGCGGACGGGGTGTGAAAGGCCAACCAGTCCCTGACGGTGTTCCGGGCGAGCTCATCTGCACCGAAGCTTTCCCCACAATGCCCGTCAAACTCTGGGGTGCAGACGGCCAGAAACGATATTTCAGCAGCTACTTTGAGAAATACGACGGCTGCTGGACGCACGGCGATTTCATCATGGTCCACCCTGTAACCAAGCAGGTGATTTACTTTGGTCGCGCGGACGGCGTGCTGAATCCCAGCGGCGTGCGCTTCGGCAGCGCGGACATCTACGGTGTGATCGACACCTTTTTTTCAGAGACTGTGGCCGATAGTATCTGCGTCGGGCAACGACGGCCGCAGGATGACGACGAGAGCGTGGTGCTCTTCCTGCTAATGAAGCCCGGAAAGCGCTTCACAGCCGACCTGGTGAGAGAAGTCAAGTCGGTGATCCGCCGAGAGCTCTCGCCGCGACATGTTCCCCGCTATGTCTTCGAGACACCAGAAATCCCGGTAGGTTTGACCGAAACTGGAGATAGCCCAGATGGCTGACTTGTTCTTCAATGGCAGACTACAATCAACGCGAAGAAAGTTGAACTCCCGGTCAAGCAAATCGTGTCGGGCAAGGTCATTAAGCCGTCCGGGACTTTGGCCAATCCACACAGCCTGCAATACTACTACCAGTTTGCGAAGGATGAAAACCTGGTGGCTCAGCCGACGGCCAAGCTGTGAAATGGCAGTAGTAGACGGCCTTGTTTTGCCAGACAGAAGCAAAACTCGGAAGACCTCTTGGGTATACAACTTGCGTTTGGTGGTATATAGACCAGTAGAATAGAAGAGCCTCTGTACACTGGACGCTAGTCTCTAGGCGCGCGAATGGATGTTTTCCGACGAACGTATATATACCGTCCACTCACAATATAGACTATACAATGAAGCTGCCCTGTTGCGCTCACCCACTCTATTTCCCCAAAGCATCGTGGAGCAATAGAGTACGTCATGTGGTGCTTCCGCTCTTGATCCTGCCTGATTAGGTCTTGTCTTCTCCCATTGGTCGGCTGGCGGTCTCTAGCGAGGCTCGCGTCACGGTTATGTACTAGCCTCACTAGCCCCTCCATCAACCCGCAGACGCTAGGCCAAGACATGCGAGTTCCTTCCCAAAGCGCGACGCGTTCGTTTAGTCCTTCGACACCTCCACGTGCGCCCTGGTGTCTTTCTCACCAACGTCAAACTGTCCGACCAGCTTGTATTTTCTAGCTTTGCTGTTTGTCTTCTGCGCCATTACCGGACGTGTGAATGGTATCCTCGTTTACTTTAGGAGACTCCTTTGAACTGAACACCTCTCCGACCAATTGACCTAGCATCTCCCGTGTTACACCTTCAGACAAACCCATATTCCACAATGGAACCCGAACTCCCTCCTCTCTCGCAGTCCACCCGATCAGCAGCAGCAGATCTAGCCCGGTCTCGGGTCGCTCCACCGCTCACGCGCAAGAGGACACATCCCGACCAGGACGACGAGGCTGCCATGTCCAGCGATCCCGCTCTGTTCTCCAGCGATGAGGCAGCCCCCGGCGCCGAGAACTATGTCTTGGGAAAGAGGAAGAAACGCACCTTCAAGGGGTCGTGGTGGGATCGCCACCCGGCCGAGCCAGGAACCAGGGAAGGTCTAAGGGAACGGCGCCAGTTCAGGCGCAATTTCGACTCGGGGATCTTCATGGGCAGTGAGAGTGAGGATGCCCTCTCGAGTGATCCGATCACGATAGAGGAGGAGTTTCTGAGGGATCAACGAGAGGACAAAGACAATGGTAAACGGACTGGACCCTTCGCATCCTCGCCAGAAGAGGAGAGCCAAATGAAGCCGAGAACAAAGCTAGATCCCCGGACCATGGTTCAGATCCCCAAGGAGCATGAGCAGGTTTGCAAGATCATCAGGCAGTGTCTCGATCGCGGAAAAGAGGATGTGGACTTGTCGTATGTGGCCACGTCGAAAGAACGGAAAGAATTAGTGGTGCTGACGAAAGTTAGATCAATGTCTCTGTCGAGTCTACCCGCTGATGTCACATCGCTTCAGACACTCAGCAAACAAGACGAGCTAGCTCCAGGTATGCTGGACATTGGTACTAACCTTGAACCTCAATTACGACTGTTCCTGGGCAACAATTGCTTTACAAGAGTGCCAACTCCCATCTTCAGCCTGCACAATCTCCGTGTCTTGTCTCTCCGCAACAACAATCTCACATATATCCCGAGTGCAATAGGGGAACTGGTCAACCTCGAGTCTTTGAACATCGCTGGTAATCAGTTGTCTGAGCTGCCCTCGGAGATCCTCGACCTTGTCACTGAACACAAGTTGCAAGAGCTTAGGATACACCCAAATCCTTGGCGAATCGTCGATGGAGTGACGATTGACAAGATTATATGCTGGGATTTTTTTGGAGATATAGCATTTCGGAGGCCGCAAGCTCGGGTCTTCGAGAAGAGTAGTCTCTTCCCGCCGAACTCCCCTCAAATCCCTACACTCACCGAATTAGCTCTTCTGCATCTCGCCAGCTATGACCCACTAGGCGACATCGACTTTGTCACCTACATGCCACCAAACACACCCGAAAATGTGTTGAACCAGTTGAGACTACTTAGGCAGCAGCCTGCACGTCGGTGCACCGCCTGCAAAAAGAGAATCGTGTTGGCGCGAGAAGAATGGCTGGAATACTGGTTCATTGAGTATGCAGAGAACGGCGAATTCCCAGCTCTGTCAGATTTATTTTTGGAGGAGAGTGTGCCGGTGCCTTTTCGAAGAATACGGTGCTGGGAATGCTCCAGAAGCTCAAAGTTGAGCGATGCGAAATGGGATATGAAGCCCGAGGACCTTTCGAAGGATCTTGAAGGAGCCGACTTGATCTTGCATTTCGGTCTCCAGAGCGTTTTGTGAGCTTGTCATGGTTTCAATGCGCCGCAAGAGACGATGTTAATATACTACCTCGTTCAGTACCAGTTGCGTTTACCGATAGCGCTGCCTCTGTCAAGGGAGGATTGCTGCGGCATTGCAGCAATGCGTGTATCACCTTGACAGGTCTTTTTTGGTTCTCGTCTGCAGTGTTGCTTCGAGACGAACTTGTGTGAAGGAGGAATCATTTGTAAGCTGCGTGTTCGAGGCCGGGATGCTCTCCAACTTGGACATGGCGGAGTGCTTTGTCTGCGATCGGTGTGTTTCGCCTCATAGCCAATATTGGCCAACCGGTGGGGAGAAGATGCCAACGGCCACAAATTCGAGCGGTTCCTTCCAGTCATTAAATTCCACGACACCGTTTAGACTAGACAAGGACACGTCTGTACGGAGTTCATATTAATGGTACCTAGGAAGGACGGGTACGAGGAATGCTGCCTCGCAAGGCTGAGCATAGCCTTCGTGATCACGTGCAAGGCTCGATGACAAGGGGGGCATGAAACAGGAATGGACCAAAGCAGGAAGGGCGAGGGCGGGCGGACGTGGCATAGTGTCAGGGTATAATATATGCAGCGGCATGTAAGTGTGGAAGCGTGTAAGTAAGTAAAGTGGTGTCGCATTTGGTGAAGGAGGAGAATCGATATGACAAACAACTCGGTCCTCTCCTTCTCTAGATATGTTGTGAGAATGCACGACATAGAGAGTGTGTGGATGGGGTGCTTGTATGCCGTGGCAATTGTCTGAATAGACACTTGTAGTTTGGTTCTCTACCAGGGAGAGCTGTGGCTGGCTGGCTGGCTCAGATATCGACTGACTTGCGCCGCAGACGGAGGAGCGACTGACCGGCCGACTATCTATCCATCCATCCATCTATCCCTTCATCCCTCCATCCCTCCATCCCCGCTCTGAGTAAAGTTGCATGTCCGCAAAGGCATGGGAAAGGGAAAATCGACGCCTCCGAAACTTTTTGCTCCGTGCTTCTTTTTCTTTCTCTTTGCGCTCCCTGCGCTTGCTGTCCAAAAAGAAAAACCTTGATTCCTCCCCAGTTCTGGCATTGAGCATGTTAGAAACGACCAAAACACCCCGCCAGTCGTGGACACTGTGGTGTGGAAGTCGTTTTGTTTTGTTTGTTGATTCTTGAGCTTTCGATTCTTTCCTCACTTCTAAAGAAACACTGCAATTTTCATATTTCTGAGGTCTGGTATCGGTCAACATGTCGAGCTCTGGCTGGCCATGAGCTTTTTCTTCCCTTCCCCTCCCCTCCAAGATTCGTTCCTTATTTTTGGCCGTCACCATGTCCATACGCTTGATTCCGAAACGGGTTTTTAGCACCGTACGCGTGGTCTACCATCTTGGACTCCGCGACGATGCGCCGTTCAATCTCCGCCTTCCAGTTGTCCGTCGTACACCGTTTCCGCTCCGCCAGGTGCTTCGCCGTGTCCCCTGGGTTGCTGCTCAGACTCTCTCGCGACTTCGGATCGTCAAAGTATATGTCTTCCATCTGAGAATCGCATACGTCGGCGGGGATGCCCTCGTCCGCAAAACCGATCTTGTCGGACGTGGGCGATCGGGGCGATCGGACGAGCGCAGCCTTCACCTTTTTGATTGGAGAAAGTCTCTCCTTGGGATCCGACATCTTTGCCTCTGTTGGCCTCGAAGGGGATAAAGGAGTTCCAAAAGGCTGCGGCCGGTATTGAGGCGTTCTTAAAGTGTAGTGGAAATGAATCAGATGGTAGTGACAGAGGGTGATTCATATCGGATGGGTAACATGTCACTCAGAATGGGCCTCGCCAAAACTTGACGCCCCGGCTGATCTGTCTCTGCCACAAGCTGAAGCAAAATTCTTCCCGGTTTCGACGTATCTTATGGCGCGTAGACTGAAGGTCAACTTGAAGTACGCAAAGCCTTGAAAGAACAAGTCTCGACGAACAGTCGGAAATTTGACGGCCTTGGGAAATATGGGCGAAGGTTGTACGCTACCTGGGACTGTGGGATTGTCGAACCGAGTGGCTCGAAGTCGCTGGACCAAGGTCTACAGCTGAGTGTGAGAAGGTGGATACGTGATGGTCTTGGGGGAGGAACGGTCTCGTGGAGGTATCTAGGTGACGGTGGAATGAGGTACTGCTCTGGGACATTCGGTAAGTAGTCCACATATACTCGTAAGTTTCTGGTTCAAACACCAGCACTCTCGTCCTTTCGCAGCTTGGCTATCACCTCAGTATCGGTTCTGTCGACCCCATGTATACAGGCAATGATGCGTTGTCATGGATCTCAATGCTGTGGAACATGTCACAAGCATGTTAGGTGAACAGGCCGGAGCCTAGGTGCAGTCATCACGTCAGTGAGAAAGACCACCATCAATGTTCGAAATGGTATCGAAGCAGTTTGCATTCGGGGACCGATGCCGGTCTATGGGTATCTCGAATCGTAACATCGTACTGTCAGGGAAAATCGTGGATCCCGACACGCCGGTCAAAAGTCAACGTTCAAAGAAGCCACCATCGCCCATTTCATCATCTTGGTCACTGTCCAGATCCGCCGGATCGATGATGCCATCGTCATCGAGCCATGAGGGTCTCGTCTCCTCCAGTTGGTTTCCAGTTGCGCTGCGCATTTCGGCCTCTTCCTTTCCACCAAGCGAGGTAAGCGCGTTCTGGAGCCGGTTGCCAGTGGTCAGCTTGCCTTCGCGTAGAGCTTCCAGCTTAGCCTCTCCTTCTTCCATCAGCTTCTCGACCTCATACCACATGGGTGGTTTAGCACCAGTTGCAGATCGGACGACATTGCTCAGTTGGTCGGCGAATTGATCAATCTCATCCTGATGATCCTTCTCGAGTCTGCCCAGATCCGACCTGTTGATCTCGGGCTTATTCTTCTTTTTGTCATTTTCCCCCACAACAAACAAGCTTATGTACTTCTCTCCCAAAGGTGCATACTTGGTGTAATTAATGTCCACTTCGGTAACGTGTATCATCTTGTCGATTTCACTTTTGTAGGCGGGTTCATTGTACTGCTCGGAGTCTCTCTCCTTAAGCAATTTCTTCATTGCTCTTTCCGCCTTCTTTCGCTCCATGAAGCGGACAAAGTGATAGCGTTGTAGGTTCTTCCGACCATCCTGTGCGAGCCGAGCCTTTTTCTGGTCGAAGAGCAAAGCAGACAGTTCACGCTCCTTCTCTTGTCGCACGGTTCCAGGCAGCTCTTGTGATGACAACAACCTGCGCAGAGAGTGTATTCTTGTGGAAGGGTTCGTGGTTCGCTCATGTTTTGTTTTCGAGACTGCAGACCGGACAGGTGGCAAACTCGGCGAAGTGTGTCGTTTGGAAGCGTCTCTGGGCTTGTCTCGAGTCGAATCTCGATCGACACGGTTTGTCTCGCGGGGTTGATCTCGTCGTGGGCGGTAGGAATCATACTGAGGATGAGATGGTCTGTAGCTAGAGCGGGCCGATGGGCGTGCGCGGCGGCTGCTCGCCATGATGTGCGGTTAGTATTTCAAAAGAAGGTTGATTGGAAACGATCGCGGAGCATGCTATCGAATCAGTAAGAGAAGTAAGGCATATTAAAATGTCAACGCGAAAATGGCGTCTCGGTGGTGGAAGGTGAATTTCCTCCCAAAAGAAAAGATTCTGCCGCTTTTCACCGCCTTGGCGGGCGCCTGCCAGGGCATTCGATCTAAACCTTTTTCGGAGAATCGACTCGACTTCATCCAATGCAGAGCAACCTGCATTATCATCCTTGCGCAGCTCTAGAAAAGCAGAACCTTCTACGCAAGACGCCCTCAGTAGCACAGCTCTGGCATCGCGATAGAGATGCAATGAAAGGATAGGATAGGTCTTTCAGGCGGAAGCCGACCACGTCAACAACGAGGAGATGGAAGCGGCCATCCGCTTCTCTCAGAACTCGTTTCCCGAAAACCCACAAAGATTCTTATACGTCGACGTCGTCGGGAAATCTTTCAGACTGTGCAACATCACGAAGCAAACCAAGAAGGATTTCAAATATGAAGCCATTCATACCTCGACCAAAGTCCCGGCATTTCGCGCCTTTGACTGGCATCCCATCAATGAGGATCTCGTTGTTGTCGGTCAAGCTGGGGGAGAAGCTACACTCTTGAACATCGCAGAAGGCCAACAGGATTCCCTTTCTTTTCAAGTCAGGAGTCAGCGCCTGTGCAATGCTGTGGCCCTCAACACCCAAAACCTCCTCGCCGTCGGTCTCGACAAAGTGAGGACCGATTTTTGTCTCAACATATGGGATTTCAACCAGCGGCTGCCTGCTGCGGGATCAAAGGGCTTCTCCAAGAACTACTCAGATCCCCTCCATAAGTTGGCAAGTGGGGAGCCCATCACCAGTTTGAAGTTCTTTCAGGACGACCCTTCACTCTTGGTTGCCGGGGTCAAAGGTCAATTTGTCAGGCTGTATGATTTGCGAGAGCCATCTATTGGCAACGGGTTGCAGTTCGCTACCCGGTGTGTCCATAACCTGGCCATTGACTGGCTGGACGAGAACTACTTTGCTTCTTGTTATCCGACGAACGACCCTTCGATATGTGTGTGGGATCGGAGAATGATCAGCCGTGTCAACACGCCACAAATGGGATTCACTGGAGGTTCCCATAGTGAAAATCGCCAACCCGAACTGTCTTTGGAGTTGAAGAGCGTTGTCGAAAGTCCAGGGACAATTTGGAGCGTGAGGTTTTCTAAGGCTGAGCGAGGATGCTTGGGCGTTCTTTCCAGTACCGGACATCTGAAAATATACAATCTGGGCAAAGAATTTTCTTCAGAGACCTACCGGGTCGAAAATGACGGAGGCCATGATCTCTCATGGGAGACGAGCGCACCACAAGAGATCTTTCTCGATCGAGCGCAAGACCTCGAGAAGCCATATGCAACTACCTCTGCTCCAAGAGACGAGAAATCGAGGGTCGTGTCCTTCGACTTCATGACAGCCACGACAAAGATGAGGCAATCGAGAATGCTGACCCTTGATGGACGGGGTCAAGTCAAGCTCACTTCCCCGAAGCCTCCTCCAGGCCCTTCAACCCTCTCCTCGGCCGGGTATCTGTGCAAAGGCAGCCACTTCATCGAACAATTACCTACAGTCACTACTGAACCAGGAAATCTGATTGACCAAATCCGGCGCCGAGCTCAGCCCCGTAACATTCTTAGGCAGACTTTCAAGCAGTCGCGACAGAACAGGACAATGCCTGATGCAAAACGAATGTCGAGCCTCGATGATCAGGCATGGCACGCAGATCTGGGGTACTACGAAAAGGACGTGCCATTGCCGGACCTTGTGACGTTGACCTCGCTCCTGCGGTTGCGTTGCGAAGCAGGTTATCTTCTTAATCCCTCCAAGAATAAAGCCATTGTCTCGGATTCCCACTGGCTCCAGTCGTTCTGGGCCTGGGTGGAACGTGCCGCGAAAATATCCAAGAACGGCAACATGACACAAGACAATTTTGACCTTTCTTACGTTGGTGTCTATGGCCTTTGGATGGAAGACATTGATCCCAAGCATCGAATGCTCGGTCAGAGCCCTAACAAACTCGGCAAAACCATTGAGAATCTGGTGCGACGCTTGAACATACCCGGTATGAACAGAGTGACAACCGAATATGCTGCCAACAGACAGCTCTGCCTCTATTCCGCTGGCCTAGCGTGGTCCTCGGATGAGCTCGACTTGATCGTCAAGCGGCTAGTGACCAAAAATCAACACACCAAGGCGGCGGCATTGGCTCTGTTCGCGATGGATCGCAAACTGGCATTCAAGGCTCTCCGCAGCAAAACCGCTAATCAATCTCACAAAATGCTGGCTATGGCAATTGCAGGGGCGTTCAAGAAGACCCGAAATGAAGATACTGGAACAATGAGCCCTGATGAGTCGGATGCCCAGGATGATTGGGTCGACACTATTTCATCTCTTGCGGATGAGTTGACTGATCCTTATGCGCGAGCGATCCTGGCATATGTCAAAACTGGGGATTGGTCAAATGTTGTTACGGAAGAGTCCCTTCCTCTCAAATACCGCGTCTGCATTGCTTTGCGACACTATGACGACTCGAGACTGACAAAGTATATCTCGCAAGCAACCAAGGAAGCAGTGACTACAGGAGATATTGAAGGTGTTGTTCTGACTGGCACGGCAACGCAGGCTGCTTTTGACCTCATGGTCGGCTACGTTCAGCGCTTTGGTGACCTACAGACAGTGGTGTTGGCACTTTGCGCGACCGTTCCGCGATACTTGGACGACGAGGCAGTGCTTCGCAAATTCGATGGCTGGAAAGATTCTTATAGGCACATGATGAACAGTTGGAATCTGAAGTTTGACCGAGTCCGATTTGACATTGCCTGCCAAAATGCCGCCAGAGACGAAGCGGGAAGACCACTCATACCACCGGCAAAGCAACAAGTACGTCTTGTCTGCGGATTCTGCGCACAGAGTATCGCACATCTGGCTGGAACGGACGGTGAAAACGCGCCGGGCCACAAGGTTGTCGAAACCACTCGGCATCCACTAACCAAGGAGAAGGCCGCGGCCGCTGGGATAGTCTGCCCCAAATGCGAACGGCATTTGCCACGGTGTGGTGTTTGCGACCTTTGGCTTGGAATACCTGACGAATCGTATCTGCCGTGGTACGCGTCGCAGGCGGCATCAAAGCATGATGTTGGTAAAACCACTCTTGATCTCAGTGCCAGCGTTGCAGGGAGTGTCCAGACGACACTTGGACCCGACAACACCATGGGGCCAACCAGCAAAGGCACCAGCTCGCCCCGACCGAGACAGTCGATTCCAGTGAACTCGAAGATCTCGACAAGTGATTCCTCGACAAAGACGACCGTTCCTGTCACCCAATCAGCCGCTAGAGGGGTGGACTCGGTTCCCGACATCACCGTGGCTGCGCCGCCAGGTTCAGCTCCAGGTCAAGAGCCTGACGGCGTAATGGAGATGATTGAGACAGCACGGAAGTGGGATAGCGCAATGTCTCGCTTCACGGTGATGTGCCTGAAGTGTTCTCATGGATGCCACGCCGCACATGCACGGATGTGGTTCGAGAAGCATCGTGTGTGTCCCGTTCCAGAATGCACGTGTCTGTGTAACGTGTGAGCTTTTTGCCTCCACCACACATCCGCCCACCGTTTTTCCTGAGAGAGGTTTGGAGGAGGGAAGCGAGGCCCGCATGTCAACGTTTCCAAGACTTGATGCGTTTCCAAAAGAGCCATATGCTGCGGAGCAAGAGGGTTCTGCCTTGCAGGTCTACACCCGCGTGGAACCGCGTCGACTCTATCGTCTCATCTCGCCTAACAGCACCAGAAACCACCCCTATCCGTCTCGATGCAAGCGTCAGGCCCGCCATCTTATGTCACGTGGAGCCTCTTGGCTTCATGTACAATCTGATCTGGAACGGCACACGGAGCTCGAGCATTTCCAATATATGAAACCGTCGCCAGACGCTCGAGCGCAGCTGCTCATCTTCTGCTTCCATCACCCGCCAAGCTCTCGACAGGGTCTCTACACGCCGCCTATAACAATGGCCGCCGGAACTAGACCGTCAGCACGGAATACCATTCCCTCCAGAAATGGAACAGGATATTTCTTCACCGCCGTCTTCGTGGCTCTCTCCCTGCTTGCGGTGTACATCCTCCGCATCGCCTCCATCAGGTCAGGTGTGTCCGACAAGATGGAACACATCACCACGATCAACGAATTCACGGAACACCCGCTGCGCCTCCGCACCACGTACACCGGGCTAGCGCCTGTGGACAAAGGTCTCTCGTTCCTGGTAGCGGCTTTCATGAATGGTGCTGCAGGGTGGGACCAGGGCTTCCTCGTGTTCATGATGTATTTCTTGTTCTCGTTTTTCCCGATCATCGCTATCTGGGCGATCGAGAGTGGCAGGGACAGGAACGGACTTACGTTGACGAGATTGTCAGTCTTTCTCACCCTTCGTGACGCGTTTTTCGTGGTTGCTGTTGAATGTTAACGGAATGACAGTACCAGCATATACGCGCTATTCTACCAAACGGTCGGGGGCGCCATCATAGTCCCCATCTACTATCTGGCATACCTTTACGACACATCGTCGAATCAATACTGGACGAAGCCGCGACGCGTCCCGTTGCCGTACGCAAAAGCCTTGCTTCCTGCAGTGGTGATCGGGTATTTGATCCCCACGATCCTGATGTTCCTGCCTTACTCGGCGCCCGACCTGTGGACGACCCAGGCCATGGTGGCTTTCTGGCAGCCTAGTCCGTGGTACGTCGACGGGCTCCTGTGGCTTCTACCGAAATTCTATCCAGGCGGCGCTTCCACAACCCACGCTCGGGCAAAGCAGGAGAAAGCCTCCGGGCACGACGACATCGGATATCTCAATACGGTGTACATGGTCTCCTTCGCCGTGGCCGCCCTGTCCCACGTCGCCGTCATGTCGACGTGTCTCCTCTCCTCCAACCCGCAGCATTCGTTCCAGCACATGTTCCTGCCCCCCTCGGCGGACGGCGTCCACGCCTCGCTGGTCCAGGGCATCCACGGCATCTTCCAGGCGGACTACTGGATCATCTTCGCGGCGTCCGTGGCGTGGGCGTATCTGGCAATCTGGGATCTGAAGAGGGCAGGGTTGAAGAGGGACGTGGGTCTCGGCGCGGCGCTGGCGGCCATGGTGCTGGGATGTGTGGTCCTGGGGCCCGCCGCGACCGTCACCCTGGTTTGGTGGTGGAGGGAAGGGGTTTTGGTCGCGGCGGAGCGCACATAAAAGAGCGAGGCGTGCCTCTCAGCTCCGCCCAGGCGCGGCGTAGGCTGAGAGTCTGAGGTGATGTCTTCGCTTGCACAGTGATGAGATGGTTCATTTACTATATATATAGCATTAAGGCTGCCTCTCCATTTCCCAACGAAACGTTGACCCTTCGTCTTGGCTGCAGTTGTGCCCTGACTCCCAACCTACAACTGGCTCTTACGTGGTCGGAGGTCACCATGCTGTCATCATAAACGGGCTGTTTGCCCAAGGTCAAGAGCACACAGTCAGATTGTCAGTTATCTGTCTCGTCTTGGCTTTGCGGGCAGATATGTATCGGTTCTCGCTATGCAGTCGGCTGGGCATGTTGGCCATGGCAGCCAAGAGGCGTGGAACCCTGCTCGACCACCCCAGGATGCGGACAAGAAATGGCGCTGACACTGTCTCCCTCACCAGTTGCTGACCTCCCCTGTCTCGTGCTTCATGCCATTCTCGCCACCCACAGGTGTGCAGAAGGCGTTCATACCCGTGTTTGTCGTCATGATCGATACCATCAGCCTGACTACCTTGAGAGTCCGAAACTTTGCCGATGGAACAAGACTTGGTATAGCTGCGATCATTCAGCCTTGTTCATTACATTTTATGCATCGCGCCTCGTATGAGAGGATGTAGATGCATTTCTGCTGATAACGTGATCCGTCATGTGATGGTATTCCAAGGTTTGGCTTGAGCTATTCGGACTTGATATCCAGAAGTAAATTTGGAGGTAGGTCAAGACTGAAGATCGAGGCTCGTACGACCTTGAGCGGTAATCCTGGTCCCCCGGTTCGGTGATTCAGCCCGGAAAGGGACAGGACTTGGGATTTCGGCAGTCTGAAGGTCATCGTGCCACGGCTGCGTCCACCGTATCACCTTCACAACAGTGTTACCATCTCAGGGGAGAAGGAGCACTGTGAGGAGTGAACCAACCGTCCATTGTGGTGCGTCATTTCATTTCTTCATGGGGATCGTCGCCGTCTGTCGAAGGTCGACGGCGACGGAAGAAATCTTGAATCTTCTTAACGACTCCGGACGTTCCGCTGTGAGGCGTCGGGCCCTGCTCCTGATCGTATGGATCAATAAACTTGCGGTTGTTTTTGATCAGCACTCCCGGAGCTTGGCGCCCTTGTTGCACTGACGGGCGACCACTTGTAGCCTGTGGCCTGGCGACGCGCGGAGCCTGATATTCAGACAGGGGTGGGCGGGAGATACGGAATACGGAAGATACAGAGTCTTTGGATTTCTTCTCCCTTGGTAATTCCTGAGACGGGATTGCTGTATCCCGCGAGGTAGACGACGTTGAGCCCGCAGTAGCTGACGGGGGAGCCATTATTGCTGCCTTTGTTGAATCCGATGAACTGAGTGATTGAATGGACCGTTCCTCGTCTGCCATGGTTGAGGGGCCAGCAGTGGGCGCCGACGGAGCAGGGTGCTGTGAGGAGGCTGTCGGCGACAGAGAGGACGGATGAGGCTGGGCTAAATCTGTGAGGTCCTCTTTATCATCTGCTCCGATAGCCTGGCGGCGTAGGTCGGTGGTGACGGGCACAAGAGGTTCCTCGATGATTTTGCCCGATTGTTGTCGCTGCTCAGGTGTCTCCTTCCTCGGTCGTCGAGCCGTCAATGCTTCATGGCAATCCATGCATAGAATGCCCTGTGGTGTGCTAGCGTGTCTGAGGTTTTCAATCTTGCGCTTGCAATTATAACACTTGAAGCAGGCAGAGCAGAATGCCTGGTCTCCTGTGAGAAAAGCAATGTCGTCGATCTTCTTCCCACACGCTGTGCAGGTATAGGTGCACTGATCGCAGATAAGATTCCCATCGGGCTTTGTCATGAGGCCACCATCAAGTTCGAGGGCCGTTTCACATTCAATACATTTGAAGCAGTGACGGTGCCATCTTTGGCTCACTGCAAATTCGTTAGCGCAAGACTTGCGGCTTTGTACAAAGGCATATACTTTGAGTGGCTTCTATTGCTGTTCCTGTGAGTTCCTGGTTGTCCATATGTTAGCTGCTAGAGTGAGCCATGGTTTACACATTAGTACTTACCTCTCCACAGTAGTGGCAGTACATCGGACCCTCTTCTATTTCGGGAGCGGGAAGAGGAGTTTCATTGAACTCTTGCTGTGGAACGCCCACGCCCTGGCTATCCTGTTGTTTAGCCTCCGATGTAGATTCGAAGTTGGAAAGCCGGTCCTGGGCGCTGGCGTGTCCTCTAGCCCGGATCTCTTCGGTCCACCTCTCTCTCAAATCTGCCAGTTCAGCAGCCAAATCATCAAGGCTCTGGGATCTACGACGGCGTCCGGTATAGATACCTTCAGTCGATTCCTTGGCCGGGCTGGCCATATCATGGGATTTTGAGCTAGCTTCATATGCCACCAGAGACTGCTCATCCTCTTCCATTCCCGCCAACTTGGGAGCAGAGAGAAAATTTCTATTCGATGATTGATCTTCCAAGTCGGACTCATTCAGATGCGATAGGAACTGCTCGACCTTTGCATTTGTTCCTTGGCCTGACGTGATCGTCTCAAGCTGCCGCAACGCATTTTGAGACAAGCCAAGAGTCTCTCTGCTCCTCTCGTTTCTGGGTGACTTCATCTCATTCCCAGATTGGGATGAAGAGCTCGAGCTTTCACCGCTTGCGACTTGGGAAGAATCTGAGTGATGTCCGTTTGCTCTCCCGGACCAGCTGGTCCCCGATTCCGTGTGGCCGTCTGCACCTGTCGAGTGTGGTAGAGAAAAGAGAGCGATTCGTATTAGATGGGCTGCTATATGCTGTTGTAGAGCAGTCATATCCGGGATATCGGCAAAGCAGATTGGACAAGGTCGATCGGCTACCTCAGGCGCAGACTCCCCCGCTCGCAAAAGTTCTGTCGACTCCAGTTCTGTGCGGTTTGACACATGGACGCATCTTATGTGATGCTTATAGGCGGCAACTGTGGGAAAGGTGGCTTCAGGGTGTTCAAGGCAGCGCCCGATTCGCCGGTGGCACGAATCTTCGTGGGCGACCCATTCTTGCCGCGTGTCAAAGAGACATGTCCCTTCTGAGCAGTCTCGATACGTACAGACATACGGACGCAGATCTCGCAATAAGTGGGACCTTTTGAGAACATGTTAACTGATACATTCCAATTTGCGCAGGGATCAACTTGCCTCCAGGCTTTCCTTTCTAGATATGCTCCAGAGCACAGTGTCAGACAATATGGGCATTCGAAATAGCGCCGGCCTTTGAGATTCGAAGGTGGTTCTGGTATCTCTGAAACCTCTCTCCTAGTGGTAGAGATGCTGCGAATCGATCCTGCATAATCCGAGATTGTGACTGCAGATTTGGCATCTTCGAGGTCGACTTGGGCTGGGTTCAGAGTTGTGGCAGTAGTTGGCAGAGAAAGAACTACGGAATCAGCTGCATGAACTGAGCGTGCGATCGTGGAAACGCTTTGTGAAGTTTGTTGTCGTCGTGGCTGTTGGACTCGTACCACTTCTCGTGCGGTCGCTTCGGACGCCCCGTCGAGCTTCTTTCGGTGTCGGCTCCAGTATGCGAACTGTTTCCGTCGGATAGTATTCGCCTGTGCAAGACGCTGGGCAAGGAAGTCCAGCGGTTCTCCCAGAGCCGAGTCCAAAGCCTGATGTGAAACGCCCTGCTCATCAGAACACCTCAGATGGTCGGCAGATCGATAATCGCGGAACATCTCGCGCAAGTGCTCCCGGTCAAGTAAGGCATACTCTTCCGTCAGATCCACGCCGGTGTCGCGATCTATGATCGTAAAGTCGAGAACCTTCTTAGTCAGAGTTCTGGTCGCAGGGTTCCTGATACGCGTGGCGATTTTGTATAGACAGTTGATTGTCTCCGCTATGCTCTCCAGAATCAAGCTGAAGTCTTGCTCCTCGATCCCGCCGCTTTCCGAACCATAATCGGCCTCCAGCATGATCTGTTGAGCAGTGGCGACAGCCTGATCCGAGTAGTTGCAGCTTCGTCTCGTCAGAACGGACGCGTCGACATCGTCCATTGCGCTCAGGTCGCCATAGAGTAAGAATTCCCTACCTAGTGGTCAAGTCAGCAACACGCCACTCGAGGCTGTGAAGGAAGTCTCACATTCGAGCAGTGACCCGCACAGGTCGTTTAAGAAGGCCTCAATAGCGTTACGCACGAGGTCAGCTTGTCGAAGGCGGTAATCTAACGAACTGTGACCAAGGTGCGTAGCTCCAAGGTTGGAGGCCCATAGCAATAGTCTCTCATGTTGTTGTTCGATGCTGCTATCTGCTGAGGTACCGTGGGCGTCGCCATTCTCAGGCGCTATGATGGCAAGATCTGCAAATAATTGCAGAGCATTCGTAGAGAGTGTCGCCAAAGACGCTGTAGTTGTCTCGGTTTGTCTAGGAATCGAGTCCAAAGTGGACGACATCCTGTAGACGATGGCGCGAGGCCTTTGTCCGCTCAATACCGCATTTGTGTCTTTCCAAGTTGAATTCATCAGGCTGAGAGGAGACAAGGCAGGATACTTGTCTGTCGCTCGCTTCGGCTACACCGGTGGGCGCCAATTGGTGATAGAGGATGTAGCTCGTTCGCTAGAAATAGGGCGCCACCAGCAAAGTGAGGCTGGCGCCTGGTCTTCCTTCATCGTCTGTGGGTTTCAGGCTGCAGAATCTGGAGTTGTTTGAGCGTCCGCTTCGCAGCTGGATAATAATGTCGGGTCTCGAGATAGCTGGCACTGTCCTTGCTGTGATACCACTGCTTCTCCCTGCGCTTGATCTGTACAAAAGCGGCCTCAGTCGTGCTTCGGTCTTCTTCCGGCGCAGGAAACACGTGGAGAAGCTCATCCATGCTTTGCATCTACAGAAAACCCTGTTAACGGAAAACGTGCGAACATTGGTGATCAGGGCTGGAATTGACGTCGACGACATACCTGAAGACCCGCAACAGTTGTTCGAGCTCCTCCGCGATGACGACGACCTCAAGGAAAAGGTCGAGGCCTATCTGGGCACGGAGGCGAACAAGCTGTACATGTGCGCGGTCGTAGCTTGTGAAGAGGTCGTGCGCAATGTCGCTGCTCATATCGAAGGCTTCCTGCCTGCAGGTCAACTGGTAAGTCTCTTCACGACCCTGAGTAATATTAATGGTCAGCTAAGGTGCGCCGCAGACGCAGCTCGGGAGTTTGAAGGCCTTCATCCAAGCCAATGGGCAATCTCTCGGTAACGGCCTGGACCTGAAAGCGCGGTTCAACCTGACTCTGGGTCGCTCGGATGTCGACAAGAGCATTCACGAGCTCGACAAGTCCGTTCTTGTTCTCGAGCGCCTGTCAGCTGCCGTGGCCGCAAATCGAGATGCTGTCGAAAGCGCCATCTCGCGCACAGCTACAAAATTGGTAGCAGTTGTCGCCAAATCCAGGGAGAATGCTACGACGCTGTACTCAGCCATTGCCAATGGATGGACCTGTAAATTCCACAAATCCCATGAAGTCAAGCTGAGGCTTGACCGAAGCCCGCTGGCTCTCACCCATGCCGCTTCCAAAGCCAATCACTCGGCCACAAAGGATCTGGTGTTCGAGGTTGTGTTCCGGTGCGACCAGCCCCAGAACGATACTCTGTGGCACGAGAGTAAAGTCGAAATGATCGAAGAACTTCACGTCAATGGAGCAGGAGCCAACATGACACAGCCGGCAACTAAGGACAACTCACGTCCAAAGGTTACAATCTCGGTTCCATCTACGACCAAGGTCCTCCCTGCTACGTCGCAAAAGGTGGTATGCCTATGTTCCTCCTCGCATGGCGCAGTCACCGCCAACAAGGTCCTGCATCTGTACGTTGCTTCTCAGACGAACATGCATTGCGACCATCGCGAATGCTCATCGACCATGTCCGCTGGGAAGTTCGACGTGCGGTCCTTGCGAGAGCTTCTCTCGATCCAAGGAGGCCACTATAGGAGGGTTGCGTTGAGGGATCGAATGCTTTTGGCACTGACGCTTGCCATTTCTCTACTGCAGCTGCACGAGACACCCTGGCTGTACGAGAGCTGGTCGAAAGAAACAATTCAGTTCATGAAGGCACCAGGTGCAAAGGGTAAGAGCGTGTCAACATTAGACATCGATTTCACCAAACCACTAATCTCCCGCGAATTCTTTTCCCCTTTGCAAGGCTCATCGAAACATCTGCAACCTAAAGAGGCACTCCTCGAGCTGGGAATCATGCTTCTTGAGCTCTGGCACGAGAAGACAATCGAGGACCAATTTCCTGGGACCCTCGTACCCGCCGAGTATTGGGGCAAACTTCGATTGGCGTCCATTTGGCTTGAAGACACGACAAACCCCTTGCTTCCCCAATATCGGCTTGCAGTGGCACAGTGCGTCAAGTGCTTCTTCGGTGGTGGATTCTGCAGTCCTAGCTGGGGTGACTTTGAATTTCGAAAGGCGTTGGTTAGAGACATGGTCGAGCCGTTGCATGAAAATTGCAAGCCATGGTTATAATAGTGGCTGATGTGCATACATCCCTCTCGGTGAACATACACCATACATTTTACATCGTACTTGAATACTTAAGAAGTGCTAGAAGGTCCCCGTTGAATGCAGCTGTCAGGCTGAAGTTGACCGCAGACGATAGTGTGGTTTTCAAAGCTGCACGTGAGCTAACTTTGTGTGACAGCAAAGCAGGCAGCCAGATTTCGCCTCCTCTTTGCACTGAACTGGCCACTCTGGCTCTTTGCGCTGCACTCTTTTCATCTACGGCACTAGTACCAGCCTTCTTCGTTGGAAATGAACTCGCTGTTCCTCAGGTTCCAGCGTTTTACATCTGTTCAAGGTTTGTCTTGGGCAACAACTTGGAGTTGAAACACTGCCACACAATGACAGCCTTACCAAGGGTCAAGCTGCTTATCCTCTTAACTCTTCTCCTAGCAGGTACAGCTCTGTCCGCCCGCAAGACCGACCCCAAGAAGGTCCCCAAAAATGCAGTCTTGCTTTCGAAGGTGTCTGCCATTACCGTCCGCGCCGGCAAACAAACCACCTCCCGCCGAGTCTCTCCAGTGCCGCAATTACAATGCGTGGGACCCTCAAGAATATGCAAGCTATACACGGTGGATGTCATGAGGTGCACCAACGAGGGTTCTGACTATGATGAAAAAAACATGCAGTGGAGCTGCAAAGCTTCGCTCCCCGAAGAATTCAAGCTCGGAAGCACCGAAGTGACGTGCGAAGGCTACGAGAGCAGCGAAGACCCATATGTGCTCTCGGGGAGTTGTGGCGTCGAGTACGCGCTTCTTTTGACAGAAAAGGGCGAAGAGAAATATGGTTCTAGCAGCTTCTTTGACTTTCGTGGCTCCCAAGTGAATGAGAATGCGGGAGAGAAATACGCAGGCTACCTGTTCATGGCATTGTTTGGCCTGGTTGTGTTCGTTATCCTGCGCTCTCTCTACAATGCCTGGCGCAGTGAAACACCGCGAAGAAGACCGCGGGGAGGCGGTGGGTTTGGAGGAGGAGGTGGCGGGGACGACAATAATAATGACCCTCCACCTCCGTACGATCCGCGGCCACCTCCACGACCGAAAAAGGCCACTTGGTCATCGGGCTCAGGTTCAACATCAGGAAATACGGGCGCTGGAAATCAGGACCAAGGCTGGCGTCCCGGGTTCTGGACCGGTGCGGCTGCTGGAGCTGCTGCAGGATACGTCGCTGGGAGGGGTGTGGGCATGGCGCCGCCTGAGCCGCCGCCACCTCGTCGACCGCCCATTGGATTTATGGGAGGTGGTGGAAATTGGGGTTTTGGTGCGCCGACCAGGCGAGGGCCGCCTTCACCACCGACGAGGCCAAGTTCTGAAAGCACTGGATTTGGAGGGACGAGGCTGCGGTAAGGTGTATGGGGTCGAGGGAGACTTGGCTTTGCTTAGAGACTGAACACAAAACAGCTTGGATCGGTATCGAACGAGTAGTCCTCATCTATGCTGGACTGACTAGGATCGCACTGGACTCTGATGGTGGGTGGTATTGCCCGCGCGCCAAACGCGTGAGCACGTGATGGATTTATTTGGGGTATCGTATTCCACCGCCTCAGCTGTCAGCCTGTGCTGTAAACCAGCCGACGTAAACCATCTTGAAATCTTGCATACACTCTAGGTGACCCTCACTCTGGTCTGGAGGAGGATGCATGAAGGTCTCTAGTCATTGATGTGTCTTGTCGGCAGAGACAAAGGCTGGGAGCAGCCATCCGGACAACGACGGCATCTCGCAGCCTTGTGCCTAATCCACCCACCTCACTTAACTCTGGATATTGCACCACCAGTCGTGGCTCTGGTGCCAACGGCGTTCCCTGACATTCATCAATTGATGTTGGTATACAGTTGACGATAGGTATTGATGCGGTCTTGCGAGCGTTTCCTAGTTGAGTCTTGACAAATTGAACCCCAGCAGGGCTCTTTAGATCACTGCGGCCCGACATCGAACTCGCAGCCGCCATTCTCCATCCGCATCAACCGTTGAGATCGCTAGGCTATCAATTCTCACACCTGAGTATCGCGTAAAGTCACGCGCAAGGATCGCTCTAATCCCTTTGTTTTTTGGATACTAGCGCCAAAGGGGATCGCGTGAAAATCGCCAGCCAGGATATATGTTGGTACCGGCAGACCGGTCTATCAACATCTCTTTTCAACCACATCTCTTGCTTGTACAACAACGGGAAGCCACATCACCTTTGTTGGGACACGGTCGCTTACGGCACTGGTGTCCTGTACAGACGCCTTTATCAACGGTCCAACGGCCAGCCTTATAAGGAACCGCTGAGCCGTCCTCCAGCCGACACTGACTCTCTTGGAAGTCATACTTAGAGACTGAAACTCGTCACCCTCACCTTCGTGTCACCTGTCCTTGACCTCTACCTCACCTCAGTCTCTACATTTACTGGTGGTAGACTTATCCCTTCACCTCTCGAGGGAAGTTTGTTGGTCGTTTACCAAACTACCCCGAAGAAGGAGCCGGATCTCTGCCGACGCACCCAGGTCCTTCGCCTCAACGAGTTGGGCTCATTGCATGCATCTTGGACACCGCGCACCACATACGACACCGACTGTGTGAAGTCGAGAGGAATCCGGCTCGCGACCACCGACGACATCACATCCGCTCTTCCGCAGAGCAGGCCCGAGCCATGCCTCCTCAAATCATCGATCTTGTCTCTGACGACGATGAGGATCTTGGTGCGCCGTCCAGTTCAACCGCAAGGAGGGAGATTACGGATCTGGGATCAAGTCACGGTACCACCCCCGGCGGCGGCGGCGGCAGCAGCAGCAGCAGCAGACAAAATGTCACAAACACCAGCCGAGGAAGCCAGCGCGAGACGATTGATCCAGCCACCCTGACCTGGAACACGTATGGGAACGCGCACAACCGTCACCGAGACAAATCGAGAAGCTCCACCATCAGCAGCCACACCGAACGCGGCAGCCCCAGCGAGGAGCCAGCACGTCCGACTACTGCGCGAAGAGAAAACGGCAAAGGCAAGCAGCGCGAGGTTGAAATCCCTGAAATCGACCTGTCTCGGGTCGATTCCGACATGGATGATTATGACGGCAACAGCGGTGGTGGTGGTGAAAAGGGCCTCTCCGGTCATGGTGACGGCGGAGTGGTTCTATGCTGTGATAATGGCGAGCTCAGCGAGGAGGAGGCGCTGCGGCGAGCCATTGCACTGTCGCTCCAAGATCAGACGCCTCGTCGTAAGTCTAATGAAGACGGTGGCGCAGGTGCGAACACTTCTTCGACCCCTTCGGCAGGCAAAGCAAAAGCGAAGGTGAAATCACCAGCCGGACCTCTGGTAGACGTTGGTGGCTCCGCGAGGAGAAGACGGGCAGACGAGCCAATGCCGGAAGCACCGGACAATCGAGTCATTTCCCTCTCACCGTCCCCCACTCGCCGTCTCCCTCAATACTCGCACACCACGACAAGGGGGCCTCTACTGTCACCGGGATCGACCCCGACACCACCATCACCGCCTCCGGCTTCCACAGAGGACCAAGCTCATCTCAGCCCCACGACCACAGACGCACAGGATGTATCGAGCGCCGGCCCCAGCGCCGGCCCCGGCACGTTCAGCCTGGCGAATCTCGACCGGCGACGGATGGAAGCGGAGCGCCTGGCGCGCCGGAAGCGGAAGCTGGAGGAAGAAGAGTCGCAGGACGGTGCTGCGCAGCGGGGAGGCGAGGGCCGCAGTTCCAAAGCCGTCAAGCTCAGCCAGCCCGCGACAGCGACTCGAACGGGCGCGGGGATCGGAGAAGCGCCGTCGACTCAACAGAACCCGACACACGACCTACATGGCCACAGCGACGGATCAGGACACCGGCTACAATTGCCCGAGAGGAACAATAGGGCGACAGCGCAAGCAGCAGATGGAAGCTCCAAGACTGGACAGCGCGCGGGAGGGGCTGCTGGATCCGCGTCGTCCGGTGTCAAAGCTGGGATTTCTGCCACCGGCAATCGCAAGGACAAGAGTAGCGATGTTGTATCACCTCCTACGAACTCTACAGCGTCTAATCCCACGCCTGTCAATCCACCTTGTATCCAGATCGACGATGACGATGCGGGTGATGGCCACGACAACAACACTCGCACCACCCGCAAAGACACGACGGCCGCCGCCGCCAGCAGCAGTTTCAATGGTAACAACAGCGCCGCAAACCTCTATCACGACGGCATCACCCTCAAGACATACGCCGCCGGCCACCCGTCCGCGGGGACCATCACGTTTGAGCGCGTTGTATCCCCCTCGTCGCAGCTGGAGTCGTGCCTCCTGTCCTCCTTCATCTGGAACCTGGACTGGCTGCTGCCGCACTTTGAGACGCGGCGCACCAAGTTCCAGCTGGTCATGCAGGCCAAGGACGCGGCCGAGAGGCAGGCCGTCGAGAGAGATTTTCAGGGGGTGCCGAACGTGAGGCTGACTTTCCCGCCCATGGGAGGCAACGTTAGCTGCATGCACAGCAAGCTCATGCTGTTGTTTTACAAGGACGAGGAACAGGGGAGGGAGCAAACGAAGAATACAACAGCAGCAGTAGCATCGGCGATGGGCAAAAAGGGGCCAGTTGACAGTGGTGGGCAGGAGTGCGGCAGCCAGAGAAGAAGATGCCGCATCGTGGTTCCTACGGCTAATCTCGTCAACTTTGACTGGGGCGTTGGCGGCTTCATGGAGAACACAGTGTGGCTGATTGACTTGCCGGCCAAATCAGCCTCTGACGCGGCGAACTCGTCATCGTGGCATGGTGCGACAACATCCGCAGCACTACCACCTGCGGCAGACTGCCAGACATTGTTCGAAAAGTCGCTCAAGGAGTTCCTCAGAGCCCAAACCGTGCCCGACGACGTGGTCCGCAAGCTGGACCTGTTCGACTTCCGCAAGACCGAACGCTACGGCTTTGTCCACTCCATCGGCGGCATGCACGGCGGGCAAGCATGGCAGGCCACTGGTCTCTGCGGGCTCGGTGCCACCATCACCGCCCTTGGCTTGGCCAGTCGAGGACCCATTCACATGGACTACGTGTCCTCGTCAATAGGCAGCCTGAACGACGAATTCTTGAGGTCCATCCACCTCGCTGCCTCCGGCGACAATGGCCTAACGGAGTACAACAGACGGGTGGACAAAAGGGGTCCCGTCAAACAGGGCAGCTGGAAGGAAAATTTTCGCCTCTACTTTCCAAGCGACAACACGGTCCGGACATCGAAAGGAGGCCCTCGCAATGCGGGAACAATCTGCTTCTCCCTCGCATGGTGGAACAATCCAAAGTTTCCCCGGTCTAATATGTACGATTGTGTTAGTGTTCGCGAGGGTTTACTCATGCACAACAAGGTATGTGCGAGTCGTTGCAAAACTTTCAAAGACAGGCATCCAGTCTGGTTGACTGATCCCGCTTCTGTCGGAGGCTAACGTCCCAATTCCGATCATAGCTGCTGTTCGTCAGATATGCTTCACCGGTCGAAAAGTCTCAATCAGGAAATATTGGATGGGTGTATGTGGGTAGTGCGAATCTCTCTGAAAGTGCTTGGTAAGTTCAGTCGGTGGCGGGTGTTGTCTCCGTTCTTTCCGATCTCCTGGTGACCTGGGGGTGAAGCACAGAGGCAGGTTGTGGAGATCGGCGATCCATGACTTCAAGCTGACATGCACATTTGACAGGGGTCGACTGGTTCAGGACAGGACCACCAAGAAGCCTAGACTTAACTGCAGAAACTGGGAATGCGGAGTCATTATCCCAATCCCTGCAACGAGAGGAAGTTCAGGCATCTTCACCGTCATGGATAGAGGCAGTGCGGGGCTTGCGGCATTCAATCGCATTGTCCCAGTGCCAATGAGACTTCCCAGCGAGAATCTTGAGAGCAAGAAGCCGTGGACATTCTCGGAGTGACGTGTGTTCCCTAATGGAGTGTGCCGCCAAAAAGGGGTTCTCAATAGTCAAGACCTGGAGCTTATTTCGGGCGACCACGATTGTTGATCTGGATTTTGGATCGGATAGTGAGCCTTGACGCTGGGTTGAGTGACTGTTGAATCATCAGTTTCAGAGGAGGAACTTTGTGAGATGCTGGATGTCGGATATGCGCTCTACAACCCATGCCACGAATTTCATATGCTGTTTTGCCCAGGTTTCCAACGTGGTCTGGAAGTCCGTATTCGGCGGTTCCGAAATTCGAGCTGAGGATCCGCACACTGGTGCTGGACGGGAGGAGGAGGAGGAGTAGTAGTAGTAGGAGGAGGATAGGGCAAGCCGGCCGGTCAGATGAGAACGCGACACGGGCTCGCAGGGTTCTTGCAACAGAGCAGATGGGAGGGGACGGAGGAGGTTGGTAGGAGGCATGGACTTGGCATATGCTAGTCGGAAGTCGAGTGACCATTTTGTGGACCGTACCTCGCTCCCTGCAGTAAAGATTGTCCTAATTCCAAATCTAGCCCCGTCTCTTTTCGTGGACGCAAGTGCTGCTCTTTGTCGTCGGTGCTCCCGCCCACATGATGTCTGTTTTGTGAGGACGGACGCCTTACCCCGGCCTCCAATAGACATAGCGAGCAGATACAGAGATATAGTTAGGGGCCGAGATTCGTCGGTAACTTTGTCGATGCTCTCTGATGAGTTTGCATGTGCCCTTTTGTCCATCGCTTCTCAAGGTTTCGGCACCACTTGACCTTGCCAACTTCAGTAGTGGCCTGGTCTTCCCTCAATGGGCTGCTGTCCGAGGAGTAGTAGGTAAGCTGGAGCCGGTGAAGAGGGTCGTCCGGCTGCGGCGGGCCGGTAGTCCTTGGGACGACAGAGTTTTCTTTGTCACTGGGTCCTGTGTCCAGAGTCTCGTCAGCTCGTCCCAGCCCAAAAAGCGCACTGGGCCTATTTTTCCACAGGCGCGATTCACACCACAATCCATCACAATAGCGTCTCATGGATTGGGATTGGGGGAAGTCGCTACGACGAGTTGTCGAACGGTGACAGGTTGAAAGGGAGGGTCGATGGAGGGGATCGACTCAGTTGGCGTCGAGGTTGCTATTTCTTACAGGGGAGGGACTGGTGTCTGGGGGATGATAGTCACTGGTCAGTTTGAGTGTACCCGCAGATGTCCGGAACTCACATGCATGGCCTTTGCTGCGGGGTGGCGCGCGAAGACGCAAGGATCCAAGGTTGCAAAGATGGCGCTTCCCCTCTTGACTCGCTGGAAAGGCGCTTCCATTTGCCCATCCTAGGCGACCGGGCGATGGGTCTAAGAGCAGCTAGGACGATGCTGGTTTCCACACATCAGGGCGTGGTTCGCTGCATTGGGCCGGTGGTTAGCCTCTGATCGAAGCGCTGGTCGCACAGAAATGCTCCCCAACTTGAGGAGGAATGGATGAGCGGTCAGATGGAGGCAAAGAATGGGCGAGCAAATCAAGGTTGCTCAGGGTGGACGAACCGCCATCCGAAGGGCTAGCACATGAATAATGGTTCATCGGGCAAAAAACAGAGGCCTAGCTTGACCCTGGCAGACATATTGGGAGCGAGAGCGGGAGCGCTGAGTCCCCCAATACTGCAGAAGAGTGGGTGGTTCTAGATCGCAGAGCGCGAATCATCTGATAACGAATGACGAGAATAACAACGCAGCTCGTGATGCTTCTATTTGGTGTCGTTTTTCTGGTTTCTTGGTCATTGCTTGGTGGAAGTTGCGCCTTTCCAATATCGACCAAGGCCACCGACCCCTCCCCGGTCTGTCCGTCGTCAACACCTGCCAGTATTTCACCCCGAACAGAACGATATCGCCCGGCGTGTTCCATTTTCACCAATTTCCTCTCGCTCGGATTGG
The DNA here is from genome assembly GCF_000835495.1 of Cladophialophora immunda. Lineage (NCBI taxonomy): Eukaryota > Fungi > Ascomycota > Eurotiomycetes > Chaetothyriales > Herpotrichiellaceae > Cladophialophora > Cladophialophora immunda. Next base: position 6,345,810 of record NW_015622541.1, read on the forward strand.
CAAGGCAGAGACAAAGAGGAGGCACACCCTGGATACGGGTGGCTTGCGGCAGTTACATTCAATAATGGGTCAGTGACACGACCCTGGTCGCCTTTGCGAGCCCGTGTTGCTTTTTCTTATGGGCGACCTTGCTCTCTTCCATTCGCCCTCCATTCACGAGAAATGGACACAGCTGGCGTGGGGTCACCCCTCCAGCTGAGGCAAGAGGCGATGTCGGTGTCACATCTCATGCTTCCCCGCCGACTTTTGGTTTTCGCTTCTGGCAGACTCGCAATTGTCATTTGGTACCATATCCTTGGGACCCAACGGATATCCATCATGCCCTTCTGTTTGTCACCCACCTCGCCACAGAGAACCATCGATCGTGCAACCTCGTGTTCGCTTCCCAGACACCCCCAGGGAACAAAATCGGATCCCACCAGGAAGGCTTGCGCAATGGTCTAGGATGAACAGTTACTACCTGCATGGGGAGCGGAGCGTGAAGCGTCGGCATTATTTGCACAGCGCGAAGACCAGTCAAAACTGCTGCAGGAGGTCGAGATATCAAGGCGGAATTGCCTAGTCGGGATAAGATCTGCTCACACCGTTACAAAAGCGGGCGGCTCGTCAGAAATGCAGGTGTTCCTGGCAAGCCACTGAGCTTCAGTGACCAGGAGATCGAGTGTCAATCGGTTTCCCAGCTAGTTGGTCCTGCATTTCAAAGATTGGACAGCATTGACCTTTCGACGGACCTGGGGAAAAGAGCTAGTAGTTTCGGTCAGCCACCAAAATCGCTAGTTGGTTCGTCTCTCGGGCTGCCTGAGCCCAGATCATGGCTGGTGTTTTGATTCCGAAAGCAGCGATGCCCTCTTTCCACCGGCGTAGCACCCTTAGTCTGACTCTGGCTTTTTTTCGGTTTGTAATTTCTGCCCTATAAGACGGCCCCCCATCTGTATTATATCGGTGTTTGAGGGGGCGGACGTGAGGTGGGTAGGGCAGGTATAGCCTTGGAAAGGTGAGGGTTTCAGCGGTGGGCCAGCTACGGAAGCGAGTTGCAGACGGTCGTCTGGATTGAGCCAGGCCGAGAGATTGTGGTTGGCTCATGCCAGCAAGGAATATTGGTACCGGGGTTCTGGCCCAGGCTGACGGCTCAGATACATGGGTTGAGAGAGGTGGGGGGTCGAAGCGCGATGCAAGCCCATGTCGAGCAAGCAGCAGACGAGCAGCGGTGGCGACTTCGAGCCACCGAGACACTCCGGCGGGCGGCTTGTTCTTTGAAACCTCTTTTGGGTCCTTCGTGTGCCGCAGTCTGCCAGACGCTCGACTGGCTATGCCCAGAATGACAGTAGTGGAAGAGTCAGAAGGTTCCACGGGATCCGGTCTCCTCGGAGCTTCAGAGCACCGTCCCGGGTAACTCGTAAGGCAATCAGTTGTTGCTCCAGTGCCTGGACAGCACCCCCGTGTGTAACCTGGGATCTTCCAGAATCTTTTACGTGGCCTTTTCTTCCAGGCGTCAGGCCTGTCGGAAACATTCTCCTACGGCATGCATGGCCTGGGATGCTGCTGGGCTGCTGCTGGGCCGCTGGGCGGTCACCCAGCAAACCCCAGAGGACCAGTTAGCGAACACGCCCTGGTCAACCCTGTAGAGCTGGGACAAGGTGGACTCAGGTGGCACATGCCCACCTGAGTCTTTGAGGAGGGTCCACGGATCGGGGCTGCCACCTCGCTAGCGGACGATATGCGCGCTCCTGCGCTTGGGAGTAAAAATGCACCTGCGAAGAGGCACCATGGTATTCTCAAAACACTGTCCATCAAACTTCGTCGCCTCCCCCCTCCCCCGGAGCCATCTGTGGACATTGTCTGTGAGCAGCAACATTCGGGCCACTCTTATTTCAGGGAATTGGTCGCGTGCCCTCGACCCAAGGAAGTTTCTCTTTCCCCTGGCGATTGAGCCCATGCTTCAGACCCGATGTGTCCGCACCGACCCCAGACAATGCTCGACATGTGGGAATCTTGGTCCTCCCCCCTGGATTGCGATGTCTTGCGCAAGACCACGCTCCACCTAGACCGCCACTTTATCAACCTGGTTCAAGATGGTGGGTGACCCTGACCAACTAGTTGTCCCAAGACGCTGGATCAAACACCTCCTCTTGCTCCTTGTTGACATCCGAAAAGAAATGTCCCGACGATGAACTCATGAGTTTCTCGCTTACATTGAGCCGGCACGAACCCCGGCGCTGATCGTTTCTTTGGCGGTTTCCGTAGGCGAACACCGGACAATCGCATGCAAGAGCTAGGTGTTTTGAAAGGAAGAGCTCTGACCTTGGCATTTTCTGGGGGAGAAATGTCACTGTTGTCTGCATCTGGCATTCGATCAGCGCTGGACAATAATCGAGGTCTGGGAGGTTGGTAAACAATGACAACCTTCAACAGACCAGAGGGGGGGGGCCACATTAGCAGTATCCTCTTCGCCTCCACCCCAACAAAGAAGCAAGAGGGCGGATGGTCCCCCACTCGCTAAGCAGGCTGAGTGAGGCGTGGGCAAGAAAGTTCTGTGGCTTTCAAGATGGCGCATCTCGTTCGGATACAGCAAGTCTCGAATTTCAGCCCATCGGATCAAGTCCGTGGGCGGCGACTTTTTTTCTCTCCCTCCTCCCTTACAGCGAACAGTGAGCCAGCTAGGATCCAGCAAGTGGTTGTGGACTTACTCGTAGTCAGTTAGCTCTTGCCCTGTTGACTGAACCAGAAGCTGCAGACCTGGCATCGCCCTCCAGTTAGAATAATGGACGCGGGGGTTCGAGCTGCCAGTGCCAGTGCCAGTGCCAGTGCCAGTCCCTTGTCAGGTAATGGCCCGTAGTAAGGCCCCCTCTTCCTCGTCCTGCCTGCTTGCTACCCTCCCTACCCTCCTCGTCTTTACCTGCTTCTCTTCGACCTTCCTTCCCCATCTCATTACCCACTGTTGCCAATTGTGAGCACATAGGGCGCGGCAGCCTTAACTCAATACCCACACCCGCCATTAAGTCAGCTACTCAGATCTCAGCTTGCCTGCGATCTATTGCTTTTCCGCACGAACGGGCAAGTTCGCCTTCTCTTCATCTTTCCACACGAGGAGCCCCTCCTTCCCTGCCTCCTACCGACACATGCCGTGCCGTCCTATTCCCCCTACAAGGTTAAATCTGCTCTGGAGGCACACCATCAACACAGACGGCGCTGCCGAAGATACAGGACCTACATAACCACAGGACTATATCTGCTGGGCTCCTGCTGGTCATACCTATCTCCATCCCACAAAGTTTTACATACTTTTTTAGCCACAGCATCCCTCCCCCTCCTGATCATCCAGTCAGCCTTCGACTATCTCGACTCCGACATCCGGAACTCAATCTCTTGCCCCTTGTCACTTGTGTTGCCCCAAACCCTCAGTCAAGAAAAGAACCCCCCCCCCGGACTCAAGAATACCAGATTTGGCCCTCTACCCTGTGAAGCCAACTTCGACAAAGAGCGCACACTGGCAACTCATTGCTTGCTACCTGCCAGTGTGATACTTATCCTGCCTGTCGAAGGACGTCCTGAACTGTCTCGGCGACTGCTGTCCTCCAGGCCCGTTCTCCGATCCTGCGCGCGGGCGAGAATTCACCGCTGAAGCAGTTGCAATTCGGTTACCAACTGCCACTCACTCCTTGCCAACCAGGGGCACATCCGCAAAAGTAAATGCTCGTTTTACCTTCACGACGAGTCTACAGCGATTCTCTACCTCCGACCCCTATCCGTCAATCACCCTGACGATCCCGGCGCATCTCTTGTCGACGCGGGGACTTCTACTTAAGCTGATAGCCTTCTCGGATCTTCTCAGAAACTTCATCCTCCGTCGTCAATGACTCCAAGTCTCTTTTCGTGAAAAAGGAAAAGCTCCATTTCAACCTCGTGGTCTCCTTTTTTCCGGCTCTTCCCTTCGACCCCTCCCAGAACCTATCTCAGACTCCAAAGGTCGCTCAGAAGACAACGAGCTCAACACGCCAGGTTTGTCATCTCTGGATCATTAACTTTGGGAACATTTGGGTTGGCGCCTGTCAAAAGTGGCGGAGCCTCCATAGCATTCAACGCGGGCTGGCGTGAAGTTAAACTGAGGCCTCACCCCCGGAAAGTTCGAGCCTCAACAAGACTCAAAGAACCACAGTTCCTCCGCAAACCCACCAGCATCATCACGCATCTCTCTCAGATACTCGCTATCGAATTCTTGAATCAACAATTAGTCACTCCTCCCATCACCAGCTTTGGATCAAACTCAGTGCAGACGCGGATCTTGCGGGCTACTGGTTACCCAAAAACAACTGTACTTTGGCAAAGACCAGCCACTGCAGTTCAAACCAAACAAGAAGTATCGATCCTCTGGGGCTTTTATTATTGCAGATTGCAATTTTGATACCGACCGTCTCTAAGTTCTCTCCAGCATCTGCGCCGTTGTCTACAACACAACCTGGAAAGAGACCCACACAGTTTTACGCATTTTCTATCATCAACCAGCTCTGAGGCTGGTGTACAGACTTCTCTCTACATTCTTATTCTTACAATTTCGCCCAGCAAAGTGAGAGAAAAACCACAAAGCAGGAAGCTCCGCGCGAAAACCCATTTTCCACAACGGTGGTAATTTTTGAGGCGGTTTTCCTTCTGGCCGGGTTGACAACCCTCAGGCTTTCTCAGCCCAACTCAGGACCCCAGAACTTTGCCTGTCCCGAACGGTTTTTGTGAGCAACGCATGTCAGTGCTCCTCTGTGACAGTCTTTTTAAGATTAGAGTCTCAAGAGCCGGAAACTCTGCCTCATAACACTTTCGCTCTCTCAGAGACTTGCCCACCATAGCGCCGATACGCCACCACCGTTCCGCCATGTCTTCTGGCGGAGCATCGCTGCAGCCAACCTTCCAAGGCCATGTAGCCACTACCCAAGACGCCCTCATTCTCTTCGAGGCATGCCTGCAAGGGCACCTCTCGCATGTACCCAGGCGACCCCACGATCGAGAAAGAAGCAATCTGATCAGAAGCGGGTGCGTCTTTATCTATGAAGAGAATGCATCCGGAATCAAGAGGTGGACAGACGGTGTTACTTGGAGTCCCAGCAGGATCCTGGGCAATTTCCTTGTCTATCGAGAACTTGACAAACCATTTCCACCAGGAGAGAAGAAGAGAGCCATGAAAAAGCAACAGAGGCGTCCAAGCCGACCGGGCGAGCCCTATGCCAGATCCGAGGGTGGCTCATTCTCGGATGGACAATCTGGCAGCTACAACTCCGATCGCAGCGCCTCTGCTGACGTCGAGAGGCAGCTGATAGGCTCACTGGTAGACTCCTACGGCTTCAAGCAGGACGGATTGGTCAAGAAGACGATGAGCGTCACAGTCCAAGGCGTCACACATCACCTGGTCTCCTACTACCATGTAAATGACGTCCTCACCAACCAGCTGCGCACACCTTCCCAGACGGACAACCTTCAATACATCCGTCCACGGTCGGAACTGACCTCGAGACAAAGCTTTCGGGCGCCCATCGAGGATGTTGACGAGGTGGACGGCGCTCATAACTCGTACGCATACCGTGTGAACGCAGGCGGCTATCCCCAGCCGTATTACCTGCCTCCAGGGTATCCTCCCATGGCTCAGCAGCCCAATCCCCCCCAATATTCCATGGCTGTTCCTTCCATGTCCACGGGTTACATACAATCCCCGGTAACAGCATCACATATGCATGGACAACGAAATGACTATGGTCACTACGACCAATCGGGGTACAATCGAAGCTACGAGTCCTTGAACAGCTCAATTCCTCCGCCGTCCAAATCAATCCCTGCCACGCCGACCACGATGGCTCCAATCATGTCGGACCGCTCCCAAGCGCAAACGGCCATGTACCCGCCCATGAATATGCAGCGACCAGTCAACCCTTTGAGCCCGGTGTCGATGGATTCTCGAGCACCTGTGCCATACCGGCCAAGTCCATATGGAGTGACCCATAGCAATGGTGCTCAGATGGACCAGAACCGGCAGAGTCAACCCTCTCCCACACAAGTGAAGTATGATGACCGTAGGGAAACGGCACCGCAGCCAGCTCCAATGTACCAAAGTCCACGCACGCCATACTATCCCGACACAGCCAGTCAAGCTATCCCTCAGCCTCAGTATCCTCAGTGGGCAGGACAAGCTCATAACCCATAGGGTGGATCAGGAGCTCTTCCGCCCCCTGGGGGCAACAACAGTAAACCTTGTCCCAAGATGATGGCACCGCGGCATCCGTCAGATTCTGGCTCTTTCACCTCTGATGGATCAGACCGCGCAGGAGTCCCAACCAAGCCCACAATGCAGTGAACGGCAAGAAAATCCCGCGGGGCTTGTTCAACACAAGGGTGGAAGTATGTATTACGATCAACAGCCCCGGATGTCTTGGGAAGAACATGATGATCGCTGTCGCGTCTGGGTGGCCTCAGCCCAATCGTGGAGTATTTTCTGGTGGGATGTGAGCAGCAACGTTATCGTCTTGCTTAAATTTGCACAAGCCAGGACCTAATATCTCTTTTTCAACTGGCAACGCCCGAATCCGTCTTTCAAGGTGTGGGTTTCGTGTCAAGATCCAAGTTTTTGTTCATGAACAAGTATTGCAGGTGTCCAACTCTTTGCGAAAGTTTGTGCGGATCCATGTGGGAGAATTAACCATCTCCAAGAGTCTCGGCCTGTAGGCGTCACAGGTCAATCGCAGGTCTGAGTTCAGCCTGGCCTGGCGGGAGAGAGGAGGACGAGGAACAGAGACTCGATAACGGCGGCTTTGGGGAGGTCTCACAGATATTGCTTGCTTCTGAATTGGGACGTTTGACTTTGCAGAGACCAAAGGGGGTCGATGCAGAAACGCAGTGGTGTACAAACTGGTCAACTGGGAACAATGAGGAAGGGGTTGGTCTGGGAGGTAATGAATGAAACGGCCGGCAGGAGGTTTACTGGATTCGACGAGAGAAAAAAAAAAGTTCGAGGGAGGCACATTTGTCTTTGTAATTGCGTTTCTGCTCTTGTACATGTCCTGGGAGTGGGCGGCAAATGCTTCTATCGTTACAATGTTGTTCCTTCGGGTTCTCTGAGAGTCGCTCAGGACGAAGGATGAAATGCATCTTATTGAGACCAGTCCATGGCTTCCTTCAGACTTTTGCAAATTCACCCCATCAGCGGTGAAGCCAATTTGCAGCCTGCCAGCACGGCCTGTTTGATAATCTTGATCCTAAACACCAGCAATAAGCTCAGCACCAACCTAGGTACAAGGTACTCTGTTGTACACCGCCCCGAGTGTAAGGCCCAGTGTTGACACCGGCGTGGGCTTGACCTGCGCGAACCTTTTCCTCCGAGTAACTTCTGGTAGGTATAACGGCCCTGAACTCAAATTCAATATGCGCCCGCGCAGTCCAAGGGGGCAGACAGACGTCGAGGTCACCAAATGTGGCCGATTCCTTACCCTCTCACTGGAGATGCCAAATCGCCTTTACTTCGGGGTCTGAATATCTGCCGGTATTTACTTCCTCTATATCCCGCCTTCGAGATGTCACTGTGGGCGAAATGGGCAAGGATCAGAGGCCGCCACAGGATGCTACAGTTTCCATTACACCAAAAGCAATCCCAAACGCCGAGGACCCGAGACGATCGGCAAAAGCTCAGCTCTCGTCTCACGCCAACTCGCCACTCGAAACCTCCACTCTCAGCTTGGTTCGGACCCAGCGAGATCTCGTCTACAACAGAAGACAAGGACTTTCGACCTGGACACAATTACCAAGCGGGTCCTCTCCTCGACTTAAGCTGCCGTGGACAATAATTGAATACTACGTCCTCCTCCGAGACCTGCACAGGCGACCGCCTCTCAATTCCGTGGTGGCCAGGCGCCGCCGTCTGCCCTCTCAAAAGGACGGAGGGTGGCATAGAGTAGGACCAATGTTCCAACGGCGAACAAGGATCCGGGTTTGACTGGTGAGTTCGGGAAGAGGAGGCTTGCCACATGAACCATGGAAGTGTTGAGCAATGCGGAAGGAGGATTCCGTCGTGTGCTATTCTACAACTACCCCAGTCATGTTCTTGCCAATGGTGCTGAGGATAAAGAGCTCAAAGTCTAAGTCATACGACTGATAATGGCAACAAGATGGGGCTCTCTGGGCCCAGCAGCTACAACTTCCGGGCACCATTTCCGTTCTCTTGCAAATGCCTTGTCTTCGACCTTTTCCACCTGCCGTGGAGGTGTCGTATTGGCCACGGGGAAGACTCCGCCTTCAAGATCAAACCTATAAGATTGCCACCGTCTGGGGGTGACGTGCACCGGGGGCACTGGAGGCAGCTACGACTTTCAGTGGTCGGTGACTTGGGACTGCGAAAATTTCCTTTTTCCTCTTCGGAGCCAGAGTCCAATGCGCAGTTTCGACCTTCCAAGCACCGCAACCGGAGTGGCTGGATGAAAAGGGCAATGCTCCGACAGGCAGACAGGCACCAGGTACTGCATTTTGGTTAGTCAATGCTTCCTGACTATGAAGCTGTCAACATATAAAGGCTCGCCAGGCCTAGGCTTGCCCTATCTGTCATCGGCATCCACAGTATCTGAGAGCAATTCAGGGCAAAGCCTATCCGGACAAGACTAACCTGGTCAGCGACTGGTCTAGGCCTCTCTCCGTTCGCCCTGAACACTTGGGAATTGAGAAGGGATCCATGCAATTCCACAGCGGGCAGCTCCTCTCTGAGTTGATCAGTCGAATCTCGTCCGTTGTTTTGTTCGTGCCCTCCTGCCCCTGTGCCCTTGTTTTCTACTGCGAGTTTGGGACACCTACCCTCTGCTGGGCAAGTGGACAAGGTGGAAGACAGAGATAACCAGAAGTAGACAGTAGGAGTACCTATGGATCTCGCTTCCACTAGTTGTCAAAGTCAAACTGGAAGGGCTAAGCACTATCAGGTACCACTGGAAACAAACTGCTGCAATATCAGCCATCATTTGATTCCTTGGACCTCACGCAGGACGGGCTGCAAGGCAATAATAGGTCGGCAGCCAATATTATCCACATGAGTCGTCAGCGTCTGGGGCGACAGGCTGTGGCAGGCTGTGGGTTTTCGCCTGCTTGATCTTTTCTCTCTTCTTCTGGGTTTCACTTGTGCCCTAGCCACAGGTTGGGCAAACCTTCACAACCCCCTTTCTTTCCATTTTTCACCTTTTGAACACACCCAAAAGGATTGCTCAGCATCCTCTATCGGCAAGTTACTACGGCTTGCAGAATCAGTCTGCAATGTCCCAGAAAGACCACCACTTCGTCCACGCGGATTGCGTCGGCGTTATCCTTTGTCTGGAATGCATCACTTCCGCTCATGGTATACCTGGTTTGTCTCCAGAGTGGATGTCTTGACGCTCCTAGGGTGGCTCTTTCGATCTCGAGGCACCGGAACTCGATAGATCAGCAGTGCTCGGAGTACTTGTGGTTGAGCTTCTTCTGTTCTGTAAGTGCCGGGAACTGCACCCCACGCTTTGCTGCGTTTGCTTTTGCTACGTTGTGTTCTGAAACTCATACGCCTTCCCCAATGCTTGCTTGCGGATCCAATTCACCACGTCCCAAAGATTGTAGGAAGACCTCACCATGGCTGAAAGTTGAAACCCTGTTTTCCTCGGTCCGCCACACCGTACTTCCTCGAAGACCCATCGATCAGGCAAGCCCAAGAGCACAAAGAATGACTGCGCCATGGAAACAGGACGGCTTACCGAAATCCTGTCGATAGCACACCTGCCTGTGCAATGCATAGATCAGTTCTCCTCAACCACGAATGTTTCCTCCGATTCATCAACCTCCCTCAGGAGCCGAACACTTTGGTCCAGAATTTGATCGGGAAAAGAATAACATAACGTCCCCTGACAAACCATATCGACAGAACAAGAATGAAAGGAGGAAATAAGAAGATAGCTGCGAACTACGTCTCAGGTCGCTTCTAACCACTGATGGGCGTAGCCCTTGCATCTATTTGCCACGGGGTTGGATCCTTCTCAATACGAGGAGTCAAGGTCGAGCATCACGACTTATTCCCCAATGTTCTGCTCAAGTCCTAAATCACAGTCTGGTCACGGCAGTCTGGTCTACAATACACCTGACAGGCGCATTTTCCGGCCATGCTCTGCCCTTCCGGAGTTACCTCCTCCGCCTCGTCAGAGAGGAGTCTTCCCCCATTTCCACCGGTGACAGCTAACACGGCTTTTGGAACTGAAAACATGACAACCATGCCATTCCGACGACCCAACCAATTTTGCTCGAAATACCAAAACCACAGCTCCGAGAACTGGGAAAGGACATCCCGAAATTGGGAGCGACCGACCGACCAGGTTATACTTTCATCCGGCAGAGTTCCCCGCCAACATGGAACAGGGATCTCGAGATCTCTATTCCCGGCGGAGCAAAAAAATGCATCACACCGCATGTACTGCACATCGGTCATTTCCCGAGAGACTAGACACGATACAAGGATGTGAAGACGCAGGTACGCGGATCCTAGTACCCAGCGGAGGTGGCCTAGCTTTGACGAGGCAAAAAAAGGTTGGCAAGATGTTCGAGAAGCTTTTCTCGCTTGCCGATTTGGCCTGACAGCGACGCCGTTGTCTACATGACGCACTTGTAAGTGCGTGGTGGAACCCATAGGTGATATTGTCTCCTCCCCCCGGCCGTCTTCCTAATCCTATCCCAGCGTTGGCAAGACGCAAGCAAGGATTACGCCCTGTTTCCATCATTGCATGGCCGATCGCACATTCGTGGCCACACTCTGGTAAGAACGGACGAGTGACGATGAAAACCGACGCATGGAACTACTACGCTCTGCTGATTCGGCAGGGCTAGGATGTCGAGAAATAAAAGAAGAGCCCATGTGACGACTCCCCCCTAGGCGTTGTCGCCTGGGAGCGGGAAGATTTCTCGAACTCCCACGAAAGCGGATATATTCGGGCTCCTGAACGTTCCGATATTCGTCTCCTGCTCAGGGAATCGACAGAGAAGAGAAGGGAAAAGGGAAAGGGGACGCGCATAAGGCTTGACGTTGACGGCCCTGCGCCGCTTGGGCGTTATTATGGAGACAGCCACCGTTGACCCTTGGTGCCGGCCGGTGGCACAGCCTTGGGTAACACGGTTACACAGGGTGGAACATGATCTGCAATGCATACACACGAGGGCGCGTACTCGTATGGTCTAACCCGATCATCTGATCGCAGCGGCGGTGGATAAGATCTGATCTGATTTGATATGATATGATCTCGAACGCTGCAAGCCTCGGGGGAGGTTCCGTGAAGCGCATCCAGGGCGTGCATACGCACGCGCCTCGTGAGGCTTGCGCTCGCAAGGCTGAAGGTGAGCAAAGGAGGCAGGCAACCACCATGGCTGTCAAGTACGAGAGAAGTGAAAGGATGTGTGGAAACATGAGCAGACGGAGGAAATAAAAATGCATTCCGTCATCGTCATCATCAATGTGATTCCGCCTTTTGGCTGCGACGGGTTCTGGAAATAATTGTTAGATCTAATTATGTGGCTTCTCCAGCCAATGCTAGACTCGTCTGGACTATGCGAAGTAAGGAGCATCCCTGTGCCCACCTATCAATCCTCCTATTGAGAAAGAACCCTCTGCTGGAAATAACTCGCTTCTCATTTGGGAAATACCGGATCATTCATTGATTCATCATCCGCTAGGGTGGGGGTTGCATTGGCAAATTCATTTCACTTTCTTCCCTTCCTCCGCTGTAGTTTTTGCCGTCGGTGTCGTCGCCGCCGCGGCGGCCTTGGCAATCTCGGCGGCCTTTGCCCTGTCCGCCGCCAGATTCTGTTGTTGTGGGTGCTGGTCGGTGCCAAAGACCTGGGGCAGCTTCCAGTCGGGCATCTCGAGCTTGCGGCCGAGCTTGAGCTCGATGGCGTTCTTCAGCCCCTCGCCGCTGGGCATGGTGACGCGGCTGCCGCGGCGGCGGCGGGTCTCGATGTCGGCGCGGATCTCGTCGATGGCCTCGTCGATCTCGCGGACCGGGTCGTTGGGCAGGCCCAACGACGGCGGGTACTGCGTCTCCTCGGCGATGGTCTTGCGCAGGTGCGGGTGGTTGCGCGTGTCCAGGCGCTTGGTCAGGGCGCGCTTGGCCGGCGAGGCGAAGAAGGCCAGCGACGCCGCCACCCCGACCACCGTGTAGAAGTAGACGCGCGCCCACACCTTCAGCGAGTCGCCGAACCCCAGCACCACGAAGGGCGCCGTCGTGAAGCAGAACGCCAGCTGCGTCGCCACGTAGCCCGCCGCGTCGTAGTAGATCTTGTACCGCGTCGGCTTGCTCCCGTCGGGCGTCAGGAAAAACGGCCGCACGTACCGCCGGAAGTTCTTGGCCACCGTCTGGATGAACGCCGCCAGCACGAACGTCAGGTAGTACCCCGGGTAGAAGCCGTGCCACAGCGCCGAGGTCAGGAAGGTCGCCAGCGTGGCGCGGAAGCCCGGCTTCTTGCCCTTGGGCGTCACGCGCAGGTAGATGTAGTTGCGCAGCCACTTGTTGGTGTTTTTGTTCCAGTTGTCCAGGTACGCGCGCGAGTTCTGCGCCGTCTCGATCCCCCACGGGTTCACGTTCTCGAGGTGGTCCCACTTGGCCTGGCCCGTCTTTTCGTCGATGCCGTTGTAGCTGATCCCGGCCATGATACAAGCCCCTTCCGTCAGCGACCACACCCCGTAGTACTTTGTGCGCGTGGCGAAGCCGAGCATCTGCAGCAGCCAGACCCGGTAAGGGAATGAGTACTTCATGTATTCGTCCGAGAGGAAAAAGGGCACGTGGTACCATTGGGAGAGTTGCAGGAAGGCGCCGATCCAGATGAGACCGCCGACGGCTTTGCGGATGGCTGGTACTGTCGAGTGCGGGATGCGGCGTTTGCCCTTCGCGGGAGGTGCTGCTTTGGTGCCTGGCGTGGCATCGTATATGCTTCCGTCGAGCCATCGTTTGTAGTCCGCGTACTAGGGTCGATTACAATGCACCGGTTAGCTACGCGATATTTTCGGGGGATGTTTAACCCGGTTGGCCTCGGCCGCCCAAGCAGGGGAACGACTTACTTCAAATGCAGGACCGGTGAAAATAGAGGGAAAGAAGAACACATAGCCCGCGAAGTCGAGAAGGTTGGGCATCTTGTATACCGCGCGGTCTTTCTGGGTGTCGGTCAACAATTCGCCTTTTAGTCTCCCGTCATGCACGTTCCAACTGAACCCATGCAGCTTCATGATCAAGACCATTTGGCCCCCCGTGATGTCTATAAGACTCGGGTCGGCAATCCTTTGTCGTTCAATGTGGCTGATTGACATGTGGCCCTGGGTGATAATGTAAGAACAAAGCGAAGCAGAGGGGGCTCTGTGAGAGCGAACCATCAAAAAGCAAAATACGAGCCACGGCATCAGCGAGCCATCGACATAGTAGGCTATTAGATAGGTGCCGATCGCGTCTATGAGGAGAGTAACCGTTCCGCTACAAACGAAATGTTCTTTAGCTTGACTTGAGATTGACCGGGGAGCCAAGGGCGACGATAATAGACTGTCGTACAGAAGATGGACTCACTTCCAAAGATCATAAACACCAAGCAGGTAGAAGAGGGTGATGGAGACACTGAATATGTTCTTCCATTGTGGCTTGTCGTCCGGAAGTCGTTTCAAGACAGCAGCCAAAGGGTATGACACGAGAAAGATTGTCAGGAGCTTAAGCTCATCGACAGAAGCCCCGATGGCCTTGGAAAGCCAGAGGAAGGCTGCAGGAGACCGTCAGGTAACATTCACACAAGCAGAATGGCGGAGCGGCTAGACTCACGGATATCTATCCCTGGCAGCATGGTTGTTGAGTTCCCCGCCTTCTCAGTCTATAGGTAGAAGATCAAGAGTATGCTCGAGAAACAATGCACACTGAAAAGCAGCAGGCATTGTTGAGGGAATGGACAGAATATTGGGACTGCAAACGACCAGAGATGAGGAAACGTGGGGGAAACTTTTTTGGGACGCGGAGGAAGTGGAAGGGTGAGAAGATGACATCAAATCAGGTCACATGCCAGGCACCACGCGCTCAACAAGCGTCGTTTCAAGTTGTTTGGTGGCAGCCTCGTCGTGCCTCCTGCGCCATGACAAGGCTCCGAATGACCTCGATCAAGCTCACCAGACACAGGCAGCAGACGCAAACACCCCGAAACACTCTCTGTTCTCATTGACACTGCCTTAGTTCCGGTCTTCATTGAATCCCTCTGACCACGTCCATCCCTCTCATGACCACCATGTACCGGTAGCTCGCAGTCCCGCCCGCTTATACACCTTCTCCCCACCAGGCCGGATCGAGCATCACCATGGACGTCGCTTCGGCGATTTCGGGCTATGTCTCGAAGATTGCCGGCGTTGGGGAAGGCGCTGCCGCCTCTCAAAGCCAGAAGATGAAGATCCTGCTGTTGGATTCCGAGACAGTTCCAATCGTGTCAACCGCAATCACCCAATCCGCCCTCCTTCGATATCAGATCTACCTTATTGACAGAATCGATAACCCTGCGCGCGAACGCATGCGCCACCTCAGATGCCTGTGCTTCGTCCGCCCGTCCCCAGACTCGATCCAATTCCTCATCGACGAACTGCGCGAGCCCAAGTACGGTGAATACAACATCTACTTCAGCAACATCATAAAGAAGTCGTCGTTGGAGAGGTTAGCGGAGGCCGATGATCATGAGGTGGTAAAGGCGGTCCAGGAATACTTTGCTGATTACATTGTGGTCAATCCGGACTTGATGTCCTTGAATCTGGGATTCCCCAAGCAGAGGCTATGGAGCCACAGTCCAGACGTCTGGAACACCGATGCCTTACAAAGAACAACCGAGGGGGTGGTTGCCCTTCTGTTATCACTGAAGAAGAACCCGCTGATACGATATGAGAAAAATAGCCTTATGGCTAAGAAGCTTGCCACCGAAATTCGCTACCAGATCACGCAAGAAGAACAACTATTCGACTTTCGCAAGACCGATACTCCGCCACTGCTATTAATCTTGGACCGAAGAGATGATCCTATTACGCCACTACTCACGCAATGGACGTACCAAGCTCAAGTCCATGAATTACTCGGCATCCATAACGGCCGAGTTGATCTGAGTGCAGTCCCCGATATTCGACCAGAACTCAAAGAAATCGTCCTCTCACAGGACCAAGATCCGTTCTTCAAGAAAAACATGTATCAAAACTTTGGTGATTTGGGCGGGAACATCAAGGAATATGTCGACCAGTATCAGAGTCGAACCAAATCCACTGCTCAGATTGAATCGATCGCCGACATGAAACGCTTTGTCGAAGACTACCCAGAATTCCGCAAACTTTCTGGCAACGTCTCCAAACACGTAACTCTGGTCAGCGAACTCAGTCGTCGTGTCTCCGCCGACTCACTGCTCGATGTCTCAGAACTGGAGCAGAGTCTAGTCTGCAACGACAATCATGCTGCCGATCTGAAGACGCTGCAAAGGCACATTCAAAATCCAAGCGTGCCCGCAGACAATAAGATCCGCCTTGTGGCCCTCTATGCCATTCGCTACGAACGCAATCCCAATAACGCTCTGCCTGTTCTCCTTGACCTGCTGGCTTCCGTAGCCGACGTCCCTGCGTACAAGATCTCCATAATCCCTAAACTTCTTGCTTACCACCACAGTCTTCAGCCCGCTCCCGTTGGTGGAGCGATTGGTTTTACCGATCTTTTCGACTCGGGCTCTTCTCCATTTAGCCAATTTCGACGGAACCTGAATCTGAAGGGCGTTGAGAACGTGTACACCCAGCACTCCCCACGTCTGGAAAACACGCTCCAGAATCTCATCAAAGGGCGACTGAAGGAACTGCAATATCCCTTCGTGGATGGACACCATACGAGGGACAAACCTCAGGACATCATCGTCTTTATGGTGGGAGGCGTCACGTACGAGGAGGCCAAAATGGTAGCGCAGGTCAACGCCTCGGTCCCGGGCGTGAGAGTGGTGCTCGGAGGAACAAGCGTGGTTAATTCAACAATGTTCCTGGAAGAGGTGGATGATGCGGTTGGTAGCTGGCCGGACCAAGGTCCTGCATCGGCAAGAGAACGGCTAGGCAGGGCCGTAGGCAGGTGACAGGACCTGGGAATCCCACCAGTGGGATGGTACCGCTGTCTCTGTCGACCTTCTTCGAGTCCATCTAGTCCTGGAAAGATTAACGAAATGCCAACGACGGACCCCCTCTTTTACAAGCCCGTCCTTTTCCGTGCAAGGTATCGACCTGTTGCATGTGAGTGCTGCGGTTGGTGACAGGAGGGAATTCAATCACTTGCCGACGCAACAGAGATTATTCAGCGAAAGAAGACGTCTGCTCGAAGCCGAGATCATGCTTATACGGAGAAGCTTGTTAGCTCGAGAACGACCAAGATGACTCTGTAATCTTATTGACTGACAGTGTCGCTTTGGACGAGGTATTTTGGAGCTGAGGGTATCTGTGTTGATGCCTGAGCTCACAAGGGTACCACCTGCGCGACGGAGGTCAACAGGGCAACGATCGGTCGGCACCCTGATTTTATGGCTCAACGTGAAGGTACCGGGTGCCGATCCCCTTTACTGCCGTTGGCCGGATGCACTGTCATGCACGAACCGCCTGTAAGGTCGGGGAAGCTCATTCAGCTATCCGTTCACAATGGTCTCGTGGGTTCCCGCTTTTTCAACCGAAAATGCTGTGGAGTGAAGGCAGCCCGAGTTGAGATCGTAGTACGGACGAGCAAAGATGTTCTCGATACCGGACAGTCCTTTGATAAAGTGTGATGGTACAAGCACGGATGTGCGACTAATACACATGATCTTACCCTTCATGACGATGCTGAAGGTCTTTTTTAACGTCTTCTCGCGCTCCCGATCTATGCTCCAGCTCAATTCTTCCCTTCCTCTTTTCCACCCTTCTGGTTTTCCTTTTCTCCCTGTTCCTCCTTCGTCAATATCCTCACAGCCTGTTTATTGCCCAAGTAGCTCAGTCCGCTCCACACCGTCGTGCCTGCCACAAGGTAGTACCAACCTTCCATGACGCCCCAAAGGTTCCCCGCGTCGACCAACCAGGCGGGCAGGACGGGGAGCAACATGGCGTTGCCGACCAGCAACAGCTGCAGCAGGGTGTTGATCTTGGAGATCTCGGTGGGGTGGACCTCGGCCGAGGGGAGCGAGAAGTCCCAGAAGCGGGTGAAGGTCTTGGGCGGGGGCAGGGAGATCCAACGGAAGTAGATGGCCGAGATGGCCAGGGCGACGTCGCGGCCCAGCACGACCACGGCCAGCCACACAGGCAGCGTGCCGTTGGCCGTCAGCGTCACCACGCACGTCGTCATCAGGATCTTGTCCGCCATCGGGTCGATCACCGTGCCCACCACCGTCTGCGAGTGGAACCGCCGCGCCAGCCACCCGTCGACCAGGTCCGTGATGCCCGCGTACGCGAACAGCCCCAGCGCCAGCAGAGCCTCGTGCTGCAGCACGAAGTACCCGACCAGCGGCGCCGCGAGGAGCCGCGAGAACGTCAGCGCGTTGGGCAGCGTGTAGATGTTCTCGTGCGTCTGGGTCAGGGCGCGCGGGAGCCGCGGAGGAGGCAGGATCGTGGGCTGCGAAGTTGGGGTTGGTGAGGTCGTTGACGGCTTGACGCCGCTGGGAGGAGAATGTCAGCATAGGTCTGTGCATTTAATTGAGCAGCAAGAACTCTGAACGGGGAATGCCCAGAGGGATGTTCTCTATTTAGGGATTCATGGGGTGTCCTTTAACGGTAGAGAAGCTCTGGCAAGACCATACTCGGATATAGAGACTCCACTTGACATAGAACGTATATCCTTCTTACTCTCCAGTCAAGATAAGGATAGATACTGTGGTTCTCGTCCGCTGTGGGACGTCTAAAGGACCATGGAATTTTGGGGGGATTTGTGCTGATGAACACGTCGTTCCCAACGAGAAGAGTAAAGAAACTGGCGAGGACTTCATCACCCTTGACATACCTAGTGCTAGATCCCCCCTGCTTATCAGGCACATTGCGTCCCTCAGCGCTCAATATTGAGGGCGCCCTCGAAAAGCTTCGCGCCTGCGACAATCGGCTGACCATCACGCCACAAGACGACAAGCCCCGGTTACGGAACGCTGGGCTCGAAGATCTGCTTGAATAACTCGTCGTCAGTTGACATGTGCTTTGGGTTTGATATGCCGCGACAGGGACACAGGTAGATTCCGAGGACGAAGGGTGGTGTCGTACCTTGACGTCGACAGAGACGGTGAAATGGGGGTTCTAGCATTTCCAGCCCATGTCGCTGTGGTCGGCTTCGGTGTGGAAGTTGAAAATGAACACTTCTGACCAGCCGTGGTCCGTACCCCGCGACAACTCTGATCCGGATTCGGGCATCGTGGCGCGTTATAATGGTTCCAAGTCCTCGAGGAGAGTATGACGGAAGACGGGCGTTGAGCAGGCGAAGAAAGGGGACCCGGAGCGGACAGTTTAACGACGGCTCGACTCATCGCAACGGTAGGTCGGAAGATCACCGAGCTTGCCATGGCCTGGACATTTTGTCGGGCTGACGGGGTCATTCAATCTCGACCGTCGCGAAGCAAGAGCTCGACGATAGAAAACAGAAACGAGAAAAGATTCCCCCCTGACGAACTGGATGATGGAAGAACCTGAATGTTGCACAGATGGTAAAGCTGGTCGGCAGGATGCGCAAGGGTGTATCGTCCAGCGTGGTCACAGGCGTGATGAGTCCTAACTCGGAGCGATTTGTCTTCTATAGCAAAGCAATTTGGAGCTGGAGGAGCACGCGTGGAGGAAGTTGGACGTTTTGAGGTTTTCAGAAATACGCGGCTGACTAAGCAGAATACCTCTATGCTCGGTTTCTGTGCAGCCTTGCGAAGAGAGCGCCAGGCTGCGCAGTATATGAGACAGTACGATCTCTAAGAATGTGCGAATAAAACGTGAAGAGGAAAGCAGTATTGATCATTCATTCCAAGTCCGGCAAGATGGAAGTCACCGTGCCAGCAGTCAAGACGCCGTCGCTATGCAACCTCCCTCAATCTCGATTGTGCTGCCACCAAATATCATGTTATACAGGTACAGCTCCTTCAGGTTGAGCTCCACCATCCCGAGGCAACAATTCGTCCTCTGTCATCTTGCTACGCCCATTTCTCTTCGCATACCTCAACAGCCTCAGCGCCCCATGTGGCGTTACGCCCTCAACTCTTCTCGCCATCCCGACACTGGCAGGGCGCACCAGCTTCAACACTTCCCTCTCACCAATGCTCAGCCCAAACACCGAATCGTAGTCCAGGTCCGCGGGTAGAGCGAGCGATTCGTCCCTGGCAAACGATTCTGCGGCTTTGTGTTGGAAGGAGATGTAAGGAGCATAGAGGCTCTCAATCGAGACCCTGTTCTTGATCTTGCTGGAGTAATTAGAGATTGACGGGAGAGATTGGACGCGGTCCGCGATGGTGTTCATGTCGACACCAGTCACACGGAGCATATCAAATGCGCTCCGGCGGTTGGAGTCGATGCGTGAGGGAAACCCCATTTTCACCCATTCCGTGCTTGGGTATCGCACTTCTTCAAGCTTGCTTTGCAGCTCTACCATTTGGTCTCGACTGTTCGTGAAATGAGCCCAGCGCCTGTCGCTTACCACGCCGACCTTGCGGCCTTTCTCTGTCAGTCGCAGGTCCGCGTTGTCGGAACGGCAGCTCATGCGGTATTCACTTCGTGCAGTGAACATTCTGTATGGTTCACTCACACCTTTTGTGATGAGGTCGTCGATGAGGATGCCGATGAATGCTTCAGCGCGGGAAAGAGTGAATGATCCTTTTCCTTGAGCGGACAACCCTGCATTGATACCGGCGACAATTCCTTGAGCCGCGGCTTCCTCGTAGCCTGTGGTGCCGTTGATTTGTCCAGCGAGGAAAAGCCCTTTTATGAGCTTTGTCTCGAGGGTCGGGAATAGATTTCGTGGGTCAATATAGTCGTATTCGACACCGTACCCAGGTTGGAGCATTTTGACATTCTCAAGCCCCCTGACGGTTCTGAGCATGGCGTACTGCGCGTCGGCTGGGACGGTCATGCTGATACCATTAGGATAGATGATTTTGTTTGGCTCAAGACCTTCAGGCTCCAGCCATATCATATGTCTTTGTTTGTCCTTGAATTTGATGATCTTAGATTCCAGGGACGGACAGTATCGGGGCCCTTTCACCGTTTCTCGAATATGAATCGACTTGTCCAGGTTAGCCCGGATAATCTCATGGGACGCTTCGTTGGTATAGGTGGTCCAGCAGTTCAATTGACCAGCCTCCCCAATCTCAACAGTGTCGTTCAGGTAAGAAAATGGCGCCGGCGGCGAATCGCCCGGCTGCACTTGCAACACACTGAAATCAATGGTGTCGCGATCCAGGCGTGGCGGGGTCCCGGTCTTCAGTCGTCCCAATGTGAATCCTGCGCTCCGCAGTGACTTGCTCAGGCCAAAGGTAGCAGCCTCCCCCATTCGTCCAGAGGGATATGCTTCCAGTCCGATGTGTATCTCCCCACCGAGAAACGTCCCAGTAGTGATAACCACATGGGAAGCAGGAATGACATGGCCATCTTCAAGACGAATGCCGGTGATATGTCCTTGCGATATCTTGTCGCCCGCCTCAATACCCTCTCTTGAAACAATGATATCCGCGACTTTGCCTTCCAATATGCTCAGGTTTGGTGTTGACAACATCTCTTCCCGCATATACTTCTTGTATAGGTCTCGGTCGATCTGCGCTCGCGGCCCCCATACCGCAGGACCTTTCTTGATATTTAACATTCGAAATTGGATACCGGCTTTGTCGATTATGCGACCAGCGACTCCGTCTAGTGCATCGATCTCTCGGATCATGGTGCCCTTTCCTATGCCCCCAAAACTAGGATTGCAGGAACAAACGCCCAGGTTGGACAGTGACGGAGTGACCAGCGCTGTGCGAGCGCCTGATCTGGCAGCGGCGGCACTGGCTTCTGTCCCTGCATGGCCACCACCAATGACGATGACATCGTAGGGCCTGGATTGATTCAGTACACATTTGTGGCAGAGGGAGGCCAGGTCCTACCTGACTGCGTCCGTCACGGCAGCAAAGAAGCGGCGCTGCCGGAACAAAACACAAGACCTGGTTCGCGGGGTGTGGCCCCACTGGAAGAGGCTCGATTGCCGTAACACCGGCCTCATGTTGAAGTATAGACTGGGTAAGGATGAGAGGCATGCGAAGACAAAAGCGACAATGTTTCACGACGAACAATTTTGGCGCGTCGGATAAACCGCGGCAATTGTATCAGGCAGCAAGGCTATATCGAGTAAGGCTGTAATAGATGGCTGAGAACTTCTACGTGCAAATGAGGCTGAACTCGCTCTGCAACCTCTTCGTCGGACCTCTTTTCATTCCATAACCTTCAGATTTGAGGGCTGCACGGTTTTGTCTCAGTCAATTTTCACGCCATGAGCTTTGGTTTCTCCATTGGTGATTTCCTAGCAGTGGCGAAGTTGGTGGAGAGTACTAGGAAGCGTTTCAAGGGAGCCCCAGCGGAATACAATGCACTAGCTGATGAGTGGGCACTTTTGCCTCATATTCTGCGCAGAACGCTTCTGATTACAATAGGACACGCACACTCCAAATAGTCCTCACCGACCTCAGGATTCAGGTCGAAGATGATGAGCTCACGGACTCCATCAAAAACGATTTGCAAAGCGCTAAGAAGAACTGTGAGGCCGTCTTGAGGGACCTGAATGCGGTCATCGACGCTCACACTGAACTTGATTCGGCAACTGCCGTACCTCGAAAAGTGCCACAGCGGATATGGAAACGTCTCCGATGGGATCCCAAGGAGGCAAACCAGCTGCGCTCTCGGCTCACTTCATCCATCCAACTGCTGGCCGCTGTGCGCCAAAGTTTGGACAGGTGAGCTGTACCACAGTACTTGCATTCGGGAGAGGCTTCTAACCGATCCTAGTACTCTACAACATGACGTAGCTCAAAATTTGGCGAGACTAACTGCCACCCACGATAACAAGGAAGTTCGACAAATTGCGGACTGGCTTGCACCTGGCACCTATTCTGAACATCAACATGACTATTTCACAAGAGTCCAAGCGGGAACAGGACAGTGGGTATTCACCGATCCATTATATTGCAGTTGGCTCCGCGGCGGAGGCCCTTCCACGCTGCTGCTTCCCGGCATCCCTGGAGCTGGCAAGACTTTCGTTGCATCAATCATCATCAATTGGTTGCAAGCACGCGTATCCCACGATGACACTTCAGGGCTTGTGTTCTTCTATAACAGCTTCCAAAGGACTGCTACTCAGTCCTGTCGCCACATTGTCGCCAGCATGGTGCGGCAACTGTATTTGCAGAAACCGCACAAAAACGATGTAGTCAGGGGTGTCTATGAGGAACACATCAAGCGCGAGCCGGCTACGCTTCCCAGCCTGGAAGAATTGTGTACGACGCTCGAAAAGCTTTTGGCGGGCTTCTCTGTGGTTTTCTTTGTCATTGATGCCTTGGACGAGTGCCAGGGACCGGAGGCATCTGATGCCAGGCCGTGGAAATATATTCTCACTTTCCTATTTCGATTGCAGGAACAACTGAAATCCCAGGTGGCCATCAAGGTGCTCGCAACTTCACGACCCGATCTGGAAATTGATGGTCTTTTCCCAAACGACGGACGGCTGACAATCCATGCCAGAAATGACGACCTTGGTAAGTTTTGTGATTCGCTGATACCCAATATCGGGTGCATTGCCCGGAAGACGGAGCTGCACCCCAAAATCAAAGATGCCATCTGTGATAGCGCCAGGGGCATGTAAGTTTTCTAACGAAGCGAGCCGTACTTGAGTGTTTGGCTGAGTTTTCAGGTTTTTGTTGGCAAAACTGCACTGCGACACCCTTGCGGCCAAAACAAAACCTAAGGATGTATTGAAATCCCTCAATACTTTTGCGCAGGGGGGCGATGCTCTCAATCGAGCCTACCAGGACACCATCCAAAGGATACAGTGCCAACCCGAGGAGCATAAAGCACTAGCAAAGAAGGTCTTGGTTTGCGTGACACACAGCGCTCGACCACTTACTCTAGACGAAATAAGACATGCGCTTGCCGTCGACCAAGAAACCACTGAGCTGGACCCGGAGTACGACCTCGACAATCCTGACGATGTGATCTCAAGCTGTGCCGGTCTAGTGACCATCGACTCTGAGAGCAGAATTATTCGTTTGGTTCACTATACCACACAAAGCTTTTTGGAATCGCTCGGGGACGAACTCATGCCGGATCCACATGACTTCCTTGCCACCTGCTGTTTGGATTATCTGCACCTGGATGTGTTTGCGGAAGGCCACCTTGTCGACAATAGCTACTTTCGACACAGGCAAGAATTTCCGTTCTTTCAATATAGCGCAAAATACTGGCACTGGCACATTTTGTCTGGAAGTGGCAACATATTTTTGAAGCAGCGGGCGTTCTCCTTCCTCGACAATAATGGACGTGTCGCGACTGCAACTCGATGTCTATCTAATGATGCATGGGACATACACGGCGAATGTGCCCTCCACTTCCTCGCATTCCAGGGTTTGAATGACTGGATCACCGACTACATTGGTCGTGGACCTGTAACAGAGGGAAACTGGGATGGCAAAGGGTCATGTCCAGATTGTAGGACATCATCAACAGAAATCAGACGTCGTCTTTCAAACAATACAACATCTTGGATAACGCTACTGACAAGCTGGTGCGATTCCAGAGGACGCACGCCGTTGTGGTACGCGATTCGGAAACGGCATGCATCCACTGCGAGGCTTTTGATCGATCTGAATAATGAGATAATTGATAAGGTGGATGACGAAGGGCAGACCCCATTGAACCTTGCGCTGGTTTACAAGGTTGAGGCAGTCGCCCTCAGGATCCTTGAAGAGCCCAAGAGGGTTTCATGGTATCAGTATCGAGACCGGGATGACAGCAGCTATCTTCACAATGCAGTCTCCTACGGGCATGAAGCTGTAGTCGATCGGCTATTGGAATTGGTGTCCGCTTTCGACACGAGCGGGACCCGCAGCATTGCGATCTCTTATACTACTTCTCAAGAGAAGTTCAGAGACACACCAGTTCATGACGCGGCTGGGGCAGGGCACCTCGGGATTGTCGAGAAGTTGTTGGCTTGTAGCGGCGGACGTGGGCTGAATTTGCGAACTCGCATTGGACACACGCCACTCATATCAGCAGCCAAAGGCGGCCACCTGGAGGTGGTTCAGTATCTAATGAGCCAAGATGGCATTCAGGCAGACTTTCGTGATCGCCATGGAATGTCCGCCCTGCATTGGGCCGCAGCATGTGGCACAGTGCCTGTTCTCGAATATCTGCTCAGTACTGGTCTCTTCCCGGCAAATTCGACATCCACCAGCGGCAGAACTGCTCTGCATTATGCGTCCGTACACCACAAACGAGCCGTGGTGTCTTTGACTTCGCGAGAGGACGTTGGCGTGAATTGTACAGACAAAGACGGGAGGAATGCTCTGATGGTGGCTGCTCAATATGCAAGCGCGGATGTCATAGCTCACCTTGCCCCTTTGATGCGTGATGTCAACTCGACTGATGCAGACGGCGATATAGCTTTGCACCATTTATGTAAAAGTCGCTACTGGGCATATAGGCCAGAAGGTGGCAGTAAAGCCCAAGCAAGCTTTGACTCTCTGGTCAAAAATGGTGCCTCGTTGGATATCACGAATAAGCAGGGCCAGACTCCATACGAAGCATTGTGTCTTCGAATGGAGGGTCTCGATGCCACCAACGACAGGAAAGAGCTTGAAAGCTTGGAAACATTAAAGCGAATGACGGAGTCATACATGTCAGTCAGCACTGAAGCCTGATAGCAGTCGAACGAATCTGTGGAGGATATCAGCGCTTGCAAGACCACAACGCAGAACCACCTCGCTTGCATTCACGATCAGTTCACTCACATCTCACTTCCAAAGGTGTCCCACCGAGGACACATGCAAGATTTCCGACTCCATTACCTTGTCGTCTACTTCCTCCACGATAACTCGGACACTCCAGGTCGTTCTAGGTCGACCAAGTCTAGCGAACACTTCTCGACTTCGATGTTGGCTCGAAGAAAATCGCTCGAGAAAACGACAATACCGAATTTCTTTGGCGCCACCTCACGAACATGCGACTTCTCGATCCTGAAATCGACTCAGAAATACCCATTGAGGTTTATGGATCCAACGAGAAGGAGAGTATGGACGAATAATGGGAGCGGATTGGGTACAAAGTCTTTGCTTACCCCTGAACAAGCCCATTATCACGGCCATGATGTTTTGTTGCTTTGGTATTGACGCCGATGAACGAGCGATGGCTTTGTTTTCACGCCCATGTTTAGCACAGCGATCTCAGCGTTCTGGTTCGGATGAATGAATGATATGATTCTCAACACCCTCCTTAATTTGAAGTGAGCTCTCATGCAGTCTAATTCCGGCCACAGACTTTTCAGCGACCATTTGCGTGGCAGTAGTCTTGATTCCCTTCCCTGCAGTCATATCCATCGTGGCTCTGTTATCTCATCAACGTTAATGTCTCTCATGCGGCTTAATACTGCTAAATACGCCATATCATTGATAAAAGAGAATTGGGGAGAAGAATAGAAGCATGCTGATATATCCCACCCTTCAGCCATCAGAAGCCAGGAACTCGCCCTCCCAGCGACCGCCAGAACCGTCGTCCATCTCACCTTCCGGGACCACGATGCGCAGCACGGGGACCCCGCGAATGGTCCACTTCGTGGGCGACGTCTTCAGCGGCGCCGGGTTCAGGTACCACTCGAAGGAACCGTCGAAGTTGACGACGCACGGCCACAGGCTGGCCGCGTCGTGCGAGGGCATCGAGCCCGGCTTGACGGACCAGAAGTCGGCAAAGTCGCGCTGCAGCCGCGCCGCCGCCGCGCCCGGCCGGTGCGGGAACTCGGCGGCGATACGGTCCCGGCCCATCGTGAAGGCCGCCGCGATCGAGCCGGGCAGCTGGATCTGGCGCATCGAGGGGTGCTTGGCCACGAACCGCCACCACGGCATCAGCAGGCCGTCCACCATGTTCATCGTCCACAGGGGCATTCGTGCTCGGTCCTCTCCATCAGCGGGGGTGTTCCTGCTGTAGACGTCTCCCGGCGGACTGGGGGTCTCGAAGACAAAGCTGACGTCGAATGGCAGCGCCGGGAACTTGGGGTCGTACGAGCAATACACCGGGCCGTAGTGGCGGCGGCGCGACATCTCGATGACCCCGCAACACGCGGCGTCGCAGGACAGGTTGGCCCGCTGTTTCAGCAGGAAGTAGAGCGTCGTCGCGAGACTGCGGGAGTAGTGCTTGACGCGTTGCACGGCGGCGCGGAACTGGCTGCGGGTGGCCACCTCTTCTTGTGCTGCTCCTCCATCAGCGAGGGGTGGGTGCTCGCCCTGATCTGCTGGAAGAGGATCAAGTCCACTACCAGCCCCCCGCGCCGGACGAGGGACAAAGTGCACGACGATTGCCGTCCATCGGCCCAGAGGCAGCCGCACGATCTTCTCCAGCAGCAGCGTGCACCGACACTCCTTGTGCCCGATGCTCTCCAGCAGCGGCTTGCAATCGCACGATTTCTCGCCGGTGAGCCAGAAACGCAGCGGCCGGCGGAATACCTGGCGCAGAGTCTCGCGCCGGACGGAGACGCTCGACGCCAGCAGAGCCCGGATCGTCGCGAGCTCAATGTCGTACCAGGCGCCGTTTGAGACCCGGAGCCCGTCGCCCACGATGTAGCTGATGATCCTCGAGGTGATTTCCTCGGGGAGTAGAATGTGCCGGTTGGGCGGGTGGCGGGTTGCGTGCCCCTTGGCGCCGTCGAGGGAGTCGTCGATCATGATCAACGATGTCACAGCGGCGGGCACAAAGTCCCGAGGTAGTCGGCTTGAAGGATCATACATAAGCTAGCCTCATAGTGAGGCTCCGGTAGAGTGCCGTCGGGCCGGCACAGAATCCGCACTGAATTCTTCTGCGAGATGAGGAGCGTCAGGTTACGGCGACGAGGAAATACGCACGGGCAACTCACACGCTTGATCTCGGCGGAGCAATCAGAGAGACGCGCCCTATGAGCTTGTTTGTTTAGCCGATGTTTCAAATGACATCGACGAGGCTGAGGATCAGAACAGCCTCGTTCAAGTGAGGCAGGATAGTTTAGGCAGCTACCTAGAAAGATAAGGATCAGCTAAGGCACCTACTTGGCGTGAGGAGGTTGCGAGCGCTACGACCACGTCTTAGAATTGCCAGAAGACGGTGAGAGTATGAATGTGGGTATCTCGACATCTATTTTCATCTGTTGGTACATGGATCGGAGACACCTTCTGGTTCACGGCTGGTTGTATTGTACATGGACTTGTCCCAGGACCATACTGCTGCCTCAGAACACAACGTTCAATACTTTACCTTCCCCAACGACAATTACTCTTTTCTTCTTCGCCCAATTATTCTTTTCCGTCAGCCACAGCCGTCCTTCTTCTGTTTCAAGGACAGCACGGATGATCTCCGCCTCTCGTGCTGCTGAACCGGCCCCGGCCTTGCCTTCCGACGGAGCGGACGGTACTTGTGCGGTGAATCGCAGTTTTCCATTTATCTGCACTGCGCATGTGATGGTTGTTTTGCGGCTCCGTAGAGCAGCCTCTTGTTCAGGGGTTATGATATCGCCCGTCCATGACGCGCTGAAGATACTCCTTCTTTCCGTGCCAGGAACCACCCTTTCCCAACATTCCTCTGCGAAGGCGGGTGTGATTGGGGCCATCATCTTCAGGAGTGCTGTGACCGTGACATATGCAACAGAAGGTGTCAGGTTGTTGATGCCGATGCCTTCTAAGCCATTTGTCAGCTTGATGAGGTCGGAGACCGCTGTGTTCAGGCTGTAGATGTCGTTCGAGAATGTCTGCGAGATACTTTTGCTGGTGTTTTGCGTCAAAAGTAACGCCTCCGCATCATTCGTGCTGAGGTCGCTTAAATGAGGGATGTTGATCTGCGAAACATCACTTCGATCAATGTGCGCTTGCGAGCTCAACTCAGAGATGAGGCGGTTGACTCGGCCAAACCACCGCTGGATGCCCACAATCTTTTCCTCGTCCCATTGTAGCACTTCGCTAACAGGGGCGGCAAAGAGGATGTGAGCTCGTAAAGCATCTGCTCCAAACTTTTCGATCGCGACGGACGGGTCCACGCCGTTGTGCTTGCTCTTGGACATCTTTTCCCATGTAACATTGGGTGCTTTGCCAGAGGCTTTGATTCTTGCGGCTTCGCCATCAAAGTCGACCTCACCAGGCAACAAGAACCGGCTGCTGTCAGGATCGGAGAATGTTTTTCCATGCACCATGCCCTGCGCTATGAGCTGTTGGAATGGCTCAGCATGACCATTGCCAGTCGAAACAAGACGCTCGCTGCGCAGGAATTTGTAGATGAAACGTGCGTAAAGCAAATGCAGGATGGCATGTTCGACACCACCAACATAAGTGTCTACGGGAAGCATAGCGGCCGCAGATTGTGGTGAGAAGGGCTCCGACTGATTCGTCGAGTCCGGAAATCGCATGAAATACCAAGAAGAGTCGACGAAAGTATCCATCGTGTCGGTTTCTCGCCGAGCCGGCCGTCTGCAGGATGGACATTGGCAGTTGACCCATTCCTCGATCTTGTCTAGTGGATTACCGGTCTGTCCTTTTATGGACGAATTGAGTGGAGGCAGTACCACGGGAAGGTCTTCTCTGGGCACAGGAACTGGCCCGCATGTTGAGCAATGTATGATAGGAATCGGCGTACCCCAGTATCTCTGGCGGCTTACCAGCCAGTCACGAAGTCTCCAAGTTTCGACCGCCTCTGCAAGGCCGTGTTTCTTCAGGCCAGAGACAATCTTTGTTCTCGCTTCATTGCTTGGTAGACCTGCATAAGGGCCACATAAAGGGGTCAGCCAGCCATCGTTTGTGTATGCTTCCACCAGGTCAGCCGGGAGTATACGAGTCGTGCTATTGCTCAAAGGCTCCGGCGATATCGCAATGTTGACGGGATCCGTGGGTCTGTGTAGTTTCCAGAAGCTGAGATCGCGAGAATCGTGGGCTGGGACGCCCATCACTGCACCTTCTCCATAGTCCTCTAGTACATATGGAGCAGCAAATACTGGCAATGGCTCAGCATTGAAATTTCCGCTCTGGGAAAGGGGGTTGAAGGCAAAGAGTGGCAGCTCAAAGCCTTCCTTGGAGTCGGGTGGGAAGGAAGCTCGCCTGTCGAGAAAGCTTTGCAGTTCGGGCGACTTTGCAGCCGCCTGGACCACGAGTGGGTGCGTCATGGAGAGTGCAACATATTTCACTCCAAACAGCGTATCTGGACGGGTAGTGAAGACATGAACGTGAGAAGAGTTCCCAGTGTCGTCTCTTAAGCCAAATTGGATGCGTGCGCCTGTCGAGCGGCCAATCCAGTTTCGCTGCTGGGTGACGACTCTTTCAGGCCACTTTCCGTCCTCCGACAGAAATTGCAGGTCCCGCAACAAGTCTTCTTTGAACTCTGTTATCCTGAAGAACCACTGGCGGAGTTTGATCTGTTGCACAAGGGCCCCGGATCTCCAAGAGCGTCCATTGTGGTCAACCTGCTCATTGGCGAGGACAGTTTTATCGACAGGATCATAATTGACGAGCGCTTCCGCTTGATATGCCAGACCACGATGGTATAACCTGAGGAAAATGTCTTGAGTGTGCTTGTAGAATGACGGCGAACATGTTGATATTTCCTACGAAGGGTTGATCAGCACTATGTACATGTGTTCCGTGCCCCTGACCTACGGCATCCCAGTCGAAGCTTGTATTCATGCTCTTGAGCTGCTGTTTCATCTTTGCAATATTATCATCTGTCCAAACTGCTGGATCAATGCCGCGCTCGATTGCGGCATTTTCTGCCGGGAGTCCAAATGCGTCCCAGCCGGTCGGGTGAAGGACATCATAACCTCGCATTCTTCGGTAGCGGGCGATCACGTCGGAGATGGTGTAGACACGAAGATGGCCCATGTGAAGAGATCCGGACGGGTAAGCAAACATGGGGAGGACATAGGACTTGCGTGGAGGACTTGACTGTCCTCCAGCCTTCGGTTGGTTTGCCCATCTCTGCTGCCATTTCACGTCGATGGCACAGAGGTCCAGGCGAGGAACCTGAGTGGCAGCTCGAGTACCGGTGGTGTGCAGGCTCCGTACAAAGAGCAGCCTGACAGACTGACGAACAAACAGCCTCCCCTGCATAACCTCCAACTCCTCCACCACCGGTTGAGCGCAAAGAGGGTTAGGGGTTAGGGTTAGGGGTTAGGTTGGGGTTAGGGTTAGATTGATCAGAGAGAGATGCACCGCAGTTCTGTACGAGAGGCTATTCGATAGGAAGGTAGACCGAGTCTCGTGACTGCGCAGCAATAAACTCCAACTCCGCTCACTTTCTTCACGTCCATCTTCTCTCACTCAACGAGCAATCTCACATCCCAGAGTCAACTGTTCATGGTGTCGGTTTAGCTGTCTTGGGGTCTATCTTCCTCGGATGCTTCATCGTATAGCCCCGACGTCCGTCGCTAATGATCCTTCAGATTCTGTGCCATAGGACTGGAAGTTCTGTCCACATCGGCGCGGTGGAATGACGGTTCTCTCATCCAGACCAGAACTTTACCCCTGAAGAGTCGCGTTGACGCTGCGCGACTTGATGGCTGGTTCGAAAATGGATAGGAAGGACCTGCACGTTCTGACAAGGAAGCGGATACACCGGGGAAACAGCAATCCCTTCAACCAAACATGGCCTTGTTCGTTGGCGCCGTGAGGTCTCAAGAGCCTGGGGATTCTTAAGCCTGCTGACTTATCAAGAGCCCTCTCTCTCCTAGTTTGCTTGTGCTGTCATGGAGACAGGGACTTACCATGTCCATGTTGAGAACAACCCACGTTCCCGTTCTGCCATGGGATATCACGGTCACGTGCTTTGCTTCAAGGTAAGTTGAGCAGTCCAGAGTCTTACTTGTTCGCTGGCTCCCAACATGCCCTTTATATGACGCAGCCGTCTGCCGTCTACGGCACATTCTCATCTCTAGAGATACATGTGCATCAGAACAGAAATAGGGCTTGCGCCTACAAGGCATCGGGTTTTAAGACCGCTCCTTCGGCATGTCACATGGCACGTACCACAGGTACGGAGAACAAGCTGTCAGTGACAGAACGACAGTTACATGTGCCTCACCTGAGTGGCGTATCGACCTCTCACATCTGTCACTGTCGCCTCATTGGTGCTTTTGGGGTATTGTTCCTGCTATTCACAACTTGAATTGGGGGACATAAAGCGCGTGAATTACGGTGTCGTTTCTTTGTGCTCTTACACAATCTCTCACTCAACGTGCCTCGATCTGGGGCCTTGCCTCCAATCCTACTTTTCGAGGTCATTCAAATTTCCCTTCCACCATACAGCCATTGTGTTTTGTGGTTGTAGTGGTTGAGGCAACTTTCCGCTTCGAGACTCCTCATCTTCTCAGTCATTCTTGACCTTCGCAAGCTGGAAGATTTAGACTCTTCTCACTCCCTCACCTCTCTTGTTTGTCACAGAGAGCAGACATCCTTCTCTTCTCTTGTCAACATGGCACTCAGCTCTGCTTCCCAGACGGATGGAATCAACACTGGTAAGCAGGGATAGATTTTTCATGCCCGAAAGTGTGCTAATCCCTCCTTCGCCAGGTCATTGGACACCGATTTCCACCTTGTCCCGTCCTGCAAACGTTCCCTCTCCTGAAGCGAGCATGTCGACTTCGAAGACGATTGTTTCTCAAGAGGTGCAAGTCAAGAGTGTCAATGGCACGAAGTTGCATGGTCAAATTTATCACCAAAAGCCCGCGGAAACACGTGCTCTTCACTCCGTGATCGCATTTCGGCCTCAAGTTGCAATCATTCAAGCTTCCAACATCGAATATCCAAAAAATCACTTACTCGGCATTCCGCAAGAAGTTCGCGACACCATTATAGGCCTTGTTCATCCGACCAAGCAGACAGTTGGTGCTCCGCCTTCGACTAGCTGCGAAATATTTCATTTCGTCTGCCGCCAGACGTATCATGAATCAACCAGTCGCTTCAGCACCCAAGCTACTGTACTGGTACCATCCAATCGTGTGGAAGAATTCCTCAAGAGATCGCTAAACATCCGCACACTCAGAAGCAATGCTTACCAGAGCGTCAAGAGCCTCTTCGTCGAAATTCCCCACAACAGTAACACTAATGTTTTCCTTCAGATGGGCGAAGTGCTGAGACGTTCGGTTCAACTTGAAGAGCTGCAACTGTTCGGGGTTGGAGCAGATGGCTATGGAGTCAAGACGAGTTCTGCTGCTCACCCTTGTGGTAAACATGATATTTCGATCATGCCACTAGTTCGCAAGCTATCCATTGACGGTCAGCAGTATATACGTCGCCTAGCTCTGGCCAACAGCATTCCATTCCTGGACAAGCTGCGAATTCTTGTTCTGGATAACCTCAACTTTCCTTTGCTTCAATCGCATGTA
Organism: Cladophialophora immunda; assembly: GCF_000835495.1. Classification (NCBI taxonomy): domain Eukaryota; kingdom Fungi; phylum Ascomycota; class Eurotiomycetes; order Chaetothyriales; family Herpotrichiellaceae; genus Cladophialophora; species Cladophialophora immunda. The sequence goes on from NW_015622541.1 coordinate 6,378,389, forward strand.
TTCAGGAACAAACCACTGCTCGAAAAGTTGCACATTGCAGCAGACCCGCGGACCGTTATGCATGCAGAGTACAAGGCTGGGTGGAACCACACAGTTGGCGGTCTCATCTTCCTGACACACGACGAAGCACCTCCTGTCAAAGAACTACGTGTCGATTCCAATTCCATTTTTACTGCAAGTCAAATCGTCTTGAAAGTGGCTGGGACTCTGGAAAGACTCGAATTGGTGATCCCCGATATGTCATTCCAAGTGCATACTACGAACCGTATCAACTTCTTCTCGGAGGCCACCACGCTTCTTCATAGACTCCACCTTGACGCCAGACGATTACGCGAACTCAAAATCTGTGTTCATGGCGCCATCTCGGAAGACAGCTATCACTACGCAAACTTCATGGGAGCTCTCAAGGATTGTGTCTCACGCATGAAGTCTCTCCAACTCATTGAGCTTCATGTCCAGTCTCAGTCGCCATGGTTTGCTCGAGAATTCATCGAGGCAGTACCTCCCTCCGCCACTCGACTCTACCTCACCGACCTGTTCATTGAGAGAGATGTGGGTGATCTCACGGGCTTCGTTGGTGAGAAAACAAACACGCCGTTGCTGTATTGGAACGAAATCAATGATGCTTACGCCATTGGCGAGGATCTTCGGAGAAACGATTACATCAGATTCAGTAACAACCAACTGGCGTTTGTGGGGTACGAGTACGATCTTCTGGTGGGGCAGAGTGCTGCGGACGTGCAATCCAAGGCTATGGCCAAATTTCTGAAGCTCAATGGCAGACTGTTGGATAAAGAGCGAAACCGACACCTGGCCCCACTGGCAGGTAGACACATACTATTCAAACAGGGCGGCACTGGAAGATATGCAGATACCGCCGAAACCCGCTCACAAGCAAAAGTCGAGAAGTATCGCAAAGTGCTGGACAAGTGCGGCTTACATGACAACGAATACTTTGGGTGTGAAGACGTGGCAGAAGCGGTCTTTCAGAACGAGCCTGCGGCTACAGGTGGCCACTATAGCTATCCGATGGTTTTGGAGGTTGAGGATGAGTTCAAGTTTTCCAACCACTGGCTGAGCAAGTGAAGGATCACAGGCAACATCATTGGAAAAAAGACTATTTGAGCCAAATGAAAACAGCACCGGAGCTTGACTTGGGGATGGGATACCGACAAACAATGCGCATTCGGGCTTATGGGATGTGCTGATCCACGGACATATTTCACGGCGGTTGGGAGTTCAGGGTCCCCTCCACGACGGGCAAAGACAGAGTATGAGGGTGAATGGTCTCAGACACGAGTCGAACAGACGGCATATCAGAAATCAAAACTTGATAGACGGAAAACGAGAGAGCTGAAAAGGCGTAGAGATTCCAATAAAATGATCATATCAGTTTTGACCTTTGCGGTACCCTTAAACTTTGCCCTGGAGATCACGAGGCTCTACACTTTTAGATTCATCAAAACCCCCCTCAAGCTCTCTCCGGCTCCCCGGATCGACAGACCGTCCATCGCGCCGTGATTGCCGAGTCACTTTGGGGTCGTCAGACTGCAATTTTATCTTCGGCGTATCAGCGCATGGAGCCGCAGCAGAAAACCGGTCCTTTCCCGAGTAAGTTCCTTCGCATTCTGACCTGATCACTGACTCAAGCATTGCAGGAACAGCTTTCCCTTGATAAGCAAGGTCGCTCAAAATGCAGCGGGATCCAGCTTCTCCTGCCTCTCATACCTCAACCTCCGCACAAGCCGACTATAACCTCTCTCCCCCTTCGCTATGGCAGGACGGTCGAAAACGAAAGAATGCCCCGCCTGGCTCGCGGAGCGTCGACACCCTCACACCGGAACAGCTCGCGAAAAAGCGTGCCAATGACCGTGAAGCCCAACGGGCAATTCGAGAGCGGACCAAGCAGACGATTGAGAGTTTGGAGCGGAGGATACAGGAGTTGACATCCCATCAACCATATCAAGAGCTTGAAGCTGTCATCAGACAGAAGGATGCTATCCAGGCAGAGAATGAGGAGATCCGGAGGAGGCTTGCCTCTGTTATGTCCATCATTCAACCCATTGTGGGAGCGCAGGGTTTGACTGGTATTGCTCTTTATTCTCTTTCCACAGTCCCGGCTTTTCCGTCTTAACTGTTGTTCGTGCCAGATCTTGCGACCGCTGCGCAGCACAATGTCCAGGCGGGACTGAATCAAGCGCATCCTATCCTCAAACCTGCCTTCCCCCCAAACAACGGCACCCCGGCCGATTCCACCTCCTTCAACGGCCAGCGAAATGGGCAGGTTGCCTTCTCCGTCTCTCCTAATCTGTCACAAGGCCACTTGGAGACTCCCACGCACCCCCCATCGTTTGGAGCAGAGGGAATCGAGGAACACAGGCCTTCGCCTACGTCAAGAGATGCACTGAGCAACCAGCGAGATAACCTCCAACGTAGCCTCGAGTTGAACGATGGCGGAGAGCGCGTCAACTTTGGCTTTCTGCTCGATCTCTTGGGGCAACGAACAGGCAATGCACGCCCTCAACCTCAACCTCGACCTCCACCACGGACCCAATCTTCGCAGCAGCACACCTCACCTTTCAACCTCAGCTCCCCCTACCCAGCCCTTCCTCCGACCATGCCCGATCAACTACAACTCCCCACCGCATCCTGGAGTGTCCTCCCCAAAAACAGTTCGCCCACATGCCCTCTCGATAGCCTACTCCTCAAATTCTTACAATCTCGCCAGCGCGATCCCGTTGGCGGTGCCAACGCCCTCCCCACCACACCCTCCTATCCTTCCGTTTCGTCTCTTCTGAATCCCAGCGGGCCTCGTCGGTCGCTGGACGACTTGTCCCAACTTATGACCGACATCATCTCGAAATTCCCCAACATCTCTGAATTGCCCGAACAAGTAGCCACTCTGTTTGTCATGTTCACCCACATGCGCTGGCAAATCCATCCAACCAAAGAGAACTACGAGCGGCTACCTGAATGGTTCCGGCCTACTCCGGCGCAGATATTCCACCCTCATCCAGCATGGATGGACCATATTCCGTGGCCGGGGATGCGAGATAGGGTGGTGGCAACCCCCCAGGATTACCCTTTTGACAATTGGTTTTTCCCTTTTACATCGGGTCTCTCTGTTAATTGGCCATATGATCCGGTGGACTGTCTACTAAGCACTTCTGAGAAAGAAGAACCCGTCATCAACCCCGTCTTTGAGAGCCACATCCGGCGCCTAGAGAACTGGAGTTTGGGGCCATTGTTTGCCGAGACCTTTCCCAATCTGGCGGATACGGCGAGAATAAAGGGGAGAGAGCCTGGGACAGTCTGACGAGTGGGAGTGGGCTGATGGAAAAGAGCCGAACAGGTTTGTTGTGTTCATTTTGTTGACCACACCAAATCGCCCGGGCTCTCTCTATCACCCTGTGCGCGAGTGCATCCTCGGACGCTCTTGCCGGCCATTGTTGGCTCCACGGTCTTTGAAAGGCCACACTTGGATCATATCGCATGTCGAGCTTTGAAAGGGTGTTGAGAAACCCTCGATTGCCCTCCCCAATTCTGTGCAGAGAACCACGACCAATTCACGGAAAGGAACACAACTATCCATATTTTCACTGGGGGATACCGCCGGAAAGTGTACAAAATGGGCGGTGTAGTGCTGATTATATGCTCTGATGCGTCTTTCAGTCCCCAACTTTACCAAAAGCAAACTGCAATGAAGCTTACCTACATGTAGCTCACTTGAGCATAATACGAGGCAGAGAAACAAAGCAAGGCGTTGCTGCCGCCGACGCTAATTGATTGATTGAGTGAGTGACTGGTTGATCAGTTTGTCACAGATCGAGTCTCGTTTCTCAGGGTTGACTTTGAGCAAAGACCGTTCTGTCCACATCATGATTACCAAGTACATATCACATAGCTGTAGTGGTCCGTAATGAAAGTCGCAATAGACTTGACCGCGCAATGTGTTGTGATATAGTTGTAAATTACACACGGCCGACTGGGGCAGAGGTCTACTGCGCTCCGGCTTCAGCTCGCTCTCGACCCTTGGTGTTTAATTCCCCCTTCCCAAGATGATTGTCGCGAGTTTCTTCACTATCGCAGTCTTCGACGGACGGGACGGGACAGGACAAAAACTCCAGAGCAGCACCACAAAACCTTGTGCGACTATGAGTTGTGCTTTCTATCAGAACGCCTTTTCCGCAAGTTGGTCTGTCCCTACGTTCGCCTTGCATATGTCATTTCTCTCATGAAAGGATAAGATTGGATTTTTGGGACGTCGCGTTCCCCTGACTGGCCGCATACCGTCCCTCGTCGTAGCAAATCACATTGGCGACACCTCTTATGCTGCAACCTTGGCACCATACTTGGCCGCTGCATTGTCGAAGAGCTGGCTCTTCTCTTCCAAATCTCTCAGTAGCGTATGCTCCGCCTCTCTCTCCCGTAGCTGTTGGAGCAGTCCTTGCACCTCCTCGCTCTTCTTCCCAACAATGCTCGCCAGCACAACACTGTTTGCAATGGCTTGCACATCTGCATTCGCTATTCCCACAGCCTGCTGCAATGCCGCCTCGGCCTCCTCTAACCGCCCTAAATGTATCTCGGAAACGGCCTGTCCCACCAACGCCGTAGGGCTGGTGTTCCCCGGCGTGGATGCGAGTTCCTCGTACACGTAATAAGCCGACTGATACTTCTCTTGCCCGCCTTCCCTTAGATTCGTCCAGGCTTCCGCTAGGTTGATGAGTAGCGAATCCTGAGCCCAACGTTTGGCAGCAGCGACCTCCTTGACTGCCAGATCTGTGCGGTTCTGCATCAGGTGGATCTGCACCAGTATTGCCACGGCTTCAAGCGAGCCCTGGTGTTTGGACAGGAGATCGACGGCTTTCGCGTATTCGCCTGCCGCTGCGAGGACCGTCCCGCAGCATATCTGAACCACTGCCTCCTCCGCATCAGATTCAGACAGAGCTAGTGCGGTTTCGAGTGCCGTAGAGTGATTGCCGGCCGCTTGTTGTGCCAGAGCAACTATTGAGCGAGAGGCGGCGTCTTGCGACTGCTTAAGGGAGGAAATGACGGACGACGCATCGCCCGCGGCTATTTGTGCGCGGTATTTGAGGATTTGTGCGGTGGTCTTGTTTTCTGAGGAGAGGGATGAGGTGTCAAATGCGAGAACGGCGTCGTAGGCGTGTGTGTAGAATGCGGTGGTTATATTGAGCAGTTCTGGACTTCGGTCAGTAGGTGAGTTCAGGATTTGAGGCTGCTGTGATGTGCATACCTCCTTCGCCGGAGAATGGATCCATGGTGGTGTATTTGTCAAAGGGATTCACAGAGCAGAATAGTAGATATGGGGTAGCGGAGAGGACAATATGGACTGTGGTGAACGAGCCCCTCGAGAATGGTGTCCAATTCGATGTATGTCGCACGGGGTGCTTCTGATGTCCTGTGAGGGAAGGTGCGGCGAGAGGAACCTCCGCTCGCATTCCAATTGTCCAGCCCCTGCCAGCCTTGTATCTGGATGATACAACCACCCCAGGTCGGCTCCTTCGCCTATTGAAAGAGAAGCAGACTTCATCTCCTTCTGCATTGCCGCTGGCGGCACCACATACACGGCCTGATTCACTCGACACGCGAAATCAAGCAACCTTCAGCCATATCCAAGACTCTCTTCACCTTCATCATGCCAGCACCTCGGGCGCCCCGCTTCAGCTTCGCGTACAACAGTATCCTCCTCGACCACCAAAAGATCCAGACAGGGCGGGCAATGAGTCGAGTGAAGGCGAATTACCACCTCTTCCTTCGAAACCAGCCGAGAAAGCCACAATTCAAGCTACAAGACCTCGGGCCACGAAGAAGATGGCAGGTCCCCAAGATGAGGCAGATTGAGGATTGAATGCAGATCGCTGCGGAAGCGGCTCGTGTGGCGTGTCAAAACGCTTTCTGTCTGTGGCGCCTCTGCAATTAAGTGGTTACAGCGTTGCTAGATGGGCTCAAGGGTATGATTTCACGAAATGTAATTTTATGGCTACACGGATTCAGGACATATCGACAAGATCTCCCCACTTTGGTAGTGAATGAGAATATCTCTTCTCACCCATCTCTTCTGAAACCCCAACAGCTCACTCCTTCAGTGGCACGGTGTCGACAAACAAAGCCTTGGAGAAAGCCTCAGGGTACCGAGCACCGTGGACTTCAGCCGCGTCAATGACCTTCCGAATCTTCGCATTCTCTTCCGAAGTGATTTTGACCTTCAGGGAGCCCATATTCTCATCGAAATTCTTGATTCTCGTGGTGCCAGGGATCGGGAATATGTCGTCTCCCTGGGCCATCAAGAAGGCCAGGACCAGTTGGCCCGGAGTGCAGCCCTTTTCATCAGCAATGGCCTTGATGTCGTCCACCAGCTTGAGATTCTTGGGGAAGTTCTCTTCACTAAATCGAGGCGCAAAGGTGCGGAAGTCGCCTTCTTCAAAGTCGGCTCGGCTTCTGATGCCTCCAGTCAGGAAGCCTCGGCCGAGTGGGGAATATGCAACGACCGCAACTCCAAGCTCACGACAGGCCTTGAGAAGACCGATTTGGGGGCTCTCAATGTCCATGGAGAAGGGGCTGTATTCGATCTGCAGAGCATCAATGTGCGCCACCTAAAACTCATATGTTAGCGGATAGTCTGGAGAGGGAAGCGGACCTGGTTACCTTGCAAGCTCTTCTGAGAGTCTCTGCGCTGCACTCGCTCAGACCCAGGTACTTGACCTTGCCGGCGTCTTGCAGCTCTTTCATGGCTTTGACGGTGATCTCAATGGGCTGGTTGGCCTGCACTCGGTGGCAATAGTACAAATCGATGTGGTCCACACCCAATCGCTTCAAAGACTTGTCGCATGCGGCCCTGATATACTCTGGCTCATTCTTGACCAATCGTGCACCTGTCTTTGGGTCGACGACATTGCCAAACTTTGTGGCGAGGAAGATATGGTCTCTCTTGCCCGGGTTTCGCTGGAACCAGCGGCCAAGCAGGTCTTCGTTGTCCCCGTAAATGTCGGCAGAATCCCAGAAGAGCTCGCCGGCTTCGTAGGCGTGGTCGAGTATCGCATAGCGTTCTTCGTCGGGCTTGGGTTTGCCATAGTAAGCCGAGAGGCCCATGAGGCCGAACCCGAGGGCGGTCACCTCTGGACCGTTCTTTCCAAGCTTGCGAGTTGGGAGTTTGGGAGCCATGTCGAGTTGGTTGAAGTGCAATTGTCTTTGGTGGTTGGTGGTTTGGGATAGGAAACGATGGGCGGACTGATGGATGGGAACGAGGCTCGATGGTTGTTTGGGGGATTTTATAGTTGCAAGCGAGATATGAGATGTTCGATCTTCGACAGGCTCATCGTCCATGCATCAATCAGCGAGCGCATCTCGTACCGGGTTTTAGCCCAAATGCCGTCGCGAGTGTCTTCTCCATCCGCGCCTCTTCTCCCCTCCTGCTCCCTCCACACTGCGGCAGTGATGTCATGGCTCTACTGCCTCTGATTCGCTCTTTTCCCCCTCGTCGCCCTCGTCTATCAACAGCCAAACCGACGAGCCGACGCCCGTTTTTCTCCATCTCGCCATCCCTCCATCCCTCCATCCCTCGTGGCCCCTTTTCTCTCGTGCCTCTCGTCCCAGTCGCGGCTTTAGGCGATTGTCGTTCCCCCTTCAAGCGCCATCCCTTACTAAGGATTGACCCAACACTGATGCATGCGGCCGCCCTGCCCGCCCCAAGGTCAACTTGTCGAGCTCTTTGGATCGTCGACTGCTCGATTCCATCCACTTGCCGACTGCACTTACCGTCTCCTGGGTCAATTGACGTCCTGCTTACCCTACCGCCGATCTGGGAGAGGTTAATACTCGATGTGGAAATCATATTCCCCTGCATGCTACCACAACCACCAACCGAGCCTGACTTGCACAGATAAAATCCTCCTTCCTGCAGCCTCGCCCTATCTGAGGCTGGCAGATTGCCTAACCAGGGTTCCTCCCTGTTCGGCCAAATTGCGCTCCAATGTCCACCGTCATCACCACCTGCTCGTTCTGAGTACTATGCTACTGCACAGTGACTAACAGCAATGCCTGAAAAGACGCGTGACGGGTATTCTACAATGACACGGGTTGAGCATACCTATGCGCACCAGGTGTGGTATGATGGTAGGCCAGGACGGGCTGCAACCCTTGTCGTCAAAAGACCATGCTGCAGCTTGAGACTTTTCGTAACGAACAGACCTTTTTGAGAAACAAGTGGCATAGTCTCACACAAAATAGAAGCTATCTCTAAACAGCGACGAGGTGGCCACAAGCATCAGACATAGCTAATATTGCCAATAGGGATAGGGATACTATTATGTCTGGGTAGGAGTAAATACCCTTAGAAATGATCATTAACCATGGGCGAATAAATCAGAGTAACCACCATCGAACCTTTTCCTCGTCAGACTTTGCTACTTCACTTTGCCATCGACTCACGAGGGACACGCTTCAAGAAGCCACCTGCATAATATGGACGCTGGATTCCCTACTGCATTACCGACCATGATAGTTTCCTGTTTCCATGCTCTTTGTTGGCATCACCGTAGAGTATGTCGCCAGTTCAATCACAGATTTCCGTCAGCATCGGGGTAAGAATCGAGGATTCGCTGTTAACTCGGCCTACCGTTTTCCCTTTCCGCTTAATAATACGGAAGGCTGGAAGTGGTGGAGGTAGAGTATACCTCATTAAGTCCGGTGTTTCACGCAACTACAACGAACGCCTCAAGCTCCAAAAGTTCTCCAAGAATGACGACTAGCTAAGCGGCTACAGTAAGTAATCTTCCCACACCGAGTTAGATCGGCAAGGCAGAATCCTCCTCGTGTCAGAGCATCTAAAATGTCATGTTGACATAACGACGCCCGTAGCTTAGCCTTGGTTGTCCCCCTAGCAATGGGGTACTGAGGAAAACGAGAGCACTGGAGGATATTAATATAGCCCACGACCTTTGCAGGACACAAATCTTTTCCCGGACCAACAAGCAAAGCTTTTGCGTCTCAAATGACTACTCAATCTCACCGCCTGGCCCGCCTCGTCGGCCCCGCGCTCTTCACCATCTCGGCCGCAGAGACGCTCAACGCGCACATCTGGGCCAGCAGCACCGCGCCGACCGTCTTCCTGAACGGCGCCGTCATCTTCGTCGCGGGCCTCGCCGTCGTCCAAGCCCACAACGTGTGGTCTCGCGCCTGGCCCGTCCTCGTCACCTTGGCGGGCTGGGGGGCCGTCGCGCTCGGGTTGACGCGCATGCTCATCCCGGAGCGGATACTGGAGAGCGTGAAGGGAGCGCGGGTGAGGGATGTGAGGGTCGGGGCGGCGGCGGTCGCGGGGTTTGGGGCGGTGGTCTCGTTCTTTGGATATTATGGATCTTGAAGATGCATCATGGGTCTGGAGAGCCGGTAGGGCATACGCGGAAGTCACCACGGACGACGACGGGAGGGATGGATATGTACCGCAATTTCGGGCACAGAAGAGGCCAATGGGTCAATCGTGAAAGCTACGACGACACACAGAAGAAGCTCAACTGCCTGTTTTGGGTCACTAAGGGGCCAAGCACTGTGAACGCTGTCAATTCCCATGTCGGAAGCATTAATGTGCCTGAACTTCCTCAACCTCCTAAGGAGGTTGTTCTATAATGGGAACCACTAACCTCATCCTGCTGTTTCCTGTCTCCAGAACGATCTGCTCGAGGGACTATGTAAACTGGACACTTGCATCGTCTCGTCTAGATCGGTGCCGGTCTCTCCACGAACAAGATGAACCTCGCGAGTCCAGCCGTTTGATTCTCTGATCGCTACCTAAACGAAAACTGGAATTCTCGATCTCAACACGAGGCATAGGAAGGAAAGACGGCGAAAGCGAGTCACATCGACGCATACATACACAAGGGACAGGCGAAGTAGGAAACAACCGTCAATGCAATCTAGCTCCTCTCTTCCCATTATCACCGTCGAGTTCTATAATTTTATCTTCTATAATGGCTCTAGCTCGATCAAGGGACAACGCTCGCTTTCCCCTCTTTTCTCTTCTACAATGCCCGCGCCAAGGAGAACGGCCCATCATCTACCTTCCATCGCAAGCGAGGGAAGGAAGGGACAACTATTAAAGGCGCGCTCAAGCCTTGTCAATCTCCTCGCTCTGGACCTCGTTCCCCTTCTCGGCGTAGATGTCGTCGGCGTCCTCGCGGCTGCTGCTGCCCCCGCTGGCGCCGACGACGTTGACGGCGCCGGCGAACCCTTTCTCGTGCACGACGCCGCCCTCGGTCTCCTTGAGGGCCTGCTCCTCGATCTTGCGCTTCTCCTCCTCGGACGCGTCGTACCATTGCGTAGCGACGTGCATGTCATCGCCGAAGACGTGGCCGATCTCCTCGAGCGTGCGGCCCTTGGTCTCGGGGAAGAAGAGGTAGATGATCACGATGTACTAAGAAAGATGATGAGCACAAGAGGGGAAAGGCAAGGGTTAGGGTTTTCATTTTTCGAAAACTTACCACGGCGGATGGAACAATCAAGACCAGATAGAAGCGCCATCCGATCTTGTTCAGTGCGACCGGCGCGGCCACCAGGGTGACCTCGCTGGCGAGGTAGAAGGCGGACAAGCCCAGCGCGACGCCGGCGGGACGTAGATGGTTGGGGAAAATCTCGGCCACGTAGACGTACTGGGTGGCGTCGATGAAGAAGCACCACCAGATGATGTAGAACCAGATGAAGAAGACGGCCGCGCGGAGGCCGGCCTCGTTGGTCGTGTTGAGGAACGAGGCCGTCAGGGCGCAGAGGAAGATGACCGAGACGACGCAGCCGCAGGAGCCGATGAGCATGAACTTGCGCCGGCCGAAGCGGTCGATGAAGAGCGCCGTCCACGTGTTGCCGATCAGCGTGAAGGTCGTCCAGCACGCGTTGAGCAGCAGCGGGATCGACCCGCTCAAGCCGAGACTGGCGTAGATCAAGACACCCTATATCAAGCCGTCAGCAAACAAAACCCCTAACCTTAACCCTAACCCTCCAGAGGAACGACGAGCGAGGGAGGCCAGCGACGTACGTAGTTGGTCATGACGAAGATGCCCAAGAATTGATTCCCCCACATCAAAACGGCGGCCATCAGGGCGCGCTTCCTGTTCGCAGGGGTGGCGAAAAGCTCGAACCGGCCCCGGGCCATGGTGGCGTCCATCTCGTACTGTTGCTCCATGAGCCAGAATTCACGCCGGGCCTTGACGTCCTCCGGGTCGCCTGGTGTCCGGTGGAGCCGCTTGACCACGTCCAGGGCTTCCTGTCGCCGGTTTTGCGAGAGCAGCCACCGGGGGCTGAAGGGGACCAAGCTGCTTCCCGCCAGCAAGATGGTGGGGAAGACGACCTGGAAGGCCAGGGGGAACCGCCAGGCGAATTGGGCAGCAGGGTCAGTGGCCGACATGTGGAAACAGGCGTAGCCCAGCCATCCTGCCAGAGCATAGCCGACCGCGTACATGATGCCAGTCACGCAGACCATGGCGCCTCGTGTCTCTGTAAAACAAAACAGAATTGCCTCGTCAGAGAATGTTACACGGACGAGACAGAAGAAACAACAACAGGACGCTCACTTACCTGGCGTGGATACCTCTGCTTGGTAGATGGGGACAACACAGGCCAAGATGCCCGAACCCATACCGGCGACAAAACGCCCAACAAGGAACATGGCCATGTCAACCGCGCCGGCACACAAGGCGCCGCCGACGATGAGGATGACCGAGCCTATCTGCATGGTGCGCTTCCGGCCATACTTATCCGAAGTCCAAGCCTGTGTGATACATCCTGCTATTGCACCGGCAGAGTTGACGCCGTTCAGGGCACCGATCATATTCGTTGTATGGTCATAGCCAGGCTCTCCTTGGGTGGCCAGGTTGAAGTAGGAATAGAAGTTGGGCTGGCCCACGGTCGAACCGATGATTGCGAGGCCATAGGCGGTGGAAATGGTGCCCAGGGCCACAAACACCACGACCCAAAGATTGTAGGAGTTTACGATGATTTTGAGCAACATCTTGACGCGTCAAGAGGGCAAGGGACTTGGTTGGGAGAAGGGGGGAAAAGGGTGAGAGAGAAAGAGGCACTAACGAAGCATCGGGAGGTAGGTACCTGTCTTTGTATGTTGTACTTAGCCGGTCCCCCAAGCCCAGCACCGTTGATCGATCCAGCAGAGGGCTGACATTATCTCCAACTGTAGACCGAGGGTAAGTGGAAAGTGACCGCACGAATAGGCAATAGTGGGTGCCGATCACCTCGTCGCCCTCCATTTCACTGACTCAGGAACATGGGATTCATATCCCGGGGCAGTGGTACCAGGTACCAGGTGGAAGCCCCGTGGAGGAGGAGAACAAGTGGATAAGAGAACCCACGCTATGCGGGGACGGGCTGTGAGATTATGGGTCTCGAGAGCTGCAGTTGACGTGAGAGAGGGTCGTACATCCAAAAAGGAACCGGATCCGAAGCTCGAAGAGATGCACAACGAGAAGTTTTTTGGGACTGATAGATAGGCCACAAGCTTTGATAACGATGGCCTCTCTCATTTTGGAACAGCGCAGCCTTCTGAGCGGTCGCCGGAGAGAGCCACAGCCATGTCCGAGATATTACCAAGATTTATGCACGCAATAATGTCGAAAAGGTTCGCGAGGATGCGGCTTCAGCTGCTAAGCTTCGGTGGTGGCACAAAGTATAAACTCTTCTTTCGGTTACCGACCGAGGTCCGAGGATTGGCCATGGCGTGATCATGGGATACGGGGGTCATCTGAGGGATGATGCAACGAGGGAGAGCGAGGGGTGGTGGATGGTGAATAGCAAGGAGGTTGTTGATAGAGAGCAGCCATATATGATATAGATAGAAGTGGTAGGGGTTGGGCGCAGTCCAGCAACGCGTCACTGGCGCATTTCGACGTGCTCTCTTGACGTTTGTTTTCAGTTCGGATCCTTGCAATGTCCCTAGAGACCGGGAGGCCGGGGACAGGGAGGAGGGCGTGGAGGGAAAAGAGGGCAATGGCTCCTCGAACGAGGCGAACGAGGGAAGTTGAGGTCTAACATGCTCGACTCCAAATCTGCTTCTCCACAAACCCACGAGCCTCGTCTCCGCGCTGCATGCAGGTTTTCCCCAATGCCCCGAAGTCCCCCAGGCCACCCAGGCCACCCAGGGCCCCCGGGGCTCCAGGCACCCCCAACGCCCTCCCCCCTTGCAAAATGCCCTCCGATATCGCCGTTCTTGCCGCAGGAGGCCAGAGCGAGCCGACAACTTTTGCGGGGAGGGCATTCTAGTGGCATTTCGCTGTCTGTCGTTGAGACGATTCATCTATCCACACGTCAATGACGAAAATACAGGAACTGCCGCTCTATCAGATGAGGTGAGAAATACTGAGGATCGAGGCCTTTGCATCTTGACTACCCTGTTGAGCTGGTTCCTCTCCGATGGCTGACCAGAATCACCCCATATACCCCGACTTGCGCGGCAAAGTCGCCCTGGTCACCGGCATCGGGCAAGACGGCCCTGCTGGCGACACCAACAACTGGGGCAACGGCGCTGCCACTGCCCTTGCCCTGGTCCGCAACGGCGTCAAGGTCGTTGGCTGCGACATCAATCTGGACGCTGCCAAGCTCACAAAGTCGCGCATTGAAGCCATCGTCCCGGACGCCGCCGTGGACGTGGCTCTGGCCAACGTGACCGACGCTGCCGACGTGGACAAGTTCGTCCAAGAATGCATCCGGAAGCACGGCCGCATTGACATCCTCGTGAACAACGTCGGGCGCAGCGAAAAGGGCGGGCCCGCGGACATGAGCGAGGAGGTCTGGGACGCGCAGGTCGAGATCAACCTGAAGTCCGTGTACCTGATGTGCCACGCGGTGCTGCCGACGATGGAGGCCCAGGGCGCCGGGGCGGTCATCAACATCAGTAGTGTCGCCAGTATCCGCTACGTTGGGAAGCCTCAGGTCGCGTACGCGGCGACCAAAGCCGCCGTCACGCAGTTCACCAAGCACTCGGCCGTCATCTACGCGCAGAAGGGCGTCCGCCTCAACGCGGTGCTGCCGGGGCTCATGTTCACCCCGCTCGTGCAGACGCTGGCGAACAAATACGCCAACGGCGACTACGAAGGGTTCGTGCGGACGCGGCACAACCAGGTGCCGACGGGCAAGATGGGCTCCTCGTCCGACGTCGCCAACGCGGTCGTCTTCCTCTCGAGCAATGCCGCCGCGGGCTACATCACGGGCCAGAAGCTCGTGGTGGACGGCGGCATTGTTTCGAGCACAGGCAGGACGTAGAGCAGGTACCCTGTGAGAGTGAGATGAAACATCCGTGCAGCTTGGGAGGGCCAGTCTCTGAGGACATATGTCTCACCAAAATACCAAAGAAAAAAAGGATAGAGCAAACGTTCATGTTGTTGCGTAGCATATCACTTGAATCCTGAGGACTGCCTGCATGCCGGACCAGCCTTTGTACTCTGTGCTGTGCTGTGCTCCGCTCTCGCTGGGATAGATTGATGTGAACAGGCAGGTCGAGCACGAACGCTATGGCCCCAAAATACAGAAGCCAGCCTCTACCAATCGACTATTAGCGACGCAACTACGCACAAACACAGCGGGTGTGGCGGCTGGTGGTTCCTTGTCAACCTGCACCGCCTATTGCCGCGTGTATATGGGATGGACGGAGTAAACCCAGAACAAAGTACAACAGCGCACGGGGGGGACCCGACGGCCTTAAGCGATAGAGGACTATAGGCGTCCCGCTAGCACAGCGTATCTACCATTCGTAGCTACTGTACGTACATGGGGTAAGCACCTTCATTCCGCTCCGTGCCACCAATAACACCCGTTGAACGCCGCCGACTCGAGCCGCGGTCTTTGAGATACACACCGTAAGCGGTGTGTATGCCTGGCGCCGCAAGGCTGGACGCCCCTTTCCGTTCCTCCCCCGTCTTCATCACCCCGGCCTCCCATGTGTCCGTCCGTGGCGGTCGTATCGCACAGCATCGCTTGGCATCGGATCGCATTGCATTTCAGTGCGTTAGCGAGACGGGGATGACATGCAGGAATGCCTGGACGGGGCCATAAGCTGACGCTGCACATGGGGGGCCGTGGGTCGTAGATTACTGGATCAAGCCCTCAATGGTGAAAGAGTGAGGAGGTCCATGTACATGATTCCTGCACATATCTTTGGACCAGGGTCTCCTTTATGCTTCCGTATTGGGACCGACGGGGCTATCTTGAGTTTACGCTTCAGGGGGTGCATCTCTGGCCCTCGCGCTCAAACGTGATTCCCAGCTCATTGAGCCGGTATCTCTGATCACACGCGTGGAACAGGATGTATCCGTTGACGTAATTCTCCCAGATGTCCTCGAGGACTTCCTCGCCTTTCAAGCCCCGCCGGATACTCTCCGTGAGCACCACCACCTCGTTGCACAGGTCCCTCAGCACCTCTAGGGCCGGCTTTCCCTCGCACCGAGCACGGTTCTGGATATATGTGTTCTCTTCGACCCTGACGTCCAGGGCGACATTCTCCTTGTAGAATGACATGATGTCGTTGGTAAAGTTGATCCAATCCATCATATCCCTCACGCAGACGAAATACTTCCCCAAATACCTGTCCTCCGGGGCGAGGTGCGTGGGGAACATGAAGTGCGCGTAGACTTCGCCCGCGCCAGCCTTGTCCCGTAGCAGATGCGCCGCGGTCGACGGGATGTAGGTTAGGGAATCTTGTCGAAGACCGTTCGGAAAGCGCGCCTCGATTATACTTCCCATGAGGAATTCGACGAACCCCTTCTGGATGGCGCCGGTCGAATACGGGCCATAGTACAAGTGGGCCTCGGAGGTGACGAGCTCCGACCACAGTAAGAGACACGGTTCGGAATAGATGCTGTCTGTGTTCGGGCTTGAGAGCTTCTGCAATTCCGGAAGGATCTTTCCGGGTTCCTTGACCACAAGATCGTCGATATAGAACAGGAATATCGTATACAAGGCAATGAACGTCTTGACCTCGATTGCGGCCTCTTTGTAGTGTTTCTGAACTCCGCTGGCACAGGTGGGGAGGAGCTTGAGGAGGTGAGCCGTGCGCTTGTCGTCCAGGTTCCACGACAGGATTCGAGTTCGGGCTATGCTGTCGAGTTCGTGAGGATACGGGTCCTCCTGCTGTTGCACATCAAAGCCGATGTTTTGGAAGAACTCTCGTAAAATCTTTGCTGTCTCGGCCTTCTCATCTGTTTGGCTCGCGATACACGAGCACTGGAGTGGCTCGGGAGGACCGTCTAGAGGGAGCGGTCCTTTCTGGCTCGCAGTCTCTCTGTGCTTCCGGGCCATCTTGTAATACAGAACGGGTGCAAGGACAAAAGGCACGCTCGAATAGAAGCTGGGCATAGGCCTCAACCAGTTGAGTTCAATTTTGGGCGAAGAGAGTTGCCATGTCGAAATAGGCGGTCGGTCAACCCCTCTTATATGCTCTTGTTGAATCACGGCCCAGCTCTAACAATGATCCTACATTATGTTTCAAGGCGAATACTTTGCGAGCACCGGGTACTTACCGTTCTCTGCGCAATCTGGTCGACAGCGGTCGAATCGTCCGGTCAATCACATTTGAAGGTGTCCACGTCGGTATCGTCCATCATGATCTCCTTCGGACATATTGATAGCAACGGACAGTGCTCATTGCAAGATTCGTCGCAGCTATTAGCTCTGACGTGAGCTTGATATGCAGAATATCTGTGGCAGCGCAATGGCAAAAGGACAAATGCTCAAGGCCAAGAGGATTTGGGGGCTTCATCTCCCCCTGCGATAGAGGCACCGGCCGCCAATTGCCGAGGGACTTTTCCTAGCTTGTCGTCTGTGTGCGGATCCTGGTGGAGGACTTGCCTGAATGGATTCAAAGAGTCACCATGAAGGATAAAGAGCTGTGATCGGTGACATGGCATAGCCGATTCTTCGTTGTGTGCACAACTGGCTAGTTCCTGGTGCAGCTCGACAGATAGGATCCGGGGAGACAGGATCGGGCCAGACCATCATATGGAAACCCACGTCTCCAAAGCGTGGTCGAAAAGATCGATCAGGGCGGCTATATAATGAAATGTCCTGTAACGGGTTTGGCGCTCTTCCACATTCCTTCTGGACTCGCCCCCTTCAGTGAATAGTGTGGCCGCCTGAAGAAGATGACGGTCGGATCGGGCTGACGGCTTGACCATTGCTCCGAGTCTGCAAAAGGCCCAAGACGGGCTTTCACCGCTGCTTTGTGATCCTTATGATTCGTGTGCGGACGTGAAGGACGTCGGATGACCAGGCAGTGAATCTGATTGCAAGTCCAATAGAGGGTAGATTGCTTTGGCCCGATCGGGTCGCATATATTGTTCTACTTCTATCAAGGTCCTCTCAGGCGAAAAACCTATCGTCCCTCATCCCCTTCTGATTAGCCGCTCGCCGCTTTACTCGCCCTCGGCTCACACTCCGCTCCCCGAACACCAGTTCCTGAGGCACCATGGCATCGATGGAGCAAATACGCCTCTAATTTTCTCCTTCGGCTTTGACGTCTGCGTTCAGATTGCACATCGTCGAGTAGCCCAGCTTTGCACAGATCATATCCACCCAATCTCCCTTCTCTCCAGAACCCACTCGCCTTCAGGCTCGACAGGTGGCCATCTTTCATCCGTCTTCCAAGGAATACTGAAGTTCCTAACTCCACTGCTGATTTCTCGAGGCTCCTGACCAGGAAGCTCAAGAATTGCTGTGGCATTCGGAGGTACTGCTGTGACTCCCTCCAGTTTGTTGCCATTAGTTGTCCATTCACACCGGAACTCCCCATACGGTGAGTTGAAACTGGTTTTTGCCCAGGTGACAGACCCTCCAGGTTGAGGTTTGATGAGAGCCTTTTTCCATCCCTGCTCGAGAGGCGAAAGTCCTCCAGTGACAGAGTGAAGGAAAGACGCGACTGCGCCCAAAGCGTAATGATTGAAACTGGTCATTCTACCTGGGTTAATTCGCCCGTCCTGGAGCATGCTGTCCCATCTCTCCCAGATTGTAGTTGCACCAAGTAAAATTGGTGCGAACCAGCTCGGCGTGTCTTTCGCTTGGAGCATACGGTAGGCATGGTGTAGATTTCCAGTAGATGCAAGCGCGTGCAAGATGGTCGGTGTGCCCGCGAAACCGGTGGAGACGAGCCATAGATCTTTCTCTACAAGCTCGGCAAGACGATTCCCAAGAATGGTACGCTGGGATGGGGCAGCAGGATCGGTAAGGTTGAATTGTAAGATGAGAGAAAGAGCTGTTTGGGTGTCGGAGACGACACGGCTGCGACGGGTGACGTACGTCTCATGGAACGTCTGAAGGAGCTCTTCTGCCTCAGCCTCGCAGAACTTGGCTTGTTTATTGTCACCCAGCAATTGTGCAATGCGTCCGGCAACGCGAGTGGTGTGTATGAGGTATGCGTTCGCAACGAGACGATTATCCGTGGGTCCAATAGCTGGAGTACCAGGCTTCGCCGCCGGTGCGAGCCAATCCGCGAACTGTGGATGGTCTTCAGCCCACATGTTTGTCTGAGGGTCCCTCTTGATACCAGTGGACAGCCATGTAGCCATCGATTCATATTGATCGGCCAGCATATGCTTGTCCCCGTAGATCATCCATTGATCCCACGGCAACAGGACTGCAACGTCGCCCCAGATGGCTTGAGATTTGGCCCCTAACTCTTCGAATACATCCGGGATGACGAGTGGCACTCTTTTGTCTGGCCACTTCTGCTGTTCTGCCCACAGGTCCTTAAGCCAACTGGAAAGAAAACCGGCTGTGTCGAACATGTAGCCCATGGTCGGGGCAAACACCTGTATATCACCTGTCCAACCAAGACGTTCGGCTCGCTGAGGGCAGTCGGTTGGGAGAGATATGGTGTTGGATCGGGTTGACCAGAAAACGTTCGCGTAGAGCTGGTTGATGATGTTATGAGAACATTCAAAGTCACCAGTGCGTTCCATGTCTGAGGACAAAGCGACTCCCACAACATCATCAAGAGTGATCCCGGGCCACCCATTGACTTCAAGGTAGCGGAAGCCATGAAATGTAAATCTGGGATGCCAGCCTTTGATCTTACCACCAAGCCGAATAGTATCTGTAGCCTTCGCCGCTCGAAGAGGCCGTACACCCAACTCACCATGCTCCAGGACCTCGGCATGACGAAGAACAAGAGTACCCTCAGAGGATGGATGTTCGGACTGAAACTCAACCCATCCAGCAAAGTTTTGTCCAAAATCAATGACCGTCTTACCAGAGGGAGTCATGACTAGCTTTTTGGCCTTCAGACGAGCATACTCACGGATGGGAGGAGACTGGGTCGTTGCAAGGGTAGAGCTTGGGAAAGACTGGACCACGGTAGGCTCCCATTCCGATTTATCGTTTCCAGTATGCCATTGGGCGTCGTCAATTGTCGAGTCATATGTTTCGCCATCATAAATCTCAGCACCGGTGAGCGCTCCGTAAGACCATTCCCAATCCTTGCCTGTTGCACAGACTACTTTTCCTTCCACTTCAAGCTGAGCGAGAAGACCCATCCGAAGGCCCCATTTGTTGCGTCTCTCAAACTGTCCAACGCGTCCACAAAACCAGCCCTCAGCCACCCATGCCGAGAGCACGTTCTCACCATCGTTCATAAGAGGCGTAACATCGTGCGCGGCGTAGTGCAAGTTGGCGTCATATGTAGTCCATCCTGGGGCCAAGTAGTCGTCGCCAATGCGTTTTCCATTCAGATAAGCTTCGTACAAACCATGCGCAGTGATGTAAAGCCGAGCAGGTCCTTTTCCGCTCTTGAATCGGCAGCACATGCGAATGGGCCGTTTGGGACGTTCTGCATCTTCCAGTGGACCGCTGACCATCTCTGCTTTCCAGTCATGTTTCTCTAGGAGACCAACTTCTAAGTCTGTTTTGGCAGCCGCGATGGAGCTATCAGAACCGTGGCTCTCGACCTCCACTTGGACATGTTCTCTGCTCTTGAGCGGAGTCGATGGCCATGGCACAAGGACGGAATCCGAGCTCTCGATCACGTATTCTTCCGAGTTGTGATCGCGGCGTATACGTAATTTGTACGACTTTTGGACCCAGTTCTCGGCGTCTCCTTTGAACCTCCAGCTGAGGCGAGGCTGCGACTCGGAGATCCCCAAGGGACTTTGATAATGTTCGACGCGAAGTCTCGAAATCTCGACAGACATTGTGCAGAAAAATGAAAGGTGGGCGAGGGTATATCGGGTCACAGTCCATGGCGGAGTTGATATATACCAATTCAAGTCTCGCAACCCTGAGCCTGAATGTGCTCGCTCCAATTACTTTCGCAGGGTTCACTTTTGTGGATCCCCTGAGATGCTATACATGCTCCACAACGTGACCAATTCCATCTGAAGTTCTCCCGAACAATTTTCACTACAGGAGCTTATGCATACAGTACAGAATGCCCACAGTCAAAACCAGAGAAGATTTTCACCTACTTGTGAACCTCGGGAGAGGAGTCGCCGGAAAGTCAGTTAAGACAGCTGGTAACTTCACGCTCGTCCCTCCTCTCCTCGTCTCCACACCTCTAATGATGTCGAACCACTCGCAGGCAAGGAGACACCGAGGCAAGTCTAATAAACTCAGAACGCTCAATGAACGGTTCGGCATAGAGCGCGCCGTGTATATGGTTAGCTTTGATCGAAATGCCGGATCATGCCTCCTCTCAGCATACTCGAGACTTGGCCTTGCGGGCAAGCATGCACCGAGGCCAAGTTGAGGTATGTCACTAGCACCGAGATAGTCAAGCCGCCTCTCCTGAGTTTGCACGACATCTGCGCTCTTTATACCTTTAAAGCCAATGTTCGGGACGTGACGCTCTCTGTGAAACATATTCACCACTCAAAAGATCACGACATCTTGTAATTCGATCTACAGTCCACACCATGGAACACAAAGAAGAAGTTGTACATACTGAAGACTCGGCCATGGCCGTCGACGAGAAGGCGCAAGCTGTTGTGCATGATGCCACAGCCCGTGGGCAGATGCTGACAGGATACGAAGAATTCAGCTGGTTGCAAACTCTCAAAGCCTTCAAAATCTCTGTTTTGTATTGTTTGTTGGTAACCCTCGCGGGCGCTGCAGACGGCTATCAAGTAAGATCAGTTCCGGGTGCAGATGTTGGGAAGCTGACAAGCTCGAGATTGGTATGAATGGCTCCATCATAGCCCAGTCAGGCTATGTCCGACAATTTGCAACGACAACAACAGCCGATGGAAAACCCGCGTTGTCGGCGCAAGAGCTGGTTGCCATCGGCGGAACCACCCAGTCTCTTGGGCAGGTTGTTGGCATGACTACGATGCCGTTGTAAGCCATCCGCCGTGTACAATCACCCTTCAAGGCTTCTCATCCCCGAGGACAAAGAAAACAAATTTAGGGCCCGGGTGGAGTAGTGCCGTTTGGGTTCAGATGCACCTGTTAACTTCTCTGTCAGCTTGTGTGATCGATTTGGGCGGAAGATTGGGTTCTACGCCCTTTGGATCATTCTCGCGCTGAGTGTGATGACGGAATGCCTGTCCACATCTTGGCCACATTGGGTGGGTTTTGAATTGCATGATCATGAATCCTGAGCCAATACATGGGTCTTTAGATGATCGCCAAACTCCTCTCTGGAATTGGTGTTGGGTCTCTTCAATTCCTCACCCCAACCTACATTGCAGAAATTTGTCCACCCAAGATACGAGGCGCGTTGATGATCTCATATAGTTGGTGGTGAGTCGCAACGAGGATGTCAAGACTGACTTCTAACTCCGTCCGAGATTCATTTGGTATTGGTCCTGGACTTACTTTTAATCTAACAGGTTTGCTCTCGGCGTCCTGTTGGCACCAATTGCCCTTCAAGTCATGAATTCGAATGACCCCTCCGATTGGCATCTCCCCATCTATACACAATGGGCCCATATCGGATTGATGCTGGTCATCTACATAGCGCTTCCAGAATCACCGTGTGAGCATGACCGAGACTGTAGCCGCACACTGGCTAACCAATAGAAAGATTGGTGCGCAACTGTGAAGAAGCAGGAAGAAGGAAAGAAGTTACTCAAGCGCATAAACGGCACTATCCCAAATTATAATGTCGAAAGGCAATGGGCAGTGATCCTTTGCACCGTCGAACATGAGCGGGAAGTCGCTGCGGCGAATGCTGGGGGCAAATGGACTGACATTTTCAAAGGAAGAGACCTGGTAGGACGTCCTAATTTCACACTATCTCACGCTTTGGCAACTTTCAAGACTCATGAGGCTGAACACTCCTTCTAGCTCCGAACCATGATTGCAAGCTGGTGTCTTACCGGCTCACAATTTCTTGGTCTCACAGTTTTGAACAACTATGCTGCTTACTTTTATCAGCAAGTCGGACTAAGCAATGTTTTTGCGCTCACAGCCATCACCAAGGCACCTCAATTGGGGGTGGTTCTGGCCCTGATGGTGCTCATCGACAGATTTGGCCGCCGCGTTGTGGCATGCACGTCCCTCACCCTCATGTGGATTTGTGACCTGGGAATCGGTATTTTAGGTCTCGTCCCGCAATCCTCTCAGGTAAAGGGACTTCTCGTGTTCTTGGCCGCAATGTTCAGTAAGTTACTTCCCGCGAGTTCTCCGGAGCTCCCAATGTATCTCTTTCCCCTTTTGTGTGGCATTACGTTGACTGATGCTGACAATCCGACCTCCTTAGCATGCGCTGCGAGTGTCGCTTCTGCCATCGGATACGGATTTCTCGGTGAAATTCCTTCGCAGCGTCATCGCGTGCACACAGCCGGCTTTGCAGCAGCCGTGGCTAGCGTCATGGGTATAGTCAACAATGTCATGGTGCCATACATGCTAAGTAAGACTGCCTGGAACTGGGGACTGAAGTCGACGTTCTATTACTTTGGTCTTGGAGCTGCTTTTGCCATCGGCTCTTGGTTTGTCATTCCAGAACCCGCAGGGTGAGTCATGGCTCCTGCTCTTCAATTTTGATTTTTCGATTTGGGGGTTTTAGGAGCTATGAACTGATAATATGTTAGGCGCACGTTTGCCGAGCTAGATGAAATGTTTGAGAACAAGGTAAAGCCCTGGCGGTTCCGTTCTTACAGAACGGCCACTCAGCATGCGGTGGACGCCCAACGCAGGGCTGAAGAGAGAAGGATGGGAGCAAATACGGATATTTAACTACAATGAGGTGTATTTGGGCCGTGAAGAGGGCAAGGCCGGGTCAAATGGCCTCGATAGTGTTCAACTGTGGTGAATTGCACGACATTAGGTGGTCTACTTTCATGTCTTTGCTCCGTAGTATATTTCGGCCTTGATCATACGTCATACCGCAAAGTCCGAGTATCGATCAGTCTTGCTCAGCATAACCACTTGCTCTATATTCCTAGGCCATTTATCATTCCCTCCATTGGCCTCCCGCAGAAAGACGAAATCCTTAAGACAGAATTATAGTTATAGCAAATGAGCTGACCTTATTGCTTTTCACCACGAATGTAACTCCGCCCATGAAAGGAATTAGACGTACCAAAACTCATCGATGATCGCTTGTTTTCATGATAATTTTATAGGAGACACGAAGATAGAAGAGTATTGAGACCTTCCAAATTCGATATTCTAATACGCCTTTCGAGGGCTCGGGATGGCCTTGCCCTCATCCCCTAGTCTCTTCCCAACCCCAAGGTGTATCCAAGCAAGATTATCCATGACATAGTCAGTACCTATCGGTAAGGGGTCAGGTAGCGGATGTCTCTGTCCGTATTTCAGGGCCGGGCCAAACACCGTCCCTGTCTCCTCCTGATATTGCTTCCATTTTTCTATAAGCTCCGCAAGCTTCTCTGGTTGCTCATTTGCTAGGTCATTCGTCTCTCCTTGGTCCATCGAGAGGTCGTATAGTTGCCATTGACCCGTCCCAGTTGCAGTGTCAGATTGCATGTGGTTGATTTTCCAACGACCAAATCGCAGCCCGGCTCGATTGTAGATCTCCCATCCTACAGCCGGATCATCATAGCCGTGTATAGCATTCATTTCGTGATCTGACGAAGCAGACGAGGGCGTACGGTCTGAGAGATAAGACACCCAGGATTTCCCTCTCATCCCAAAAACGCGTCGATCCCTGTATGGCGCAGTGGCGCGAGGATGGGACGGGGATGGGTTCGGATGCCTGGCTGCTGCCAGCTCCAAAAAGGTCGGCATAATGTCCATGCAGGTTGCGAAGGCGTGGGAGACGGTGCCAGGGGCAGCTTGAGTCAGCGGGGGGTAGCGTATGACGCAGGGTACACGAATTCCACCTGCGATTTGGTCAGTATTGTTCATCTTGGCATTTCTGGATGTGATAACGGGCTGTACCTTCAGTGCAATAGCCTTTGTACATTCGATGTGGAGCAGTTGCAGCGGCAGCCCATCTTCTCTGCATCAGAGCTGTTCTTGGTTCCAAGGGAAATGCGCATCCTTACCTGGGACCATACCAGCAGAAAGAGTTGTGATTGCCAAGATTTTCATATGAATTGTCATAGTATCGGTTTATATCCATCGTGAAATCGTCCATGACCCCTTTCGATTCTGGGCACAGATTCAAATTAGCTATCGGTGTTCAAAAGGGCCAAAAGAGAATAGAATTGACAGACCTTTCGAGGCGCCTTCAGCTCCGTTATCCGACTGAAAGATCACAAATGTGTTGTCCAGCTCCCCAATCTTTTCCAGATAACGTAGGACCATACCTGCCGCTCTGTCCATGGACGTAACCATGCCCGCATAGACCTCCATAGACCTCGCGCTAAATTTTCTCGTTGCGTCGTCCATATCTTCCCAGCGTGGATGATTTGTGACGACTGGGTAAGCCGTCGCGTTCGGCTGAACTATACCCGCCTTGATGAGCTGCTTCAATCGCGTTTCGCGAAGAGCATCTGGACCTGCGTCATACACTCCACGGTATGCATCGCGGTCCTCTGCCGTGCATTGAAGAGGCCAGTGAGGCGCGGAGAAGGCTAGATATGCAAAAAAGGGCTGTTCTTTCTCTTCTTCCGTTCGGGACTCGAAATACTCGATCATCCTTTGAGCGTAAGACGTCGAAGAGAACCAGCCTTCTGCAGAATTAGTAATGTTGGCTTCCCTATTCTCGAGTCAGATCCTTGGACTATGATGATCCACAGAGCTAACAAGGCCAGACTCACGGCATCCACTTGTGGCCGTCTTTGACGTAGATCCTCGGCACTCGAGCAGGATTAAAATTCTGCCCCTGCACGACCTGATCCCAGGCAGGTTCCCAGCCGAAATGATTGCAGCTTCCAGGCAGAACACTGAGGCTCTTGTGAAATCCTCGAGCAGAGGGGATTGTATCGTCGCGAAGACCGAGATGCCTGAGTAGTCATAAGCGTCTGCTGCCAACAAGCATAAAGCTTAAAACCTCTTACCATTTTCCTACCATGCAATTCCAATAGCCATTGTCTGAAAGCACTTCAGGCAGAGCGGCAATATCGAAGTCTAGAGTCATGTCAGATCCATCTGCTCCACCCTTTTAAAGATGAAGTAATGTTACTGAGATATCCCTCTGATCCTGGTCCGGTCCATCGATCAGGATCCATACTCTTGGTAATGTCAGAAGTGCTAGCTAGATGAAAATGCTCTTACAATCACAACTCACCTTATGCTCGTGCATTACACCAAGCCCAGCGATGTGGTTATCTGTTCCAGAAAGTAACATTGAGCGGGTCGGTGAGCACGCCGCTGCAACATGATCTTCTCACGTTCAGCAATGGGCTTGTCGAAGGGTCCGAGACTACTCACAGTCACTCATCCGAAGTCCTTCGTCGGCGAGTCTATCCAAGTTTGGCGTCTTAATCTCGGCTCCGTAACAGCCCAAGTCGGAGAACCCCAGATCATCCGCCATCATAATGAGAAAGTTGGGGCGTTTGGGTGCCATCGCTCTTCTCTTTTCCTAAATCCCGACGTGAAAGAAGGAACGGCAAAGGAAGCACGCTTTTGCTGGAGAGTGAGGAGAAAATGTTGAAGTTACAATGCTCGTTCTCGTTATGCAGCCTTCTGCAAACGTACGGACCAAGTATCAGAAATAGGAGATTGCCATACGGAGTAAGTCATAACAGAATCTGGCTGAGAAGCTCGCTTTCGGTCGAACATTAGCTGCAAGCTTGGATCCATATCCGGACAGTATAGGACCGAATCTGCGAAAAGCGAGGAAGTCTCAAACCTTCTCCGGACCGGCGCCTTGTCGTTTGGCATGGCGCGCAGGGTCGATGGTGTTGATGATTTCACATCAGACGAAGGAGCAAATGTCCGAGGTTCCTACAAGTAACCAAACGGGTTGCCAAGGGTCTTTCTGATTGGTCCCCACAACTTCTCCGCTCTCGACTCTTGGCCGCAGTGCCGACTTCCGGACTCGTGGCTTCTTTGCTTCCCCGGTTCTGTCCGGTCAATATACTGGCGGAAATGGATGGTTCTTTGGTAAAAGCTGTCGCGCATGGACCCGAGTTGCTGCTGTTCACCTCGAGGCTCAAGCAAGCGCTTACACTGTGCGGCACTGGTGTTATGAAAGCATTGTAGGGAAAGGATTCATCTCTGCTTTGTATCCCGATTGAAATCGAACAGTAGGACGAATGCGATGGTATGGCCTGACCTCTGACCCGCAGGTTGCCAGATCAAGGTGATGTATCTCTTCTGCCCAGAGTCCCGTGGTTCGATTGTGAGAGAACGTCTCAGGAGAAAGCCACAGCCCAATCCCCAGGCCAAGCTGCCTAGGGTGATTCGTTAGCACAGCAAGAACAACTCGCACAGACAGGTCCCATAAACAACTATGCGACCGCGATAGCCCGCCGGCACAACGACGGCCGAGATTTCAGTTTCGGAGTAATTGCTCACGAACTACGACTGTGAGATTCTTACGTTAACCATAAGATACAGGTGCATTGCGTTATGAAAATCGTTATCCGTACACAATTTAGGGTGTTGGCCTTGTAAGACTTATCTAGCTTCCCGTTTCCGTGATGATTGTCGATGGCTTTGCTTTACTGTGCAACAGGCAAAAATTGTTGTTTCAGTGATGGCTCTGTTCCTCGCAAAAGGTGGTGCGCTTCTACAGCTACCTGCAGGCTCGACAGGTCTTGGGCATTTTCTAGGATGAAAAGGTGTACCGTAGCGGCATGGGTTTTGATATGTGATTTCCATTGAAAATCATTCCACGACAACCCACATTGTCTGGGCAGGGAATTCGGTCTTTCTCTCGAAAATGGCCCAGCGACAGCGTGGTGAAATATCTCGAGATAGGAGAGGAGCAGAGACATGCTTGCCCAGGCGCCGCGAGACGCCCAGAACTTCATCAACAGGTGCTGTGCAGTCGTCGAGAAGACCCCATTCTGAAGTACATCTAACAGGCGCTGGCCGGTGAGCCACTGATCATTGTCTTTCGGTTTGCCTCCTAATCATGCCGGTGCCCATGACGATTGTCTTGGCCCCAATCTACAGTTCTTGCGTAATTAAGAGAACGTCTCCTGTTTCTATATAGCATGGATTCCAATGGCATGGGTCACCAGCGAATGTCACGGCCGTGCACCCAGAAAAAACTTGATGCATAGAATTTTTATATCAGGACTCTCGGTCGCCAAGCATTCCTGCAGCACATGCCGCCGTGAGAGTTTCCATTGGGGAGCCTGTGGTACGGCGCAAAACCTTCAACATCACTTTCTTTGCCCGCCATGCTATACTGAGCAATAGAAAGATTTGATTTTTGCTTATCGATGTCTTCGTGATCGCACTATTTATGAGTTCAGGGGCCTTCCTCTTGCTCCCTACTTGCCGCGCCGCCATTCCAGTTAGCCTTCGCTTGATTCAGGAGTTCCAGGATTTTGGCAAAATCCTTCTGATAACCAGGCCACTTAGCCATGGCCATCTTAATGATAATCTCCGGCGTGACACTCTCCATGGCCATATCATTCTTGCCCTTGACCCTCCTTTGAAACTGCACGGTAGGGTCGGCTCCATACTTGAGGAGAACTTTGGCAGTGGCGATAAAGGCTCGCAGTTGCGAATCTATATCCAGGGAACATTCCAAAAGGTCCCGGAGTAGACCGGTCCACGCAGTACAACTTTCCTCTGATAACATATCATCGGGCAAAGTCAAATCTCGACAGTTTGGATCGGCGCCCTCTTCGAGAAATAACTCCGCAGCTTCGGGGCAGGGGTATCCCAGCAGACTGGTGCCCCGGTCAAATCGAAATGGCAGGCGTACAGTACGCGTCGCTAATGGAAGTAGAAGCTGTAGTTGAGATAGAGGAACACCCTTACCTCTTACTTTTGCCTCTATATATGGAATGGAGTCGCGTACAGTCGCAAGCTCCAACATATTGTTGATAGTCGCGCCGTTTGGTGTTTCACCGTATAGTTTTTGTAGTGGCTCGAAATATGTCTTAAGCCAGCTCATATCTGCGACAGAGGGCACTCCTGTTGTATCTGATAGTGAGACTCTCAAATTTTCGGTGAGTTGATTGCTGACAGTGTCTAACTCGTCGAGAAGGCTTACGTAGTCGTCGCCAAAATGACCACTTGAGCTTGAAAGAAAGTAGGCGATACTAAGTGCGGAGGAAAGGAGCTCGAAGCTTCGCTTGGGGATTTCAACTCTTGTGAAAAGATCGGTTGTCGTGTCGTTGAATGTTGAGTGGCCATTGGAATCCCACAGAGTCCTAATATACTCTGGCTCGAATGCCGCTTCTCCACAGCATTTCATACGTCGAATTAATCCGCTCAGCAAGGCAAAATTGGTGTCCAAATCGGAATCAAAGCCTGCAGAATTTCGAAATATTGATTCCCAGATGTTGGGTCTGGACATGAACTCCTTGGCGGTTTGGTGCATGAACTGTACCTCATCCGTTCCCTCAAGAAGTCCCCCGCATCGACTCTTAAGACGGCGCTGCAGCTTTTCCCACCGAGGCCGCGATTCTGCCCAGCTTTTAGGGCAAAAATCATCGTCTTGTACTAATAATCTTTTGCCATTTTCTGCTTCTAGATGCCCTGGCTCGGCGAGGAATAAAGTTATAATGTCGAGAGGACCCTCGCTGTCGACTTTGGACCATCCCATCACAAGTTGAAACAGTCTCTTCGCCTCAGGCAGATAGCTCGGCTTGACGATCTGCATCATGTGCATATAGAGACCATCTTTTCCACGAAGCTTTCGAGGAAGGCATTTGAGGGTCTTCATGAGTTCTTCTTTCGAGTCGCCATCTGTATTTCCATCGATGATTAACTGAACCACGATGCTAACCCAGAGGAATACCCCACGTGATGCTTGGGTTATCAAGCACACAAATTCTGACCGATCTGTGAGATCCGAGGCATCCTCTGCCAGACGGTTCTGACAATATTTCGCGATAGAGTCAGCGGTGTGCTCATGCACATGGAGCCTGGGAAAACCTTTGAATGCATTTTCAAATACACCCAATTCTCGACTAGACATGCAGACCTTCACATTTCGGTAGCTGGTGAACTTGCAAAGCAACTTTGCGATCTGCCTGTATCCGTTCAGGATCCAGGAGCTTTCGCTCCAGGCTTCATCATCATCAGAGCCGTCGTGCATCAAGTCCAGCTGTTCTTCCTTGTATTGACCTTCCCTGTCAATCATGCGATACTCGTCTAGGCCGTCAAAGAAAAGACACAGCCTGGAGTTTGGAAGATGGTGCAACATTGAGAGAAATGCCGCGCTGAGGTTATCCTAAGAATCAAATTCTTGAGGAAGTGGCGACGAATCCACGAAGAACTTCGCAAAGACCTTAGGGATAAGGGAGGGTCGGTTCCGTAGAACTTGGTGCAAAATGCTTCGAAGCATTCCTTCTCTCGATTTCTGGTTTTTGTCGCCTCGTTCGAAGAAGAAGTATCCAGCTAGTATTAATTCTTTTCCGTTGGCCCATAGAGAGAGTTGCCTTTTAGTTTCGTCATTTTGGTATATGTACTTCATCAGAGTCGACTTGCCACAGCCCGCTTTACCACTGATCCAGAAAAAGGTTTCCTCATTCTTGAGCCAGGATAAAAACTCACAGGGCTTGGGAGACGACGCGTTGGTTGTTGATCCGTGGTCCAGTACCCAGGTGCAAGTATCCGCGTACGCGTCCTCGATCTTATCCTCTCGATTGCTCATAGTGGAGAAGTCCAGGTGCTTCAAGATTTCTGTCAATTCTCAGAGAGTGTTCAAGGGCATGTAGTGACTTAATGAACTCACGCTCTTTTCGAGCCGCAATTCTCTCATTCTCTTACAAAATAGTCAGCCAAGGCTCCAATAAATATGAACAACCAGCGCTGTGATAGAAGACCGTTGCAAGAATTGCTCAGCTAGGAGCACGTCACTTGAGACACTTCCGAGAACCTAGTCGCTCCAAGAGAGAATTCAGGGAGGCTGAATAGAATCACAGAAACAAACGACCATCATCTAGAAGCCCACGTCCTTCTGAGGGCCATTGGCCTCTATCCTTGGAAGTTGTCATTGCCCGAAATCAAGGAAAGCTTATCGCGTGACGTACCTTGCTGGTCCTCTGGCTGTTGGACTTTGCGAAGGTTGTTAATATGGAAAAGAGTCCTTTGATAGCCTGGGTCTTTCTTTGATGCGAACTTTACCATGTTCATGTGATTCGCATGGATGGTAAACTGATCAACGTGAAAGCCATCGTAGATGGCAGAAGCAGGTTTTACAATCTGTTATTGAATCTTAGTAGCTTGTAACCAAGGCATGCTCTTACGAAGTGCTCATACCAAGCCAATTCCAGTTGGAATCTCCTCCTTACCGCACACTATTCTCAGGTTTTGGGAGATTGTTGTGAATTGGTCTCGCTGCTCATCCAGGGCATGAGCATCTGACTTCAATGTCTGTAGGAGCTGGATATTGGGTTGACGAAAAGAGAGATAGGCGACATTTGCCGCCACTTCTGCTAGAGACTCCTTGTCGCTTCCTCGATGTGGCGTCCCGAGAAATATCACGCCGGTGGTACGAGCATATATCTCGCCGAGGTGAGGATGTCTGTTGTTGCTCTTGTATTCGGCTGACTTAATCAAAGCCTGCTTCACAACCAGGCCCCCAAGACTGTGACAGATAAAGACAATAGGTCGGGTCTGTCGTCACGAATTAGTAGCGAAGATTGACAGGGGAAGGTAGAAAGACGGACGATGCCAATCCGAGCTCTCGCCAAGTCATCAAGTAACGTTTTCGCATGGCCAAAGATACTCTCTTTGCCAGCATAAGAAAATGCATTGGCTATATCGGCATCGTAGCCCCAGGTGATGATTCTGACATCCTTCACGTCGTCTTTCAGCAAGTCTCTGGGCCAGAAACAGTCTTGGCTCGACCAAGTCTTCAGTCGCGACCCGCGAAGTCCGTGGACGAAGACCAAATCAGTCCCGAGGGCCTTCCCTTTGCAGTCGTCACTGATTTCCAGTGGGCCAACGTCCTCGCTGTCCTCAGCCGATTCCTCGATGCCGCTCTTCAGGACGCCCTTCTTTTTGTCCGTGTCCGTGTCCGCGTCCGTGTCCGCGGGGTTCTTCCTCTTCCTTGTGAGACGCTTGAGGAGACTGGCCATGAATGCGACACTGTCCAGATGTCTTCTGTTTACGCAACTGACGCAATTCAACAGCAATCTTCAACAGCGAGGCGAGTATCAAGAAGCGTTTTGGGTGCAAAATCCCGCCCTTCGGCTGCTGGCGTCGACAGGATGGAGGTGGTTGCTTCCGCACAACATCATGGCAGACATCAAATTCAGCCGCACTGGGAGCAGGAAAAGTACACAAGTTACGAAGAGCCCAGCCTAAGCGAGGCCACGTTGCCCTGCATCATTGGCAGTTTGAATCACAGCAAGAGGCAGAGCGAAGCGCCCGGAAACGCCCAAGTCCTCAGGCTACAGGACGCCACCACCAAATTTGTGTGGCGGGATGCGGCCATCCCTGTACCGATGCTGCACCCTGAGACGTTCGCGGTTTCCAGCGAATATGAGTAGGTTTCCTTCAGGAGAAACGGTAGCCTACCAGATAGCAATATCGAGGTCTCGTCGACGATTGTGTAGCTTTGCCCTGGTCCTCGAAGTCGCATGACCGCAGCCAAAGTGTGAGCATTCAAAAAGGACAGTGCTCCAGAGATGAGGCTGAGGATGGGTGAAGAGCAAGGATCACAACCTGATCAGCCTGAGAATGGGGCTGAGCAGGCAACCTCCGGCATCTGACCGCGCCATGGTCTTCATGCACGCCAATTAAATCGAGTCTCGCGGTTCCTACACGTGATTTGTGTCACCCAGCTACTGATGTCACATTTACCACTGGTTTGATGACCCAAGGGTAGAGATGAGACTACCAGGCAGAGGCCGACCATCATATAAACAGATGTCACGTGAGGAAATCTGATCCAAGTTCGGTCGTCATCCATACCCAGCCAAATACATCCAATTGTCAAGGCCAGGCGCCGTGAACTCATATCCTTTCAGCCTAGATCTTAAACCTCTAGAGCAAACCCGGCGATGATATCTCTCTGTCTAGAACCTCAAATCCCATCCAATACCCGGACCCAATTTGGGCAGTTCATCCGCCACACTCTGGACGTCCTTGTCTCCACGTCCACTCAAGCAGATCACCAGCGTCTGATCCTTGCCCATCTCCTTTGCAACCTGCATAGCCCCAAAGATTGCGTGACTTGATTCCAACGCAGGAATGATTCCTTCCGTCTCGCTGAGCGTCCGGAACCCTATCAGTGCCTCGGAGTCAGTGGCGCTGATGAATCTGGCTCTCGAGCTGTCTTTCCAATTCGACAACTCTGGTCCCACACCAGGGTAATCTAGACCGGCGGAGATGGAGTGCGTATCGCTGATCTGGCCATGCTCGTTCTGCAACACGTACGTCCTCACACCGTGAAGGACACCTATTGACCCTCCGGAAAGTGTGGCAGAGTGCTTGCCCGTGTCGACGCCTTCGCCAGCCGCCTCAACGCCGATCAACTTCACCGACGGATCGGAGCTGAAGGGGAAGAACATGCCCACGGCATTGCTTCCCCCACCAACGCAGGCAATCACCGCGTCTGGAAGTCTGCCGGTCAATTCCTTCATTTGTTCCTTGGTCTCCTGGCCAATCACGCTCTGGAAAGTGCGAACTATGGTTGGGAAAGGATGAGGGCCAATAGCCGAGCCGATGATGTAGTGCGTGGTATCGAGGTCGACGACCCAAGCACGTAATGCCTCGTTGACTGCGTCCCGAAGCGTGCGGGAGCCAGCTTCCACCGCCACAACCTTGGCCCCAAGGAGTTTCATGCGGAAGACATTGAGAGCCTGACGCCGTACGTCCTCGGCGCCCATGTATACGACACAATCCATGCCAAATTTGGCGCAGACCGTTGCAGTTGCTACACCGTGCTGGCCTGCACCCGTCTCTGCGATGATGCGTGTCTTCCCCAGTCGCCTTGCCAGAAGAATTTGCCCCAAGGCGTTGTTGATCTTGTGACTTCCCGTGTGATTCAGGTCTTCTCGTTTCAGGTAGATCTGCGCACCGCCGACTCGTTCAGTCAGCCGGTCAGCCAGATGCAGCGATGAAGGCCGACCCATGTAGGGGTAGTATGATTTGTACTCTTTCCAGAATTCTGGGTCGTTCTTGGCTTTTTGGAAGCCCTCCTCGAGCTCGGCCAAGCAGTCCATTAATGATTCGGGAACATACTGTCCACCAAACTGGCCAAAGCGGGCAGGAATGGCATTGGGATTGGGGGCCGTGCCATTTGTGGACGAGTTGAGGGCATCAAGCTGGTCAGCAAGGCCTGGTTCGGAAGGGACGTCGGCATCGGTAATGACTTTGTCGACTTGCACTTGATGGCCGTTCAGACCGTTCGCCGCTGCGTTGGGTTCCTTTGCAGACTTCATAGTCTCGACGATACCCACTTCCCTTGTTAAACCATCCGTCGTGTTGAAATCGCCGACTTGCCTGCCTGTGATCTGGGAGCAATAATCTTGAACAGCCTTTGCCCGTTCACCTTCCTTCGCATTGCCCAAGACTGTCACGATCTGACTGCCGATCACCACTCCCTCGGCAATCTGTGAAACACTCAGGAAGTGTTCTCTCGTGCTCACACCAAATCCAACCGCGGCAGCGATACCACCTGAGTACTGATGTACCCGCTCCAACAGCTCAGGAAGCTTGGTGTTCAAGGTGCCAGTGGCGCCCGTGACACCCATCCTCGACACAACGTAGATGAACGAGTCCGCGATTTGACACAGCAGCTTCATTCTCTTCTCCGAAGTCGCAGGGGCAATCAGCGGCACGTAACTCAAGCCGGCCTTTGTGCAATTGTTGCGAAATCTTACAGCCTCTTCCGGGGGCAAATCGACCATGATAAATCCGTTCACACCAGCCTCTTTGCAGTCTTTCAACATGCGATCTTCGCCGTAGCGCAGCAGTGGGTTATAATAGCCCATGAAAAGAACGGGGACTTTAAGACCCTTCTTCCTGGCGTCGCGCACGAACTGGAGGGTTGAGGTGACGGTGATGCCATTAGCGAGGGCAACTGTGTTTGATTTTTGGATCGTGGGCCCGTCAGCGATGGGGTCTGTGAAGGGGAGGCCGAGTTCGATAATATCTGGAAGATACATTAGATACAACGCTTGATCCATCGAGAGGATGTTTAGTCCTTACCAACGCCACCAGCTTGTAGACCGAGCATAATATCGGGAGTCTCTTCAGCGGTGGGATAACCCGCAGTGAAGTAGCCAACAAGGGCCGTCCTCCCCTCTTTCTTGCATTGGGCGAATGTCTGTTTGATTGCCTCCATCTTGGATACGAGGGAAAATGAAGATTGCAAGAGTGCGGTTCTCAGAGGAGGAGAAGGCGGAGGCACGAGGAGAATTTATAGACTTCGACTGAGAGATGTGTCGTTGAGTCACTCCGTCGACTTTGGACCAAAAGTTAGCGAGGTGTGACGATAGCGGATCCCGTCTCAGCAAAGAGATAAGATTGTGGTGGTGTGTAGGAGGTCAACCGCTTCAAGAATCTGTCCCTCTCAAGTCATGGTGTTGCAGACCGTCTTTGATTGCGATGGCGGGCACACCCCCCGGTTGCGGGCCAAAGAAATTTTGCCGCAGTCATGAGCTAAGGGAGGACCTTGTCGCTGGGTCGGCCGTGTCCCTGCATAAGTCTGGAAATGCTCCAGCCCCGCCGAGATCGGCCCGCGCACCTCGCCAGCCTCGTTGAACAGCCTCGTCCATCATCAGCCTTTGCTGCCGTGAAATGAGTTTATATCGGCCAACCAGTAGGTCCCATGCGCAGTTTGGCTGTTTGATGGGCTTTCGGATATTTGAGACATATAAATGCTACTCAACAGCTAGATGCACCGCATGAGAACCAGTTCTCGCCGTACTATACCCGACATATCGTAAAAGAACAAGGCTGGGCGGCGGCTAATGCACTCAGCCAACATCCGCTCCGTGTCCACCACTATCTCTCCCTTGTAAGGTGTAAATATGAACCGCCCTTTTCGTTCTTGCGGTCTGTCTGCGTGTGACTCATAAAGTCTCGTTTCGTGGCCGCTCATTCCATGTTCGACTGCTCCGAAATGCTCGAACAGACCTCATCGAAATATTGCTTCGCAGCTTCGGTTCTTCTGCTGGAGGTGGTGATAGGAGCTCATAGAAAGGCTATGCGGCGGAAGGGTCTGCAATGGGTTTCTGAAAAATCTCAGGGGACCTTCCTTCACTTTGGCCGCTTCATCAGATCCTCCATGTCTTGTAAAGTCTGGACGTGGGCGAGCGCGGGTTTGACCACTCCGACCTCCTGTCCGCCGCCGTCCGCCATGCCCCTCTCAGCGTCGTCAGAAACCACAGTCACAACGCTGTCGACAACACTGTCCAACTCTTTCGTCTTTTTCCTTCTGTCCCATATCTCCATTCCCTTGTTCATGCAGGCCGCTATCAAGACAAGCACTGAATTCACAATGGTCCCCCACTGGCCGATTGCAATATTTGCCTCATTCGTCGGGAGACCCCCGTGCATCAATGCGAGTTCATTCATCACAATATTGCACACCATGAGCGGCAAACACAGAATATCAATTGCCAACCCCAGCATCATCCATGGAATGATGAATGAAGACAACGCCAACTTCCTCAACGACCACCTCGCCCGACGCACGTAGCCAAACAATGCGAAGTATCCACCGTACCACCGTTCCATGCTCGCCTTGTAAACTGTTTTGGTAAATTGCTCCCGGTGGCCCGGATGAATCAGGTAGCTCATGATCAATTTCGTGCACAAAACCGATGGGGTGTGTTCCTGAACGTCCATACTGAGCGCCGCGTAGGCAGCAAACTGGATCGGTCCAACCAACACGTAGGTGGATGTTCTGTATTGTGAATTATCCAAGATCCGGTGGGGTACGGCAATGATCTCCGACTTCTGTCTCATCGGCTTCGAGATGTTGAAGCATTTGTAGGAACAGTTTGCAAAGTCCGGGTTCATCAACTTTTGGATAGGATACTCCAATAGCACCCCATTTGGAGAATAGCAGGCGGGTTCAGGCGGGTCGATCGGCGTATCGAACAGTTCCGCCCGCCCAAAGATCAAGCTGGTGCCTACCAAAAACCCCCAAGCGACCATGATGACCCGGGCGCGTGTTCCTCTTAGCGAAGAACTCCAATGGATGATACCAATATAGGCGAGCGCGCCCGTAGATAACACCGCCCACGCGGCCATGATATCCAAGTCGTAGACTCCCGCTTTGCTGGTGATAAGAGTCATGAGATGAATTGCCGAAGTTCCTGCGTATGTGAGCGCGCTCACGAGGGCGCCAACGATGAGCCATTCTGTTCTGCGACCGAAGATGGCGAACACCAAGGTTACATAGTAGAGGAGACGTGGAAGGAGACCGTAGGTGCCAGAAATCGGATAGACGCAGTTGATTTCGGTGACTGGGGGTCCGTAGCTGTTGTTGTATACTGTCTCCGAGAGACTAGACATGATCTCTAGATACGCGATCAGGATCTTCGGGGTGCTGGTTGAATTGGGTCAAAATTTGCAGTATGATGCTCGTTAGAGCTGGTCGAATCTGGTCGCATCGTCGTCACGGCTGGTTTTGTCGCATCTGCGGCGCTGTTGAGGACTTTGGCCACAGATGCTGGGTACAACTTGGCTTGACACCACGGTAATGAGAACGATGTTATCGCAGGAGGAGATCCAAAGGAGAATGAAGACGACGACAGTCTGGTGACATCGAGTAGACCTTGAATGCTGGACGAGGCGGATCAATTTGGGGCCGGCCAAGTTCCTGGCGAGGGGTTGCAATTACCACGTTTTTGGCGATCTTGGTTGGAAGCGGAATACGAGTACGAGCAGCCTTGCGAGCCTTGACAATTTCCATTGGTTGCATCTCCAGTGGCAATCCGTGGCTCTGATCCACGCTTTGATTGGACAAGGAGGTCCTCCAGTATCTCCAGTATCATGTCCAAGAGATACAACGTGCCCGTTGTGTCAACCAAGTACTATATCCTCCCACTTAGGCCCGGGCTCGAGGGCCCTATCCAATGCCTCTGTCAAGATCCGTCCCAGCCCTTCACGGTGATATATGCCGTCTTTCTTGGAAACCAACAAGACGATATAAACGCCATAATCCCGACGCGCCAACAAGTCCTCCACGTCATCCGGTAATGTGCCTTCCCAGATAGCCAATTCATCATCGGTAAACATACTTACCCTAGACATGACCAAGAAATCCAGGGGCGTCCCAACACGTGGCATCCAAGCCGCATCAAGATCGATAGTGCCGCACCACAATCCATTCCGATCCTCAATCCCTGCTCTGATCAGTCCAGGGTCTGCGGGAGCGGGTCGAACGGTGGACAAGGCACTCGGGCCAGTCAGCCTCTTTCTCAAGGGTGAAATTACTGATTTGTGAATAAGTGCCGGCGACGTGAGTTTGAACTGCGCCGTGACAGTTCGGAAGTGTAGTAAGGGGAGCATGGTGCTCAGGTTGTGGCGCGACATCGGTCCAAGATTTTCGGGCAGGGGTATAGGTGGCGGTATCCGTTCATAGGCTTGTTTGGGGAAGGAATGAATGCCGACGGCCTGATCAGCATGCCATTCAATCCACGAGCGAGCGACCTCGGTGTACTTCCATTGAATCTCTCCCATCCAGCCGGACCACGACCAACTGGGGAACCCAACCCGTCGAAACAACCTCTTCGTTGACTCCCACAGCAATGAGGGATCCAGCATTGTCTCCAGTGCGCCAAAGAATATGCTGTCTCCTATCCGTTTTTCCAACACCAGCTGCACCCCTTCGAAGGCGTTCAGGATGTCGTTGGGATTCGTCAACTCTCGTCGGGTGTATAGCTCCACCGCTGATGTGAACTGAACAAAGGGTTTCTCCCTGAAGATCCTCGTTGGCATGTCGATCGAGTCCAAGGACCAGCCGTTGGACCGCGGCATCTCCATGTCTTCGCAGAAAGTGGTCCGCCGGCACTGATAGTATATCCGTCCATTAACAAACAGAAGACACCGCCTCGAAAGCATTCTCTCCTGGAAAGTCCAGGCACGAGAATCCCATTGTGAGGTTGAAATATAATCTGCAAGCACAATATAAGTATTCGACACGGAGTTGCTGGGCTCAGACTTACCTTCAGCGAGATGAGACACCATTAAGCGCAAGCCAGGCTTGACCTCTTCGATCTCTTGATGGAATGTCCGAGACTCTTTTCTTACTCCTGGGAGACCAGCATTCGCGTCCTTACCCGAACCCGCAACCACGGTCAGAGCGGCTCTAGCATATACCCAGTCGTCATGATATTGAAATCCGTCGTCGTGCAACAGTGCCAGGCTATCTGTCCACAGATACTTCTCTTGCAACATTTTGGTGAGCTTGATGGCGTCCTTGATCGTCCGAGGAAGTTTTTCCTTCTCGAGCGCACCCGGTTGTGACAGTTTCGGCAGGTTCTTAGAGGTTGTAAACAATTGGGCGAAGTTCTTACCCCAAAGATAACTCAAGGCGACATAGCGGGATGACTGGGGAGTTTCGACAATGCACATCTTGTCCACATCGATCGCGCGAAAGACATCTTTCGGTTGTCCCAGAAGATCAGGGTGTACCAGCGACTCTTCACATTCCATCCCGTGATATGTTTCGCAGTCGTGCAGCCACTGACGAAGTTGGTGAGGATCGAGTAGGTCAGGAGAAGCAATCCTGCGCCCGAAGAATTCTCGGCTGGGAGCGTCGTCCGCAAGAAGGACTATATATCCATCTTTAAATGCTTGAGGGTCACTATATATTAGTAACCGTCGTGTCCTGGGCTTGAATATATGTTCTCCAGGGCGATTGGGATCGGGCCCTAAATCTTCCTGCCCATCTATCACCCAACGTGCGTAGCACAGCGGATCATCGTCGGCATGGAGACTCGGGTTTCGTTGATCAGAGGGACGGTCGGCTATCTCGAGCACCAGGCGGCAGTGAGGGCAATGGGTTTTATGGCGAATCTGGGAGAGTCTGCCCAGATAGCGAGGCTTATGCGTCCTTTCAAAGTCCCGTTCATCTTCTTTGATGTAGAATGACTCGAGGTTCAGATCTAGACGAAGGCAGGTGTCGCAGAGGTAGGACTGTTCTGGGGGAGTACGATCGTCCTGCAACGCCGTTAGCGAGCCGAGATTCTGCGCGAACTGCAAGGGGGAGAGCGCACTGCTGCCTTGATCCAGCTCGCGGGAAGCCGTCCAAGGTGTCTGAACTTTTTGGTCAAATTCAGGATCGAGGTAGGATGAGAACCCTCAGCGGGCTGAGGTGTCGACATCTGGGTGCATTTGTTTCCAGATTGCAGTAGTGGGGACCTAGAAGTTGATTGAGATGGGGAAATCGATAGGGAGGGCGTTGGGCACCGGAGGCAATCGCTTGCAGCCGGCGCCGGGTCCTTTGTTGCTGCAGAGCGGGAGGGGTACAAGGATGGACTGGACAGGGCCATGCACCAGAGCCGCAGGCTGCACAGAGATGGGCGGGGAGTAAAGAATTTTCCTGAACACGATGCGCCAATCTCACAACAGTAGCAAGTCTCCCTGCTGTACGACGTGAGGTAGGTCTGCACTGGCCTCGAGGATTATATCCTCACCAACACCTTCGATCTAACTGCGATCCCATATTTCCCTCACAACCGACAAATCCTCCAAGCAGCCCCGATGATGGGCACGAAATCCCCCCTCGCCGCGCCCCCCACGTCGCTCTCCTGAAAAAAAAACCTTGAACGGTCCCAAATCCACAGGGGGTGGTGGAGCTGTTGATGGGCTGGATGAGGCTATTGTGAAACAAACTCGACTGGCTGAAGCTTCTGCTTGCCTTTCTCAGCTTCCTGCCACCATTGGCCTGGGATCCCTGGCAGTGCCCGACGCCTATCACAGCCTACTAGCCCCTACAAGCTTCCTTGCCTGCACCCAAGGCCACCCATTCGCCTCAAACAAGGCGAAACTCGTGGCTCGCCCGCCTTCCTTCGACAGCCCACCCTCCCACCGGCCAGCGCACAAACCGGGAGCTACGCTTCGGCCCATCGCCTGGGGGGGGGGGGGGGAGCTTGCCGTCAGATGGGATTGCAGCGTTTCAAACCCACTAAATTATTGTGCAAAGATCAAGCACCATATGCAGCCCGTTGATTATGGAGGAATGCCTGGGCTCGTGATGAGATGCTGCAGAACAACGATGTCGTCATCTAGGATGAGAGCGCTGGCTGCTTAATGGAGTCGACAGCCGCTTAACCGAAGCATGTCCTGATTGGGGTTCAATCCGCTGCACTGGGCCAGATCCAGCACTGAGGTGCAGGTCGTTGACCTAAAATCTCAATACGAGCTGTATCTCCATGCCAATGGTGCGCAGCTTGCCCTCCAAGGTATATCTGGCATGCCTTGCCCTCCAGCCAACATGCAGAACAACCCGTCGATCGGTTCTTTTCGACCCTGTTGTTCAGCCGCGCGAAAAAAAGACCACGCAAGTCGCCAGTCGGGGGTACATCTCGTGAGCACTCCTTTTCAGAATGTGACTGGATCCCTCAAAGCTCGACCCAATATTGGCGAACATATCAAAGATGCGCTGGATTGCCAACTTCAATGACTTGCAGCTTGATATTGTCGGTATTATTGCGGTGCTAGGGGAAGGATCCATAACTCGAAATGCTCAAGTGACAAGCCTTTCCTGGTGGTCCACGATACCTAGGCTTATGCCAGCTCCACACGCGTTGTTTGAACATGAACGCAAATACCGACTGCCTACAGCTCCTGGAACCGTCGCTGGAGCGTACAATGGCATGGTGAAAAAGGAGATCGATTTCTTCGCCCAGTTGCTTCATCCGGAGCCTCTGGAAGATTACCAGGTTGAGCTTGTCCAGGTTACACAAAAAGATGTGCCTCCAGGAACAAAGTCACTTCGCCCATTTGGTCCCAAGATGTATGGTCCCTTGTTTTGGATCTCAATTACCGGAAGTGTCATGGCTTTGGCTTTGATCGCGCTCTCTATTTATTATTACGATGGCTTCTCTTTGCTGGCTACTATAATGCTATCGATGGTGAGTTCCTTCGTGGGATTTGGTACGCGCTGGAACCCGGCATTCCAACAACCGAAACTAGAAATGGGACGGGAGGACGTTATACCTCGCTCAGATGTAATTATTTACTATCCTAACGTGAGTCCGACTCCGTCCTTGTTGCTGCTCTTTTTGATGCATGTGATTCGGCTTGGGCCTATGTTTCGGACAAGCTTGGGAGAAATAATGTCAGCACGGAAGCCTCGCCTCAGACTGGGTGCTATGCGGGTGAAAAGGATCCATATTGAATATCCTTGCTTATAGACTGTTTATTAGGGATCAATTCGGGTAGTTCGACCAACCTCCGAACATATTGCTCGCCTTTATTTTCAGATGGAATATGCACAATATGACATGAGCGGTAGGCTGCTGCCGCCATTGTAGCCGGCATATGACTGATCCGTCTCAAACCAGATACCTTTTATCGTACCCTGGCCCTTTTTTCGACCGTCATGCTTATGACAGGAGTGGTATCTCTGGCGAACGCATCCAATATTCTTCAAGTGGCCTTCGCAGCTTCATATATCTTGTTGAACATCCTCTACTGGGCGGTGTCTGCCCTGAACCCTTTCAAATACCACTGGCAACATGCATACGAAACCGAAACTCTTCCGATACAATATCCGCCAAATCGGGATCCCGATGGACCTGTCGCCGTTGGGCCGGTCGAGGAATTCGTCGAGAAATTCAAACACAGAGCCGGACACGAATGGCGTCGATTCCAAGAGGCCTGGACAAAAGAGAAAAGACGCGCCCGAGCCGAGACAGTTATCGAAGCAGGAAACCTCGTCAGCGCACTGTGGTTTGCCATTGTTCTGACTGGAACGGCTCAGTGGTTGAATGAGGCCACCACGATAGCACCGATGAACGCTGCCTGGAAGGAGTGGCTGCGTGAAGCTGGCCACGAAGTCCGACCCAGGCTCGAGTACGGTGATGGTCCGGGGAGGCATTCCGAAGAATGGGACGATCGGTTCCGAATCCATCGCCGGCCACGCATCCCGACGGGCCCAGACTGGCATGTCACGCTGGCCACCAAGGAAAACGCGGGACCTTCTTCTAGAACACGCCGAATTAAGATCCTGTCCTGGGACTACCAGGGACGACTCACAGAAATCCTGCGCAGGCACGCGCATGACACGAGGCTGCCGCTCGACGACGAGATCGTGGAGCTCAATGCTTCTTTGGCGGCGACTTCGCAGAACGAGCACTTGATCCCTGCCATAACCGAGGAAGTGTGAGGTATATCGTGCACAGTGTCGACAGCTTGTTGGTTCGCCATGAAAGGAAGTCTGAGGATGAGTGGTTGGACGAGTGAGAACGGGATGAATGAACGAAAATGTGTTGTGTTGCATGGCACCCTCAACGAATGAGATTGGACCACCTGCTATTCAAGGCGGACGGGCGATTGCCTTAGGTTGCAAGCCGGCTTCTCTTTGGGGTGCAGAGCCTCAGCCGTCTCGTGTATCGATCACCCTGGTGTTCCACGGTGACTCCTTCGTCGGTGTGAATGCTTCTGCGCATTCTTGGAGCCTGAAGTCAACCACATTAATGATCAGATAGCTCGCCGGGTTGCAGTGGAACAAGATTATGATGATAACCCCCAAATGCCCTAATCTGCGCCCTATCCGATCACGCCATGCTCCCCTTTTCCTACGCGTGTATGCTTATGACCGACAACAGACCCTTCCGTCTATCCAATCCTGGCAATGTAATGTACACCGCCTAAGAGGCCGTCCTCTCCATCACAAGCTGCCACGCCTTGGGCTCGACCTGGACGACCGCCCCGTCCTCCTCCTCCGCCGTCGTGAAGACAAAGTAATCCAGCGCCTCGAAGCCGTAGGTCTGCAGATCGA
The DNA here is from genome assembly GCF_000835495.1 of Cladophialophora immunda. Classification (NCBI taxonomy): domain Eukaryota; kingdom Fungi; phylum Ascomycota; class Eurotiomycetes; order Chaetothyriales; family Herpotrichiellaceae; genus Cladophialophora; species Cladophialophora immunda. Next base: position 6,421,779 of record NW_015622541.1, read on the forward strand.
CCCCCGTCCACGACTGGCAGCTCCCCTGGGGGAAGAAGAGCTGCGCGTCGAACGCGGCCAGCTCCGCCGCCGAGCTCGTCTGGTACACCGCGCGCCACGCCGTCCGGTTCCCCGACGCGAGGTCCGTCGGGTACAGGCGGATCGTGGTGTTGGCGTCCACGCCGCCAGCGAGGGCGGCGTAGCCCGTGCTCGCGCCGCGCACGTCGACACCGCGGGCCGAAAAGGCCGAGACCACGAGCCCGTAGTCGTCGACGGCGAGGGTGATGGCGCTCGAGGCGTTGGACGCGGCCCCGGTCCCGGCCCCCGACGGCGAGGTGTACGTGCCGGCGTATTTGTGCGCGGCCTCGCTCGTCCCGACCTGCGCGACGCCGGGCAGGAGCGCCTGCACCAGCGTCGAGAAGACCACCTGGATCGCCGCGATCGAGCTGTCCGGGCCGGCGAGGTTGATGGCCACGACCAGGTCGTAGTCCGGGACCAGCGCCAGGATCGCCGTGTAGTCGCCCAGGTTGCCGGTCTTGGTGTAGAAGTCGATGACACGTCCGTCCGACGTGAGGTTGGCGCCGCGGGCGATTTCCCACGGCGCGCCGACGTACACGCCCGACGAGGAGGTGAAGGTCTTGGGCTTCATCCACGCGCGAGTCTTTGCCGGCGCGAGCAGCTTCGACGACAGGATCGCGGCCCCGAAGGATAGGAGGTCGTTGTTGGTCGAGTACACTCCACCCGAGCTGCGACCCTCACACGTTCTCCGTCAGGATATACTTCTTTCTGCAATGGGGGCCAGAGGTGAACACTTTACCTATTCTCGTAGCCCAGAGGCGTACCCCACCAGTTGGTCTCAGCGGGAATGAACCCGATAGAGCTATTCGAGGGAGCGCCGAGGAACGTGCGTTTCAAGTTGGCCGGCGCGAAGATGGCGTCTTCAAGGTGCGCCGCGTAGGTCTTGCCGCTGACATTCTCGATCACCCGACCGAGAAGCGCGTACCCGATGTTGGAGTACACCGGAGTCGTGAACGGTGCGTAGACAGGAGGCCGTCGACCGAAGTTGTTGAAGAAATCTGTTCGTCACACAGATGTCAGCGAAATCGTGATCACACTAGAGGGTGCCAGAGGCAGAAACAAACCGTCCCAGGTGCACCCCGGAGTACCAGGAGCGCCGCCACAAGAAAGTGAGTCTTGGGACCGGGTCAGTGGGGGCAACCCAGTCTCTTCGGTAATGCCAGACACATATGGGATAACGTTGTTCGTGACTGCGATTTTCTCCTTGGTCAGTTCATCACCATGCTATTCCACCAGGCTCGGGTGTTACGCACGATCTGCGCCGATACCGCCCAGGTGGCTCGCGAGAGCATCCACAGTGACCGTTTCCCAATCAACGGCCAGCAGAGGGTCGCGGGTCTTGGACAGTTGCGCGAGCTTGGGAACATATTTCGTGATCGGGGCGGCCAGGTCGACTTTCCCCTGAAGCTGAAGGATCGAGAGGGCCGTGAAGAGCTTGGTGGCACTGCCGATGGAATAGACGGTGTCGCCGTCGACTTTGTGCGTGCCGGTCTTGTTGAATGTCGAAGGTGTATAGTGGAAGCTCAACAGAGGGGCCGTCTCGTGGATGGACCTCACGCCCACCGAGAGCGCCGTTGCATTCAGCGAGGAGCTGAAATTTTGTAGTTGAGCATTGACTGCCGCAATGACTTGTTGTAGCTGCGAATTCTGCGTCAGGTTTGTCGGCGGTGGCAAGATCGGTCCCAAGGGAGGGCATTGAAGCTGAGCCAGGAGTAGTGTAGCATGGGACAGAATGACAAAAACAAAGCTCGGCCACGATGTAGTCATGGCAAGAGGCGTCATCAGGCCTGGACAATTGAGTTGAAATTTGGTGCTCAGAATTATTGTGATTGAAAGTCCGCTGTCGAGGGGCGTCTGTGTGCGATGAACAGTTCATGCCCAAGACGAGGACCAGCCATATTTATACAGAAGTGATATAAAGCTGCCTGTCCGGCGGATGGGGTGCTGCAAAGGTCTGTGTTACATCTCCAGGAGGAAACATGACCAGACCGTTGACGCTAGACCAGGCAGAGGGGAATATGGATGTCCTGGATAGGTGCTGAGAATAGAATCCTGCCCAACGAGGATGGAGATCTGTGGGAAATTGTCGAGACTGCGACTCACACACTTGGCCGCGTCTGGGGAAGAGAGCGAGGGAATGGGTCGCATTCTCGGATTCGCGACCAAACGGCGCGCTCAAGCGAATTTGCCCTGGATCAGCATGATGAGCCGCGTGTGTGGCTAAGACGAAGGATAACGCAAAAGTCCGAGAATAGGCTCAGGTTCTTGGATTCTTCGATCAGGGGGAGATCGAAGGGATGAAGTGACGAAGTTGGGGATATCTGGGGCTGGTCATTCAACACACGAATAACAACGAGAGGATGCTCGGATATCGGAAACCGCACCGAATGGGGAAAGGTCGGCAAGGCTGAGCGATGGAGATGCTGTGATGAGGCTGTCTGAGGTTTGGGGCCAAGTGCCTAGGCATGCACTAGAGATGCCTCAGATGCTGGCAAATTCGTGATCTGTCAGTCGTTCGAGACTCCAAATCGTAATGAGCGGATTCGCAGGTCAGGATGGATGCTTCTTCTATACTTTTCCGCTCTCAGAGTCGATATACACACTTCAAATGTGGAGAGGCGGAGGTCGTCATCCAGCTTCCCCTTGTTAATCCGGTGACCAGACTATGATCCTCCCCTCTACAAACAGTGAGGATGGAGCTAGAGCCCAACTTGAAATCCAGAAGTGCTTGTTATCTTCATTCCCCTACTAGTAAGGTCTCTTGCATGGTGTGCCAGTGTTGGGCACTGGTTGCGTCATATGTCAGATACACAACGTCCACAAACGTCTTTCCATCTTTGCGGTAGTTCAGTCCCGCAAGGACATCGAAGAAGAGCACCGGCCCGCGATCAGTGGTTCCAGATGGATTTCCTTCTGAGCCAAAGACCGCGAGCCCTTCTTCAAGTTCCATGGCTCTTGCGGCTACACAAATCAGTTCGGCTCGAAGCCACAACCCTTCCTTGGCCCCTGTCAGACGCATCAATTCAAGAGCTTTCCTTCGGACAGTGGAGTCCCGACATTTGAGCGCAGTAAGGTAGAGGGGCGCCAGGAAGGACATTTCGAAGGAAAAGCTCATGGCTTCCTCCTCGAGTGGAAATTTCGTGAGGCCCTCCTCTGCCGCGACTGTGATCCCTTTGAAGTCACCTAGGTGCTCTTCGTGGTTTGTCTTGGATGGATCGAGACTCGCGCAGGCACCGATCTTAGTAATCAGGTATTGAGCTCTTAGTATTAAAAGCGCTTGTGAATGCTGATCCGCACTCATCGCCGGTTGGGTGATGAAGTGTTCCAGATTCCTTCGCCAACTCTCCACCAGAAGCAGGGCAGCTTGTTGCTCTCTTTCAAGAAGAGGGTTTTGCGCAGATATATACTCCGGAGACGAGCTCGAATGCACCTGAAAGACCTGCAACCGCAAGCCCTGAACAAATTCCAAAATCTTGTGTAGACAGTCCCTTGCTCCTTCTATGCTAGTGAACGCCGGCAGCTGACCAGAGCTAGACAGTGGGGAACGATTCGGGGACGGCTTTGGTAATGTATACCCAAACATACTTGCGAGAAGCCAAAGTCGGTCGAACAATCTCGCCAGGCTCGGATCTATCGAACTTGTTCCGGAAGCGGACTCATTTCGAATAGCTTCTGCGACCATGCTACATCCTTTTGAGATCAGAGATACTCCAGCGCTGTCATTCATTCGGTAGAACTCAACGCAAACAAAAATGACACACGACAGAAGAGCGACATGAGCCGCTCGTGGTGTGCACGGCTCATGTAGAGATTGCGACAATGTTACGATGGATTTGTTGTAGTATCGGAGTGCTTGTCGACAGTGGGAACAGACGCAGTCCGACGCGTGATCCGAAACACCATTGTGCCCGTGTCTGAAAAGATTTCCGAGGGCAAAGATTCCGTTGCGGACGGTGGGTTCGGTATCCGCGGCTTGCATCATCTGCTTCTGCCATAACTCTGCGTCAAAGGCGCCCCCCAGGATCGACGCAATTCTGTTGGTGTAGAAGCCGTATGCTTGCCATTCCGATGGTGTAGCGCGAAAAGCTGAGAGCAAGGATGATGAGGTGTTGAGGGGTGGCGATGATGTTGCCTTGGAAGGGGTTGCGAGTACTTCTTGAACCAGTGATAGCTGGTAACCCTCACACGTTCTGCCTGCTTTGACGCACCTGGCGCACGAAGGTCTTTCTAAGCCACACTTTACTCGCCGACGCTTGCAAGTCAGACACGCTGTGCGAGTTTTTGGACCGTGCCTGCCCAGGCTAATACTGGCCATAGCATCGTCCTCGGCTGTTCAATAGAGGACGTGAAATAAACAAAAGTGCGAAGTGGCCTCAGGGCGATTTGAGGGGGTAATTGTAGTGTAATGAATAGCCTCGCTAAGCCCTCGGGGGCCGTACGCAGCAGGGTAGGGGGAGCTAGCCAGGTGTGACAGGCACCAGGTCACCTAGAGAGTAGGTACGGAGCACATTGCATCAGTTTTCCAGGTACCTTAGTGGATGGAGATCGCTGTTTTGCGGATATGCCGGTGTTCCGGCTCATAGCCTAGCTGATAAGGGCGAAGCCCCGACTTCTGGCCTCAAGACTGAGACAATGGTGTATACACGTATGTGCGGCCCATACACCGTGCTCTCGCCAAGAGAAATAAGCAGCACAGAGAGCACTTTATAGTTGCATCTATACTCCAGCTAAAGAAAATACAGTATAATAGACCAAGACGGATCTCCCTGGGGTGCCTAGGTACTAAGGCGAAGGGAGCCAGATTAGCCTTCCCGATTCTCTGTGCTTAGGGAGGCCCGAGATCCCAGACCAAAACTTAGATTGGGGTTCCTTTGAGGAGCTTGAGGCTTAGCGAGAATGTCCCTGTAACGCATCTTACAGAGCTACTGTGTAAGTAACTAAGCGCAGTGCACCGAGCTTACTCCTTGAGTCAGGATTCAAATTAGCCGAGGGTACTGACGCCAAGGCGCCAAATCCATATACATGCTATCTCTTGGAAGCCCTTCGACTTCGGGATCGCGATGTATTTCCAGTCGGTACCTAGGTAGTCCGCTGGCGAACCATATCTGATACCCGATAAATCTCAGGTATCTCACAGTGTGGCATACCTAATCAAGTAAATCTCAATCGTTTCTCGTATGTAATTATCTTCCTGGCCAGCACACCTGCAGACCTTGAAAAGGTCTCCGAGATATTGATACACTTGCGAGATGGGGACTTCGGGATCTTCTAAAGCCAAAAGTAACGTATCGTCCAAATCAAAATATACTTCAGAAACCGCAACTTTCACTCCACGCTGCAAAAGACTGGTTTCGGCAATACGGTTTGCGGCGACCCGCAGTAGACCTTGTCCCCCGACAAGGCTGTAAGTATAAGTAGCGACCAACCGTTGGAGGTTCTTCAGGATCCTGAGTCGTGAGTAGATTTACTATTTGAAAATGATCAACATGTCTGTTCCTTCTCCAGTCATGAAGGCATGGCGATACACGTCCACGACGGGCGGGTTGGAAAAGAATCTTCGCCTTGATACCAATACACCACTTCCAGATTCTGCCGCCCAGCTCGGACCCGACCAAGTCTTGGTGGAAGTGCACTACGCTGGCCTCAACCCGGTAGACTACAAATTTGCCGAAATCCCTCTTCTCAGCCGACTGCTGGCCCCGAGGCCCGCGACACCGGGCTACGACTACGCCGGCAAGGTCGTCGCCGTGGGACCGAATTCGGGGAGAGTATCTGAAGATGAACTCAAGGTTGGCCAGCTCGTTTACGGACGACTGGGTGGACCGAGTCGGTACGGTACGCTGGCCCAATATGTCGTGGTTCCGAGAGACGGGGCTGCGCCGTTGCCAGAGCATGTCAGTCTCCGAGACGCCGCGAGCATCGGCACCGCTGGGTTGAGTGCGTACCAATCCATCGCCCCGTTCGTACGGCAAGGCTCCCACGTCTTCGTCAACGGAGGCAGCGGCGGCACCGGGGCCTGGGGCATTCAGATTGCCAAAGAGCTCGGCTCCTACGTCGTCGCAAGCTGCTCTGATAGGAATGAGAAGCTGTGCCGGGACCTGGGTGCCGACGAGGTCATCGACTACCAGACCACAGATCTACTGCCCGCTCTTCTCAAGCACGACCGGCCGTTCGACCTGGTCATCGACAACGCGGGCAACTCCAACGCCCTCTATTGGCAAATGCATCGATACACGACGCCGGGGGCGGTATTTGTACAAGTCGCAGGCACTCCGAGCTTGGAATTCATGGTGGAGTGGTTGAAGAGGCTTCTGTGGCCTTCTGATCTGGGAGGCGCGCAGCGGAAGCTCCTCCACCTCCGAGTCAGAAACAAGTACGCGGATTTTGTCCAGATGGGGAAATGGCCGGAAGAGGGGAAGATCCAAGCCGTGGTCGAAGAGGTGGTCCCATTTACACAAGTGCCGCGAGCGATTGAGATGTTGAAATCGCACAGAGCCAGAGGGAAGGTTTTGATCAAAGTGTCTGAGGGCGAGGTCTAGGAAAAGAGCAGGAGTAGCGAGTGAGACCTTCACCGCGGCTTGCATTCCCACTTCATTGTTACCGTATTGCCGAAACATATCAGCACCGTTGGGATTTCTATTGGATAGTCAGCATAGTTCAACCAATCACCATCTAAGTTTGTACCTAGGAAATACAAATACCGTATTGTCGGTTGGTCGCTAACGGCGAGTCCCACCGTGGGAACTTGTGCCTGCGATATGGTTGGGGGTGGGTCAAATTGTACATCGATGCTCAAGCCCCTCTTCCAACGTCAAAGGCCATAAGAAGGGCAAAGATGTTTCGATTCGACCGTCTCTCACTCCAATGGATCGTCCGTGAAGCAAACGTCGAGGAAAATGTCCCAGGCCGAGTTCGAGTCGGTCATCACAAAGGCTGTGAGCGACAGAGCCGTCTCAGGAGCTGCATGCGTGGCTGGGCGCAGAGACGGTACCAAGTTTTGACGCTTGCTCGAGGTAGTTGCGGTTTCGCTAACGACGACGTGATCCCAGGCACGGTCTTTTACGAAAAGGCTTTTGGCAAGACAGGTGCTGAGGCAGATGCTCCCGAAATGCGACCGGATACTGTGGTGTGGGTCGCCAGTTGTACCAAGGTAGGCTGACTGAATACTCGGACAGACAGATGAAGAGGAAGTCGAGTTCTTGGATTCTTCACTCAGTGACTAACACTGGATCTATTCTTCTTAGTTGCTCACGTCCATATCGGCCTTGCAGTGCGTCGAGCGCGGCCTGCTGGACCTTGACAAGCCGGTCTCGGAAGTCCTCGCCGAGTTCAACTCGCCTGACGTCCTAACTGGATTCGACGAAGGAGGAAAGCCGACCTTGCGAAAGGCCACCCGAATCCCTACCCTCAGGCAAATGCTGTCCCATAGTTCGGGCCTGGGATACTACGGCATGGCCCCCTTGCTAAACAGGTATTGGAGTGACGTCCTGGGGAGAGAAGCAGACTTTGCCAACAGTTCTGTACGCTACAGCTGTGACCTGCCCCTGCTCTTTGAACCCGGTGAGCGTTGGGAGTATGGCGGATCAATAGACTGGGTGGGCAAAATGGTGGAACGGGTGAATGGGAGCGTCAAACTGGGAGAATACATGAAGAACAACATCTGGGATGTCTTGGGGATGGCCTTGACGACTTTTCGCCCGCTGGAGCACGACAGTGTGATGAGCCAGATGGGTCGACGAACCTCGCGAGACAAAAGCGGGAAAATCACCGTCGACGCCTCTGGCTGGTTCCCCATCGTGCCAGACTTGGAAGATGACTATGGTGGAAATGGAATTTACACGTGCGCCAGCGACTATGTCAAAGTGCTCATGTCCCTATTGGTCGACGACGGCAAGTTGCTGAAGTCCGAGACCGTGGTGGAATTCTTCAAGCCCCAACTCGAAGATGGCCGACATATCACGGAATATTTGGTCAGGGGACCTCATTCATCGGCGCTCTTGTCGGGTCTGCCTCCAGACACTCAATTCAACCATGCGCTTGGTGGTGCGTTGGTCATGAATCCGGTCGAGGGCCAATACGAACGTGGCACCATGTTCTGGGGAGGCCTGCCAAATTCATTCTGGGTGAGTATAGGTCTGCCCGCTAAAACTCGACTGTCCTAACTTGGCTGCGCCGTACAGTTTATCGACCGAGTCCGCGGAGTCTGTGGCATCTATGTGTCGTACTTGTTCCCTCCTGGTGACTCGATAACTCAGGCCCTGAACACTAGTTTTCAGAAGTTCGTACACGCCTGCCCTTAGAGTTGTGATGTTGGGGTATTGGCCAGCCATCAGCGAGATCAGGCTCCTGGGACTTTTCTCGGCGATGCGAGAGGCTCTTGTCTCGACTTTCGTACCGGGGTCTTTTAAAATCCCATGGATTCCGGATCTTGGAAGATGCTAGTCCAATCCATGCCGTCAAAATCTGAGGCCCCAAAGCTTTCTGACAGCAGAATTTCAGATAGACTATTCAAATTGGACACCGTCTCGAAATCAAGTGGACCGGCTCCTGGTGCAGCGAGCTCTGCAAGACTTGGTGTATGGGCAGTCTCGGCCGATGCGGACAGCTGCATGAGGCCAGATCCACCATTAGATGGCTCGATTCTGACCGAGGCTACGTCTGGGTGCGAGTCTGTCGTTCGACTTGCTTCGTGCCCTTGGGTCGAATAGTTCATTCTGCCATGGGGATAGAGGATCTTGTTTTGCTCGGCGTCGTTTTCATTGGCTCCGTGGTTACCAGTCCTCTCTCGCACAGTTTCTATAAAGGAGATGGCGTGACCAGCAGAAGCGTATACCTCCCGAAGCTGCAACAAAGCGTGCATCGCCTGGCGAAAACCTTCCACGGCAGCATCGTGACTGTCAGTGTCGTTGGATGTGGTGTCTTTGACATGTTGGACTGCGGCGGCAAGGAGTGCCGTCACACCTATCGGTGGGACGTGTTTCAAGAGATTCTTGTCGCCAAGGTACTTTGCGATCTCTGTAATTCTCCGGGCCCCATCTCTCAACTTTTGTCTTGACGAATCGTGGAGTGAGTGAGCGGCCGAAACTGTGGGATGTTTCAATGCCATGAGCGGGCGGTGCAACATGCTCAGCGCCGTATGATAAACCATTTCCAGTACCGCCGAGTGCAAGCTCACAAGTCGACAGTTGCGCTCGGGTTCTATGTCAATGGCTCCGCTGAGCCGCGAACAGATTCCCTCACCCCACTCGATGATTTCCTGGTCACGAACCATAAAGTCCGACATGAACGCCTCGGAAGTTCGAGGTAGGAGCATCATCATCGTTTCTCCAGTGGTTGTGCGACGATGCCCACTAGCCAGATACTGTGAGTCGAGCACACGACCGAGGAGTACGCACAGCTTCATGTGCTCGATGGATAGCTCGATTAATATTTCAGGGCGGGTGACGATCCCCGGCGCTGGATAACCCCTCAATGCTCGAGAGAAGAGTTGAGGCTCGAAATCGTCCGCCGTGAGGATGGCCAGGTGGTCTTTATCGTCCCTAATGCCGCTCGGCCGGCGTTCACTGAATGAAATCAATTTGTCTCTGACATAGCAGCACCACCACAGTCTTCTCCTGGAACGTTGCTGCTTCGCGTCGAGTCCGACCAGTTCCGAATCTCGGTCGAGGCCGACTTCATAAGCAAAAGATAATGCAATTATCATCCAGTAAACGCGGCCTTTGGGGTCGTCCGGCTTATCATACCAGTACGTCATCAGCACAAGTACCTTGATCAATGTGAGTAGGTCGTTTTCCACATCAAAATCAACCAGGAGCTTGAGAATCAAAATCAGCACGGATAATCTTTGCGGAGTGACTGTGTGGCTTGCCTTGACTCTTTGAAACAGGCACTTGCGTGCATCCAACTGGCTGTTGAATCCCTCCTTCTGTAGAAACTCCATACTGACAAAAGACGCAGCTGCAAACATTACAGCTTGATACAGCACCACACTTATCTGATTTGACCTAGGGTGGTCGTTCAAGGGTAGCATGATGTCTTCAAGATCTAGAAGTGGTAGAAAAGGGTGCACATAGTGAAGGTAGCTACGCATAAATTCGCGCTGTACCGCCGCTGGCGGCAGCGCGAACGCTTGTTTGTGTTCCAAGAATAACAGCGATTCAGCATCGAGCGTGGGCCTGAGAGGCTTGAGAAAGGCAGGAAATTCGGATCTCGTAGATGTGACTGAGGGCGACGCCGTAATGTCCGCTGTTGTGCCATTGATAGCGAGATCCACATTCGCGCTGTTCGTAGCTGGAGAGCGTCTCTGGGCCTGAGTCAAGACATTCCTGTGAGATTCGACTGGCAGACATGAGTACCGAGTTGGAAGACTAAGGCACTGGGAGCAAAACAACTGACCTGGCAGCAAAGGCAGATGATTGATGAGAGCATAGTCCGAGGATTGTGACGTTGCAGACAATGAGCCGCCAAGTCTAGCCTCTTCTACTTGAGATGCTGCCGTCCCGTGAGTATCAGTGTCTAGGTCCAAGCAATGGGCTTGCGCTTCGAAGAGATGGACTCCGATTGGTGGATATGTCACTTCACCACCTTGCGCCAGCCCCTTCCTCTTCCTGGCATGGTTGACTGTGCATTCGTTCTTTGCCCTCGTACAGTTCCCACAAGGCGTGCCGCTGGTAGAGACGTCGCATTTGACTTTCCTGTTGCGACAAGGAATGCACGCCTTGGGAGCTCTGCGTTTAATCATATCGGTGGACAAGGTTGGTAGTTAGGCAACGCCTGAGAAGTTGAAGCGCCATTTGCTCTCGAAATGGTTTGCGTATCCTCCTCGACGCTTCAAACGGAAGTGGGTTGTATCGCATGAGGTCCTCCTAGTGCCAAGTCGAGGAGGCTCGACCTAACCGTAAGCGGCTACTGTAGAACGGACCTGACGCCGAATGCCTCGGTGGGAGAGGCGCGACGGCAGTGTTGTCCCAGCAACAGAGCCGAAATCTCAGCCTCGTTTCCTTTAACTGGCTCAGACTTAACTTTCACTCTCAATCACGACATGTTCTAAGTTGCAGTCCAGGCGTTCTGTCGGCAAGGGTTCGGCAGTACGTATCAGCACTCTGCGAAGCCTGTCCATTTTGGGGGGATTTGGATCTACTCCAATGTAGCATATCCGTGGTCGCGATGCGTGTGGCCATGGGGATTACCCCAGAGCCTGCGTAGTCCAGTTGGCCGAACGTGGTCTCTCATCTGGGGCAGTACAAGTGCGGGGGCCGCTGACAATATGGTCCGCTGTATGGCGTATAAGAAGAGAGGCTTTCTGACTTGAATTGAGTCGTCTTCTATCCTTGGGCCAAAAAACCCTGTTACTTGGACGATCGCGCGACATGACAGTCTCAAAGGAAGAGGTGCACCCCGAAAGTGTACACGATGAGATCTCGAAAACCCCTGATAAGAGGAATGCGTCTCGCGAAGATGAAATCCGGGCATATGAAAATCGCAAGCTGGACTTCCGCACTGTCATGGCCATCATTGTATGAAACCCTCCCGCGACGTGCATTTCCCCCAAGCCTTAACTCATAACCGCCAGTCTCTCGCTTTCACCTATGAAGCCAGCCTTCTTTCCTTCGTCCTCCCTGCTGCGGTCCTTTTGACTATTGACAACGACATTGGCCCGTCGACTCAACTCAACTGGGTCGCTACCGCCTGGTCTTTGGCTTCAGCAGTCACCCAAACCATCGCCGGACGCTGCAGTGACATATTTGGACGGAGGAATTTCACCCTCGCTGGAAACCTGTCATCTCTCATCGGTATGTTCCCTTGTAGGACAACCTCGACACTGAGTCATGACTAATATGTCTCCAGGATGTGTCGTTGCTTGTCGGTCGGTTCGATCAGTTGACGTGAAACAAGGTCTGCGCTCATCATATAACAGGGCAAATACCATTACTACCGTCATCGTCAGAACCACTTTGACCGCAAGTATTCGTCTACGCAGTTCAGAATTCTCTAATCAACGCTAGGGCATTGGATCGGGATCTCAACTACTCGCGCTTGCTTGTGCAAATGAAATAGTTCCCAAGAAGCGTAGAGGCCAGGTCTTCGCATTCCTTAGCATTGCCGCACTTCCAGGTTCTGCCTTTGGTTCAGTCATCGGTAGGTTGCGGAACCGGTCGCCAGATACGGGAACTGACACAAATTTAACACCAGCCTACGCCCTTGTCGCCAATCTCAACTGGCGATGGACTTTTTACGTCGGTATACTCTCAAATGGCGTTGCCCTGATCCTGGCTGGCATCTTCTACTGGCCGCCGGGATTCATTGGCCTACATCCCGAGGGCAAGAGTCGTCTACAACAATTCAAGGAGCTCGACTTTGTCGGGTTGATCCTCTTCGGTGGCGGTTTGACGAGCTTCCTTCTCGGAGTTTCATGGGGTAACAACCCATACCCGTGGCGCAGCGTAACTGTTTTGGTTCCTCTACTATTAGGAGGTGAGCAACAAGACCCGATTGGGGATTGACTTAATAAACTGAAAATCACCAGCTTTGACCGTTATGGTGGCCTTTCCCTTGTGGGAGATCTTCAGCTCCGACGATATAGCCAAATTGTGCCCGCCGAAGCTCTTCCGCAATGTCAGAGAATTCTCACTGATCCTCGTGGTTATTTTCGTATCTGGAATGCTGGTGAGGCTTTGCGGACATTCTTTGAAGATTTAAATTCACTGATACAATTCTGTTCAGCTTATTAGCCTTCAAGTCCTCTGGCCTCAGCGTACGTTATCCCCATCACTCTTAGGCTCAAACTGACGACTCTTAGAGGTCCAGCGGCTGTTCACCACTGTATCGAGAACTGTGGGATGGTACAGTCTTGCGTACAACATGGCAGCCACTCGTGAGTGCTCTTCCACATCCTCTTCGATGACTAAACGACCTGCAGTTGGCGGTAGCCTCGCCGGTGTCTTGTTTGCAAAGATCAAGAAAACCAATTGGCAGTTCTTCTTTGCCACCGTTGCGCAAACAATCTTTATATCATCGATTGCTTCCGTCACTCAGCACACTGCCGCCAGAGCAATCGTTCTCGTCGCCCTTGCGGCGTTCTGGGTCGGTGCTTCGCAGCTAATGGGAATCCTCCTGATACAATTCGGTGCCGAGGATCGTCACATTGGAGTTGCCACAGGGTGATTGTCGTGCCCTGACTTTGTACTTGGAACCTCGCTCATGCTTTGCAGCTTGATCGGCTCGGTCCGATCGACCGGCGGCGCCATCGCGATTGCGATATACGGGACTATCATTCGCGACAAGGCGACGAGTGACATTGTGCCTAGAGTTGCAGCCGCGGCAGTCGAAGCTGGCCTTGCGCCTTCGGAGGTGCCGTCTTTCATCCGTAATCTCCCTATTTTCCTCGTCACAAGGTGCAGTTTGTTGATTATGCATACAGTGGCTTTGACTTCTGGTTCGGCATCGGCGCTCGCCTCCATCAAGAACATCACTCCAGCTATTATTGCTGCCGGGGCAGACGCGATCAAGACCGTCTATGCTGAGGCATTCAAACTAGTTTTCCTCGTCAGTCTTGCTTTCGGAGGTAAGCTGGGTACCATTGGGTTTCGACTGAATATTGCACGACGTTGACAACATTTAGTCATCTCTTGCATTACCGCGGTTTTCGTTCGAAGCGTGGACAAGTCGTTAACTGAGTGAGTGGTTTTCTGTCCCAATACGAAGATACAGCTAACTCGGATCCCCCCGCAGTCAAATTGCTGTAAAGCTGGACGCTCCGCATCTTCGAGGCCATGGAAAAGGCAAACCGGTGATTCTGCATGAGAAAGTGGGTGAAATCTGATCGAATTATTTCGCAAACCTGGCGGACTTGGTGCGCAGTGGCGAGGGGCAAAAGAGAATGGGAGGATTCAGAGCCAGATTGGCGCGACAGCGCCTTTGACACCCAAAAGCGCCTATATCAGAGCAGGCTAGAGTGTGATATATCTGGAACACAAAGAATAGTCCCTATAGACTAAATTCCGGGGCCCTAGCAAAGATCGCTCTCATCTTGCGCTTTTGTACCTACGACACGGTGATGAACCAATTTCTTGATCACATTTGGCATGAGCTGCAGCAAGAAAATTGGACCCTTTCCCATTCTTGTGTCCTATTGAACGCCGACAAGGTGCACTCTGCCAACACCTTTTTGGATCAATGGGCACTGATGCGTACTTGTCCTTGCATTGTCTAGTCTATTGTGATGCAGTGCCCGGAAACAGGGTTATACTTGGTTCTGTTCGATGCTCTGAGGTTGCCAGGCAGAAAGTTGCTCTACACCGCTTGCCAACCACAGTCGGTGCTGACAATAGCTCCATTCAGGTAGTCCGCATCATCGGAGCAACTGAAGGCCACAAATTTGCCCAACTTGTCAATATCGACCTGCCCCGGGTTCAGCTTAGCGACACTGAAAGCCAACTCTCTCCCTTCCTCGTGGACCCCGTTAGTATAGGCGGTCCTGATGTTGGTGTCCATCATCCCAGGCATGATTATGTTCGCACGGATCCCTTTCGTTGCATAATGAGCCGCCGTGCTGCGAGTGAGGCCGACGAGAGCGTGTTTTGCGGTGGTATATGCGACACCAGCAATCCCCCCGCGCAATCCGTTTATTGAGCCGATATTCATAATGACACCGCCCCTGGGATCGGGCCTTCCTTCCCGCAGAAACTCCTGCACGGCGAACTTCGACATTCGCACGGCAATCATGAGATTTATACTAATCACTCGATCGAAGAAGTCCAAATCCACATCCCCAATGGGAGCAAAAACGTCCATAACTCCGGCATTGTTGATCAGAATGTCGAGAGTGCCAAACTCGGCTTTGGCCACTTCGACCAGCCTCTGGGCGGCGCCCACGTCTGTCAGATCGGCTGCAAAATCATGGATTTTGCCGATGGACGACAACTCCATTTTGGCTTGGGTGAGCATTCCGGCATTGACATCGTTGATGACAACAGCTGCGCCGGCATCTAGCAGCGCCTTGGCGATAGCCTTTCCTAGCCCTCCAGCAGCACCGGTGACTATGGCGACTTTGGAAGAAAGCGGGCCTGACATATTTGAAGATGGAAAGTTGAGAGAGTTGGGTTGGGGTGCAGTACAAGAGCATGTGACAAAGCCTGTGATGAGAGGCACAGATGACATATATGTACATATGTATATATGGTCTTCCCACAGAAAGGGTGGGATACGTAGCTAGGAGAAGCGGGGGTGGTAGATAGACCGCCGGCTCTCAAGTGTTAATATATGCCTTTACATCTCCGAACCCCCGAAATCCTTCCTCCTTTGCCGTCAAGCTTTGCCTGGCACTTCTTAGTTGACTCTTCCGATAAGACTTCATCTACCGGTGGATAGTCATCTGGCCACCCTCCTTTACACGTACGACTTCGGGCCCAGGACGTAATGTCCGGTGCCATAGAGTGAAATATGTTGGGGGAGAGGTAATAGTAACCCTGATAGATGGGATAGCTTGATCTTCTGTTAAGATCATTCCTTCAAGGTGCGCAAATTGTGCTGAAGCTGTCTTAGATGTCGGCTGAAAAGGGTATGAAGCCACAAGGCATAAAGATAGAATTCCTCGAGAGATCTGGCTCCTGGTGATTTACGACCCTCAACCAAGTCGATTGCAGCAGGGAGCGTTCAGAATACAATTCTTGCAACTTATCTGGCCACTCCCGTGGTTGTCTTGAAGATGGTCGCCGCACGGGCGCGTCGACCAAGGTTCTGTTGCGAGGCAGCATGACATCTTCTCGTTGCAGCAAGAAATCTCCCAACTACGCGGGCTGGATGGAGCAGTATCAGAGGAAGTCAGCCTCTCCGCGGAAGAAGGCAACAGCGACGAGAGCCACTGCTCCCGCCACCTACAGGTAATGGACTGACATAGCTAGTTCATCTCAAACACCGGTATAGTTGTCGGTGTTCGGCCCTTTTGTTTTGGTCCCAATCCATAATCATTCTCAGACATCAAATCTCATTACTCTGTCTCTATTCCACTTTCCTTCTTCATTATAAGCCGGATTGTTTCAAGGGCGCTGTCCTTATTACTGGCAGGATTTGCATTAGATGGCCCAGGATTGTTGTACAGCGGAATGCTTCTCCAGTTCTCCTCGCTTTCGTCGGCCACCTCCACCAGCGTTCCAGGTGGGTATCGATCATTCGGGTTTTCGGCAAGAGCTATCAGGGCATTGGCGATAACAATAGGATCTAGTATCTTGTCTTTTGACGTATTAATCCAGTTGGCGACCCGAGGATCTTCCAACATGAGTGGAGTCTTGATCGTCCTATAATAGGAGAATCCTTGTGTATCAGCCTCTGGTGTCGCCCGACAACGAACAGCATCAGAACTCAGGCGCTATACCAATGAGCCTGTTCGAGGGTATAGTGTTCACACAAGATGTCTCATGCAGAGGGTACTTACCCTGGAGCAACTCCAACAACACGGATACCGCAGAGATCCTCGAGAGCTCCCATTCCCATAACGAAACTGCCGATGCCATGCTTTGATGCTTGGTAGAGTGGAGTTATCACGCTGACAGTTTCCGCCGCAATACTGGCGACGTGCAAAATTGTCCCCTTTTTCCCGGCGCCTAGCATTTCCCGGATGGCGATCCTACTCATCTTTATCGGATGGAGTAGATTGACGTCGATCACCTTGTAGTGAGAGCCCGTATCAATATCGCCCCAGAACCCTGTCGACGGCTGGTAGTACCATCAGTTAATAGCTGCTTTTATCTTCGATTTTCACAAATATTTGGAAACCTTTTGAATTTGAAAATAAAAGACACAGAAGCCGGTCTTGGTCATAACAACATACCGGCTCGTAAATCCCCGCTCCCGCACACACTAGGTCAGGTACCGTCCCGAACGCCTGTTTTGCGACAGTGAAGGTGTTTTGCAATTGCGACCAATCGGTCACATCAGTCCGTTCAAAAACAACCTTGGGCGTCTGCTTCTCAGCCGCAAGATCAAGGAAAGCCTGTGCTTCGGGTCGAAGACTAATATCTGCGATAAGGACATTGCATCCTTTCTCGAAAAGGAGCTTTGTAAATGCCAAGTTGATGCCTGAAAAGGACAGCGGAACAAATCAATAAGACTTCAACGCAGCCTTGGGAAAATCGTGTAGTACTCTAAAGAGTGAATGTAGGATCACGCTTACCGGAGCCAGCGCCTGTAACTATAGCCGAGGCGCCGTTGAGGTCGAGCCCGGGCATGTTGAAAATGTGCTGTGCTTATAACCTTCGCCCCTACTAAAACGAGCCGTGTGAAGGAGAGATTCTTGATTGACGAAACTGCAGTACGAAATGTTAAAGCTGTTCTCGTTCAAAGCTGGAGATGGTCAACAATGTGCTGGGCACATTTGAATGTCTGACTTCGGGCTTGGCAACACCGGCCATCTAGCCGTGGGCCACAGCATGCTGGGGCATCCCCCGAAGGTGATCTGCCGAAATCACCCTTGGTGAGGGAGGGGGGAGTGAATTTACCGCGGGTTGCAAGAAGAGAAAACTCGAAAATGCTCGCGAATCCGGCATTGCGACAAATCAGGACTCTCTGCTTCAATACGAGGGCCGCTAGCGGCATCTTGGACGGCCCGGCATTGTGGTCTTGCGTCGGCATCTCCATCCTTTAACTTTGCGTTGTTGTGACATAAACAAAAGTCCCAAGACGCATTTGACGTGTTCTGTAGACCGAGACACATCCCAGAAAGTCCCAAAAATTCTCAAGTCGTGTATTTTACGTTGTATTCGATACATAGACATGTGCAAGGCGTACAGTTTACTACGCTCCGGCATTTTAGCTAGGCTTAATTAAAGCTTTCTGATGGACAGAGCCGCCGGCGTTCCCTGAGGCCCTCAGGAATCTCTGATGATAACAATGAAAGTCCTCCGTTCCGACGCACCCAAGTCCCCTTGATATACGTCCTACTGGGCTTCCAATTCTTGCTCCTCTTCCCGCCGATGAATGTGGCCGGCAACGAAATCTAGAGTACTGGCGTCGTTCTGGGCAACGAACCAGCACAAGATCATACCGATACCGCTGAAGGCAAAGCTTGTGTAGAACACCGTCTTGTAGGCGTCTGCGTTGGCTTGACGGAAGGCAAAGGATGCGACGTCGAAAATACTATCAGTCAATCCTGGAATGTTGGTGACATTCATGGGGGTCTCGCCTTGCAATCCAGAGATCAAGGCCGGAATGGATGAACTGGGAAGTCCGGCGCCGATGGCCGCGGGGGTGACTCGACCAGGGACGGTAGTTGCGAGGCGATTGTTCAGTACAGTAGAGTAGATAGCAACGGCAACACAGCCTCCAAAAATTCGGACCGCACCACTAAGACCACCAGCCGTACCGATCTCTTCTTGCGATCGCAGTGGAAACGTGGCGGTCGCAATCGCCATGCCCTCCATAGCTCCGATGAACAGACAGCCCACGATGAGCAAACCCATGGTCAGTGGCCTGTTCAAAGGATCGGCCGCGCAGGCTGTGAGGATCGGGCCGGCAACGGTGATGCAGGTTATGATGGGGATTCTTGGTCCGACCATGGTGGCAACAAAATCACCGGTAATTTGACCGAAGACGAAGCCCATGGCGACCAGGCCAGTGAGCGTGGCCTTGTAGGAGTCGTCAAGTCCTGGGTATATGGTGGCCACAGCCTGGGGCCACACGATGCCGAAGCCATAGTAAACGGCGGCGCCTATAGCAGTCAACCAGGTGACCGACATGTACCGCAGATTCCTGAAAAGGTGAAGTGGGAGGAATGGCTCGGCGTTTGCGATTGGCAAGTACATCTCCCACAACACGAAGACGATGACCCCGATTGCTCCGACAACTAACGTGCCAATCACATGCGCATCATGCCACGCGTAGATATTCCCACCCCACTGTAGGCCCATCAAGAAGATGAGAATGCTCCCTGTGAAGAGGACGAGACCAATCCAATCGAAGCGGAGCACCACCTCCCTCAGTAGGCGGTTTCTGTGCAGCATTTTGAAGGTCGGTGGATGATAGAAGAAGTACCAGCAAGCGACCGAGACGGCGTTAATGGCGATCATGAAGTAAAAGCATCCTCGCCATTTGACACTCGTCTGCGCCTGGATCGTGAGCGCGATCTTGGGAGCCAAGGGGTTCGTCGGAAACGTAAAGGCCAGCATAAAAGCATTGGCGAGATATCGATACTTCATCGGGACGAGTTCGGCAGCGGTCCAGAAGAAGGACAGCTGAACACCAGACGAGAGCCCGAGCAAAACCATGGCCCCAATCAGCTGGTTGACTGTCTGGACGCGCGAGGCAAATATGCTGCCGATCAGAGCCACGGCGGAGCCCGAGATGAAAAACCAGCGTCTTCCAAAGACATCGGTCAGTCTGCCTGCGAGCAGCGTAGTGACAGTCTGAGTCAACAACCAGATGAGAGACACCCAGGTGATGTTCTTGCTGGGCCCAATATCGGCGTTGATATCAGACAGCAATGGCGCAATCAGAGCGAAGCCTCCAGAAGCGCCCAGCATCGCAAAGGCGATGGCCATGATGCTCCCCAAAAAGCCAGGGCTCCACCAGTACCCCTTGGGCACTTCACTGACATCTCGACCACGTGCTTCAGGAAGGCGTTCAGTGTTGATGTCCCCAGCATCCTTGTCATAGGTCTGGGACTTCACCTCGATATGACCGCATTCTGTCGTTGTCGTGAGCTCGTCGGCCTTAGCATGGGCTGAAGTTTCCAGATGAGTGGCTGCCATGCTTCCGGCTGACGATTAAGAGACGCGATGGAAGAGGACAAAAGAAAGGATGAATAAACAAATGGCGGGCCATTTTGTCTTATTGGCCACATCCTCCCTCCTCCATCACTGCCTCCGGCCGGCTATTGCACGGCGCTAACTTGCCGCACGTTTCGGCAGCTCTCGGCTCATTGGGACACGCAGGTGAAAGATGGGGTTGGCGAAGCACGGCATTCCCTGGCACCTCTGCAGACACTCTCTGAAAGTTTGGCAAATTCTTCGGCAAGATCCCGCCCTCGTGGCTCCAAATAAGGCAAAGTAGAGGCTGGGACTTAGCATCTAGGAGAGAGTAAAGGAATATATCTGGGCCGACTGACGGCGCTGAACTTTCCTGTCTAGTCGATCAAGCTGCTTGCGCACCCTTGACATGTTCTACTCTACCGGCAGGACGTCGTAGAGTTGACCCGATAGAGTCCACGTAAAAACGGAGACTTTCGTCCACGCTTCACAGTATCAGCGTTGACTATTCTCCAGATTTGTCCAGAGTCGACCTGTTGTAGGAAATTTTCACACTTTGATCATGCTTCCAGGCGAATATCGTAACTGCGACCCCGTTGACTGGCCGGCCGAAGTAGTTTATGGCAAAGTGATAGGTCGGTAGATTGGGACCTAAAGGGCGCATTCGTGCGTGCTGGTGAAATAGAAGCGGTTTCTTACCGAAGTATAGTGTACTGGACGAGGATTATTTCAGAATAGATTGCTCCAAGACGGCTTGGATTAAGGGTGTTAAAACGGTACTATTCTGGCGCCCTAATCGACTCCTTGCGTATCCGTATTTCTGATTACTCCTTTTTTTTTGTTGGAGAGCTACGTATTCTCACTTCTATGCCTACACTTGTTCTCAAGTGCCAGTTGCTCGTCCTCTTACGAGTCCGATATCAGACGGGGTATCGAATCTATTTTTCTACCCATTGGTCGAATTTTTGTATCAACCATGCGCTATCTGTTACTCGAAGACACGTTCAAGGTTGCTTTTACCTTTGACAAACATCCATACTTTTCTTTTTCGCGGTCACGTAATAGTGCGCATGATTTAGTACAGCTGTACTTACGAGAATCAAAAGATGGGTTCCCCACGGGGTTGGCAATACTGACTCGGCTCTTTTGGCCATGCCGAAGGAACTCCTCCCCGTCAACACTCTCCAAACAGCCGCCTTTGCACTTCGGGTATCGTTTTGTCATGGTAGGAACTTTGGCAACTTGGTGTGAGGAGCCGAAGACTTTGTTGTTGAAGCCCTTGCCGGGACCAGTAGAAGAGCCTCTGTTCAATGAAGCTGGCCTTGGCCATTCGAGCTTGGGAAGCCCAACACGAATATATATTTGCAGGATTTTCATGGTCGTCCAGTTGGCTTTCTTCACAAAGCAGCCTTCTTGTACTCCGTATTCACAATCAATTCGACACCTCAACGAGTGTATTAGCTATAGTGAGTCATTCCCATGGTTATTAGTCCCACCACTATAGACGCCGCGGAGTCCATCATGCCGGCTGTCTTGAAGGACAAGCTCCCAGTCGACCATGAGGAGATTGTCGTGCTCAGCGCCCTCACCGACGAGGAATTGCAAGTCGAGAAAACGCTCGTGAGAAAGATTGATATTCGGGTTCTGCCCGTGATTGTGTTGATCTACATCATGAACTACATTGACAGGTATGCGTACATCCTTCCCAGCACCTGATGTCTGGTAGTCACCACTGGTAAGGCTAGCAGACCTAGCTGACGTTACGTTGTATACGTTAGAAACAACTATCCTGCAGCCCGCTTGCAAGGCCTCCAGGAAGATCTCAACCTCACAGACAAACAGTATCAAATCGGACTGTCGATCTTATTTGTTGGGTACATTTTAATGCAAGTTCCATCCAACATGCTTCTCAATTCCGTGAGCCGTCCATCCTGGTATCTTGGAGCTTGCACAATGCTTTGGGGACTTGTGTCGGCCCTCACATGTCTAGCCACTAATTTCAGCTCAATTCTTGCTTGCCGCTTCCTCCTCGGTTTTATAGGTATGCGCATTCTTTCCATTACTGATGTTAAGTCACCACCTCTTTCTCTCCTCCTTCCCCCAAGAGAAGTCTCTTTAGTAAGTCAGTATTGGCTAATATTATCCATAGAGGCACCACTTTTCCCAGGCGTCATGTTCTATCTGAGTAAATGGTACACGAAAAAAGAGCTTACCTTCCGCATGAGCATCTTTTATAGCGGCCTACTTATCAGCGGAGCATTTGGAAATTTAATTGCGGCCGGGATCTTGAGCGGTTTAGCAGGAAAACGAGGGCTCTCTGCGTGGCAGTGGCTCTATATCATTGAAGGCTGTCTCACTATTGTTATTGGTTTCATCACTGCAGCCTTTCTTCCGGATTATCCACACACATGGAAATCTCTTTCTCCAGAGCAACATTATGTCGCCAATCGACGAATTGCGCTGGAAGCCGCCGAAGCCGACCTCGACAAGGAAATGGAAATCAGCCAGCTTCAAGGTCTGAAGCTCGCATTTATGGACCCGGCAACGTACCTCTTGACAATCGCTGACTGGGGCCTGGCCGTCGCGGGCAGTTTTCAAAACTATTTTCCGACACTGGCGGCAACTCTGGGCTACAACCATATCGTATCTCTACTCCTTGTGGCACCACCCTACCTATTCATGGTCTTCTTCATCTTGGGACACTGCTACCTATCAGATCGACTGAGCCATCGCTTCTGGTTCTTTATTTATCCACAGCCTTTGGCACTGGTTGGGTTCATCATCTTCATGACTACAAGCTCGTTTGGGCCTCGATATTTTGCTTGTTTCTTGTTCTGCTTCTCGTTTACAGCAGTACCGACAGTGTTCTCCTGGGCGGCGAGTTCGATTTCCCGGCCACCAACTAAGCGAGCAATCGCTATCGCCTTTATGAACTGCTTCGGTTCGACAGCCAATATCTGGACACCATTCATCTATCGGGCGCAGGATGCGCCTCATTACACGCCTGCAATGGTTGTCAACATTATTGCTGCCGTTATTTGCGTGATCTGTGCAGTGATCCTCAGATGGCTTCTCATAAGGAGAAATCAGGCTTTGGAACGCCAAGAGAATGAGGCCGTTGAGTTGAGTGAAACCAGCGTAAGGAGACTTCAAAAGACGGCAGAGTTGGAGGGTCTGGACATCGCAGCTGCTCGTCGCTTGCAGAAAGATTTTCGCTACCTCATCTAGAGGAGACTGGAGGAATATGTGTGTTATTGCACAGTCGCGTCAAGCATGTCGGTGATTTCGTGTACTCAGAAGGAGAAAATGCTGTTTTTGGGCAGAGAATCTGTCTAGTTTGGTAGCGACTCCTCTCGCCCTACAGGTGAGCATCCGGGAGACAGGAGCTATCAGGATATAGTGGACAGCTCAAATGTGCACATGGTACAGGTTTTTCTCATACGCTTTGACATCTGAGCGCCACAACAGCTCCAACATTCGTTGTTCACATGATCGGTCATGTAGCATAGATGAGTCGCCAGTGCAAGGGTTTTTCCCAGAGTCGGCAAATCCGGCAATTCCAGAGCCGCCTAGCCCTTAGTTAGACGGACCGCACTTTTGCAGTGATACTGATAGACTCTCTTCTTTTCCTCCCCGCCCAGACTTCATAAGGAGTTGTGTAGGCCGCTACCTGAAGTCGACGGATGTTCCCTTCACACAGCAAGCATGCAAGGACATTCCGAGTATCAAGGTCCCAATCCCGAATGGGAGCAACTCTGTCGTACCACTACCATCCCCGGTTTCAACCATCATTTAACACCTCTACAAATTCGATATGCAGCGAATGCCGGCCGCGTGCAAGCGGCACAATCTCTCCTGGATTCCTCCGGACTCAGGGACAAAGTCATTCATCGAGATTATTCGATTCTTACTCGTGACAGTCAAAACATCATCGGTCGCCTCTACCTCCCTTGCACTCCACCGTCAAATCCAGTCCGGCTTGCCGCCTTCCTGTACTTTCACGGCGGAGGCCATCTCAATGGCAATGTGGATGCGGAGGATGGGATGTGCTACAGCCTTGTGACCAAGACCAATATCGCGGTGCTCCATGCTAACTGCCGCCACACACCTGAATTTACACACCCAACCCAGACCAACGATGCGGTCGATGCATTTGAATGGCTCTTGAAGAATGGAGAATCACTGGGCCTTGACACGTCGAGCATCGTCGTAGGGGGCATCTCAGCCGGTGGTATGCTTACTGCTTGGGTTGTCTATGATCACATTCACAAGATGCAAGCAAATCCGACGGCGTACTCTTTCAGCAGGATCAAGGGTCAGGTTTTGGCGACACCCTGGCTCATACACCCCGCAAATCACCCTGCACCGAAGACAGATCCCAAGTCCTCCTATGTCCAGAATGTCGACGCACCAGTCCTTCCATGGGCTGCCCTCAAACTCTTTACGGAGTGCTTGAAAGCCGAAGATCCAACGGAGCGCAGCCTAAATGTGCCGCTGTCAAGCGACAAAGACCTTCGCGGGATGCCGAAGTCAAGCGTTATTGTCGCGGGGATGGACATCCTCCGAGATGAAGGGTTGTACTTTGCGAAACGATTACAGGATCTTGAGTGAGTTTCCCTTCCGCTTCTTTTCCTTCACCCTGTCCCATCTCGACCACAGGAAATACATTCTCACACGGCAGGAATAGGGTGCCGACGCAGACGCATGTCTTCCCTGGGTTGCCGCATGGATTTCGTCGGTTCTCAACCTTGCCATCGAGTAGGGTCCTGGATGACGTACTAGCAAACTCGATCCTGTGGTGTTTGAATGATGATGACAGGACTTCACACTTGGAGGTCCACCATGGAAAGCCAACGTAACCACGAGTGCGGGAGAATTGAGGTCGGCGGGCACCACCGCATGACAGCCACAAACCGCCGTCATGCTTGAGCATACCAAGGTACCTAGGTATCCTTTTTTGAGGCTCTTGGCGCGACCAAATGTACGGTGTAGCCTAGCCGAACTTGATTAAAAAGTGGGACTTGACGTGCCGTTGGCTACGCTTTTGGCTGTGATACCGGCATACGTTCGGCTAACGTCCGGTAGCCGAGGGGATCAACAGTTCTCCGGTATCGCGTCCCAGTCCTGAGTGTTGGGAACAATTCATCCACTCTAACACCGGCAGGGGTACACCCTCGCCCGGCATTGTCACCGAGTACGCCACACTTTTTTCCAGCATGTGATCAAGGAATGACTGGTTTACTTTCGTCCAAGAATATATGACCCCAATCTTAGCACGTCCAACCTGCAAGGACTTAGGGACTAGCCAGGGAAAATCACCATATCTGAAAAGTGAAAACTCCGACTCGGCCGCTGCTGCCCTCTGCTTTCTTAAAATTCAAGCCGATCCTCGTTGGGCTGTCCATCATGTACCCAGATCTGCAGAACAAAGTCGTCTTGCTGACGGGCGTTGGACAGATGGGTGATCCGTCCATGTGGGGAAATGGAGCGGCCACGGCCAAAGTACTCGCGTGCGAGTCCAAGGCTCGGATTTTCGCTTGCGATTTGCACTTGGACGCCGCCCAGCACACCAAGAAACGTATAGAAGCTGAGGGAGGGGTCTGCGACGTTATGGCAGCTGATGTCACTGATGCCACGCAAGTTAAGGCGTTTGTTGATGCTTGCATGAAGAAATATGGTATCTCCACAAAGCCTCCGAGATGGGGACGTGTGGCAACGACTGATGGCTTTTGATATAGGACGAATCGATGTTTTGATCAACAAGTAAGTCTACTGGTTCGGACTCCCGAGCCACGTTTCGCGATCCCAGCTTACATCCCCTTGAATAGTGTCGGCAGGTCGGTGCCTGGCGGTCCTGCAGAGATCGACGAAGCGGCATGGGACGGTCAAACAGACGTCAATCTCAAGTCAGTCTATCTCACCTGCCACGAGGTGCTTCCCATTATGGAAAAACAGGGCTCCGGTTCGATTATCAACCTATCTTCTGTGGCTGGACTTCGCTACGTGGGCAAACCTCAAGTCGCCTATGCGGCCTCAAAAGCCGCTATAGTGCAATTAACCAAGACTACGGCCGTCCTGTATGCGAAGAAGGGAGTGCGTCTCAATACGGTCGTCCCTGGATTAATGCATACTCCACTTATTGGCTACCTCGCTGACAAGTACAACAATGGCGACTTGCAAGGACTAATAGAGAAGCGAAACAATCAAGTCCCAATGGGTATAATGGGCGATGCATTCGACATCGCCAACACAATTGCTTTTCTTGCTTCGGACAAGTCACGTTATATTACCGGCCAAAAGATTGTAGTGGACGGCGGCCTAACCTCGTCGACGGGCTGATGGAGCGAAGAGGTCATCAACCACTCTTGGCCTGCTGGCACAATGGACGCTCCATCTTGTGACGGTATTGCCGTGGGATGGTCAATTCTCCCTGTTTCAGACCAGAACATACAATTTTGAAATAGATCTAGGGAAACGACTCCAATGAAAACGATAGAGAGCGGCCGCTTCTTTGGATTCTCTTTCTCCTTGTTTGCTCGTTTTGAATTGACGTGCTGCTTTGTAGGGGTGAACTAGGACAAAACCGTAGCCTGAGGCGTGCAGGCGATTCCCAAAACAGCCGATACTGGAGATGTATGACCGTGCGTTGCGAAAAGCTCCCAGAAAAGCCTTGCTCATGAAAGTAGTGACAGTGGGCGCTTACAACATCAAAACGGGAATACTGGAAGAGTGCCAAATGGAGTTGTTTACATTCTGAGCCCTGCGCACCTGCCTGGGCGACTTGACTGATCCTAAGGTCGCTGGCGACCCGGCTCACCAAACCGCAGTCAACTCCTGCGGAGAACTTGCCATCTTGGTGAAAAACGCGGACACTATACAACTGATCACATTTCTTGAGATTGAAGGCATGGTGACATCAAAAAAGATGGAAAAAGGGGTTTAACGAGAGGACATGTCACTAACAGACCGTCACAGCGGGAAGGACTCCGATCAAGGCACCAGACCTGTATTCTCTATCTCGGAAGCAGTATTATCACGTATCTTCTTGAATATCGTTCACATATATCCAAATGGAGGTGCAGTCCTTGTTCTATCCAGAGGAGCAAATGCGATTAGTGACAATTGCATGCGTTACGGTCATGATTTGACTTACCTTAGTTCTGGGGTCGTCCACCGTCGCTTTGAAGGTTTCCAAGGCGGTTTGTAGCATGGTCGGCTTGATACCAACTTGCTGTGATGCTTCCACGCCCAAACTCACATCTTTTACCATCATCGAGGGCAGAAAAGAGACCTTGTAGCCATTGCTGCTCGGGGCGTGCGGGACCAGGCCTGGACAGGGCATCATATTCTCTAGCACCCACGACTGGCCCGTCGAATTCTTTATACAGTCATAGAGCACGTGCTTATCAATACCTGCCCGGATTCCGGTCGCCATCGCTTCAGTTATGGCCATCATCGTGCTGGCGGCGATAGAGTTGTTGGCGATTTTGACGATGGTTCCCGTGCCTATCGGTCCGCAGAAGCTGACTCTCTCGGGCAATCCCATCATGGAGACGACGCTGAGTATACGTTGATTGATAGCATCAGATTTATTGGCGGGATTTCCGACCAGGAAGGAAAGCGTGCCTCTTTCAGCCCCTACTACTCCGCCCCGTTCAAGAGTTCAGCGAACGGACTCGACTCCAAGGGAGACCTGTGCGTGTGTATGTGTTCGTACGAAGGGACTCACTGAGACTGGGGCATCAAAATATCGCCCTATCCCGACGGGGCTCAACTTCCCCTCCACCTCTCGCGTTGTTCTCGTGTCGATGGTGCTGCACTCGAGGAGCAGGCGCTCGGGGTCGGGATCGGCCTCGATCACGCCTCCGGCACCAAGATAGACCTCTTTGACATTGGCGGCGCGCGGCACGATGGAAACGACCACTTTGGAGTTGTCCGCTGCCTCCTTGCAGCTATCTACAACCTCCACTGGACCGTATGTGGTACCCATCTCATCCAGAAATCGGTCGAGCGCATTTTTGTTGACGTCAGTCACGTACAAGGTATCTTTGGGTGACATCTTCCGTCGCAGATGACCTGCCATGGGATAGCCCATGGCGCCGAGGCCTGTGTTCTGTCTGTCAGTTCTTCTTCCACCCATAGTGAGCTCTCCACGCCTACCTATGAAACCAATATTTCCTGTCATTGTGAAAGGGGTGTCCAAGTTGATGTTTCGTGGCTGCTGGCAATTAACAACAGCCCTGAAGTCATGAGCCGCAGCGGCCACCCGCAAAATTATAGGCCCAATATCCAAGTGTGTCGTCAATGGGGATCGCAAGATACCCGGGCTGCCTCTGCGGTGTTGACCTGACCGTGCCGGGTGGGACCGAAAGGATTCGGGTAACATATGATGGGCCGGTCGGCATTTCTTGGGGTATGTGTGCACGGTTGTTTCGACTGACATAATGAAGACCCTATGCTTCACGACCATGTCGCCGCCGGCAGTTCTTGTCATCAGCAATCACGCGAAGCAGAAAGTCCGCTGGTGCAAGTCTCTCGGTTACTTTTGGTAGCCACCCACGGTTGCCACGAGGCACCAGCACCGACCCTACATGTGTCGCTTCCCAAACACAGCTTGTCACGGCCAGTCTTTATCAGAACTGAGATCTGAGTCGGAATGATGCACACCAAGCGGTCATAGCACCTTTGTCTTTGGAACTGCACTGGGATCACCTGTTCTCGCCACTCGAGAATCATGTCTGCCAAGGAGAAATGGGAGCCCGATCTTCCGCCTTCCACAGCGACAGTCGAGGTGTCCGTAATTGACACTACCTGCTATATGGCGAACACTCCGGCCAAGCTGCTGATGAGACCCCCTTATCCGGGATACGACAAGTTCAAGCTGCCGAGTTACAGCTTCCTCGTCCACCACAAGCCCACAAATACACGAATTTTGTTCGACCTGGGACTTCGGAAGAACTGGAGGACGCATCTCAGCCCTCCACTCCTCGAACTGATTCGCAACTTTGACCTGGATCTCCTTTGCGAGAAGGACACAGCGGATATTCTGCAGGAGCATGGGGTTGTTCCCGGAGATATTGCCGCCATCATCTTCAGCCATCATCACTGGGATCACGTCGGCGACACCACCAGGTTCCCGTCCTCAACCTCTATCGTGGTTGGCCACGGTTACAAGACGAAATACTTGCCCGGTTGGCCAGCGGACCCCTCTTCGACCGAAACAATGTCAGATCTTTACGAGGGCCGTGAAACGGTAGAAATCCACTTCGATGGCAGCGAGAACTGCCTCATGATCGGCGAATTCAAGGCTTATGATTACTTCCAAGACGGCAGCTTCTATCTGCTGGATGCGCCGGGGCATACGCAGGGTCACCTCAACGCCCTGGCCCGCACCACCCTCGGAGTCGATACCGGCGGGGAGGATACTTTCGTTCTGCTGGGTGGCGACAGCGTCCACCACGGCGCCCTTTTCCGCCCCAGCAAATACTATCCTCTGCCGGACAACATTTCCCCTGCGCCCTACGAAGACTGCCATTCCGCGGGCAGCTGCTGTCCGGGCGCCATCTACGCGGCCTTGCACCGCGCCACAAAGGAGTCTGTGGACAAGCAAAAAGCCTGGACTACTCCCTTCTGCATCGTACCACGAGACGCCGCAGACGAAGACCACCAAGCAGCGGAGCAGACCGTAGAGAAATTGACCGTATTTGACGGCATACACAACGTATTTACGGTGACAGCACACGATCATACATTGTTGCCCCTGATCGATTTCTTCCCGCTGCCCATCAATCAGTGGAAGGCAAAGGGCTGGAAGGAAAAAGCACACTGGAGATTTTTGGAACCTCTGCAAATCACGTCAACGTAGATAATGAAACACCATTGACTTCTGATTCCTAAATACTTGCGTGCATTCAGGGTGGTTCCTGGGGAGTAGGCTAGCTATACCAATGAAAAGGTCAGTCATGTTGTCCTCAGCCGAGTTTCGGCTTGAATCATACGGCGCGAGATTCCGCCGCGCTGTACTCTCCCCTTATGGCCACGAGATGCCACGAGAGTTGAGATCTGACTGACTCTCAAATTGCCAAGGTAGTCAGAGCAGAACTTCAACCTCAGCCACGTCCCAATGTTTTGAGTCCTCGGGAGACCAGTACAATGGGCCACTCGGGGAGTAGGACTGATCCAGCCATGAGGGGCCAGGAGTCTGTTCCGTCATGTACAGCCCGCGGAAGCATACCTGTCACGCTATCACGTGGAGTTAAGAACATTATTGGATGGACGTATTGATTGATGGCAGCTTAACTCTAGTTAATTTTGCCGGCGAGTCTCCTCTGCATTTGACTCTCGCTTGTGTACATGATCCGTCGTGAGAAGGAGCTCGGTCTTGAGTCCGCAGTCAGTACAGGGAATTGCCGATATCCAGACCGCTTGCCCTTAAAACGTGCTCGCGATCCCAGAAAATCAAGTTGCCGAGGACCCCGGTCGGCCCTTGGGGCCAGCGCCGTGCAATATAAAAGCCACGCCCAGGACCTGTGGACATGTCAAATAGCCATTAGGGTTAGTACGCGGCCTCTCTGATCGCTATATCATTTGGTCAAAGGTGTCTTTAGATCGTACTGGTAGATTACAAG
Organism: Cladophialophora immunda; assembly: GCF_000835495.1. NCBI lineage: Eukaryota > Fungi > Ascomycota > Eurotiomycetes > Chaetothyriales > Herpotrichiellaceae > Cladophialophora > Cladophialophora immunda. The sequence goes on from NW_015622541.1 coordinate 6,452,203, forward strand.
TCTCTTCGCATCTCCATCGTTGCTTGTTTGCCCGTTCCGTGGTTATGGCGGACGAGAAGATTGAAGGGTCCCCGCCAACCATCCAGACGATCGAGGAGCTAAACGACCCGAAGAAGACGGGTGATACATTTGGCACAGAAGTCGAGCCCGGAGAAGCCGAACCCGAAGAAGTCGAACCCGTCGTCACCCCAAGAACATGGGCAGTTGTGTTTGTAAGTGAGAGGTGGCCTATTCACCTATCCAGAATTCCATGAGTGCTTGGGCTGATGGAACGTCCCAGATCATGGCGATGGGCTACGGGCTGTGCTTCTGGCCAGTCCCGGTGTTCGCGGCGATTGGATCTCAAGTTGCGGCCGCAAAAGGTGATCCAGACAAGGCATCGTGGTTCGTGCCCGCGTGGACACTATCGATCACCGTCTGCTTCATGATCTGGTAAGGCAGGCCCCAGCTCTGGAAGAGTCCCAGCACGATCATTGCACACTCACAAACTCTTCAAGTGGAGCCAACACTGACTTACTCGGCCGTCGCTGGTTCTTGGTGGGAGGGAATGTGATTTGTGTGATTGGCCATCTCGTGATTGGCACCGCAAAGACTGCAAACACCATCATTGTCGGAATGTGTAAGTTGACAGCTTGACTCTATCCCCGAGAGATCGACATCAGGCATTGGCGCTGACGACGACGACGACGAGGCTGGCCGGTACAGCTCTTGCAGGGTTTGGCGGTGGTAACTGTCAAATGGCTGCCTTCGCCGTGACCGAGCTCCTCCCAAATCGGTGGCGACATATAGGAGTCGTGCTCGCCGACATAGCCTCTCTGGGAGCGGTCACGTTCGCCCCGGTGGCGGGCCGATTCGGGTGGGAGGAGGGAACGTGGAGATGGAATTTTTACGTGGCAGCCATTCTGCAAGGTCTTTCTTTTGTTGGCTTATATCTACTGTATTTTCCGCCCGCTCACCCCTACAACATGCAGCCCAAGCAGTTGATCAAGGAGCTCGACTACCTTGGTATGTATATACGTCACCTCTCGTGTCTACCCGTTGTTGAGGTCTCAGACTAACATGGCGTTCTTACATAGGGATGTTTCTCTTCACCGCCGGTGCTGTTCCTCTGCTGATGGGGATCATCTGGAGCGGGACATACAGCTCGCACGATCTCCATGTCGTGGTTCCTCTTGTCGTCGGGGCCGTGGTCTTGGTGGTCTTCGCTCTGTGGGAGACCTATGGCAACATCAAGCATCCCCTCACACCGACCTATATGTTTACGTCGTCGCACGGCCGAGATCTCACAGCGCCTTGTGTCGCTCTAGCGATCGTCAACATGTCCTACTACTCTAGTAGCATTCTCTGGCCTACCATGATTGTCCAATTTTACACAAATGGTGGTGCTGCGTGGAAGCATGGGATCGCTCTGTCCATTGTCCAGGGGCTGGCCATCAGTGCGGGTGCCCTCGGTCTCAGCTTACTTGGGAACAAAATCCGCCGTTGGCAGTGGCAGTTGACGGGTTCCATGTTTGTCATGGTTGTCTTTGGGGCATTGTTGGCCTTAGGGAAGCCGTCCAACCAGGGATTGATGGTGGCGTTTGTTTTCCTTTCCCAAGCTGGGTATGGTTGGGCGCTCTACCTATCCATCGCCATCTCACAGATGGGCGTTGCCCACAAAGACCTGGGCCATTCTGGTGGAATATCCGGCGTGATTCGGTTTGCTGCGGGAACAAGTGAGCCTCCCTCCCTCTCCCCGTTACCAGTGATCCCTCTTCCATCGAAGCGGATACCATCGGGACCTGAAGAGCTAATCCCTTGTGCACAAACAGTCAGTGCAGCCGTATACACCACGGTGTTGAGCAACAAGGTCTCAACCTATACTGCACGATACGTGCCTCGAGCCGTGACCGCAGCGGGGCTCCCTACCTCACAGATATCCGCTCTTCTCAACGCCATTAATACTCCTTCTCTCGCGCAGCGCTTTTCTCCTGCAGTTGTCGCTGCTGCTCAACAAGCGGTGGCACGGGCCTACGAGAAGGGTATCCAATATGTGGCATACGCCAGCATCGGCTTTGGCGTCGTCGGGCTCGTCGCCTGTGCGCTGTGCAAGGATGTTGACGATAAGATGACAAACAAAGTACGACCCGACCCTTTACCTCGGAGCAACGACGCTCTCGTACTGAAGAGGCCTTTCCTTACTGACTACGAGTACTAGATCGAAGTTTATATGGAAAACACCAAATACGCAGACAGAAACCGGCACGAGCCCACAGAAAAGGAGTGAAGCGGCCACACCGCAGTGAAGAGTTCTTTGGAGCTTTCAAGTGTTTTTGGTTCGAGTTGATTGGCTTGGCTTGGGAACTCGGCACCCTATGAGTTACGAACTCATTGAGATTGAACAACAATAAAAGTTCTCAGCGTTGCCTTGCCTGGCATTGACTAGAGGCTATACACGGATACGTGGTAGAAATTCTAGCCCCTGCCGAGTCCATGACCACGATGGCCGGCATCCAGTCGTCGGCAAGTGGATGAATCAGGGCAGTGAGCAATGGGGCTGTTCGGCCAATGAAATCTCCATCTATCTGAGGAAGTTGCCTGATATCGAAGCTCTCTGCTACCTGGACTCTGTGCAACTTGTTGGGATCACAGTGTACCTCCTCTCTCGGGGAGGAAAGAAATAAACTCGAGAAAGGCGTCCTGGCACTCGATGGCCTTGTCAACGTAAATCTCATGACCCCGACCGTGGATCGGCACCATTCGGGCGCCCGGAACAGCGTCGCGAAATGCCTCTTGGTCCTGGATGCTGGTGTTCGCACTGTTCGTCGGCGCCAGTATCAGCGTCGGGCACTTGACGTCCTTCATGATTGGCCGCACGTCCAGTGTATCGAGAAATTCGGCGTACCGAGCCAGACCCTCGCCAGTGGACAGAGCTATCTCGCCGAGCCACCATGCGTAATACTGAGGATCTCCCGGCTGGCCAATCCCGCCGGCAACGCGGGCTTGCGTCTCGGCAAAGCCTTGAGCCCCCAAGGCCCGACATGCTGCTGGCCAGTCTGCGTATTTGCCGGCCCATTTCTTCTTCGCAGCTTCGGGTAGATGGGTCGGTGTAGCGCACACGGTCAATGAGTGTAGCCGGTCTGGGTATCGAGCCGCCAGTGCCACCCCAATGAGGCCTGCGGTAGATTCACACAGCAGGTGGACCTTTTTCGAGCCTAGGTGGTCGAAGAGCTCGACAATCTCTTCAAGCACAGTGTCGAGGGCATAGTCGTAGTCAGGGGTCGGATCGCTGGAGAGGCCATGACCGCGGAGGTCGCGGCGCACCACACGGTACTTGTCCGCCAGGCGGGGGATCCAGTGGTACCAAAAGCTTGAGTGTCGCCCGAAGCCGTGCTGGATGACTATCGTCTGCACCATATCCTTCTTCCACGGGTCCGTAAAGTCGTCGACGATGAAATGTGTTTTCTGGCCACTGGCGTGACTAAGGAATTGGCTGTGCGGCGTAGGGCTTACAGTCTTGACCGCCATGACGAGCTGAGAGTTTTGCTGAGAGGAGTCAATTCCCCATAGCTGTCCAGGACTGCAATGAAATACATACTGCAGACTGTGTTTTGCCGGAGTCTTTGCCGCGAAACCACCAGCTGAGAGCGGATATCCGAGGTCTTCGTACCGCTCGAGTGTTTCCCAGTATCCAGATGACGGCAGTCAAGCTCTATAGAATCTAAACTATTATATCCACTACAGCTGTGCCGCTGGCGTCTAATCTGGCCTCGCTAGGCTTTCGCGCCTCTTGAAGCTAGGCCAGAAGGCCAGCGATAATGGTGTATGCTGGCATATTATGCTGGACTTGAGTTACATTCTGCAATAACCTTTACGCTGCCACCACTACAGATAAAAATACGAGTCCAAAATAGAGGAAAGGCTGTAGTATTTCCTAGCATAGGCTAAATCACGAGACTTAAAAGCGCAGGCGGAAAAAGAAAGGCGGGTGAGCATCGCCGTTGATGTGCGTATGCTCGAAAGTTGTAGGGATAAGTCCTTCCCATATGACCCGCTTGATCTCATACATGGTGAACTAGTTGGAATGTCCACGTCTTGGTTGCCGGCTGAGGATTTTGGGATCCTTGGGATCCATGTCGAATGTAGTCTTGTACAGCGGCAAATCCGGGGCCTTCTATGGTATCGAACTCGTATGTACTCAGCGCCGAAGCGGGCGAGTCATTGCCTTTGTCCAGGGACAAGAAGCGATGGAGTAGGGTCCTTCTGAATCCAGAATCTGAAGCCACACGCGGCACGAGCTCTTCGCGATAGTACCTGCATTATGATTCAGCCACTGGTCGGACGACCCTAGGTAAGCCAGAAGTGGTGATTGGACTGTCACGCTTACCTGCGGAGTTCTGTCATATTAATTGGGTCTAATTCTTGTAAGAAGAGGAAGGCCGCCGGCTCAACTTTACCCAACGTGAATTAGTCCTGAAGATCGAAGAAAGGAGAAACACTCTCCAAGACACAGCCGTGCAGAAGGATGCAGGAATGGAGATATTCAACTCACCCTGCTGCCCGAGGGATTTCGGGTCAAAGGTCTCAACTAATTCATAGTTTCGAACGGACAGATGGGCCAGATCCTTGGGTAAAAATTGTTCTCCGAGAATATGACTTGTCTTCCGCACACCCTTGTACCTCTCGCTCTTCAAGGGATGGCTTTCCATAGTATCGTACATGGCGAGAAACGTTTTTTCATCTGATGGCGGGAGGCCATTAGGCACCGAGATCAAGCGGTATAGGTAGCCGGTGCCATTATGACCGATTCCAGTGGCGACGTCTGCAAGGTGATGACTCTGGTAGAACTCCTGCCATTTTTCATCGGAAACTCCGTATGGGCACGAAAGAGAGACCAACCGATATGTCGTTGCCATGGCGAGGTGCTGAGCTTCGTGGAAAATGGGGAAGAGATCATAGGAGAGCATAGAAAAATGTACCTTGGGTTGGCCAAGGAGTTGATTCGGGTGTCCCGGCATTGTCACCTTTGATTGTAAAGTCTTTGCGGCAACGTCAGCTGCTTTGCACCTGGTCTCGCCCACGCATCTTTATTGCAGAGCCGTCCTTTGCCGGTCAGCCGAGATTTTGGCATGTTTTTGAGGTGATTCGCATAATTCCAGAGCTGTTGGACATTCGTAAGGTCACCGTCACCGTCGCGGTGCTCGTAATATTCACAGTGTTTCACTATTTCCCAACCCCAACTTACGTTGGACGCTTTTCTTGGATGCGACCATGGCCACATCTTCGGACCACCGGGCAATGAAAGATCAACTTATAGAGCTCGGAGAAGTATGGTCGCCCGCCTGGCAAGATGTTCTGGAATTCTGCCCCGAATATTTGGCTGCGTACTTGAAGATGCGTTCTGTTCCTGTCAATAACCGGCACCTTTCGCGCAAGCTCCAGGAGTTACTCCTACTTGCGTGCGATGCGTCGTGCACACACCTCTTTGGGCCGGGGATACGTCTTCACACAGAGAATGCGCTGAAGGCTGGGGCTACTAAAGGGGAAGTTTTGGAAGTTCTGATGAGGACGAGTGTTTTGGGAATCCATGCCGTTAGTATCGGTCTACCGGTGTTGTTTGAAGTGCTGGTGGAAGAGGGAAAGGTGACAGAGGAGGAGCTAGCTAAGCCCAACGACGAATATAAGGAGCAGCTCAAAGCCAAGTTCACCGAAAAAAGGGGCTTCTGGTCACCCCATTACCAGAAACTAATAACGATCGGTAAGTACCCAGCAAAAGTAAACGTGCGTTTGCTGATGATGGCTCTAAAAGCCCCGGACTTTTTCGAGGCGTATACTTCATTCTCGGCCGCACCCACAGAGGTCGGGGGCCATCTTAGTCCTCGGGATCGAGAACTAGTCTACACAGCGATTGACTGTGCAACAACACACCTCTACGGATACGGCTTGAAAACGCATGTCAGGAATGCAGTTCGATTGGGCGCAACACCGGAACTGATTGTGGAAGTATACGAGCTTGCAGGTTTGATGGGTTTCCAAACGATGTTATTGGGAGTGCCTGTGTTAAAGGAGGCTCTGACAAAGTTCGACTCGGACAAGAATGGTTTGGCCTAGCGCGTCAAGGGCAGTTGGATTCCGGTACCGGGTCACCCAGTATGAGGTCAGTTAGAGGGGGACCGCGGCCAGCTGGAAATTGACGCCTCATCTCGAGAAGAATGCACATGAATAGTAAGAAAGAAAACGAAGAAAGACCAGGTTGATCTCATGAACCAGAATTTCGAAAACCGGAATAGCTAAATAGGCTCCCGATGTTCATTCTCTTGCGGTTATTCGCTAGGTGGTGGTCAAGAATTCTGGAACCTTGTTGTTGGCTTCTCCTATGTCCAAGGCGACTAGAAACCGGCTGACCATGTTGTAGGCAGCACAGGTCAGGGTGATGTCGACAATTTCCTGCTCCGTAAATCCCACCGCTTTGAGATTCCCAAAGTCGTCATCTGAGACTGTGACGCTTTTCGTCATGGCATCGCAGTAGCGGAGGACAGCCCATTGCTTGTCTGTGAGCGCCCCCTGTGACTGGGGCTCGAGCTGCTTGACCACCTTGAATTGCTCCTCTGTGAACCCAGGGGCCGCCGCCAAGAGGGGCGCATGGTGAGCCCATTCAAACCAGGCACGGTTGAGGATGGCAGGACGACAAATGGCGATTTCGCGAAGATCATCCGGAAGACAACTTTTGGTCCGGACGGCGCCCAACAACGAGTTCCAGCCTGTGAACTGAGTTAGGTACCGGTGAGAGCCGACAAGGGGGGTTTGGGGTGAAGGCGCTGCAACAGACCATCAGCCAGAGACGGAGAATGGAGAAGACCTAGGTCGAGGGGCAAAAGCCCGCCCGGCCCTCTGCGAGCTCGGATCTTGTCGTACACCTGCTCAACTTCGGCACTAGCGCCCGCGGGCACGGCGGGGGCGTAGTTCAATCTCATGATTGGCGGGCAGGGAGGCCTTTTGGCAGCAACGACACGCACACGCGGAAGTTGGACTTCAACTAAATCGTCAGGAGGGGAAAACAGAAAGGATGCGCTTGCTCGATCCGCCTAGGAAAAGAGAGGCTGGAGCGGAGACCACGCTTAAAGACTTGTTGAGGGTCGCCGTAACCGGCTTCCTCCCCAGCCCCGCAAAGCCCAACCACGCCGATGAACGGAATACACGGCACAGAGTCTTGGGGATAATTCAGGCGTGAACTATGGCGCGGTCAGCCGTGGCAGGATGTCTTGCCTCGGCTTCACGCTTGGTTTTTTTGACACCAGGATCTCTTTTGTATATCCCCATCTCGATGCAATGATACCAAGACAACCTAGCAACCACGCCGACCAGTCTGGACATTTTCCAACCCTATTTTGACGTGATGCGCTCGGAAGCGAAGAATGACAACGCGAAAAGAGGGCGAACCATTCCATTCCGCAACAATCCTGACGCGAAAACCACGACCTTGGTCAGTAATCCAGAGAGTTGTTCATTCCATCATTTAGAGAAACCTCGCAAATGGAGACGGCCTGCTGTACCTCGGCAGCCAAGCATTAATCCAGCTTGAACAAATCTTAGTGCTTGTAATAGACCTACTAGAAACGGCGCAACTCACTTGAACATTTTGCGCCTCCTTCCGTCGAGTGTGAATCTGGATTTAGGTTATTCTCTCGTCGAGGAGCGTCTAGTGTAAGCCTGACCTGTATCGTAGATAATAGGCAAGTGAGACAGGCAACCGAGCAGGACGCTTCTTCGCTCCCATACGATCGTTATATATTTTGTATGATGTTGGATGTACTCCTTATTCTGTGTCTTTCTACTTTGTCAAGCTCAGCCCACTTAGAAGATCGCCAGGGCGTTTGGTGGTGAGCCGACAGCACCAGGTACATTTAAAGTAATGGAAGTGAAAAAGAAGCTGTAGCGCCCAGTCTCTGCACAATGCTTCGACAAGGCTTTCAAGTCCCACAATTCTCCGATAGGCATGCCGAATAGGCTCAGGAGATAGGGATGAAGCACTAACAGACCCAAGCTCGTTTAGCAAAGGGGTTGCGGCTGGTGAGAGGCCAGGTGGGAAATGTTACCTACCTGGGGGGTCGCCTTTCCCGTATTCCACCTCGAATCCAATGTTATCGCTGGCCACGGCAGCGAACCCCTTGTTCCAAAACCACTTGGCTGCCTCAATGGTTTGTTCAACCCCGGCCCAGGTGAATCGAGCCATCAATTCTTTCTGCTTCTCTGGGGTGGACACTTCAAGCACTTCGGTATACCCGGTACGAATGATGAAAACGTCGCCAGGTTGGAGAGTGACTCCCTGGGCTGCTGCTATCTCTTCTATTCGGGAAACCGTGATCTCGTGGGCACCGAAAGGGTCGGACTCGATGCCATTGGCTTCTGCATACCGTTTGAAGTCGATGAGAACGCCACGGCCAACGAGGCCGCCTCGGTCATGCCAATCTACAGATACATCAATTCATTTCCTTGGCAGATAAATTGCCTCACTGCAACCTACGGTTCAGCGTCGGCAGCTTCTTTTCATTGTCCTCATCCCCCCAGCCTTGGATGAGGTCTTGGCTGGTGGGTTGGCATCCGTTGTATCCAGACGCGGATTCTTGGTGATAGAAGTGGCCTAATAGGACAGTCAGCCTTTCACTCCAGGCGCAAAACCCGCGGCAAACCTGACAGAGACTATCCCATTGGCTGCTGCATTGCGTGTTGAATGCGATATGCTCGTGTGTTAGTATTGGACGGCTCGGAGAACGACTCCCGTGTGGGTCATGAGCGACATACCTCGTCGTCATACCCATGAAATCGCATAGGCGTGTCCATAAATGATATGATGCGGTGCTCAAGTGGCTTGCGATTAGCGGCGGGAGTCTTCACCGCCCCCAGACGCCAGCTGGAAGCGACTCCAGTTTAGTGAATCCGCATCCATCTGCAACGACGAGGAAGTCGACGAGACGGACAACTGACTTGAGAGAGATGCTAATGCCCTGTTTGATCTCGGTGGCGGCTGCGAGAACCGTCGCACGGTCTGTTCTGTTCAAAGTTCCAAACACGTCCTTCTGTCCGTCCTTGTCAAACACTCCCCATGCACATCCAGGTGGCATTCCCGCCACTGGAGGGAGGCTGTCAAAGTCAGGGACTGACGACGAGGCCATTGATTCAGTCTCGTCGTGGGTACAGATAGAAAACTCAGAAACGATCGAGTTTACGGCCGACACTCAATGTCCAACATCTAATGTCTAATATCCACTGTCCAACATGCAGCAAACGTTCCTTTCTTGGAGCTTGTAGGCCTTGCAATGCGAGAAGCTCGATGATTCCCTGGCGGCTATGGACTCAGAGATCGGCTAGAGCATCGACTTGACTTCGCTAATGGTGATGGGTTTTGGCACGCCGAGCGACAGCCGCTCCAGATCGGCTTCGAACATGAATCTGAGTCGCCGAAAATATAGAGTTCCGGACTCGGCTATGGAACTGGCGGCTGGCTACTGTCGGTGAACTTTTTGGAGTGTGGCAACTTGTATCCTTGCCGCGCGCACAAAATGGCTGCCGGCGTAGTTCCGAGCACTGCACACAAACCCCCGACTTCGACTCCCAGAGACGAACAGTGACGGTAGGCAGTACCTAGAGCCAGTATGGAACCCCGTTATCAGGCAGTGCCATCAGGTGATACATCCTCGGCTTCTCTGTCCCGGCTTTGACTGGGAGTCGTCTGATGAACAACATACTCTGAAGGCCGTAACTAACCTACCGCGGATCTAATGAATCTGCGCAGCCATAGTCTCCCTATACGCGACTGATGGTCCTTCAAGCCGTTACATTATAGATAGCAACAAGTCTATTCATTTCAACTTGAATGCAGACATAGACCAAAATATGCCTCCCACCGCTGTCGACATTGCCTTTGTGTCCGATGGCACTTTGGCCCTGGGGCACGAGTCCCTCACCAATGGCACTGCAAAATTCGCGCCAGCTCCATCAACAACTGAGGTCACCGCCAACGGTGTTGACCATGTGGCGTCCGACAGGACTAAGATTGACATTCCGCTGAACAACCAGCCCAGCTACCAACCGCGTAAACTGCGTGTGGCCACCATTGGCGCTGGCTTTTCGGGATTAACACTCGCCCACAAGCTTCGATACCAGCACCCTGAAATGCATGACATCGTGGAAAATGTTATCTTCGAAGCACGGGGTGATGTTGGAGGTACATGGCTGGTGAACACATACCCCGGGGTGCAGTGTGATGTTGCTGCCCACCTTTACGTGAGTGCTGCTCTTGAGATGGTCCCCCAATATATAGCGCTTGTTAAATGTATATGTACAGGCCTTTCCCTTCGACCCAAACACGGAATGGAGCAAGTTCTACGCCAGTGGCGAGGAGATCTTTGAATACATCACACGAACGGTGAAAAAATGGAACCTTGACCGAGACGTTCAACTGAACACCAAGGTTGTCGGAGCTTACTGGCTGGATGACTCGGGCAAGTGGAAGTTGTTAGTCGAACACAATGGCATTCAACGAGAGGAATTCGCCGACATTTTGGTGTCCGGCCAAGGCTTTCTCAAGTACGCATTTACCTACTTGATTTTATATCTTCTGCGGATCAATTAACCGTTGTCAGTCTCTGGAAGTGGCCCGAGATCGAGGGTCTCCAGTCTTTCAAAGGAAAACTAGTCCATTCAGCCGACTGGGATCATGACTATGACTATTCCAACAAACGAATTGCGGTCATTGGCAATGGGTCATCTGGCATCCAGATTCTCCCAGCTCTGGCAAAGAAAGAGGGCACCGACGTGACGAGCTTCCAGCGTGGGCCTACTTGGGTTATCTCACGCATGTCCCCTTCGCTGCTCCTGGGTCGCAATGTGGCGGAATCGAATCCAGTGTACACCGAAGAGCAGAAGCGCCGTTTCCGCATCGATCCACAGTACCACAACAAATACCGAAAGGAGCTAATCCATCGGATCAACAAAGCCTTCAGATTGGTACGGACATGCCTTTTGATCTCTCCCCTTGCCTTCCCTCCTCTCTTCTTCCGCAAATATCCAGCAGTGGCTGACATATGATGATGGAAACAGTTTGTCAGGGACTCGCCCGAGAACCTCGACGCCACCAAATTTGCCATCAAGCAGATGTCAGACAAGCTCAACAATGATCCAGAACTGTGTGAAAAGCTCATTCCCAAGTGGGAACTGGGCTGTCGACGTGTGACGCCCGGAGAGGGATACCTCGAGTCCTTCTTGTTACCCAACGTCCATCTCACGCAGAGCCCAATCACTAAAATTACGGAGAACGCAGTGCACACTGCTGACGGAAAAGTGTTGGAGGTCGACGTTGGTACGTTCTCCACCCTACGCTCTTACTTCCCATACTAATCGGAACTTTGAAACAGTCGTATGCGCTACTGGGTTTGACGTCTCTCATTGCCCACATTATCCCGTCATCGGCCGCAATGGTGTCAGTCTGGCCGAAAAATGGGCTGATGAACCCGAATCGTACCTCTCTATGGCCTGTCCTGACTTTCCAAACTATTTTATCTTCACTGGTTAGTGTACCATTTTACTCCTCGCCCTCCGGATCGACTTCTTGCTCACCTTCGATCACTCTCCTAGGTCCCAACGCTGTGGTCGGCCATGGTTCCCTCATCGAGGGTCTTGGCTGGGTCTCGGAATGGATGATCAAGTGGATGAAGAAAATCGCCAGTGAAGATATCAAGTACGTGGTGCCAAAGCAGGAAGTGGTGGATGAGTTCGTCACGTATGGTGACAGAATCCACAAGACCTTGACTTGGACGGGAGCATGCCGAAGTTGGTACAAGAAGAACCGAGTCGATGGCCGAGTGACCGCCACCTTCCCTGGGAGTGCGCTTCTCTTCAAGCGACTGATCAGCGAGCTTCGCGCCGAGGACTTTGAGATCAAATACCGGAGCGCAAATCGCTTTAAATTCACCGGAAACGGATTCACCGAGTACGAATTGGACGATAACAACGACTTGGCATGGTATGTTGAGAAGTAGAGAACCCATATTAGATGGTGCAGAGAAGAGTTTGTGCACTAGAGGACGTACAGCGTAGGGGGCTTGAGAACATGAAAAGAATCCGGCTTAGATTGAAATTTTTGGGCTTCTTGCTCTGAATGTCTATTCTCTGATTTCAAATGTGACATGGCCCTAAGTCATAGAAAAGGTGTTAGAACGTTTGATCCTGTTGCTGGCAGCGCACAAGAGCCTTCATTGCGGCTGTAAGTCGCGCTTCCTGCCCAGTAGAAGCGACAATAGTGGTACACTCCTGACCCAAGCAAACCTATAGAGATCAAACAGAGTCTTTAGATGAAGGATGGCCGCGAGTTAACCAAGGCGAAACTAATGCTCGTATTGCTTGATGGTTTGCTCTTAGGTACAAAGTAGACGGGGTAAAAGAGTGTTGCCATTGGTAGCCGCTATTACCCACCACACAGTACTACGAATGGGAAAATCCCTTGGTAAGTTTAAGCCAGCAGAGTTCAGTCTCGTCGTTGGTCATCAAGACGAGCATATCGCCAAAGATTGAGCTTCGTCAGCAGTCGTTTGGACCACAACAAGCAGGTTGAATATGCGCAACCCCGCGTCCTCATCTCCCCCTTGATCCTGTTGTCACATTAGTCGACGTTCAACTTTCGATCCGCTCCCAGTGCCTTTTGACAAGGAGGTTTCAGGAGATTCAAAGCCTTAAGCCACCTGTTCCATGTGTACCGTTGAGGTGGCTTTCAGCTCGGTCAAGCCTCCCGTAGCCAGAATTGGATCCTCTCTCAGGAGCTCTCTGTCCAACTCGGCTCGCTGCTCAGGAGTCATGTGGCTAATATCCAAGCCGACTTCTTCGCCAAACAATTGACCGATTTCCTCCAACGATAGACCTTTAGTCTCCGGACAGTAGAACATCAGGAATGGAAGGCCGGAGAATGTGACCGCAATAAAAACCAAGTAGTACTTCCAGCCGATCGTAGCAAAAGCGGTTCCGGCCACCTCGTTGTAGACTAGAGCTGACCCAAGGAAGCTTGCAAGGCCCATGGCGACTCCCGGGGCGCGAATGTGCGTCGGGAACAGCTCTGACATGTACACGTAGATGGTTGGATCAATGCCGAACCCATACCACGTCACATAGAAAAATAAGAAGAACACGCCAAAGCCATTACCAACTTTGTTCGTGGTACCGCCGTATTTGGCAATCATCACCATGAGCAGGACGATATTGATAATGGACCCGATCTGAGAGGTTCATCACTACGTCAGAGAGGACAAAGACAGTTGAAGTGCACTTACTGTTCCCCAGATCATCATCTTCACACGCCCGAATCGATCAATAAACCAGGTGGATGCATAGTTCACCACACCGGCCCAAGAGCAATAGACACCATAGAGCAACAGCGGAACGGACCCGTCTAGGCCAAGGTTGCTGTAGAGAAGAACCTAGATGACAGAATGTGTGTGAGTTATGCCAAAATAAGACGGACACCATCGACCGATTCGCGGCAGGACGAGGGAATCTACCTGATAGTTGTTGACAACCAACACACCTGTGCTTTGAAAGAGGAACCTGTTGACAGGATCCTTGTCAGCGACATATCCCCAAACATAGCCCTGAATCCTTGAGGATTCAGAGAACACTTACTCAAGAAACATGGCGGTAAATAGACGTCTTCGGTATGACGGAGTCTTCAAAATGGCCCACAGGGAGCTGGGCTTTGAGCTATCCAGATCAATCTGCTTTTTGATTTGGAAGTATTCTTCTCTAGCCAGAACATCATTCTGGTCATCAGGTGTGTGGTGCAGCTTCTGTAAGATCTCAAAAGACTTTGCGTGATTGCCACGCATCAGTAGCCATCGTGGGGACTCGGGCAGCCAAGGTGAAACGACCAGGATGAAGGTTGGCGAAATAACTAAATATGTCCTTTCAGCAGATGGCCGTCGGCAGCGATCACACTTTTTTACCTTGAAGGCAGACCAACAAACGCCATGATATCTTTTCATCTCCGAAATAGCATCCGTAGCCAGCCCACCCGGCGGTGGACTATGCTCTCGTTAGAAGCCACGCAGATTTTGGAGAGAATTCAGTTCAGCCTTACATAGCCTGTAACTTGTGCCACTGCCGCGAGGCCAACTATACGTCCTCTCATATGAGGCGGCGATATCTCGGACAGGTAGGTCGGAATCAGCGATACCATGGCGCCCGACCTTGATGCACATAGTCAGCCTCTGGCCTAGAGGAGCTGTCGTGGCTGGAACCCTGGGGGGCTTACCCGTAGCCGCTGGCGAATCGGCCGACAATGAACATTGCAATGTGAACGGAAGCCCCTTGAATGATACCAGAAACCAGAAGTATGGCCGCGAGGATCTGCAGGTTCCGGACACGGCCAAAGAAGTCTCCCTTCCATGCGATGGTGAAACAGCCAAGCATCCCACCAGCGAAGAATAGGCCGTTGGCAGCTAAGAGATTTTCATCAGCCCAGCTTCCTCAACTGGAAATCATTTTTATTTTTGTCCCAGACCTCCTATGATACTGGCAGTTCGTTGATTTCCAGCGTCAGCCGAAAGACCAAAGTAGTTGAAAAAGGCCGGCATCCCTGGGTTGAATATGTCAGCCATGGTCACAGAGATTCCCCGACCAAAGAAGGAGGCTCCTCACCGTAGACCGGCGCAATGACCGAATTGTTGAAGCCATAGGTGAAAGAGCCAACCGTCGCTGCTATGGCGATCAAGAAGTTGTATCCACTTGCTCCAGTCATGACTGCTGAGGCTCTTTTCTTCCCGAGGCAGCTCAATGCTGTAGTATCAGAGGTGTTGGTATATGAAAATGGAATTTGATGGGGACCAAGATGACCTTTCTCGAGTTGGGTCGAGGTTTGCTACACTTTAGGCCTGGAGATGTTCTCTGGGTCATATAGGCAGGCAGGATAAGCACCTTCATATTCAACCGAAAGACAGACCTGTGTCGAAAACCTGGGGACAATGCAAGGTTTCTCGGCTGTCTGCTACCCGTCTCCAGTGCTCGCCGAGTGATGATGATCCAATTCCGGGGTTATGTAGGTTCACTGGGGTTTAATTCCCCAGTGGAGGTTTGAGAGGGTCAACGGTTGGAAAAGGTTGGGGTTCGAGCAAGGACCCGGGGCTGGCCGGCCAGCAGTGACAAGTAGCCGAATCGATTCCGACCAGCTCTCTTCGCAGCCGGATGCCGTCGGCTGTCAGAGCCTTCTGTCAAATCGACTAGTTGACGGGCGCCAGATTTCAGCCATTTCGGGACACGACTGGGTCACTGGGACCAGTCCAGACGATTTCGTATACCCGGATGATGCTCTGTCGTCGAGAGTTTCTGGTATCTATCAGTCACTCGCCTCGCTCAACAAGACCACAGACACATTCAGAATTGTCCTTCCACGTGACACAATTTGTGAGAATGCCATCCTTTACCTATCAGAACACTGGTCCCGTGGACTGCCCGACAGAGGTGGACTACACAAAGGTGAAAGGAAAGACGGTAATCATCACGGGAGGTGAGGAAAATAGCAACGTGTCTTTGTGCTTCCGATGCTGATGTGGCCGCCACTGTGATCAGGTAGCAATGGACTGGGAGAAGCCTATGTGAAGGCACTTGCATCCAACGGGTTGGTCTCATGCTCTCTTGCTCGTGCGGGAGGACTTATCTTTCGCCAGAGCATTTGTCGTCAATGGTGATTTGTTTCCACCTGCGAAGCCTTATAACGAATCCAAGTAAGTACCAGATATGGTTCAAGAGCACCAAATGTCCTTGGAGGAGGGGTTGGGGTTGGTGGTTATGAGAGTAACCTGGCATTTAACTCTCGTCTACAGTGTTGTCTTTTGCAAATGCGATGTCACGGTATGGGAAGATCAAGTTGCCTTGTTTGAGACGGCCAAGGCCAAATCACCTAGCGGAGGGATTGATACCGTCATTGCCAATGCGGGTATCTTTAAAGAAGACCTATTTTTCGTGGGTACGTTTATTTTCTGCACATCGAGATAAGCATTCAGACAGCTAACGAGTATTTACGACTTACGAAATAGGACTGGACTCAGATGTTCCTACCAAGCCCAACTTCAAGATGATGGATGTCAATGTCTATGGAGTCTTCAGTACGGCTAAACTAGCAGCGCACTACTTCAGTCAGCAAGATGAAGGCAAGTATGACCGATGCTTAATTTTAGTCGGAAGTGTCATGAGCTACCTCGATACGTATGGCGCCGTGGGCTACGGCCTTTCTAAGCATGCCGTGCGAGGTTTGATGGGTGTTCTACGAAGGCGTGGAATAATGCGCGTGAATCTACTCGCACCCTGGTAAGCTCGACTCGTGTACTGGGGAGCCATAAACTTCTTCTGCCTTTTCTCTACGAGACTCTCTAATCAGCATGATACTTGATAGGTACACGCCGTCGACTGTCAACACACCCGAATTCCAAAAGTACCTTGAGGACCTTTTCGCGTCTCAGGGTCTCGGCTTCGCCCGGGTCGATGACGCCGTCAAGGTCATCATGAGAATTGCAACCGACGCGGCCCTCAACGGTAAGACCACTGGATTGAGGATGCCTGGAGAAATGGCGGCCGCTAACCTTCCTATCTCCTAGGTCGCGCGCTTTGTAACGTGCCCACGGTAGTGGCGGAGTCTGGGTATGTAGATTTGGGCATGGACGACTTTGTCGAGGGCTCTCTTCTCGATCGTTTTCAAAAAAGTGTTGCGGAGATCAAGTATAGTCACATGGCTGCCGCACCTACCAAGAAATAGAAGGTGCAAATGGAATATTAGGGCGATGCCGAGCAGCACTTACATCTCTTTGATACCGATGCCTCAACACGCAAATTATTAAATAAAGCCAATGGACCCACCAAAACACATCTTGACATTCTCTCAATGTCTATCAGACGTGTCAGACTTACCGGATGAAGAACTTCACGGGGCAGAGAAACAAAATGGGAACATAAAAGCCCCCCTCCTTTTTTTTTAAACAATGTTAAGTGTATGGATTGTATGGACTTTATCTTATATGGGGAAGGGTGATTGAAACGCCTCTCCTTTAAGACGGACTTGTATTTAGACTGAGGCTCAAAGTAGCATGGGTTGAGTGTCTCTCTATACCACGCCCACGAGCTCCTCCGCTGTTGCCCTCACGGTCGCATCAATATTGGTTTTCGGCACGCCTTGGTCCAGCGCTTTCGAAGACTGGACTTGCAGTTTTTCGGCCGGCTTTCCGTCCAGCTCAAGGCCGGCCAAGCGCCCGTCCTTTCTCCAGGCATCCAACAACCGGATGAAGGTGGGGGAGCCGAGGCCGTAGCGGCTGGTCTTCAGGGTCTTTTCAGTCAGTTGCCCTTCGTCATTGTAATAGCTGGGCGTGCACTCGCGCAGGAAGTCTTCACGAAGTCTGCCCAGGTCGATGATGGTCCGCACCCAGTCCTTCTCTGCCTGTTCGGACGTTTCGACCACCCTGGCCCCGCGCTGCATAGCACTGGCCACTACAAATGCAATGTGGGTGGCCTGTTCGTTCAGCATGTGCGTAAAGTTGGGAGCGACGGCTGTCTGCATAATGCTCATGATGAAATGGTTGGGAAAGCCACGGGTGTAAATGCCATGAAGCGTCTCAGGCCCATTCTTCCAATGTTCGACCAAGGTCTGGCCCCCACGGCCGCGCATAGTGATCCGCATCCGCTGGCTGTAATCGCTGCCGATGTATTCGAATCCCGATGCGTAGATGATGCAGTCGACCTCGTATTCGACACCCTTGGCGACGATGCCTTTCTCGGTGATTCGCTCGATGCCCTCGCCTTCGGTGTCGACGAGCTCAACATTCTCTCGGTTGAAGACGGGGAGGTATTCATTTGAAAAGGTGGGGCGCTTGCACATTTGGTTATACCATGGTTTCAAGGCCGCCGCTGTCTTCGGGTCCTTGACCACCTGGTCCACTCGGGCGCGAACTTGCTCCATCTTTTTGAAGTCGGCTAACTGCATCGCCTTGGCCAGCTCTTGCGCCGCTTTGATGGGGTCGGCAGCTTGCTTGCTCTGAGCGACCTTTTTGCCCGAGACAGACAGATTGACAAGAATGTCAGTCCAGCCGTCACCTACCTCATCCTCTTCACCTTCGACATGTTCACCAGACACGATGTTGTTGAAGTTGTCCATGCGATGCTGCTGCCAGCCCTTGATCTTTGTCACGCTCTCCGCCCAGGCTGGATCTGTGGGACGATCGAGCCGGACGTCAACCGATGAAGGTGTGCGCTGGAAGACGTAGAGCTTCTTGGCCGCTCGAGCAACGTGAGGGATGACTTGGACGCCCGTGGCGCCAGTTCCGATCACGGCGACACGTTTGTCAGCCAGTTTGGTCAGGTTTCCTCTAGAGTCGCCACCGGTATAAGCGTAGTCCCATCGGCTGGTGTGGAAGCTGTGCCCCTTATAGGAGGAGATACCAGGGACACCGGGCAACTTAGGCTTGTGCAGGAGGCCACCAGCAGTCGTGATAAAACGGGCATGGATGTGATCCCCTCTATCAGTAGTCACATCCCAGCGCTTAGTATCCTCGTTCCAGATCAGGCTCGTGGCTTCGGTGTGGAATAGGGCGCGATCGTAGAGACCATACCTGCTGCCGATGCGTCTCGAGTGCTCATAGAGCTCCGGTGCTCGGGCATATTTCTCGGTGGCCACGTAATTGGTCTCCTCCAGGAGTGGCATGTAAATGTAGGCCTCGATGTCGCAGGCCGCGCCAGGGTATCGGTTCCAGTACCACGTGCCTCCAAAGTCGCCCGACTTGTCGATGATCTTGATATTTTTGATACCGGCCTCGTAAAGGCGGACGGCGAGGATCATACCGCTGTAGCCGGCGCCGACGATGAGATAGTCAACTTCTTGGTCGACCGGATCCCGAGGCACACGCTTGCTCCATGGGTCTTCGGAGTAGTGTTTGAGATCATCCTCTTCAACAGTGTGATATTGAGCGATTCCTCCTCGGTTTAAGCGCTTGTCACGCTCTTCCCTGTATTTGGCCTTTAGAGTCTCTGGATCAAAGTCCAGCTGCTCCTTTGGCGAAGTTTCAGAGATGGAGCCCATGTCGAAAGCTTGTTCAATCGCACTACACCACAATCCTGCAAGACCACAGTGATATTAGATCGAACGAGAAAAAGTGTGTTATGGCAGGTATTCCCAAGCTAGGTCCCGTTCTGAATTAGGATAGATGTCCCCTGCCAAATAGATGCCTCAAATATGGGTGCTGTGGACGATAATGGGCATTTAATGGTAGCCAACTTTGAGCTTCCCCGTCAAAACCCGATGAGTTTCTCCTGATCGGCTGGCGAAAAGATAGGCGTTCGTGCAGGTTCAAAGAGGACGTGCGCTTGCTTGATGTTCCACTTGCGCCGACTATTGGGAGGTGCTTCGGAACAACAGACTCACAGGATCTTGGACCGGCGCGGAACAAGAAGCCAGGTGCCCATTAATTAGCTTGCCGGTCATCCCTTACCCGCCGGCTGTTTTTTGGCCGGGATCTCCAGAAAGCCGAAGTGTCGTAGCCGGAGGGATACCGATAGCCGGGGTAAATTCACGTGGTCTTTGAACACTCAGTCCTATGGGCCATGTGCGCTATAGGGGAGCATGCTCTCATCGTGCTGCGCGACGGCTTCTCTATCTCGAACCAACCTCGAAGAGCATACAGGTTCGACGTGAAGTCGACTGCCGGGTAGGGGTAGCCACTGAATTGACCGTCTTTTCGTGTTGTCTGCCGCCGCCAATAGGTCCTAGCTCCGAGGTTTTTGTGATGAGCTTCCAGTGCTGTCCCATTTTCTTCACGCTGCTCCAAAAGAGAAACGACAAAGCTTAGCAGCGAGAAAGTCTGCTCTCTGCTGCACCAGGTATCAGCTTTAGAGCGGGTGAAGGGGTGCTCAAGGACCATGAAGGCCGCACGCTTTCATCCAGTATGTTATTCCTCTACATTTAGGTCACGCAGGAACTCAGGTGCGAATTGTAGACTACGAAAACGGTCTCGGTCGACGAGATACCCGTTCCCACGGCTGGAGATTATGACATTCTCGTCAAAGTAAGATCAGCTTCCTTGTGTCACTCGGACTTGATGCTTCTCGACGGAAGCCGCCCTATTGCACACTCGAATCCTGTCGTCATGGGTCATGAAGGGGCAGGATACGTGGAGGCGTGGGGCAAGAACGTGAAGGGCTTTGCCAAAGGGGACAGAATCGGATTTCTCTATATCAAAGGCTGTTGCTGTAAGAGACGACAATGTCCACAGAATTGTTTCCTGTTCCTGAGCTGATGACCATCCTGTCTAGTTGAGTGTAAAGGATGCCAATTACATAACCTCAACTGCACAAGAGGACAGGGCCTTCTCCAGGGGTTTGACATTGATGGCATGATCGCCGAGTACACCACCATTGATTATCGAAATGCCGTCCTTCTGCCGGAGACCATCTCGCTGGATTCCGCATCAGGGTTCTTCTGCGCTGGCTTTACAGGTACGTCGACGGCCTCGCTTTCGATGCGAGTCCAAACAGTCGCGCTGATTCTCCTTCTACCCTAGCGTTCCATGCCATCGAGGGTTGTGAGTGCCGGGAGGGGGACTGGATAGGTATCATAGGGTGCGGAGGATTGGGCTTGTTTGGGATCAAATATGCCAAAGCTATGGGCTACCGTGTCATCGCGGTCGACATTAACGACACCATGTTGCAGACCGCGAAGGAGGCAGGGGCCGACGTCGCGGTGAACACGCTTACACAGGCCGAATGGCTGGCCACGGTGCAGCAATCGACAAACGGTGATCCGATTCCCGCCGTCGCGGTGTTTAGCCCTGCGCAAGCTGGCTACAATACCGCTACGAGAATGATTGGGCTGGACGGAGTTTTGATGGTGGTGGGACTTCCACACGACAAAGTCTCCTTCGACGCCAGCGATCTCTGTCGCAAGCTGTTCCGAATCAAAGCCGCCAACACTGGTGCGCCGGCAGAATTACCGCGCGCTGTCAGCTTCACGGCCGAACACGGCATCACCCCAAGAGCCGAGTTCTACAAGATCGAGGATTTCCCGCTCATGGTCGACAAGATGAAATCCGGGGGAGTGACGAGCCGGCTAACAGTGCTGTTTTGAAGGAACAAATACCCGTTACACCCACGGCCCCGGAAAGCTGGAGACCGGGAATGTTGAGATCAGATCCATACGTGCATCCCACGAGCTGGAGGAAGCGCAATCCAACGCAAGCGTGGGGCTTCTCGACTATAAAACTCCGATGACTTAAAACGGAGAGGGATATTTCATATCGATTCCTGGCACTATGTTAACTGGATTGCGCGATCGAGATCAATCAACAGCTTGGTGGCAAGAGCGAGTTGCGAAACATCGAATTTGAGGTCGGGAATATTTCCACTATGTACAGGCAAGACGTAATCGTTTTGCACTCCCGTTGCCGAACGATGTCGAAGTCTCCGGATAGGCGAAATAGCAATATTCACTTCACAATCAAGCTCTCACAGCTCCCTCAGACCCCCCCCCCCCCCCGTGGAAGTTCCACAAGTGTCCCCTGGGGCTTTACCAGCCTCTCCGTCCTACTTATTCTATGTACCCGCCTTCCATTTCTTCCAGAAGCGAGCAGAGCTAGATGTTGCTGTCGACTTTGTTCAACGAGACATTCTCCAGCTGGACTCCAAGATGGGGTTTTTCAGATTCAGACCCATTTGGTATATCCATCTGTGCCTGGTACGCCTCAACGAGGTCATCGTCGCCGAACAATGCAGCCACTTCCTCTAGGGACAAATTGAGAGTGTCGGGATAGGTGAACCAGATGACAACTGTACAAACCGCCGTGATAACGAGGAAGAAGAGGTAGAACTTCCAGCCGATGTTTGCGAAAGCGGTGGGCGCGGCCTGCAGCCAGACGATATTGATCAAGCAGTACGTCCCCATGGCGATACTCATCCCATGAGACCGCAGATATGTCGGGAATATCTCGGAAGCGTACCACCACGTTACACCGTCCAACAGCAAGCCATAGCTGAAAACGTAAATGTACAGTATTGCAACACAGGCGCTGAGGCCTGCTTTGTTGGAACTCCCCACGTAGGATGCCACGAGGCCTGCTTCGGCAGCCAGAAGGACGACTAACGTACTCAGCCCGACACAAATCAGGGTAGGTCGAGGCATTCGGTCGACGACAAGTACGGCCAGTAAATTCGCCACGAATGCCGAGCCCAAGAAGCCGGCCTGCAGAAACAACTGCGCCGCCGGCCCGTAGCCTAGTTGATTGTAGATGATTGTACCATAGTCTAGATGACCCGGTGGTTAGTTTAGCTGCGTCTAGAGCTCAAGAGGAGAGAAGAAGAATCGAGAGAGGGGACTGACTGCCAATGACGAGAATGCCCGAACATACGATGGTGAAAACCAAGAAGAAGGTCATGATGGCACGCTTCCGGTACGACGGCCTCTTCAATATACCGATCCAGCCAATCTGCAGTGAGCGATCTAACGCAATTTGACTTTGCATTTGTTGGAATTCGCGGCGAGCAAAGCTTTCGTCTCCGTGAAGCGAGTGGAGAGAACGGACAATCTCCCAGGCTTCTTCACCTCGGTCTTTTGTGATGAGATAACGAGGACTCTCAGGCACGTATCGGAGGGATATGAGGCCTAGAATCGGGAATAGACATCCGATCGCCAACGCGCCACGCCAGGCCGCGGGGCCGTCATAGTAGTAGAAGCCGACTCCTATCCATGACGCGGCATTGTATCCAATGTTGTTGAAGATAGGATTGATATCCAGGAGAATTCCACGATCCTTAGGAGGTACACTTTCGGCAATCCACAACGGCACCCCGGTCAAAGCCATAAAACCACTTCGAAATAGCGTCCCACGTCAGTATGCTCTTCGTAGACGGGGATCCCGAAGTAGAGCGGGGCGAGAGAGAAAGACACGCAGAAAATGGAAGACATACCCGATCCCATTGATGAACCGAAAGACAATGAACATGGCAATATGCTGAGAGGCGGCCAACAGAGCGGTGGTGATGAGAATCAAGACCATACCAATACCAATCGAAGCCTTCCTGCCGTAACGATCGGCGAAGTAGCTGACGGAGAGGCTACCGACAATACCCCCGACGTAGAATAGAGCGTTTGATGCTCCCAGCAGCTGAGAGGCATTCGAGGCAGTATCCAGATGCATGAATTTCAGAAAAGTCGGCTGTCCGATGGTCGTGGAGATGATGCTGGACGCGTACCCGTAGGAAGCCGCGCCAAAGGACACGCCACACGCGTGCAGGATTGTCGAGGTCTTGTAGTGCCTCTGCGGCTTCGCCTCGAGGACGGTGGTGGGCGCCGTCATTGTCGCCGTCAGTGTCGCAGCTGCTGCTCTTGAAATCGGCCTACACGACTGAGGCAACGTCGATGCTCGACGCTGCGGGTGTCAGATGCTCGACACGATGCATGTCGGTGGAGAAAGCCATGGATTTATACATGGCTCGAAGGTCACAGGCTCGTTTTGATCGGGGGCGACCATGGGCAGGGAGTGTACACAAAGCCATTCGGCTGCGGCTAATGGTCTGGGAAGAGTGAGTCCGGCTGCCTCATGCGTCCAGGGAGCAATGCCGGGGCAGCAGAGAGTGGCCATTGGTTCGTTTATCGTAGCGCCTCGTCGCTGCGATGAGACAGGGATGACCAAATAATTATTAAAATGATAAGAGCCAGCCTAGTGAGCCCCGTGAGCCTCGTGAACCTGTGTCCAGCGAGAGGGTTGGGGACTGACTTAGCTGGGGAGAACAACGAGCGGGTCGGGCTTGCGGAGCCCCAGTTCCCCCACTGGCCCGCTAATACTGTCGACCAACCTATCGGCGGGGTGGGGTAGCGAAAGGTTGCCATGAGGGCCCCAGGCTTAAAAAGCCGCGTCCTCCACTGCCGAACTCATACACCTACCTCCTCTCTTGTTCTCGCCTTTGCCCCGGCCACATTTTCGAGTTGCCGGCATGTCCAAAGCAGCGTCCGTTTCCAACTCATCACGAGAGTAATTTTCCATTTCCCACCACACCATGGGCGGGGACCTGGAATCATCCGGCACAACGAATGCGAATGCCGACGCAGGTGTCCAGCCCTATGCGCAATTGAGCGATCGAGGCCTGAACCAGCCGGTTCGAAAAAGGGCTCGAGCAGTTTGCCGAAGGTGCCACGAAAAGAAGGTCGGTCTGACGTCTGACTAGTTACGAACTTGTTCTTGGGTCCCCGGCTCCCTCTCCCTCCTCTCCTCTTCCTAATCCCCCGTGAGCCACCGCTGCTGCCTCACTAAGCGTCTGTGCTAAATCCTTGAAAATCATTGCAGATCCGATGTGACCTGGACGCTCGGATTGGACGACCATGCCTGAACTGTGCGCACACCCAGAGCGAATGCAGGTATGCCCAATGTTGACAGTTGCCCCTGGGCGCGCGCTCGAGAGGGATCCCTTTTTTTCTATATTTTTTTTTAGATCCCACTAGCGGGCTTTCCGGGCATCTAGTGTATCATCTCAGGAACATTCACGTCTGACTCAACTGCACCCTTCCCCCGTTTAGCCCACGTCCTTCTCGACGAGGTTTACATGAACGTCAAAAAGTCAATCACGGCCCACAGAGCCTTGAAGCCGGGCCAGGTCGGAATTCCACAGTCAATGATACCGTCAGCAATGGCATCAACATCAACCACAATGCGCAGCTAGACAGTCCCGCTCCGACTGCTTATCCATTCGCTCCGCTGGCCACTGATCTCGATCAACAAGCGGGCTCCGCGAGAGTGCTGACTCCTCAGGCCATGCTCTCAGAGTCGACCCGGCCACAGTCGTCCTCCCAGCCGGTACCAGCTCCACCGTCCTATGCCCCGAATTTCTCCAGCCGCAAAGCCGCTGACACCGCCCAGGACGCCGAGCTATCCACGAACTCCTGCCGGAACACCCAAGCCAGCTACCTGGGTGAATCGGGCTTCATGCCATTTCTCAACCACGAGGAACAAGTTTCCAGCAGCCCCGGCGGCGGTCCTGTGACCATCAAGATTATCCAGACGATTGAACCTCTGAACCCCGTGCTTCGAAAGTCCTACACCGATATCTTTTTGAAGCACTGCTTCACATTCTGCCCAGTGATGGACGAGTCTCTGCTGGCGCTCCCTGAATATGAGACCTCCCTGGCCATCCAACAGTCCATTGGCTTGATTGGAAGTGTAATTCAGCCCTCGCTCCTTCACGTCGACAAACCGTCAGTGTACTACGAGAGAGCCCGGATGCTGATCCAAGGAGGCTATGAGCCCAACCCTCTGGCTGCCCTGATAGCCGTCATGCTCTTCTACTGGCATGCGGCCGCGCCCCCGACCGTCATCAGCATGAACACGGTGTGGTGGTGGATAGGCGTTGCGGTACGTCAAGCTCAAGAGCTCGGCTTGCATCGAGAAGCAAAGATCGGTCAAGCGTTCCGACCGGGTGAAACGATCGGGCTTCGTCGTCGGATCTGGTGGACACTGTTCGTAAGTTCCACATCGAACGTGGGGTGTCGGTGGGCAGCATCATGTCTGACTGCAATGTAGGCCAGGGAGAGACTTACTGCCATTTGCCAGGGAAGGCCGTGCATTATCAACCCTAAGGATTGTGACGTAAAGGATCCGACACCGACGGATTTCCCAAACCCCGACGACCCAAGGGCACTCATATTTGTCCAGTGGGTTCGACTCTGCTCAATCGTGGGCCGCGTCGGTGATCACCTCCGCAGAAACCCTAGCGGCAGCACCCATACTGTTCGTGATTTACTTGATGAACTGAGAAACTGGGCACAGAATTTGCCCGAAACATTGCGCTTGTCTTTCGACCGGCCCATGAGTACGGAACACGAGGCCGAGCTCTACCAGCTGCATTTTCCATACCTCTCATGCATCGCGCTTCTTCATCTAGAAAAGTCATCCCAGCCAATACCGAGAGCCACCACAAATGCCCTTCTGGCTGCTTCATGTACGGCTCGCATCTTCGAGAACATCCTGATTCGAGGCTCACTGCGGTTCCTCCAGGGCATGGCTGGTTGGTATATATCTATTGCACTATTGTCGCTGCTACAAGGACGTCAAGTCGGACGACTTCAACAAGCAGCCGACGAGCACATCCGGGTGCTCCGTGTTGCTCTTCGCGAGCTGTCTCATCGATTCGGCTCGGCTAAAATGTACGATCGGAGCATCGAGAATCTGCTCAATGCACAGCAGAGATACAGTGCGTCGGGCGATATGCAGGCAGAGAGATTGCGGTCCTACCCCGACGAGTCCCAGAGCATCTTGCCCCGGGAGATGGATGCCCGCCTGTCCGAGCAACAGGACTGGTCGAAGTACTTCCCAGGCCTCCCAAGCAATGTCAGCCCTCTTGTTGAAATCCTGGTGGCTAGTAACCAACCATCCCCCTTCTCCGACTGGGGGAATGGCAACGATCTCAGCTACTTGCTCTACGACATCTTCGACAACCCACTTGACGGCATCACCGGAGATTTGTCGGACCATATCACTGGCTGGGGCATGAGCATGAATGATCGCTCCTTTCTCTAATTTACTGTCCTCTCCAATGCGAGGTACATTCATTGTAGGATTTTTCGTGAGACTGATGCTGGACTGGCCAATAACGACCTTGGATCACAGTTCACGGCCGAGGGTAACTTACCCCCCATCAGCAGGTCGGGAGCAAATGAAATTCAATCGCGTATCAGCCACAGGCCGAACTGTTATGCGTCGGTGACACCTCTGGCTGGTTGTCTGAGGTCACGATCTCTAGATTTGGGCGATTGACCTCCTGTAGGGAAAGTAAGAGAGATGGCATCATCCTAAGCTCTGTGCGCTGGTTTGCTTAAAGCCGATAACGTTTGTCGGCGCCGAAAGACCCACTCGGCTCTAAGTTACTACCGGACCGAGTGGGTGGGGCTCCGCCAATGACATAACTCCATACGGCGTGGCAATGCACGGCATTATTTTGCTGGCG
Source organism: Cladophialophora immunda (assembly GCF_000835495.1). Lineage (NCBI taxonomy): Eukaryota > Fungi > Ascomycota > Eurotiomycetes > Chaetothyriales > Herpotrichiellaceae > Cladophialophora > Cladophialophora immunda. The sequence goes on from NW_015622541.1 coordinate 6,479,188, forward strand.
ACCTAATGTCTGCGTCCAGAAATATCATCACTGCCACCCAACTAGAGGCAATCAGTTGTCGGCCGACATCGTCGGGGAGAGAGGAATCTTTTTCGCTGTAGAACCCAGAAGAAACGATGGAGCTTGAAGCCTCTCCTTCTACCTCACGCAAAAGACGCATTCGCTCGTGCACTGAATGCTACCGGCGGAAGCAGAAGGTTCGATTTGCCCTCCCCTCCTCCCCTCTCCCGCTCCCCTGGGGCGGCCGCGGGGGAAAAACTGTTGAATATGCACTGAGGAGCCGCTTATCGTGGTATAGTGCAACCGCTCTCGTCCCTGCGATGTATGTATCGCGCGGAACATCCCTACGAAATGCGTCTACCTTGGTCAATCCAGGTATGATTCCCCTTATAGCTAGTCTGTCTCTTTCCCTTTGGTAGCATGGTCGCCTGTCGTCCTCTGGGGCTTCCCAAGACCCATCTGATGGGAGTTGAAGGTCGTAACGGTCAATGGTACTCTGAAAGGGTAGCTAACACCAGAGGGAGACTGTGCGCAACACCGCAGACTGCCAGAGAAGCCGTTCTTAGTCCACCAGCCGATGCCTCTATCGAGTCCACGCCGATACCTCTCCAAGGTGAGGCTGGCTATGCGGCTTACCACGACGATGAGGCACTGAGGACAGCCAATGGACAGGTGGGTCATGGGGCATTTGCCCGCAATGCAAAACGGGCCAGCAGCTAATAATACTTCCGACAGTTGGCGCGTTCCCGGCCACCAGTTTTGGCAAGCAACAACTCTATCGTAGGCAGTCTGGTCCTGTCCAGCGCGGTGGCAGATGACAAGTACCTTGAGCTTGTTGCACAGCTTCCGCCGGATGCTATTGCAAGAGAGTTCCTCGACACATACTTTGACAGAGCAAACTGGTATTTCGGCATCCTGGAGAGATACTACTTTGATGAAGCATATACCGCGTGGCAAACGCATCGACCCCTACTTGTCGGCCATTCGGGCCTTGAAATCCTGCCCCGGAACCTGCTTCACTTCCCAGCACTGCTGTTTCAAATTCTCGCCGTCGCTCTAGAATTCGTCGAACCTGATCAGCCAGTCGCCAAATTGATCGAGGTCCAGACTCTTGCGGCTCGCTCCCGATTGTCACATCGATGGAGCCAGAAAGGCGCCGAACTTATGACATATTGTGGGTTCGAAAACCCCAGCATTCTTGCTGTCCAGCATGAGCTCATGAGGGCGTCATGGCTCAAGAACTCTGGCCGTGGCAGGTCCGCCTGGCATCTTCTGGGCAGCGCCATCAGGTTAGTTCTCTTTGGATTAATCGGCCGCCCTCCATTTTTCCCAACTGACGACTCAGGCTTGCACAAGAACTCGGGCTCCACATCCAGTCACACCCGCCGCAGAGCACTGGTCTCTCGGTGGAGAGGTCACTGGAATGGCTGTGGCACGATGAGTTTACAAGAAGGCTCTGGGCCAAGCTCTTCTCTTGGGATAGGTGAGGCCGCCTCATTACATGATGCCAATCCTGACGTCGAGAATTGACCCTCCCTCCAGTCACATGGCAATGAGCCTGGGAAGACCACTTTTAATCCGGTCGGACGATTGTTCGATCCGGCCACCGCTGGACTGCGACTTTCCCTCAAATCCTTCGGCCACTGTCCACGGCATGACATCGTCTCATGGTCAGCATTCACTCTACAGCGCCCACTATTTTCAATATGCCGTAGCCCAGAAGGGCCATGAGGTAGTGTCCGTTGGAGCTCACAAGCCAGGTTTCCACGATTACAGCGTGGTACGATTCTTCGACAGTCAAGTCTCGTCCTTGATGAACAGCCTCCCCTCTTTGAGGCATGGCGTCGCACAGGACGACGCCAAGACATACCGTTCGACAGCATCTCATCTACACATGTTGATCGTCGGACATTCGTTCTTATTGAACCTGCACAGAGCCCATTCAGCAACTCACAAGGCAAGCCGAGAAGCTGCCATTCAAGCGGCTCTCAATATACTTGACGCACAGCAGCAATTGTTTGACTTGTTGGGAAATGCCCACTACAAAACTTTCATGCTTTCCTATTACTCTGTGGACGCGGGCATATATCTGGCGGTGACCACAGCCAAATACCCCATGCCGAACGGCCAGACTGCGCGGCAAACCGACGTAGCGCTCCAACAAACGATTCAGCGCCTCTCATGGATGTCGAGCAGAAATGCGTTGGCTCAGGCTGGACTTCAAATTCTACGCCGCTGCCTTCGCTTCAGTGAGCAGCCCACTCGAAACGAATCACCTCCCCGGAGCCACCATTTCTCTGCTCTGGCCGAAGAGGATATGCCGTCCGTACAGCCCGCTAGCATTCGAGGCGACGCATGCGCGACCTTGCTCGGGGATCCGTCGCGGACCCCGACTTATGCTGATCAAAGTTATGTTGGACTTTTGGATGTGTCGGCTCCCGATTTTGACGACCAGGACTGGGACAGGATGTTTGCTGCCATTACTGACGCCAACTATACCATGGACACCTTTATCGGCGAGTTTAGCGAGCCACCCAACTCGCCACGGTAGCGTCCAATGCGACCAATTCGCAGAGATGCATTTTTGGCCGGATTACGCAGCACAGGCGCCGCCAAACAGGCGCGTTCTTGCGCGAAAATCAGCGTTGAGCTAGAGTACAAATCCTTCCGATACTTTGATGAACGCAGTGAAGCTTTTGGCCTCTCACCACCCCGACAAAATCACTCGCAAAGTAAAACTTCGCCCCAAATTGACCATGGGTGTCTCTGTCTCCCACGAACCTAGGCATAGCACCTTCCATGGGAAACACAAACTCCTTGCAGGCCGTCCACAACGTTGTGGCAAGCATTCCCCAGCCAGCAGCGAGCGCACCGCGCCAAACGAGCCAAACGTTTTCGGCTGATTGAATGAAAATGCCGACTGATCCAGCTCCCAAAGCCACACCTGTTGATCTATGCCTCTGGCCTGGTCTACCATCTATGCCCTCACGACCAACTCAATCGATTTGCTGTACATTTGTGGGATGAGGTCTCGGTTGGACATTGAAGCTTTGCAGAGTGCATATACAATCACGGTGGACAAGCTTGGACGAAAGCGTGACATAATTAGACCACTGTCGACCCAGGGAGACTTGTAAGAGATGTGCTGAATCTTGAACAAACAATCACCGTGGAGGTCCAGTCTCCGTCAGTCACGCTGGGACACGTTGCGGTTGACCGGATGAGGAGCATCCCGAATGAATCAGCAAGCTCGAGCTGCCCATTCCACATTGTGGGGACAGTGCACACCGGCCGTGCTACGAGGCACCAAAAAATTATTCCAACCATCTCCTATCTAATGACCCACCATGGCTTGATACGCCGGGGCATATCTATTTCCTACCGGCTTAGCGGCTTCGACGAGCTTTCGAATCTCCTGCTTCTCCTCTTCGGTCAAGCCAACATTTCTGGAACCCCAATTCTCCTCCAAGCGTTTAGGTTTGGTGGTTCCGGGGATGGGAATCAATCCCTGAGATATCACCCAGGCAATGGCGATTTGGGCGGTCGTGCAGCCTTTTCGATCCGCCAGCTTCTTCATCTCCACGACGATGGCTTTGTTCTTGTAGAAGTTCTCGCCTTGGAACTTGGGAACTGGATCCACGATGTTTTATCAGTAAATATACTTTTGAGAAGAACAGACTTGGCTCGCTAGCGGAAAAAAAAGAACTCACCTGTCCGGCGAAAGTCATCCGCCGGAAAGTCGTCTGGGGATTTGAATGGAAAATCATCCACCAGCCAGCCGTGACCAAGAGGGCTGAAGGCCACGAACGCGATGCCCAATTCCTTTGCCGTATCAATTAAACCGTTGGTTTCATGCACCGTCTCGAAGGCCGAGTATTCTGCCTGGATTGCATCAATCTTGGCAACTATCACGACGGTTAGCTGGGACATTATTTTCAGAACGGCCAAAGACTTGGACACACTCGAGTTGGCTTTGCGGAGAGTTGCCGCAGAGCATTCAGAGAGACCGATATCCTTGGTCTTGCCTGCTTTTCGAATGCCGTCGAGAGCCGGAATAGACTCCTCCAGAGGGGTCTCTGCACGAACGTGTCAAGTCAGTCGACCGAAGACAGTACCAGGGGGTGGGTGATGCATACCGGGGTCGATTCGATGGAGGTAATAGAGATCAGGTGCGAAGCCAAGTCGTTCGATGGTGCCTTCGATATATTCCTCGATGTGAGCGGGCGAGTTGGTCACAGATCGACCTCCGGCAGGATTGTTAAAGACGTTAAAGCCGCACTTTGACGCAACTGGGCCGTGTCGAGACGTATTAGTGGTTCAGAGCTTCCCCCAAGATGGAACCCATTTCGAAACCTACTGAAAAGTTTGTCGCGGCAGTCGTGTTTCTTGATGAATTCTCCAAGTAACTTCTCGTTCATACCAGCTCCATAGACGACCTGGGCGTTTCCATCGGAGCGATCAGTCTGCATTCGAGACTAACGAAGGGGGGCTTTGCGAAGACACTAGCTTACCGCAGTATCCCAGAACGTGCAGCCAAGTTCAATCGCTTTCAGAAGCACCGGTTCAGCTTCCTCATAGCTCAAGCTCTGTCCAAAGCCGAAGCTGATACCCATGGCCCCAAAGCCAGGGACCGGGACTTGGATGTCACCAAAGGGAAGTGTTTGGACCATGTTGAGTGAACAAGTATTGGATACGTCCAGCGAGACCAGATAGAAATGCAAAACCGGATTCACTGGTAAATATGAAGGTGGTGAAATCTAAACAGAGGAGAGAGAGCTTTTATGCCATTGTTATTCTTCTGCGGCCGAAGAGTCGTCGGCGACAGTTCATTCTTCGCCAAATACTCCTAAAAGCCGACCGACGGATGTCGGCCGAGGTGTCGGCCGCAGTACAAAGTCCTGGCCATGATAGCATGGGCCCCTGCGCAGAATCTGCCATGCCTTAGCAGCACCAGAAAATTGGCCACACGACCCTACGGTGTATAGGGTCGTAGGGTGGCGACACGCCTTGAACGTCTCCATTCAAAGAAATTGGTATCTCTGCCATCTCGCCCGTCATCTGTTCTTTTGTCGACCACAGTTCTTTCTGCAAATTTCGCAACTGTGCAGACCGAAGCGTTGAAAGAAGGTCCTTCTGGCTCCGTTGAGCAGTTTATTCCGATTGTTGCAGCAGCATTCCTGGCCATGCTGACCTTGCACCGCAAGTCGCCATTGTTGGTGCAAAACCCTCCAGAAAACACCACCTGTAACAAAGGGGAGGGGAAGCCCCAGCGGACCTAGATTGTTACTTTCAAGCTTCTCTTTGAGCGTACGGGCTGGGTTTTGAGTCGGCTTTGAGAGAAAGGGAGGTGCCTGCGCCGTAGCAGTCCAATAAGATGCAACTTCAGTCTCTGGGGATTATCCTTTGAGCCCGTTGAGTTCTCTCCCACCTTTGAACATATATGAAGGATCCGTATCGTAGGATTCCTTTGGCAAGTCACGATGACCGGGCCGATGAAACTATTCCGAAGGGCTGCATCGGAAACGAGTCTCGGACCATCAGCAATCAAACAACGAACATTAAATGTCTTTCCGGTCGGAAGATATCATGCGTACAAGAAGATATCCAGATATATCATCACATGATTCTGCCTGAGCTCTTGTGCCCAAGAACCTATGCCTACCACCTTGGGGACAAGTCTTCTCATCTACTCCGGAAAGCCCCTGCGGATACTTCTAGCCATCGTCACTAGTCAGCCGACATCCGGAGCTGGATGGAAGTGGGAATTCCAATAAGGAGATTCTTGGAACGATCAAGACTGTTGAGTCGACGCCCCCCCAATCATGGGTATTTACACCATTTTTTCTGAGCTGTATATATATATTCAAGTCCGCTCCAACCCACCAGCCAGCTTAGTCTGACATGACTTCAAGGATCAAAGGCTGTCGACCTTCCGCCCAGCGCGAGACTTCGAAGGAGCCGCAGATCGCAAGGCTACCTGGTTCTTTTTGATTGGCCTTTACACCGGTCAACCTCAAAAAAAGGCCTTCTCTGCTGGTTCGCTTCATTGTTCCAGGCAAAGCTACTCATGAACCGCATTTCAACTTAACTTGCCCGGCCGTGGTCTGACGGCTGCTTGGCCTCCTGGACCGAGCTCGTTCGTGATTACCAACGCTGTCAGCCGCATCAATGTGTTCAATTAGACTTGATTGAACCCGGTAGGCTGATCCTAGGGCTGAGACAAGAATAGCTGGACCTATCCTGTAGCGGTCACTCTTGAGGAGTCGGAGCCTATAATGGGTGTCAGATCCCGACATTTTGCTGCTATCCGAGAATCAAAACCAAAATATTACGCTATTGCACATGGACGCTGCCGGTTTGCATTTTGGCATTCTACTCATGTCTTGATGCAGTCCATAGTGATCCGAGCCACCCTTGATGGGAATGATTTCGATTAATAGGTCACTGAATCGGGATTTGCAAGCGACCCTCGTTCTGGTGATCAGACCATCTCGAAGGTACATGGGTCGGTGGCTGGCGCAAAGGTCATACAGTGCTCTATGGGAAGATCGACAAAGGGCGAAAAGCCAGAAGGCATATCGACTGGCAGCTTGTGAGCATCATGGATCGATTCGGGGAGCCCGTCCGATTCCCCATCAAGCATTTCGACCGCTATGTCACTCGTTTGCAAAGGCCAGAGGTGTGCAGGTTGTAAAAAGGTGGAAATGTCATGCTGTGAGAAGGGTGGCGTGTCCAGTATATTGTCTCTCGAGTCGGCCGTCTTTTCGACATTCTCCCTCTGCCCCGGCGGAGACTCATCACCCGGCGCCAATAACTGCGAGGCGCTCCACTTGCCAGCCAAAGTGCCAAACAGTTTGTCGATATAGATTTTGCGTGCCAGGTTTTTCAAGGTGTCCCGTTGCTTGACGTACGTGTCGATGGAGGCCCTAAGGAGAGAGAGGATTTCTGCGAAGCGCCGTGCATGGGCATCGTGCCGACTCATGAGTTGCAGGAAATCATCGGCCTTGGCCAGACCTTCATCCAACGGGAATGATCGGTCGTAGTTACCGAAGTAGGCCAGGCCCAGGACGAGCGAAGAGATGAAGACATTGTTCACCAATAAAAAGATCCTCTTGGGAAGGGCCGTGTAGTTCGTCAGGTTTTTGGCGATGTCGACGGTTTTGATGGCTGAGCTGAGACATGCCACTGCAAGGGTGGCGCAAGGACTCACGAAAGGATCCGCAAGGTCCATGTTGACCTCGGTGTCGGTCGATCTCCTTCGAATGCGCGTGCTCACTTCTTGGACCAGATAGGTTTTGGTGAGTAGTATGATGCCATAATAGTATGCTCCAGTGAGGTGACTGAGGCATAGCCGACTGGGCAAGGTCACACGATCGAATTCGTTCTCGCCGCCCTCATCGATCTCGAAAAAGGCCATGAAGTCGGCGGCCCACTCGCGAATGTGTTGAGAAATGCTTTCGACCCGTTCAATACTGACGGTGTCTCGATGATAGACCTCTGTAACAATACGCTCAGAAATATGGCACAACCGGAGACAGGCGCACTCGATTTGCTCTTCCAATGGGAGGGTTTTCTGTGTGGAGCCCCAAAGGTGCATGGATTCAGTCTCTACCGTGGCCGGTGGTCTTCCGAGAGAAACGCTCGTATAGATGTCGAGCACTCGCAGCGTTTTCCAGGCCTTTTCCCTCGCTCGACACTCAGCTTTCGAGAATGAAGCGTTGGAATCAGATCGGTGAAGTCCCAAGGCGCATGCGGCGCGTGCGGCGATCCCTAGATTTAGGAAAGCGGCGTTGCGCCGACAGGCGTTCAGCATATACAAGGCAATCAGAATATGAGATTGCACAGTAAGCAGGCTTGTTCCGTCGCTCAAGTAGCAGAATGCGAGTTGGCGGGCACGCCGGAAACACCGCTCGGCCATTGCCTCGTCTCCCTGGTGGCCACGCTCTTGAGCACCCACGGCCAGTACGAGCAGAAAGATGAGGCTCTTTCCTTCCGACTCTAAACATCCCTGCAAGGCCCAGTTGACCATTTCTTCTGTCAGCGTCTGGGTGACGAAAAGGTCAAAGATACCATAGATGGCGGTGGTGTAATATTCAACAAGTGAGCAGACTTCAGCCACCGAGAATGCGGGTATTGGAGAGCTGGTCAAGAGCGTCAAGGGGTTGACTTCCTCCTCAGGCCTTGCCTCAAGCATCGAACTTTGCTTTGGATCGGTGGTGAAGGGGCAGGGCCCGATAGCATCCTCCACCACCCTGCGGACCACTTCCACAAATGCCAAGGTGGATGACTCGCCCAGGAAAATCCGTCCCTCCCTGCCTTTGCCATCATCCAGAAATCGCGTGGTGGCAGACAACGGCCTCTGAGATGAGTTTGGCGAACGCGTGTCGCTATGTACGGAGCCTTCGCTATGATGGGGCTGCTGATTTTGACGCAAGCGAGGACCAGTCGTTGAGTTGTCAACGGGGGAAACAACGAGGCCTGATATATCATCGCGCGAGGTTGGCTCCGTTCGCTGAGTTTCTGACCGGTTTATTGGCGGGACAGTATCCTGGAAGGGATTGCTGAAATGGCACTCCATTGACTTTCCACGTCGAATGCATGGTGGGCAGGGACAGGAACCGTTACATTTTTCCTTCCTCCTCTTGCAGTTGCCACAAGCGCGCACACAGCGTCGTCTGCTTTTATCAACCCGAGGTGATGGAGACATCGTCGCAATTTCGCCCTAACAGTGAATAAGAGAAGTCGTATAGATTCTGCTGACAGATCGAGTCCATAGTAGGTACCTAGGTAAAAGCACGACAGACTTGAAAAAGAGATTGTCGCTCGAAGCGGCGAACCTCCAGCACCGGGGGTCTGGGGACTGGGTGCGGGAGCCCCGTGGGCGGGGGTTTGGGTTAGTGAAGCCAATATAAGTTAGTGTTTGACTCTCCAGCCTGGGCTTCTGCTGAGGTCCGGCGAGTCCCCGTCGCAGTTGGAAAGTGCTTCGCCAGACCCAGAGAGGTGGGCGTGCACCTCACATGGGCCCTATCTTAGCGGTAGTTGCGTCTTATGGGCAGGAGAGATGATGAGCGCCTGTATCGGAGACTTGCGACTGATTGCCAGGCTTGACTTGCTTGTCCAAAACCAATGTCCTTGTCGGTAGACTATAGGGGCCATCCTCCTGCTGCGGGAGCCACCGAAGCAGCAAGAAAGGCAGACTAGTGAGGCATCGCCAACCTTCTGAGATGGGAAACCAGACTAGAGGGAGCTGAAAACCATCCGAACTCCGCAGACTAGGCGAGAGGTGCCACTTCCGATGCAAGGAGTGGTCATGGGTAAGTCCAAGTCTGGGTCTCTCCCTCTCTCTGGACCGTGCATGAGTAAACAATGGCCTGGATAATCAGGGTCCGGTGTGATGCGAGCTCGTTTCTGGTGAAATCTGTCGAATAATATCCCTCGAACGGGAACAAATGCCTGTTCGAACAGAGCTCTTCATTTTGGTCGACCCTGATGAAAATGTTGTTCGGGCATCCAGTGTTCGAGAAGACCATTTCGGCGCGATGTCTGGCAAGATATTTCTGTTGTATACATGCTGGGCCTCCTGAGGAGCCTGATTATATTCTTATTGTCCTCTGTGTCGAAAAGACATCGATATATACATCCGAAAAAGGCGAGATCTTTCGGAAAGCCTGCGCACGTGGGTTGAATGCCCCGAAGACCGGTAGAGTTCCCGATAGGCCTGCGTCAGGGTCGCGACTTCTTTGTCAAAGCCCAGGATGATGATCCGGGACCGCTGGCTGCGAATAGCGTTCAGAGGTCGTGGGAGCTGCCAAAATGCTGTTGGTATACAAGAGTGTCATACACCGGCCACTGCTGGGCACCACTTGATTTGGGACTGAGAAGCACTTGCAGAACTAAGTTCTATTCCACTCTACAGATATCTGAGTCTCGATCACCGCCATGCCTCGCATCATAGTTGACGAGTCCACCGGTGGACAACTTGGGTCGAAGGTCGTGGTGCTGACAGGTATACTGTCCTCGCATGTCGAAGACGAACATAGGACTAACCAGGCCACGCAGGGGGCAGCAGCGGCATTGGCGCAGCGACAGTGGACGCTTTCCTGGCTCGCGGCTGCAATGTTGTGTTCGGCGACATCGACGAGACTGCAGGGAATGCAAAGGTCGAGAAGCTCATCTCCGGGAACAAAGACATGAAGACTCGACTTAAATTCGTACCCACCAACTTAACGGACTACGATCATGTCTACCGACTGTTCCAGACCGCTTTCGAGACCTTTGGCCGAGTTGACATAGCGGCCAATATTGCTGGCCTGGCAGAAGTCGCTGGCTGGTTCGATCCTGCAGAGACCGTCGAGAGCGTGAAGAGGGTCAGACAAAATCAGGCAAAACTCTGTTCTCCTAGTTGAAGAGACCGTTGACAATGTGAACCGACAGAAACCTACCACGATCGTTCTCGATGTCAATTTGAATGGCACGCTGTACTTCGCTCAGATCGCCGCGGTGTTTTTGAAGCAAGGCCAGCAGTCATCGGAGGACAAAAGCCTGACCCTGATTTCTTCAGTGGCGGGCTTCAAGGAGTACCCTGGCCTGTTCGTGTATCAGGTCGGTCTACCAGTCTCTCTCAGTGCGGTTTGAGTCCGTTCATTTGCTGATCCTTGAGAAGGCCAGCAAGCATGGGGTGATGGGGCTGATGCGAAGCTTGAGATCTTTCCCACCCCTGGCTTCTAAGGTCCGCATCAACTGCGTCTGTCCTTCCATGACTCTCACTGGGATGGTTGAAGGAATCAAAGACGACTGGACGAAAGCCGGTCTCCCAACAAACACACCCGCAGATGTTGCTCGCGTCATCGTTCATATCGCCTCAGCGAACGTCATCAAAGGCGCCGCGCTCTATGTTGAAGGGGGAGCAGCATGGGAGATCGAACAGGGTCTGGACGAGACACAGCCCATCTGGCTTGGGGAAGAACCTAGCAAAAGATTGGACCTATCTGTCAAAGCTCTGGGTGCGGTAAGTCTGATCAAGTTCCTAACCCAAATTAAGTACACTCCTGATCATCTAAGGGTTCGAATTGGGTCAACCACAGCAAGGGAAAAGATCCCAGCGGCACGACCCCGGCTGTGAACAGCACCAACGGACTCAACGGACAGTGAAATGACGCCGACAGGCCCCCTTCAATGTATGCCGAAAGATAGCATCTGGGAAAAGAGAATTGAAAGACAGAGAGTCTTGTGCTTGAAATGTAACCACGAGTCTTTCGAAATCGAGCACAGAGAGCAGAGGCTCAGGCATTCCAGTTACTGGATATATTATCCCTTCAGAATCAAACTTTGAACCCCTCTTCCCAGATTTTCTTGCTCTCTTCAAAGATCCAGCGCTCGCTCTCATTACAATACTCGACTTGGTCCCTGTAATAGATGTCCCCCAAGGAGCATTCGGCCACCTTTCCGACCAGGCTTGCATCCGTTGCAAAGCTATCAAACGCCCGTACAATGGTGCTCATGGGGGTCAGGTGCTCCTTGGGCATCGCGCTGAGCAGGGAGGCCGGGGCGAGGTTTGTCGGCACAAAGGCAGGGCAGACGCAGTTCACTCTTATGTTCTCCTTCTGCAGCACCGGTGCCGCCGATCGAACGAGGCCCACGATCTAGGTTTCACCAGTCAGCCAGGCATCCTGAATTGCTTTACACCGAGTGAGTTTCGGGGCAACTGGTCTCTTTTGATAATACGCACTCCATGCTTTGCCGCGGCGTACTGTGGATTGGTGTGGAATGCGTAGAGCCCGGCACTGGAGCTCGTGATGGCAATGGAGCCTCCCTGACCGTCGTTTTGTCGGAAGTAGTGTGTCGCCAGCCACAGGCAGTAGATCGGGCCGATCAGGTCGATGTCGATCGTCTTGAGGTTTGGCTTCTCCGGTTCGTCCCCTCCCTGGTTCTCGTACAGGCTCTGGAGATCGACCACGCCGGCGTTGGCGGCGACAAAGTCCACGCGGCCGAACTTCGCTTTGGTCTCCCTGAAGAGCGAGGCCACTTCGTCCCAGTTCGAAACGTCCGTCTGGTGGAAAAAGACCCGGTCGCCGAGTTCCTGGGCCACCCGTTTGCCGGCTAGGACGTTGACATCCGCGAGGGCGACCGCCCAGCCTTGCTCGTGGAAGTGTCGAGACAGAGCGAGCCCGATCCCGCTGGCAGAGCCTGTGATGATTGCCACGGGCATAGCTGGGTGTGGACGTTATCTTCGATTCAAGGGAGGGCTTCAAGAAGTGCGAGGCGCAAGATCAGAAAACAATTCACCAAGAAGTTGATGGCCAGAATTTCAGACCTGCAGGAGCCCAGTGAACTGGAGTCGCGAGTCTCCCGACCTCATCAGCTTCAACACTGATGAAGTTTCCAAACATTAACCCAACAGGTCGTCGGATCGGAACCGCATATACGCACTCTCTCTGTGTATGTGCTATCTTCACCAATCCCGAACCGGGCCATTTTCTTCGGTACCTCTCCGGGATGGGGTCCTATTTCTAGGAGAGTAGTGATCCTGACGAGGCCTGGACTCTTTCCTGTCTTTGCAATAATCGTGTTTCTTCGTCATCGATCCTGAACTTCCCACCTTCGTGTTCCAGGCTGGGTATTATCTACCATCTTATCACCAGGCACACAGATATGGAATTCATCCCACAGCATCGCAATCCCGAGATGATGGCGATGCCTATAAAGGCGAGAATAGATGGATTCATGTTACGGAAAAGGCACTGTTGCCAAAATTGGTGTCTGTGAGACTGGTTCTACCAATGCACTAAATCTAACCATCTTTTCCAACTGGCGTGAACTGATGGAGACCTTTCGGGATAGAAGATGGTATCTCAGATGATCATCTAGGTAGACTAATATAGGATTTTCTCATCTCGAGATCCACAACCCAATAGCCTTCCTCACCTTCTCTAGCACCTCCTCTACCAACATTGTTTCCGAGACAGAGCTGTAATGTTCGCAAATCGGCCTCATGCCGCCGAAGACGAGGTGAAATGGCATGTTTCATTCTTTGCGGTCGAAGACATCCCTAGACGGTTGCTGTCGAGTGCCCATTCAGAAGTCCTTCTGGCACGGGCGGGAAATCGATGTTCTCCGGATTAAGATACTCGGCTCTGTCCAAGCCTTCCTGGCGCTCGGCGACGGTCCAGCCATCCCCTAACCATGCCGCGTCGTTGTCGTGTACCATTTCGTACTCGTAGTCCTCCCATCGCGGGTGTTGCAAGACTTGCAGGCAATGCAGCGAAGAGCCTGTCGAAGATTTTGGTCAGTGCTTGTTCAAGGACGAGGAAGGCCGCAGTTAACTGGTCGTTCTCACCTGGCCATAAAGCGGAGACTTTGCCGTCGACAGTGCCGCCCTTGTACCACGAGCGGCAGGGCAAGGTGAAGACCGTGTCGGCAAAGTAGTCCAGGCTGTACTGGTAAAAGGTCTCGACGGCCCTGGACTTTGCTTCGATGGAGCGGATCGCCTCTCGCTGCATCTTTTGGATGGCCGCGCAGACATAGTCGCCGATCCGCTCGAGAACGATGCTAAGACTGCCTGTGCCTAGGGCGGTCGAGGGACCGAGCGACATGAACATGTTAGGAAATTCGTCGGTCGTCACGCCGATGTAGGTCTTGGGGTATTCTGCCCATTTCTCGGCCAGGAGACGCCCCTGGCGTCCGATGATGGGGAAGCGGCCTGTCCATGTGGTATCGAAGCCCGTGGCGCAGATGAGGGCGTCGACTGCGCGAGTAGTGCCGTCTTTGGTCACGACGCCTTCCTCGGTGACGTGGGCAATTTCGGTGGTGATGAAGTCGACATTGCTTTTGGTCAGAGCCGTGAGATATCCCGGTCCCGGCGTCAGTCGTCGACATGCTGGCGGAAAGTCGGGGACGAGCTTGTCTAAAATTTCTGGTTTCGCTGCCAGCTTGGCCGCCATGCTCTTCTTGAAGGACGCCGAGGCATCCTGGGAGAGCGCCCCCCGAAATGTGATGCCATGGAAAGACTGGAGTTCTTGTTCAATCTCTGGCCCCCTAAGGTCAGTTTTCATTGGGGTTGTTTTTTTGGGCGCTCTAGATGTCAAGACTTACTTTTCCTGTAGGCGTGATAAAACTCTGGATCGTCGAGAAATTGTTGGATCTCCTCTTCACTGAATCGAACTGGTATTTTCATCAGTGGTTCATCGCTGGTCTAACCATGGGGTGGGCTTCTCCTACAATTGGCCTCTTCCGAAGTGTGCTTTTCCACTTCGCTCGGAGCGAATGGCGGCGAGATCCATGTACGGCCTCGAACATAGTTGTCGAGTCTCTTCACTTTTGGCTGCAGACAAGGAACTATCTGAATGGCACTGGATCCAGAGCCGATCACAGCCACCGTCTTGTTCTGCCTCGATCGTCAGTGATGCCCTGTAACTGTGAAGGGCAACCAGTTTCAGCTTACAGTCGGGTCCCAGTTTTCGTCCCAGTTTGCGCTGTGAAGCAGCTCGCCCTTGAAATCGTGCAGGCCCTTGATCTGAGGCCACTTCCACTCATTCAAAGCGCCGATGCAGTTGTACAGTACATCTGCGGTGTCCTCGAAGATCTCTCCCGAATCGGTTCGACAGAGCTTGACGTACCACTTGGATGCGGATTCGTCGAACCGTGCCTCGATGACTTTGGTGTTGAGCTTGACATACTTGTTCACTCCATATTTGGCTGCCACGCCTTTCCAGTAGTTGTGGATGTCTCTGCCCGAAGCATAGAATTCCGGCCATCTCGGGTTGGGCTCAAAGGTTAACTGATACGAGTGTGCTGGAATGTCTGTCCTCGCATCTGGGTCAACGCTGTTTCAACCACAGGGAGTGATCAGAGATGGCGAGCCTACCACAAGCGATGCCAGGATATCTGTTTTCAAACCATGTCCCGCCAACGTCTGGATTCTTGTCATAGATGACGAGGTCGAGGTTGGGAATACGCTGAGGAAAGCGGATTCCGGCGATGATTCCAGAAACTCCAGCGCCAATGACCATGACTTTGATGGGCCGAAGATCATTGATCGAACGGCGCTCTACTGCCGCCCCCATTCTAACCGGTTTCCTGATCAATTGTGGCTCGTGAAAAGGCGGAAAATAGGTTCTGTATTTGTCACAAGAGGTCTATTCTCTATGCAGGGATGTAATGGAATAATATATCAATATTAGGGCTATGATTGAACTTGACGCAAATCGCGTATGGTGTCCTACTCGTAGTGGAAGGAGAGGGTAGTTTCATACGGTGCAAGGATCCGATAAAGGGCAGCCCTTCAGTAGAATTGGAGGCTTGAAGACAGGAGGACCAGGCACGAGGCTACCCGAAGTGGATCCCGGACTCCTGATCGGGCAGCCTCGTTTCGGCTACATCCGATCCGGCCGGATCTGAAGCAACAGAACCTCATCGGGAGCGTATGTGGTATCAACAGCTTCTGAGCAGCAGATTCAGTGGAAACTGGACAGATTCATAGGTCTCTCCCGGGTTGGATCCGCTTGTTCTACCCAGAGTACCAAATATGTCTTCCCCGGGCACTACCCCGACAATCAGCCCAGAACCCGCACAGCCTGATGCCAACTAGAATGTGCTCTTTTAAATCTACCCTTACATCCCTTCCTCGTCTGAGATGTTCATATCTTAATCTCTCAGAGACTATCGTTGTTCAGAGCTGTTGCCCAAGATGTTGAATTTCCCTGGCAAACTACGTGGCACCGCCCTGCAGGCTGCGATCACCTTCGCCTGCTCATCCGGCTTCTTCCTGTTTGGCTATGACCAGGGAGTGTTCTCTGGAGTGATTGTCACCCCATACTTTCTAGACACTTTCCACAATCCCAAGGCTGGCCTCTTGGGCACCATCAATGCGCTGTATGATATTGGCGGTGCGGTAGGTGCCATCATCTGCATGTTATTTGGGCACACTCTTGGTCGCAAGAAAACCATCGTCCTGGGCTGCATTATCGCAACTATTGGATCCATTGTGCTCGGTACAGCCAAGACGATATCACAGTTGATCGTGGGGCGTAAGTTTCTGTGTCCGCTGAGCTCATTGACGATGGATATTTGTGGCTGATCTGGCGTTCCAGGCATTGTTACTGGCGTGGGAGTTGGCCAACTCACATCTACCATCGGCATATATCAGGCCGAGACCGCCAAAGGTACGATAATACCCTTGGAGATTTATTGCAGTCGGCCCTTTGTGCTGAATTCTGTTGCAAAAGCGAACCACCGTGGCATGCTGATGTCCATTGAATTGACCTTTTGCGCCCTTGGACTGTTTCTGGCCCAGTGGATCAACTATGGCTACGGCTCAGACAACACCGCTGCCGCATTTGAGGTGCCGTGCTTCTTTCAGCTCGTGTTCCTCGGCGCAACACTTTCCGTCCTGCCGTTCCTGCCCGAGTCGCCTCGCTGGCTGGTTGCCAAAGGGAAAATGGAAGAGGCCCGGCAATCGCTAGTCCAACTGGGTGACAAGGACACGACACCTGATAGCGCGGAGATTACGAAGACCATGACCGAGATGGAGGAGGTTGCTCGGTTGGAGAACATCAGCGGCATTCTGTGGTTCAAGAGTCTGGTAAGAGGCGGTCATTCAAAACCTGAACACCATTGCGTAGACTAATGCTTGCGGTCTCATCAGTTCAAGAGCGGTCCGAGTCAGAATGGGAAGCGAGTTCTCCTATCATGTCTCAGCAATTCCTTTCAACAGCTCACTGGGGTAGGCTTTGGATCGGTGCCTGTTTCTTTGACCTCTTTCTTCCATGCTAACCGGCCGCGTACTTAGATTAACTCGGTTACCTATTACGTTCCGACGCTGCTCATCACCTTCATTGGTGTAGCACGAGAAGACGCGCTGTGGATTGGTGGGCTGATCTCCGTCATTTCCGTGATATCGTCGTTGATTGTACGTCCTGCCGTTGGACCCTCTAGACTACGTTGTTCTAGAGCACGAAATCCTTTGCTTATCAGGTCAATAGCCAGTGTTCACCATCGACAAATTCGGCCGCAAGGGATTTATGATTGTGGGAGCCGCTGGCCAGGCGATTTGCTTCTTCATCGTGGCCGGGGTATTCGCCAACCTGCCGCCGGAGTCCTCGCCCTCGGCACGGACCTATGGCATCGTCATTGTCAGCTTCATTTACATCTATTTCGCCATTTTCAGCTCCTGCTGGCTAGGCCCGTCCTGGGCGTACGCTCCGGAGATTCTCCCCCTAAAAGGAAGAGCTCACGGCATGGGACTTTCCGTTGGTAAGCACAGACATATCTTCTCCCAACCACGCTGTGGAGAGCCCCGAATCACTGACCATGGTGACTCGCAGTTTGTTACTGGATCCTCAACTTCTTGATTGGTAAGTGTTGCCTCAACAAAAACATCCTACTCTTCACGTCTAGGAGCGGGCGATAGTAACGTGCTGTTTCCCTAGTCGAGATCACGCCTCCAGCTTTGCAAAACATTTCGTGGAAGTACTATGTTATCCTCGGAGTCTTCAACGCCATATTCGTCCCCGTTCTCGCATTTTTCTTCGTCGAGACCAAAGGCAAGAGTTTGGAAGATCTCGGTATGTCTCGATCCTGTCGAAGCTATCGAGCGGAGACTGACTAGGTGTTCTTTTCGGGGTCATTAGACATTTACTTTGCAGAGCGCTACCATGGCGGTGCAGAGTGGCACGACGTCGAGAATGCCGTTCGCGCCGAGCATGCCCAACAGGAGGCTCTGAAGGACAAAGAGGCTGCCACAGAGCACTCTGAGAAGGCGCTGCATGAGCTTGTCCAACCATATTCCGGCGATCTAGAGAGGTAATCTCGCTCAAAAAGTTGTATATCAGGGGGTCCTCTGAGAGACTATTGGCTTGGGCGGGTGATATCTTAGGAGGCCCGCCTGCGGACAATCCCACGTCGAGATGGAAAACCGTGCATACGTGCTTTCAAACAAATGTACTCGGTACAAAATGCGACACTGGGTCCTGAGGACGTGTCAGGGAAATTTCGATTCAAAGTACCGCGAAGGGACTCGACGCCCGAGCCGAAGAAAAGGCGTCACGATATAAGTCCCACCGAGGAACAACCCTTGGTCATAAAGACAGTTTCGATCGATGGGAACTGCATTATTCTCCCCATGGCTCATGTATTTTTGAGCTGGTTAGAGCGTCGAGCCGTAAAAATGCTCTAGAGGATGATCGAAGTTGTTTGCTACAACGCCGTGCCTCACGGTCCAATGCGGCTTAAACACCTTGCGCGTCGTGTGAGACCTTTGGCCCATGACTAACGACATGCTCGAGACGGAAAGGGAGACTTACTACGCTTGTATTGTGCACTGGAGTAGATTCGGGCACCCAGCATTCAGCTTTGATAACATCGTGAGCTGGGAGGTCGGACATGTCCGCATCCAGACGCCCATAAATAAGCCTCTGATCCAGTGTAATCACGACAAGGATGAGTAGAGCTCCTGGATTGTAAGAGACGGCATTCCGAAGACTAGAATCGGTGGCATTCTCGAGCGACGATGTCTGTCCCTCAGTCCAACGAGGAACGCTTGAAAGCGAGGAAGCCGTTGCCTCCTCCTCAACCCGCATATCTACCCACCGCCGGTTCCCCCCTGACGGTCGACCAGGAGCTGTATCAGTCTATTCAGCAAAGTCCCAGGGAACTTGTCGAGTCATTTGTCTTGCCTATCCGTTCAGGTCGTGCTTGGAAGGCTCCAGCCAAGAGTATTATCAGAATCAGCACGCCTGAGGGGCCTCAAGTTGGTAGGGGAAACAATTTCTGTATAAGCATTCGCGCTCTGACACGGTCCGCAGGGGACTTGAATATCTGGAATGCGAGTAACCCTCGCGAGAGATTCTGGGCGTCTCGGACAAAACAGCTCCACTCGTCACACGTAACAACAGGTGATCGCCTCTGGTCCTGCCTACCGTATATGCGTCCATTGTGCACCATCATCTCCGATTCCCTCTCTTGGTACGGAGTGGATGAGACCGGAGGAAGAGTTCATGACCTTCTTGGCACCAGATGCGACCCCTATATCAACACCCTACTCTCAGGACCAGAGGCGTCGTACGACTATCATTGCCACTCCAACCTCACAAGAGCTGTCTTGCCTTTCGGTCTCAACGAATCAGATGTTCACGACGTGATCAACCTGTTCCAGGTAACGGGTCTGGATTCGCAGGGCAGATACTTCATGAATCCGTGCCCTGCGCGACCGGGCGACTATATCGAATTTTTCGCCGAGCAGGATCTCCTGATGGCTCTGTCAACGTGCCCGGGTGGAGATCTTTCCTTGTGGGGCTTTGGAAGTGACAGTGAGAAGGAAATGATCAAATGCTGCAGACCACTAAAAGTCGAGGTCTTTAAACTGGCCGAAGAAAGCAAGATTTTGGCCGGAAAGTGGCAACCTGCGGGACGTCCAGATTACCAAGGCGTCCATGGCATGATAGTGCCAGAAGGCGAAGTGAGAACATAGTCCAATCTCTCGGGCTAGGCTTGTGAGTCTTGCATAGCCAGAATGTGTTTCAGCGACCAGCCATTTCCTGTTCACCTGTGGTGCCTGTCACTTGACTTTACTTGTTAAAAACGACGTTCATGGCGTCCTCAAGGATGGCAAGCCCTCTGTTGATCTCTTCGTGCGAGATAACAAGAGGCGGAACGATTCGTATAACACCATCTCCAGCCGTGATAACGAGAAGACCTCGCTCTCGTGCGGCAGTAATGATCTCAGTTGCCTTGTCCTTTGCGGAGTCGCTTAACTGGTAACCGACAATGAGACCCTTGCCCCTGACTTCTGAGAGGACACCGGGGAACTTTTCCTTCATGGTTTCGAAGGCGCTGAAAAAGAGGGTCGACTTAATTCGAACTTCTTCCTGTAGTTGAGCCTTGGCGAGACGGCCGAAGACGTGATGAGCGACTCGACAGGCCAAGGGATTGCCACCGAAGGTTGTCCCATGGTCGCCCGTCTTGATGTACGGTGCCACGGTCTTGCCTGACACGAGTGTTGCCCCAATGGGAATGCCGTTCCCCAAGGCTTTGGCCGTTGTCAGGATGTCGGGGTGCACACCGGACGCAGTATAGGCCCAGAGATCTCCAGTCCTTGACAAGCCACACTGGATCTCGTCAAAGATCAGAATCGCACCAACTTCGTCACACCGCTTGCGGAGGGCTTGGAGAAACTCAGGGGTCGCAACATTGACACCCCCTTCACCCTGGATTGGTTCAACGATCACTCCCGCAGTGTTCTCGTTGATCAGCTCTTGGACACCCGCAACGTCGTTGAACTTTCCGTAACGGAACCCAGACAGCATGGGACCGAACGGGGACTGGTATTTCTTATTTGGAGTGGCTGAGAGTGATCCATACGTGCGCCCATGGAAAGAGCCATGAAATGACACAATGTCTCTCTGCTTTGACTCCGGATCTTTTGCATATATGACCTTCCGAGCAAATTTTAACGCAGCCTCATTGGCCTCCGAGCCAGAGTTCGAGATGAAGACTTGAGTCAGAGGCGAGCCGGGCGACTGCTTCTGCGTCTCCTCGATCAGGGATTTGGAGAGGGTGGGGGTCCAGGGGTTGTGATAGAGGTTGGACGCATGGATCAATCGCTGTGCTTGGTGGGCAATCAGTCTTGTGATTTCAGGATCGTTATGACCCAGAGAAGTAACCGCTATGCCAGCAGTGAAGTCCAGATACTGTCTGTTTTCATTATCGTACAAAGTACACCCTTCTCCTTGCACCATCATTGGTGGGGGTCGAACGTAGGTAGGGACCATGTACGGAGTAGACTGATTCAAAAAGGTCGCCGTCGGCGAGTCGGAGGAAGGGTCTGGGTTGGGCACAGAGGTTTCATGCCGAATCTGAGTTTCATCTTGGACGGGTATGCTGGAAGACGTGGGCACAGCAGCTGCACTGGCATATCGTCGCCAACTAAGTGAAGCTCGCTGTGAAGGAGCAGCGAGCTTGGAAAGGTGAGAGCATGCTAGCCTCTTGCTCAATGAGAACGCCATTTTGCAGTCAGAGATAACGGCAACGACAACAATATCAGAGAAGTTTCTCACTTCGCTAGAGCAGTATTAAAAGAACCCAGCCTAAGGAGAGAACTGGGAACTTGTTTAGGTCTATTGGAGAATTTTCTTTGAGTCACACTGAAGTCACTGCTTTTTTTTTCCTGGACTATTTTTTGGAGGCGCAAATGCGGGGAAATCCGGCCAGCGGCGAGAGTTGTGAGGCGTGAGGCCGATTTCCTGTGCCAGGCTGGGCGCAGGCAGATTCCACCACTGTACGGAGTATCTTGCACCAATCTCCTTCTCCTTCATCCCAGTCCGACCTGAATCCCTCGGGCGCTCTCTCCCATCGGAAACAACTGGCATCGTCCCTGTCATGAGCTCAATCTCCATCTGAGACCACGGCATTCCAGACCCAGGAGAATTACGAAGCTCTAAATGCAGGCTATGCAAGGGATTCCTTCACCATTATGCCATTGAGAACTCAACCGATGGTCCCTCCAACCAGCTCAGATGCCATCCGGATGTCAGTGACATATCCCGAGCTTGTCTCAAGCCACAGCCGCTCTATCGGGCCTCCTTGCAATGTCAACTGCATCGAATACGAGGGTCCAGCCTTGCCTGAACTCGAGTCCCTGATTCAGATGAGCCGTCCACATCTGGAGCCTGATGGCGCTCGCTGAGCGGGTCTCGCAATGCGAAAAGTCTTCCTCGCGAAGCAATATGGGCCAGTATGTTACACATGTCCAGATTGGACCGAAAGAATCATGCTCTAGACGTCTATTTTTGCTCAAATCCTTTTTTGAACCCCCTTGTCCGGTCTCGATTTGTCTGAGATTGTTTACAATTGCTTGGGCATGGGTGGTGAGCATGAATGTGCTGACCCCTTTCTTGTCTTGTACTGTTGTCGTTTTCGAAAAGAATTAAAAGGGCTCGATTTCCCCTACAATTCAGTGTTGTATCTCTCCTCAACCCTTGAACACAGACATCTTCGGGATTCAGTCAAGCACTCAACCAACCTACCCATTACATCGTTGGCTTAAAGCGATTTTCGAAATACATTCCGCCATGAGGTCTCTTCTTTTCGCTCTCGGTGCCTGTGCGCCTTTTGTGGCTGCCAACCCGTTCGGTTCTGGCTCATTCTTCGAGCGCGGTGTTTGTGCTGCTGATAACTGCGCAAGGTATGGACCGATGACCTTCTGATGGTCGAAGCTAACAGCTGTCAGGGCTGTCACGGGCACAGCTGCTCAGCCACCTCTTGCGACCCGGCAGGCAGATTGCTCAGCTTTCTTCAGTCCAGTACCTTCTCCGACAGTCCCAGCCTACGCTTCGGCCTGCAGCGGAGCTACTCGCTATAGCAGCGCCTGCTCTTGCCTCGGGGTCACGGCGCCGACGTATACTTGCGTCAGCCCAGCACAAGCCACCAACATCGTCAACACCTTTGCCTCATTCTTGACGAATCCGCAAGCTCCAGACTTTGCGACGAAGGCGAACGCACTGTTGGCGGATAACTTCACCGACACCAGCGACTCCATCAACTTCCTGGCTGGCTATCCAGTAAGTCTCTTTCGAAAGTTTTGAAATGAATATGTATTCACAACTTGGTAGCTTGGTGGCGTGACATTCCCAAGCAAGGCCGCTTTCATCGGTGGACAAGGAGCACAGCCACCGATTCCGACCCTGACGACGCTCGATATCTTCTTTTCCTGCAACAAGATTGCCTGGCGATGGCTCGCTCAGGGCATCGGCTCCAACAAATATGAGGTCAAGGGCATCGACACTTTTACAATTACACCGTGGGGCCAGATTAGTCAAGTTTTTGCGGAATTCAACAGTGGAGCTTGGGCTGCAGATCTCGCCAGTGCCTCGTCATCGTCAGGCTCATCAAGCACGCCGACGACGACTACGACGAGCACAACACCCACTACGACAGTGGCCTGAATGGAGGTCTTCTGTGGATGGCCCTCTCACCGAGGGTATGGAGCTTGATTTGATCTAGTTCTTGATAGAGATGGTTGTATTTCGCTTCTTTTCTGTGAGAAGGCATCATAGAGCAGTAATGCCCTAGACATTTGTCTGAATCTTCAGCTCTGATACCTATTATCCGATTTGCACTTGACCCAAGATTTCCTTCCTGTATTTTCTCGTTGTCTCTTCCGATTCCCGTATCATCGGTGGCACGTACCAACGCTATGGTTCCCGAAGAACAGCCGGTGCAGTTTCCGAAAATCCACTGGAATCCCTCTCCAACGTTGTAACTGCCATTAAATTTCCCATCTGCGAAGAATTCTTGCAGATCTGTGAGCCCAACCCTCTTCATACGAGCTGCGAAGGAAGAGGCCCTCAACTATCTGCATCACTCGAAAAGAAAGAGAGGAAGAAAGACACACCCCCTCGCCTCCTTCAAAGTCCATTACCGCTCTATCCGGCCACGAACGACGACGACCACCCCAAAAAGAAAATGAAGCGCGCCGCCACATACCCTTTACGCTCTGCTCCCCTCTGCGCCGCTCCCCGCGCCCACCTCTTCACCGTGCCGCGGTCAATCTCAAGCTCAAAATCAAGCTCCAGTACACATGTCCTTCCGTGTCCGTGCGCATACCCGGGCCTGACCCGCAGCAGCGCCCGCCAGCTGAGCCACTCCGCGCGGCTGAGGAAAGACGACGAGACGTCGCCATCGTCGACGGGCGCCTCGCCGTTCAGTTTCCGCGGCATGCCCGCGCCGCCACGGCTGCCCAAGGAGGAGCAGGAGATCTTCGAGGCGCTGCAGCGCCAGTCGACAGGGGCGTTCTCGACGCCTCGGACGGAGCGGAGCACACCGCCGCCGCGGCCGCAGATCAACCAGTCGCCCGACTCGTCGGCCTCAGAGCGAGACGACGCGCAGGCCACGGTCGATGAGCGCGTCGACAGGATTGCCTCGAGCAGCGGCGGTCCGGGCGACGGACAGCAGGACTCTTATGACCACGTGATCGATGCGAGGGGTTCGGGAGAAGAATTACATCCTAACTTGGTCAGAGGGGCGCAGCCCGAGTTTGAGGGAGAGAGGAACCCAAAGACCGGGGAGATTGGCGGACCCAAGAACGAGCCGCTGAGATGGGGCCCCAGCGGAGAGTGGACGTATAACGGGAGGGCTACGGATTTTTAGAGCGGGCAGATGTACAGGGACGTGATTCAATATGGTTTTATTGTGTCATCTTAGCCCATGATGTCCGGTTCAAGTCGTGTCCACCAAACCCCGATTCAGACCCGTGCGTTCTTTGACCTTTCAAGTTTCTGGGATTGTATACCGCGGATGTCCATTGCAGTCGTGACAACGTTCTCATCAAGCTCATGAAAGTCGGATTGGTATAACATCAAGCTCGTGAATTGAAAGTTTGCTGAAGAGTCCATTGTAAAAACCCCCAGTCAATCCCCTTGGATGTTCAGACTGCCCGGCCCGATCATTGGGTCTTGACCTCGCTGTCCTGCTCGACGTGGATGTGCTCGTTGGTCTGGAGGACGCCGACTTTGTCATCAGGGAACTCGACACTGCCGGCACAAGTCATTAGATTGTGAATCAGAGCACAAGGGACAAAACAAACTTACGTGAAGCCCTTGATCAGGGTAAATTCGTGCTTGATCTCTCCTCCATCGGCCTTGGCCTTCTCCTTGGCCTTGTTGAGCTCTTCGGGAGAAGCGTTTTCTTTGAGAGTGACCTTTGTCTCAAGTCAGTAGTAGTCAGCTTGGATAGGAAAAGGCAGCGTACGTTGAAGAGAGGCATCGTGATTGCGGTGGTGGAGAAACAAAGGGAGCCTGATTCGAATGCGGATTGCGAGAGAATGCAGAAGCAGATTCGGAAATGTGAGAGAGACTGCACTGAAGAAGCAGAACAATCTAGGTGTTTATAAAGAACAGAAAGAATCCACGGCTTTGGAGAGTGAATGGTATGGTGAAAGGTGGGAAGGTCGTGTGAGTTGGAGGGGTGTCAGGAGTCCGCGCAGGCCTCTATCGATAGCCCAGATGCCCAGATGCCCAGTTCGCAGAAGGAAATGCGATGACGCAATAATAATCGGCCTTCGCCGTCGCAGCCTCTTACTTCACATCTCTCTTGCAGGTTTCACTTCGCCGTTTTCATCCCACATCAATCCTTATTGTTCTTTTTGTATATCATGTGACGAGCTGAGTTATCTGTCAGTCTGTACGGAGACGCCCGAGTTCTCCTCTCCAGCTGGCTCTGGCGGTGACTCCATGTCAAACATCCTGTGCTCTGATTCAGCAGCAATCGACCGTTGAGCTCCTCAAAGCCGTCAAGATATTCTCTTCCTTTTGTGTCTCTGGCTCGCCTTCTTGGTGGTTACTGCTCCCGTTGGCCCAAGCTCAATACTGTACGAGTTCGATAAGATACCCATCAGGATCCTCTACGAACCCTGCCCCAGTGACGGCCTTCCAAAGCCCCTGATTTCTGCCCTTCTCAGGCGCCTCTGCCCCAACTGCGCGGGCTGCCACTTCCAGACCTTGCGCGCTGCCTGGCTGTTTGAGGACTTTAACCCCGTTGTCTTCCATTCGTTTCATGCAAGCCGATACATCTGGAACTGTGAAGCAGAGCTTGATGAGGCCAAATCCCGGGTGGTCGTTGGCGTTGGTTATATGTTTTTGCGAGTGCTGTACCTCAATCAGCTCCCATGGTACTAACGAGGCTTCTAGCCTAGCGCTTTCGCCATTCAAAAATATGCTAATATGTGGTACTTTGTCAAGGAGGGTTCCATACCTCTGACCAAATCAACTCCAAGACGCCTTCTCTCGCCAGAAAGGACCTGCCCGCCCCAGTATCCGTTTCAGGGTATCCCAAAAACCAAATCTTCACAGTATCGAACTCCATGCGTCCGAGTTCTTTCATGCCTAGGACATCCTGATAGAAGCCTATGGATCGCTGGATGTCGGATACTCTGATGCCGATTTGGTTAAACTTGTAATCCGCGGTCGTCGATGACATGATGAGCAAGTGAGCTTAGAGTGTTAGGCTACACAGGTTGAAGCTCCTTGATCATCGAGCATCGGCCTGGTTTCATGGACTGTTTATTCCAGTTACCCTCCCTTACCTAGGTACCCATAGTCTAGGTGGAGGCGCATTCAGCCGAAAGACCGAGGCTACGAGCGACATACGGATACAGACTTCACCTTCTCACACAATTATTTCGGCTCCGTGTTTTGCAGACCACACAGAGCTACGCTGGCCTATTATACGTGAAGCACATGTTCTTTCACTGCCAAAAAATGGGCGAAAGTTGCCCTGAGGCAGATTCAAATCAGCCACAACACAGGACCTATATATCGTGATTTGGTTAGACACCACACCTTGCCCTCATTTGCTCCGCCGTTGTCGTTTCTCTGGCGGACCGCGAGCGAGCCGAATACCGGCGGCCACGTCCAGCACAGAAGTCAACCGTCTCGCCTACGCGCTCTAGAGTTCCTCTTGAGGTCTACCTTTCCGAATCTTGCGTAGACGATGAATTCAAGCCGAGCCTTAAAGGCCTAAAACACTTTTCAAGAGACCATCATAACGCTGGGCGATATAGTCGAGGAAATCATTCTCCAAAGCAAGTCTCAATGACGAATGGAATTCCACGAAGGGCGTCGCCAAACAGCGAGGAAGAAGCAATGCCATTCGTGAAGAGAAAGGAATCTCTCCCAGAGATACCTTCTAAACAGCAAACGCAAGAGAGGGCGGTTATCCGTCACAGCTGCACGAAGAGCCAGTCTCTGCAAGTTACGAGCATACCTCAAGAGATTCGAGGTATTCTCTCCGATGGAGGAACGATGACAAGGAGACATCAACGGTGAAGAAACGTTTGCGAAACGAAGACACGAGGGAAGGACTGAATATTGTCTTTGCCCCGAATCACCATTTCGACGGCATGCACACTTAGCTTGAGCTATCGCCGGTGCTCAAATCAATAGCCACACCTCCCACAATACCCGCAATCCTCCGCCGAGCAGGCTGTGTAGTCTCGATCCGAATCACTGTTGTGTCCTGGATCAGAATCACTGTTGTGGCCCATGGCCGCGTACTCTGTGCGCCATGTCACCTCACATTCTTCATGAATTCCGCGAGACTCACCGTCATCGTCCTGGTCATCATTTTCGCCCTCGTCAGCTACAGGTTTATTGGACACAGTGATCCCCGGTGACCTCGACGAGCTCGCAGCATCTTGAACGATCGGGCTTGTCACAGGCGTCAAGCTCGAGGCCTCGGGTGCTGAGGCCGTTGCTTCTCTGGCATTGATATGTACGGCGTCGAGTTGACTGGTCAAATCATCGATGCAGCTATCGTCGAGGCGACACAAATGAACAAGTCGAGCCGAACGGACGAGCTGTAGTTCGCGGCTCGTCGACACCTTTAGATACCTATTACACGATGCGCATCAGTGATGAGCACACCGCCACGTGCCTGTCAGCCTACCGTGCTGGTCCCAGATGTGGCCCAACTGCCATGTGTCGGCCATTGCCGATGAATGTGTCGGTCTTGGACAGTCGAATACGTTCATCAACAATTCCCTGGAGCTGTGCGGCTACACCAGCTTGCAGCTTCCCGCCATATACCGCGAGGAGTCGAGGCATGAGCATCACGTCTTGCTCACAGTATTGGAGGATCTCGTCCGGCAGGGGTCTCTCGAGGAAGACCCCATACTTTCCCCCTGCCTCGGGTGCAAACAGACGCCGCCCCTTGGCTTTGGCGAGGGACCAGCCTGGGATGTGGGGTAGGTCTTTTTCAATGCACTTGGCCAGTCCATTGACGTATCTGCCTCTCCGATTCCTGGTGGCAAACTCGATGACCTGGAGATCGATGATGCCGGCGACGTTGACGCCAAAGTGGGCATGGAGGGCATCCGAGTCGTTGCGAATGTCGAAGAAGACTTTGAAGGTGTTTGGAGACTCCAGCACAGCTCGAAGGCTAGTTCCGTCTGCCGTGGTGAGGTCGAATGCCTTCGCTTCAAGCTGGTGAACATCGACAAGGTAGACGATCGGGCTGGGTGGCATCAACAACTGCATAATGGCGATCGTGCCTGAGCGACCGAGATCGACGCCCTCGAGGTCGATAAACATCAGCTGGTCCTGTTCTGCCCGCGTACGCTTTGTGATGAGAGTGAGCAGTGCGTGAAGCTTGACTTCGTTGTCGACGATAAAGGGCGCCATGGTGGATGAGCTCTACTTTGGGGAAAAGAGATGTCCCTGTACAGCTTCTATTCACAGATGCCTAGCTGTACTTTATACACCTCCACGGCGACGCTCGCTTGTCTTTCGAGTGATATGCCGTCCGCACGATGAGGTGCACTCCCGTCCTTGCTTTGGCCTTCGTCCTTGCACGTCCATAGGACAATCGGCGACGCGTCAGAACAGGTGTGGAACGCCAAAGGATGCTTATTGGTGTTTGGCGCATTCATCCTGTCTACAATTGGTCGAATGACAAACGGCCAAGCCACCAGCGGCCAGACTGCAGCGCACGAGTCTCGAGTGGGTGGATCGAGTCTATCTGGTACGATGCATGGTACAGTATAAGACTGCAGCGTGCTCCGATTCTGGCGCCATCGGATCCTGGTTCTCTTCATCACCTCTTCACTCCTTCAGAGGTGGTCATCCAGTGTTCTTCGCTCTTTGCTTTTGCTTGAAAGGACTGTCTTTCGGTATCTCGTGAGAATACCCCGACAGGCCATTACTGTCCGCCACCAGCTCCTAGGGTTACATTTCGCGGCCGTCGTCTCCAAGACTTATCCAGGAGACCGGTGCAAACCATCAACTTCATCTACATCCACCACGAACTGACAGCTTCGCACCGGGACACTGCATCGAGCCTTGGCAGCTAGATTTGCGTCGCAATCCTGTCGGAGCACCGCCCAGCAGCGTACTCCACGAGCAATCTGAACACAGTCCTCAAGCATTTCCTCTCCCGACCCTTGCGCCACTCGAAGACGATGACCTGTTCGCAGGGCCGCTTGATTCGTCCCATCAGCCAGCGCAAGACACTCCTTCCGCAACAGAATTTCAGCGTGATCCAAGCTTGATTTGTCCGTACTGCGAACGACCGGCACAGAGTCGGTCACAACTAGCGTGAGTGCTTTCACGTGGCATCAAGCACAAGCACAAGCACGAGGACTGACGTGTTCCAAGGAAACACCTGCTTGTCCACACGAAGCCGTTTCCGTGTCTTGAAGCTGACTGTCGAGGACAGCGCTTTGAGAGCCGACGTGATCTCCAGCGGCATCGAGACGCCTACCATCCGTCCGACAACGGCCCACCGCAGCGGTTCTGGTGTTCGGTAGCATCCTGTGAGCAGTCACGGCCACCCTTTTGTGGCTATTCACGCAAGGACGGACTGCAGCGTCACATGAAAAACAAACATGCCACGTAACGACTTCAGGGAGGTAGCGCTACTTAGTCATGGCAATCAAGCGGGCAAGGTCCATATCATCACTTTCATCCATTCTTGTTCCATCTTGCCTCTTGTCCAGTGAACTGCGTGATTGCACAACGTCCTCTTCTCTATCTTCCGCAAATAGTTTCGGGCGTAGGGTCGCCTTCCACCCCATTGTCACGTGAAGGCAGGAGGGGTGGGCGTTATCATGTTTCTAGTCTGATCCGATCGGACAACTGGAGCAGAGCCAACCGATACCCCTAACGGCAGATAGGGTGTCGATGCTAGGCGAAACTGGTCCTTCAAAGTAGAGGTTGGAAGCAGGCAGCGTTGCCGAATATCACGGTCGCCTCTGTTCGATGGATCAACCTCCTTTGATGGCAGCAACCATGAACACAAGAAGGAAGAGTGAGGTCGGCCGCATGCGTGCCTTTTCGTTCGGTAGAGACAAGATCAGCGCCTTTGGATCGTCTGCCCAATCGTCCATGGTGCTAAGCTGCGGCTTGGCTGCAGCGTGGTAGTGGCTTTCTGCAAGGCCTCCAATGCACGGCGCGCCACGTTTTGATCACTGGAAAGGCGCTCAACGCCTAGTATTTGCTGCCAGAAGTCAAATATATATTGAGCCCTGACGGAATAATGGCCCCAGGATTCTGTGAGAAGGTCGAATACGCAGGAGCAAACACAAATCTCATGAAGGTATCTCTGGTGGGCTGGCCAATAGATTAGTTTGATCTCGCACCGTTGAGTATAGAACCGAGATCTTGATCGAGGGGACTTTCTCGAACATCTTGTCCACGATCCTACAAGCCATGCCTGATCTGACGGACCGCGACCGGAAGTTCCAACTCTACTTCACCCTCCTGGCGCCCCAATACGCCCACTTGACCTCGAACACCACCTACGACCTCCTCCTGCAAGCCTTCAACGGGCCGCTCAAGCAACGACTCAGCGGCGTCCTCAGCTCGTCCGACTCGGTGACTGTGCACGACAATGCTTCGGGCCCAGGCACTGCCACCTCGGCGTTGCTCGACTTCTGCCACAGCGCCGACCTCCCAACGCCCACCGTCTACGCCACAGACTATACCGAAGCCATGATCGACGCGCTGCAGCGCCTGATCCCGGCTCGAGGCTGGACCAAGGTCGCCGCCCGCGTCGCCGACTCCCAATCCCTGGACTTTGGAGAGGCCACCTTCGACCTCGGCATCGTCAACTTCAGCATCGCCAACTTCAACGACGCCGCGTTGGCGATGCGGGAACTGCACCGGACGATCAAGCCCGGCGGGACAGCCATAGTCGCGAACTGGGAGACGTTCGGGTTCGCGACCGTGCTCAACACCGCGATGAACAAAGTCAGACCCGGCGCGGGCCCGCTACCCGCGGCGGGCCAGGAGTTCATGCAGGAGGACGTCCTCGTGCAGACGCTGGTCGGCGCCGGCTTCGAGCGCGACAAGGTCGCGGTCCACCTGACCGCGATCGTGGTGGGTGACGCCGAGAGGCTGGCCGGGATGACGGACTTCATGACCGGGCCGTATCTGGGCCCCGTGGCGGCGACGTTGTCCGAGGACGAGAAGAAGGAGTGGCCTGCCGCGGTGGCCAAGTCGATCGAGGAGGCCAAGGCCGCCGACGGTGGTGTGGTCTGTAAGGCATGGGTGCTTGCTGCATCGAAGTAGTAGAGTAGTAGCCGTGGAGATGAGGTTGGTGGTGAGGATGCACCCATATACTTCGAGGTGCAGAGTATAGGTCGCTACTTCATCAATCCATTTACTTGGCCTGTGTACTAGAAAAAGGGGATGGGTGTAGTGCTTCCACCGACATACACAGTAGGTACCAAGGCATGTAAACGGGTAAATAGGTAGTTTCCTGCCTAAGCAACTTCAAAGGAGGCAATAGGGGACGCAGCTGATACGCATTATTAGCTAGTGCCACTATAGCTGGTTAGCGTAAGTAGAAGAACGCCTAGTGGCCTTAGCAGAGCTATCAGCAGAAGCCATAATCCTCCCCTCTAAAATGTCTAGCGATTCTCTGCTTTCCGCCCATTAACAACGCGGTCACTCCGTCGACAACAGCTATTCAAGTCTCTCTCCAACAACGAACCCAAGCTCTAGAAACCACGCTGCCTGGCTCTGCTGACGTGACACGCCGCGCTACTGCAGAACAAAAAAAGACCTCAGGCCGCTCAGCTGCGACACGCCTCCAAGGCACCGGCATGGCTTGGTATTTCTTGGGTTCTCTTGGTGTCTGCAACTTCGACCGCCGTTGTCTTACCGCCACCCTCGGGCTGGGCAGGCTTGGGTCGAGAAAAGTGGCAGCTCTTGATTGACAGACGCAATGACAGGGACGGCAAGACACGCTGGGTGTCCGGGGTGATTTGATCTCGCGGCCTCAGACAAGGTCGGTTCTTGGTTTCTTTGATGTTGACTCCGGTCGCTGTTTTCGTCAGACTGGTCCCTCTGTCATAGAGGCTTGTGGTGGAGCAGCCCTCTTTTTTCTGCTTCTCGAGAGGGCCATGTCGCGGAAGACAGGCGTGCTGACACGCAGCGTGATTTCATTGCTTTGTCTGTCGGGTCTTGTCACAGGGGCACACGGGGAGGGAGACGTCAGATACAGGGCGAGTTTCGATCAGGAATACCAGCCTGGCGTTGTCGACATCGGCCTAGCGACCAACGAGAGCATGCTGCCAGATGCCTTCTCGCCCTGGTCATACAAGCCAGCGTGCACGGCCAAGCTCAGCCTGATCGGGAGCGAACTGTGCGTGTACACAGACCGATACTTCAGCAACGGCAGAGGCATCTCGATATTTACCACGCCGGAAATCGCAGGAGAATTTGCCGCCGTTCTGGCCTCCTTACAAGACCCACCTTTGTTAGATACGCTAGGTATCAACGGTTTCTCAGGCGCATGGTATACTCATCCAGTCCCCGGCAAGGGGATCGGCATGCTCGCCAAACACGACCTTCGCCGTGGCGACACAATCACGGCGTATACTCCCGTCCTACTCGCGTACAAGGAAGCCATCCTCCCGAAGGACCAGCGCGAGACGTTTCTCCAGCTGGCAATCGCCCAGCTACCCGCCCCGTCGCGCGAGGCGTACCTGAAGCTGGCCACCATCTCGGACGACCCGGGCATCCTGGCGCAGGACATCGCCGGCGCGAACTCGTTTGAGATGCGACTCGGCAAGGGGAAGGCAGATGCTCCCAGCTCGGAGGCGGCGGCTGCCCACCTGGCCATCATCCCCGAGGCGTCGCGGATGAACCACGACTGCGCGCCCAACGCCATCTTCCACACCAACGCCTCGACACTGGCCCACGTCGTACGCGCGACGCGCCCCATCCGCAAGGACGAGGAAATCACCATCGCGTACACCAACCCGCTCGAGCCTCGCGCCGTGCGGCAGAAATACCTATCCGACGCCTTCCATTTCACATGCGCCTGCTCGCGGTGCCTCAGGGGCGGCAGAGACACCGGTGCCACCGCAGACGCAGACGCAGACGCCGACACAGTCCTGTCCGAGATCGCCGCCCTCCAAGACGCGCTGGCAAGGGGGTGGTCCGACCCCGCCTCCGCCGCGGGGGTCACGCACGCCGAGCGCCTCGTCCGGCTGCTCCGCGCCGAGGGCCTGGACGGCTACCTCGACCCGGCGTACTGCTACGCGGCGCTGGTGTACAGCGCCGCCGGCAGCGGGCGGGGCGCGCGCAAGTACCTCGCGCTGGCGGTCGAGGCGATCGAGCTCCGGCTGGGCGAGGGCGCGCCCGACCTGCCGGCCTGGAGGGCCATGTTGGACGATCCGGCCCGGCATTGGAGCTGGATGGTCCGGAAGAAGAGAAAGGCGAGGGACGGACGGGGACGGGAAGGGTGAGCGGGATGCCGCTGGATGAAAGACTGAATCAATCAATCAATGACTGAGAAAATGACCTGGCTTTTGGTGGCCGTGAGGTATGACAGTTCCAGTATATTATAGCAAACCCCGAGCAAGTTTGAAAGTGGCTGAGCACACGAAACGAGCAGAAGCGGACGCGGGCGAACGCTCTGTCGTCAGGGCATCCTGATTTCAAGGGTGACTAGAGGCGGTCGTTCGTTGGCCTCGGGGCAAAGAGGTAGACACCAGACGTTATCATGTAGTTTCGTCTCATTGCATTTTCATTCCGGCCATGTCTCGTCCCAGACTGGCCAGCGGTACCCGGCAGGGCACCATCGAGATATACTAAACCAAAAAAAAAAAGGAATAATATAGAAAGTTGACAACGACCAAGTCAAGACCAAACATATTCCCACTTGCTCAAGACCCGAGCCCTACTTGTTGTCGTGTGCGATATCAAGACCCTTCAACGCTCCCAAGCACCTCAAACGCCTCGCGTTCCCTTCCTTGCATTGCACACTCTAGCAACCCTTCCTCGACGCGCCCTTGACGCCCTTCCCGACGCGGTGCAAAAACGTCCACGCAGCCCGGTCGTCCTCGAACGCGATGTAGCCGTCAAACGCCTTGGCGGGGGTATTCTTGAGGATCTTGGTGACGACCTCCTCGACGGCCAGCACGTCGGCGATGGAGACGGCGGGGAGCATGCACCCCTCAGCACCGTCTGCATCCCTGTCCCTGTCGCAGTCGCCGTCGCCATCGTAGTCGTCGCAGACCACGCGCATCTCAATCTCCGGCGGCACGGGAAGGATGCGGATCCCGCTGCCGGCGGCGCGCGGCAGGCGCATCAGCTCGCACACCTTGGGGCACAGGATGTTGGACTGCGGGACCAGGAAGACGAGCATCGTTTGCGGCGTCAGCAGCAGCGACGAGATAGTCGTGTAGGTCTGCGGGTAGATGATCGAGGCCACCGTCGGGCAGGAGAGGAGGTAGGTTCGCAGTTCTGGATTGCTGGTGCTACTGCGTGTTTGATGCTTGCTGGCGCTTTTGTGGCTTTTGCTGCTGTGGTGGTGGTGGTGGTGATGATGCTGCTGCGATCGTGACTTCGTGATGCTGGTCGTCGAGTATTGGCGATCGTCTGATGGGTCTGCTTGCAGTCCACACACGGCAGTCTCTGCAGTGGCACCGCTGGTGACCTGGCGCTCTTGGTGTTTTGATTTGTGCTCGCCGCGTGCTTTGCGCGAGGTCGACTTCGATTCCGCGGTGAAGCAGCAGTTCTTGACCGGTGGCAGGGAGCATTTCCCCGTCGGGTAGGCAAAGTCCCAGCACGAAACGCCTAGTGCTTCCATCTGCGACTCCAAATCGGAGACGGTCAGTGTCGTCACCGATGAGGTCTGTTTCGACACCATCTCGGTTTGCTCATTCGTCGACGAGGCTTTCCCTATGCTCAAGCTGGATTGTCTGAAGACTTGTGTGCTGAAATGCATCTAGAACAAATTCCGACGGAGGAACGGTGCTCCCGCTCAGGTTATGCTCGTATAAAGGCGCGAAGGGGGCCGCTGCGTCGCGTGATGGCTTGGTAGGCGTGGTGGCACTGGACTCTGCCTACAAATCAAAGATATAAGACCTCCTGACCGAACAGCCTCGTCTTACTGAACAGGCAAGTCTGCTTGTCGCTCACGCCTCACTGGCAGGTGATCAAGGGAGGGAAGGCGTGGGTGATAACTAATTCTGATAGTGAGCGTATATTCGAGAGGGTCAAATCGGTCCTCAAATCCTTTCAGACATGGAAGGAAGATATGGTGCACTTCATGGCTATGCGGATGCGGGGCGCGAGGGAGATATAGTGCAGCACGATAGCTTTCCGCTCCCTACCCAAGGGAGGAAAGTCAGAAGTTCTCAAGCCAGATCAGGACCGCGGCACCGGGGAGCCATATACAAAAGACGTCCTACCCTAGGTCGCATGACTCCTGAACCATTCCAAGGGCGCCGAGGGTTGCACTCAGGTCCTCCCTGTCCTCCTTAGGCGACCCTGACCTGAGTAAGAGGGGCGTCAGGATTAGCAAATCATCCTCCATCATTTGGCTTTTCCAACCTGTGAGCGATTTTTGTCGGTCAATGTCCCTTGCATTTCTGGAAGGCCGATAGAAAGGGGGACCGGGGCTGGGAGAGCCGGCGAGAGGTCCGGGATCAGCTCCAGCAGCATGGTTTAAATGCAATATCAATCAACACCAGAACAAAACAGCGCGTACCCCGCAGCCGGTTAGCCGTTTGACGTAGGGGCCGCTTCAGCTGCTATACGAATAGGCTGATGGTGCCGAAGTCGCGAGGCCGAGCTGGTGCCAGCTGGCGGCGGCGGCTGCGGCTGATGTTTCATGGATATTCTCCGATCAAGCCACTTAGGTCAGGCCAGAGCTGGGGGATGAGGTGAGCGTGATAGGGCGCCCCAGAAAAGCTGACCCAGTATTCTCCAGATGGACGATTCATCGAGGGCAAGACCTATTTGGGCAACCGTATCAGAGAGCCAAAAGTGCAAAAGGGATGACAGCTGGTATATCGAGGTATTCAAGCTGCTGGTGGTAAAAAGGAGAATATCCCTCAAACGTCTTGACTGGTGGCTTGCGGGAGCCGTGGCGCCCACCTTCCGAGATCGACAGGTGCATCCAGAAGGCGACTTTTCCGTCCGCAAGGGGCTTGCCGGCCATTTCTCGGCCTTGCACCAGTCTTGCTCCAACTAGCGAGACCGACTGAGGATGGATTTCGATGCGAGCATGGACCCCTTGGGCCAGGAAGATCCATTTTGGCTCGTCTAGAGCCGTACTCCGTGTGGAAATTTTCCATTGTTGGGAAATATCTCACCCTGCTCTTGCGAGGCAAAGGTAGAAGAAGCAATATATACTATAAGAATTTGTATGTGCAAAGTGTCCTGTTCCAGAGAGGTGGCGGAGAGCAGGAGAAGGAGCTCTAGCAAGGGCACGTCTAGCTCCATCGCCGGCATGGAGCACGCTTCTGCTCGCATCATGTCCATCGATGTGGGGAATTCCGGTGAGCTCCTCCCGTTGTTCAATCCGTAGGCAACGTAACCTTGAAGACCAAAACTTGATTGTCAAGATTGAACCCACCCTCATCGGTGTACGGCAATAGCCCGCCGTTCATGTACCCATTCTGCGTGATGAAATCGTTGTCACTCAAGCTGAAGATGAAATATTCGCCGTCAGCCTTGGTATAGCCGTCCTTGCAGGTAGGAGCGGAAGGATTGACAGGGACTACGGCTATCGACTCCCATTTTTCATTCAGAAGACTGGCATCTTGTGCCCCACCATTGTGAAGCCCGAAGCGATTGAGCTGAGAGTTGACATTGTAGTCGAGCCACGAGCAATAGGTGGCAGGAATGATCGCCGAGGCGAGAACACCGCTCACAGAAGCCGCAGAGCAAGTTGTGCAGTCGTAGGTGTTTCCCGCTAGATTGGTGGCTTTGGAGATGTCGAAGACATCAATGTGGCGGTATCGTGACAGTGAATTGGATTGACCATGGCCGCGGCTGGAGTCACGCGCAAGAACCAGGAATTGTGTCGGACTGATGTAGTGGATCTCCGATTGGGCGGCAACCAGAGTATTGTTGCTGAAGACCGGCAGTGGAACCATGTACTCTGCCTTGTAGATTGGCGCGGAGGGATCACTGACATCGTATTCAAGCAGACGACTAAGGCGACGTGTTGAGGAGTTGTCGCCGCCCTCTTGAGCCAAAGCCGACTGCATCAGTGCATAGAGAGTTTTCTTATCGGGCGAAGAGGTTAGACCTTCGAGACCTTGATTGTTCGACCGCCCGGTATCAGGGGTAGCGGGGATTGTCTCAAAGTCAGGGTCATAACGAGGTGGGCTATCAGCGTTGAAAGACTCGGTGCCGTTTCTCTCAGGAATGATTGCAGAAGGGGGTTTGATAGCTCCTGTCATTTTACCGCTATGGTCGAAATGATAGATGTATGGTCCGTATTCATCGGAAATCCAGAAGCCGTCAGGACTGAGAACAAGACCTTCGGTGTCTCCACACACACGGTGGCCCCCGGTACCATTACCGCCGAAGCCGTCGCCCGTGTATGTCGCAGATGGAAGATCGGGAAGGCCAGGGAAGGTAAGGTAAGGCGGTTTGAGATCGGCATCAAGCCCCGTCATTGGAGTCCCGGCAGGGTCTGTGAAACGGATGGTGTCGAGATATTGCAGGTGAACGTTTGGCGAACTTGGGTCCGCGGCTGTGGAGTTGTAGTTGGGCTCGAAGGTGACCTGGAACTTGTGGACTCGAGGTTGATAGTTCAATGTGCCTTCCGTGTTCCACCCACGGTCGGGCAGAGTCCAGAGAATGCCAGTATACACTCCGTTGCTGTCGACTTTCCATGAGTGTTGGTCGATGGCGGCGCTACTGCCGATCCCTCCTGCAGTATCGCCAAACTTGTCGCGCGAATCTGACGGTGTGAATCCATACCCAGCGAGAGCCTGATAGACGTACGTCTGGCCATTGCAGGTGGTCGAGTTCACAGCCGCGCCAGCTCGACGAGTGGGAGACGCCAATGCAAAGCTGGCAACGAGCGTGGAGATAAGCAGTGCCTTCATAGCCATTATGATTGGTCGTACCAGGGGTGGCGAGCTATTACCGGGGGTGTTATTGGTCGTCTGAGCGGAAAAGGGGGAGAGTTCCTGTACAGTAAGCTCAGCCAAACGAACGACGTGGCAAACCTGGATGCTCTGCAGATGCAAGATGCAAATGGAGGAACGATTGACATGACAGAGTTGCTGAAGAAGAACTTGAACGGCCTTTTAACAGCAGCAGCAACTGTTGGCCATGAGAGGACAGCTCCGAAACAAGCTGCACGTGTGCAGATGAACCTGCTTGATTCGTGCGAGCATAGCGACCTGCCAAAAGAAAAGCGTGCAGATCCAAGTGGGAAACGGCGATACTACCAGCCAAGCGAGCACCAAACGGAAGATACATCTGAGAAGTCGTGGCAGGTCAGAAGCATGCCGTGGTAGCGTAGCCATTGCATCTCATTTAGATTCTACAGCTGATGGGCGAGTGTCTTGGAGGAAAATATACAAGAGCTGAGAGAAGCGCTGGAGCCACTCAGTGGATGCAGTATTTGCCGGGCAGAAGGTAAGCCGAGGGAAAGCATCACTTATGAAGAAGCTAGCTGTATAGAGGTTAGGACTTCGTTAACTGAAGACAGTTCGCAAAACATACTCAAAGCGGATGTAGCCACGAACTAATCCTGCTATTCCTCCATGTACTAATCGCACAGGTGGTTGACCGCACCCTTATTCCTCCTTCCGTTGGACAGAGAGCACTCACTGACAAGCCTTCGGGGTATCCTTCAAATTCACCCTAATCCGGATAGAGAATAGGAATGCACTGTTGTTGGTTGGGCCAGCATGGTCTGTCCAGCAAAGGTGGCCGTAGATTCAAGTCGGGGCAGGACATGATGACAGTGGCGCATGTTTAAACGCCTTACAGGTGGTCATCGAGTGCAATGTGCTTGGCTCGACAGAGCATGGGGATTTGTGGGAAGCAGTGTGGGCCGAGGGAACTCACAATGTCATCCTGTTGTCTACCTAGGTAAGACATGGTTTGTTCAACAGGCAGATGGCGCACCCCGCCGTGGGATAAAAGTACTAGTTGAGTTCCTCGTGCTAGGTCAAGAGATTGGTCGAGATCGGATCGACATGACAAGCAATGCCCGCGTGGCAACTGTGGCCGTGCTGGACTTTGGCCTTTGGGTAGAAGAGCATAAAGAGGCGTTGATGGGGGAAGTGAAGGAAAGCAGCTGAAGCGTGGGTCTTGCCAAGGCCACTGCTCCAGGAACCGTCACGTGGATTGTCATTCATTGGCTGCTGATTGGCCTTGAGACGTCATTGGCGTCGCGAGCATCTCTACGTGACGTAGTTGCATATGCTTTCTCGATCTTGGGAGCAGCAGTGCAGATCGAGGGGGTGGCAGCTGATCATCGCTGTTCCCCTCGCCGAGAGCCTCTTGTCGTCTATATAAACACTGGCAATCCCCAGAGTTTGGAACTTGATTTCCTTCTCTTCAGCAACACCCTCACAGTCAAGAGAAATACAGTGCAAATCAAACCCACAACAAAACCTCATCACCACAACACCAGTTGTTCCCCACCGCAATGGATACCATCAAGTACGTGGGCCTCTATCCAGTCTGGACCTTGCAGTCACACTAACACGTTGTCTTTCAGGAACACCGTTGACTACGTCAAGGAGTCCATCTCCGGCGCCGGCGCCACTGCCTCCAAGGAGGCCAACAAGAATGTCGCCAAAGACAGCAATGCCGACATCACCACTCGTGCTCAGGCAGCCGGCGATGCCCTCTCAGACAAGCTTGATGAGCAGAAACACGACCGCAAGGCCGATGTCCACAAGGAGGCCGCCAAGCACTAGATTCTCGCAGACAAGAGAGCATGATGAGATACGAATCAATTGGAGCTAGGAGGAAAGCACAAGCGGACGTCGAGATACCCCAACAGGCCTCGAACCGAGGCATGAAATGGTCAACCACTTAGCATCCTCAAATAGTTTGAATGGACAATATGTTAACACAAGATCTGAAGCCTCTTTCTGTCGTACTGTGTAAGATCATAGGCAGTTCCCCCCACAATACCTAGTCTTGAAGGGATGTTCTCATTTTCCAATAGATGAAAGAGTCTTCTGCGAATTGGTTACAACGCAGAGGCATTGCCATGGCCCTCGAGCGCAGCTGCTGTCAACGTCCTCATCCGTTCGCGCTCCAAGGGATGGATGCTTTCAAGCGCAGTATCAACGTCCCTAGCCCGATTCTCCATCGCCGCTGTCGTACCACTTTCCGACAAGTAGCTTGGTGGACGATATCCGACGGTCTGATGTACTTCGTTCAATGCCTCTTCGTACGTGGGCGTCAGAGGCGTAGGCGGTACTTGTACCTCCTTCCAGTGGACTAAATCCGGATTCAA
Source organism: Cladophialophora immunda (assembly GCF_000835495.1). Classification (NCBI taxonomy): domain Eukaryota; kingdom Fungi; phylum Ascomycota; class Eurotiomycetes; order Chaetothyriales; family Herpotrichiellaceae; genus Cladophialophora; species Cladophialophora immunda. The sequence goes on from NW_015622541.1 coordinate 6,519,415, forward strand.
TCTCTGCCAAATCGTGTTAATTCCCTGTGTCATTCACTCTTTTCGGATACTCACCATGCTTGTTCGAGTGTTACCGTAGACGGGTGGGGGGATTCGAATTGCTGCGTGATCTTCCACATCTGGGCCGAAGCCAGTGTCCGTAGCCATGTGTATCTCGATGGGCTTTTCAAGAACCAAGTCATCAATTTGCTCATTTTGTCTCCCTCTTCCGTCGCGGTGGCCTCGAGCTTCTCCTGCCACACGCCGGCGTCGTGTTCCGCGGGTTGTCCGGTGTCTTGGCCTTCTCGGTCGTCGCATGAGCATGAACATGCGAATAAGTTGGTGGATGAAGACCCCAGTCAAGGTCAGGATCAGGAGGATCGAGAGGACATGGAACATTGTATTTCTACCCACGCCCGTGGTCGCGAGGACCAAATCTAGATGTGTCAGTCATGTCCGCGAAGCTTGCTGGTGGGCTAACTCACAAACCACTACCGCAACCAACAAGGTGACGCCAAATGCGAAGCTGATTCTGGCCTTGGCGTTGACATCTGGGTCACGATATGATTTCTTGGAGAAGATGCCGTATTTCCTATTGCTTCGTTTTGACGAATGGCTGCTGCCGCCGCTAGTACTGCTGCCGTTTCGGTACGACTGCATGGCTTGACGTTCCGAAGGGGTAGGGTCATCGTCCATATTTCGTGCAAGTGGGATTGGGTGGATTGATTCAGCGACAGACGGCGGGTGACGCAGACTACCTGCGTACATGTCTGACTGCTCATCCTCGTCATCTCGCCGTACTGACAGTGGAGGGACTTCCTCAACCCTGGGAGGCGAATCTTCAATGACTGAACGTGTGGAGGTTCTGGACCTTGTGCTGGCAGGCAATGCGCCGCGAGCGAACGTGTCGTTTCGGGCTGAGCGGCGGGACGGAGCCAGGAACAGGGGCACCACGAAAGTCTTTCCGGCAGAGTTCGGTGAAGTAGCAGCACTGCTAGAGATCAGGTTTGACCTCCACAGACGCGACATGCCTCCCCCAGCGCCCGTCCGCAGCTCTGTCACTCCTGGACCGAGTATCTGTTCGGGGTGCAGACCGTGTCTCTCTTCCATTGCTGTAGACGTTATGCTTCTGTCTCGTTATTCTTTTTTCTGGAAGCTTGATGCAGGTTACCCTTTGAGGACAGGACGAGGAAAGGTCGACATGAGAGGCAGTGATGGAGGAGGAGAAATACAACCACCTTTACCGTGATGGAATACAGGGTGACAAAAAGGGAAGCAGCACAACATCAGAGTGAATACACGTGCCGCGTCCGGGCTCGAGTATCAGAAACAGGACCATCCTTTTGACCAGTGGTTGCCACAAGAGAATGGCCATCTTGGGCGATGTTCTTTCTTGCAATGGTGCAAGGAGCGAAGAATTGGCGGCGGAATGTTGTTCTCGTCGACGAGGGTGAAACATTGAAACCCTTTGGACCGCTAGAGACAGACGGTTTGACAGGCTGTCATTTTCTGTCCGCAATGAGCAGGAGACCAGTCACACATACGGCGGACTGGTCGACCACGATGGTGCCAGAGGAGCAGGAGGGGAAAGCAGGTCGACAGGATGGTTCGAAAGAGGACGCGTTCTGAAACACCATGTGGTCGTGTCGTGGAAAGGAAGAAAGACCCAGCAGAGGCGCACCAGGCCACCAGGCCCCCCGGGGGCCACCCAAAGTCCCACTCTACAAGTAGGTCAGTGGGCACTGGGCACGAGCTCCGGGGGTCCCTTGATCCAGTCTTCGGGGGGTTCGTCCACTGCCACCTTGGGTTCCCCTCACCTCCCACCAGTCCCTGGCTCTTTGGGCTCCCTATGTACCGTGTAGCCGGCACCTAGACCAATGCGCTCAGGGGCCACTACAGGGAGGCTGGCCCCTAAAATCTGCACGGCCTCCCCGAAGCCGCGAGAAATGGGCAGATCCCCCCACAACTCGCGTTATGACGTTGGCGACTCTCGCGAAAAGATCCCAATCCTTCGCCAACCACGGCCATCACCACCTCCAGCTAATGTGGCACAAGAAGCTTTTCACTTGCATCGGCTCGCTTGTGCCGAGCTGCAATGCTCAATGGACGACCAACCACCAGACTAGACTGATGAGGAAATCTCCGCGATCTCACGAGGTGAGGGTCGCTGTATAGGGCCTAGATTGGAGTATTCCTCGAGAGAGACACTGCCTCACATTTCAACTTCAGGTGCTCCTCGTGCAGTTCTCCTGATAGACAACATCCAGCAGTCTCCTCTCTCCACTATTCGAAAGGGTATATAATGATGAGCAGCATGCGGTCCTCAAGTCCTCGCATATCATTCAGAACTCTCCCATCAATTGCGAAGCGATCAATCCTTCAACCTAATCCGCACAGGAACTCGACCTAGATACTTTCGCAAGTCTGTGAAGGAAGTCTCAACATGTTCCCCATCAAACTTCTCGCGAAAGGCGTGACCGGCGCCTATGGCCTTGCACGTGAGGCCATGGCCGATCACGACGCCAAAAAGACCACGACGGCTCAGACTCATCTACAAGTCCCCTCCCCAGCCAAGGAAGAAGCCGACCTTTCAGACACCTCATCAGTCGAGTCGTCCGACGGCGAGGAAGCAGCACAAGAACTCGACGAAGTTCAGCAGTCAATTGCGCCGAAATCCAAAGAGGTCATTCAACTTGACGATGCTCGCAACGTCGACCAAGTGATAGACGCCTTCATGAAGATACACCCACCCCCCGAATATTCGCCAGTTGCCGGGAAACTCGATATGCCTGTTATCCTGCCTCAGCGTCGGCCGAAGAACAAAGAACGAGGCTTCGTTCGCGCCTATGCGCCTATGCTTCAGACTTGCGGGGTCGAGCAGGACGAGTTTGTCGACTTCCTAGATGGATTTGGAAAAGCGATTCAGGTATGGCCTCCTTTCCTCGGCACTAATGCTGTGACCATGTATACTGACTTTCGTGGTCGTTCAGCTGCATCCACTTTTTCATGCTTTCAACCTGGCTTGCGCCGGAGCAGTCATCGCTAGCGACATCGCAGTTGGCCCCATGTTTTTTGTCCACGTCGGTGCCATGGTTGTCCACACGAGCGTGGAGCTGTCACGTAGACAATATGTGAAATATCAGTCTAACAAATATCTTGACAACATGAACGAGACCTTTTTCAAGCCCCGAGGCCTCTATGCCTTGGTTATGGCATACAAACCCGAGTCCGACGATCTGGTCCAGAATGTCAACATGAATACCAATGTGGTAACCTCGATCGCAACTCGGGATTCGGGCCGTGGAGGTCGGTTCGCTAACGCGGCAGGTTCTTCGAGAGAAATCGAGATACCCGAGTCCGCCCCTCTCATCTTCCCAGAGCTGGACGCTTTGCCGGAGAGCGAGAAAGAGAATGCATTCAAGCGCAGCGGCAAGAGACTTGGTGACTATTTCGACCGCCGGGCCCAAGCCAAGTTCGAGAAGGCGAATCCGGGATCCAAACTGAACGTGTATCAGGAAAGACAATTTGCGTCGCGCTTCAGTGATCCCAACCATCCCGCCAACAGCGGCAGCTTGATAGCCTTGCTGAGCGGTGGGAAAATCGACACGACTGAAGCGGATCGAATGAAGGCTGAGAGACGGGCACGCAAACGCAACTTCAAAGATGCAAGACGTGTTTCGAGGGGCCGCGAGCCGCGCTACGATGCCAGTGGTCTGACCAAGAGAGCTCCGCAAGGGGGGATCAAAGGCTTGATGAGGTCGGATGTGTTGTATCTCATGATCGTAAATTATCCCAGCGAGGTGGAGTTGAAGGAAGCGGCTCAAGCCATGGCCAACCTACAGCTGTAATGGAGGTCAGGTTGACGCCAAGGAGTTTCCGAAAAGGATCTCTGTGTTCTGTGAGATGTGTAATTAACGGAGTTTTGTAATCTTTGCTCTATACGCAACCATGAGCCTTTTTTTATTAGATGAGCTCTGTTCTTTTCTTCTCCAAATATAAGCAGAAGGCGCTGGAATCGCGCGCGTGGCGCCATTGTATGAAAGTAATTATTTGAGAATATTTCAAAGGCGGCGCCGGCCCCTTGACGAAGGGCTCCTGATATCGTGGCCGAGCTCGATTTGTCGTCCCTTGCAAAGACCAGGACATAAGGATGAATGACTTGGGTTAGTGTCCTGGCAATCTCGGGACAATTTGCATTTTGAAGTTGCCGACAAGAACACAAAGGATTCTTGGGCGTCTCCATGCGGAAGCGAACACCTGTACCAGCAGCGATGCCACGATAGTATGCACTTTTCGCTAGGGTCCATTTCCCAAACGTCACAAATGCACGTGGGCAGTGACTGCTCAAGTTTGAGAGGGATTGGACGTTAGGTATAGCTCTTTGGCGTTCATGGCGCTATGGCAGGGGTTTCAGAATTGGTATTGTAATCGAGAAACCCCAAACCTACAACAGAAGGACGATTGCTTATGCGGATGAGACGGTGCTAGGAGGCATCTCTGTTCGACGATGCTGCCAAGTCTTCATCTTCCTAACTCACCGAGAATGAGGTTGCGATCGGTCGAGCCGGAAACAACTAAAAGGGTCAGCAAAGCCGGGGTATCAGGTCGTAGTTACTCACTGATTGGTTCTTCGGTAGGCGAGAAACGGACGTCGTTGACCGTTCCTTTGTGCCCGGGGAGTTTATAAAGTAATTTTGCGGATGCAGTGTCCCAGATCACTACCGTCCGATCGCCTGCCCCAGCGCAGATCTTGTCGCCTTGGGGATTCCAGCTGGCCCGTATCAGGTTCTTTTCAAAGCCTGAAGGAGCGCCATCATATGTCTGTACAGCCCGATCGACTGGGGCGAATGGCCTAATATCCCAAGTCCGCACAGTGGAGTCATGGGAATTCGATAGTAATGTTTGCGAGTCAGGTGATACTTCCAACGAGGTGATAGTGTCTTGATGGCCACTCAGGGTGTAGGTGACCTCCATTTTGCGAGCATCCCAGACCTTGATATCGTTGTCAATACCTCCCGAGTAGATCTCATGGCCCTGCTCTGCCATGGCCACTGCTGTAATGGGGAAATCGGTTTCGATGTAATCGACTGCCGCTTTCTGGCGAGGATCCCAAATCCCGATGCAGCCGTCATCGCTGCCACTGAGTAGGAGGTCTTGACCACGTCTACTCAAGTCCAGGCAGTTTATAACCTCCTCGTGACCGACGTGTTTGCGCATCCTCAAACCCGTTTCGAGGTCCCAGCTCGCAATAGTCATGTCGGCGGAAGCGGAGTAAATCGTTCTTGAATCGCGGGACCATTGCAGATCTAACACGGCACCCTTGTGGCCAGTCATAATTCCGTAATTTTCACAATGTCCATATGTATTCCAAAGCATTATTGACCGGTCCATGGACCCAGAGGCGATGTGTTGACCAGTGGGATCAAATCTTGTTGCGAAAACCTCCCCCGAGTGGCCCGTCAGTTCCATGATGGGAGCGGCTAGCCCGCTGGTGCGAAGGGCCTGTCGTAAGGTTGTTAGCATATCGACTCATCGTGTCTAACTTTGAAACATACAGAGGGCACGAGAGTGCCATTTTGATCTTTTGCGCCAACAGTCAGGGCCTTGTTGTCGTTCAGATCTGAACTAGACTTCTGTCTCTTTACCAATGCTTGCGGTTGGCTGAAGCTGTCAGAAGCTTGTCGCTTTATCGACGGCATCATGATGAACAGGCCAGTAGGGATGTAGACAACGGTGAGAGACCAGCAGAAGACACAATGATCTATGAAATGTAAACTTGCAGTCACTGCAGTTCCGTGAAGTGGCAGAACACCAAACAAAAAGTTCCCAGACTTTTTGGGCCGGCAGCCGGAGTATCAGTTTATCCGGAACACAAAACCTTGGCGTGCAGGGTGGCCTTTGCCAACTCCCGAACTCAGCCATATATCAACGCGACTGATATTAACTGACGGATCTCTAATATCTCGGTAAACGTTCTTTCGATGCAAAGCCGAGCTGTGGTGGAATGCCCAGTCGTCGGTAGACTACGAATCCTGGTTTGAATGGCATCGAGCCAGAAAGCCGCCCGCGTGGGCGAAGAGTAAGCGGTTATCAGAACATTTTGTAGTCCGTCTACTGACCGTGGTTTCTCCAGGATCTGGAAGTGAGTATTCTTCCAGGGTCAATAGCGAGCAGGTCTTATAATTCTCAGGACACGCGTGGACAAGGTCAACGCTGAGCTTGTCACCCTCACATATGGAACCATCGTTGCTCAGCTGTGCACGGACTACGACTATGATTACACCCAGGTCAACCAGCAATTGGACAAAATGGGGTATAACATCGGCATGCGACTCATTGAGGATTTCCTTGCAAGGTCCAATACTGGCCGCTGCGGGAATTTCAGGGACACAGCGGAGATGATCTCCAAGGTACGGCGCTTTGGTTCGGCATCGCGGAATAGCCTTCTGACTTTAAGAAAGGTTGGCTTCAAGATCTTTCTGAACATTACGCCTACCGTCACGAACTGGACTGCCGATAACAAACAATTCTCATTGCTGTTCGATGAAAACCCTTTGGCAGACTTTGTGGAGCTCCCTGACGACGGGCGGGCTCAAGATGAGTTGTGGTTCTCCAACATCCTCTGTGGCGTTCTACGTGGTGCATTGGAAATGGTATCAGCCAGCATGATGCGGGCCTCGGAGCGCTGTTCTAACAGGACTATAGGTCCAAATGTCCATCGAGGCACGTTTTGTCAGTGATATGCTTCGAGGCAACGACGTGACGGAAATGCGGGTCACCCTGATCCGGTACATCGAGGACGAGATGCCTCCTGACGACGAATAGGTAGACCCGACTTCTTCTACGGAGCCAACATCTCTGCAAACAAAGCTCGAGGGGATTGTATGATCCTAGCAGACCGAGCCGTTTCCGCACCCACTGGCTCGGAGGTCACGTGGACAAGCCCCTTTTCTCCAAGATGGGGGAACCGCTATCTGGCTATCTACTTTATGATAGTCGGGAAAGGATTCACTATTACCCCTGAGGCAGTTTCAGCAGTGCATTGAGGGCCAGGGGTTGCTGCTGGGAAGATACTGAGCGGATGCAGCGATCAAATGGATCGAAGCGGCAAATATGACCTGTACTGTTGCCCGGTTGACGGCCTCCAGCCGGGCGTGGAATTTTTTGAAATGTTTGCTGCTTAGAATGCCGTCGAGGTGGAAGAAAGCGGTCGAGGTGAGGTTGTGGTGCAAGGCCAAGCACCCCACCATTGGTAGCCCCATTTTGGGCAAGGCGTGCTGCAATCTTCGCAGGACGTGTCTGTAGGGCTGACCCAGAACGCTCTCTGAGTGGCCAGGACGTGGTCAGAGTCAGAAACCATAGGCGGCCTTTTTGCCTCCAAGTGCCGTGTCCGCCTCTCGCTGCTCGCCCCCTACCCTCTCGATCTTCTCGCCTGCGCCCTGGCAGCAGCTCAGCAATCACCAGCCCGTTCTCCAATTTACTTGGGTTCTGCAGCGCGCAGCCTAGCCCACCCACCGCCGAAACCTCAGCCGGCACCGAGCACTGAGCACTCTCTATACCAAAAAACCAACCTCATCTTTCTCGTTGCCTTTTCGCCTCGCCCACATCCACCACTACCACCTACCAAAGCACCCAGTTACTATCACCTTCCTAATTTCCCATCAGGTCACCTTTTACTTCTCACCTTTTACCCTTCCCTCATCTCTCCTGATCGATCAGGACCGCTATCGGCTTGCTACAGCACCTAGATTACCACATTTCTTACTCCCCTGCAGCCCCAAACTTGCTTGCGCTCCCAGGTTTCTTAGCCACCGCATCCCATAATTTGTGGCGGTCGCGTTTCGTCTGAGGCTCCCGCTCCTCGACCTCTGTCTATCGCAGCCACTACATCCTTCGATTATCGCCAGCCAACTTCGCACCTTCGCCCGATCCTCCCCTGCAGAAAATGAGGCTTTTCTCTGTTCTCTGAAGTCGCCGTCGGTTTGCGCGACCGACTCTCTCCGCACGCCCATTGCGAACAACTCGAACAATCACCTTGCGACCCACACCGTCCTGACACACTCCCACGACTGAGGTTCTTTCCTCTTCCACGCGCCTTCACTCTCGTCCTTCGAGCCCTACCCGCTTCCTTGATACACCCGAATGTCGATGGCTACCATGAATATGGCTGGCATGAATCCTGCCGCCATGGTGCCAGGCGGCCCAGTTGGTGGTGGAATGATCATGATGAACAATGGCAGCCCTGCTACACAAGTCAACATGGCCAGCTCTCCAGAGCAGCTGAAGGCTCAATTAAACACCTACATCTACGAGTATTTCCTCAAGCTCGGCCACTATGACCTTGCCCGAAGCCTCCTGCGTGAGGAAAAATTCGAAGTCCGTACGAAGCCGCCGGTCAAGCAAAGCCCCGGCAGACGCAAAGATACTGAAGTGAATGGTGTTGATGGAGATGCCATGGACACTGATGTCAAAGACGATATTCCCGACGACCTTCCTCGCCCTATGCATGTCACCGACGCTAATACACCCGGCATCGGCTTTCTGTTCGAATGGTTTAGCATCTTCTCCGACCTCTTCACCGCGCATCGTTCAAGCAAAATGCAGGGTGGCCAGGGCGGGAATATGGGACCCGCCGCTCAATATTTGATGCAACATCAGGTACGCTGCTGTTGGCAGCCTGTTCGTAATAGTTGACTGACTCTGTCCTGCAGAATATGCAACGCATGAGGGAAAACCAGCAAAATCAGAATCTCGCTCGACCTGGCATGATGGCCGCAAACCGATTCGCCATGCAGGCTAATCTCCGCAACAACGTCGTGAATGGAAACAACATGGCTAGCAAGTAGTGAGTGCCACAACCTTTCGATTATTTTTCCTGGCCCCCAAAGTCGCTGACATGCATTGCCCAGTACTCCCCAACAAATTCAGCAGCAATTCAAACAGGCGCAGATGCTTCAGCAGCAACAGCAGCAACAGATGCAGCGAGAACAGGGCGACGTAGACATGAACGGTCGCGCCTCGTCGCCGGCGGAGGGCGAGAATGGTGGGTCGCCGTCCAAGAGACCACGACTCGAAGGTCAACAGTTCAACGGTGGCATGATGCCTAATGTGCGGCCAGGAATGCCCAACGTCACACCTCAAAACATGATGATCCAGACTGCTTTCCAACCGAACATGAATAACCCTCAGTTCCGACAAAACGGGGGCATGCCACAGAAGCCCATGCAGGTAAGGACCTCGCAACTCCTCATGATGTCTATGGCTAACTGATCGATAACAGCCCGGGCTACCTAATGGCATTATGAGCTTACCCAATGCCGGTTCACCCATCATGCAGGGCATGAATCCTCAATACGACAACAATATGCAGATCGACATGTACAACCAGAGAATCGCTAGTCAACAGATGCAAGGTGGTCCAGGTGGAGGCCAAAGTGGAAACCATGCTCTTCAAGATTATCAAATGCAGTTGATGCTCCTTGAGCAGCAGAACAAAAAGAGATTGATGATGGCAAGACAAGAGCAAGACAACGCCGTCAACAGAGACGGTGGTCCGGGCGGACCCATGGTTGGAATGCAACCCGGTGGCATGTCGCCTTCAGGCAGTCGAACGGGCACGTCTCCCAACCCAGTGGATCAAATGAAGCGCACACCACAGCTAGGAGGCTTGCCTGGTTCGCCATCGGCGGGAGACATGGCAGGAAGGTCACCTGGCGCCATCAACTTTATGAATGGTATGCAGGGCACCGACTTCAACCCCAACATGTTTATCAAGGACAATCAAGGCATGGTGCCCGGCGCTCCGAATATGAGGCCTCCCACGGCCATGGAAATGCAGGCAAATATGGCCCGCCAACAGCAAAATCGTATGGGTGGCCAATTCCCAGGTGGCCAGCCAATGGTGCAGCAACCATCTCAAGGCGGAGGGCCGCAGCCCATGGGGACGCCAGGGCAACGGAACGAAATGCCACCTCCTCAAGCCCCGGCAGGGAGCAATGCCCAACGCAACCAGCCCGGGTCTCCGCAGAGTGGCAATGCTCCCCCGACCCCGTCGACAACTAACAAACCGAACCCGAAGAAGAAAGCTAAGGAGGAAGGGACGAAGAAACGCCCAACCAAGAAGGGCTCGACGGCGGCAGCGGCAACGTCTTCAGAGAACGAACCTCCCGCAACGCCCACTCCTTCCACTCCTCTCACCCCCGTGCACCCTCCAGGTTTCAACAATTCGGCTGGCAAGGGTGGCGCTGGTATGCCGAATCCCAACCAAGCTCCTCCGCCAAACGCTGGCATGCCGCCTAGTCAACCACAGATGCACCAGCCAGATCTTTCCCAGCAGAACGCTTTCACGGACTTCAATGCGGACCAAAATTTCAACCTGGATTTCAGCAGTTTAGAGAACAGCGATGTTTTGGAGAACTTTGACTTTGACAGTTTCCTCAACACGTCCAACGAGGACACATTCAACTTTGACAACGCCATGGGGATAGGGGGAGACTTTGGGGTTGACACAACCAACGAATAGTTTCGTCGAAGGTGATGCTCTGTATCAATTACTAACTAATGCTTTGGCGTTCTGATGATTTCTGGCAGCTCACGCATGGTCGGTGGGCGTGTGCACGAAAAGAGCTCCGGTCTTGGAAATACTTGCTCTGTTGATTACTATACCCGTTGCTCAGACGAAAATGATTTCACTTTGCTTGGACATAACTTCATGGGTTGAGATGTAGTTGCATTGGTATAGGGATGGACAGGTGCCTAATTCCAGTTTTCATTTTCCCATTCTGCACTGTGGGCTTGTGGTCGACACGAGACACCATGTTTGTCCTCCATGGTCTCCGCCGTCGCTGTGCCCGACATTCATGCTATCCATTTTGGGAGGTCTTTGAAGCTTGCAGCGGAGCTCCCCTCTGCAGTTGATGCTGATGGTGACTTCATTTTATCATAGGCCCACGGCTTGCACCTTCCGCTGCTCCTGACCGCCTGCTCTTGCGTTGAAAGGGCGTGGGCGATGGCGACCGCCACTACCTGCGAAGCTCAAAAAGCTCGCTTCCACCATCGTGCGCTGTGTATACCGCTCACGGCTCTGCTGTCTCCCTTGGCTATGTACTGAAGTTGCGCGTCCCATGTCGCCATGAGGTACCAGAATTGGGACGTGCTCCTCTTCCCTGGCGACTCAAGGACTCCCATCCAGGAATTCAACACGACATGTTACGTGTTGGGGCAGAGTGAGTCCTACGCACCCTTTGGCGGCAACGAGACACACTAACTGGTTCAGACACGGGTTTGTCCTCGGAAGAGGGCTCTGTCGAGAATAGCCAGGGCAACTTTGAGTCGATGACGCTGGTTCCCATGCTGAATTCCTTCATTGCAAGTCTCGAGGGTGGCGCGCCGTTCCGAATTTCAATCCACAGCTGGGACAAGCCCATGCCATCTCACCTCTTACTCAACTACAAGACCCCAGATGAAACAATTCTGTTTGGGGCACGAGTGTACATCGACGGAGTTCTCGTGGCGTAAGGACGTCGGCAATAGTCAATTTGTCGTCCATGCTGACTGAATCACATAGCCAACGTACATTCGACGAGAATGTGTGGCCAGAAGTCATTGGTACGAGACCGGCGAACTCTTGACGAAGACTTTTTTGACTGACGGCATTGCAGGGGAGCCAGGTTGTCCTTGTATACCCCTTGTGCACGCTGAAGGCTAATGGGGCAGGCCGCGATGGTCAATATCTCCGATTTCCCAATGTCCACCGAGAAATCATCAAGCAACGCAAATGGCACGTCAGTGAGCTCATGGGCCGAATCAGGGTGGTGATCGCAGAAGGGGTCTTGAGAGACAACACTCCCCCTGCTGTTACAGCTTCTAGATTTGACCGCCTCCGAGATGTCGTCGCCTTCTCCTTTCAGCATGCACCGCAAGGTAAGTGGAAATTGGCAACGCGCCTCTCTATCAGTCAATCTGAGACACATCAGACGTCCTTGAGTACTCGAGAATCGCCTGGCCAAACCTGAAGATGTTCACAAGCCTACCCAGAAACCCGCCGCGGCCTGCACCGATCGGCTCTCGAGTCCCTGGCATTTCGGGCCACGAAGCTCATTCACACTCGCCACAACGGTTACCTCCAATAGCATCACGAAGTAAAAGACTGTCAACGAATGAAAATTATCAAGAACTGTTTGATACACAGAGCTATTCGGAGCTCCAGCCTGACCCGATCAGCAAAGTCCCCAACGTTGGTGCCTTGAAGAGCCAGTCGCCTGGACGTCAGGTCCCCCTCAAGCTCGTGGCGCAAGATGATGACCCGTTTGCCTCGTCGCACCAGATTCCGACGGCAATACAGCAGTGGCGGCTGCAATTGAGGTCAAGCAGTCATGACATCTCCATGCCAGATTACACATCTAGCAAGACCGATCGCAGTGTCGTCAACACAGAGATGTCCGGGGTCAGCATACCGCGAGCTAACTTTTTGAGGCACATGAACGAGGCTAATCCTGAGGAGATTCTACAAGCTTTGAGTCCTTCCCGTCAAGAAGAATTATTCAAAGCCCTCAGCGCGTCACATAGCCCGGCGACCGACATAGGCACTCGGCCACCGACAAATACACCTCAGATCATCGACGACTTCACCACTCCCAGAGTGATGCACTCCGGCGGCGCAAATGATATGGCCATAGCAAAAATATGGCAGGAACCGCGGCAGCGACGCCGGACATGTTCGCTAGCTAGCTCCAGGAGCACTTCGGAACCAATGGCTCAGCTGACCAAAGAGCAGACCAGCCCGCGATTGCCCCGGGGCCTTGTTGCGCCTACAGATGGAAAGAGCCAGTTGTCAGCCGCGTCAAGATCGCTTTCTCTCGGTATCAACCGCCAGAGATCGGCCTCGAATGGCTCCAAGCGTAAGCGGGGATCGACTTCTCCGGGATTGGGCATAGGAAAGATACCGGACACGATCCAGGTCGTGGTCTGTTCGTCATCGTCTTCAGCGTCGGATGGGGATGGAGAGGAACAGGGCGAGACAAAGTCAGTCATTACACCCGGAAACACTGTTGCTGCCGTAGCAGAGTGAAGGCGGAAGAAGGCACAGGCAGTTGCAATTGAAGCCAACATTATTCGAAAGGTATGAGTTGGGCATCATTGATCAGAGGGAGAATGGGAACGAGGCTGAGGTCATGAGCAACCGGAACAACGAGGTCCAAAGGCATTGGTACTGAGCCTGGGTATAAATGATAGTGACAGTATGTCGAAGCAAGCATAGGGACGTTAGAACTTGCAATATACTTAAGTATCGACATACAGTAGCCCTTCGCTGCCGTGCTTTACATTAGCAGCGCCGATAGCTACTCTATCCGCACCCTGGCAGCTCGCATGCCGTCTACCCCACAAATTCGGCAGCTCGACCTGCAGATGGTGCGTCACGCTATCCGCCCGTTTGCCCTCTTGCCCCACGTTCAAAATCTTTTGCCTCTTGCGCCCTTTGCAAAGACTGACTCATATTCTCCGCATCCCAAAGTCCCGCGCTGAATGCTGCTGCTGCTGCTCTCACTTGCATATTGAACATTCCTTTTGGCTCTGCATCAGCTCTGGTGACTGCAAGTCAGCCTCAGGCCAGCCTTTGCGACCGATACGAAGCCCAACCCCTCGCCGCATAGTTCCAGAAAACTCGGTTGTCGAATCGTTTTGACCTTGACGTCCAGTGGCGGACTAGGAATTCCTCTTTAATCATGCCTATGTATGTGCGGATTGATGTTAGCCTTACAGGACAAGACTAACCAATCCCTTACCAGGCTTCGAGAGCCTTGGAAAAAGTACCGCAAGTTCAAACCACTTGACTTGCCTAACCGACAATGGCCCTCACGGACCAACGACAAGCCTCCGCGGTGGCTGGCCACCGACTTGCGAGACGGAAATCAAAGTCTTGTTGATCCTATGGTATGAGGGCCGGTTCAAAACCTCTCAATCGCTGATATAGAGACTGATGGTCGCTTCAGGACGGTGAACAGAAACTCCGCTTCTTCAAGATGCTGGTTGAGTTGGGTTACAAGGAAATCGAGGTCTCCTTCCCTTCCGCTTCGCAGACCGACTTCGACTTTACAAGATACCTGGTTGACACCCCCGGCGTGGTCCCCGACGACGTTTGGTTGCAGGTTCTGTCGCCCTGCCGCGAGGACTTCATCCGACGGACTGTGGAGTCTTTAAGAGGAGCAAAAAAGGCCATTTTACATTTATATCTTGCTACGAGCGAATGCTTTCGCAGAATTGTCTTCGGCATGACCGAAGACGAGACCCTTGCCCTGGCTGTCAAGTGCACCAAGTTTGCCCGATCCATCACCAAGGATGACCCCAGCCACGCGGGAACAGAATGGCTTTACGAGTTCAGCCCCGAGACCTTTTCAGATACATCGCCCGAGTTCGCGGTGCGGGTGTGCGAGGCGGTAAAAGAAGCGTGGGGTCCGACTGAAGACAGCAAATTGATTTTCAATCTCCCAGCGACCGTGGAAATGGCCACACCGAATATTTTTGCAGACCAGGTCGAATATTTCTGCACGCATATGACCGAGCGTGAGAAATTCTGTGTCTCGGTGCATCCTCACAATGACCGAGGTTGTGCTGTCGCAGCGGCAGAACTGGCCCAGATGGCGGGTGCTGACAGAGTCGAGGGCACTCTGTTCGGTAATGGAGAACGAACCGGAAACGTCGATCTCGTGACCTTGGCCCTCAATTTGTATACACAAGGTATCTGGCCCAATATCGACTTCAGCGACATAAACAAAGTGATTCGCGTTTGCGAAGAATCGACTAAGATACCAGTCAATGAGAGGTGGCCATATGGTGGCCAGTTGGTTGTCTGTGCCTTCAGCGGCTCACACCAAGATGCTATCAAAAAGGGGTTCCAACTCAGGAAAAAGGATGGTCGTGGGCCAGAGGATCCGTGGGAACTGCCCTATCTGCCACTCGATCCTCAAGATATTGGACGTACATACGAAGCAGTCATCCGCGTCAACTCACAGTCTGGTAAAGGTGGCGTCGCCTGGATCATCCAGCGAAGCCTCGAACTCGACCTGCCCCGTGGGTTGCAGATCGCATTCAGCAGGATTGTCCAAAAAGAAGCCGATGCCAAGGGCCGAGAGTTGCTTCCTCGAGAAATCCAGGCGCTGTTCGAGGAGTCGTATCATCTCAAGAAGAATCCCAGATTCACTCTCATTGACTACAACATCACGGCTGTCCGGACTCCCTCGCCGGCTCCTCAGATGAAGATTTCAGCCGGTCAGCCACCCCAAACCGCGGCGCCGGCTCAAAATACCTCGACGGCGAAACGTCAATTTGCAGGTATCATTGCCATTGACGGAGTCCAGCATCCGATTGTGGGTGTGGGCAACGGTGCCATTTCCTCCCTGGCCAACGCTCTCCATTCCTTAGGAATTGACCTTGATGTGGCGGATTACAAGGAACACGCCATTGGTGAAGGGAGAGAAGTGAAAGCTGCCACCTACATAGAATGTACGGCGAGCAACTCGAACGAGAAAGTGTGGGGAGTGGGTATACATGAGGATGTGGTCCAGGCATCCCTAATCGCGTTGTTGAGTGCGGCAAGCTCGGTATGTATCTCCCACAACAAAGTGGTGTACCTGGGTATCTGAAACACATGAAGCTGACATTTCAACTCGCAGTTCTTGACATCGCGGGTTTCCACGCCGGTTCCCTTTAAGCCCAAGCACTTGAGACAGTTTTCTGAAGCGGAACTGGAGGCGTTGGAGCGCTTGAATCTGAACAACACCCCCGACAGCCCTAACAGCCCGTTAAGGTCGTCTGTGACTGCAACGGAAGGGAGTGTCACACCGTCGAAATTGAATATGGAGATGAACCCGAGCAGCGTTGCCGCAAAAAAGATTAACATCGACTTGCTCGAACAGAAGGCCGAGTCTGTCAACGGGCACGTGGAGAAGTCCTAGGATGTCTTGAGATTTGCCGCCGGCCATTTTCCTGAAATCACAGTCCATTTGCATCAAAACCAAAACGGGGCACGGGGGTTAGGTCAGTTCCAATGATGAACGCCAAAACCAAAAGTGGCTTGATTATTTGTTGTATAGTCAGGGAGCGCCTATCCGAAAAATTGACAAAATCTGATGTTGGGCGGTGATCAGCCTGCAAAGTGAGATTGGTAAAACAGCAGGAGGTCGCCCTTGGAGCTGTCCATAGCAATAATGTGCACATGCTTCGCATCTTTGGAAGTTGATCCTCGGATGGTTTGGCACTTCACATGTTACAAACCGTGCCATTCAGCTGCGTGTCCAGTCTCTATGAGCCAGGGCTAGCTGCCTAGGTACTAAGATTGAGAATAGGGCTTGGGGGTTCGCCCCCATAGACACCGAGGAGGCGCCCAATAGCTTGCATGGGGGTTAGGAGCATGCCCAGAAGGCCAATCACCCCCCGCCGGGTTCGGTTAAAGCCGTCCCCAAGTCGGGCTGCCAACACCGAAATGCATCCCCCCACGCACGCGCCCACTCGTCCCAAGGCCCTGTGCAGGGAACCATGACGACGGCCATGCAGCGGGCTTCATCCACATCCATGCCTCTCCGCAGCGCCATCAGCCATTCACCCTTTTTGCGACCACACGGGACTCTTCCCTTGCGCTCTTCCCATCCATGACAACCCCGAAGACTCTTCCCACATGCTTGGGGGTTGGATCTCAGCTTCATCTCCGGCTTCCTCTTCTCCAGACTACTGAACCGTCCACTTCCTTCGGACACTCCGCCGTCTGACTTCCCTTCGACATTGATGCCCTGCCAGCCACATTAGCCTCAATTGCTCACAGGCTTTACCGACTTCGAGCCTCAGCTCTGTGTCATCTCACCATCTCTTTCACGGGGATTTGGATCATGGCTGTTCAAGAATATTGACATTAATCACTGTATTTGTTGATCGTCGAAGTCACGGCTCACGCAGCGCAATCCGTCCTGTTGAACGTTTGACCTGCGGGTGACGACGCGAGACTGGACCTCCCACTATAAAAAATCATGGCCTCGGCCGGTCGCTCCTCTTCCGCACGTCGTTTCCTCAAACCACTTCTCTATTCCGGTGCCGCGATCGCTGGGGTTGGCGGTACCATCTTGTACCTCTCCTACCGTCCCATCAACGTACCTGGCTCTCAAGGCGCCATCGTCCCCATCCCACGAACAGAGGACGGAACCATCATCCCTCCCAAATTCCCCTTGATTAGATCCCGCGCTGAACAGATTGCCGACTTGAGGAAGAGTGGTGGGCTGGTGGGTGCTGCGCCAGAAACGCCCCTTCGGCAACAGTTGAAAAATAGTCTAGAACGATTAAGAGGGGCAACAAGCGATGATAGAGACATAACCTTACCTGCGGAACAAGAAGCTGGGGAACCGTATGACCTCCTGGTCATCGGGGGCGGGGCTACAGGTTCCGGTATTGCCTTGGATGCTGCCACGCGCGGGCTCAAGGTTGCCCTGGTCGAGCGCGATGACTTTGCTGCTGGAACAAGTAGCAAGAGCACGAAACTTGTGCACGGCGGTGTACGATATCTCGAAAAGGCATTCTGGGAGCTAGACTATAACCAGTATGCACTGGTCAAAGAAGCGCTGCGCGAGAGGAAATATTTCCTTGACACAGCCCCCCATCTGTCCATGTGGCTCCCCATCATGATACCTTTGCAGAAATGGTGGCAAGCACCCTATTTTTGGGCGGGGACGAAGCTGTACGATTATCTTGCGGGCAGTGAAGGCATTGAAACCAGCTACTTCTTGACCAAGAGCAAGGCGTTGGACGCTTTCCCTATGTTGAAAAAAGAGAACTTGGTGGGAGCGCTGGTATACTATGATGGCGCACACAACGACAGCCGCATGAACATTTCCATCGCGGCCACGGCTGCGCTCTACGGGGCAACGGTGGTCAATCATATGGAAGTTACCGGTTTGACCAAGGACCAGAATGGCAAACTGAACGGCGCTGTGGTCCGAGATGTGATCGCCGAGAAGAATGGAAAACCGACGTCGCCTTTCACCATACGCGCCAAAGGTATTATCAATGCGACCGGTCCTTTCTGCGACTCAATACGGAAGATGGACGACCAAAAGGTCCAGGAAATTGTCGCCCCTAGTTCTGGTGTGCATGTGGTGCTACCTGGATACTACAGCCCTCAACGGAACTCAATGGGGTTGATCGATCCTGCGACATCTGATGGCCGTGTCATCTTCTTCCTGCCCTGGCAGGGCAACACGATCGCTGGAACCACCGATGCCCCCTGCAAGATTACTCAGCATCCCATCGCTGGGGAGGAGGAGATAGGCTGGATTCTGAACGAGATCAAGGGATACCTGTCCCCAGAGATCAACGTCCGACGTGGAGATGTGCTCGCTGCCTGGTCGGGGATTCGCCCACTGGTCAAGGACCCCAAAGCAAAGAACACCGAGTCGCTGGTGCGAAATCATCTAGTGACTGTCTCGACCTCAGGACTGCTCACATGTGCGGGAGGGAAATGGACCACATATAGGCAGATGGCAGAGGATGCGGTTGACGAAGCCATCAACCAATTTGGGCTGCAGACGAAGCCCCTGACAACCCCGAGGAGAATCAGCGGAACAGAAAAGATCGACGATGCTGCCCCGCTCGATGGGACCTGTCAAACGCACCAAGTCAGGCTCGTTGGTGCGCATGGATTCTCCAAGACTCTGTTCATCAACCTGATTCAGCATTTCGGTCTCGAGACCGAAGTGGCGAAGCACCTTGCGGAGGCATATGGCGATCGTGCGTGGACGGTGGCAGCGCTATCCAGCCCGACTAATGAGAGGTTCCCAGTTCGAGGGAAGCGTATTTCTGCGCTGTACCCTTTTATAGATGGAGAAGTCCGGTACGCGGTGAGACACGAATTTGCGCAGCGAGCCGTGGATGTGATTGCACGAAGGACAAGATTGGCTTTTCTCAACGCCCAGGCGGCGCTGGAGGCGTTGCCCAACGTTATCGACCTGATGGCCGAAGAGTTAAAGTGGGACAGCAAGAGGAAAGACCTCGAGTGGAAAGAAAGCGTTGCTTTTCTGGCCTCGATGGGTCTTCCGAGAAGCAAGCTGAGCGTGTCAAGGAAAGACGTTGAGGGTGGAAAGGCCGGATTTGCCGACGAATATGAGAGGAAGCTATATTCGAGATACGGTAAGTGCAGCGCTGTTGTCTCACAAGGAGCCTTGAGAGATGCTAATAGAGAGTTCAGATGGTCCAGCGGATACGCTCGAAAGTGACTCCAAGTTGAGACCTGGACAAAACCCAGTCCTAGGACAGGATTCGCCAGCCAACAAATAGATTTCTCTTCAGCCGGATGTCCAGTTCGAGAAACACCTTACACAGCCTTCGGATTCTCTGGAGACTTTAGCGATCGTTCGTCGCTCGTTGGGTTAGAGAATCTGTTAAGTCGTACCAAGCGTATCAGAGACGATCCTTGTGGACTATTTGGATACAAGCCTTTCGCACAGAAGGACAGCCATTCAGCGCGGTATGCTTCAGGATAGGCCTTGACGATCAGCAAAATACTGCCCGGTCCTGCAGGACTTCTCGGTGGCTCCTGCCTGCAAGACGGCGTGTGGTCCTCAGGGCAAGATCTACAAGAAGGGACGTGTTCTCTCTGTTCCGCCTCTTTCCTGGACTCTTCTCCTCTGCGCAGGTCCTTTATCCTTTAACCACATATCCATCCGTTGGAGCAGAGCCGTCACCCATTTTCGTACCCTTCGCTTGAGTGGTGCGGCTACTCTCTACACATCCTCAGAACGCGGCGCTATCTGAATAACTTCCTTGATCCTAAGTCTCATCCAGTATGGACGCTTCTCGCAGAACGTCCGGCTCCGACGTGCGCGGCGGCGACAACAGTCCTCCCACCAGTGACGACACGTTGGTCTCAAATGAACATGGCAATATCGAGAGTGCCCCTAAGAGTGGGAACATGGTGCAAGAGAAACAAATCGACCCCATGGCTAGCCGGATAGACGGTGGTGTGGAATACAAGAGCATGGTGTGGTGGCAGGCGGGTATGGTCATGGTCGCCGAAACCATCTCGCTTGGGATTCTCTCACTACCGGCTGCCATGGCTACCCTGGGCATCGTCCCAGGTCTCATTCTGCTTGTCTTGCTTGGTGCGATGGCTTCATATACCGGGTTTGTCATCGGACAGTTTAAGAGGCGATATCCTCACATTCACTCGATGGCCTGCGCCGGTGGAGTGCTGTTTGGCAAATGGGGAAACCGAATTCTCGGTTGGGGTCAATTTTTGTTCTACGTCTTTATCATGGGCAGCCACATTTTGACCTTCTCCATCATGATGAACGCCATCACCGACCACGGAGCCTGCACCATTGTGTGGATGGTGATTGGCACCATTATGAGCCTGGTCTTCACGCTGCCGCGGACCTTGAAACACCTTTCCTACTACTCGATCGCCAGCTTTGTGAGCATCATCGGGGCGGTGATGATCACCATGGTCGGGGTTTCGATCACGAAGCCAGGCGCCGGACCTGACGGGGTGCTCCACGTTCGACTCTGGCCGCAACCCGATCTCAGCTTCAAGGACGGATTCAACGCGGTGTCCAACATGGTCTTTGCGTATGCGGGTCACGTTGCCTTCTTCACCTTCATCTCCGAGTTGCGAAATCCACACGACTTCCCCAAGGCGCTCGCGTTTCTGCAATGCAGCGATATTTCCATGTACATCATCACGGCGGTGGTGGTGTATTACTACGCCGGAGACAATGTTGCGAGCCCGGCGCTGGACAGTGCGAGCACCGTGGTCAAGAAGGTGGCGTACGGGGTGGCCATCGCGACGATTGTCATCGCCGGGGTGGTCAACGGGCATGTGGGGGCCAAGTTCCTATACGTCCGACTGCTGCATGACCGAGAGGACGATCTGCTGCACCAGAAGACATGGAAGTCGTATGGCGTGTGGTTTGGTATCGTTAGCATTTCGTGGCTGGGGGCGTGGCTCATTGCGGAAGCCGTGCCCGTGTTCAACCACCTATTGGGCTTGACTTCGGCCTTGTTTGCATCTTGGTTCACCTTCGGATTATCGGGCATGTTTTGGATGCACATGAATCTGCGCGGCACATGGACTTATGGCAAGGCTTTTCTGTTTGTTCTCAATTGTGTCAACATTATGGTAGCAGCCATCTTATTCGGGGTGGGAACATACGCCAGCATCTCGGCCATGGTGGAAAACGGGGCAACCAACAAGCCATTTTCGTGTGCCAACAATGCTGGCGGGCATTGAGTAAGGGGGCGGGCGTGATGGTTGTCGAGACCCTGGTGGTATTTCCATGTACCCCTTACCGCGCGCTTTTTTAGTTATTGATAGAATTGACCGTGGTCCTGCCGGTGTGTCGTTGTGTTTTTGGCTACACTCTCGAGTACTGTTCTTTGTTTGCGGCTCTAGGGTCAGTCGGCAGTTGAGCGCGGCTTCTGGGCAGCAAAAGAACCATAGCCACGGGGTTCCTTATTTCTCCGCAATGTTATGTCTTCAAGCAAGGAGCAGGACCGGATGAGGGTGATGGCGGAAGCGGGTAGAGGCCAGGAGGGGATATAGTTATAAGCTCAGAGCATTGAAGATGGAGATATCTCTTTCGTGTTTGTCTCTGTATGTATTTGATGCTTTTGACGCCCATGTCGAGATGGCCTGCCGATTTGGCCACGCCAGCATCTCCTCCGACTCCCAGGCATGGTCCAAGATCCGGTCTCACAGTTTTCTGGGGTCTGGGGAAGGAGAACAACATGACATGACATGATATGACATGACATGGTCTAGCCCGCTGCAATCCGTGTGTGATGGACGTGATCAATCGTCAACTGCCGCAAACTGCCGCAAACTGCATCCGCGCGGAGGCGAGCGAGGCCTATACCGGCCAATTGTCCGGGCAACGTCGGCTATTCTCATACCCCTGGGAGCCGCCACACACACACAATCCCAACAGAGCGAGATGCGGGAGATGTGAAGCAGCAACCGAGCCGCAGAGAGACTTGCTTGCTGCCCGGGTCCAACGGCGGCTTGTCTGGTCAAACCAATGTCCTTCGCCAAGGGGGAGGGGGGAATATGCTTGGATGCCGATGGGCAGAACAAGCCTGGCGCGCACGTGGACGGGATCAAGGAACGTTCCGAGGGGCGCAGGCGACGAGCAGGCGCCCATGTACCAGCAAAGACGGCCTCTACTACTCCTACTCCTGCCTGTACGAGGTTCAAGGCGTCGTGAAACTGCGCGCTCGATCTCTGGCCATCCACTTGGGTCACCGCCGGGCAAAACGGTAACGAAGAAAATGCTTTTCCGCTGGGTCGTGGCAGACGATGCTTCGGGATCTGACCACGGCAGAGACCATGAGAAGAGATAATACTATTATATCACGACCCCAGATCTGTTGGGCCTGTTTGAGACCCGTCTCTTCCTCTCTCCCACGCGTCTGCACACCAGTTCCAACCGTTGATTCCTCTGCACATACGATTCTCCCTTCTCCTCAGCCAGCCCCTTGGTGAGGTATTAATTGCGTGGCGCTTTGCGACAAGTCTATCGCGCTCAACAACGCCATTCCACTGCCCCGGAAAGGATTCTTGGATTGAGATATTGACCACGATTACCATCCCTTCGTGGGATCACACGATATCGACAAAAAAAAGAGTCCACTTCGGAGCATTCCGAGAGCTTTTTCTCAGTCCCATTGTGTTCGGAAAATTCCCGTCTCGAAAGCAAAAAAAAAATACATCGAAGCGGCGGGCAGATAATTACGTCATTCAAGCCCCTGACCTCGACAGCCTGATCCCGTCAATATCAAAACCTCCCCCCCCTAATTCTGAGGCGAAGCGAGTCAAATCGGCTCCAAGCCATGGGTAAAGTTCAGCTCCATGTCATCATCGTCGGCGCCGGGCTTGGAGGACTGGCGGCCGCAATCGCAATTGCCCGGGCTGGCCACAAAGTGACTATCCTGGAGCAGGCCCCGGCTCTGGGAGAGGTGAGTTGTTGGTCCATGTACCCCCAACAGGAAGTCAAGGGGAATGATCTCGATTAATAATGCCATTTCTCGTCCAGGTCGGCGCCGGCATCCAGATCCCGCCCAACAGCACGCGCATCCTGTCTCGCTGGGGCCTGCTCCCGGCCATCGAGAAGGTGTCGGTGCGCCCGCAGAACTTCATCCTGCGCTCCTACCGCGACGGCCAGGTGCTGTCCACCCAGCCGCTCATCCCGCACTGCGAGGCCGTCTACGGGTACCCGTACCTCCACATCCACCGCGCCGACTACCACAAGATCCTGGTTGAGGAGGCCGAGCGCCAGGGGGTCGAAATCCTGCTGGACAGCTTCGTGACCGGCATCGACTTTGAGCTGCCGGCCGCGCACATCAAGGGCCGCGCCGAGCCCTTCACGGCGGATCTGATCGTCGGCGCCGACGGGCTCAAGTCGGTCTGTCGCGAGGCGCTGCTGGGCCGGCCGGACCCGCCGCATCTCACGGGCGACCTGGCATACCGGATCGTGGTGCCCGCCGAGGCGATGACGGCGCACCCCTTGCTGCGCGACCTGGTCGCCGTGCCCAACATCAACTACTGGATGGGGCCGGACGCGCACGTGGTCTCGTACCTCCTCAAGGGCGGCAACCTGTACAACATCGTGATCGCGTGCCCGGACAACCTGCCGGAGCTGGTCAACCAGCAAAAGGCCGACCTGGCCGAGATGCACGCGCTGTTCCGGGCCTGGGACCCGCAGCTGCGCGCGCTGCTGAGCCTGTGCCGGGACACGAGCAAGTGGCGCCTGCAGAACTCGCGCGAGATGCCCACCTGGAGCCACCCGGCCGGCCGCTTCACCCTGCTGGGCGACGCCTGCCACGCCACCCTGCCGTACCTGGCCCAGGGCGCCGCGCAGGCCGTCGAGGACGGCGCCGTGCTGGGCCACCTGTTCGAGAAGGTCGAGTCGCGCGCCCAGCTGCCCGATCTGCTGGCCATCTACGAGGGCGTGCGCAAGCCGCGCGCCACGCGCGTGGTCGACGGCGCCTCGCAGTTCGGGCGCGACATCTTCCACCTCCGTGACGGGCCGCGCCAGCAGGAGCGCGACCGCCAGCTGCTCGCCTGGCAGGACCACCCCTTCGAGGGCTACCAGAACCGCTGGCGCGACCCGGTCTTCCAGCAGTTCCTGTTCGGCTACGACTGCGCCGACGTCGTCGACCGCGCCTGGCTCCGCTACCAGCAGGGCCGCTTCCCCGGCACTATGGGCCGCTTTGCCCCCGGGGCGGCGGACAATACCAACGGCGCCCCCGGCACGGGCGAGGTGAGGTGAGGAGATGACCACGGGGTCGTCGCCCGTGCTGCTGTGTTTGAACTGGAATTTGAGAGGGGATTGGATGAATGAACGAGTCAAGCGGCTGAAACGGCCTTTTCTTTTGTGTGGTGCACTGCGGATGGCGCGTTTGATATGCGAATTAAGGGAAACCAGGGCGAACAGAATCGGCATGGCGTGGCGGGGGCAGCACAGTGCGTTTTATGTCGCATGATAGCTGCATAGCACCGTCCATGGCCATGACATAGAATAGATGACGCAGATCGCATAGCAGGGTATAGCTAGCATAGCATAGCGTATCATAGCACAGCACAGCAGGCTATAAAGGAGCATCAAAACAGCAGAAATGCTTCTGAGAAAAAATCCAAGATCCACCCTGGGAAACGTCAGCCAGAAAAGTGAGTCTGTCAACTCCTCGCTTCACTCCGCCGTTGGAAGATGTGCCTCGCACATACCTAGCTGGGACATTCACGCAAGCCAATAGTGGCAGCAACTGCAGTGCACGGTGCGCGACTCCTTCTCGAGAATGCTTGATCGGTCGATCGGGCGGCCCATGTGTACACCTCTGACGTCCTTTATCTTCATCCCCACCCTCAGACTGTGGGTCGGGGCGAGGGGCGGGACGATGCCTTTCAAAAGTGGCCAAAGAACAAGGACTCTGCATCTCATATCGCCCCAAGTCCCTTTGTCTTATCTTCCATGTTGTCTGCCCCGAGACGGACGGAGGGAGAGAGAGGGACACAATGACGGATCCGTGAGCAAGGCTGGTATGCTGTGCTAGTTGCCGCCGTGCCAAGGGTTCCGGAGGTTCTGGTTGGATATAAGGGCGTATGGTGTTGGAGGTGACGTGATATATCAAGCACCGTTCCTCTCCGATCGCCCAGAAGACATGTTGGAGATAAATCTCCCTGCGATGCCTCGGATACAATGATAGATACAACTGGGCCGTCTCTTTTTGTTTCTTCTCCCTCGAATTGAAGGTTAGTAACACGGCCGGGTCGTGCGCATGTATACCTGTTCCTCTGTCTTTCTTCCTCCTTGGCCGTCATTTTTGAACCTCCTCTCAATGGATAATCCCCGCTCTACCTGAAAGGATTCGAAGTGTGTATCTCCCTCCATAACTGCTGTCCGTCGGTGTCACTCGTGCTGGGAAACCACAGGAAATTGAGCAACTGGGCCCTCAGACTCTGCCAGCTCAATATCTGCATCCTGTGCACGAGTCGCTCGAGAACGGAAATGTACCACGTCTTCTCGGCCTCGCTGCGCTGGTCGGCCGTGGATGCCAGCGCGCCCATGAACGTGATCCACAGCATCAGCGACGCGCCCTTCCGCCATTTCTTACCGTCGTGGCTGCTCGACGTGGATATCAGATGCTGCTTGATCCGTGCGGCGAGCTTCGCGAAGGGTCCTCGCGCAGGAGGGATTGGAAAGACGCTGATGAGGCTGTACACGACCCCTGCGCACCAGGCGGCCTGTTGAAGGGAGTACATTTCGTCTGCGGACGTGCTGTCCCTGGGACTCGAGAACATCGACATTAAGCGGTGCTGGATAAAGTTCCTCTGGTCGGCTAGAAGCAACATGCTTTGAGCTTGCGGTCTACCCATGATGTAGTCTTCTACCGCCAGCAGGTATGTCGAAAGGTGTGAGAGAACAAAGCAGAGTTCTTGGGCCAGTTCCGACGGCAGGACATCGTACAGTGTCTGAAATCCTGAGCCGAGCTGAGCTAGAGGATGCCCTCGCCTTTGGATGGTGGCTAGGGTGCGTTCCGGAGACTCGCCGATTGGCACAAAGGGCAAGGTCGGTTTCTGCAGCGATCGGGATGCCAGAATCAGATCCCCACTAATCAATCAGAGGTAAGCAACGACGACATGCAAGTAAGGTGGAGAAAAGGTTATCGTGTGACGGGCGTTCTTACTAGCTGAGCATTGCCGCCAGCCCGGGGAACCGAATCTCCTCGATACCCCCCCGCATGGCCAGCATCTTTGCCAACCCATGGACGTGCATGTTCACGGGATCTAGTCGACCTGCGTACAGATCCAGGCCCTGCAATGCACTCATTGGACCCTGCGAGAGTGACCCTGGTGGTTCGCTGTCGTGTGCTGTCCTGTCACCATGAAACGCCAATGCCTGCACGGCAAGAATACTCTCGTCGGAACATCGAGTGGAGACATTATTGAATCGTCTATTGACCTCTCCCACCACCACGGAGTAGCAGTACCACCTTGCCCTCTGACTAATTGGATTGAGGCCAGAAGCCTCGGTGACCGACAGCCGGGCTAATTGGCTGAAGCAAAGGGCGTGGAACAAGATGCTGTCACTCATGTACCAGGATATCCAATGGCGTGCGACACTTTCTTCCATGCGATCTGGATCCGGTAGAAACATGGTATTGAAGAAGTGGTTAACTGTCAAGAGCATGCAAAATCAGATCAAGGGTCTCTCCGCCACTGGGTCGCACGTTTCATGCTGCAGCCAAGATATTGGGCGATGTTCGTGCTGGCTTACCTTGGGCAATAATAGGAGTAGCTATCTCTTTCGGCAGCCGCGATGGATAGCTCGCAAATGGATCAACATCCCCCGCACCTACTGTACGGAGAGGATTGGGGACAGGGCACGACGCGAGGATGGTCTGCCTTCTAGATGGCACAACTTGTCGAGGGCATGAGGGACCAGCTCGCCCTAAGCGGGTGTCATTGTCCTGCTCGTCATTTGAGTGCGATACTAGCGCCGTATCGACTTGACGGGTTTGCTGCACGCCCGGGGCCTGACTTGGGCCAGCCTGAGAAGTGCCCTCCTGCCTCGACTGTTTGCCCTGCCTGATCTTGGCCCAGGATGCGCGTGAAGCGTGGGCTCGAATTAATGCTTTAGCCTCGCGTCTCGCCTGGGTCGAGTCGGGCCGTGCAGCCACAAATCGGTGCTTTGGTTCAGCTTGGTTCTTTTGCGTGGTTGGGTCGCCTTCCTCGGTCTGGTCTGGCATTATCGAATGGCAGACAGGGTCCGGGCATTGTGGTTGGGCGGAAAAGGTTCCTTCCGCCGAGTTTCGGGCTGGTAAGCGCTGTTTCAATACCACCAGGATCGGACAGGTCGAGCAGGGTAATCTTTGTAACGGGCGTGACGGGAGGAATCTCACATGGATGAACGTAAGGCGATAGGCAAGATCGTGACCGTGGGTGAGAGCAAGGAAGAGGGGTTTGTTTGGAGGAGAATTTCCAAGGCCAAACACGTGAGCGGCTGCCGCTGACTAACCGGCTGCACTATCCGCGTTTGGAAGTTGGATTTTAGCGCCGGTGGAGTCCGATTCGGCATAATTTCCATGTTGGTGCGCTTGGTATCCACTGCTAAATGCTCTCCGCGTCATTCGACCTCTATTCCCTCCCTATTTCTGACGGCACATCAGCCCTCAATGGCACTGCAAAACACATTCTACTGCACTAGTCACCGACTTGAAACCCTTTGCAAAATGCTCACGGCTCTAAAAATGTATTTCGGATGTCCGGGGCCGCATGCTGCTGGGCAGCGTGTTCACTCTTTTAGTTCACCTTCCCGCACTGGCAAACTTCAAACCCACGATTACACTCATTCTTAGTCACGCCATCCCCCGACTTTCGGGCATTTATCAATTTCACGGGACTGCAAGCATATTAGAACAATCTCGAACAAGTACTAGGAGTTACCACTCCCAGAGACCCATCCTTAAGGCTTGCACTAGGACCAACAGCATATCCAACGGATCTGGGCCAGGATCAGTAGCCCTGCATATCACTCCAGTCACCAGAAGGACAATGGTTGACAGTGAGCTACCCCTTCGCCATATTCAGATCTACTGCCTCAACAATATGGACCATTGCATAGGAGAAATCGAGAATACTGACACGAAGAACCATCCAGACACTTCTCTTCACCCAGCCACGCAATTCCCTTCAGTCGGTCCCCGAGTCGAGAGTAGGATACCCGCGAACTCTGATAGCGGTGACCCGCCAGGGGAAATGCAAGCCAGCGAGACGGCAGAGATGCGAGAGGTAAGGCTGGACCTGCCCACGGTGACCTGTGTCACACACAAAAAAACTCATCGCTCACGTTGTATTATTTCCCCCCCTTTCCAGCGTCGAAGAGCACAAAATCGACTAGCCCAACAAGCTTTCCGCGCGCGGCAAAAGATCAGGGTCGAGGCGCTGGAGAACGAGTGGGCCCAGCTGCGACACCTGCACGAGGCCCTGAACCAGGCCTGCTCGCAACAGGCCCAGGAGATCAAACAGCTGCAATCGCGGGTCGACGAGTTGCTCCACAACATCGAACTGCTGAAAAACTCCCAGGAGGTCGAGAGGACGTGGTCCTCGTCCCCGACGACCCCGGAGCAACAATACCCCCAGACAAATGCAATGACACTGGCCGAGGCTGAACTACGGAATTTCTTCACCGAGGGTGGAGGCGCAGAGTTTCCAGACTTTCCAGAGTCGTATAGATCGCATTACACTACCTAGGCAAGGTTCTTTCGCCTTTAGTCAAAGGAAGCACCTTCTGAGCAGATGAAGATATTTAAACGATGTATTACAGACCTGTCGGTCGGCATAAGAATGTGATCCGCGGGTTTGGGATGGCTCCTGGGCGTTTTGCGCCTCCCGCCATCCTAAACCCACGATCCAGGTGGAACTTTGTATTATCTAGGCGTGGCCATCTCGCTCTTATCATATCATATCTCATCTAGAACATCAACTCCCTGCTGGACCGCCTTCCAAACATCGAGGCCGTCGGGATCGCTTGTACGAGGATGCCATAAAAACGACCGTAACAAACCCTTCAGGTCCTTCCACTCGGTCATGTCGAACTCGTCCAACACTTCCATGATCCGGAGCAGAAACCAGGGCCGGTCGGGCAGCCCTATCGACCCGATGGCGCCCATGACCAGGATCCACAAATGCAGCCTCAGCCTCGGAGGCTCAAAGATCTTCCACTCGACCGCCTGCAGGGCGCGCTTGACGCGCTCGATCAGGATCTCAAAGGGCCCCACCACGGGCGGGACGGGGAAGACGACGAGGAAAGAATAAAGGATGCACGCTAGCCGGCATGTCTCGTACTGCGCATCATCATCGACGGCGGCGGCGGCGTCCGAGGTGGCGACCAGCTCCTCCGCCGACAGCAGGGACATCAACTTGTGCTGCACGAAGTTCCTCTGGTCGATGATCTCGGGGGACGTTCGCGGCATCCACCTCCCGCTCGCGTGGTTCTCGACCACGACTGTAAAGTCGCAGATGTCGCGGATGACGGTCAACAGATCGTCGAGGTAGCTCGTCGAGGAAGCATTCGCGCTCCAGACCTGCCAGAAGCCCGTGCCCAGCTGGCCCAAATCGGGAGCAACGGCATCACGCTCGTGGCTGGTCACCGAGAGACGGCCGTCTTCGCTGACGAACGTGGCTGTGTGGGATATAAAGGGAAAGATGGGTCTTCCGATGTTCCGGCACGCGCCCATGATACCGCACCTGTGGATCGAGCGGCATGGTAAGTCAGCAATTGGACTCGGACGAGCAGGTCCGAGCTCTCACAAACAATGCAGCTGTGGAGGTGGGGAGGAGCGCATGCTTACCAAGAGACCACCGGGGCGATCCCGGGTGTCTTGATCTTCTGTAAATCCCCAAGGAGCTCCATCATTTTGATCAGGCCAAGGACATGCTCAATGACAATCTCCATTTTTAGGTAGATATGAATCGACTGTAGCTCTCTCAAGAAGGACTGGCGCGGGTAGCTCTGCCCCGACCTTATTCGATCTTCGCGGCCGGAATACGCGAGCACCAGGACAGCCCAGATGTTGGAATCCGACAACGCTCGGTCCGGGTTCGGGTTGCTGATTTCCTGATTCAAGTGGCGGATGGCTTCTGTGCCGACCACCAACTCCGTGGCCGTGGGGTTGCTGATGCCTTGTTGGATGCGGTCGTGCACCATGACCGCGAAGATCATGGCGTGAAGCTGTGCCGGGTGCTGCGAGAGCGACGCCATAACATTGCTGGCGAAGGATCTTCCATAGTTCCCGGTCAAGGCGGCCTTGGATACCAGCTTCGCCAGCACATCGGGGACTGGGAACGTAATCTAGTCAGTATCGGATGGAACAATTCGTCTTGAATGAAACGGACGAGATTCTCGGGATCACTGACGGTTATGCAAGTGTCGTTTGACCAGCCCATTCGGAAGTGTTGATGGGAGAAGGGGGTAGGGCTCGTCGGCATCAGGCTCCAACAACAGCGATGGACTTTGAGAATACTTCACCACGACCAAAGTCTCGTCGCGTTCCTCTTTCCTGGAATTAGCCTTCTTCAAGGGCACAGTCCCAGATTTTCGATCCTTCCCCCGCTTGATGTGAGGCTTTCGCGGCGTTACACCAGGTTGGGAACCAGCTGTCCTGGATGTACGTGTGTCTTGTCGCCGATGTTGAGATTTCTCCCGATCTTCGTGGTCGTCCCCCTCGTCCTCATTCGCGTCGCGCCCAGGCCCTCCCCGGTCTTTGGGAAGACTTGATTGGGTCCGGAAAGTGACCGAGTCTTCCCAGGGGCCGGGTTGGGGATGAGATTGCCGCATCTCAGAAATTTGCCCTTTTCAGACGTCCAGCCATTTGTGGATGATTGTGCACATGTAGATCAAAGGCGCAGACAAGAGTCCAACGGCTGCTTCTGCATGAGAAGGTGCACTGGGCTCTTGGTCTAACAATATCTTGAAGCGTCGTTCACTAAGTTTTGGGGCCATGCCAAGTGGGGCATTGACAAGGCTGATTCGCCGATGGGTTTTTTTCCTGTTTCGGATTAGTCCCAAAATCCAACTTCCCTTTGCAGAAACTCCAGATGAGCGCCTGAGAGATGGCTGGCGCAATTCCGCCGAACATGTACAGGTAGCGTGAGGGCAGTATTGGCTTGTAAGGGTCAGACCAGATCGTAACTGTGCTCTCGACGCTATGCCTCAAAGGTCACGCTTGATACAAACTGCATATCAAGTTGGATTTATGCCCCATTATGCGCCTGCCTGGACTGTGCTCATACAAACGTCCCCGAACGATCTAAAACCTCTGCGCTGCAGGCAGATAATATTCCTTGCGCTCTTCTCTTTTTGGACTTCCACATGATGTCCATGAACCTTTCATTGCATTGCTTGTACACAATTCTTGCCAGGAAATTAGAAATGATAACGCTTCGATCCCACAGTCGTTTTCCCAGTGGGATACTGAGGTGCTTGGTCGATCGGATATGAAAGCATCCGCTGAGGCAGTTCCACGACCCTTCCTGTGGTGTATGGATGTGTATGTTCGACCGGAAGCATCATGCTCGGCGACATTTGCGGTAGAAAGGCGGGGGGTTGAAAGAAGCCGTGAATGTTTGGGTTGACATGGCTCGTGGGGAACGCATTGCCGTATGATGTTGTATGGGTTATGAAAGTGCCCGACGACCGAGCCTCCGGGCCATGTCCAACGGACACGAACCAGCCATCTGGACTCGTGAAAGTGGACTGTCGACCCATGGTCTGGTGGGATATTGCAAGCGTATGGGTGTTTTGAGAGGGTCGGGCGGGCTGCGAGACCGGAATTCCCATCTGTGGTGAACCATAAACATTATTTTGCTGATATGCGTCAACCAGGAGGTCAGACTCGACAAGGACGAAACGACATACCTGGACCATCTGCAACATCTTGCGGTTCTGCTTGTCCTCTTTGTGGCCCTGGTACGCAGCCTGACCAAGTTGTGCAAGAGCAACGGCGACCCCAGCCCCAGCAACGGCGAGAGTGATTGGATCAGCCATTACGGTCGAGCGGCAAGGGCGAAAGTTTGAGACGAGGGGATCTTCAGATCTGCAAATAGGCCGTGAGGGTTAACAGAGCAAAAGGCTAGAGGTGGCCAAACTTCTTTTATACCTGACGGACAGTCAGGCTTGGGCGGTCTAAGCCTTACCGACAATCCCGCTGGGACGAGGCAGTGAACCGTTTCCAGAAGCTCAGCCGGCTTCTTTTATTGGTCTCCTGTCCCTCAGACTGGCACTTTGGGGACCGGTAACACGAGCCCCTGCTGAAAGAGCCGGTGCAGTTCAGCCCTGGAGTCGACGTTTGAGGTCAAGCCCGTCTCGGCAGCTCGACCTTCATAGGTCCAAATCAGCCACCGATGCAAGACGCCATGGGAAACGATAGGACCGTGGAAAGCCACAAGGCAGTGAGCCCTTTCACAATTTCATGCAAGGAAACTGGTGGGGAAACGTGTGGTGCAAGAATAGCGTAGTTGGGTTGGCAACCTCGTTCAGCCTCAGCTTGATCCCTTCTATGCGCCATATTAATCCGCAGTTGTCGTGCGGCCTCGACTCACGACGACAGTACCGATCCTCCCTCTCGTTTCTGTGCACTATCGTCGAAGACAGAATTGAAGTCATGCCAAATGGATTCCTAAGCCCTCAGCGCCCTGCTCGATACCAGCCAATGTACTCGGGTTCGTCGTTCATTTCACCGCTGTGGGCGTGAGGCTGATTACTGCAAAAGGAGGGAACAATAACCCTGCGTACTATGGTTCCAGTGGAGAAGCCCTAGTCGCCCTCGAACCCAACGGGAACGGCGCTTTCGTCGCTGCTGGGAACGGCCAAGATCACGCATATGTATATCTGCCAGCACAACAGCACGTGGTTGACCGTCCGTATCCCGTGATGGTTAACCCGCCGGTTCACAGGAGGAAGCGCACTTTATGCATATGCTTGTTGATCGTGATAGTGCTTATCTGTGTTGGATCCCTGGCGGTGGCCCTTGCACTCCACTACATCAAGAAGAACTCGGCAAAGTCGTCAGACTCTACATATTAGCATGGCCGTGGTGAACAGAAGAAACGTGATTTGATAGATGTCAAAAGGGCTCTTGGATGTGATCACAGGGGAGAGATGAAGTTTCCATATTATCGTCGACTCCACGGCGTTGGTTCAGGGGCGGATGTTCTGCGTGGGACAACTTTATAAGGGTACGGGTTGGAGACGACGCAGAAGACAAAGAGTCCAACACCGCCTGTTTATCCCTGGGATCAGAGACGACGTGTCCAAAGCTCTCCAATATAGACAGATGGGATTAGGGCATGACCTTGAGTTCTCATGGTCGTCTTGGGACGGGATAACCCGCCTGTCCAGGTTGATTTGGCGCTCCACCGAATCTGATACCCATGTCTGGTGTCCAGATTCCTCCACCACCAATCGTGCCACCCGCAACACCGACCGGCAAGGGTGAGGTGGAGGGAATAACCCCTCCAGGAGGTGGATTCCTTGTTGGCACCGGTGCCGTCAGTGCTTCTTGAGTCTCCGCAGGTGGTTGTTGCTGCATACGGCTTCTCGTCTGCGGCGCTGTATTCTGACTCCTTAATTCCCTCCTCGTTTCCTGAAGATTGAGCCTGCCCATATCTTGTCCCGCGAGCTCCGCTTCAAGCTGACTGGCCTCGATCCTGCGCTCTGACACTTGCGCTTTACAATTGTCTCGGAAACGCGTCACGTGAACGGCGAGGTCGTTATAGAACTTTCTTCCAGTGTCCAAATTGCTAATCAGCTCTTTGTATTTGGCATATCCTGTGTCCAGCGTCTGTAGAGCCTTCTGGCGATCTCTGGTACTGGTGTCGCCCCTTCGAGCGTCCAAAAATGCTTTATTCGCTTCCCGCAGTCGAGCAACAACTTGGTCTTGTTCCTCTTGTTCAGCTGCAAGAGCTTCGCGATCAGGCTCATACGCCTGAAGACGTGTTTCGAACAATTTCTCAAACTGTCCTGGTTCGATCTTCTGCATGGGATACTCCCGCTCCAGGCGAGCTGCTTCAGCGAGCAAAGCCGGTCCAATATCATCAGACTTGGCTTTTTCTTTGAGAGCCGCAATGCGATTCTTCTGCCGAGTCTCTAAACGGGAGACTTCGTTCAGACATGTCCGTAGTCGAGACGCGGCTTCCTCGATGGCCGGGGTCATGGTGACCTGACTGGACGAGGGAACAAATCGTTCAAGATCGCGATTTGTCCCAGTCAAGATTTTGAGAATATGCTCATTCTCCCGGAACTTTGCTTGCACCAAGTTGTCACTTGAGGCGGCAGAGTTTAGATACGTCTGCAGCTCGTTTGAAGTCTGATACAGTTTGGCCAGGGCGGTCGTGGAGGATGGACGTGCCCATCTGTCCGTGCCGTACTTGGCTCGAGCTCGCTCATCCTCGGCTTTCTCAGCCTCTAACAACGCAACGCCTTCCTGGTAGATGGCGAGATCATTCGTCTTCAACTTGGTCGTGTCTTCCATTGATCTCTTGATTCGGTACAGGGCGTCCTGCTGTCGAAGTTCCTCGGCCTTTGAAACCAGGCTGCCAGGCAAACCAAGTGGCTTTTCAAGGGCCTGTAATGAGCCAGGCAAATCGAGCGATTGCAGGATATCTCTCAGTCTAACTGTCATGGCTTCAAGATCGACAATGATAGACTGGTTTACAAGGCGGTCACGCCGATCGGCGTATATTGATGCAGCTTGATGGACAGCATAAGGAACAAGCTTGTCGAATAACGGCCTGCCAAAGGGTTTTCCTTCACCCAGCAGGGAAATGCCATTGACGATATCTGCAGGTGTCTTTGCAGCAACCATATTTGTTCGATCCAAAAGCCTGAGCTCCGATTTGGGCGTTGTTGTTTGTAGATAGATCAGATCATTGTCCTTTTCAGCCCTCTTCAGCTCTTCAGCGACCCTGGACTTGAGCCCGTTCAGATCCCCGGTGACCGTGGCATTGATGTATCGGGCTTCTTGAAGACCCTCGTTGACGCAGGTGAGACTGTCCTTGAGCCTGGCAATTTCTTCGCCGTACTGCTTGTTTTGCAGGCAGTATCGAGATTGTCGAAACTGAGCAGCAGCAGCGAAATGGTGGTGTTTCGCCTGGAAATGGTGTATCCATTCCGCGCTCACGGCCCTGGACTGACGTGCGGCATCCGCTGCAAAGACGTAGTAATCGGAGACTTTTGCTGCGAGTTTTGCTACTGTGCCGTCCGACATATTCCTCTTGATTGCTATCTGCCAGAAGGATTCTTGCCCTTGTGCCAAGCACAGCTGTTGCAGGCTGTCCAAAGTTATATCATCCATATCCTCGGGTGGGGTCGATCGCATATCAGGGAGGATATCTGTTCGTATGAAGGAAAAGGTGCCGGCGGCAGCGATACTATATTCAGCCGCAGATTTGAGGCCATCGATCGTCGTTCGATTCGTCGCATACGCAAGTTGTGAATATAGGGCCGCAAGATTGAAGAGTATATTCGCAAGCTCGAACCGTAGGTTGTTCTGTAGCACGGGCTTGTCGCGATCGTAGCCTATCGCGGGGTACCACGGGAAATCGACGCCGATGTCAATGGGGAATTTCCCGCCCAGGTATCGTAGCTGTGCAGCATATATCTGTAGGCGTTTGATACCACTGACGTGAGGCTCGCGGACGTTTATGGCGTCGTTCCGTAGGCGGTCGATGTCTCGCAGGTCATCTGCGAACATGTCTGGAGACTGGTCATACTTCGTGGAAATGTATTGTTTGATGGCGGAGGACAAATCCACCGAGTGCGTCCGACGAAAGGGGATTTCGAGGAGATTTCTGGACCCTGGTCAGCAACGGAAACCAACATCCAGAGCAAGTCCAAGACTTACGAAGCCATGCTGTTGTGGTTGTGCAGAGGAGCAGAGACTGCGGCTGAGAATCGTGCGTGTGAGGCACTGCGGCCAGCGTTGTGTTTTGGTCCAAGGCTGTGTGACGTCAGCCTCGGCAAGGCTGAGCCTCGCGAGAGAACGAGTGCTCAGTAGCCTTGCTCCTCTGCCATCCTAGAGCCGACTTCAACCAAACGAACAGGCTCCTGCGCAGGGTGAACTCCTCATTCGGAGCCTCGCTCTTTTCCCCGAGTGCCAGGACTGTTGCCAATTGTCGAGACTCGCACTCAAACCCAATACGGTGCTGATCCAGCCATCAAAGACCCAGTCGAAGGGCGGGCGGAGTTCTCCATGCGCCCATCCATCAGTGCCCCTCGCTCGCTCCAATGAGACGTCTATCTTTTTGCCATCGGATCCCTTCACGCCCTTCAGACTATTATCTTGTACCAAGCATCCTTCTCCCTCCCATATCAGGTGCGATTCAACCTAACATCAACTCTTTAAGAAGACATCTTGCGCCCCCATAATATCCAGGCGTTTGGCTTGTGCAAAGTTGAGCTTCCTCTCCGTTTCGTCGCTTCTTCCTATTGTCTACTTTTCTCTATCCTAGCCTCGTCTCCTCCCCGACCCATATCCTTTGTCAAAGATGGCCCCTTCTGCGATCAGCGACCTCCTCCCCTCCGGCCCCGTGGCCTCAAAGTCCGTCACTCCCGGCAAGGAAGAACATGTCCACGGGATGGAGGACAAGTCGCCCCTCGCGGCCATTTCCCACGGCGACGTGATGTTGCCCGGTGTACCCAAATTCGACAACTTCGCCGCCCAACGCCAATGGCAACTTGAGCACATGGCCGCTGCTTTCCGTCATTGGGCACGAGAGGGATTCGTTGAGGGCATTTCAGGACATATCAGCGTGCGCGATCCGGAGAACCACGAAGTCTTCTGGACGAACCGTACGTCTTCCCGCCAAACATCCCCCTCTTCCGGACAATATACAGCGGCGTACTAACCGCGAGACAGCGCTGGGCGTGCACTTCGGCCTTCTCAAAGCCAGCGACATGATCGCGGTGAACCTGGCGGGCAAGGTCGTGGGGGGCAACACCAGCCGCCCGCCCAACGCCGCGGGCTTCCTGATCCACAGCGAAGTGCACAAAGCCCGCCCGGACGTGACGGCCATCTGCCACGCGCACACCGTCTACGGCAAGGCGTGGTCCGTCTTCGGCCGGCCGCTGGAGATGCTGACGCAGGACGCCTGCAAGTTCTACAACGCGCACTCGGTCTACAACTCGTACGGCGGCGTCGTGCTCGCGAGCGAGGAAGGCGCCCAGATCGCCAAGGCCCTGGGCCCGACCAACAAGGCCTGCATCCTGCGCAACCATGGCCTGTTGACCGTGGGCAAGACCGTCGACGAAGCCGCCTTCCTGTTCACCAGCATGGAACATGCCTGCCAGGGCCAGCTGCTGGCCGAGGCCGCCAGCCAGGGTGGCAACTTGCCCAAGGTCCTCATCTCGGAGGAAGAGGCGCAATACACGAACAAGATGGAGAGCGATGAAGAGACCTGCTATGCCGAGTTCCAGGTCTACGTGGACTGGGAGGATTATCACAGCAAAGGCGACTTTAGGAAATAGATGGGCCGCGTTAGCGAGACAGTGACTAAAGAGGACGACAAAATCCGTTTAGACGTAGTGGTAGGAGTCATAAAGTTGATATATTATTATAAATACCGTGACGTGTCCGGTGCGCTCCTCTCAGTAACGGTATTAGCAAGTCAGTTATGTATGCGTGGCAGGGAGGGAGACACCCTCGGTCCGTGACCCATTGGTCCAGTGAACCTGCAAGAGAGTGCGATATGACAGAAACCTCCGCAGAGATGATCAGTCGTCCACTTAGAAGAGATTGAAATTTTCCCCTGTTGGGCGGCCATGAGTGGTAGATGACGAGGCCCGTTCCGTGCGCAGGATTTTCTGGACATGCGTGGTAAAGGCCGCCCCTCATCGACAAATAAGTCGAATCTGCGAACAGGAAGGCCCTCATGGACGGCAGATGAAACGCCAGACAATCTCTAGGTGTTCCTGGCGCGTCCGTTTTCAAGCATGGATTCGGTCGGAAAAGATGGTGGTAGGGCCGCCCTGAACCGAGAGGTTCCGGATATCGTTATACTCTATCTGGTTCCTATAATGTTGATGAGGCCATGAGTAGTAACAACGGCCCTCATGGGCATAGCCTGCTGAAATTATAGACATATCGACATAGGGTTGGGCTTCGATCGTCTGGATGTGGTGGCTTCAGAGGAAGAGCGATGTTCGTCGATAACAGGTGCGAAGTAGTGATTCGTGAGGGAATCAGGGATGTGTTACCAAAAGTTGCCTCAACTTGAACCGGAGCCATTTAACCCATCGAGACCTATTCAATTGACGTTATGAACTGGGTGTTGCGCTTGTTGCTGCTGATCTTCGTGTCCTTCGTCCCGGCGCTGCTCCCGTTGAAGATCGTCTGTCTGTTCGCGTTGTTCTTCTTGACCCCATTCATTCCAGGTCCAGGTGATAGCGCAACCAACCAGAATCCACCTTGAGAGAAAACTCCAGAGCGCCGCTCGCCATAGCAAGGCTCTCTGCCACATTGGCCGCTTCCAGACACCAGCACTTGTCAAGATGGTGGCGATGAGAAGAAACGGACCGACTTCGCATGACAACAGCAAGGCTCTCTGCAAATTGGGATAAGCTCTTCCGAATGCCGTCGTCCTGGCACTGTCATGGCCGCCAGCTCTTCTTCGCTGGGGTGGCATGTTGAGATGTTTGGGGATGCGCGAAAATACGTGACGACCTATCGTGGAGTTGATGGCAGTACCAATGGCAATCTCAAGATTTGTATGCAACGAATACAGGGAATGTATAGCCTAGGAACTGTCTGAACAAGAGGGCTATTGCTGCTTTGCAGTTCGCCAGTGACAGTCACAATTCATAGGACTTGGTGCAGATGCAACGGCGACGGTCCAGCCCAGACGTGAGGAAGATGGTGGATTTGATGCTCGTATTCTCTAGTATTTCCCCGAGATCGTGCGACCGTCAACAACGACCGGAAGCGTGTTGAGCAAAGGGTTGCGGTCTTGAAACGGCTACCCTACTTGGAAGAACATTGTTTGTCTCTCGGTGTCGAACCAGGGGACACGAACGATTCGGTGTCGATGTCAGCAGGGATGACCAAAGAAGATCTAGGAGGTTGTCGAATTCGAGGCGATCACAATGGAGAAAAGCAGAGTGACTCGTAACTCGCAGCTTGTTGGGTGGATGTCATGGAAACACGGGCAGGCACACGATCAACCTGTTCAGATGGCCATGATGTAGGTAGGTTTGTTCCCTTAAAGTTTGTGTAGTTTGTTTAGTTTGCCCAGTTTGCCGCATTTGTAAGCTTTGCGAGATTTGCCCACACGCGGCCCTCACCAATCGCCTTCCACTCTTGGTCCTGGCCGTACTGAGAATCAAATACATTCTTGTTCATTTTGTTGACAAAAGAACTCGGTGAGCTAAAGAATATCCGACCAAGTCTAATCTATACGGCGCAATCCAGCCAAAAGGAAAAGAAGAAAACGACCAACTCCTCTGCTTCCATCACCACCCGAAGCCTTCCTCAATGAAGTCCACATTTACGCCATTGTCAAGCATCGCCCGGGATGCACGCCTGACTTCATCTGCCAGCCCTCCACCTGCGCAGACACTTATTCCCATACAGCCGACTTTCTGCCTGGCCTCGCTCGCAATGAGGGTTTCCACATCCGGTCTCCCCCGCGCCATCTGAACGTGTTCGCTTGGACTTCGGATAACCTGGCTGAGGCTGACTCTAGTGACATACAAGAGAACTTTGAGCACCTCTCTCCGTCCTTCCATGGATAGAATCTCGTGCATCCATGGTCGAATCCAGTCCAGACATTCCGTTGTCGGTATAACCCACACAAGTGTGACTCGTTTCGCCGCCACTGTACCATGGCCGTATCCTTCCACAAGCTCCTTGACATATCCAAGTTGATGCGTAATGCCGACACCACTTGCAAAGAGGAGCACTGTCCCATAGCTTGACATGCTGCGCTCGTTTCCGTACGGTCCTTCGATCAACGCATTGAGCTCCAGACCTGCCCCGGCCGTCATTGCACGATGCCAGAGTTTGTTCGTCATGCCTGTTTGCTTTTTGACGATCAAGGATATTGTTTCTTCTCCACGTTTTTCAATGTCCTTGGAGTATATGTGGATCGCCGGTCGCTTTTCGCTGTAGTTTGATCTGAGTGAAGATGATCTGCTCAAAGGATCTTCAATCCCGGACCACGCGACGGAAAAGGGGTGCGCTGTCCATAAACCGATCGAAGGAATTGTCAGATACAGCGATTGGCCCGGTCGATACGTCCAGGGTCTTGGGCTCGTGAGTGTGATCTTCACCACGCCACCGTTCAGCGGCTCAAACTTGGCTTTGGTGCCACCTCTCCCAACATTTCTGTAGACCAATGTCACAAGTCTAAGAGACCTTGCCGTGGCCCAAATTATGACAGCCCCAAGCAACAACCCCCTTTGAGGTACACCTTCAAGGTGCCTCCAGAGGAATACTAGTACCAACACCACAAGGACAACATGTAGGTGCAGGAAGAATTCGTACGCCAGGTTCCTAATCACCTTTGGACTTGACAACAAGATGAATACGAGGCTGATAGCGGCAATCAAGCCACTGTAGATGAAAGGACTGTCCAATGATGTCTTCACTGCAGCCCAGCCGCTCGACTGCACTTTTGGAATGAGCCAGCACAGAACATGAGTAATGGCTTCACAGATAGCCAGACGACCAAACCAGCGGTGCATCAAATTGAAAGTGTCGTACGAAATGTCCAGCATCGATATCAATGGATTCTTCACCGTCGCCATGACCATGATTGGGATCAAGTTGGTCACCGCCAGGGTCCCAGTTCGGTTTCTGAGGACAGGCAAAAGCTGCTGCTCGGGTTTCGACCATGGGATATTCCAGGTGCAGAGGAAGAAATTTGTAATGACCACCGAAAGTATGAATGAAGTTTGCAATCGTGTTGGAACAGTCCCAAAAGTAACACGACGAGAAAATCTGATCTCTCGGGCCCGTCGATAGAAGAGGATTGGAGCATATAGCAGCTTGCTCTTAACCAGACTGATGGCAGGCGAAGCGCTAGAAAAGTACCGAAGAGCGCCTGCGCCAGACATGGAGGCCAAGTGTCGAATGTGGGCATTGAGCCGCAAGGTCAGTGAATAGGCGAGAAGCAAGGCAACGACACCCAGCATTGCCCCAAGGTATGAGTGGGAGATGGTCCCGTTGAGTCCTTCGAGGTGGGCTTGTGCTGGATCGTATTGATAGTGCGAGTTCCCGCTGGTTGTTGCATTGCCTGTCGTAGCAGCCTGCGCGGCCGCAAAGATGGTTGCCATCACGAAGGAAGAAGAGGAAAACATCATTTTGACGGCGGCGACGATCTCAGAAGTAAAAACCGAAAGAGTAAAGGACAAGCCCAGCTCGTCAGGCAGTCAGGCGGACGACAGTCGCCTTGGATCACCGGGAATGCAAGGTATACCAGACGAGCATTGGGCAGGTGATATGGAGTGCGGCAATGGCCCAAGTGATGAAGAAAACGAAAATGCCAAGGGTCAGCTGCCAGACCTGGGTTGTAGTCACTTTGATATTAAAATCACCCGAGATCTCGAGATTTGGCGAAATGACGAATCCAAGGGCCTAGATGAGTGGCTGATATAACTTGTGTGGGGTACCGACCTGGTCTGAAACGAAGCTTTCCTACTCGCAGGTAGACGGGGTGAGCTTGGTTTATCTATATCGGCGCCATGAGCCGGACGGGCTTCGCGTAATTTCGATCATCATCCGAGGCCATAGCTTGCCACTATTAATACTGAAGGAATGTCCGGCGTTGTACAACGACAAGGGCGAGAGAAACGGGTGGCAATCATAGTAGGGCATAAGGGGGGCAAGAAGAGGTGACACGGCGAAGGAGAGCGAGTCCCATGAATCCTGGTAGTAGAATTCCATGGCTTTGGACGGCGCTGATACGGCAAGCACTAAATCCTCAATCGCCTTGGAAGCAAGAATGTGGAGCAAAGCACTTGTAGGTGAACGCAATGTTACGTAGAGGTGATTTCTCTATCGAGGAAGAAAGGGAGGAGGGAGAGGGAAAGGGACAAGGTGGTAGAGAGAAGGATGCGGGCGGGTGCCTGCCAAGCCACCAAGGCGCTTTTCCGATTGGTGGATCTGGGTCGGACCAATCTCAAGCGACCGGCATGCCCAGCCACGATACCAATCGGGCCAATCGCCCCGCGCCGGCCGCTCTCCTACTTGCCGGATCCTGAAACAGTAGTTCCGCCGACTGCCCGCTATCAATCTAATCTGTATCAGCCTTGGGCGTTTTCTATTTCCGTGCTATCAGTCGTGGCCTGCGGATCTCGAGGATTGTCGACGTCCTCTGTTTTCCTGAAGTCGCCATCAACGGAGCTCCGGCTGAACGATCACTGGTGTTGTGCTGCAGGAAATATTCCAGGCACGGACGAGAAATTCCTGGATGGATGCAGTGCAACTGCAAAAATACGCTGCGGTGTCGCGGTGACGAATGCTCGTTCTCTGCAAGGGGCCGTGGAACATCATCACCCTTGGGCACACAATGGGCTACAGTCATGTCACCCGATGTCGCATGTTAGTTGTCTCGCCTGCTATTGCAGCAAGCTTAATTCGGCTTCGGATTCCTCTTCGAGATGTTGATGTTGCCGACCATGCATTCGGGGCATGTGGTCGCCAGCAGTTTCTGTAGGGCTTGAGCGCGATGCCCTTTGGGGAAGTATTCCGCGCCTGACTTTTTTGTATTCGAAATCTCCATCCATATGCACCTCAACGTCATCAGACAGATGCCTCCGCTTCAACTTGTTTCCAGTCCTTCGTCGCCCATTGATAGCTGATGGTGAACAGGTTGGTGAATGTTGGTGAAGGACGCGCCGTCCTGGGATCTGCTCGGCGATTGAGCCATTCTCGTCCCGCCTTGGGTCACCCGCGATGATCTCCTGGAATGATTTTTCGGTGTTCGGCCTGGTTGCAGGAGTCTTCGCGACCCATTCCTCTACAGTTTCATCCCAGCGATATCCGACGTCGAATGGGTTTTCATGCTCCACCATAATGTTCTTAATATGTTTTCCTGCCGTTTCATGAAAATCGGAGGCCCACGATAAGATGCTCGGTTCTTCAAGATGCTCGGCAGCATACTCCATGGCACCATTGGCGGCAAGCTGAGCAAGCAAGGCGCTAAGTTGCTGCCATTCGCCGCATTTTATGGATAATAAACGCACCACCAATCGCTCAACGTCACTCCAGGCTCGGCAGAGAGCTATGATAGTACCCCCTAGCTCCTTGCAGATTGTACTCGGAGAAGACATTGTGCGTAACAAGGATCCAAAACTCCGTAGGAGATCATCCGGGACCTCATAACCGGCGAGAGAGAGACGACATAGTTCTCCAAAGAATATTTGAGCAACAAGCAGCTGCTGGAATTCTGGTAGTTGCCATGCTCGCCCAAGGTCCACCTGAACTTGAGCCATCCGTGAAATCCGCTCAATCAATGTTGCAAGTGCTCCAGGGTTAGCACCGCAGGAGAGCGAGAGCATGAAATAGAAGGTCATTTTGAGCCGTTTCCAGAGGGATTTGCTCATTTCAATATCATCCACCGGTGTCGATTCGCTTCCATATTCGATATGAGAGCATCTGTTCGTACCACGCAGAGTGTGCCAGTCGCTTATTGGGGGGTAAGATATTGCGCGAGAAAAGACGCCTTCGAGCAGGCAACAGGAAAGTGAACAGGGGTCGTATTTACATTCTCTGCAGACAATGGTGAAAAATGCCAAATGCTTCCATCTTATATGGCGGGAAATCAGGTGTAAGGGATTTTGTCTGGTCTGCAGAGCACGCACCATCGATCTGATACTGAGGTTATACCTCCATGGACTTGACACATCGACTGGACCGTCAGGTGGCGGAAACATAAGATCTAGTCCAGGCATGTCGTGAAAATCGATGTCTGAGTTGTTGGAATTGAAGGATGCCTCAATTAGAGACTCCGACACGGCTTCAACGAAGTCGGAGAAGAGGAGGCGTTCACGCGAGCGAGGGAGAAGCATTTTGGCGGTCTGTTCGGGTATTGCGCGGGCTTCAATCAGGCGCGAAATCATTGAAATTCCACATGCTCGTGTTAAAACTCTTAGCTGTGGCCATCCTCTCTCAGAATCCCCGAAATAGTCCTCGAGCTCTTGAAGCTGCCCACCCATGATATCTTGTTGACCATCATATCCATTCTTATTTGCATCATTATGCTTCTGCTGCTCAATGGTAGTCCGCGATAGCTTGAGCAAACACAGGTGCATCAGGGACTT
The DNA here is from genome assembly GCF_000835495.1 of Cladophialophora immunda. NCBI lineage: Eukaryota > Fungi > Ascomycota > Eurotiomycetes > Chaetothyriales > Herpotrichiellaceae > Cladophialophora > Cladophialophora immunda. The sequence continues at coordinate 6,563,742 of NW_015622541.1, forward strand.
GGGTCCTTGACAATCACTCTCCTCTTCTGATCCCAAATCATCACCGTGACTATCGTGTTCGGGGCCGGAAGTTGCCACTAGGAACGCTGGAATGATAGTCCGAGCATCCCGAATGATAGATTCGTAGTCTTTGGCGAGATGGACTGTATGAGCCGTCCAGCGGTGCGATCCTTCATAAGTCTCTGATACTGATTCGTGCACAATATCTGCGGTATGGTAGTCTCCATTCAGTTGGATCGTTGGACTGTGTGCGGCCCTTGCGATATTGGGAATGGACCGAATGTCACCGCTGTGGGGCGTCAATGCTGTTGAGCAAGACTTGCGCTGTCGTTTAGGCAGTGGAGTTCGCGGTGCCGTCCTTGTACGGCCTGTATATCTCCTCTGTGACCTCCGTCCATTTTTAGAAACTTGCGCTAGCCACGTGGGCGGTTGTTCGGCCTCTAGTTTCTTATCCTCCAATGTCGGTGGCTTTTCTGATGCGCTCAGGAAGGCTTTGTGCCATTTTTCAAGCCTGGCTACCAGACGGTTTAGTTGCCGGAGGGTTCTGTGGCACCTGGATGTGGTCCAGGGAGCAGGAATCTGGCTCGGGGAACCCCCGTCCTTGGAAGAGACACGCGGCATCAAGATAGGCGTACGTCGGACCAAGGCAGTCTGGTCAGAGAGAATGCACGACACACAAAGTCATAGGCATTGATTGGATGAACTTCCTAGAGACCATGAGTATGTTCAGGGGCGACCAGAACGGAAAATATGCCTCGACGTCATTGTTTACTTTCCACATCCGCTTCGGGACAAGCTAGGCGCGTGCTCTATTTTTACGCTCTTCGAGTCCATCTTTCCTCCCAGTCCCAGCAAATTGGGTCTTGACCATCAAAAGAGAGAACAGCATAAATTGAGCGTGAGCTCATCAAGCCTTGACCAATTGTAAAGCTGGGCTTCCTCTCGCAGTAGTGAAGGAAGATGGCGAACATCATAAGTGTAACTGCTATTCTAACCCGACCGCTACTCGTCGACACCGTGTTCAACCTGGTACACGAGCTTCTTGCCCTTGGACTGACCACCTCTAAGCCTGTTTAGGCCCTCGGACACGCCGTCAAGGCCTCCGGGAATGATTTCGTACGGATGACCAGAGTACTTTCCCTGTCTCAGAACGTCTTCAAGCCAGACGAAGAATTTCCTGGCGAAGTCAACATCTCCGCGTGCATCCTCTGCCGAAGGTTGCTTGGGCATTCCGTGTCTGTAGGAACCTTCATGCCCTGTACCAACAAAGGTGTAGAGTATCTTTACGTCCTTTGAAATGGCTTCCTCGTCGTACCTTTTGGCGCCAGAGAAGACACTGAGCGTTCCCCGGTGAAGCATCTGACTGACATGGACCCAGCTTTCGTCATTATTAAACGCATCAAGCCCGTTTTCCAATGTCAATTTTTGTTCCTCTGCGACTTGTCTGACCTGCTCTTTTATCGTTTGCACCCCTGCTCGATAATCGAGAAACACATCGCGAGGAAGATCGAGCAGACCCTTGAGGTAATCGCTACTTGCTCCGCCGATCGCAACGATCGGCGTAACGCCAGCGAGTTTTGCAAGCTTGATAGCGTAAGTGCCGAGGGATGTGGAGGCGGCATACACCAGGAATGGCCTCTGGTTTTTGATCTCTGCATTCGGATCCCAGGGAGCGGCAAAGCCTTGTCTTCGAAACAATGTCAAAGCGGCTGTTAGACTGACAAGCGGGATAGTACTGGCTTCTTCAAAGCTCATGGTCTCTGGAACGTGGAAAGCGGTATGTTCTGGGGCAATGGCGTATTGAGCATACGCTCCGTACGGCTTCCCCATCGGATGGAAAGCAGCAACCCGATCCCCGGGTCGAAATCTGGATACGTTTGAGCCAGTGGCCACGATAACGCCAGCCAGGTCATCTCCGGAATTGAGCGACACGCCCGTGGCAGCAATATGCAGCCAATCTTTTGGATTTGAAGCGACAGCATATACTTTGATCAACACTTCATTGGGCAGCAGGGATGTTGGCAATGGGATGGTGGAGATAGTAGTGGTTATCGGGTCAGTGGGATGCACTGCTGCTGAAAGTGTGACCGGGGGGAGCTTTGTTGTCGATGTCATGTTGAGTGATGGATGTTCTTGGGGCGCTAGGGAAAGATGTGATGATAGTGAATGTATTTGATGCTCATTTCACCAACAGTATCCCCAGGTTCATATAACCCATCCGCTTACCAGGCTGGCTGCGAACATGAGTCGTACGAATATGCATTGACAGCGCAGGCTCAGTGAGATCACCAACCGCCGACAAAGCTCTCCTGCATAAGTCGGAGAGACTTCCCAATCAAGGGCCACAATGCTCAAGATATGCTATTCGGATGCATTGCATACCTTGGATGATTCAGCTTGTACGGCATGGTTCAGACCTACCGTGTCATCCAGTCTCAGGCATGGTTGAACAAAAGCACGAACTGGGGTTATTGTTTCGCTGGGGCTGACAAAGCTTGGTGACATTTTGAACGCCACTTAATAGGCCAAGACCAGTGAGAGCCACAGTACCGTCTCTCCACAGATCAATCCTTCTGCTCAAATTTGCTGGGACTAGTCATGAGAGACTCAAGGAGTGGTGTTGAATCAAAAGCAAGGCTTTGAACATCAGAAGACTTTACCTGTATGACACGGATACGTGAGGAAGAACAGCTCTCCATAGCGATGTTCAGGGTGGACTGTTGTGGGAAGGAGGATTCAGATGGTACACTCGTACAAGATGCATGTGCACTAGGTTTACAAGATGAAGACCAAGGGAAATCGGGGTGTGGATGGAGTAGATCTTACATATATACTAGGTCCCTAACCTATATCTAGGAAAAATATAGGGAAGGATAGGCACGACCTAGAAAGACGCCTACAAGTAGGTATTCTCTTTTCTCACAGGAAGCGGAACATGCTCCGCCATGGATCTGGCATCTCAGCGCTGTTTGCAGTTTTGTGGGACGCTGCTTTCATAATCCACGTCCCTGTCCGGAGTATCATTCTTGCTCTTCTGCTCTGCTTGGATCCTTAATATGGGGCAATATAATATCCACCATAAAGGCATCAAAGGGGGCTGCTTCTCATGACGTCAACTCAACATCCACCACGTCAACGGGCATTCACGGGACAAGACGGTCCTCCGTATCCTATACCAAGTCTTCTCATCGCTATTCTTTCCACCCTGCTTGCGCAAGCCGTAGATGTCCCATCGATAGACTAGCGCAGCCTATTGCTGGTAAGTGGTGGATCCTCTTCCTCACCTTCCTTCCACGGCCCCTCCGCCGCCGGAGCCACGGTGCCCTTTCACCCTCCGCCCGCTCTCAATTTTCTTTCCTTTCTGCTCCCTTTTACTGGTACGGAGAACACGTCTCTGTCTGTGTCGACCGATATCGCCGAACCGAGTGGGAAGGAGAGGCAAAGCCGGGACCACCCTCTGCCACTTAGAACCCCTGCCCTGCAAATAATTCGGTTACCTAAGACCTCGTTCTGCTCGTCGTACTTCCCGGTTGCGAATCGGGGATCTAGGATCTCGGACCCAGTACGAGATCAACTACGTACTTTGTACTTTCCACCTCACTGATTAGGTACTATTCGAAACCATGCAAAGGGCTTTGACGGTGAACAACAACCAAGTCTTCGCAACGGCTTCGAACTCCGCTCCGGATCTGCGCGGCTGAGATCGCAACCAGCCAACCAGCCAGACTGTGAGCGGACCAGCGAGCGAAAACCGGCTAGGTCTCGTGTTGGGATATGGGTCGCGCTTTCTGTATAAAGTCGATCCACGGCGGGTGTGGGCGCTGGCTGGGTCCATGAATCCGAGAGAGGAGTAGTAGACATGTGCTCTTCTTCCTCGATTGTTTAATACATTTACATTTTGTCTTTCTTCCCTTCCAGAATTCTATATCATTTGACAATATACTATTCAGGGCTCGGGGACGCGGACTGCGAAATCTTTAGCAACTCGAGACGGTATCTATTGTCCCCATTTTTTGCACACTTTTTTTTCCCCCCCTTTGGAGACCAGAGCCCCGATATAAAACGTCATTTTGCCGTCACGCCAATCAGACAAATCAAAACCCTCGATCCACCATCTCTATTCTCTTTTGTCATAGATAAATAGTCCACATCCGTGTGGCGTGTCGACCTCACAGAATTGGGGGGCTTTCTCAGACAAGGCTCTGAAAGGGGAGAGAACCAGTCGGGTTAGCTGATATGGCTGAGGATCACTCTCAACGCAACTGGCGGGCGACAGCAGACGACGCGCAACAGAGCAGCGGTGGAATCAACAGCGGTGGAATAGGTTCGCACAGCGACGACAGCGACCGGCTCGAACAACCAGTACAAGAAAAGGAGGCTGAAATACCCATATCTCAATATTTCGATCCCAATTCAAGCCACGGGCAGAAGGAAATGGGAGCCAACCCCGAAGGCGGGCCGTCGAGGACGGACTCAGCCTTGACCAGGCACGACACCGTCACGACCAGCAGAACCATCACTCTTGACCGCCAGCCCAGCCTGACCAACACGGTGTCGCGAGTGCCCACGGCGACGAAACCGCCGACCTTCTCCACGGCGCACGAGATCCTCTTCATCGCCGTCATCAGCTCGGCACAGCTCCTGACCCAGTCAGCGCTGGCGCAGTCCATCGCCCCCTTGCACGTCATCGGCCGCACCTTCAACACCACCAACCCAGGCCAACTGTCGTGGCTCGCGGCCGGCTACTCCCTGACCGTGGGGACGTTCATCCTCCCCGCGGGCAGATGGGGGGACCTGTACGGACACAAGCGGCTCTTCATCGGCGGCTACTTCTGGTTCGCCGTGTGGTCTATGGTCGCCGGCTTCGCGGCCTTCTCGCGCTCCCTGATTTTCTTCGCCTTCTGTCGCGGCATGCAAGGCATCGGCCCCGCCATCTTGCTCCCTAACGGCATCGCCGTGCTGGCCCGCACGTATCCGCCCGGGAAAAAGAAGAACATGGTGCTCAGCATCTTCGGCGCCACCGCGCCCGTGGGCTTCGTCGTCGGCGCCGTCTTCTCGGGCATCTTCGCTCAGTTCGTCTGGTGGCCCTGGGCATACTGGGTCTTGGCCATGGTGCTGGCCCTGCTCGGGGTCTTGGTCATCTTCGTCGTCCCTGCCATGCCGGTCGCGGGGCCGTCGGCGACTTTCCACGAGCTGGACGCCACCGGCACCGTGCTCGGGGTGCTGGGTCTGATTTTCTTCAACTTTGCCTGGAACGAAGGTCCCGCGGCTGGATGGGGCAAGGTTTATGTTTATGTCCTGCTGATCGTCGGCGTGGTGTTGCTGGTCGCTTTCTTCTGGTTTGAGAAGAAGAGGGCCACGTTCCCGTTGCTGCCCATGTCGTCGTTCACAATGGACACAAATCTTGTTTTCGGATGCGAAGCACTGGGTTGGAGTTCGTTTGGGGTCTGGGTATTCTATCTATGGTTAGTTCTCGCTCCGGGAATGTCTGCCCTCGTTGTGTGCTCTGCTAACGAATCTCTCAGGCAATTTCTGGAGCTCGAAAGGGGTCAATCCATTCTGCTCTCAGCTGCCCAGCTCGTTCCAACGGCATTGTCCGGATGCATGGCAGCGATAACCACCGGGCTTTTGATCGCCAAAATGCAGCCGGGATGGATCATGCTCATCAGCATCAGTGCGTTCTTGACCGGAATGATCCTGCTTGCCACAATGCCGGTGCACCAGACCTACTGTAAGTTGCTTTCCCCAGAAGCAGTGTCTCCGACTGCCATAGGAGCTGTTCCTCCCCACCAAAATGGTCCTGTCCACTGCGGATGCAGCTCGTTGCTGACAAGATAATACCCAGGGGCGCAAACTTTCGTAGCGACCGTCATCACTCCCTGGGGCATGGATATGTCGTTCCCGTCCGGAAATATTGTGCTGTCTGACCATATGCCGCCCGAGCACCAAGGACTGGCGGCATCCCTTATCAACACGGTCATCAATTATAGTATTTCAATCGGCTTGGGCATGGCGGGCACTGTTGAAGTAAATGTGAACTCCGGCGGCCGTAACCAGCTGCAAGGCTATCGTGGAGCTTGGTATCTGGCAATTGGATTTGACGGACTGGGCATCTTGTGCGCCATATGTCTGATTCTTTCTTGGAGAGCGCGGGTCAAGGGTAAACAAAAGGTCAACAATCAGAAGGAGGTGGACTTGGCGTAATCTAGTGTTTTCAATTGTTTAGCTGTCAACAGCTCCATCCAAGTCCTTGGTCAGCTGCAACTTGGTCCAGTTCCGTCATACCGTCACCAGGACGGAGATATTTTAGGGAAGACCTTGTCTTTCAAATATTCCAGAAGGGTGGTGTTTTGGTCAGAACCCTTGTACCAGCACCGAACCTGGACTGTGACCTTCTGTGGGAACTGCCACGTCCACGTTCCAAACGAGTGAGGGAGGTGTAGGTCCATTCATCTCCAATTCCTCCGTGCGTTGACTGGTGAATGTGGATATTCCAGGAAGCACTTTGTTCTGCTGCTTTCAGACCAGACTCGGACTGAGGGCGAGCACATCACTTTGGCTAGACTTGTGCCATAGACAGCTTGCGATGTTCCAGCAAGTATAGTCTTCAACCTGACGATATTCATTCCGAATCTGAAGGCGGCCCAGCGTCTCCATCGTCCGCCTCATCCGGGTGGACATCTGCGTTCTGGAGACCTTCGTTCAGAACATATTCCTCCTTGATGAGTATGCCACGCAGCTCTTCTGTTCTGGGTGTGCAAATCTCAGCAGGTTTTCTGCCATGTTTGTCTTTGACTCTAGGATCACCTCCGGCGTCGATCAACATTTTTGCCATTGCCTGTCCAAGTTCAACTTCTCGCTCGTTGGCGTACTTGACTGCGCAATGAATGGGTGTCTCTTTTTCTCGCCGATTTAAGGGATCGCATTCGAGGAATTCAATGTTGAGTAACTCGTCCATAACGTCATCTGAAATGGTGTCAATCTATTGCCATGCGACACATAGTCCTGTGAACGTACAAGCTCCATAACTTGCGCATACGTGTAAAAGGTGATTTCCCATAGTGTCTGTGGTGGAGTTGAAGAAATCTGCTACCTGTTCCTTGCTTTTGTCCTTCATGTCATTGAGCACTTCGTGAAACAGTTCGAGATTGTCTCTCCGACATGCTTCGAGTATCTGTTCTTTGGGAGACGCTCCCTGCCAAGTTTGTCAATGGGGAGGGCGGAGCGCAGGGACAACCTGCTCACATCGACATGCTCAGCCATGATGGCTGTCTGGAAATCTGCGCAGACGCTGTAGTACACGAAGACACGACTGGTTTGCGCAGAACCAGGTAGGGACACGGGTACTGGTTAGCTGCCTACAGTCGAACTCGACGCGGAAGGGGACGGGGAGGGTGGATGGTAGCAGGCGTGGTGATCGCTGTGAAGGGAGCAAAAGATTGACAGGACAGAAGGAGTGGAACAGGTGCAGAGACTGAGGGAGGTCTATATGGTGAATTGCAGTGGACAAAGGGGCTTCTCAAACACTCGATCCAGGCATCCCGCCAACCCCTCGACACAAGTCGGCGCCTCGTGAAGCAAAATTGCCGAGTGCCCCTCGCCCTCCGCTTTCATTTTTGCTGTGTTTGCAAGTTTTGTCAACTCGAACGTGCCCTCCCAGTGTCTATGATTTCCTCAGGAACAATCACCGCACTTTGACGGTTAACGAGTGTTGAGGCTTTTGAGCCATGGCTCCTACGTGTAAGCAATCGCTCCCTATCCCTGGAATTCGAATGTTAACAGAGCTAAAACCCAGTCTGCCCATACTGCTGCAACTGCCTCACACTCGCACGGGCACCAGGAAATGACAAATTTCCACATGGTCGCAACGCGTTTGCTTGTAGGACATGCCCTTACCTGTTCATCGTCGACCGGCAGTACTTCGACCCCACATGGATGAAGAAGAAAGAGAAGGACGATATCCTCGGAGAAGAGCAGTCTGATCTGCCAGTCAACGAAGGTACTATATGCTCACATTCAAAGAGGGAAAGAGAAGCATGTTACTCACATTGTTCACCTCCTAGTTCCCGGAGGATGCCCGAACGAGGAATGCGACTCCAAGAAGGCCTACTTTTATCAGTTGCAGACACGAAGTGCAGACGAACCACCGACCTCTTTCTTCAAGGTACGGTGTGATGTGGTCCCAAGCCCCTTGTTCGGATACTAACGGTGCGCAGTGTATTGAATGCGGAAAACAGTGGAGAGAATACTGATACATCATACAATATCAATTGTCTCCTCAAAAACAGACTGCGTTTAATCTTCCCGCTCGGATGTCAAGTGCAGGGAAACTGGCCCAACCGAGTCCCCTTGGTGAACAGGAGGAAGCAATGGACTAGGTCAAGGGTACACTTGGTCGCCTGGCAGAAAATTGCCTTGAACACGGCTGGTTTTTCGGTCAAGGGAGCCTCTGCAGCAAAGAGCGAGAAAAGCTCGCACACATATCAACGCTATAGCCAACTTGAGGGGCGAATGGTTGGAGTCAAAAGTCGCGCATCGCTGTCGTGACCGACTGCCGCCTTGACCTACGCTCTGCAACGGCTAACAGCTTGATATCAGAGCGGATGATGCTCTGATCTGCGAATGACTGGACAGCGACTAGCATGGAAAGCAAAGGCATTCGGGCATAACTTCTAGAGGCCGCCAGAAAAGCATGGAGCATACAGGGGAGCGCAAATCGCAGGATGAGTCAGTGCTATTGATACCGCACAGGAGTCGCTGGTGCCATGGGTGCACATAAGTCTTTGGACCCAAGTCAGATGGAGTTGATGACCGTTAACTCCGTGAGAAGGCGAGCTATCGAAGTCAAAAGAACTCAGCCGTCACAAAGAGAAAAGCTTGGATGCTGAAAATTTGCCGGAAGACGATCGTTCTGGAGAGTCTCTGGTGACTTTGATGGCAAACTCATCTCGAACTTGGTAGCTGGTGGGTAAATAGCAGAGTGGTTGCCACAGATATGGCAGCCTCGGGGAGAATTTTTGAACAGATTGTCGTATTCCAATTGGCTGGAGCTGGTATGAGGCGACACTGGCACCAGTGGCAGCCTGCAGGATCTCCCCTAGTCGCTAGCACATGCCGAAGCTTTCTGATTTCCTTCGCCAATCATGGGAGATGCAGCCAGTGGGCTGACGGAGAAAGAGCATGGTGAGGAGCCCGAAGAGCCTAAGAGCCTGCGAGCCTGAGATGAGGAATGGCAGTTCGCGCAGTAGTGGGGCTTGGGCCGCAAAATGCTGTGCTGAGGGTCGCAGGAGGGTGAACAGACCTGAAGGGTGAGTGACGGCGAGACGGTTCAGCGCGGGTTTTTTGAGTCACTGCCACTTGGATGGCTTGAATGGCTCACAACGCCAAGCCCAGTCCCTCGCCCGCCAGCCTACAAAATCTTCCGCACACTCTCGCCGACTTTGATTCTCTCCCTTCTTCGTCGCTCAGTGAGTTCTTCACCCTGCCCCTACACTTTCCATCACCCAGGACTAATCAGTCGACAGCACCTCTACGCAAGCCGTGGTACCTGAGCATTCGCATCGAAATCTTCTAGTATCTGCCACAGAACTACAAGACTTCATTCAAACCATCGCAAAACCTCCAATCCGTCACCATGGGGTAAGCACAAACCTGCCAAAAACCTGCCTGCGCTCGTCTTCCATCGTCGAAGCAACCCTTCATTCGATATCAGTGATCATCGCTGACATGTATATCATCTGTTCAGTAAGGAAAAGACTCATATCAACGTCGTCGTCATCGGACACGTCGACTCTGGCAAGTCCACCACCACCGGTAAGAGGAAGCCTACAGGACCGCAGTCACACAAAGTACTCACATCCAGACAGGTCACTTGATCTACAAGTGCGGCGGTATTGACAAGCGTACCATCGAGAAGTTCGAGAAGGTATGTCGTCCTGATCCTTTCCACCGCCCCCTTCGTTTGCCCTCATTTTGGACCTGCCACAATCTCTATCTAAAAAATTTTGGTGGGGGAGGGGTACAATCTTCGCCACGTGACCTGCCACATATTATCACAAGCCGATCCGATACTGACAACTCATCCACAGGAAGCCGCTGAACTCGGCAAGGGTTCCTTCAAATATGCTTGGGTGTTGGACAAGCTCAAGGCCGAACGTGAACGTGGTATCACCATCGATATCGCTCTCTGGAAGTTCGAGACCCCCAAGTACTATGTCACCGTCATCGACGCCCCCGGTCACCGTGACTTCATCAAGAACATGATCACTGGTACTTCCCAGGCTGATTGTGCCATTCTCATCATTGCCGCTGGTACTGGTGAGTTCGAAGCTGGTATCTCCAAGGATGGCCAGACTCGTGAGCACGCTCTGCTCGCCTACACCCTGGGTGTCAAGCAGCTCATCGTCGCCATCAACAAAATGGACACCACCAAGTGGTCTGAGGATCGTTACAACGAAATCATCAAGGAGACTTCCAACTTCATCAAGAAGGTCGGATTCAACCCCAAGTCTGTCCCGTTCGTGCCCATCTCTGGCTTCAACGGTGACAACATGATCGACGTCTCCACCAACTGCCCCTGGTACAAGGGCTGGGAGAAGGAGTCCAAGGCTGGCAAGGCTTCTGGCAAGACCCTCCTCGAGGCCATCGACGCCATTGACCCTCCCAGCCGTCCCACCGACAAGCCTCTCCGTCTCCCTCTTCAGGATGTCTACAAGATCTCCGGTATTGGCACAGTTCCCGTCGGTCGTGTTGAGACCGGTACCATCAAGGCCGGTATGGTCGTCACCTTCGCTCCCGCCAACGTCACCACTGAAGTCAAGTCCGTCGAAATGCACCACGAACAGCTCGTCGAGGGTGTTCCTGGTGACAACGTTGGCTTCAACGTCAAGAACGTCTCCGTCAAGGAGGTTCGTCGTGGCAACGTCTGCGGTGACTCCAAGAACGACCCCCCTAAGGGTGCCGACTCCTTCAACGCCCAGGTCATCGTCCTCAACCACCCCGGCCAAGTTGGCGCTGGTTACGCTCCCGTCTTGGATTGCCACACCGCCCACATTGCCTGCAAGTTCGCCGAGCTCCTCGAGAAGATCGATCGTCGTACCGGCAAGTCCATGGAAAACAACCCCAAGTTCATCAAGTCTGGTGATGCTGCCATCGTGAAGATGGTTCCTAGCAAGCCCATGTGCGTTGAGGCCTTCACCGACTACCCACCTCTTGGTCGTTTCGCCGTCCGTGACATGCGTCAGACCGTCGCCGTCGGTGTCATCAAATCCGTCCAGAAGACCGAGAAGGGTGGTGGCAAGGTCACCAAGGTAAGCTAACCCGCGGTTTCGCAATGTCTCACCTTCAGAATCTAACTTTCGTTCAGGCTGCTGTCAAGGCTGGCAAGAAATAGATGTCTTGCACAGGAATTAATCCAATCCATCTCACAGTGGTATTGTTTCTTGTGGCGGAGGTTGTGGAATGTTCACCTTCAGGAGCTGGCTTCCATTCCACGGTTCATGAATTGCGGGATTTAAAATCTACTCCTGACCCTGGAGATTTCATGGTTTCCGCGCGGTTAATTCTTGCCATCATCAACGGTCTTGTCCTTCTCAGCGATTCCTTCATACGACACCAACGTGTACTTGCTACGTTTCGGGGTACTACTGGCTTTGACGAAAAGGAGCACGGTCACTTGACTCGAAATCGGGCCGTGTTTATGAAATGATAGAATGATTTCATGTCCATCATAGGCTATGCAGGTAGCTCTACTGTCAATCAAAGGACGTGAATGCCCAAAATCCCTGTTCTTCAAGTTCGTGTTTCCATATCATTCTCTTCGTATATTGGCACAGGAACAATCATGGTGTGCTGGTCCTGTTGTCGTGCGTTGTACCCGGGAATGCTTCCATTTGACTGCTGTCCTTACCACACATACACTCTCCAGTAAGGTTCTATCTCTCTCGCAAAGCAGATCCCTCAGCCGTCACATTTCCGGACCTTCGTAGGCTGGTGTGTGGTTTCCAGCGTTATCCCGTCAAGAGCTTGAGGCCCTGGAGCTTTTTGAACTGTTCCACCCCCCTCCCCCCGCGGGGCACCTTGATCACCAAGCAGTATAGCCGCCATCTACAATCTTGAGCCTAGCTTAGCAAAGCCCTCACCCCAGTCCGTGGAGGAGAAACAAAAGCAGACTTACCACATCACTTCCGTTCAAATACTACAACACGACGTTAGCTGAGGTCAAACCTGTCGAGCTCAAGTGAAAATGTCTCCTTCACGAAAGGACGCAGCAACTCGAGGGAAAGGTGAACCTCACACTGCTGGCGTCACTGGCCATCCAAACAATCGTGCCTCTCAGCTCATGCGGCTCCGCCATCCTTCCCATGGGAATGTCCTTTTCCCAGTTGTTCACAAGCTCTTTCCCTTCGTTTTCCAACAATCCCTTTATAAGATCTGTCTTCATGTAGCCTGGGCTAAGACTGTTGACTCTGATGCCTCTTGGGCCCCATTCAGTTGCCAGCGACTTGGAGAGCATCTGCACCGCGCCCTTCGAGGTGTTATATGCAGCCTGCTTCTGGGGACGGACACAGATCGTCGCGGACATGGATGCAATCAGGATTATAGAGCCGTGGATGTTGTGCTGGAGCATGTGCTTGCCGGCCTCTCGGGCGAAAAGCCATGAACCGCTGTGAGAGAGCCCTCAGTCAGCTCCACTTGATGATTGTACCATGTAGATGACGAAGGGTGGGATAACTTGCTCAATGTTGATGTCTAGCATCTTTCGCCACCGGGCATATTCATAATTCTCGGCCTCGACGTTATCTACGATTCCTGCAGCTGTGACAAGGACATCGACTTTCCCAAAGTCCTCCACGATTTTTGCCCACGTGGTCTTCACGTCCGATTCGATCGTGGCATTGCACTCGTAGGCACGAAGTTCTGGGACAGGGTCATTCGGGTACGCGTCTCGGACTTGAGACGCTATAGAGGCGATGGACGATTCGCAATCCTTCATGGACAAGTCAATGCAGGCTCCTTTGGCGCCGGAGAGAGCAAAGGCCGTGAGAAATTCTTTTCCCAATCCTCGTGCGGATCCAGTCACAATGCATGTTTTGTCTTCCAGTGAGAAGAGGGGGAGGGTCTTGAGGGTGCGCCGGGGGGATAGGGACATGTCACACGGGGCCTTGAGTCGTGGGGCCCACGAAAGAGAGGTAAGGAGAGGGCGCGGTGTTCGTGGAAGAAACATTTTGGAAGATGCCACAAGCTCAGAAGAGAACGGTCTTTGTGTCTATATCTTTTCCCAATATCCTGGACGCCTGGTCGTCGTACTTATCGTCTCTCAAATCGAGAGTTTTCCTCTGGAAGAGAACGAGGGCCGGCCGCTTTGCAATATGCAGCTCGCACAGAGCTATTCAGGCCGACTGCGGGGAGAGCGCCGTAGGGTGTACAGGCTGCACGAGTACAACAGCTTCGGGCCATCTTGCGCCGACACATGGGAGAATAGAGAGAGCAGACTTTCTGGAGCTGCAGCGAGTCGCAATGCTTGAAATGTAATGAAGTTGTCAAAGAGTAAATAGTCAAAAGCAGTCTCCAAGTTTGGTCACTGCGCAGCACAAAAAGCTGCGGGGGACTCCGGGTTGACCGATCAAAGCTGAAACCTCGCAACCCACCAATTCGGCAAGATGCACACTGGTGACCCATGTTGAAGCCTTACTAGCCCCCCTGTTTTTCGTATCTGCAAGCCTAATGCACAGTGTCCAGGTAGGTTTGGGGGCCGTTATGACGGTGCCAGCCAATTGTGCGTTTCAAATGGATTGAGCGTTACGCGTGCCAGCAAAGGAAGCAATCCTAATTAAAAGGAGCCGCATGACTTGCTGGCACTTGCTACTTAGCCACCAGTCCTCAGCTTCAGTTTGGCTGTCTGCGAGAACTGGATAATTGTGCACAGGAAGCCATTGCGACAGTAGCCAGTGTACGTCGTCGAAGATGTCGTCCTCAATGCTCGATGTGCGGGACGACCGCCGGTCCAGGTCGAAATCTCCAAGCGGCCGCGACAGAGATCGATCGAGGTCGCGCTCACGCGACGTCCGAGACCGGGACTCGGACGATGAGTACAGCAGCAAGCGATCGAGCAGGAGATACGCCGAACCACAGGACGAGCCGGAGCAAGATCGTGGGTACAAGGACAGACGGTCTAGCAAAAAGTACTACGACGAGGAAGACGAGCAAGACCGCCGCAGCAGTAAGAGAAGCTCGAAGAAATATGTGGACGAGAGCAACGAGGAGGACAAATATCGCTCTTACAGGTCAAGCAAGGACCCGCGAGTACAAGAGATAACTCCCTCGGACGATGACAGGAAATATGAACGAAGGAAAAAGTCCGACAGTGACTCGGATCGACGCAGAGAGAAGCGAGAAAAATCTAGCAGGAGGAAAGACGACGATTCAGCAGAGGAGAGCGACTCAGACGCCCGTCGCAGATACAGAGACAAAGATTCCAACTACCAGAATGGTCATGGGGCACATGGTTATCCGCCGGGGTCCTATGCCGAGATCCGGCCAGAAGCAGCTCGCCATATGAGCTACACTCCTAGCGACCCTCGGTACTCTGCTCCAGGAGCATACAATGGTGGTGGCCCAGTTCCTGCTGCAAAACGGACGAGTTCTTATGGCGGTTCTGGCGGTCCCCAGTACGCCAATCTCGAGCAGTACAAATATGCAGACCCAAGTGAAATCGCACCACGAAGACCGGAATACGAGCGATCTCGGCCATCAGACTACGAACGCTCCCGCACCAAGGATGCTAAGGATAATGACAACGACTACAGGAGTAGCAAGTATGAGACACGCACTCCAAGGGATAAGAAATATGACAACGACAGATATGAGACTCGAGAACCTAAAGGCAGGGATTACCACGACGACTATGACAGGTATGCTAAGAGCGACCGGAGACGTGATAAGGACAAATACGGTTCTTCACCAGAAGAGGTGACCAAGAGAATGCCAACTTTGGCGGTAGGAGGAGCCGCGCTGGGTGCTGCAACATTAGGCGTGGCGCAGTACAACTCTCGTGACGGTAACAAGCCTCCTCCTTCGCCATTACTCGAAGCATACAAGGGGACCTATCAATCCATTTCACCTATGCCGTCAGCCTTGGTCCTGGCAAACCACAAAGGCGACTCGGATTTGTCTGATCTCGAGCTTGATCAAGATGACGACGATGGGGACTCGGATGCTGAGCTGAAACGAAAGATCCGTCAGCTCGAAAAGGAAAAGGAAAAGTACACAAAGGGACACAACAAGAGTGCCAGTCTAGCTGAAACGACCCGTGAAGTCCGGCCGCGTCGGCTATCCAAGATCGACACCAATTTGGATGTTGAAGTCCGCGAACCAGGTAGTGCCAACCGGGACCGCTCACCCTCCAGGAGCATATTGTCGCCAGGAGGTGGTAGCGGGAGAAGGAAGACCGTCTCCTTCTACGACCCTACTGAAGATGCCAAACGGATCGCCGCTGCTCTGGCAGGCACACGGTCTCCACCAGACCCACGACCGCTTGTACAGATATTGCCACGGCTTTCGACGGACGATCTGCTGGCTCTGAGGGCGGAGTACAAGAATCACGCCAAGGTGAGCGGGCAAGGGATCAACATGGCCAAGCACATCAAAATGCGTATTCCGGGGAATCTGGGGAAAGCGTGCTATGCGACCGCCTTGGGCCGATGGGAAAGCGAGGCATATTGGGCAAACTCATGGTACCAAGGGGGTGCTTCCCGGCGAGAGTTGTTGATTGAGAGTCTGATGGGCCGCTCAAATAGCGACATCCGCGAGATCAAGAACTGCTTCAAGGACAAGAAATACAGCGATGACCTCGAGAAATGTATCCGTACAGAACTCAAAGCTGACAAGTTCCGAGTGGCTATCTTGTTGGCCCTTGAGGAGAGACGAATGCCGGAATCATCCCCTCTGGACATCAGGCTCATCAAGGAAGATGTGGTGCATCTGGCCGAAGCCTTGGAGTCGAAGGGCGGAGAGACGGATATGATCAAGATCATCGTACTGCGGAGCGATGCTCATCTACGTGAAGTTCTCAGGCTGTTTGAGCGAACGTACGGCGTCAACTTTGCGAGGCAGATGATCACCAAGTCGAGAAATTTGGTTGGTGAGACATTGGCACACATCCTGAATGGTGCATTGAACCGTCCCATGCGCGACGCACTTCTTTTACACCAGGCCATCAGTGAGACAGCGCCGGGCAAAGAACGCACTGAGCTTTTGATCTCAAGGCTTGTCAGAATGCACTGGGAGCCCAAACATCTGGAAAGGGTCAAGGCAGTGTATAAAGAGCGCTATGGGCGCAGTGTGGAGGAGGAGGTCAAGAGAGAGGTCTGGGCACACATGAAGACGGTGGAGGGACGTTTCTGTGCCGATTTCTGTATTGAGTTGGTTAGAAGCAGTTCACTATAGGACAAAGGGGGAGAGAAGGAGAGATGAAGAAGATGAAGAGGATGAATTGTGGTATCCAGGATTTGTCACCGTTTTGCGCAGTCGCTATCTCGGATAGCAGCGAGCAGTGCATGCCTGGGTGACAGACTTGATCCAAGGGTATCGAGCAGATGCAAGAGGTGCTTCATGGACTGCCTGATCCAGTATGAAGACTCTGAGCGCTGTAGAACAGCAAGAATAGGTAATGAGGAATGAATGTCTCGTCAAACAAATCATCTGTACCGGCGAACCCTCCAGGGGTTTGGGATGAAGATCCATCCCGCTGCAGCTGCTCGGCGCAACTCAAGATCCGGCCCGAAGATCGATCTGGAAATGTGCCGCATGCTCGTCATCGATATCGCCAGAAGAACCACAAATTTTCTGGGTTCCCCAGGCAGATCTCTATTCTATCGCGTGCCCTGACTTCCTCAACTCTTCGTCATGGTCATCACCAGCCCGGCCGTCTCCTCATGACAATAGCAGCAAGGCGCATCTGCGCCCAATGCTTTTCCCACCTCGCCCCTCCTCGACCTACTACTCGTCGTCTGCCCTCGTGGCGGATTTCTCCACAGCAGCCTCTGCGGTCATTTTCTCTGACGAGTCTCCGCGGCGCCTTTGCACCCCCGACACCTGCATCCCTAGGGAAAGCCGTCCCGGCCAGACAATACAAGAGGACGAGAAAATGGGCGCGCAGATTCGCATATTTGTTCCTCGGCGGGACTGTGGTATATGTGGTGGACAAGAGATACTACGCTTCCAGTCTCACGAGAAGTGTCCGCACTTTTACCATGGGCTTGATTGCCGCTCTGGACTACAAGATCAACTTTCGAGAGGATCCGTGGTTTGCCAATGACATTACCGAAGTACATGCCCGTAATGCGACCAGGCTGTTCCATCTCCTACGGACAAATGGCGGGTTGTACCTCAAGATTGGTCAGGCCATTGCCATGCAGACGGCCATCTTGCCTCCAGAATTCCAGAAAATGTTCTCCAAGATGTTTGACGATGCACCGCAGAATGACTGGGAGGACGTGCGACGGGTTATCATGGAGGACTTTGGCGGTCGAACGCCTGAGGAGGTATTTGGGATCTCCTTCGATGGTGATCCTGATGCCGGTGTTATGGAGAGAAAGGCCCGGGCAAGCGCGAGCGTGGCACAAGTACACTGGGCAAGGCTGAAAGACGGACGAGAAGTGGCCATCAAAATACAGAAGAGGGAGATCGCTCAGCAGGTCGGGTGGGATCTGTGGGCCTTCAAGGTGGTGACTCGGATCTATACTTGGTGGTTTGACCTGCCGCTCTACTCGCTTGTTCCCTATATCACGGAAAGACTGCTACTGGAATGTGATTTCGAGAGCGAGGCGAACAACTCCAAGGAAATGGCCAAACTCATCAAGGGCGAACCCCGGTTACGGGATAGAGTCTACATTCCCAAGATTTACGACGATCTCACCACCAAGCGAGTCATGACGGCTGAATGGGTTGAGGGCGTGCGTCTGTGGGATAAGGAGTCCATCACTCGACCTTGGCAGGGAGGCTGGCGAACCGGCAGTCCAGGCTGCCACGGCACTCCGCTTGATCCGCCTCAAGCTCCCATCACCACTCTGCAGGAAAAAGCCCGTTCGTACAACGAAGAACTCAAGCCGGACAGGACATGGTGGAGAGGCCAGAACGGCAAAGGTGGTCTCGGTCTTGATCTCAAAGAAGTCATGACAACCATGGTCGACCTCTTCTCTGCACAGATGTTTCTCTGGGGCAAGGTGCACTGTGATCCTCATCCAGGAAATATCTTCGTTCGACGCCTCCCCAACGGCCATTCTGAACTTGTCCTGATTGACCACGGCCTATACATCAACATGTCCCCTTCGTTCCGGCATCAGTATTCCCTTTTTTGGAAATCCCTGATGACGTTCGACAACAAGACCCTCAAGGAAGTCGTCAGCCAATGGGGCATCAACAACGCCGAGATCTTTGCGTCAGCGGCTCTTATGCGCCCCTATGAAGGAGGGGACCGCTCGGTAACGACTCGCCTGAGGGGTATATCGGAACACGAGAAGAAAAGGCGCCAGTACGAGTTGCAACAGGCCATGCGCAAGGGCATCAAAGAAATTCTGGCGGATGAAACCAAATGGCCTCGCGAATTGATCTTCATTGGTCGAAACATGCGCATTGTTCAAGGCAACAATCAGTACTTGGGCAGCCCCGTCAACCGCATCAAAATTACGGGCAATTGGGCCTCCAGGGCACTGGCCGAGGATCAACAGCTGACATTTGCGGAGAGATGGAAGTTTTTCGGGAGCCATTTAATGTTCAAGTTGGTCTTGTGGGCATCAGATGCGTATTTTTGGTATGCGAAGCTCAAACAAGCGCTGGGGAGAGGTAAGGGCATGGACGATGATGTGGACCAGCTCATGAGGGGCATGGCGAAGGACTATGGCATCGAGATGAATCATAGTGTCTTTGAAGGCTGAACTGCATTCTCGAGGTTCCTGTATGTACTGATACCTGGGTTTTTGGGGTTTGGGCAATGCATGAAGGGTGTTTAGATAGGGCAAGGATAGAAAGAAGTCCCCTCAGCCGACAATAGATTCAACCACTATTGATATATGCGTGAATTCTGTACTTGGAGGCTCGGGGAAATGAAGCAAGCCGTGTGGTCTGTGGCGCCGAGCCTCGCTTGGGCGGTGAAGTTGGGATGAGGAACTGACTTTCAGCCTCTTTCGCCCACATCTTGGAACGAAAACTTGCCCAGCCATCCTGCGCGATACTGATTCAACCACCACGCAGCCATCACAATTCCATGTCTATACTACGTACTCTTCCCACTCGTACACATGTCTCAGATGCCTCTCGCAAGACCCTATAGCTGCTTTTGTCCCGCCGACCTCGATTGACATCTTCTCAAGCGGGCCTCCATACAACTTCGATCAGGATGTCACTGTTGCAGGGGTCTCGACCGATCCAGAGATCTGGGCCATGGGTTCGATCTCCTCCCCTCCCACAAGCATTTAGCGCAGAAGGCAGGCTAACAGATCATGAACCAGATCCCCTATTGCGGCTGAGCGACTGGTGCCAGATTCTGAAAAGTCCCCCCGTTCGTGGCCCAAGAGCCCGGTCTAGAACTGTGGCGTTCGGCTATTGCTTGACTGGCGCTCGTTGACTACGAGCCGGTGCAAGGGAGTGAGGGTCTGGACAGGATGGAAGAACAGATAAATCTCAGCCTCACTCCTAAACTCAGATTGACAGTACCTCCTCGAACCGTCATATCATCGCTTGTGCCGTTCGGTGTGCGGTCCAGCTCGGACTCGATCATGTCCAGAGTTACGTACTGGATCGTTCCGCTGCAAGCCTCGGACCGTCGCCCCGTCTTATAATCTCATCATACTTCTCGCCCTCTTGAGGGACGATGTTGCCGGGCGGTTGGACAAGAGGTGCGTTGCTCTTCGGCATCTTCTGCACCGTTGTCCTGGCCGTCAATCTCGGGGTCTTGATTTGGGCAGCAAAATTTCGAAACGACCTGACAGACGATGGCACCGTCGTCCTCCGCAAAGGCACTGACAACGACCAATGTACCAACATCCAACAACTGAACAAGTGGGCGCATCTGGTGATCAACTTGCTAAGCACGATCTTGCTGAATGGGAGCAACTATTGCATGCAGTGCCTGTCGGCTCCCACAAGATCAGACGTCGATTCTGCACATCGCGCGGGAAGGTGGCTCGACATTGGCGTCCTGAGCATCCGCAATCTCAGATGGATCTCGCGAAGAAGACTGTTCCTGTGGTTGCTACTCGGCTTATCGTCACTGTCTTTACATCTCTTGTACGTCTAAAGTCGCTGTCCACCCTTCCTCACGCTCAAACGGTTGATCTGTTGCAGCTACAACTCCGCCGTCTTCGTATCCACCTCCTCGAACAACTATGCCGTCTTCTCTGTCGACCGCGCCTTCCTTGAATCCAACCAGACCAGCAGTTTTGACTACGTCGACGTGTCCTATATCCTACGTAGTGGCATCCGGCCCGCCGGAGTCGAGGACGAACCCTCGGAGACCATCCCTGAAATTGCCAGCCAGCTACGTGACGAAGCCAACTCTAACAAACTCGTCAACCTGACCACAGAGCAATGTAGGACGGAATACATTAAGACGTTTCAATCAGATCATCGCAACGTTCTTCTTGTCTCCGATTCCAACGTCGGTGCCGATGTCGTCGACACTGCCACCCGAGTGGTGAGCTTTCTCCGCGCGGAATTCGTCTCGGATTTCACCTGTGGAGGAACCCAGGCCTTTGCCTGGACTTGTTGTAAGTTGCATCGTATCCCAAAGCCAAACTCTGCTGGCGCACTCTCTGTCTCTCCGTCTCTCCGAGTTGTCCCAAAGGTAACGCATAGGCTAACGAAGATTGGTAGCTATGGACGGAACAGCTCTTGGGCCTCAGGATTCGTGCGACCTACCTTGCGACGACCCGCAGATCCTCAAGCAGACGCTGTCCAACTCCACCTGGGCTCCCTTGGGACCACCGGTACAGTATTGTCTTGCGCAACCGACACAGGAACAGTGTAGTCTACGGTTCAGCATGGATATTGCGATTTTGGTGGTGGTTCTGAATTTTGTCAAATTGATCATGATGGGTTTGACCGCGCTGACTGCGTTCAAGAGAAGCGATCCTCCCCTTCTAACCATGGGCGACGCTGTTGCCAGCTTCTTGGAGAACCCAGACAGTGTCTCCAAGGGAATGTCTCTACTCAGTGCTTCAAAGATCAAGAAGCTAGGAAGGGCCTTGTTGCATGATCAAGCAAGCCAGCGAACCACACTGTATCCCGGAAAAGCGCGTCAACGCTGGTCAAAAGCCGTCAGCGTGCGTCGATGGGCGATATGTTTGCTTCTTTACATTGGAGGTTTAACCGCTGCCGCGGTGTTTCTCGGCCGTGGCATCACAGCAATAGTCGGGTCGAGGTCCCTCTCCTCATTATGGTCGATCGGACTTGGCACCCCGTCAGGGCGCACCCTGATGCAAAACGACGCCGTGGAGCAATCCGGCAAGACCGCGCTCATGGCCAGCGTCGTCCTCGCCAACATCCCCCAACTGATCCTCTCACTCTTATACTTCACCTACAACGGCATGTTCACATGCATGCTGCTCGCCAGCGAATGGAACTCGTACTCCGTCCGCCGCAAGGGTCTACGCATCTCCTCCTCGCAACGCGAGGGCGTACAGCGATCTGGATATTACCTCCAACTTCCCTTCCGCTTCAGCGTTCCACTGACCATGGCTAGTCTACTGCTCCATTGGCTGGCTTCACAGAGTATCTTTGTCGTCAACGTCTCGATGCTGGATTACACGGGTGCTCCGATTGCGTCGCTGCCCGGTACCGTCGGCCACCTCGTGACTTGTGGGTACTCGCCCATTGCGATTATCTTTACGATTTCCCTGGGCGTGCTTCTGATAGGGGTGTTGCTGGGGTTTGGATTCGGGGCGAGATTCCGCACGGGCATGCCGATCGCTGGGAGTTGCAGCCTGGCCATGGCGGCGGCCTGTCATTCTCGTGATGGTGACTCTGCTGTTGCGGAGGTGCATGATGGAGGGAAAATGCCAACATCGGCGTCCACGCCGGTGCCGATATCACAGCAACCGCTCAGGTGGGGAGAAATACCCGGTTATTATCGTCGCAACGACGTGTCAAGCACACGGCCGTCTCTGATGAATGGGGAGAAGTCTACACCCACGCCTGTGGTGAGGAGCCTTAGCGACGGTGCACCTTCGGATTCGGACTCGGATTCGGATTCAAATGTGGATGCGTCGCTCCTGCCCAGAAGTCAAACCCGGCCGACCGCCATCGAGCAGGGCATCACCGAGACTGCCACGTCCGGACAGAGACTCGGTTCCAGACGCAGTTCAACCACGATGCCCGAGCCGGCGGTGGAGAGTGATGTTACAAATGCCAACGAGGACGACAATGACAATACCGCAGATGATGAAGACGGGGATGGAACCCGTGGTGCGGGAGCATCCTTACTACAACCATTGGATCCACGACGCCGTGATGATAGCGGCCGTAGCGGAGATGGCGAGCAAGACGACGACGCAACGCGTCCACCTACGGACGCTGGTTCTTTGGAGAACGCGGATCAGAGCAGCGCCCGTCGATATGAATTGGCCTCGCCCCGCAGTGGCCTGGGACATTGCGGCTTCTCCGCCAGCGAGGTGACGGACCCGGTCGAAGGGCGGGCTTATGCTTGAACTCGCAAGAAAGAAAACCGCGTGATAAAAGGAGATGGTGAGGGAAACCAGGAAAGGCAACGAAGGGGAAGAAGGGAAGTGGGCCTCCAGTCAAGCAGAGCACTAGAACTAAAGTAACATGCGTCCATCCATATCCCTCAATAGCTCTCTAGCTTGGCTATATAAGTAAACTCTGGGTAACCAGCCGTCCAGGTGTGGGTGTGCACATAGAGGTCGTCAGCCTCTCGCTGTCTTCCTGCTGAGATGCCCGCCCGCCCGCCCGCCCGCCTGCGTATCTACGGGGAGAAATGACCACTCTTCGAACGGACGAAAAATTGGATTCGCAATAGGGAGAGAAAGGGTGAGCTACAAGATGCACAAAGC
This sequence comes from Cladophialophora immunda, assembly GCF_000835495.1. Taxonomy (NCBI): domain Eukaryota; kingdom Fungi; phylum Ascomycota; class Eurotiomycetes; order Chaetothyriales; family Herpotrichiellaceae; genus Cladophialophora; species Cladophialophora immunda. Next base: position 6,586,808 of record NW_015622541.1, read on the forward strand.
TTTGATGTCTCGATTCCGGTACATTTGGTATGTAGCTAAGTATAGGTAGGTAGGTAAGTAGGTAGGGTAGTAAGGCTGAGTGACCATGGCTACCCGCGTCGGCAGCCACAGCAAGCAAGCAGGACAGGAGAGGTTCCGCTCCCGATGAAATGTGCGTTTGACCAAAAGGTTGCAACATGTCCGCAACTGTAACAAGTTTTCTTTCTTGCTTTGGCAAACTCTTTGAGATCCAGCAGCTTCCTCCCCCCCCGGGAGTTTACATTGATAACGACGTTTCTCCTTCCCTGAGGTCCCCCGAGGCCTCAACACAAGGTAAACTTGACAAAAGATCCAAAAAAACAGCAGAACTTGCCATGATATATTCTGGGTATGTTAAGATCATCAGCGACACGACAATCACACAGAGCACCCAACGCCGCTAAACCGATCATTACTCCTCCCAGGCCTTGCCATCGATGGGCTGTCCAGTGGTAGTCCCAACGCCCTAGCTTTCCAGTCAAACCACAAAACGCACAGGCCCCTTTCGTGGGACGAACGCTTCCGAGTCAAAATGTGGTGAACGAGGTATACAACTCAATTGGCGGGCAATGTACCGTTCATTTTAGAACAAACAAGCCAGCGACAATCCAGCAACGGGTACACAAAATCTTCCATGACGACCAAGTTTACATCATCATCATCATTCTGGTAGCTCGCTTGCTGCTGAAGCTGGGCCGAGGGGAGCTTTCGCCGCCGGCCCAGGGCTTGTGCAGGAAAGGTTGACCGTCGATGTTATCCCAGTGGGCTGTCTGTGTAGTAGCGGTGCTGCTGCGGTTTGGATTGAAGTGGGCCTTTGGAATGGGCATCAGGTCAATAGTGCTGCCGCGGTAGAGTGGTCCCATGAGTCGGTCCTTGACCGACTTGTTTCGTCGAGGCATTGCAGACTTCTCGGGCGGGTTATCGGCAAATTTATCGGGCTTGTCAGAGCCATCTTGGTTCTTCTCGCCCGCGAGGATCGCGCGTTCTTTGTTGAGAGCGGCGAGATGTTGAGAGCGGCGGAAGTGGATGATGAAGAAGGCGACGAGGCCGATCAAGAGAACGGCCGCAACGGCGAGACCGACGCCGAGACCAGCTTTGGCACCAGTGCCCATGTCGCGTTTATGAAGGTGTGATATAGGCGAAGCCAAAGTTGTGGAGGGAAAGGCGGCCAAGAAGAGGGCGAGGAGTGCCGCCGTACATTGCGAACGAGCCATGGCTAGTGACATGGCGTTGGCGTAATAAGTGAAAGGTATAGATGGTGACGACTCATACGACGTCTTCGACCAGCGATAACAGTAATTCGAAGGGGAAAAACGAAGGAAAACTGGTTGGGAGGAGTCGAGTGGTGAAATTGGGAGGATGCGAAGAGGTCTTGAGAGGGCGAGGCGGGACGGAGTAATATGCACAAAAGGGGACCAAGGCGAACCAGAGCCTATTGAAAAGTTGGGCAGAAGGATGTGACGGAGGTCTGAAGGGTGTCAAGTCGGTTGGTCAGTAAGCACTTAAGGAAAGGAAAAAGGGCAGGTATGTAAAGGAACGAGTCACGGACAAGTGAAGATGCAAGAGGGAGACGCGGGTGTGAAGCTCGAGCGGCAGTATTTGGCGTCTTTGAACCTGATCTTTTCTCTTTTCTGTCACCCAGGGCTGAAGTGGCACCGACGAGCGACCAGCGACCAGCATTGAGCCACCAAGCATCCAACGCAGCATCGGCGACACGGACAAGGAGACGAAAAGGAGATGCGGCTAGCCGAAAGGAGGGCAAAAGGGTGGTGCTTGGACTGGCCCCAGCTTGTTCTGAAACGTTGGATAGGCCGTTGATGGGCGGCTGATTGGAGGACGCGCTCGAATGGAGCCGGGCCAGCTCTGTCAGGCTCGAGAATAGAAAGGACATTTCGTGGCCGTGGAGCTGAAAAGGACGAGCGAGACGAGAAAAAATGGCTGACTGGGGTCCGTGATTGGATGCAGGGGGCATGCGGCGATCAGCCAGGGCCATCCTGGCCCTTGGCTTTGTCTGGGGAAATTCAGGTTCGGATGGACACGAATGGACATGGACGGACGTGATCTGCTGGCTTGGGCCGGCGTAGTTTCTTGGAATTGTCTTGTCACGGCCACCAAGGGAAGGCTGTCTGGAAGGGAGGGCGCTTCAGAGGAGCACAAGTCAAACTGCGGTGAGCGAGTCCAGAATTCTGGTGCGAGCAACAAGGAAGAAGAAAGGAAGAGGCACGAAGCCACGCAAATCAAAGACAAATCAAAGACGTGTTTCAGGCCGCGCGCCTCTCGACCTCTCGACCTTCCAAGCTTCCACCATGCACCCACAACCTCTCAACCTTTCAGCCTCTGAGACCAGGGCGCAACCTTGAAACCCAGGTGCCCAGCTCACCCTCACCCTCGCCCTCGCCCTCGCCCTCACCTAGCACAGCTCCTCGACTCGGTAGCTCTCCAGCTCCCAGCCAAGGTGCCTGCCGCTACCAAACGGGCGCAATCCCACATCTCCATCTGCTCTCCATCGGCCTTTTCCTGTTCCTGATCATCCAGGAACGCGCTACGGACTTTTTCCATCAGCCTGTCCGACTGCTACTGGCTGCATCGCATCGCGCGCGCACCGAGTGCCGGCCCTAAACCTTGCCTCCTACGCTATTCCCCTCCCCTTCATTACGAGTACCAAACTACGCCGGACTGGGAACTTCATTTCCCGTGTGACACGTGATGTGAAATGGAAAGACGAGGAAGATGGTTGACTGTCGTAAGAGATCGCGGGGCAGCGGCGTGACAATGGTTGCATGCATGTCCTCCGTACGACTTGGGAGGATCACAACTGGAACACTGTGCTTCACACCAGTTTGACCATTTTACAAACACCACGCGTATCACGTTGCACGACAATGTCCCGCATGCAGCACCGCGAAGACCAGGGGGATCTGCCCGAATCCCTCCGAATGTGGTACATGTGGGCAAGACACGAAGTACACAGCCTTGTGGGCTGAGGTTTTCAATAGTCGCAAGAGCAGAGTTCGAGACAAGTCTTCAAGAGATGGAATCGTTCGTCATCCTGCTGCTGACAACGAGGCTGTGCCCAGGAGATGGTGGGGGTAATCGAGGACGAGGTACTCCTTGTAGAGCTCCTTACCCTCTCCTTATCCCCCTTGCTCCAGTAATAAAAGATGCTCCCCTTAAACTCCCTTTCTATAGTATTTCAACCACTCCTTCTAGATATCCCCGAGCAGGAAGCTCAATAAACTCCCCACAGTAAGCCCGCCGACAAGCATCAATCCCATGAAACCCCCTGCTGCCTCTCTCTCTTCCGGTGGTACCCACTGTCCTGATCCCATCATGCACTCACTGCCCAAATACCCGTTTGTCAAGCCAAATAGAAACTGCACAATGATCAAGTAGAAGAAGTCGCTCCTGACCACGCCACCCTTGTTCTTGATATTGCAGAGGAAATACAACGGGATAAATAGCAGTCGTGCCATTGCTATGCAGAACAGAGCAAAAGGATAGTGGGTCAGGGAGATCCTTGGCCACAGTGTGATCAGTCGTCCTGTTAGATCGCCTATGTTCCATAGCAGGAAGGCCGTGGGGATAAATATCGCCGAGTCGATGTTGTTGACGGACTGGATTGACGCCGTGAAGATTGGGAAAACCATCGTGACAGCGAAACAGATAAAGACTGCCGCCGCAAGAAAAGGCATCCTGAGGAAGAGCGTGCCCAGCGGCACCGAGGGTCGTTCCTTGTTGGGCTCGTCGAAACCTTCACCCGCTGCTGCCGCAATGCCCCCCGTCGTCAAGGCGTCACCTTCGGAGGCTTCATCGGCCGTGGATTTCGCTGCCGATTGAAGGGCTCGGCTTCTCGCCTCTCTCTTCAAGAGGTAAAAGAAGGCGAAGAGAGCAATGACTGAGATGGCCGTGGCCGTCAAGAAATAGACCAATGCTGAAGTGGGAGATTCGTCGGCGGTGTCGGCGCCACTGCCATCCTTCTTCGCTGGAACCACCAAAACCGATATAATCTGCGCCATGGGCGGTAGCACTCCGGCAATACCCTGGCCCGTCATGATTCCCTGTGTATACTCGCTTCTTCCAAACCCTGATGCGAAGGAGAATAGGCCATTCTGTAGCAGGCCAGTGGAAAAGCTCGCGGCTAAGATGGCCACAAGGAGGAAGCCAAAGTACACGCCTGCGGACGTGCGAACGAGCGTTGACAGAGACAGCACAGCAAATACCGCGGTGCTGATCGTGAGGGATAACGATATTCGCTTGGGATATGATGCCCCCTTTTGCAGTTTTGTCAGTGTTATCATCGACCCGAGATTCGTGACCGTCGAGACCGAGACCTCAGCGGCCTGGAAGTGGTTGAGAATCCACTGATTTCCGCGGAAACGGTGCTGGAAGTAGGGCGCTGCGGCAAGAAACATGTTCCTATGGTTTCCCTTGTCAGTGAGAAAAACATAAAACCCAAGGCCGGAGAGCCGCAGGGGATCATGTACCAGGCCCATAACATCGCTATCCCAAGCAGGACAAAGATGGCGTATTCAACCCACGAGAAGGGCGTCTCAGCGACAGCATCTTCATCCGCCCCATCTTGTATGCTCTCATTGTCTCTTTCTGCATCGCCTCGTATGGGCTGATAATCCTGCCGCGATCGAAACAAGCCCATGTTGGACAGCTGCGGAAGTTCGAATGATGGTGGTTGTTCAGTGGCAGTCTTGGACATGTAGGAGGACGGGCGCGCCGTCAGGGGTCAACTCGTCTATCTCTTCATCTCACTTCATTTGTGTCGCGTGGACTGGTACAAGTCATGCGTTGGCAGTGAGAACAAACACAAGTCGTGTGACGGGCCGTAATGGAGGATGAGGCGCATCCATGACGCATTTCTGGTCAAAGGGGCTGAATTGGCATTCGCCACCCCCAAGCCTCCCACCCGAGGCAAACACAACGTCCTTCTCATCCATTCGACATCGATGTCGTTGTTCAGAAGCAAGCCGTCATGTGCAAAGACACGACTACACGATGAAGAAGGAGTTCAAATGTTTAGCATTCTCGTTACTCATGACACATGATGATTTGCCTTGCGGCGCCGTCCTGCCCCAGCACCTCGCTATGCACTCGGAACGAAAAACCCCCCTCCTCTATTCTTCCACCTGGGCTTTATAGGCCGCCATGTCAGCTGGCGCCAGCCACCCCTTCTCCACCGCCTCTGCGATGAGGCCGTCGGCCCCTACCGGCAACAACGTCGGTGCGACGTCGTTGAGGTAGGTCGACACCTCCATCAACTTCTCCCACAGCTCCGCCTGCAGGGTCTTTGCTGCCCTGCTACTGCCTGGCAGGCTGGCACCCCTGCCAGCAGGGCTTCTCGCCAGCATGTCCGCCAGCAGGTATCCGAGCCAGAACACGTTTGTCTTTGGCAGGAACCTCTCGTACTTGTTCCTTGCCTCGTATTCAAGGCCCTCGAGTTCGGCCAGTGCCTCCTCCCTGGACTCAACAGTCCTCGCCCACTCTCGGACGCGGCGGTACGTCCCCCACTGCCGCTTCTCCGCCTGGGTCTGTGGGTCGTAGCTTTCTGTTTCCCAGAACAACATGGGGTCGAAGACGATGAGGCCGCTTTCACTCCCGTCATTGATTTTGGCGCGTGACAGAGTGTAGTCGATGACAGTGACTTGAAGATTTGACATTCCGAGGACGACTTCTGGCCTCTCGTTCATCTCCTCAATGACTTTCTGTGTCGCGTCGATCGGGCCGTCCTTGGTCAGAGCCTTGAAGCAGAGGTTGCCATTGTGCATGTCTCGGTGTTCGAACTCGATTTGTTTCTCTGCTAGAGCGAGGCTCATGGCGGTCTTCCAGAAGATGTCATACACCTGAAACGCCGATAAGGGTCTGAGGCGATAGATGGGCTTTCCAGCATCGTTCATTTCCATGATGGCATAGAGCTGCTGTGGAGAAAAATCCTTCAGCGGGTTGGAATTGTGTGCCGAAACCGGTCTGGTCGCTTTGAATGTGTCGAACGCTTCAAGGAGGACATCTGGATACTTGCCGCTGACGATGTGAATACCGCGGCAGCGAACAAATCCGTGCAAAGCATCAACGGACTGCATCAGTCTGACTTCTCGAGTGATCGATTCCAGGTCGGTAATGTCATTTTTGGTCTCTTTGGTCAGTCTGAACGGGATGATTTTGACAATGAGACCGCCTCGTTTCTCCAAATCCTCGACATCTGCGAGTTCTTTTGCCTGGAGTTTGAAGACATCGGCAAACGATCCTTCACCAAGCTTTGTGCATAGGTACTTCTTCCCGATGCTGCGACCGAATTCCTGGAAATCCTTGACCACTTTTTGTCCAACGAGTGAGAGCAGTGGGTCGAGTTGTTGAAGTTCTAGCCAAGTGAGGTTCTGCAAGCGGTGGTCAATTCTGGGGGTTTGGTAAGAGGGCCGTAGAAACATACTGCCATTTTCCTGGATGAGGCGACCTTTCGACGTGCTCGAGGCCGGTGGTGATGTTCAACTGGTCTCTGTTCGAGAGGAATTGTCGGTTCAGGTTCAGGTTCAGGCTGCACAGTCTCTCTAACATCGTGCTGAAGTGTCAGTGTCTCCATCTTGTCAACGATGTCGTTCTCATTCTTGTCACCACCGAAGAGATCGAAATGCATCGCACGTTTCTCCGCCGACTGGGCCTTTTTCTTGCCGTAGGTCTTGTCATTGCGACGGACTGGCCGTTGCTGGTTTCTCAGCTCGCTCAAGACACTGAAGTCGGCCATCTTTCACAAAATCTCATAAACTTGACAAAGGGAAAAATACGTGAGACCGCTTACCAGCTGAGTTGTGTGAGTGTGAATGGTATGTCCTGCGACTAGTCCAAAAGGCGTTAGCGTGATGGTTGCACTGAGATACCAAAGCGGCAAGGTGTTTGTGTGTGGAAGGAAAGGGAAATGTGAGTCGCCGCTTTTAGATCAATAAACATGGATGAGGTCGGGCAAAATGACCAGAGTTGATTTTGAGATTCAATGATTCACATTATTTGACCCGCAATTCACTTTCTATAGTCCTCCCAGGACGCATTAAAGAGATCTCTGTACACAACAATGTCGTCTTTCCCGTTGTTCTGGCCATTCCCAAGCTGTGCTCCCCGGCTCAACGCTCGTTCTGCCCTCCTCCTCGACCAGTGACTTATCAAACGCCTCCTCTTCACCGGGCTCAGTCTGCGATGGTAGAGGCTGACCGTATTCCGGTCATCGTACTTGACTCGACCAGCTGGTTTCATGTCCCACATCTTGTCGTACAGAGCCCAGTACCGTGTGAGCGAGGTGCGGTTTCTGGAGCGCATCCACGCGTTGGGAGCCTTGAGACGCATTCCCGCGGCGAAAAGCCGTCGTAGGCGGTTGATAAACTCCCAACGGATGACATATTCCTTGACTTCCACGCCGTATACGTCTCGGAGCCTTTTGAGCATACGGGTCCACCTTAGGCAGCGTTCAGGAGAAACAGCTCCCATCCCTTTGCGAGGTCGGAAACACCACGACATGAGCGACTTTTGGAACTTGTCGTCGAAAAGGGCATTCAGGTTCGTGCCCGAGCCGGACATTGGGACTTGGAGAACTTGTCCGTTGAGTCCTCCGCTTCGGTACCACTCCGCAATCCAGTAGACCAGTGACTCCAGCTCTTTGAGACGTCCTTGCCGACCGAGTGCCTTTATCGGCGCCCGCCAGAACCCGATCTTGAAGTTTGTTCCTGAAGCGAGGATGTTCTGCATCAACCCTATCAGAAATCCAATTTTGTCCACATCCCCTCTATCGCCGCCAACCGTGAGTTGTTTAGTGGTTCGAAATAGAGAGACGACGAATTGAGGGAAGGATGAAGAGACATGCAACCCGTGCTCTTGTAAAGTCGCCACACAGTTTACGACACTCTTCCAGTCGCCTACTTCCATCATTGCTCTCAATAAGAAGTTGGTTGATCGGCTACGTGAATAGTTATCGAATTTTCCGTCGTTGAGAATCACGAGCGTACGATTGAGTTGTCCCCAGTCTTTGGTGCGGTAGTATTCCGTCAAGAGCCGCTTCTGTAGCTCGATATCCTCGAACACCTCGTGATGTAAATCGTTGTTCACAAGCGCCTGGACCATCTCCCAATGGCCCGCATCACAGACGTCTCTGAGTATCCGGACAAAAACAGAAGAGCCGGTGTCAATCTCGAGGTCGCGGAGTTTCTGGAAGCGGGCTTGTAAAGTATCTAGATCTGGTGCAGCCAGAGCCATTTGACGGACGGCCAGCGGTCCAACCTCAATCAGCCCAATCATTCTCAGACTGTTGACTGCAAAATCGAAGGAGAAAGCCCGGGTGGCAAATGCACGGGCGACAAATTGATCGCTGAGTTTCGCTGGAGCTGACCCCATAGTCTTGCTTGCCACGATATTGAGAGAATCTGCAGGTACACCAGTGATTCTGCTTCTGCCGATTGACCATAATCTTCGCGCCTGGGCTTCAAAGGAGGCTCCAGCCTGGTTGAGCGGCAACAGAAATCTCTCGAGGCTTTCGTTGTGCAGCGCTAAGTAGTTGATGTAGGGTTCAAGTAGCTCGAACCGCGGTGGCAAGTCGCTCCTTGTGATCAAAAAAGAGTGCATCATGAAGGCATCGGACGACCGGTCTTGACTCCACAAATGAGAAGTGACTTCAGCGTAGATGCGAGTCCTGGGAACCACATCATAGACAGTGCAGAAGCCTCTCAGCGCATTGTCTTCCTTCGAGCGACAGGCAGCGAAGAAGGCCGCGAGGAGATCCTCACGCCCCTTGTAATGCTTTTGACCGACGAAAGATGCAAATTGATAGGCTTCCAGAGGGTGCGGGCCTTCTAATGCAGCTCCAACGATCTCTGCAAATAGTCTTGGGCGTTTGTATTTCAAATGTTTAGCTTCCTTGCAGATTGACCAGAGAAAGCGATGGTCTTCGGAACCAGCGGAGAGGAAGGTCTTCCATAGAGCTTCAATACGGGGATCATCTCCTTCAAATCGAAATGCTTCCCCTCGAAATTTCATCCCTCTCCATATAGCTTTGATCCCTTCGTGGCCGTTTTGCAGAGCTTGAGCAACCAAGAGAATCTCCCAAAGCTCTATTTCGTGACGATGGGAAGGCTTGTCAACTAGACGACAGCCAACAAACGATGTATGGCCTACATCTGCCTCGAAGCGCAGCTGATCCCGGGTTTTGATACCGTATGCCAGTCCACGATCCAGTAGGCTCTCCCATTGTGCATCATCTGAATGAGGCTGCTCTGAGACAGCGGCAGAAAAACAGTCATCTCTAGGCTCGCACGGTTCATGATCCGATATTGATTTCGAGGTTGTCGTCAAAGGTCGGTTATGTGATGGATGCCATCGTCGTGGTAAAGCTGTTCTAGCAACATTGGCTAAATTCGACCAAGGTATATGGGCGCGCGCTTGGCCATACAGTGACGGTAAGAGACATCGTGTCTGGGAGCACCTCTCAAGACGACCCCATAATAATCTCATGTAGCAGTCTACACGTGACCATCCATCAAAAGCATCTAGGCTTTCATGGTCTCCAAGTGAAGGGACTTAATCAAGAAAGGCAGGCAGTGCCAATGAGAAATGGAAGAGACTTGTAGCCGAAAACCGCAGAGTTGAAAAGTCAGGAGATCGTTTCTTCGAAGATACAGACTGGTCACGTGCTGATCCCCAGGCTTGGCAGCTAGCTCCTGGTCTGCCATGGCGTGAGCCTGCGACCTCCGAACCTCAATTGAACTTCAGGTCTAATCCTCTGAAGCTCTTCGTTCCTCCTCCCCCACCGATATTCGAGTGATTTGCCTCCTGAACCGACAAGATGGTCTCTCCCACAGCTCTCCGAATGATGCAAGCCACCCGGGCCCGCATGTTCAGACCTGCTCAAGCTCAGCAGAAATCCGGGTATGTCGTGGAAGGGAAAACCTCCCACGATTTGCAGTCTCTAGCTGAGGCAGCACGGCGCTTAGCTCTGGACTCTAGCTAATTGGCTTTCTGCGCAGGATCTTCGTGTATCGAGACAACCGAGTACCTTACTATCAACGCCTGTTTCAGAAGCACGATGGAAAACGACAATGGTGGAAGGTCAGTAGACTCTTACTCTGTCAAATCAGACCTCCATCTTGCCTCCGCGAACCCGCGAAGTCTACAATTCAGACGAAATGAAGCGGCATTTTATGCATAGCCGAAGAAGAGCACAGAGCTCGACAAAACTATTCCTCCTGGAGAATTGGCTCGACGGCACCACAACTTTTACGGCGACTTGCGTCAAGTCCGGAAATGACGGAGTGCATGCGTCGATAACGCTGTGCATGTTCAACTTCGAGTTCTCAGCTTTACACAAAGATGTCTGGTATCCTAGACTCGACTTCGATAGCCCAGGGCTTTTCGCCGCACGTTCCGATACGATGCCCGCTGCAGCAACTGCACCGTAGGCTGTCTCGGGAATCTCTCTGCACCAACACACGGTCTCGAGCTCAGCGGGTTGACTTGGTGTCCTGGCCAGAAACTAAGCCACCCGTCGCAGGAGGGCCTTCGGCGTCCTCGAACTCAACCCAATTACCCTTATACAACTAACCATTGCACACTTTCAAATCCCTGTTACTCTGTACCCTGGGCAGCTTCGCTAACACAACCTTTTTACAGACTCACCGGAGCCCATTCATCCTCTATCCATACTACACGATCCTTTTAGGCAGCTTGACCTTCTCCCTGTACGGCATGACGCGCGTTCTTTTCGGTCACAAGACACTGTGGTAGAGTGGTAGACGAAGGTGGAGGGAGGAGTCGAAGTCCACATGGATCTTGCTAGGGCCTGAATGCAACCGTTGTACATACTGCATCACACAATCGAAGTCGAGACGCATTATTCAAAAGACCGTCCTCGGTGTTAAGACCGCGAAACTTTTCTTGTCCTCTGTGTGAATATTGGCTTGCAGCATGACAGTGCCTCTAAAATACAGTACAATATACTGTACATTTTGCTTTCGACGGCGGATCTATCACAACAAGGCACAAGCGTGAAACTGGCGGAACTGCATCGACACCCATTGCGCCTGAATCACGATGCAAGTACACAAAAGGCGTTTTTGGAGGCGAATCGGAGTAGGGGGCATGAGAAGGGAGAGGGAGGGAATAAAATAGTGGAGTGAAGCCATCGCACCCTCGTACAGCCAGCACCTTCTCCCTCCCCGTCTCCGTCTCGCCCGTCTCGCCGTTGCCCGCAAGGTGCCATATGGCTAGCGTTTGGTGCTGAATTTGGATGACTCCCCTCACAGCAAGAGGACGCACGAGGAGGAGAAGAGTATGCCGCTTGTGACTCGACCTTCTCTCATCAGCATAATCCCCAATCTGTAGTTTGTAGAGTCAGCAGATAGAGAAAACAGCGGAACATGAGACAACCTTGATGCTAGGTTGTCTCAAGTATGTCCCGGCGAGTAGGTCCATCATGACCCCGTAAAGTTTGTAATAAAGGAGCAGGATGTTGATATCAGGAAGACCAACAAGGCGAGGAAAGGAAACTTCGAGCATGATGGACAGGGGAGCAACAGGGGAAGAGGACAGTCGCTTGCTTACACGCTCATCCGGGTTATATCCGGTATATCGGCCTGCTATAGCCGTATTTCCTGGACAGCCACAAACACGTATCAACCTCCATCCCAGGGTCAATCGGGGCCCCATATCGCGATCAAAAGAATCCCGGTAGTGGGCGGGTGTCGCCGAGTTCCAGGATGTTCATTTTCTCAGTCGAGTCCCTGCCAGGGTATATATAGAGGGGCTGTGTAGCCTGTCCTCGCTTTCTGAGAGGTAGAGAGATATACCAGAAACCTACCTGTAAGCCGTTACCCAGGTCCCTTACACTCGCCAAAAGATGGAGACCGCAGTGAATGAGAAGGGTCTGCGCATTCCGGTATGCTGCTGGGAGGATCGGTCCCCCTGCTGTCGATCGCTGAGCGGGCTAACACACAACTTCCCAAAACAGCTCATTGACATTTCATCCTTCGAGTCGGGAGACGCTGCCACCAAACTCTCGGTCGCCCAAGCCCTCACACATGGATTCCAGACATGCGGGTTTGTGTACCTGAAAAACCACGGCGTTCCGCAGTCCGAAATCGACGCACTGTTCTCCACCACGGCCACGTTCTTCAACAGACCCCAGAATGAGAAGAATCACTTGTCATGGGGCATGCAGGGCCGAAGCAGCAGTCCCGGGTACACGGCGTACGGGGGCGAGAAGCTGTCGCAGTCCCTCGACCAGGCGGAGATTGATCGCCTGCGGGCATCGAACCCGGACATGAAGGAGGCCTTGGACGTGGGCCTCGAACGGATTGAGGGCGGCGCGGACAACAGATGGCCAGGGGAGATTGATCAGGCCGTCGTGGAGATGAAACTGGTGATCCAGGGGTTTTACGAAAGGTGCCGACAGACTCAGGTCGTCGTGATGCGGGCCATTGCGCTGGGCCTGGGGCTCGAGGAAGGGTATTTTGACGCCCTTATCGACGAAGCCGACAATACGCTGCGATGCCTGCACTATCCGCCCGCCAGAGCCGAGGTTTTTGAGAGAAGCAAAGACGCCGTCAGGGCTGGGGCGCATTCAGACTATGGTAAGGAAGATGTGTTCCTCCTTTTGTCCCGTCGTTGCACCCAGCGCTAGGGGTCTGACACGGTGATTTCTTCTCCAGGTGCTCTCACGCTCCTGTTCCAGGACGACCGGGGCGGGTTGCAAATCTGTTCTCCTGACGGCGAGTTCGTCGATGCCACGCCGTTGCCGGGAACCATCGTGGTCAACGCCGGAGACCTTCTGTCTCGATGGGCCAATGACAAGATCAAATCCACCGTCCATCGCGTGGTCCAGCCTCCAATGGCCCCGGATGCATCGGTTGGGAATCTGTACCCCAGTCGTTACAGCGTGGCATATTTCTGTAACCCAAATTTGGACACGGTCATCCAGGCTCTGCCGGGCACCTGGGAGGAAACCGGGGCACAAAAGTACGAGCCGATCACGGCAAGAGAGTGGCTGATGAAGCGGTTGACTCTCTCACATACCAAGCCACCCACAAACATGTCGGTGCAGGTTCAGGCTTGAAGGGTTGAGATTTCTGTAGGCAGTTAGCTCCTTCATTTCACATGTTAGTTTTTTGACTTCTCCAATACCACCTGTAAGTCTAGATAGTTAGTAGGTGGTGGTCGAGCCAAAATTCTCATTGCAAAGCTTGATGGAGGGTGTGTTCTCATTGTATGAACTGTAGATTTCCGCAACATGTTGCAAATCCAGGACGCTTTCTCTCAGCCCGTTGCAAAATAGCCCATGTTCTGAGGGCCGGGCTGTCAATCTGCAATCCCAGGGTATGCGACAGCCAAGTATCACAGATCTTGGAAAGCAGCGTCTGCGGTCCCGGTGAGAAAATCCGGCTCGTCCAGGGTGAAGTAGTCACCGAGATCGGGAGCAAAGATGTCGAGATCGATGGCCCAAATCCCATCGTTGGAAGGGTCATCGAATCCAGGCCCATCGGTCGCAGTCTGGAGAAAACTCGCAGCGTTCTCCCACGCGCTACCGTTGTCGCTTGCTGCGTCTGCAAGTTCCTCCCCTAGCTGGTCGTGGGGGCCGAAATACCCAATCTCGGGCGATGAAGGTACCGCACGGCCTTTGCCTTCATGGAATACTCGGGCTTCCTGGATCTTATGAAGCATTCGCTGGACAGTGTATCGGACGCTGTCAACCTGTTCTTTGCTGGTCATATGCGAAACGCACCCGAGTGCCTCTTCCAGACTCTTTTTGACTCGAGGAATCAATTCCGAATTCTTCATCGCGTGGTAGGCGAGGAGCAGGCATGCGCTTTCGATACACGCGGACGTAAAGCTCAAGCCCTGCGGGATGAGTAAGTAGTGGACTTTTGGCTGACGATTGATACGGACAGACCCTAAGTAGTACGTGTCGGTTGAGCGATTCAAAGAGGTAGTGAATCAGTTTTCGGGCCGAGTCGAACGCACAATGACAGCCTTCGAGCAGCCAGAATAAGTCGGACTCGGGTGAGGGAGGGGTTTGCCCGGCGTGAAAAAGGGAAGAGTTATTGAACGATTTCCGAGCTTTCATGGAATTGAACACCATCAGGCAGGGCCGGAAGCTGGTCATCCACGTATGGGATAGAACTGGACACGGAATAAAAATGAGATGACTGGGAGTTTGGCGGGGCATGGATAGCCTTACAATTCATCATGAAGAATTGCTGGACGTTGGCATTTTCTTGGTCAATGCTGCCATCCAAGGCAAATCCAAGTATCGGCTCCATCCTCTGTTTGAAGGATTCCAGATCATGCCGAACACTTTGCAGGGATAGCCTCAATTTCATCAAGGAGAGGTGCTTCTCCTCGTAGATGTACTTGGCCGACTTAGCGATTATGTTCGACAGTTCGCCCAGCGCTAGGGTGAAGATGCTGGTTGCAGGGAATGGTATTGATATCGAATCACTTGCAGCTGAAGTCGGTCGGCCAAGCCAGAATGAGACCCATCTAGAGCATTATCAGGCCAAATTCTCGTGACGGCTGTTGGGTGCCACGATACCTTTCCCAGAACAAGAGAGCCCAAAATGTTGTGCGTCTCTCAGAGGTAGCATCACCTTTTGGCTGTGGCGATGTATACTCGACGTCTCGGTGAAGGCCTGTGGCATATGCTTTGCGACATGCTTGTCCGAGCTCAAGGTAGGCAAGATTTGCGCGGCCACTGCTCGCTTGATGGTGAGCGTACAAGAATTAGTTCACTTTCCAATCAAAGGGGCACGATGACTTATCAAGAGAAGGGATGCTTGAATAGCCTTGTTGTTGACCGTCTCTTCGAGGACATGCATTTCCCTCTTAGCTCTATGATAAATTGTGTCGGCCCATTTGACATGCTCTGTTAGAGTAGCTCCATTTGCCAGGACCGCGAGGAGGACTGCTTTGGTGTCACTAGCCATCTCTTCGGCCTCATCATTGTATAGCTGCTCAAGCCACTTCTCCATGACCTCGACTTTGAGGAATGGAACGAGATGAAGGACTGTCAAACTGAATCTCTCCAGGAACAGCTTTGCCAGTTCGAGAGGCAGACGCGGTGAGAGATCCGAGTCATCCACGCCTTTGGACGTGCCCAAATCCTGACGCACACCGAAGAACATTTCTCGCTGTCGAAAATAATCGATGCCCTGATCAGTAGCGGCTCTCAAAGGTGCCATGTTGCTCAACGAGTCGACTGGCGCGAACGTCCTGTACACTAGCTGGAGGAAGGCAAAGTTGGAGGAGGGCCCGCAATAGAGATGGTTTGTAGATCGAGGCATCTTCTGCGTTGTGTTGACGCTCAGATATACTTGTTCGGCGGCCTCCCCGTCCATGGAGCTCGCGTAGTTATCGTGAAGGCGGTGGTCAGAGATATCCCAATCAGGGCCGTGTGTCGTGCCTTGACCCGTCGCAGGCGACGCTGGCTGATGTTCGGCTGCTTGCGAACGCCGGACTCGATTAACGGAACGGTATCTACATTTTTCTCCCCTTTGCGTACATGTGAGGCATGGTGCCAGTCCATTACACTTGGCTTTGCGCCGACGACAGCCGTCGCATGCTTTGGATGTCCTGCGGTGGATTGGCCCTGGGCGGTCCATCAGTTTGATGTGCATACGAGATGGATGTTCGGTGCTGGGGGACTTGGTGTACGAGCACATACTGTGTCTATCTGTCATGCTGAATGTTCTCCCATCGTTGTAGCATGGTATTCTCTACCTAAGTAGTATGCCATGACAGAAGACCAATCCCGGCGATGAATACCAGGCAATCACGTGCCTTGGCTGCCAAGAGCTCGGCCGTCACGTGGCTACCAAATGAATATCAAAGAATCTCCGCATGACTCTTTTCAGATCTTCCGCCGACACAAGACCCCCGGACTGTCGAAGGGTCATTTCTCGAACGTTGTTCTCTTCTGCGAATCGAAGCGGCTTGGAAATGCACGTTTATTTAAGCCTTGGGATGGGTCCTTGCTTGTCAGGTTGTCCTCCCCAGGCCTTCGACATTTGTGCTACATGATTGGTCTTGATCTCGGAAATTGGCCCCATGCCTGTCATCAAACTCCCCCTGATGCTTTCGCTTACCAGGATGCACGGGCTTCCTGACACGGCTCTATACTTCCTTATTCGTGGTCATCTCCCTGAATATGGACGAATATGACACCGCGCCACGCGCCCGCCTGTACCTGGTTGTCAAACATGGTTCTTTCCCAGGGAATCTTGTCCACTGGTAGCCTCATCGCAAGCTGCAGATGGTCCAGATTAATATGCAGATGATCTCTGAAGGTAACCCACAGTTGTTGACCATGGCAGAAGTGGACGTAGGAGTATTTGCTCTCAGGCGTGGAGCTGGCTTAAATATTCAGGTTTCCCGCAAGTCCACTTGGAAATGCCTGATGCCCTGGGTAAATATTTCACAATGTTTTATTTCTGCGTTTCCCTTGTGTTGCCTTTAATCGGAGCATCGATCGCGTCGCCGCTGAAGAATCTTGACAAACGTGACCTGCCCTCTTTCGTCCGTCAATATGGTACATCTCTCTCTCTCTCTCCCCCCCTCTCTTCTGGGAAAGAACTCTATGAGGGCTGACCCAAATTCTATTCCAGCGCCGGTGGCATACCTTGACTCCACAGAGATCTACTTCCCCAGCTCCATCGCCGGTCAGGCAACGCACACACATCCTGAAGATGGCTCAGGGAACAACATCGCCGGTGCTCCGTCGCCCCTGACCCTCGACAATCTCAATAGTCTCAACAACTTCGCCTCCTCTGGTACCAACGTTTACCTCACATCAGACGAAGGAATTGAGGCTCTCCCGTCTTGGCTTCGCGGTGTTGAGCCTGATTCCTCCGGCTCGACAGGCTCCACCATTGCGAGCCTGATCATCACCGTCTCCAAACCGAACAACATCCTCGATGCATTCTACTTCTATTTCTACGCCTACAACCAGGGAAACTGGGTTCTGGGCCTACCCGCTCTCGAATTTGGCGATCACGTCGGTGACTGGGAGCATACCATGGTCCGCTTCGTCAACGGCGCGCCCACGGCAATGTGGTTCAGCCAGCATAGTTCCGGGGAGGCGTTCACCTATTCCGCCGTGCAGAAGTACAACAACGGCGATAGACCCGTAGTATACGTCGCGAACGGCACTCACGCGAACTACGCAATCCCCGGGACCCACGACCACACCATCCCCGGGCTCAACTTGCTCGCGGGGCCCTTGGAGGACCACACCGACGCCGGCGTGTTCTGGGACCCCTTGGTCAACGCCTACACCTACAGCTACGACAACACGACCGGCGTCTTCACCGCGTACAACGGGCAAGATCCAACCGGCTACTTGGACTTTGCGGGCCGCTGGGGCGACAATCAACTCCCGGACAGCACGTCCGGTCAAATTGACGTGTTTGGCGAGCGCAAGTACGTCGCTGGCCCCACGGGACCCCGGGATAAAGACCTGGGAAGGTCAAACGTCTGTCCTACCAGCCAGAGCTGTTCTGTCTCGAGCATCTTGCTTCCTTAAGAAGGGGGTTTGCTCTTTTGCAGCCTCTTGTTTTTGGGTACAAGGACTGGGGATGATTTACAGAGACGCCGTCTAATGCGGGGAGTTTTACAGGAGCAGGAGCAAGAGCCAAGACCGAGACAGACGTCGTCGGATCCGTTTTCGTCGCGTTTCCATTACTTTGGTTCTTTTCTTGGTCGCAGATTGAGAAAGGTGTCTGCGCGGCCAATCGGTTTGTCGCTGTCGGTGACTTAACCTTTTTATTTACGAGCTATTGGGAGATCTGTTGATTATAGAGCATGATAGAGATATAATAGGCTGCGTAATGTACACTTACTGGATATGAATATTTCTTGCAAGGAGTCCGTGTCAGCGATCTGGGACACAGAGCACACAGCCTGACCAAGGCCTGGTATAGAAAGGACATGGGTGCACGCGACTTAACATTGAATCCGCATGTGCGCAGCGGTGCTGAGTATCTGCGCTCAAAGCGCAAGGAAACTGACATGTACCCATACGGGTGGATGCGCGCATAAGTATTTGTGTGATGTGGCGCGGCTGTCAAAATTTACCTCTTCTCATTAAAAGGAAAAAGGACTATCTGGTGTTGGAAGTAATAGTGCCTGCCATCCCTTACCTCGCTTATCCGGTATAGATTTCCCATATGTAAATCCGCCTTGCGTGGCTTCATCCTGCCCTGTGAGCTTGAGAAAGGAAAAGCATGTTGAAAAGGGACACATAAGGAAGATGAGATATTGAGACAGCCGCCTCCACCCTCGCCAGTTTCCTTGGTGTGCGTCGTACATCCCACCTGCACAGGTCCACATCGTGTGAATCCTCGCCGAGATTAATGCCAGAAGGAGACCCATCCGCTGAAAGACGCATATCAGGAGTAGGAAAGGACATATGAGAAGGAAAATAGTTGGCTCGATAAGACAGCTGTTCCACTCCTTGGTTATCGACAAGGTCGACCACCGCGTGAACCGGTACAGGAAACATGAACTTCGAAAATACCACCCGCGCCGAGGAAGAGCCAGCTCCCGTATGTTGTCCCATTTGTTTCTGTTTCATCTTTGCAGATATCGATTGTACGATCATTGTGTAAAAGTCGTCGTGGTCTCATGACTGGTGTGCTTTATCAATGCGTTTTCTTTTTTGCGTAGTAAGCGATCATTCTCTTCGCGGCCTGTTGTGGATACTTCCGTGCCCCATATGTGATTTGAAATTGTACAAACAGTCTTGCGGCAGGAGAGAGGCGTCTCGCTTCGATGCGATGTGAGCAGAAAAGCTGGAAGGGCGGCAATAACCAAACTCCAAATGCTCATGTCAGATAAACCTGATCTCTAGGACATGGGGGTTGCTTGCGCAGTTCAAGTACATGAAAAAGCAAACGTTCCGACTTTTCTGGTTGCGGCTCTCTTGAAGAATAGAGGACAAGCTGAAAATTCCGAAGGCCTGACAAGGATTTCATCCAGCTCCAAAAAGGCAAAAAGGTCGTTCCTGTGCGCTCTGTGTTTAGACGAAGTTCTTTGCGGTCACCATCGGGCCCTGCTTCAGAGTAAGCGTTTGCCGACTGAAGTTCGTCCAGCCTTCTGAAGGCTTGGTCAGCTCGTGTCGCTCCTCATGTGCAGTTCCTAGCCTAGGGGTATGCACACCAGGTCCTTCGGCGCGGCCACCAGACCTGTTGGCAGAGGTTTTGTCTCGCAATAAATTCTTGAAAAGTGGCTTCAGGCAGGGTATACATGCACAGATGATACCCGTGCCGACCTCAATCACCGACCATTTCATCGTGGATACTGATCCCATGGTGACATCTAAGCTGTCGACGCTCCGAAGGACACTTATGCGTAGAGCTGATGCCACAGTCGCGAACAGGCCAATAGCAAACAGTAGAGACACAATGTACTTTTGCCTCGCCGGAAGTTTGAGCCTGAAAAAGACCGGCAGTGGTAGGGTACACAGCAAGAAGTCGGTAAATATTGAAAAGGCGGTGGTGAAGTAATAGAACGTGACGATCTCCAAGCAGTCTCGCGGGAGGGTAAAGTCCCAAGCTGCGCGGACTGGATGGCATTGGAAGATGGTGACGAGGATACTGCAAATCCAAACCGCAATAATGGCCACACCGAGAGCATACATCAGTCTCCGAAAGACCGTTGTCGGGAAAACTCGAAGGTATGATGTAACGATTGATATCTTGACCAGCATCAAGGCTGTCACGTACATGATCTGGCATGTCCACAAGGTCTGCTACTTGTTAGCTCATTCCCTGAAGAGGAGCAGGTGTGTGTCATGACCTGAATCACTTTCTTTGTGTTGTCAACAAATCTGGAGTCCTGTGGAAGGTCATAAATATGCCTCCCCAAGCCATATCGTATGCCTTTTGCTGTTGTCAGAAGACTGGGTTCGTTTTGCGAGATCTAGCCGCCGGCTTACCAACAATCGACATGGCGGAAAAGGCATCGGCGAAGAGGCCAGCCGCCACCATGAGGAAGTCGTCAACGGCCACATGTTTAACGACAAAGCCTCTGACAATCAAGCGAATGAGGATGATGACGGAATTGGCGCAGATGAAGGAGATGTTGACACGATAGATCTCTCCCACATATGAATCGTGAGGTAAGAGATCCGATGGTACTTGGCTCATGATGAGTAGATTTCCGGCTTGGTCTGCCGTTGGGATCCAATCGCAGGCCGCGAACGGCGTCCAATTGCTGCAACGATAGTGACACTGGTGGGATGGCAAAAGGCAAATAGGCAGGAAAGTATCAGAGATCGATATCACACTGAGTGAAAGGCAAATATTGCATGATGAGGCTCTTTTTCGAAGGATCGAGAGGAAAAGCCAGCGCTATAAGGTCCAACGGTTTTTCTTTCTCCTGCAGGTCGAGCTCTTTCTTTCCCTGATTTTCTCCTTCCCCGTGGGCGCTCCGAGTCAAACAGGCATTGCTGCATAGCGAGACTTGCCGGGCTGGCTGTTGTTGGGAGGAGTCTTTCCATTCTGGGGATGTCAGCCAATATCCAACCTGGTCAGGACTCAGTCTTTGCCCCCGACGCGTGCACCTGCAGAGGGGTTCTTTGACTAGAAAACCGTGATAACGACGTGTATGGTGTGAAGGCGGCAGGGAGGACTGACCAAGGACACGCGAGAAGAGGCAGATGGTGCGATTAGCGCGAGGGACAGGGCCGCGGAGAGGCTGGTGGCTGCGATGGATGAATCCCAAAATGGCTGCCACTGGCTCCTTGGCAGCGGCCCCTGAAAAGGCCTTTCCGTGCAAAATGCCTGGTTTGCAACCTCATTCGCTGCGCACTCAACAATTAGTTTGGCAAATGCGGTCAAAATTCCCATACAATGTGTGTGGAGATTTCCTCCTAGACAGCCCAGACACCCATGATCCCGGCATTTCTCCACGAGAGAGCACCAAGTCTGTGGGCTTTCGTCAGGCAACTCTCGGAGGAAAAAAACGCCACATCGAGGCCGCGTGGGATGCGTCGATTCGAGTGGGAGATGAACATAACGAGCCAGACTGAGGAACCGCTGGCATGGTCTGACACAGAATACGGGCTTGCTTCCAATGTTGCCGAAGAGTCGTCCGCGACGACGAAAAGGCTGCTCTTTCAAACATGCCCGATGGTCTGGAGAAGGACAGAGTATCACCATTTTCACAGCTCAGCGAAATGCTAATCATCAATAAAGGTTAGCTGCGATCTAACGCGGACTGAACTGCACGTTACTACCAAGACTGTCTAGGCTGACCGTGCCATTTGTGCGCATTCCCACTCGCACGGGGTATATGCAACACACACGTACATGCAGAAACGCCTCCGCATCCCCTGAACCGTCTCGTCTTGGTGGCTGCCGCCTCCCCCCTCCTGTTCATGCACCGAAGATGTTCGAAGAAGGAGCCAATGTGCATGAGAATCCGGGTCTGCGGGAGTCTGTTCTGGGGAATCACCGTTTGAGGAGAAGTGATCAACAGGCTTCTTCGGAGATTTTCTGTGACCATGGAAAGCTATCACCGTTGAAAATCGGACCACCCAGTTCTCAGTCAGCAGCCACAAAGCCTACTAGCATTGCGCAGGGGATACATTCCATGTTTAAGTTGGATGCTTCTGTCGGAGACGAAGACGAATCTGCCCACTCTGGTGCTGCCGCATGAGGGTGCCCAGCCTCCCCTTAGAGGCCACAGGAGGGAGGGCTCAATCCTCACTTCAATGTCGGGAATTACAGTTCGTCCTTTTCTGGAACGTGCTCATCCGTTCTCAAGGGGAATATCTCATGGCGAAGAAACGTTTCCTGGCTTATCATCCAGGGACCGGGGCCTAGAACAGTACGCGACGTGCGCCGCACTTTATAGCCAGTGGGGTCATGCACCTTGCAGAAAGGGACTGCGAATTTGAACTCAAATATCAATTAGGGATAGGCATTGTCGTATCCTCTGACAACCTCAAACAAGCCTGCTGCCATTACCGATTCACGGAAAAAACAATATATGAAAGCCTGCCGTGCCGGAGCTTAGCAATCGGATGACAATAGCCAACCTTACATATCGTCTTCCTCATCGAATTAAAAGACCCTGGAAAGGCCCAACCAACTTAACGGGGCTTGAGCCGCAAATGAATCGTGATAGTGCTCTCAGTGCAAGCCCACAACAGCGAGGTTGATTGGTGGCAAATTCCTTCGTCGAGAGAAGAGGTATAAATCTTCCCACGGGAAGATCGGCACAAGACGATCCCCTTGTAGTTCGCTGACCCAAACTGAGCCGTCAGACTTAGGACGCGAAGCTCCTCTCTATCTCACCCTGGTCCGAGATGTGTCTCGGCTCGACTAATTTGTCCGGAATGACAGGGGATAATGCGTGGATGTTGGGTGAGTGAGGGACATCTCCAGTCCACGTTGTGCTGTAAACAGCGGCCTCAAAATGGGCACGCTTCTTGTGTGCTCTCATCTGCCAGGGTACCATAGCCCCGGCCTCGGTGACCGTCGGTGGTATTGGGCCTCGACCATCGACACCACTGGGGTTTGGGGACCTTGACATGATGAATGCCAACAACCAATCAAGCTTTGACTGCGGTAAGGAGTCCATGGCTCCTCGATTTCTGAAAAGCAGGAGAGCATATGCTGCCCCGCCGAGACAAATGAAGAGAGCAAGAACGCCAAAGGCGGCGATAAACCCGTTGGACAGCTGCACAGCAACAACTCTAACGCTTAGCTTGCGGTTGACCGGCCGCTTGAGTTGAGTGTCCTTCGTAACCATGTATGTCTGATAGAATCGTTGCAAATCTCTTGGGCTAATCACGGTAATCTCATCGTCTGCCATTGACTCCTGCTTGAAGCGTGTGAAGTAGTTGCCGATCATTGCGAAAGGGATGTTGAAAACGTCTCCAATGTCGGGAAATGCAATCCATGTGCCATCCTCAATGCGATCATTGGTGAGCCTGACAGTACAGTCGACTCGTGTATATGAAGCGGAGCCCACAGGCCCCTCACCAAACCGACACGGGGCATTGTCATCAGAGTCATTCTTCGGGGCGTTGTGAAGATGCAAAGTTGCCAGAGACATGTCCAGCGTGCGATATGTACCGAAGCTGCCGCTGGCTTCATCCCAGTCTGAGTAGTTTGCCGCATACATACAAATGAGCAGGTCCTTGATCAGTGTTGCGTTGGTGTAGAAGTCTGCGTTGTCGTAATAGCAGTAGTCACTGGGCAGACATGCCGGAAGGATTTCATCTTCTATTGCACCACCAAATTTACCGACGAAAGTGTCACATGTCGACGTGAGATGGAGGCTTACAGGCTTTGACTCGGTGGGCTTGCAGGTCATACTCCAACTGTTGTTCCACTCGTCAGGACGGTAAACCCATAAATCCGAAGTGTCTGGGAGATAGTCCAGAAGTTCGTCGATGGGGAAGTCGGCGCGTTCGAGACTTGTTAGAGTCAAATTCCATGCCACTTGAGAGTCTGGAATGCTGTTATCTGTTCTCCCAGCCAGAAGTCCATTGACCTCCGTTTGGACCACGACATGGGTCAGTCTGGTTGAGTATTTCGCGATTGGACCGGACAGGATAGTTGTGATTGAGAGAGCAATAACAATTAGACTTTGAGCAACAATATTCCAATGTTGGAAGACATGAGATTTCAGTAGTAAGAGAACATCGATGGCCTCGCCAGGTGTGTTTAAGCTGAGAAGGGACGATACTGGCACAGCCCTTCCCTTTGCAGCCACTCGTGCACTGAGTGACCAGTAGCAGCGTGTGAATACAAATATGGTGATGCCGCTTAGAGCTGTGACGATGACATTCAAGGCTGCTTGAACATCCTCCAACTTCCACGACCGGGGTAATGTAGTCCAGGTGCTCATAGTGAATAGAGGAAGGATGGAGGCTCTTTCTCACTGAAAGCAGAAAGCCTAGCATGGCACAGCTGGGGGAAGGGCGATTATAAATCTGGGGACAGAGATAGCCTGAAACCATTGATATCCACACGAGCTTCGCGAGGGCTTCCCAGACCCCAACGATACAGCCATCATATGGAGCTAAGACCTGTCCAGGCTCTCTGAGCATGGTTCGAGGCTGAGTCGAAAATGTCTAGGTCGATATTCGCGATGATGAGTTGGGAGACTTTAGACGAGCTTTGCCTGGTTGAACGATGCGGCTCGCTTAAAACCCAAGACTCCCATATCTCTTTTGGATTGCCAAGGTTGCCGGACTTGGGCACCGCGCACTTCCGGAGGGCATGGGTGAAGTGTGAAGGTCGCAGATTGGATGGATGAATAGGCAGCTTTGTTCGGGCTGTCTGGGCAGCTGAAATGCTTTGCTGTTCTCAATCATGCTTCGAGAGGTGCTCGTGTTCAACCCCTTCCGATTATCCCGCACGCAAGGTACCAAGACTCTCAATCTGGCATGACTGGTAGAGAGTCCCGTCGACACCATATGATCAGACAAAAAGGGAAAAAGGATTGATACAGCTCCTCGGCACGGAGGCGCATGTCAGGCACCGCGAAGGATCAGTCAGAGGAAGGCTGCAGGGTAGCCTCATTCTAGGATGGAAGAACTTGACTGTGCTTACCCGGAGGATATGGACAAGATGATAATGATGATGATGATAATAATAATAAAGGGAATTCACCATTCGCTTTTTGCAACATTCTTGGGTTGAGACTTGTCTGAGCAAGTTGGTGTCAACGACGAGGTCGAGCTGCTGGAGATGCTGGAGATGCGGTTGTCGATGCGGAGGCACGTGGCACTGGCCGCACCTCCTGCTCGGCGCACTTTCCTTCAAGAGCAAGACGAGCCTCCTGCGCTTCTGTCAACGCGATTCAGACACCATCGACTTGAATTTCGCTTCAAACATCCCTTCGTTGCGCATACGGGAGTCGGTTATATTCTGTCACCTCTAACCCATCAATTCTCATTTATAGCTCAACTGTTGTTGCCAAATGCTCCTGTGACCAGCTCGACATCTCTCCTCTTTCTCACTCTTGAAAATGGACACCTCGAAAGACACGCCTTTCGCTCCTGCGGGCGACCTCCCCCTTCATCGCAACGCGCCTCTTGCGCCCACACAAGAGCTTGCCTACAGGAAGAAATGTATACAGCTAAAGCGACGTCTTGCTGAGATCGAAACCAACAACGATGCTACGCGCAAAAGAATCATCCAAGAAACAGAACACGTCCAAAAGATGCGCCTTTTGCGTGCCATCCTTCTTAATCACCTGCAGGACATCATGACTGCTCCAGCTAAGAAGTTGACTCCAGAACAACTTGACAAGATCGGAGTCCTGGCCAATGGCACCGGGAACCTGGCGGAGTTGGCTGGCAGTGGCGTGGTGCCCGAGTTACAACGCCGGAGACCCGAAGGGGAAGGGTTACTGGACGACAGCTCCGAAGCGAGCGATGAAGATGAACCCGAGGTTAGCAAGCCCTTTGCTCTCCATGGCAGACGCTTACCCGACACAGCCCGTCGAGCGACCTGAGCGGCGGAGAAGAACCAACAACACCTTCCGCGAGACTATCATGAACACGGCCACTCCAGGAGAGACAGCGCCGGCGATGTATCATCAGACCCCGTTACCCAGTCTTGCTCCTGCAAGTTCTTTCTCCCCGGTCCCTCACGACCCAGCAGCGCTCACATCATCTTTCCGTATCAACTCGTCTACTCCACAGGCACCTACGAATCCTGGAACGCAGCAGCAATTTCCGGACGCGACATATTCGCAATCATCTCCAATCCCGGTCAACCAGCACTTGGGTGTGCCTTATCAGTCACCGAGTCAGCCACGGCCACCCAGCGTAGCGCCCACTCAGGATACCGGCGCGAATGGTCTTGCGCGCTCTCCTGGTGTACCGGTACGCCCTGAACGACCAGAAGCACCCTATGTACAATTTACAATGCACATGAGACCACAATTAGAAGCCGATGACTACCCTCCTGAGCAAATCCCTGCTCGTATCCAGGCCGAGTGGGATGGTCTTAGCGCAGATAACAGGAAGCTATGGGACGACAGGTACGAAGACCAGATGAAAGAATATACCGCGGCGATGGATGCTTGGAAGCGTGCTACTAGAAGAGAGCCATCGGGCAGTGGCTTTTCCTCCATCAACTCATAGAGTGGGTCGAACAGAACACCTAATGGCTACCATAATAACGTCCCGTGGCATTTACGCCTACGAATCCATCAGCCCCCTTGGCGATACTAGTCATTTTGACAGTGCACATACTTCTCCCTCAGTCTGGGTCAGGAGAAGGGGCGTCGAGTTGCGTATTCATCAACCGAGAAACACCTCGATTTCGCACCAGGCGTCTGTGCATTTACGTTAGCGCCAACCGTTTTACGGTTCCTGGGCGCTTTTCACGTCTAAATGTTTAACAACATTCACATCAGACATGAATTTTTGCGTGTATCAGGAGCTCCGTCACTGAAACCCAGATTTCCTGCAAGGAGGTCAAGTTTACTTCGGAGACGAAGGACCAGGCACAGAGAAACACAAAGCTTGGATGAACCCTCACCGTGTCATTATCTGGGAGACCCTCTGATGTCAACTTTCACCGACGTGGCTTTTTTTCGTGTTCATTCCGTCAGCACAGTCCTCGGTGGGCTCCGTCCTGCAAGAATCCAAAGAAAACCGGCTTCTCCAAGATGTTCTTCGTCAATGCTCCAACCTGGACGGCATCGGAGCAGCTATCTTCCCAAGATCGCTGGGCAATATGCCAATAGTTGGGCGCACAAATTTGGACTCTATTCTGCCCTGAACGCCTATCGGGATAGCATTCCTGCATAGGTCAACGTCTAACTATTAGCAAAATCAAACTCGATTGTAAGTTGAGGGTTGATTTCAATTCTCTGCGACGAGGTCAATGCTGGGCGCAAGGTTGAAAATGGTCCCAGACGAAGAAAGTGCTAAGGAATGCGATGCTCTCGTTCGGCGATAGGTTCTAATCCTGCTGTGATCTACTGGTCCTCAGCTGGGGGTTGTGATGGAAGCGGAAGCCATCCATATTATTCACTTGAATCATTTGGATGACCCTCATGGTACTGTGCAGTCAATATCTTGTGCGTCAAGATGTCTATCCTGCCTTGACACCGCAGCTGAAATGACTGCACAGCATGAACGGAAGCAACGGCACCAAATCAACGTATATCATGGGCGAGTCCACAAACAATATCAATCTGAGAACCGGGCGAATTGCCTATGGTTGCTCTATTCATTTTGTGTTCATGTCTCTAGGAGTGATCTGAACTTGACTTCGAGGACGATCTGGCCACGCATACTCCATTCATTCCATCAAAGTGCCCATTTGGTATTTCCCGCGCGTTATGGGTGTGCCCTCTGGAGATAGCGACTTCGTCTCTCGCCAGTTTATCTGACATTAGGGCACTCTACCACAGTTGGACACTGAGGCGCCTGCTTGATGCTTGACCTATGCAGACATTCAGAGGCTCAATGGACTCTCGGTGACCGCGCTCAACAACGTTCGTCCAAGTTACAGGTGCGGATTCCCGTCTTTCGAGTAGTTGCTCAGGGCAGCTCCGGCTTGAGACGTGAACATACGTCGTGGGCTTTCGGGGCCATTGGCGGGCTAGGCAAAAGCACGCCTTTTGTGATCCTGTTCTTTCGACGCTCGTTCATGGCGTAGACTTCGTTTCCTCTTTTTTTTTTGTTCCTTCATAAACTCAACCCACAAGACCATTCGTTCCCTTTTGCCCGCTGTAGGCTCTCTGTTCCCTCAATCCTCGTCCCAGTTCGGGTTCGGCCCTGGTGGCTTCGGCCCTCCGGCTTGCCTCGCGACGATGATCTGATCTACACTCAGAACCGTCCGCGCCGCCTCCGTGGCCAGACGGATCGCCCAGGCCTTGGTCACCATCAGGTCCAGAATGCCTTCTTCCAGGGCGTCCAGCACGCCGGACGCGTCGCTGACTTCCAGGTCGATGCCAGTTGTCCAGTAAGGTTCTTCCGACTCGTCGGATTCCCCGGAATCGTCGTCATCGTCGTTCTCTTCGTCCTCATCCTCGTCATCGCTTTCGTCTTGTTCGCCGTTTGCTTGTTTCCGGCGCTTCACCTCCTCGCTGGAACCTGCTCGGCGTTGATGCGCCGTGTACAGCCTCGCTACCACTTCCGTAGCGTCCAGGCCGGCGCTCTCTGCCAACGTCCTCGGGATCACCTCGAATGCCTCTGCATATTTCCTGATGGCGTACTGCGGCAGGCCTGGTGTCTTGTCTGCGAAATGGCTGATTCTCTCCACCAGCTGCATTTCCGTCGCGCCCGCGCCCGGGACAAGCCGAGGGTCTTTTGTGACCGCTTTTATGACGTTGACGCCGTCGTCAATCGCCCGCTCGACATCGTCGAGATGGTTCTGTGTTGCGCCTCTCAGCACGATGGTCGCCGTACGTGTTGTTGCGGTGTCAGACTCTTGGCGGAAGACGGTCACTCTGTCACCGCCGATTTCAGTGGTTTCCACGACGTCGATGCTGCCCATTTCGTCGGGCATGGGCGGTCCGAGGCGGGCCAGAGGAGTGGCGTTGCACACGCTGCACAAGCGTCGGAGTTCGAATTTCGACATGATTTTGACCACGAGGATGCCCATCCGGTTGAGGTAGTGCATGGCTAATTCTCCCACGGTTGCGCCTGCGATGCACACGCGGACACCTGTGTCGTAGATTTCCCGGATGGCATTTTCGAGCTGCGCTTCCTCGCCTTTCGAGAACGCCATCATTTCTTTGGCATTTTTCAGTAGAACTGTCCCCTTTGTTTCGGTTTGGGAGGTGTCAATCGGGCATGAGTACACAGCGACCTTTGCCTTCTTCGCCCGCTTCACCATCCCCTCAGGCTCGCGGCCGAAGACCATGCCCTTGACGACTTGGGAGGCGGAGAGGTCTCCGCCCATGATTTTCACCACGCGGATATTGTCGACGTTGAAATTTGCCGGATTTTTAGGTAGGACTGCCAGTACAGCCTGAGCAATCAACTGCGAAATGAGGTCCTCGGAGCCAGATTGCTTGGAAGCAACGACTGTGCGAAGGGCTTTGCTAAGTTCGGCGGCGGAACGAACATCGGAGACGGCGTCAACTTCCAAGTCTATTGACTAGTGTCAGTGGCGTCCTCTTTTGAGACTGTAACAGAGTGCGCCCGTTTACCTTCTAAACATTTCAGCGCATAAGCCTGCGCCTTCTCATACCCAGACACAATATCGCTCGTTTTAAGACCCATCCGTATTAATTCTTCAGCTTTCTTAAGCAGTTCTCCAGCCAGGATAATGACCATGTTTGTGCCATCTCCCATCTCCGCCTCTTGCTGTTGACTAGCCATGACGAGTAACTTTGCGGCGGGGTGCACCACCTCGAGTTCGCGGAGGATTGTAGCGGCGTCGGAAGTCAGGATCATCTTGGAGAGATGGTTGATGACAATTTTGTTCCGGCCGTATGGGCCAAGTGAGGTTTGAACGGTCTGGGCAATCGTTCTGCATGCATCGATCTGTACACAAGGATCAGAAAATGAGTGGTCTGAGGGGTGGGAAGCCAGCATACGTTTCGAATCACGGCACCATCTTCGGCGTCATAGCTGCTGTAGCCAGGCTTAAATAGCCCCGACTGGGAGGCCTGGGGTATTGCTAGAGACATTGCGGTGACTGGTGAGCGGAAAGTTATGAGAATGTTGAATAGGCAGAATAAGGACGAAATCGAACTGTAGCGTGACAAAAATTATTGACGTTGCCGCAAGGCTGAACATCAGCCTTGCCAAGCTTTGGGAAAGTGGGGCATCCATCTCAAAAACATCATTTGTTGAGATGCTTAGACTTCTTCGGAAGGTCAGGCTGATTCATCAGAAGCGGTACGAGTGGCAAAGAAGAATGCGCGAGAAAGACTACGCCTTTTTAATACTACTATACAGCTCTTGACACCAGATACGTGTTTTGAGGTCGTCACAGGTGGGGGGCTCTACCTTTCGGTACAAGCCCTCGCCCTCTGTTACCTTCTGTCTGACCCCTGGTTGAAGGAGGCATTGTAAGGATAACTGGTAGGGGTGATTGGAGCCGATCAACGTTATTAACGGATAATTCATGTATCGGCGGTCTCGCTGTTCCAAGACACAACATTCCCACCAGCATTCTCATAGGCAATAGCCTGACTAGGCTCGGAAGACCTCACACGACCTTTCTTTCTGCCAAGTTATAGCTTATCACTCTCCTTCTTTTCAACTCTTTCACTTTGGACAAATGTAATCTTGAGCCCACTCAATCTATCAACAGAACGGAGGTCTGGCAGCTAGCCCGAAGCAACAACAATGCTCCTGACCCTCCTGGTATCCGACGAACTTCGGCTGGACCACGGCCTTCTCCGACCATTGCTATACTCCAGCTCAGAGAGTTACAAAGATATGGCATATAATTTACTCATGTACGCATATCTAAGCAATGGTCAAGGCGACGTTTGTGTGTGATTGCAGCTCATATACTATGTACTTGCGTTAGTCTTCTGGTAAGACTTTAGGATGGGTTCAATTGATCCTACCTTGGCAGGAATAACGGCGGCAGAGGTGAACGACGACTATGAACAATGTATTGCAGGCGGGTTCGCTCCTCTTCCAGTAGGTCGCTCATGCGATATGTCTTCTATGCTCGCTTCTAGTATATCAGAAGACCCCCGTTCTAATGTTTATAGGTACCCCTGGCTCGAGCTCAGGGTGCGCTTGCGTACGATGTTGAGCATAAGTCATACATCGATTTCTTGAGCATGATCGCCGTCAACAACATGGGCCACGGCCATCCCAGGATTGTCAACGCGGCAGTAAAGGCACTCCAATCAGGGCCCACCGTCAATCTCGCCTTCCAAAGTCCGTATTACGGCCAACTCGCCAGGCGCCTCACCCAAGTACGTATGACGTGAAAATGTCACAGCTTTTCTAGAGCCATACAATTGACACAGGCGTCCAAGGCATTTAGCTATGACCGTTTTGTAGCATTGACAAGTGGTGGTGAAGCCGTCGATGCCAGCATGAAAATCGCAAGGAAATGGGGTCATCTCGTCAAGGGCATTCCAGTGGATAAAAGCTTCATCTTGAGCACCTCTGGCTGCTATCACGGTGTTGGTCTATCTCCGCTGTCTCTAGCAAGCAAAAAGAACCGCCGTGAGTAATCTTCTGTCGTGATAGATATGATGCAGCTAACGTGACCTCAGTCTTTGAGACCTTTCTCCCGCACATTGGTTCCACAAGTCCTTCCGGCATTTCGATCCGTTATGGTTCTCTGGAAGATGTGGAAATGGCATTCGAGCTCGATGGCTCTGAGATGGCTGCTTTTATCGTTGAACCCATTCAGGGGGCAGCTGGGTAGCGTTTAGCCCTCGAGCGAGCACTTCCCCTTCGGCTGGCTGATGGGATTCCAGTGTTATAGTGCCGCCCGACGACTATCTGCCTGGAATTGCCCGCCTCTGCCGGCAATACAATGTACTCTTGATTGCCGACGAGATTCAGACCGGACTGGGACGATGTGGATATCCTCTCTTCCACATGAAGGCTGGTATCCGTCCGGACCTGGTGATCCTGGGGAAGGCCTTATCAGGAGGTTTGTTGCCTCTTTCAGAATTCGTGGCTCATCATAGGGGATCTGACTGGGTAATTTCAGGCGTATATCCTGTTTCGGGGGTGCTGGGAGACAACCACATCATGGAACTGCTTGACCCTTATGAGTAAGTGAAAAAATCCACATCAGCTTATTATGTAACCCTTACTGAATAGCCCGTGATCTTGAAGAGTCGGCTCAACCATGGCAGCGAATCCGCCCGGATGTGCTGCCTCTTTGGCCGCCATCGATGTGCTCTTTGATGAAGACCTGTCCGCTCGAGCACTGATGCTAGGCGATCTGTTGATTTCGACCTTGAAATCATACGAACCGCCCCATGTCAAAGAATATATGGGTGCGGGCCTCCTCTGGGCCATTGTGATCAACGAGAAGCCTCCTCAAGTGACCAGTCGGCGGGTGGTTGCTCTTCTGGTGCAGAGAGGCGTCCTAGCCAACGCCATCAAAGGCGGCAGGATTCGCATCTGCCCTCCCTTGACTATTAGCACCGGCCTCTTGCTGAAAGGGGTGGAGATCATCGTGCAGGCTCTGCGGGATGTGGAAGACCATCCCGAAGGCTTGCCAGGGGAGACGGTTGTGATCAAATATCCGATCTCGCCGGACGAGTAGTTAATACGATGGATATTTTAGTGCTCAGGGACGACGAGCAACATGTAGACTGAGTCCTATTGACCATGAAGTGCGTACGTTTTTAGGTCAATGCACTTGTCCAGGAATGGCTATAACTTTTATTGTAGCATTTCATGAACAAGTCTTCCCTGTCTCCCCGCTACCAAAAAAAAGTCTTTCGGAGATCATTTGCCTCCAATTGACTACTCTAACTCCTGAATAGGAGCCAAAGCAGCCAAAATGTCTTGCTAGACCTGGACATCCGTAAAGAGAGGATAAGGTCGACGAGTGGCACATTTAGACTGGTCGTATCCCAGAATCTTTGCAACAACCCATTTAGTCTCATTAACGCCGGTCCTGTTCAACCACCACTCAGCTTTGGCTACAGGAAACTGCAGTTCTCTGGCTTTATCGACACGGCATAGTGTCCCATTCTGGATGAGAGGAACGCGAGGCTCGACTATCTCATTGGTTCGCAAGAACAGATCGACCCACTCGTTGTTTCCTCTTACAGCGCGGCCTTCTCCGGCGAGGTCGATTCCAGTCTGGGGTTCTGTTGTCTTTTGTTGTGACAATGCCATGGAACACCCCTTGTAGGTACTGTGGTTATTCCGGTAGCTTGAGCTTGTGCACTGTCATGGCAGATTACCATCTGCTATCGGCTCCGGGGGTCCTCTTCGGTCTAGAGGCCTGCAAAGTCTCGCTGTGGTGCGATCACTCTCCGCGGTTGCGCCACAGTGCGCAGTTGGTCCGAGGATTTGAACACAAGTCACGCACTCCGCCGCCATAAGCAATAACTTCGGCGACGGCCCACTCGCACAGTGATGTGAGAGAGCCCCTGCAAAGCTCCAGATCTTCTGTTTCGGCATCATGTCCCCGGCTGGACGAAGGATAGTGATTGGCAGAGGATGTATTCTGAAGTCCTTCTCAATGAGGCTGCAAGGTGACCACGATTTTGGTCGAGTACTTTTACACCACCTTTGCGGGCGCCCGTTTTGCCTTCCTTGGTTCTACTCTTGTTAGTGGTATTTGGCTGCAAAGGGGGTCAATGGACCACTCCATGACTTCAATAATGTTGGACGTTCATTTCAGTCCGGCGGCAGCTGGGTTGGGAATTCTTGTTGTCGCGGCTATTTTATTGATAACGCCCATTTGTTTCCGGCTCTTGTATTTGGACTTTCCGAAAATCAAGGGGATTCCTGAGATCCCAGGCGGTGACTTGGTCCACGGCCATTTCTATGAGCTAGGGGACGACCATGCCACCACGGCGGAGAGGTGGTCGTTGCAGTATTCATGGCCGGTCTTCCAGATCCGCATGGGTCGAAGGCGAGCCATCATCCTCAATGGCTTTCACGCTGCTCGTGAGTGGCTCGTTACCAATCAAGCCTCGACTTTAGATCGCCCTCGACTGTATACCTTTCACGGGGTTGTTTCGGCGACTTCTGGTAAGTAGCAAGGAAAACTACCGGGAGGGGGCTCAAACGGAAATCTCGCTGACCATCATGCCTGCGTCAAATATGTAGCCGCGACTATCGGGACCAATCCGTGGGATGAACGAACCAAAAAACAACGCCGAGTTGTTGGGTCGTACACCACGGGACCTGCCATCAGGCAGATGAGGTCAATGCTGGACCTGGAAGTCTGTGCCATGATCTCGGCCATCTACTACGACAGCAAGAAAGGAGAGATCGACCTGATGCCGCACATCTATCAGAAACGCCTCGCCCTCAATCTGATGATGATGTTCTGCTACAGCACCAGGTTCTCCACCGTCACCGACCCTCTGTTGCTCCAGATACTATCTGACGCTACGACTATTGCAAGGTGAATGACTCTCCCGTCTCCCGTTCTGGTGCTCGTGCCGCGAAGCGAATGACGGGGACTGATGAACTCGCAGCTTTCGATCCACTGTGGCCAATCCACAAGACTTCATCCCGCACTTGAGATACATCGCCAGCTGGCGGCGATCCCGGACAGCCGTGGCAGTACGAGACCGCCGGGACAAATGGCTAGCGTCCATGCTCGCGACGGTGCGGGACCGCCTGGGTCTGAGAAAGGCGATGCCCCGGAAATGCGTGGCAGAGATGCTGTTGACAGATAGCGTGCAAGGCTTGACACCGTGTAAGCAATTCTGGCGTTCGACCCCTGTTGAAAGAGATCTGAGAGATCCGCGTGCATCGGCTCCTACTAGTGCGTTCTCGTTCTGACGACCACAGTCGACGTCCGGACCATTCTTGGTGGTTTGATATCTGGGGGATTCGAGACGATATTTTCCACTGCGATCATCACCATCGGCGTGCTCGCGACAAATGCGGGACAAAAGATTCAGGAGAGGGCGTACAAAGATATCTTGGATGCCTACGCGACCCCCGAGGAAGCGTTCGAACAGGCCGTCGACGAGGAAAAGTGTCCATATATCTCCGGCTTGGTCAAAGAAGCCTTGAGGTTCTACCCGCCCTTGAAGCTGCTTCCGGCACGTCAGACGTACAAGCAGTTTGTCTATCATGGGGTCACCGTCCCAGATGGAGTCCTCTTATATGTGAACGCCCAGGCGGTCAATCGCGGTATGTTGGAGAATGACTCTTTCGCTCTCCCTTTCAGGAGCCTCTGCCTCTGAATTTTACCTCGTCCGACCCGTTGCCATTATCATCATACTCCACTCGCTGACTCCACAAACCCCAAATGAAACAGACAAAGAAGTATACGGGCCAGACGCAGAACAGTTCCGCCCGGAACGCTGGCTCGAGAAGACCTTCGAGGTTCCCCCGCCGTACCATTTCTCCTTTGGCGCCGGCGGCCGGATGTGCACGGCCGTGAACTTCTCCAACAAGGCTCTCTACGCCATCTTCCTCCGCCTCATTGTGGCATTCCGGATCACGCCAGGCTCCTCGGGCCCGCCAGAGACGCATTATGTCCGCTACAAGCGGGACACCGCGGCCTCCAACGCCATCGCGAAGGATTTCGACGTTCGGTTTACACCGCGCGACCCGGAGGCGCTGGAGAGATGCTTCGAACACACCCAGAGCATGTCGGCCGACGAGAGCGGGGTCGGCTCCGAGGAGGTCCTGAAAAGGGATTGATAGGTCAACACTCGCAACTCGTGTAGAGGAGGTGAGGGTATAAAGTCTTCGGCATACATATTACTCGCACCTCAGAATAGTTTCTCCGCTTGTCGGGGAATAATCAATTAGTACCTGGCCTCGATGAAGGAAGAAAGAAGGGGCAAATAGTGTTCATGTCGAAAAGTCTCGAGAGTGTTGGAGTTAGGTTCAATTAAAGGGTATAAAGGGGAAACATGTGAGAATTATCAACCCTTTTGATCCCACGGACTACCATAGTGTTGTCTGATCTCATATAACTAGATATCTTACAACAAAACCAAGGCAAAGGGGAAAAAAGGAAATGCTGGGAAAGCGGCTTCCAGCTTATCGCTCAAACCATTTATTGATTTTAATGAACGTACGGTTAATTCTTAGAAAACGAACCGCCTCCACTTCTGCGTCTGAACACTGTTGTCAGGAAACCGTCATCCCCATACGTAGAACTTGTATTAGCGTAGTCTTATTCCCCCACGATCTCCTCCTTCCCAGTAGTCACCATGCCCTTTGTTTCTGTGTCCTGCATCTCCGGAAATGCAGGCTCCAGTCCGTCGTGTACGTGTTCTCGTGGTATGCCTCGCGTACGACTCTTTTTTCCAAGGAGACCGAGGATGATAGTCTTGAGCTGGTGTCTGCCGTCCCAGAGTGGATAGAAGGTGACGAGGAAGAAGGTGAAAAAGGCGTAGATGATACACATGACAATCCATCCGGTAAAGAACTGATTTTGGTTGGGGTAGTCCCCGCGTCAGAAATCGTTCTCTCGAATATACTGGAAGGGTGGCGGATCTTTTCCGTTCTAACAAGACTCGGCATGAGGTGAGAGAGAGTTCTTACCTTCTTCGAAAACACGTAGCGTGAACCATACATGGCATACGGCCAAATTACCCAGACGCCGAGGAACATGGAAACACCAGCGATGGAGGCAATCTTGCTCATCTTCTTCATCTTCTTGATCATCGCGGGGCTTAGGGCCTGAGACCGCTTGTTCGCTTCGATCTCCTCGGCGTTGAGGTCGTCGGTGATCAGCTCAACTTCGAAGAACTTGTTCCAGTCGAATGATTCGGGCTGGATGTTTCGTCAGTGAGAACGTGTACTTCTTCAGGGCAGATAGACACTTGGCGAACAGGGCTTGCTTACCTTGATTAGTGAAATCGTAACGGTATATATGGCAGGTGAGACAAAGGAAGCAATGACGCCGTACATGCAGGAGAGCTGCGAGCCACTGGTGGTCACATCGACAACGCCGTACAGTGCTTTGGTTGCTCCCAGCCAGACAGCAAACCCGGTCACCATGCCGAGAACCGGAGAGACAATGGCGGCGGTCTTGGTCTGGCCTTTCCACAGGACCGTGAGCACGGTGGGAATGATTCCTGGACACGTCACCACCCCGAGGAAATAGTCCAGCCATGCCAGGGACAATCCAATATAGTACAGCATGATGGAAAAGCCGCCGGCAAATAGGGCAAATCCAATGACGCCTAGGTGGGCCACGCGAATGATTTCATGATCCTTCGCGTGAGGCTTGATGTAGGTCTTGAAGATGTCGAAGCTGACAATACTGCTGACGGCGATGAGCTGTGCACTGGTGGTGGAGGTGACTGCCATAAAGATCATGGTCAGGACGGCTCCCGCCCCGCCGGTGCCCAGGATGGCCTGTGCAGTATAAGGCAAGATCAAACCGTTGTTGATGTCGGACGCGCTCATGGGCTGTAAGTCGAGGCAAGTATTGCTCAGTCATGCATCCTGCTGTTTGATCCGCCGTTGGTGATATGTACGTACCTTGACTGGAAACGCAGGCATGTATTGAAAGGCAATCCCTCCTACGCCAATAATGGTGCCCAGGGTCCACGGAATGGAAAAATAACCTACAGCACCTAGAAGGTATCCCGGCTTTTATTTGACAGGATCCAGGTTAGCGAGAATGACACACATTGCTGAGGGCGTGGTTCAAAGATGGATGGACTTACCACGGCAGCCGAAACATCGGCGGCAAAGGCTTTCTGCCAGAAGCCCGTGTCCATAATACATAGTCCAAAGTTGCCCAACAGTTGGGACAAAGCAAAGCGTGCTGCAAGTGGGCTGTGGACGGTGAGATAGGAGCCATCCTGGTTGCCCGACATGGGAGCTTTTTTGCTGGCCTCCACAATCAAATCATAAAGCTGACCGGGGCTGTCAACGATTCCACTTGTGAAGACTCTGACCGAGAAGATGACGATCAGCAGCAGGAGGATGAAGCTGTGCAACTACTCATACAAAACAAAAGTTAGCTTGTAGACTCGCTGGTAAAAAGTTGGTTCTCGGGAGGCGGAGAAGGAAGAGAACGAGATTGACTGACATAGTCTGTGATAAAAGTCGCTTTGATACCACCGAGGACGGTATAGAAGACCACGCCCAGGGGCAGCAGGAGAGTTGCTGCCACGATATGAACACCCGTTAGAGCATTGACTGCGAAAGAAGCCCCAACCAGCATGTTTGACACGGCTACAATGTTGTTTGCCAGGCAGAGGAAGATCCATACGCAGTGGGCGACCGGACCGTACCGAACACGGACAATCTCCAGGAGTGTGTGAGCGGCGGGAATCTTCAGCTTGGTCTGAATGGCGAGAACCGAGAACAGGCCGATCTGAACAATGTTCCCGGCGCCGTACCACAAAGGGCCTGCGACGCCAAAGAGATAGCCAAAGGCCGTGCTGGACAGCAGCGCCGTCGACCAGGCCCAGGATGATATCACCGCTGTGACCGTCAAGCCAGTGCCTACGGAACGATTGGCAGTCATGAACCTGGTATCGAAGGAAGATCAGTATTAGTTTCCTCTTCCCAGCGCTGGGGGTGGGACTATGCCTGCTAAAAGTGGCAAGGGACTCACATCTCAGAGTGCCTGTTGTCTTCGTTGGCGTAAATCTTGAGCATCCTCGTCACAAAGGCGGCACCAAAGGCGAAGGCTAACCCAACGCCCACAAGCATGCCATAGCCCACTCCCTGTGAAAGAGGCGCCTCAGGCATTTTGGTAGGACAGAAGGTGTGATTTCTGGGTAGAAATAGATTCACGACCCAAAACAAGAGCGTTTTTCGGGGCTGCTTTCGTTGCTCTGCAAATGGACCGGGTGTCCTGTATTCTGTCACTACCGTCGGTACTTCTGAGTGTGCGTGTCCTCGCTTTCACGAAGAACATCTGCCGGCCTTGTCAGCTCCTTGAGCGAAAACAAGGAGTCCTTGAAGGTAAAATCCTGGAGAAGATGCGGGTATATGTGGTCCACGGCACAGTATACTCGTACCAGAGCAGCCAGACCATATCGATGAAAGTCTAGACTCTTCGCCTGCCTTGAGGATACCGCAAGAGCAGCGGGAAGAGAGAAGGCGGAGTTTCCCTTGAAATAACATCCGTTGTGCGGGATTCGGGCCCCAGATAAGATACGGGTAATTTCCCTGTGGCCTTTTGGCCTGCTCGATATCCAAGCAACATACCGGTCATTTCTGGAGGTAATTGCGAGATCTAACTTCCGGGTGACCGTTTGAGTTTGGACTGTAGTGTGGCGGAGAAGGCCGTAAATGGTGGCTGAAATCTCGGTCTATATCCGCTCGAGCCGTTCAAGATGAAGCAGTTCTAGGGGCCTCACCGTACCCTACGTCGTCAGCGTGACGAGTTGTGACATGTATTGTTGTAGATGGTCGAGTATCTAGTCAAAAAGCGAAGTCAATCGGCAACCTTCTCTATACAGCCATCCAGGATCCGAAAAGGCCTCCGTGTGGGATTTGATTGCTCTCCTTTCCTTGAAACAGGCATCCTTAATGGGGTCGGCGACCACAGAGCCTTTATGTGTGCTGGTGACGGGCGGTGGCACTGGAATAGGTGCAAGTGCCGTCAAGTATCTGGTCAAAGACTACAAAGCCAATGTAGTAGCATTGACGCTTGGAGCTAGCGACGAGATCAAAGCCCTGGAAAGCGAGTATCAAGACTCATTTGTCTTGCATATGGGCGACGTTACTAAGGTATGTACGTCTCCGGCCATCTTGCTTATTGTTCATTGTCCCAAGAGCATTGGGATAACTAAGAACTCGAGGCTCCTTTCTAGCCCGATGATGTGGCAGCTGCAGTCCAGACCATGTCCGATAAGTTTGCTCGAATCGACTCGGTTCTGGTGTGCGCCGGGCTGGAACCGCCACCCAAACGGATACGAAACTTGGAGGCTTCCGAAATGTTACGCGTGTACAATGTCAATGTCATCGGGGCTCTATATGCTTTCCAACAGTCACTCCCGCTGCTTGCCAAGTCAACCCAGCCCCGGCCCCGAATCATCATGCTATCATCGACGGGTGACCAAGGTCACCGAAGTGGTCGGGTTGCCTATTGTGCTAGCAAGGCTGGTATGAGTCGCCTGATCGAGACGCTGGCGCATGAGGAACGAGGGTTTGATGTATACGGCGTCTATCCTGGCCTGACCGAGACCCCACTTGCAAAGGGTCTTCTTGAGGGCAAGTATAATGATATCCTCTTTCCGGAGGACCAGGTGTTCTACCGTCAGTCAGTGGAGGACGGCACCGTTGACCCTCCAGAATACTGTGGGGAGGCATCAGCTAAGTTGGCGGTGTGGAAGGCCGATGGGATACCGGGCAAGATAGCCAGCTATAGTGAGCATGTTCCCGAATGTCGCTATGGGATATGGTAAAAGAAGTATTCAATGTACATTCAGAATATAAGAATGTCCACCTCGCCATGACTAGATAAGTGTAGGGTTGGACCTTCCATTCTTATGCGTTCTCTCACTTCTCAGTCATCGTTGGTGAAAGTCTCGCGATCACATCTCGGTACAGGGCTGCAGGTGGCCACGTCTCAGCGAATGCCGTCAACAAGTAGTGACAGGTCCCAAAGCTGGATGCATTTTCATCCGAGACCTGTGATGAAGGCGTGAACTGTTGTGCCGGGCTACTAACTGGAGATCGAGCACAGAAAAGGGCATTCCCTGCGACCGTGACCTTACTAGTAGAGAGCCAAATACTGAGGAGCCGATTCTCACGGTGCAATTTGGCCAAATTTCTGATCACCGACTTGGCAGCTCTCCTGGTTTCCTTGTCCCATCGTTCATACGTAATACAACTCCGGCAGATATGGCTCCGTAGAGCTTGCAACTGAAGCCAAGCCATGTCGAACTCTGAGGTGGTGTCCAGTTGACTGATGAGCGATAGAAGCTCCTCGGTGATAGGACATTTCGACTCGTTTCGCGGGTCGGACGGGGGGCACTGGAAGATCTTTTCATGGATTCGGAATTGCAGTCTTTGAGCGTCGAACCGAGGCTGCCCTTGACGGGCCGTCAATGCTGAGTGAATGCGAATCGTGTCTTCTCGAAGCATTGCTGGCCGCCCTAAGGTAGAACATACCTGCCTGTCATAACATTAGCCCGTTTCCCATTGATCGGGCTGGAACATGTACCATTCCAGGTCGTAGAAAGCAAAAAACAACGTCTCCCGGGAGGGCTGCTCGTTTATATTCTCGCCGCCTGCCGCCTCGCGTTGCCACTGCAGGTCGACACAGAGGCGGCAAGCCATTCCTAACAGCCTCCAACAAAGCCCCCGTGACGGGTCCACAAGCTCATAGAGGATGAGAAGCAGCAAGGCTTGGAATGCTGATCGGTCCTGTCCGGCGAGGATGGTTTCCAGCAGGGTTTCTGCCCAATGGCGCAACGTAGAAGCCGTGGTCTGCACCAGCGGATAGTTTCGCGCAGCATGGGCACCTCCAATTGCAGCGGCCATGAGCACATTGAATCGCTGGCGCACCCCTAGGCGTCTAAGAGGTTGTTCAACTGCAAGGTCCCGCGTGTCCAATATCGGATACTCGCGATGAACGACGGGAAGGTAGCGTGCTTCAATGAGCTCTCTGATGTCGACTAGCGATACTAGAGACTTGTCGATTTTGTCGAGGGCCGGAGAACAGGCAAGCCTCTTAGGCAGAGTAAAATAGCCATCTTCCAAGCCATCAAAAAACCCTGGAGAACTTTGGATACTGGCGAGAGCGTAGCCGGCGGCATTTCCTGCACCAATGAAGGATGGAAATGCGGCTGGCGATGTCTTGAAGAAGGCCAAAAGGTAGGGATTCGAGAGATTTCCATCGATACATGTCCCTGCGGGCAACTCGACACCTTTGGGCTCTGAAGACGAACCCGGACTTGCAATGGAGAGGATGCCGGCCCGTGATCGTTGGAGGCGAGAAATCTCGGCCTTCAGTTTCCGTATGTTCTCATCAAGGCGAGCGATATAGCTGGAAACAGTAGAGTCAATTCTAATATTTCCTTTTGATATCGCCGTACAGGGAATGCCACCACAACGCCGTTGCAAACAAATTTGACTGACCTGCGTGGCACGGTTTCGCCGGTGACAGGATCATCGAACGAGCATTCAAGCCCAACACCGGCACAGGAGGAGCAGGCCGGTAGATTTCGGTCGCACTATTTGACGTCTCTCAGCATAGAGCGTGAGTCGCGGGGTACAACGGCAGGGAGAATCTTTTACTTTGGTCTTGCGACTTTGGCATCTGCGACAGGTGGGCAACATTTTGGCTCGTGAAGTGGATTCATTCCAGTATAGA
This sequence comes from Cladophialophora immunda, assembly GCF_000835495.1. Lineage (NCBI taxonomy): Eukaryota > Fungi > Ascomycota > Eurotiomycetes > Chaetothyriales > Herpotrichiellaceae > Cladophialophora > Cladophialophora immunda. The sequence goes on from NW_015622541.1 coordinate 6,628,717, forward strand.
AGCGTTAAGCAATGCGTTGATTATCGGCCTTGAAGGGCAACGGACTTTACGGCCAAGCATTGAAAGCCTAGAAGTGCAGAGGCATTTGCAAGGTCACCTAGGGTTGAGATGGCTTGGATGGTTAGGGGGAAAATTGCTTGGAACAAGACCTATGCTACCACACGTCCCGCTGACTGGGCTCAGAGAACTGCCTCCAGTTGGCTAGAAAAGCCTTACAAGCCGAACTTAACCTCCCAAGAATCCTGGATGCGTAAGGGTAGTCTTCAGAACCTGATTTGATGGGTTAAGAGACGTACGCGAGGCAGTCTTCGGACAAAACCGGTGACAGTCGGCTACAGGTATCTATACCGCCTCGACCACTACATACAGAGATCGCGACCCACAAATGATAAGAACTCTACCGCGATCCGGGGCTGTGCCTTCAGAATTAGTCACCACTGAAAACCCCAACGAGTCGCTACTTACATGATCTCAAGTCTTGGATGCCTATCAACTACCTGGTTCGTGCTTGCCTGCCTCTGTATCATGGAGGACTTGTTGCTCCGCTGGCCAGGACGCCTAGAAAGTAACAGAGCACATCGCCGAGTGACGTCTGTCTGTTCACGCTGCCGACGGCGCAAGATTAAATGCGACTTCCAACTCCCTAGTTGCAGCGCCTGCAAGAAGGCTTCTGTCGATTGTAAGGGATACGATGTCGGCCTGGAGCGTGAGGTACCCCGGAGCATCGTGCGATACCTCGAGGGTCGCATGGCGGAGCTGGAGGTCGAGTTGGATCAGTTGCGCAAGGACGTGCGTGTCCGAGCCATGCCCAACGGTTCATACGAGCAGGTCACACTGGCCACAACGCTTGCTGCAGCCATGTTAGAAGTCGTGTCTCCGAACTTGTCTCATTCGACATCTTGGCCTATTTTCTCGGCCTTTCACTTGAGTCCCTCCAGTCTCCCAATGCCTCTGAAGGCACACTTCAGCAGCAGCGGGTGGCCAACCGAGGAGCAATTGGGCGGGAATCTCAAGATACCAAAAGAACCTACACGTCCCACTAAGCTGATGCGGTTGTCCGAAGTCCCACGGAACGCCGCCGATGTGATGATCAAAACGTTCACCGAACATCATCTGCCTCAGTATCCCTCCATCTCCGAGACAACGCTGTCGGACAGCTACGAGGCTTGCTATGGGTCGGCCGAGAATGCATCCTCGTTCGAAAGGTTCATCACCTACATGGCGCTCGCCATCAGCGCAAAGACCTTGGCCTGGAAATCCGAGAAATTCGCCTTTTCGACCAGCCTCGCCTTCTGGAACCTGGCCAAGGAGGAATTGAAGGATCCATCATGCAACTATACGCCTGTTACCAGATTGCAGGTTACGCTGCTGTTGGCCCATTACGCCTTGACGAACCCGTCCGCCGCTAACTTGTGGTATTGCGTGGGTGACGCCGCTCGACTTTGCATCCAGTTTGGGTACCATCGAGAGCCGGCTCCGAATGCGAACGTGGATTTGGTGGAGCTGGAAAGCCGTCGAAGACTCTTCTGGACCACTTACGGCCTGGAAAGGTAGGGCACTGCTTGAAAAGGCCCGGCGATAACTCTTCAACTGACCACAGTTCCACTTAGAGCACTGTCCTCCTACCTCCGATTGCCTTTTCTAATCAATGAGGATGTCATAACCACCCAGGTAGGGGCAAAGTGAACCCCTTTGAAAGTGCGTGGGTGCGTCGCTAATCAGAGAACCTCCATAGTATCCGTCAGTGCTGCCCGACTCGTGTATTAGGCCAGATGGTTTGTTCCCTGGACCTCAGAAGAAGGCGGCTGCCCTCCACATGTGGCAGTACCGACGCCTGGAAAGCGAGGTCTTCCGCGTTCTCTTTTTGCAGGAGGACGTTTTCCCGTTGATGACCCTGCAGGAATGGATGGACGACATATCGGTGCGGGTGACCAACTGGCACCGGAAAGCCACGACCGATTTCGCGCCCGAGGACAAGATTGAATCGCGCGACGTTCATCTCAATTTTCTCAAGGGACGGCTACATCGTCCGACTCCGCGCAACCCGTTCCCATCGCAAGCTAGTCGCCTCCTATACATCGACACGGCACTACAGATCTCTCAGGATTTCCGTTCGCAGAAGCGCCAGGGACGACTATACTACCCGTGGTTCGCAGTGCACATCCTCTTCGAGAGCGCCGTGGTGATGCTGGATACGGCGTGGTCTTGCGCCGACTGGCTACCCTCCAAGCTCGACATCGGCCCTGTTGTCAACGGCATTCGCTCTTTCTCGTCCGTGTTGATGGACACGGCGACGCTGTGGCCTGCTGCGGGCCACTGTGCCAATGCGATCGAAAATTTGGCCAAGCCGGTGCTGGGCCGACTCGAGGCCACGGCGGCGGGGTTGGACCCAGGCCCGTCAGATGAAGGCGTTGCATCTTTACTTGCCGACTATCTATTCCCTGATCCGGACCTGAAGCCTACCCTGGTGTCCAACGATATGACCCTCCCGCTCGCTTGGGAACAAGTGGACGAAGTGGAAGCGGACGTGGATTTCGACTGGAGTGCGTACCAAGATCTCCCAGGTCTCGTCGATCCTTTCCCATTTGACTTCCAAGATAGCAATGACTTCTAAGCATACTGGTAGATCTATGGCATGCAGCGAGAGAGGGGGAGAGGTCTGCGCTGCAATTTTAGGTGCTCTACCTAAGTATTATCTCTTTTGTTTCTATCTGCCCATTCGCTTTGAGGACCTTTGGGGCTTGCACCTTGTATGCTGTCGTGACTACATGGTCAAGACCTTGATAGGCGGATTCAGGCTGGGCCTACCAAGCGACAACTCGGCTCTCGTATTCTTCACGTCCACGATGAAAGTGGACAGAGTACATATCGACGCCAGCCCGTGGGTCCCAGGCAATGCAGTTCTGCAGATGGCCAGAGGGGAGTTCGTCTCGTCGCTCATCCTCTGTCGAATCGTCTCGTACGACGGCTTCACGCCTACGGACATCTCCTTCATCCTCGCGAGTCGAGCAAAGGAGTTGGGCGCCGGACAATCTGTGAGCTCGTCGGGTTTGCCGGGCGAAATCAAATGGTTGGTATGGCACACCGTGCCCTCCGCGTCGGGCGAAATGGGGAAGTTGCCCAGCGGCGAGCACTCGATCGTGGCGAGATTTCCGGCCTTGTCGGCGATCAGGAAGTTGATGCACGAGGCCACGCCGAACGTGTCGAGCGTGGCGCGGGCCTCTTGGAGCGAGCTGGTCTCCAGCGCCTTGCGCAGCGCGACGTGGATGGGCAGTTTGCCGTGGTCGACGGCGGCGGACCTGATGGCGTTCATACACACGGCGAGACCGCGGTCGTTGAATCCATACTTGGCCACCAGCCCGGCCTCCCCCAGCATCTGGATCCGGGGGGAGTGGTCGGTGGTCCTCTGCACGTCGAGAAGGACCACCGCGTCGGCCGCCTCGGCGGTCCAGTCCCAGTTCTGGGCGATGAAGATCCCTTCTTGACCCCCCTCCGGCGCCTGGCCCAACGACGTGCACCCGTCAGACGCTTCGCCCGTGAAATTGGTCAGGCTGATCTCGCTCCGGATGTTCAGGGCGACAATGTCCAGCACGTCCACCCCGGCACCGTCGGCGATGCCCTTCATCTCCTCCCATATCTCGGGCACGAGACGCTCCAGGGTTGGGACATATGTCTCGGCGCGAGCTCGCGCTTGGCCCCAGGGGATTTTGGCCGTTTCTTCGTACAAGATGGTATAGTTCTTGATATTGAGGTGAATGCGATCCCGCGCGACCGTGCCGTGGCAGAGGCCGATCTCGGTGGCCGTTCCCCGGCAGGTCACTTCGGGTACACCTTGCCAAACCATATTGCAGAGCTTGTCTGGGGCTTTGCAAAGACCAATTACGAGTAGTCTCAAACTGGATTTCAACCTGGTTCTAAGTTATAACCGTGGTATTTGCCCAAGTTAGAGGTATTGAGATGCTAGGTTGTTTTTATAGGCTCGAATTTATTTGTTTACCTACTCCGACGAGGCAGATATAGTAGTAACGTCCAGGGCTGAGTGGAGGATCCTCACTCCCAGGTGCCGTGGTTGCCGTGAGAGCCAGCGAGGACGACAAAAGAGGCCGTGAGCGGACGAGCCCGTATATTGGTTCGAAAGCTCGGTTGTCTCCGTGTATCTCGCATTTTCCCCGGTCACCCTCCTGTTTCCTGGCGGGATTGGACGCGTATTTCCTGGCGGGATTGGACGCGTATTTCCGTAGGTACTCGATGCTGGTAACGACTTGCAGAGGGATGAATACCTGGTGGGTAAAGCAGCTTTGAGAGCAGAGGCTAGAGAGAGACTGGCTGTGATCTAGAAACACACTGACTGATCTGGGCATAATTGCTCTCACTGGAGCGTTGACGTCAAACATGGGCTCTTGCACCCTTCATACCGATCTGTTGTTTGATCCCATCTCGAAAGCCTTTCTCAAAAACGTCTCCATTAGAGTGGATGAGACGAGCGGTGAGATTACAGAGGTCATTCGTCGCGAGAATGACTCGGCTGTCGAGTTGGCGCAGGGAGATGTCGACTTGAGAGGGAAAGTGGTGCTCCCAGGTTTCGTGGATGCGCATACACATATATTCCTTCATTCTTATGAGTAAGTGCCCGTCCTGGACGTCCTCTCTTCTTTTCGTTGATAGTAACAATTCAAGCGAGGCAGTAGCGCTGGTGCAGAAGCGTGATGAAAGCTTCGTGGAGCGGATCATTCGCGCCGTCAACCACTGCAGAGTTGGCTTGCTGGCGGGCTACACGACTTACCGGTCAGTATGCGGGCATTCTAGCAAGCTGCCTCCTTTGCTATGGATATGGGAACGGTGAGCTGATGGATGCAATTATTCACTCAGGGATTTGGGCTCTGAGGGCATGCAAGACGCAGATTGCAATGTGCGAGATGCCATCAACCGTGGCATGATTCCTGGTCCAAGGCTGTACGTTGCCACCAAGGTCATTGCTTCCACGGGAGGATTCGAGGTTCGGACCGAGAACGGACTCGGGGGCCATTGTCTGCCTGCCGGTGGTGAGGCAGCAGATGGCCCAGACGAGCTTCGAAAGGCCGTCCGCCGGCGCATTGCCGCTGGTGCAGACATCATCAAGTTCTTTGGCGATTACCGGAGGAGGCTGATGCGATTTCCACCCAAGCAGCAACACCCGTATGTGGGTTCGGTCCAGTTCCCCCCCGAAGTTCCAAATCCCGAGCACGTTATGTTCACGCAGGAGGAGATGAACACCATCGTCGACGAAGCCGAGCTTGCGGACTGTCCAGTGTCTGCCCATTGTGCCACCAATGCCGCTGTCCTGGCCGCAGTATCGGCCGGCGCCTTGTCAGTCGAACATGCATTTTACACCGACGACGAGACCCTGTTGCACATCAAAAAACACAATGCAATCCTGGTCCCGACACTCGCGGTCTGCGAGCGCTTGCACAAGTTGAAATTTCCAGAGGTCCTGAAAAGAACGTATCGTGCCTGGGAATTAGGGGTACGCCTTGGTAGGTCATTCACATATATACTGCCCATGCAAAATACGTGCTAATCAACCAATATTAGCTTGCGGAGGTGACACAGGCACATATCCACATGGAGAAAATGCACGGGAAATAGAGCTTATGATTGAAGCTGGCATCCCGGTAGAAGACGCTCTAGCCGCAGGCACTGTCGAAGGTTGGCACGCGTGTGGTGGTGATCGATGTGGGCGACGGTTCGGATGGTTCGAGAAAGGAACCGCTGCGGATATTATCGCCCTTGACACTGACCCAAGGGACGATAAAGGAGCTCTGAGAAAGGTCTCCTTTGTGATGAAAGATGCCCGGATCTGGAAGCACGACGGGCTGGCTGTTGGTATGATCTAGATCTGAACTATTACATGGGGTGCACAAAGCCCCCAAGTACTGTGAACAAGGCTGTACAGCATTGGGCTCATCATTGAGTGCATAAAAAAAGAATTATGAGACCCGGACAGCACATGCATTCTTCAATCATTGTCATCGTGCCATATCCCAGCCGCCCTATGTTGCGAGATACATTCGTTAGAGATCTGAAAACAGACCGGAATGGATCTAAGACGAACGTACCATGCAGGATCGGCGTATCTCCTGGGCATTTTGCGCCCAATTGTGTCAATCAATTTAATGTCGTCGTCACTCAAGCTGAAGGTTTCGAGGTTCTCCCGAATGCGCTTTTCGGATGCCTTGTGATTCATCCTGAATGAGTACCTCTCTGGTCGAGAATACTACCTGGGTCCTCGGACTTGACTTACCGATTTTGGGACCACGGCCCAGCCTTTCTGCGTGCCCCAGGCAATGAGGCACTGTCCCACGTTCTTCCCATTCCGCGATGCAATTTGTTGTAAGTCGGCATCTTGAATGAGCGAAGATGAAGGAGAGCCCAGTGGCGAGTAAGCTATCAGAGCAATGTTCTTGGACCTGCAGTAGTCGACCAGTCTGTCCTGAGGCAGAGATGGATGCAATTCCACCTGATTAGCAGCAGGTATAATGGTGGCTTGGGAGAGAAGAGTGTCGAGATTGACCGTGCTGAAGTTGCTCACTCCGATCGCCTTGACCTTGTCTGGGTACTTGCGAAAGACGGCTTCCATTGACTTCCAAGTGCGGACAAAGTCCCAGTCCTTCTCATAGTCTGGAGAGCCGTCCGGAAGCGTGGGTGCCTTTGCATCATTTCCCTTGGGATTGAGCGGGACAGGCCTGAAGCCGGATCAACACATTGACGGCGGGCTCAGAAAAATATCAGGATCATACCAATGCATGAGCCAAAGGTCGAGGTATCCGATTCCTAAAGCCTCAAGGCTTCGGTTCAATGCCTCCTCGACACGGCTAAGCCATGTACACCAGACTTTGTCCGTGACGAAGATGTCTCCTCGAGGGATTTTGGACTCTCGGATCGCTTCCCCGATGGCTGCTTCATTCCTGGACAAATTATTCTTGTCAGATTCAACGTTTTGCCATACAATTAATGGCAAGCTCGCTTGCGAAACGTACTGATAAGAAGCTGCTGTATCGATGTGCCGGTAACCAGCCTCCAGGGCAAGGGATACCCCTGCAAATTTGGTCAAATTGCCGTTGCCATGTTTGTATCCAAGCTGCTATATACCTCGTTTTGCATCTTTACCGGTCGACTGCCACGTCCCCAGCCCGATGAGAGGCAGTTTGGCTCCAGTATTCAGATACATCACTCGTTCACCTGCCATGTTGCAACTTTGGTGCACATCATCCGTGTTCTTCTCAGAAGCAAATCTAGGCTATGTACTTCATGTGGACGTTCTAGCGCCGAACAAACCCCTGGCTCACAGCGCCGTCACCGTCGTAGTCACCTTCAATCGTGACGCGGATTAGCCCGCTCAAGCTCAGTTTCCTATCGGCCATCAACCGCCCATTTCACCTCTTCCTACCAGCTTCACCTTTATAGAAATGATGATGTTTTATCCTCATCGAGAGGTTGCTTGAAAGTTGGCAGTAGCCTCGAGGACTTGAAAATGCCATCCGCTACGCAGACTTTTGTGCTGTCCGAGGCGACGCAAGAAGTACTCAACGACTATGATGAACACGTTACTGGTGGCTTCGCACCACTTCCAGTAGGAAACGACGTAGTCATTGATGTGAAATCAAGCACGCTAATATTGTGGCAGGTGGCAATTGCGAAAGCCAAGAATGCTGCCGTCTGGGATGTCGATGGAAAACAATACCTGGACTTTGTATGATGCGGGAACCGCTTAGTCTACCAATGGCAAGGCAATTACTGACAGACCCGAAAGTTAAGCATGTATTCAGTGGTGAACATGGGACATGGACATCCACGCATTGTCTCAGCCGCTATAGACTCCATGAAAGAAGCAGCATGCGTCAACATTGCATTCCACAACCCCTTGTATGGCCGATTGGCCAAACGACTCTACGAGGTGAGAGACTCGTTGATACTCAACTCACCTCCTCAGGCTGACTGATATATTGTCTGCAGGTATTCGGCTATGACAAATTTGTGGGCATGACCAGTGGATCCGAGGCTGTGGACGCTGCGGTGAAGATTGCCAGGAAATGGGCCTATTTCGTCAAAGGCATTCGAGACGGTAGTTGTCACATTCTTACGGCCACGGCGTGCTATCATGGCGTGTCACTGTCGACAGTGTCTTTGGCCAGCAAGAAAGCTGACCGTGAGTGACCTCTTGAGACCTCGGGCGCTAGCAGAACTTGACTTACATTACATATTCAGATTTCAGCCAATACCTCCCGAATGTCGGATCGACTGCACCGAGTGGAACGTCGGTGCGTTATGGAGTGATCGAGGATCTACGGAAAGCGCTGTCAGAAGATGGCGCGAAGATCGGTGCGTTTATGATCGAACCAATCCAGGGCTCAGCAGGGTGAGTGTGTTGCCTCGACTCTGGACAAGCAGTCTGGGCCATCAAGAGGCTGACGATATGTTACAGTATCATCGTCCCACCGCCAGGCTACGTTGCCGAAGCCGCGGCACTATGCAAAGAACATAATGTACTGTTCATCGCGGATGAGATCCAAACCGGCTTTGGCAGAACTGGGTCCAACTTGTGCCACCAGCGGGACGGCGTCAGGGCAGATCTCGTGGTGCTAGGGAAAGCCTTGTCCGGAGGCCTCTATCCCATGTCTGGCGTCATGGGGCCCTCGCGTATAATGGATATCATCTCACCCTACGAGTAAGTCTTGCCCTGGTGCTTGATGTCTGCGCTAGCTCTATCTGATGACACATCCACAGAGTTGGCACGACCATGGCAAACAACCCTCCCGGGTGTGCCGCTGCCTTGGCTGCACTGGATGTTCTGGAAGAAGAGAAACTCTCGGACCGTGCAAACTACTTGGGCGGGCTCTTACTGGAGAAGCTGCGCTCATTTAATCTTCCTCATGTGATTGAATATATGGGCAGTGGCTTGTTCATTGCCGCCGTCATTGAGCAGAAGCCGCCCAAGGTTACTGGAAGGAGGATTACGGCTTTGCTGGCGCAGAGAGGCGTCCTCGCAAGCGCTACTGGTATGGGGAACCGGATCAGATTCTGCCCACCATTGACCATCAGCGAAGAGGATCTTTTGAGGGGCGCAGAGATTATAGCGACGGCATTTGCAGACGTGGAGGATATGGGAGAAATCCCCGGCGAAGCAGTTCTCTAAGCTACGTATCCACTCGTGAGTGATTTGCCAGCAACTTGAATAAGATGTGACAACAGCGTATTATGCGAAGAGGTTTCGTAGTTGACGAAACTATATTATTGAAATCAGTCTGGCAATGATACCATGAAATTGTAGTTTTACGGACGATATTTTCCCCTCCATACTCGAAGTCTTGTTGATCAGAGCACCCCCCGAGGCTGCGAGCCCTAAGGGAGAACCGTATAAAGAGTCACTGGTTATATCAGCCTTGATACAGGACAGACTTTGAATGTTGACGGTGTTCGCCGAGCCGACTTCAAGAATTGACGGTATTCGCCGCGTGAATCAAAGTCTTTTGGCATATATTATACCACAAAACGGGTTTTTGAGGTCTAAGTCGTTATGATTAAATCCCAGATCATGGAATTCTCATTTCTAAGCTGGACCAGCGAGCCTCGCCTGTATTATCTACTGGGTATTGTGTTGATATTGTTGGTATGCTGGCGAGCATTAGACTACGTTGATGGTCGTCGCCCTATCAAAAACATTCCGGTAATCCCTGGCGCAAAACCAATCATCGGTACCACAACTCCCAAAACCCCAGTGGCTGGGTCCTCAGCTGAAGAATAGTTCTTGAACTCCACTGACATGCGGCAGGGCATCTGGGATTACTTGGTGGGACGCAGGGTCAACACGATGCCACAATATGGACTCAATGGTCCAGAACTTACAATGCCCCTGTCTTTCAGCTCCGATACGGCACTCGACGCGTCGTCGTTATAAACACGATGGCAGTCGTCCGAGGTCTGGTCACGGGATCAAATGCTGCTGCGCTCTCATCACGACCACATGAGCCGATCATGAGCCAAACATTTGGGCTGGGAGTGGGAACTCAACCCATGTGCGACCGGCTGAGAAGAATGCGAACGGCCGCTCTGAAGTCGGTGGCTCGGCCGACATGGGCCTTCCTTGACCCTGCGGTCCATCACCAAACCTGCGTCATGGAGGCCGATTTGAAGATTCGCGGCCGAGATGGGACTGTCTCTTTGGACCCATTCCCATTGCTTCAACGATTGACCATGAATCTCAGTTTCCAGATCACATACGGGATTCAGATTGACAACGCCGAGGAGGCCCGGTACCAGGGCATTCTGAAACAGGCCGCACATGTCAGCCGGATTCAATCGGTGACCAAGACATGGGCCAACTTCATTCCGATCTTGATGTGGACGCCGCGGGTACGAAGAGACATCAAGCTTGCTCGAGCGGGCCAGGCGATGCGCGTTGCATATCAAAGAGATCTGTTCGATCAGTTGATCAGGGAAAGGAAATCAGGAAAGCGGCCGGCCTGCATTGCAGCGTCTCTGCTGGATGATAGTGAAGCTAAACTAGACCAAGGTGCGTCACTCCATTGCAGGTTTTTGTGTCAGTCTAATATATCATAGACGAAATCGACGCCATTTGCAGGGCCATGCTACAAGGGGGAGTGGAGACTATTGCTGGCACGCTTGTGGGTGGGCTAGGAAGCATTTCAACACTGGCCGGTCAAAAGATCCAGGAAACTGCATACAATGCAATCCTGAAGGAGTATGGAGATGCAGACATCGCCTGGAAGGAGGCATTCTCCCCTGAAAGAGTGCCCTATCTCTCGGCTCTCTATAAAGAGTGCTTGGTGCGTGTCCAAACCACGAGTACCTTGTTCGCCTCGCAGGACTGACTGTGTCGAAAGCGCTTCTATACTGTCTCAGCTGGCGGTCTCCCCCACGAAACCCTGCGGGATGTGCACTACGCCGACATGATCATTCCCTCAAAGACCATCGTGTACTTCAACAATGAAGGCATCAACCACGGTATGTCCATACTATTCGGAGAATTACGTCCCCTGGCACTGGTATGGAAGGTGTCACTAACACAAACATCATAGATGATGAGTTCTACGGAGACGGCAACGTCTTTCGTCCTGAAAGATGGCTTGAAGAACCCCTCGTGGGCCTCAAAGGCCTCGGCCACGTGGCTTACGGGCCTGGTCCGCGAATATGTCCAGCAATGCATATTTCTAACCATATCATGTACGCGCTCTTGATGCGGTTGATTCTGGACTTCCGCATCACCGCGGACGAAAAGGCACCGCCGGTGACGGATGGAGCACACTTTGGACCGGGCTTGGAGGGGTTAAACAAGACTCCTTACCCATTCAAATTGTACTTTATCCCCAGGAATGACGACGCCGCTAAAAGGATTTTCAGAGGTGTAATAGAATAGACCTAGGCTTGATCTGAAAATGGCGCCTACTTGGAAGGTAGGACTAGGCCACCTAAGTATACAGCCTGAAAGAATCTGATACGAAAATCGTGTTGCGTCGCTGTACCAAGTGGCATGCTGTATTCTGCAATCCGGCAATGGGCAAATATTGTTTACGAGAGTGTTTCGATAGTGGTATTGAGAGTCAAGAAACTGACCCCCTTTAGTAATGAAGAGTCCCCAAAAGACAGACAAGAACGTCGCTGAGTCTCAATCGAGATCGATCAAGGAGATTTCCAGAAGCATAGGCCAAATCAACACAAGCTCACATATGGTGGGGAGTGTATTTGTCCCAGTGCTTGGTGGCTTATCGACGCCGTTGGCGCGGGTATCACCGAGAAGACACGCAATCAGCACGCCTATTGCCGTGCTCAGGTGCTGGCTCTTCTTCAGTACCCTGGACCAGGAAGCGGCACCCAGGAAGACTTGAATAGCCGCACTATGGTGTTGGCATTGCTTAGACCCTTGCCGGAACGCAGTAAACAATCGAGTTCGAGCAGCCCAAGTTTTGGTGACAACCGGTGTGGGTGAGGCGGCAGTTCCATTACTTTACTGCTGTACCCCAAACAAGGCTTTGAAACGGAGCCCTAGAGAAAAATGACCATCGCTCCAGATTGGAGATCAATAGCGAAGGTGCCATGTTGGAGCCAGAGCCTTCCTTGATCTAACGTCCACTAACAGAAAAGCCAGGCTACTCAAGAGAGTGTTCTCAAGAAAATCCCAGAAGAATGGCGTCTGCCGGTAGGGTGTGCGTCTCCAGACCTAAAAGACGTTTCCAGGATTCCGGAGACGTGTGGTATTCTCCTGTCGAAGGAGCTCGACATCACCGGTAGTGTCGACGCCACTTTTATCCTGGAGAAAATACATTGCAGACAATGGACAGCCGAAGAAGTCATGGTGGCATTCTGCAAACGTGCGGCAATTGCTCATCAGCTGGTGAGTGGACAGGCCGCGAGCAATGTCCGGCTCTTTCAAAGATCTAATCATGCTGTCATTAGACAAATTGCCTCACAGAAATCTGCTTTGAAGAAGCTATTGCTCAGGCCAAAGCACTAGATGCTGAGCTGGAAAGGACCAGTAAGCTGGCTGGACCATTGCATGGCCTTCCCATCAGCCTGAAGGATCACATCAATGTTGCTGGGCTCAGGTCCACCATGGGGTACTGCGCTTTGGCGGAGAATCGCCCAGAAGAGGATGCTGTGATTGTCAAGGTTCTGAAAGCAGCCGGGGGCATCATATTTGTCAAGACCACCATGCCGGTCACTGGAATGGTGAACAAAACCCACGTCCATCGAGTCAAAGGCCTCCCTTTCTGACTCCTTTTACAGGTTACGGAGACAACCAGTAACCTGTTCGGACGGACCACTCTGGGCCACAACCGTCTGTTGACTCCGGGCGGCAGTTCTGGAGGCGAAGGAGCCCTGATCGGCCTGAGAGGCTCACCCATGGGCTGGGGGACCGATGTAGGGGGCTCGATTCGAGTCCCCTCCGCGTTCAGCGGTATCTACGGCATCAAACCATCCTCTCGACGCCTGAGCGTAGACGGCCTAAGCGCGAACGTCCGAGGGGCAATTTCCATTCCCGGGGTCATTGGTCCCATGTCGCTATCCATCCGTGACCTTGAGTTGGTCTGCAAGCTTCTCACAGAAGCCGAACCGTGGCTGGAAGATCCCAACGTGATGATGAAGGAGTGGAAGCCTCGACCCAAGATTGAACGGAGCTTGAGAATCGGAATCATGGCGTTCGATGGCGTGGTCATGCCGCACCCACCCATTCTCCGAGCAATGAAGACTGCTGCCGATAAGCTTCGTTCGGCGGGACATGACGGTATGCTGTTCACAAGAACGGAGTGCTTTTGCGAGACCATCCTGACATTTCTCTAGTCGTCGATTTCGAGCCATACGGGAGCCTGAAAGCCTGGGAGATCGCGGTGAGTCATTTGTCACTCGCTTACTTGAAATACAGCTTGAATTGTCCTTTGGTTGACCGCGAGAATAGTTTCCAATCTACTATGCCACAGGAGCCAAAGAGATGAGGGACCTTATAGAAGCGTCCGGGGAGCCGTGGCCACCCGCGGCAGGAAAAATCAGCAACAGCCCTGCTGTTCGGGATCGAAAGCTGACTGTGAAGGAGCTCTACGAGGTCAGTAGCCCGTTCCTATAGTTCATTACCGGGAGATTACCGTACTGACCTACGGATTCGCAGCTCAATGCTACCCGTGACCAATACAAGAAGGGTTATCTTCGGCATTGGAAGAAAACGGCGTCCCAAACCAAGTCTGGTGAACCGATTGATGTCCTTTTATGCCCAACTGCTTCGTCTGCGAGCTTTCCACATGACTTTCTGCCGTAAGTCGATTCGAAAACCGTGGTCCCAATGTGTGGGTATGTATTGCCAGAAGACTGCTGACCTTCCTTCTCTTTCTCCTCCAGGTGGTGGGGATATTCCAGTCAGTACAACATGCTGGACATGCCCGGAGTTGTCATCCCGGTTGGTAAGGTTGACAAGACCGTGGACGTCAAAGACAAGACTTACTCTCCTGTGACAAAATGGGACCAGGAGAACTATGACATGTGTATGTTCACTTCTCCTTCGTCTGATCACATTGGTGCCGCCTGTGCTGAAACAAGGGACAGATGATCCCGAGCTCTGGGATGGCGCTCCGCTGGCTGTTCAGGTGGTCGGAAGGAACCTTGATGATGAGTTTGTGCTTTCTTGTGCCAGCACTATTGATGAGGTGTTGAACGACAAGGCCCCTTCATAGAAGTGGCCTGGGGAGTGAAGGGATCTGTAGCCCCTCAGCTTGCATATGCCCCGTTGTTTGGCTCTGAAAGTTCTACCCTCCCATCGAGGATTTCACACTCTGTCAGCTAGCCCAGTATGTATCTCTGATACAGTCCAATGTAGATTCAATGCCACTGGTGCTGATATCTGATACCCGAGGTGACCAGTCGGAATTAGGTACGGGTAAGTAACCACAGGCAATCGTACCCCGTCGGCAGGTAATTTGATAGGGCAACATGGTAATGGATAGAGGAATGGATCCAAAATGCGGTGGTAAATTGGCGCTGATACTCACGGCAAAGGTCACCCAAAGGGGGCGTTGCACGGAGAACCGACTGTCTCTCAACTTTATTGCTTATAACCTTGCTTGAACAGGCTATAGGATTTCGCCCACTAGCCTAAAACAGTGCCAATGCGGGTACAGAATACGCCCACACCACAATTTGTTCGTGTGATGACCTAGAGTGGGCTCCTTGTTCTAGACCATTTGGGTGGCGTCGCCTGCTTGCTCAGGTCCCTATCTTACGTCGGAGGCCAGTACCAGCTATCATCCAAAGCGTATTCGATACTCATAAATGTCATTAGCCGGCTAGCCAAGTATTTGGCAGATCGTATTTGAGCGGTGAAGGCGGCACAATATCATTTCGGTCGGCGGAGTTCTGCGAAGTTATAACTGGATTTCTCGCATGTAGCCGTCCCCAGATCGATAGCGATGAGCCCTCCGTCCCCAGGCTGTCTCGTGCTCGGAAATAATATATCAGCGTAGAAGTGTCAGTGTCGACGACATACTCCAGAAAAGTGTGTATAGTCGTGACATATGAACTGGGTATCCTTCTTCTACGTATAGAGAGCCACAACGTTTCCACTATGGGCAACAACGAGGACACGATCGCCTCGACGGAGCCAGTCACAGAGATGGTCCCCATCGAGGGCAAGATGGAAGTCTTGCGCACTCATGCCGATGCAGCCCTAGGCTTCCTCGAGACCCACGAGAATTTCACCTACACCAAAGAAGACGAGAAAGCGGTTCTGCGCAAGATAGACAAGATCTTGGTTCCGCTGGTGAGTGCTTCAAAAACCACCCAATGGGTCACTATGCTTGTGGTTTTGGGCACAAAACTAACGGGCAATGTTTGCAGATGATGGGATCGTATATCATCCAGTATATGGATAAGAGTGTCATGGCTCAAACTGCCATCTACGATCTGTTCACAAGCCTGGGACTCCACGGTCAACAGTACTCTTGGTGCTCGTAAGTGGACCAAACAAGTGACGCGGCGACAACGGTCACAAAGGGATAGAAACAGAGTCGCTAATCGCCATGGCAGTTCAATCTTTTATTTCGGCTATCTGGCGTTCCAACCCATCCTCGCACGGTTGCTCAACTATGTGCCGCTGGGACGGTTCGTCGCCTACACCTCGTTTGCCTGGGCGGTTCTCTTGTTCTGCACGGCCGGCGCCTATAATTTCACGGGTATGATGATTGTAAGATTCTTCCTTGGTGTTGCCGAGGGCGGTATCTCTCCAGCATTCGTTTTGATCACCGGCACTTGGTACAAGAAGAACGAAATCCCGCTCCGGATCACCATCTGGTATTGTGGCAACGGCGTGGCCGCCATTCTGCAAGCTTTCATTGCATACGGATGCGGCCACATCTCCAACACCGGGATCCCCGTGTGGAAGTGGTTTTTCATCATCTTCGGGCTCATCGGTCTCGTCTGGGCTGCCGTGGTGTGGCTATACTTTCCAGACACCCCGCTCACCGCCAAATTTCTCAACGAGCGGGAGAAAACCATCGCCATTGAACGCCTCCGTGAGAACCGTACCGGCGTCCGGAACACGGAGTTCAAGAAGGAGCAGATGAAGGAAGCATTGCTGGACCTCAAGGTCTGGTACGGGTTTTTCTACGCCATTGCTTGCATCGTTCCCGCTACGGCAATTGCAAACTTCGGGTCGCTCATCATCAAAGGTACCATCCCATACCCGTGGCAATACCTATTAGGAATATCAGTGGAACTAACTAGAGTCTAGGCTTTGGCTTCGGATCATTTGAGACGTCGCTTCTCTCGTGCCCTATGGGAGTGGTCGAAGATATCGCTCTTCTCCTGACCGGATACGTAACTTACACTTATCCTAACACTCGATGTCTGATGCAGTTCTTGTGCAACATCCCCGCCGTGCTGGGGGCTGCGCTTGTGTACGCGCTGCCAACATCCAACAGGGTCGGGAGACTGTTGTCTTTCTTCATCACGCCGTTCACGAACGGATCGCTGCCGATGATGTTTGCCCTCACAACGACCAACATTGCCGGCCACACCAAGAGATCCGTAGCCACCTCGCTCATGTTCGTCGGCTACTGCGTCGGATTCATCATCGGGCCCCAGTTCTTCCTCGCCTCGGAAGCTCCGGAGTACCCCACCGGGTTCAAGACCATGATCGTCCTGTTTTCTGTTTCATCGTTGGCTCCGCTCATGTATTTCGCCTACGCGAGGTATCTGAACAGGCAGAAGACCAAGTTCTTGGAAGAGAGCGGCGAGGCGTACGTCCACATTGAGAACGAGGAGTTCCTGGATCTCACTGACAAGCAACAATCGCACTTCTTCTACGCGATGTAGGGTCGATCAATGAGAGGTAGTTAGGTTTATTTCCGGGGGTAAAGCAAGCTGTTGGAGCTGCTGAAGCGCAAGGGTGTACTTTGGTGTCAAAGGATTAATCTTGGAATTGTTAACCAATTGTAGTGGGTGATTCCGATAGAATGACTTCTTGTGTCTGTATCCATCATGACTGTAACATCCTACCCTCTCTAGGTTCAGAAATAACGTAGATGCAAATTCCACGAGAATACTTACTGGGAATTTGCAGAAGTCGCCGTGTCGCATTCTCCTCGAGCTGTCAGACGACTTTCGTTCAGACCTGGGCGCCGGCACTGATTGCTGCGATTCGAAAAGGTTGCCTACAGAAGTATTGCAGCGGACGTATCAGATGTAGGAAGCTAGTTACACTTGCAAGAATACTAGAGGAAGAATGGATGCTGCTTCCAAAAAAGCCGTATATACAGCGCGTTGTGTTGTGTAGTGAATGAGATCAACGTGGCGGCAATCATGGCGCCATCCTGTCGATATGCTGTGCGTATGTTACGTCTCAGCCTTGGGCCTCGAAAGCCGGAAGCAGGCTGGTGAGGCTGCACGAGGCTGTGTGTCATAGCTTAAAAGCGGCGCGGCACGGGCGACAGCCGCCGCGACCTGGGCGCGAATTCACCATAATATCCGACCCTGGACTCCGTCCTCTCCGCATGAACAACCAATGTGTCCTCCAACCGGTCAATGTTGACGTTTGTGGGTGATTGTCGAAGCACTGTCATGATAATGAAGTCTCGCAGAATCGTGGAAGAGTCTTCGAAACTTTGCGAACATGGCAGGTCCACGGTCCGACGACAGCAATGCATCTGACCTTGACTTGATCAGCGCGGAGGAGACTGGTGATATCTCTTCAAGGTAATGTCTATGATTGGAGTTACATGGTTTTGCTAATGTCTGGACAGCAGAGCACCCAATCTGCTGGACTCAAGGACACCGGCTCGCCCTACAAGCACTTCCCCCGTCTCACAATCGCGATCGAGGAAGACACCGTCGACGGTAACATCCGTACGGCTCTCTTCCAACGGGGAGGCGGCCGAGACAAGTACCAGTACTGAAGAGGGTGACTTTCACAATCCTGAACACGTCGGCCAAAAAGACGATGGTCCACTCGACTGGTATGTCGAAGGGCCAGGCAGGCGGGTCGGTTACGACGACATGACTGCCATCGATTGGATTTACGAGTATACCAAAGAGCGACAACGACTGAGAAAACTTCTGGCACACTATACGGGCCTGGTTGGGAACCTGAGACAGCTGCTTGACGCCAGCCATGTTTGGTTCGTCCTCGTGGCGAGCGGGATCTCCGTGGGTTGCGTCGCAGCTTTCATCAACATTGCCTCGGACTGGCTGGGCGACATCAAGACAGGCTATTGCAAGAAGGGAGTCGGCGGCGGAGACTTCTACCTGAACAAGCAGTTCTGCTGTTGGGGTCACGACGAATTTGCTCAATGTCAAGATTGGACTCCATGGCCTGCGGCGTTGGGGATAAGAGCCAAGGCCGCCCAGTTCGTTATGGGCTACATTTTCTTCATTGTTTTTTCTATCCTGTTTGCGGTTTCAGCGGCGGTCCTCGTTAAACATTACTCGATATATGCCCAGCATAGCGGTATAGCGGAAATCAAGACCGTCCTGGGAGGTTTCGTCATCAGACGATTTCTCGGCACATGGACTCTGATCACGAAGTCTTTTGGTTTGGTGAGTTCATTCATGGATCTTCTTGAAGGCGAGCTGACTTGGACAGATCCTCGCCGTCTCTTCGGGCATGTGGCTTGGTAAAGAAGGGCCATTCGTCCATCTGGCTTGCTGCTGCGCCAATATTATCATGAAGCCATTCGAATCATTGAGCCAGAACGAAGCCCGAAAGCGAGAAGTCCTCTCCGCTGCAGCTGCGTCTGGTATCTCCGTTGCCTTTGGTGCACCTATCGGCGGTGTCCTATTCTCTCTGGAGCAGCTGGCCTATTACTTCCCGGACAAGACTATGTGGCAATCGTTTGTTTGCGCGATGGTGGCAGCAGTGACGCTGCAGGCTTTAAATCCTTTCCATACCGGAAAAATTGTCCTGTATCAAGTCACCTACACGACGGGTTGGCACAGCTTCGAACTTGCGCCATTCATTCTCCTCGGCATCATCGGTGGAGTATATGGTGGATTGTTCATCAAACTGAACATGTTAGTGGCACGACTGCGCAAGTCTGCAAATTATCCATTTCGCAACAGGCCCCTGCTGGAAATATTGGTTGTCTCCGCCATCTCTGCAGTCATCAACTATCCGAACCTCTTCATGCGGGCCCAACTGTCTGAATTGGTGTATTATCTATTTGCAGAGTGTGCCACTATCGGGAACAACGACATCTTTGGTCTCTGTCGTGCCACAACTGCGGGAGCTTTGTCGATGGCGTGGCTCTTGATCGCAGCTTCATTGCTAGGTTTCTTGCTGGCGAGCGTCACATTTGGCCTGCAAATTCCGGCAGGCATCATTCTCCCCTCTCTGGCCATTGGCGCACTCTATGGAAGAACACTTGGTGTGGTTGTTGAGCTGATACACAAACACTTTTCGACATCCTTGTTGTTCGCTGCTTGCGAACCTGACGTTCCCTGTGTTACTCCGGGCACATACGCCATCGTCGGAGCTGCTTCAGCGCTGGCCGGGGTCACAAGGATGACCGTCTCGATTGTCGTCATCATGTTTGAACTAACAGGCGCCCTTACTTATGTCTTGCCAATCATGATTGCAGTCATGCTTGCAAAATGGATCGGAGATGTCTTCTCCACACGTGGCATCTACGAGTCTTGGATTCAATTCAACGAATACCCATATCTCGAAAACAAGGACGACGCAACTATGCCTCACGTCCTCGTTTCCAGTCTGATGACGAGAGTGGAGGAAATGAAGTGCTTAGATGCCAATCGGCTGTATACTGTCGAGGACCTGCAAAACATTCTGAGAACAACATCTTATCGAGGTTTTCCGGTGGTCTCGTTCAGGAAGGCAGTAGGCGATGTCACTGAAACAGGTTCACACCGGCAGTACCCGCGCGAGAACACTCTTCTAGGGTACATCTCTCGGGTTGAACTGGCGTTCGCGCTGGAGCGGATGATGCATCCTAGCAGTCACCAATCCAGACCCGGGGCTGAAACGATTGTTGATCCAAGAACCCCCTGTTATTTCACCTACCATCCCGACATTGCCGCAGGTTCTGGAATCGACCTGCGGCCTTGGATGGACCAGACACCCATCACGCTCAACGCGAACAGCTCACTCCAACTGGCGGTGCATATGTTCCAGAAGCTGGGGCTTCGATACCTCCTTTTCGTTGAGCGCGGCGCTTTCAGAGGCATGCTCACCAAAAAGGATGTTTGGTGGATCTTGTCCGCATCGGCAGACGGACGCAAGGCTGGTGGGTTTGTTGCCGATGCAGAAACCGTTCGAGACTCTGCTCTGGAGGACGACGAAGGCCCCGAGGAAGCGAGAGGCCTTCTTCAGGCAGACTCAGAGGATCCAGATCCTCAAAGAATGCCGACTTAATCAAACTTTTCTTTGCCAGAGTCTGGACCCTCCACTTTTGCCTTTTTCTCATGGACATGAGAGACCGTCAAATAACTGTACAGCTGAACTGGATTCGAACTTCGGACGCCTGACAGTGAAATACCCGGAGAGCGGAAGACTCGTCCGGCAGAAGGTCTAGTCAACGCGGGATCCTCGCTGGATATCGCCCGCGAGAGCCTACCAGCTGTGTACGAGTCCAGAAGGGGGCGTGCCGTTTCAGGAGTCTAGTCCAAAGCATCTATCTTCCAGGGTGATGGAGCCACGGTGCAACTTTCTCCTTGCACAATCAATCTCCCGAAACAATCAGACCCAGCCTCTCTTGTATGCACAAAGTTACCAGGTTGGAGGTCTTGTCAGTAGACCGCGATACTCCGTAGACGACCCAGCGGGAAAGGCCTAGAAGCCCAGCTGATCATCCGCTCCCTAGAAAGTCTGGAATATCGCTTAGAAAGACATTGGCCCACGCTACATATGGCGCGTGTCCCACACATCTCTAGGTTGAGTTTTGGCGAACTTTAGGGCCCTGACAGCAGAACTACCACGAGGCGAAGACGCAATATATTGTCGTCGTCGGCCGCAACAAAAGGGGGCAGTGCATAATTGGCCATCTCTCAGAGACTGGGGCCTCCTTGCCTACGGGAAAAACAGGGCAGGCAGGAGAAAATTGGGGGCGAGACCTATGCGAGTGAGCTGAGCCGAGCCTCGCGTTGTACCTGTGCTCCTCCTGACGATCCCTTTTCCCGCAACCGAAATGATCAGCAACAACGTGTCAATTCACATGGGTTCAAGAAGCGAAGCATGCCGAATTAGCAGTTCAATGCGCGTTGCACCGATAACGGCAGACTAATGCGCAGGCCGTAAACTTCTAACACCCCTTGTGACTAACGACATACAGGTACTGCTAGAGTCTGCAATGATAACTTAGCCTGCTCTGGCCTCAAACTCAGGTCCCTCGAAAACGGGCACGGCGAAGATTTCGAATCTGTTGCGAAGCGGCGACCCAAACGGGTCATGATTGTCGTGCGCCACGAGGTACTAAGCGAACATCCACTTGTCCACTGGTGGGAAAGAGCACGGCACGGGGAACGATTGGACTTCGATGGTGCCAAAAGAAAACGCCCCCGGCTGCTTCTTCCAGTAATCGCTCAACAGCAGCTAAGAGAGTACGGACTCGTGCTTGCTGAATCCGTCTTGTCGCTCAGGTTCGCCTACCGCACAGTCGCCGTGGTTCCTCTCAGTGGTGAAGATGTCAGATACATGTATTTCTATACCCGACTCAATGAAATCTCCAAGCGATACAACGGAACTTGTTAGCTGAGTCGCCGTCAGCTTGTCACTGCGCGGTAGCCGGAACCTCTGGACAAAGTGCTTATCCACCCGGGTCTCGACCAGGACAGGAACATAATTTTGACTGGCGACCTCGCAGAGACTCAGGTTCCAAACGAACTCAAATGGGCTTCAGGGGGGGGGGGAGTCATGACTTTGCCGCGGCCGTGCTGAGCCCTGCGGCGACTTGATACGAGGATTCGACCTTCTATCGACCACTTTGGTGACGATTTCCCAGCTCCAATTTTCACGCCGCGATCTTTGGAATCGACGAGTTCCTCAGGACCAGTCACCGTTGTAGAATGCCTGCCTTCGCCTAGAATGGCAGCCGCCGTTTCTTGTTACATCACTTCAGTGGGGAGCCATCTCTTCCTACCGGTGTCGATCACTTCGATTTGACGTACAATGGTGTAGATTTGAGGGCGATCGAGGGACCGCGTTGCAAAAGTTGAGAATCATTGGTACGCAGAAGGAAAAACTCTCAGTCTGTAGACTCCACGCCCCTCCACTCAAGCACGTTGCTGCAGCTGCACACGTTTTTTTGGTTACCACTAGGGACTCAGAACGTCGTTGGGCCAGGAAGGACAGACAAGAAAGTCCTAATCGATGGTCCCAAAGCTGCGGACCTCAGGTCGAAGCATAATGCCCACTTTAATGCAGGAAGAATGGGGGTTTTCCTCTGGAGCCGATGGAATCCTTCACGAGCCACGAGGAGAAAGGATGACAAGCGACATGGCTCTGAGAATCCTTCAGTCGCTCGTCTCGACTTGCTCTGCGCCGATTGCGGATGCAAAAAGTGTCCAGGGT
Organism: Cladophialophora immunda; assembly: GCF_000835495.1. Taxonomy (NCBI): domain Eukaryota; kingdom Fungi; phylum Ascomycota; class Eurotiomycetes; order Chaetothyriales; family Herpotrichiellaceae; genus Cladophialophora; species Cladophialophora immunda. The sequence goes on from NW_015622541.1 coordinate 6,651,272, forward strand.
AATACTTGTCGGTTTTGCAAGGCTGCCCGGTAATACTTGAAGGGAGATTCAATATGGTTTGTGCCTGGAGGGGGATTGGGCCCTTGCGAGTTGCAACCACAGAATGGGAAAGGAAAGGGCCAATCTGAAATGGCCATACCCTTCCCTTGCAAGACGCTTCGGATTGGTCACCAACCCCTTGGTGTTTGGGTGCCTGTGCCCGCTGCCATCGACGCAGCAAATCCGAAATGTGGGAGCTTCAGGAACCGGCGATCCTTGCCGCGAACGAACCCAAACGCTGGGCTTTTGCGAGGCGTCACCTTCCACAATCAACAGGTCTGATAGGAGCCCGAACGCCACAATCCCGCCCTGCCTCCTCAAAGGCTCAAAGCGTGCGAGCATCTTGGAACGGGCCATTGTGGATAGACACTGCGTCCGGAGTACTCAGAACTCACTTACTCGTACACCCGGGCGATCAGGGGGTTAGAAGTGTACGGAGCACTGAGGAGTGAGGACTGAGAACAGCTCATGCAAAAGTCATGCCACCATATCTCGCTTACAGGAACAGAGTGAGAGGTGTCTGTGCACTCTGAAACGAACTGCTCAGGTACTATGGTTCTATCTAACAATGCCGGCAGTTTGAGGGGATGAAACCCGTTGCCCTAGTCTCTCGGTTGGGCGATTGGATTGGGGAATCTGATGAACAACTATCTGGATTGCTAGTCACTTCCCCGGGTGCCCTAACCCTGGACTTCGCAGCACCGGTAGTGAGGATGGGTTTGAGAAGTAAAGCGATGGAAGGGAGCCGAATGCACGAGCGCTCTTACTGCCCGCGACTATGTAACTTTCACTGGGTATCTGCGAGTACGTTTCTTTACATGCCAGAGTGTCTTGCGAGATGGTGAGTGGTACGTAATTTGCTGACGGTGGCGACTGTAGCTCTCACGCTTCACGCTTCACGCTGTTGGCCTTGCCTACTATCGCTCATGTACTTGGTCGAAAGAAGGCAAGTATGCGCAGGGCCATCGACACACGACGCCAGGCCGCTGTATCCTTCTCTGCCCGTGAACAGTCTCGTGAAAGTCCTTCGCATCGGGCTGCTTGCGCCACATGACGAGGTTCTCTATAGCGATGGACAAATGAGACGAGCTCGAGGACGAGGGCCATGGCATGACCACTGCAATCCTGGACACCAACGGCAACGACGACATGGCGATTGAGTCGGTACCTGAACCAGCCGGATGCTTTGGGAAAAGGTCCCCGGCGGAGGTATGCAAGTGGTTGGGTCCTTTTACGTATCGCTCTCTGGGCAGCCGTGGGGCCAATATGGCAGTCAGTTGTGCCTTCGTACGGAGTATTCATGCAGGAACCCCTGTCAGTGGCACCTTATAGACATGGGCCACCCTGTTTCGCCTATGAGGATTGAGCCGGGGGCCTCCTGAGGACGTCTGCGGTTGAACGTTGAGGACACAAGCCACGCTTTCTTGGGCTGCTTGCAGTCCTCATGGATGATGGCATCATGACACAGAATCAACGAGATCACTAGTGTATACGATGCAGATTCACTCTCCCCAGAACAGAAAGGACCGTGGGAAGGCGTCCCCGAATTGCACAATGCCCGTCCCCCAGCTGACTCGAGACCAGCTTCTTCCCAGATATTGTTGGCAATCCAACCAACCCGCCAACACGCCTGGCTTGGTCTAATTCAGGGATTTCATGCGACGGATCAACCATGTTTTGCCTTCTCAGGAGGCCCAAAAATCGAGGCATCAGGCATGAAGGCATAGGTTTCCTCCCGGGGTTCCCTTTGCCCTTCAGTTCCGCAGAGAAAGAGGGAACAATAGAGATACATACCGAATACAAACGAGCCATCGCTTAATATGCTGCAAGTCAAGGTCTAGCTCTGTCGATCAGTCATTTCAGAGGCACAGGTAGGTGCGAAGGAACGTGGTTTGAGATCATATTAGCTCTCGTCACGACACGGGAAATTTCGATAAAAGTGGAAGGGGATGATGCCCAAGGGACTATTTTTCCTTTCGCCCTGCTCCACCCGCCCAGAAGGCAAAGGCGTCTGCTAATGTTGGCCAACACCGTCGACCGTTGAGCGAAGTGTTGTGTGGTACCTTACATTTGGCGAGTCCATTGTTCCTAGTGTTCCTGCTGGCATGTCGCAAGGTTCCCCCTGCCTGTGTGGCCGTTGGCCCCCATGGGCAATGTCAACGCCGACAAAGGGCCATCACGCCCAGGTATGTACTACTGTAACGGTTATGCCTGGCTCGCTGCGTGTGTACCTACGAGTATACGGGGTCTGTCCTTGTGGGCACAATGTTCCGAACCCTTCTCCTCGACCTGTCCACGGGGGTTGTCCGTGACGTTGAGTTCCTGCCGTCGTGGGCCCGTTTCCTTTGCCAGGAGCCACAGGTGTCAAAAACCGAGGCTACCAGGCTTGGACTTCCGACGCGTCGTTTCTGGGGGATGTCTTGGGGGGAGGCTCGAGAGTCCAGGATAGGGCCGGAACAGCTAGCTCGAGACCTTCAGGTAACGTTGGTTGACATTTCCCCTTGGTGCTTTACCTGGCAAGGAAAGCCTGGACGCAGATCACTACTGCAACACGACGCCCCCCCAGAGAAAGCCTCCCCTCGAATGGCAGGTGGGAAGAGACGTGAATCGCCCCGCCAGTGTCGGGATCCCATGCAGCATTAGCATCAGTGGCATCCTCCGATGGCCCCCGCTGCTGTGCCTGCCCTGAGCCCTCTCGCAGCCTTTCAAAGGGGGTTGCCTGGGGTCCTCGCTGGTTTCTGGGTCTAATAGCGCCTAATGCCGGCTCCATGGCGCCGGCTGAGTCTCTTTCCCACAGCGGCATGGTTCCAGGCGCTCGGTGCAACACCATCTCCATGCCCGGTGCTGGTATGGAGCACGGAGCATGCCCCCAGGCCCTCAGATGCCTCTTCGCTCGTCCACAGACAGTTGAGCTTCTCCACCACTGCACGGTCACAGGCCCCTCCAGCCTGGCAAACTTGTCTTGACATGACATCCGCCGTCCCAAAGCAGGGCTCCACACAGCGTTGCGCCATGGGATTCCCCCACCGAGCCGGTTCAACTGGTTAGAATCGATCGTGCCTCATGGTCTCATATGCTAAGGTGCTCGTGGTCAGTGATGAATGAGAGTGCCCCCCCACAGAGGCCGGGTTGACCGTGTCGGAGAGAAAGAAGCAGCATCCACCATTTTCAGACGGCCAAAGTGCTACTTCCCTCCAAGTCCCCCAAGCAGCAATCCAAGTGCAATACTATACTCTAGCCATTGTAACCCCCCTCTGGATTCTATTCTCATTATCCCCGTCCTCCCGAAGTGCCCACTGAGGAAACAAAATTGAAAGGCCTCCACGTGGTTACCGATCTCCCCTAGTTCTCTCAGGATCTTCCCTCTGGATGAAATTGGTCTGACGCTAGAGTGGGAGAGCACTGCCAGTCGGGCATCTCTTTTCCATGACCAAACACGATCGCTCCTACTCCAGCGCCGAGGTGTCGAGAGAGACCACCGAAAACCTCTACGAGTTGGGACTTCTCAATCGTCCTCGTTCAAGGTCTCGGACAAGCACAAACGATTCGAAACCGGCCCACCACTGTAAGACCTCCAGCAGCAGCGTTCCTTTTTCTTGCGGCGGCGAAACTCCCTTCCTCCAGCGTTGCTTTTCCACAGTCAATTAGTGTTTCAGCAGGACAAAGCGAGGAAAACGATAGAACTGACTCATGGTGTTGTACCTCCCAGACCAGGTCTCGCGAGCCCGTCACGACGGATATCCTCCTCGCGCGGCCTCATCACTGGGCGCCTCTTCTCACAATTCGACCTTCAAGCAGTCTAGTATTTCCTCGGGCACATTGGGTAGACCGCATACCCCGAACAACCATCGTCCGCGTACGAGGGACCAACGGCCGCCTCCTTCCCCCACGACAAGCGTTCCTGGAGCTGGGCATCCCATGGCCGGCATGCTCGACTCCGACCGCTCACGATCACGACGAGAAAGGACATTTGTTGGAGGGGAATGCGCCGCTTGCGAAGAGCTGCTGGAACATACACTGAGGGGGGAGAGGGTTCTACAGTTCTCCTGTGGCCATGTCGCCCACGAGGCTTGCTTCTACGAATACATTCGCGACTCGGACTCCCAATATTGCCCAACATGCGACGCTCCCTTGAGTCTGGATTCTTTCCGCGGTGGCAGCATCCTGGATCTGAGTGAGTGCCCTCGTTGCCGGTCTGCTCAGATCACTTCTAACCGAACTTCATAGCCAAACTGAGTAATATGGTCCGAGCCGTCGCTTCCAAAGATGTATCTTCACCAAGGAGTTCACAAAATACACCCATGCCTTGGGAGCCCAGTAGGCAGGTGGTCCAGGACGACACTTACAGCTCACAAGCTGTGAGTGAAAGACTCAGCCGCGAGAACCCCAACCGAGACAGTCGAGATAGCCAAAGAATGCGCATCGAACGCCTCGGCATCGGTCATGGCACCGGTCATGGCACCGGTCATGGCACTCTCGGATCACAGACTCATTCACGTAACGACAGCGGCAATGCCTCCTCGACCGACTACGCCAATGACCATGCGGGTCATCCACGAAAGCACGATTATGACCTCCACGCTATGGAAACCACCGTCCCAGGAACTCAGACCAAAGATATGAAGCAGCCCATCCCGGTCCCTATTGTCACCGTTCGCAGTGAGTATCCGACCTTGACTCGGTCCCGTCAACAGCAGACTGTTACGTGCCTCGTTACTATTGAAGTTCCCGAAGGTAAATTCCATGGTCAACTCGAAGAAATGCAGAACACGCCTCCGGTCCCACCCCTTCCCAGCGACTCTGGCGTCGGTATTCCAGCAATGCATAGACACCAGGAAATCCAGCGGCCACCTCTCGCGTACGAGTCTTCAGAAATCCTTGACGAAATTACCGAAGAACTGAGGATGCGTGTGGATAATTGGCATGGGCTCGAGTTTCAGAGATTTGGAAAATTACGCCTGCATAGTGTCATCAGGGTGGGCAAGGACCGTCACTCCTGGCAAGAGCTTGAGTGCTACCTGTTCGGAGAGATGCTCATTTGTGTCAAGGAGAAGAAGAACGCTCAGCCTCCATTGATCACCGATTCCGGCCGCAAACTGACGAGATGCACACTGAAAGGCTCGATTCTGATCAAGAAACACTTGCGGCAGGTGCATGCATCTCCAGACGAGTGCATCTTGACGTTGAATTTGTCCGTGGCCGAGCTGCCTACATTCCATCTTTTGTTCCAGGACCGAGACAAGCTGGAAATCTGGCAACGAGCTCTGCGAGACCTTCATGCCACCGAGCCCTCTCCGCGTTTCAACCAGGACTACGAACCGGACACCTCCGGCACGGATGAGGAAGAGTACGGCCGGCAGACCACGCGCAATGTCCGACGTGTGCCTTCAGTTGCCTCGTCCTACGGAGGACCCAGGTCGGCTACGACGGCAGCCACGGAATATTCGATGTCGAAGAACATGGTCGATAAGCGGGTTCCTCCCTCACTCCACGTCCCCATAGACATTGTCGTTGTCATTCCTGTGTCTTCCTCGATGCAAGGTCTGAAAATTACCCTTCTGAGGGATACACTGCGTTTCCTGGTGCACAACTTGGGCGACCGCGATCGGATGGGTCTCGTCACCTTTGGTTCGAGTGGCGGAGGAGTTCCGGTGGTTGGGATGACCACCAAGACGTGGAGTGGATGGAACAAAGTGCTGAATTCGATTCGACCCGTTGGACAGAAGAGTTTGCGGGCGGACGTGGTGGATGGCGCCAATGTGGCCATGGATCTCTTGATGCAACGCAAAGCCGCAAATCCGATCTCGACTATCCTCCTGATCAGCGATTCCTCGACATCCGAAATGGAAGGCGTGGATTTCGTTGTTCAGAGAGCCGAAGCTGCAAAGTATGTTCTCGACTGTCTCGTGTTCTTCTCTCTGCTAACTGCCCCAGGGTCGGTATATACTCTTTTGGCCTGGGTCTCACCCACAAACCAGAGAGCATGCTTGAGCTGTCGAGTCGGACAAAAGCATCGTATCTTTACGTCAAGGATTGGATGATGCTCCGCGAATGTGCGGGTGGCGTCCTGGGCGCGCTTCAGTCGATATCTCACCAGAACGTGAAGCTCAAGCTCAAGTTGCCTGAAGGATCGCCCGCGAAGTTCGTCAAAATCAACGGTGCTCTCCAGACGACGAAGAGAGCCACCGGTCGGGATGCAGAGGCAAGCTTGGGAGACCTCCATTTTGGCGACAAACGCGACGTGCTGGTGCAGTTGGTGATCGACCCGGACACCTCGACCTCGGAGCCTGCACCACAGGATGCTTGGGAATCGATAGTGTCGGGTCTCGAAGCTCTGGGTGGTTCCCTTGATACCGATGATCAGAGGATTCAAAGCGTGGAGGAACTGCCATTGCTCCAAGCGGATCTCTCCTTTGGCGATCTGCACCGGGAAGGCTCCATGGTGCAATTACCCCGGCCATCACTCCTGACCATCACCATGTTACCCTCGAATCGTCGCTCGCGCCAGAATGGAAGACCGCCAACACCTCCCATCCCTCCCCATCCATCCATCGTGCAAAGGCGCATGGAGCTGCTGACGTCCGACATGCTGAGTCGCTCCCTCACTCTTGTCCAGCGCGGTCAGCACGAGCGTGCGCATCACCTGTTGAACGAAACAAGAACTATTCTGAAAGGGTTGGCGAAAGGCGGGCTGCCACCACTGCCTCCAGGCGCCACTCATCCGGTCAATAAACGCCACAGTCCGCAGTCAAAAGCCGGAAGTCCCAGAGCTGCCACCCCGGACCACGCCCGCGACCACAGCCCCCATTCAGACGCCAGCACCCCTATTCCGCGCTCGACTAATGTTGATCACACCATCATGAATGCTCTCGACGCCGACATCGAAGCCAGCCTTGAGTGGATCAACCATCCCGCCGTGTTCTCACGCGACTCACGCAAAGCAGTTCTCCAGGCCATTGGAGTGATCTCGTCCCAACGGGCTTATACCTTTAGAACTGCATCCGAATCCTTATGGGCGGAACGAGTCACCGGGGTCAAGAGGCTCACGGAGCAGTCGAGGGAATGGAGGGAGACAGGCGACGACGCTCTGACTGAAGAGTAATGAGGCCTTTACGACATGATTCTATGTACAAATTCCTCCCATATGTGCATGTTCATTTTCTTGATTATGTTGCCTGTTCTAAGATCAGCGAAGAAAGAACCCCCTGTGTGGAGCGAAAGAGCTTACTACAGCACTTCAAAAGTTGAGCGGTTCCATGTGTTTTGTTTTGGAGTATTATACCCAATGTAACAGAAGCGGCTTGATGATAGCGGTCAAAGCGACATTCCATAGATTACGCCCTGCTCGGTGCATAGTATTGCAGCTGTCAAATCTCCATCGCACTTGGACATAGTATTCTCGCGCACTGCACATGTAGAGATGATGTCGGGAGACCAATTGTCGCCTTTCCTCGTGTTCAATGTATGTTTGATAGACCGGGACTTCCTCAGCTGCTGATTGGTCAATGCTGGGTGCCAGCCTTGTTCAGCCTCGCGCCACGCGAAATTTTTTGTTGGCCGCCGCCTCGCCAAGAAATATCATGTTTTGACAATTGCCTTCTATCGACAACGATCTTCTGTACATTTACCCTTCTTGATTCTCGGGGCTGAAAGTAGGGAAGAGGAGTTGCAGCATCCGACTTTGCCATGGAAGACATAGCAGTATTCTGCTCATGGGCTGATGCGCAACTCAACGCAGACCACTCCTCTCTCAGAGGACTTCCGACAGAAGTCCGATCACTCATTATCAGATCAACAGCATCTCAATATCTGGAGTCCCTCGCCGACGCTATTCGAGATGCTCAATACACAGATGCGCTCTTTCCGCTTTACAAACCTCTCTTGCCCGAGCTGCTTGCGAGGTGGTCGAGTCCCACTCGCACCACTGACCTCAAGGACATTGTCACCACTATTTCATGTCTGGCGCGGGTTTTGCCACTTGCTACATATCTGCGCCCTCATGTCAAGTGTCTTCTTCGGATAGACCTCTTACGGCATCGTCTGTTGGATCTAGGAAGCGCTCCCACCGAGCCTCAAGACGATGTCGACCATTCGCTTCTGCTCGCGGTTTTCCGCCTTCTCTCCTTCGACCGACGCATGCTCGCCGACATCGTTACTCCTGTCTTTTTCTCGTCCTTTTTGCGTCATCGCTCGTTGTCAGTCAGATACTTGGCTGTCCAGTGTCTGTGCATAATCATGCACTTTGCCGATGCGTTTTCGGAGACGATGGTCAAGACATATGTGGGCAACGAAGCCATATGGGGCGAGTGGGAGGGCCGCAGGATCGACTATCGACTGCTCAAGCTTTGGGAAGAGAGGCGCTGGAAAAGCCTTGATCGTGCGCTGGCAAGCATTGAGAAGTCCTGGCAATCGTCACCACCGTCACCTTCAAAAGCTCCCAACCTGCTTGCTGAAAATTTCTCACCACGCATCGTTGATATCGGCAGCGTTCTTCACTTGCCCTTGGAAGGCCAGACTCCAAGCTCCTCTGCTTCCACTTTCGTTCTGACCGCCACTGCGAAGCGCAATTTACGGTTGCTCGGCCAGCGTTTGCTAGATTCGAGACCGATCCTCATCTCAGGACCGGCCAGTTCCGGAAAGACCTCGCTCATTCACGAGGCCGCCAGGCTCCTAAATCAAACGTCGTCGATGATCACATTGCACCTCAACGAACAAACCGATGCTAAGAGTTTATTGGGGATCCACACCTCTTCGGCCGATGGCAGATCTTTCACCTGGCAACCCGGCGTTTTGACCAAGGCCATGCAGCAGGGACGATGGGTTCTGATAGAAGATATTGATCGGACGCCTGGCGAGGTCATGGGAGTGCTGCGTCCGATCCTTGAGAACGGCGATCTATTCCTGCCTAGTCGTAACGAAAAGATCCGCCCAAAGGATGGTTTTCGCATATTGGCAACAGTCGAGGCAACCAGGCAGACCTCTTCCGCGACAAATTCTCGCCAATCGTGGTTACTCAATCCTCGACTCTGGAGCACTGTCGAAGCGGCCAACTACCCACCTGAAGAGGTCGAGGCTTTACTTTATTCTCGATACCCTAATGCTAGTGTTTTCATTCCGACAATCTTGCGGGTTCACCGAAATCTTCTTTCTCTTTACAAAGACCACCATGCACTAAAAAGAGTACAGACACGACTTCCCTCTCTAAAAGACCTGCTCAATCTGCTGAGGAGGATTGTTCGCAGACTGGGGCGTCATGGTGGCCGTTCAGAGACGGACCCTCTCCCCGAACATGCAAAACTCGACATATTCAAGGATGCTGTCGACTGCTATGCAGGCTACCTTGACAACGAGGAAATTCACGACGTGATGGCTGAGAGTATTGCAGCTGAGATGAACATATCGCCCCAGCAGATGCGGTATTGTCTGAATGAAGCTCTTCCAGCTTTTTCAGAGGACAAAGATGTGGTGCAGGTTGGGCGAAGCACTCTCACAAAAATTGCCCTTCGCCGTCGACAGGCTAAAAAAGCCCCTTTCGCACTCACCACTTCGGCTGGCAGAACGCTTGACCGTATCGCCGCGTGTGCAGACTGCTCGGAACCGTGCCTTTTGGTTGGTGAAACTGGGGTTGGGAAAACAACGCTGGTGCAACACATTGCCAACCTTGTGGGCCAGACACTTACCGTGATCAACCTTTCACAACAAAGCGAAGCTGGTGACCTTATTGGGGGGCTGAAGCCTGTGACAGTTCGATCTCTGGTCCTGCCAGTAGTCGAAAAGTTCAATACCTTATTCGATGATACCTTCTCTGCGAAAAGGAACGAGAAATTCCAGATCGCTCTGGCCAAGGCATTTGCGAGACAGAACTGGTCGAGACTAATAATTTTGTGGAATGAAGCAATTCAAATGGCAGCAACCTCTCTCAACACGGCGGAACATCCTCATACCAACGGATCTGTCCATGCAAACAAGAAGCGCCGGCTAGACACACCAAGATATGAAGTCCTGCGCACAAGGTGGGCCGACTTTTCCGAAAGTTTGAAGCAGATTCGTGCGTTTGTTGACCATGGTGGCAAGACGCACACTTTCGCCTTCGTCGAAAGCAGGTTGGTGCAAGCAGTCCGAGAGGGCGGATGGGTACTCTTCGATGAAATCAATCTAGCTCCCTCAGACACTCTAGATCACATCGTCAGCCTTCTACACAATGGAGATGAAGAAAAGCCATCATTGCTGCTCACCGAAGCGGGCAACATTGAGACCATCATTGCCCATCCGAATTTCCGAGTCTTCGCTGCTATGAACCCGGCAACAGATGCAGGAAAAAAGGATCTCCCGCCTGCCCTGCGATCACAATTTACCGAGATATATGTTCCCTCTGGTGACAGTAATCTTGAGGACTTGACCAAGGTCATTCAAACCTATCTTGGGACCCTACTTGACAATGACAAACGAGCTGCCCTAGATCTCGCGAACTCCTACCTCGAGCTGAAGAGGCTCAATGAAGCACACCAGCTTACCGATGGAGCAGGTGAAACACCGCATTTCAGCATTCGATCGCTTGTTCGGTGCCTGTTATATGTCTCACAACACAGTGCGATCCACGGTCTGAGACGTGCCATGTTCGAGGGATTTGCAATGAGCTTCTTCACAGTACTGAGCAGAGCGGCGGAAAGTCTAGCTTTGCCATTTCTTGAAAAGCACTTACTCTCAAGTGTCAAGAATCGAAAGGCATTCTTCAGCCAGCAACCGAAGATGCCACTTACTGGAGAAGATTACATTGCTTTCAAACATCACATCGTCAAGAGAGGTCCAATGCCTCCAGACTTTCAACCGCACTACATTAGAACACCCTCCGTCGAACGCAATCTGCTCAATCTGGCACGCGCTGCCTCCATGCGACGCTTTCCAATTCTTCTACAAGGGCCGACGTCGGCTGGAAAGACCAGTATGGTGGAGTATCTTGCAAAATTATCAGGCAACAAATTTGTTAGGATTAACAACCACGAGCACACAGACCTCCAAGAATATCTGGGCAGCTACATGTCAGATACGGACGGCAAACTCGTGTTCCGAGAAGGTGTCTTGGTGGATGCTCTACGTCTGGGCCACTGGATCGTGCTCGACGAACTGAATCTGGCTCCGAGTGATGTTCTCGAGGCCCTCAATCGCTTGCTGGACGATAACAGAGAGCTCCTCATTCCAGAGTCTCAGGAAATCGTGCGTCCACATCCTAACTTCATGCTCTTCGCCACGCAGAATCCAGCTGGCCTGTATGGAGGCCGGAAGCGGCTGTCTCGAGCTTTCAGAAATCGCTTTCTCGAAATCCACTTTGATGATATTCCTGAGGATGAACTGGAGATAATACTGCGAGAACGGGCACAGATTGCTCCTTCTTTTTGCACCAAAATTGTTGCTGTTTACAAAAAGTTGTCACTTCTCAGGCAGTCTTCTAGATTGTTCGAACAGCGCAACAGCTTTGCCACATTACGAGATCTGTTTCGATGGGCCTCAAGACCCGTGGATGACTGGCAGCAGTTGGCACATCACGGCTTCATGCTGCTGGCTGAACGGGTAAGAGAACCTGCAGAGCGTGCTGTGGTCAAGAGCATTCTTGAGGAGACTATCAAAGTCGTCATTGACGAAAGTGTACTGTATGGTGCGTCGAAGATTCCGGACACTGTTCAGCACTATGGTTCGATTGTCTGGACCCCAGCAATGAGACGAGTTTTTGTTCTTGTGGCTGAAGCACTGAAGAATAATGAGCCAGTTCTCTTGGTCGGCGAGACTGGGTGTGGAAAGACTCAAATCTGTCAAGTGATTGCCGAAGCAACTGGCACACCACTCGATATCTACAATGCCCATACAAATACCGAAACTGGTGACCTCATTGGCTCTCAGCGCCCAATTCGTAACCGATCCGAGATTGTCAACAACGTGCAAGCAAGCTGGCAAGCCCTGATTGGCTCCAGACCTGATGGCATCTTGATCGAAGATCTAGGCGTTGACCGAATTGTGGAATTGTTCAAAACTTTGGATCGATCTAACTACGAGCCCAGACTCGTCGAGCATCTCCGATCTAGCATCGGAGCATATGAGGCTCTGTTTGCGTGGAACGATGGCAGCCTCGTCCGAGCCATGAAAAGGGGCGAATATTTCTTGCTCGATGAGATTTCCCTGGCTGAAGATTCCGTCCTTGAACGTCTGAATAGTGTCCTGGAGCCATCCCGGACAATTCTGCTCGCGGAGAAGGGTTCTGTCGATAATCTCGTCGTCGCGCACCCAAGATTCCAATTCCTAGCCACCATGAATCCCGGAGGGGATTACGGAAAGAGGGAGCTGTCAGCGGCACTGCGAAATCGGCTGACCGAGATATGGGTACCTCCTCTGTCTGAAATAGCAGATCTCTTGCCCATTGTCCAGAATAGGCTGGGAACGAGAAAGAGCGATCTAGCCAAGAAGATGCTCGAATTTGCTGCCTGGTTTCGTGCCGAGTTCCATAATGCGGCATCCAAAAGTATTGCGTTGCGAGATCTGTTGGCATGGGCAGACTTCATCAATCGTGCTGAGTCACTGGGCGTGGAATCTGCTTTTGTCCATGGGGCGTTCATGGTCTATATTGATTCCATCGGCGCAAATCCAGCGGGAATGACTTCCACCGGCACAAGCGACTTGAAGTGGTCAAGGCAAAAGTGTCTCAATCAATTACAAGATCTGGCGAGCCTCGACGTTTCGGAGAGTTATAAAACAATCCCCGAGCTTTCGTCTACTGGTGAACGCATCCATGTTGGCCCATTCTCTCTCCCTCGAACCGAAAATTCGAGTCAGCCAACAACCGATCTTGTTTTCAACGCTCCGACCACCGCACAAAATACAATGAGGATCGTCCGCGCTCTGCAAATGGCAAGGCCCATCCTGTTGGAAGGCAGCCCCGGTGTAGGAAAGACAGCGATAGTGACAGCGCTTGCCCAAGCCTGCGGCAAGATGTTTACTCGAATCAATTTGTCTGATCAGACCGACCTTATGGATTTGTTCGGAGCAGATGCCCCATCCGACAACGAGGGCGTGGGGAAGTTTTCGTGGCAAGACGGACCTCTGCTGAAAGCCATGCAATCCGGTGGATGGGTCCTGCTTGATGAAATGAACCTGGCATCTCAATCTGTTTTGGAAGGCCTGAACGCTTGCTTGGATCACCGCCGAGAAGTGTACATCGCAGAGCTGGATAAGTCATTCCTCTGCCATCCAGATTTTACCCTGTTTGCTGCTCAAAATCCTCATCATCAAGGCGGTGGTCGGAAAGGACTTCCAGCTTCATTTGTCAATCGGTTCACGGTCGTATACGCGGATTCTTTCCAGCGTGTGGACTTGGTTCGTATTTGCGAGTCCAGATTCCCGGACGTTAACCGTGACCAACTCGAGAGCGTGATTGACACGGCCACGCATTTGGAGCAGGTCGTCACTGGAAGCTCAGCCTTTGCGCACGGGGGACCTTGGGAATTGAATCTCCGCGACGTGAGCCGATGGCTGCGACTGTGTAAGGAGCAGCCGACACTTCCCTCGTCCTACCATCTTCGTACTATTGTGACGGAGCGTTTTCGCACCTCTGTTCAAAGAGACCTAATCCTCAAGGAAACCGAATCGAGTTACATTTCCATTACGCCCGAAAGCTTTTATCACAACATAACTGAATCCCTTCTTCAGATTGGCAACGCTGTTCTGCCCAGGGACTCAGTTTTGCAGAACACTGAAGCACCGAACACAACTCCCTCTGTATGGCAACTTCCTGCCTCAAATTCTATCATTACGGCCGTCAAACAGAACTGGCCTGTGATCCTAGCAGGGCCTTCAGGCTCAGGGAAGACAACTCTTGTTCGATATCTCGCGGCTGCAGCGGGGGTCGAGCTCGTCGAGTTTTCAATGAACTCTGATGTGGATACAATAGACCTCGTGGGCGGATTCGACCAATACGATGTCCGTCGCGACGTCAGCGAGGTCCAGACCAAAGTACGAGAAGTGCTTCGAGAACGACTTGCAGCATCTCTACTGAATAAAGCCGACGAAGCAGGCCACATTCAACTGCTGAGGCTATGGCGATTGTTCGAAGGCGATGAGATAGATATCCCTGATCTTCAGGCAGCCATCTCAGGTTTACTGTCTATTTTGCCAGAGCTCCGAGCACAAGTCGAAATCATTTCAACTATTCCAGATGCAGCAGATCAGGAAAATCTCCGGTTCGTCTGGAATGATGGCATTCTCGTCAATGCTATCGAGAAGGGTTCGTGGTTGTTGCTCGAAAACGCCAATTTATGCAACCCGTCTGTTTTGGATAGGCTGAATTCATTGCTTGAACCTGGTGGATCACTTGCCATCAGCGAGCAACATAGTGGCAGTGCCGGCACGAGAATTATTGAGCCACATCCAAATTTCAGGATATTTCTGACGATGGATCCGCGCTACGGAGAGCTTTCGAGGGCGATGAGGAATCGATCGCTCGAGATTTTTATGCCCGAAATCCAAGAGACCTCCAATGCGTCTCCCGTCCAGTATCCGATCGCTTCGGCTCTTACTCGCTTACGACATTTGTCGGAGACTGCTGACCAAATCCAACAAGCTCACAGTATCGAAGCTGCGGTCGACAATCTCGATCTTAGAGATATGAAGTTGATCTCACATGCAGACTGCCCATTGCCCGGTGCTCACACCAATGACTCACTGCAAAAGGAGATCCGCGAGAGGAATCTATTCGAGGTAGAAAGCGTGTACCGCACCTTTAGTTCTGTGGGAGTTTCTGCGGACAACCGATTTCCACAAATGACCGTCTTGAACGAGCCACTCATCTTGCTAGGAGCATTTTCCGGGAATACATTCTCAAGTTCTTCGTTCACCAGGCTATTTACCAGGTATTGGTACCTCACACGGCGGTTAGCAGAAATCGACTCAATCATGAAGGACGCGTCAACTCGAGCCCAAACTCTCGCTATCAAAGACCAAACAATCCTCGAGCGATCAATTTCTATCCCAAAGCGAGAAGCAGTTGGTGCAGCCCCGAACATTGCAGCTTTTGGAAAGCTTGTTATCTCGTTAATTGCCGAACTTGTTCAAAGGGAGATCAAAGCGATGAGGAATTTGGACTTGGCAGATGGAGTAGAACGAATGCTCTGTTTTACTCACGAGCTCATCCTCCTCTGTAACACGAAAACGATCGACGTGGCTTCGTTCCAGGCATACCTGCAAGTTGGAACCGACTTAATCCATCTCGTTGGGCAAAACTTTCCCGAGATTGCCGCTCAATTCTCAAACTGTCTAGAGACTTTAGGAGCATATAAACCTGGGCTCAAGACTGGATTCGGACTTCAGTTCATGTGGCCAGTTTTTCGGCCCAAGACCGCAAGCACATGGCCACAACTTAATTGCCAGCTTGCATTGGAAGAGCTCATCGGTAAATTCGACGTTGCGTGTCGCTCCTTACCGCAAGCTCGAAACTCGCTCTCAGGCCTGAAGCTCAGATTGCAAAATGCGTATGCGTCGATTGTTGATTCAGGACAACCTGAGTCCCTGATGCTGGATCTTCAAGAAGCCGTGTCTAGACTGGAGGAGCAATCGACGAAAGGCTTTTTCCTTCAAGGAAAGTTTGAGAACGTCATCACGTTCGTATACGAGGCGGTTCGGTTGCAGAAGCGCATACCGAACGAGCCAGACCTGGGGAATCTGGCGATGTTTATGCCCCAGTCTGAAGGACAATCACTAGCTGTCGGGCATGAAAACTCTGTGCCTAATTCATTGGCCCGCCTTGCATCTCTGAATGCTGATATCCTGGTGGATGATGGCTCCATTGGGCTGGAACTGAGTGGTCAGCTTTCTTCGATCCAGCAGCAGCCTCTCGGCACGCTGGGCCATGCGAAAGAAGAACTACAACAGCTGACGAGAGCGTTGGCAACCCACACATACTCACTTGGCGACTTCATCTCTCCGCTGACTGAGGATCTGCTCTCGATCATAGAAGGATTCATGTTTTCCTTCCGCACCCTCCTGACGCCGGAGGCAAGAGAATGCTTTCCAGAAGGAGGTACACCAGATCTATTTCGGCTGGCTGCCATGCCAATCAATGATGTCTTCCTGAAGGGGCGCAGCGACGAACTCCTCAGTGAAGTCTATATCAGACTGATCCACCCTGTCCTGTCGCGGTTGCAAGACAGGGATAAATTTGGTCCTCAGCAGCTCAAAACATGCCTCGTTCGCTTGTCCCTTGCCGGCCTGATCCTCATGGTGCCCGATAGGCCCATGGATCCCGCAACATACCCGAAAATTGTGTATCATCTCCATGATCGCCGACAAGATGAACTGCTTTCCAGAATCGAGGGGCAAAAGCAATTTCACAGGCACCTGATGGGAACAGACACAGCTCTAGTTATCCGTATTCTGCAGCAAGAGCTTCTCGATTTGGGGACTGTCTCTCAACCTCCGGCAGTCGTCAGACCAGATAAAGAGGAACTCTTCAAGCTTCAAGAGATCTTCACAAGAATTGTTAATGGCGTGCTCGAATACCAGGGCACTCAAACGCTTCAAGGAATACGTGCTGGTGGTGCAGAGTGGATCGAGCAATGGTCTAGCCAACAGGGAATGTCAAATCTGAGGACCATCATTGAGCGACTAGAAAGCTCCCATCGAGCGTTCGACGACTTTGTGAAGCCGATCCTATGGTTTTTGAAATGCCTGTATCTTGCCTTGAAGCTTGAGATTGGGGAGAAGAGTCGAAGCACCACACCCTCCGCTCTTCACGAGCTTATCGTCAGCACTCCTCTGTTAACGAATAACCTTGCCACTATTCGATACTCGGAACCCCTTCATGCCACATCTTCAGTGGTCAAATTTCACTGGCTGGACTACATTGGAGTGAGAACTGCTCTAACAGGGAAGGAGGACCGGCTCCTCGTCGAGGAATTTCTTGGGGTACTTGACAGCTTTTACTTCGAATGGAAAACTCGCTTAACTCAAGACCAAGCCGACGCTGCAACGAGATCTCGATACTACACTTACCGTGGCGACGCGCTTCAAGACGAGGAAGACGAAAGTCGCGAAATGAGCGAGCTGTTTCCACGATTCGAAGATGAAGACCAGGAGGTCGATATGCATCAACACGATTTCGATGTTCGCGCTACTGCAGCACGACTCAGTATGCTGCATCAAAAGATCTACGCTCGACGGAATCCTGAAGAGGCTATGGAGGCATTCATTCTATCCACATTGGAGTCATTACCCAAGGCTGCCGGTGTTGGCGGAGGCACTGGAAGTTCGTTCATCGATCTCCTCCCAGCCGTCTTCCTGCAGATGGAAGCTAAAATGAACGAGTTCACTGGCGACAAAGGTACCCGCACTTTCAACATCTACAGCGACTCCGATGTTCAACAAAGCCAGAAGCTGCTAGATCTAGTGCATGAGATTCAATCGAGGTTCTACATCATTCAAGAGAAGTGGCCCGAGCATGCTATCCCCGCAGAGGTCCTGTCGTTTTGCAGAGAGGTCCTCCATTTGAGCTTCGGCGACCCTGTCGCCAAACTTCTCACCAAGACAGAGAAGCTATTTGAGATTGTGTCGCAATGGCAAAGTATTGCCAGCAGGGAGTGGTCAGTCAGCCCCCTCGTTGAGCAACTGTCGTCTTTGATCATTAGCTGGAGACGCCTGGAGCTCTTATCTTGGTCAAGGCTACTCGATGAAGAGATGCGTAAACATGAGGAGGACGCACAAGCCTGGTACTTCATTGCCTATGAGGCTGTCATCTACAACTCCAGAAAACTAGACGCCGGTGACGAAGGTGTTCTCTCATATCAACGGCATTTGGTCGAAACACTGCAGGAATTTCTCAAGTCAGCGACATTAGGCCAATACTCATCCCGCTTGCGACTGCTCGATACACTTAACAAGACTATGCAGGCTCTGGCAGATGATCATGTGCACCTCAACCCAATTGCCGCCTGCGTCCAAAACATCATTGATCATTATCGCCGGTATGAGGGTGGCGTTGAGTCCGTGCTGCATAGCGGCCGTGTTGGACTGGAGAAGGCTTTGAGCGAGCAGATCAAACTCGCGAGTTGGAAGGATACGAACGTCACGGCGCTCCGTGAAAGCGCACGCCGATCGCACCACAAGCTGTTCAAGATCGTTCGCAAGTATCGTGACCTGCTGAACCAGGCTGTTGTATGCACTGCGCCTGAAGAATCGGGACAAAATTCTCCGACCAGCATCGTGGAAGACCTTTCTGCGCCTCGCTACAACGATGAACTTATAGTAGCGGCATTAGGACGATGTCGCCTGCTAATCGATGATTGGACCATGCGCCCTGAGCGTCTTACTCAACCTCTAGGTGCAATCAGAAGCATGAGACATGTGTACCAGTCGAAGGATACTGAATTCCAAGCTCAGGTGGAATTGGCCTCCTTCCGGGAAGACCTGCTTGAAGCATCAAAGCAATTGAAGACTCAGACACCGTCAACATTGACTGAAGACAATACTCCATTTGTCCGCCATCTTCAGGAGAGAAAGAGAAGATTGCTTGCCGATACGCTGAAAGCAGTTACGCATATGGGAGTCAGGAGAAACCTCCCAACCTCTGAACTTGAGAAGCAATCGTCATGTGCCGCTGTTCTCGCACTGGCGGCAGATTCACCAATGACCCAACATACGCCAATCCAGTCTGCTGCCAACGGGGCACTCCACCAATTGCTTGATGTCATGCCTGAAGTCCGCGCAGCTCGCACAGACCATTCTGATGACCTCACCGATGGAGAAATCAACCGCTGCGTTGGGCTTTTGGAAGGCTTGCTGTTCTTGACAATCCGTCAACGTCAAGCAAGTCTGCAGCAAGCATTCGAAATAAGGGGACTGGGTTCTCAGTTGTCTATGCTCAGGTCCGTGGTGTCTTCTCCATCAGGCCAGATTATGCAATCCACTGTCTCTTCTCACAGTATCGATTTTGCGCAAGAGCGCCTCGCATGGCTAGCAGGGATCTTGAATATTGCCCATCGTATCTTAAAGTTCCAGGCGGAATATGGTGGGTTCGACATTAAAGGGTGCTTGGACTCACTGCGTTCCTACGCAAAGCAAATCACAGACCTGAGACTCAGTGTACTTGACCTGCCTGAAGCACCGTTGGGATTGACATGGAAGACCTCACAAGCTCTGATGGAGAAAAGTTCCGAAGTCCTTTCTCAACTCAAGTCGTTACTGGTGGAGTGGCAAGTCAAGGAGCCTCGTGTTGAGTATCTCATGCGCCGAATCATTCCCTGGACAGAAACAGTGCCACAACTGACAAACGGAACACAACTTCCTCGGTCGAACTTCCTTCTTCGAGAATTAGACCAGAATCTCAAAGACGCGGTAGATCAAGTTTTTGTGGCAATGCAGCGACTGTCTTCACTCCCAAAAGAGATACCCAGCTCAGAGGAAGACCAAGGGTGGCTCTCGAAATCGGACAGACACATCGTTGAGGCGTTGAGCTCGCTAAAGATGAGCACCATTACCAGCCGACTGGAGATGTCAGTGACACAAAAGCTTCAATATCTAGCTCCCGAGGACTTCGAAGCTGCCAAAGACTTGTTACTTGTGGCGATGCCGGTGCTCGATCAATATTACCACATATGTGAGCATCTCCATAAGCGGTACGTGGGACTGTACTTGGAGACGTCCCGGATGGCCTTGCAGCTAGCGAGGTCTTTCACGGTCATTGCAAAACAGGGTTTCTGTCGTCCCTCAGAGCCTGCGGATGGAGAGGAGCAGACCGGCAAACTAGAGTCTGGGACTGGGCTGGGTGAAGGGGAAGGTGCAGAGGATATCAGCAAGGATGTTCAAGATGATGAAGATCTCTCTGAGCTTGCACGTGAAGGGCAGAAGGAAGAGAGGGACGAGGAAATGGAGAAAACGGAAGATGCGGTTGACATGGACCATGAGGACCTTGAAGGCGAAATGGGTGACACTGAAGAGAGACTCTCGGATCAAGGCGACGACAAGGACCAGTCTGGGGACGAAGAGCAAAACGATTTCGACGAAGAGACAGGCACTGTTGATGACCTTGACCCCAACGCTGTGGATGAGAAACTCTGGGACGACATTAAGAACGAGTCGGAGAAAGAAAGGGAGATGAAGAATGACAAGGCTAAAGGAAAGAAATCTGAAGAGCAGACTGCAGGAGATGGGAACCGGGACGAAGGGGACGAAGGGGACGAAATGGAAGAAATGGGAGGGTCAGAAGAGGAGATGGACGAAGACGGTGAAGACCGAGACGAAGGTGGGGAGCGACCCGAAGGCCAACAGATGGACCAGCATGTGGAGGAAGAGAACGCTCTAGATCTGCCCGAGGAACTGCAGTTGGCTGGCGAGGATGAGATTGAAGACGATGATATTTCAGATGATGGCATGGATGAGTTGTCGGATATGGACAATCCTAGGGAGGAAGTCGAAGGGGGTGAGTTTGAGGAGACTGGGGAGACCGAACAGCAGGAGAAACAGTTGGATGAAGGAGCCAGTGAGGATGATATTGACCTAGAAGAGGAGCAGGCTGAGAACGGTGTTGCTCAGGACGACGAGATTATGGAAGACCAACCCGAAGCTGCGGAAGACGACCAGAAAGACGATCATAATCCCCGAGAAGACGACACGGTCCACGAGTTGGAAGAAACTGCTGGTGGAGAATCTGGAGCTGCGAACGAGGTTCAGGAGAATGTCGATGCCGAACAGACCGTCGAGGGCATGAACCAGACTGACAAAGAACCGAATCCTCAACAATCTCAGCCAGGCAAGGCTTCCGAAGACGAGGAGCAAGGAAAGACCGGCACTGGAGCGTATGAACGTGGTGCCGGACGGGCAGAAAGCCTGGAGTATCAGCAGAATCAATCCCTGAAGCAGTTGGCGGATGTCCTTGACCGATGGCATCAACGTCGCGAGATCTTGCCGGCCGCTGAAGAAAAAGATCAAACCAATGAGCAAGGGGATATTGACATGGCGGATGTTGATTTCGAGCATGTCCAGGATGAAGATGAGGGAGATGCACAAGCTCTCGGTGCCGCTGCCGCAGATCAGGCTCAAAATCTTGACCCAAGCAAAGCCATAGAAGATGAAGATGCGCCAATTGACGAAGACACAGCACTTCCTGATGTCCTGGAGCCGGAGATGCAGGAAGATATTGCGGAGAGGTTCAGCCGTCTCAAGGCGCAGCAGAGGCCAGCGGCAGCCAGAGATGCAGGGGCTTTCGTCCCTGACCAACAGCCACAACAGAGGGAATATGACGGACAGACAGATTCTGGCGACACTGCGTCTGATGACTTGTCGCCTGATATCGAACAGCTCGAGCTCAGCGGCGACCAAGCACAACTAGCTGCGCATCCGACGAGCAGCTCCAACGCAGCCCAGCTCTGGCAACAATGCTCAGCCACTACGCACCAATTTTCTCTCATCCTAACGGAACAGCTGCGTCTCATTCTCTCGCCCACGACCGCCACAAAGCTTCGCGGCGACTACCGCACAGGCAAGCGGCTCAACATCAGACGCATCATCCCTTACATCGCTTCGAATTACAAGAGGGACAAGATCTGGATGCGTCGCTCGGTGCCCAGCAAGCGCAACTACCAGATCATGATTGCGGTGGATGACAGCAAATCCATGAGCGAGTCCGGCGCCGACGTCCTCGCGTTCGAGACGCTGGCACTCCTCACAAAGTCCCTGGCCATGCTCGAGGTCGGGGAGATCTGCGTCGTCGGCTTCGGCGACTCCCCCGCCATCACGGTCGCGCACCCCTTCGACCAGCCCTTCTCGCCGGCCGAGTCCGGCCCACAGGTCTTCCGCGCGTTCAGCTTTGAGCAGCGAGGCACGGACGTCAAGAGCCTGCTCAGGCAGAGCATTCGCCTGTTCCGGGACGCGAGGACTCAACGACAAGGAGGTGGCGGCCGCGAAGAGCAGTGGCAGCTCCAACTCATCGTCAGCGACGGGCATTGTTCGGACCACGACGGGATCGCCCGGCTGGTCCGCCAGGCGCACGACGAGGAGCGCGTAGTGATTGTCTTTGTCATTGTCGACGCCGGCGACGAGAGCATCCTCGACCTCAAGGAGGCGGTCTTCGAGCCCGACCCCGCCGCCCAAAGCCATGCCGCCGGCCCGTCTGGCTCGGGAAAGGGAACCGGACCAGGCGCAGCGGAAATGCGAGTCCGCACAAAGAGGTACCTCGACGGCTTCCCCTTCCCGTACTACCTCGTCGTCCGAGACGTCAGGGATCTGCCTGGGGTGCTGGCGACCGCGCTGAAGGGCTGGTTTGGGAGTGTCGTGGACGTTCAGGGGTAAACTTGACAGTGCAGCCTCGTCGCGCACAAAGCAAGTTCATCCATCTCTGACCTTCGTTTTGGATGACCCGTTTTCTTTTCTTTCTATGCCAGGACGGGAAGATCTGAGTTAGAGTTGGAGAGTGTGTTAAGGACAGAAGCTGGGGATGAGTCTAAAGGGAGATGGGCAGTGTGGGGTGATAGATTGAGGATATCGCATGTAGATTGACTGGGTACATAGCTGTAATGAGGACTTCCCCGTCTAACTGAAACCTGAATGAACGGTGCTCTCGAACGGATGCATCTCTTTTACACTCCCACATGGTATGGGTATGGTACTACGCTCGCGGTTTGGGTGTGATCGCTTTCACCAGAGTAGAGTCGAGGCGCGGAAAGGTGTCTTTCGGATTGTCTATGGACGGGATTCAACAGGTGCTCCGGACGCAGTACTCCCTGGGTAGGACGTCCTGGGTACACAGCTATCTAGCCAAGCTACATCAACCGCAAATCCAGATGGCGGGCGGGAAATGTATCTCTTTAAGCAGCTCAGGGCGAGACCCCACGCGCTGAAGCACTTGCTCTCGACGCCAAGGCAGAAAGGGAACCCATGTCGGGAGGAAGGACGTGATATACTAGACTATCTCAAGGTGGTCTATCAGTCACTCATTCACCTTCACGTGATGGCTGTGAAGGAAGAGAGGAAGGAAGGAAGACGAGGCCAAAGTGAATCAGGTTGGTTGGTGCTGTACAGGAGTCCAACTGAGTGAAGATGGACGTACTACCAGTAACAACACCAACACCAACACCAACACTAACACCAACTGGCGTTCGACGTCCATTGTTGACGAGGGTGAGGCATTTCTGAAAACTGACGGCCAACACATCTCCTGCACTCACTGTATCGCGACCTCACGGACTCTCCCTCACCGAGACGCGCCTGCGGGATCAGATCATCTGTTGGGTGCGACAGGATGGGTGTATCAGGCGACAATGACGATTCTCATGGTCATGGCTCGCTCACTGAGTCTGGTTCGAATAACTCGGCACAACAAGCCGAATCACAAAGCCGACATTCCAGCTTACGAAGGGCGATACTACCCGAGAGCAGAGACCATCAGAGTCTGGTCCAGCATGCTCGAGAAGCTCTTCTGGTGCTGGGCTGCGAATGGGAGTCTCAGGTATGTGGTTCGCCCTCCCACAACTGCTCTGCTTCCTGTTAGCACTTGCCTCTGACACGGTTCGCAATATGCAGCACCCAACCGTTCCCGAGGATGTATCTGTAGCGCGTGCAAGTGCGGCATCAAGACGAGGCTCTGGTCACTACCGCCGAGACAGTCCTTCTGGAGGCGAAGGAGAGGAAGAGCATCATGAAAGGGACACAGGAAAGAATATCAATGGTGTCGGCGTGGGCGGCAACGACCCAGACGGCGGCGGTAGAAGCAGGCGCGGCAGATCTCAGGCGATGCAGCGAGCGACCGGTGACCGATGTGAGCGCTGCATCCTCCAGCGCAAGAGATGTGACGCTGTGAAGCCTGTCTGCGGCAGCTGCGCGAGGAGGAAGCGCGACCCCGATTGCCAGTGGCCAGGTGCCGTGACACGGCGCCAACTGCAGGCCGCGAGGCATCAGAATGCCACACCTTCATCTTCCGCCATGGCTTTTCACTGGCCCCAAGGGAGACCTGCCTGAAATGCCACGGTAAGGTCCAGAGCACCTGGGCGAAGGCTAAGGAGGGGATGTTCTTAGTGTTATCATTCCGGCACTCATTATTGGATACCTCATTTCCTTATGTGAACCAATGGGCCACGGTGCCATGATGCTGTCGTCAAAGGCCTGTCGTCCGAAAATAGGCTCGAATGGAGCGACTCAAACGTCGACCAGAGGCAGAATAAACAATATCACCATCCGTACTTGCTTCCAGCTTCCTTTTTATTCCTTCTGCCGGTTGCAAAGCTCTCCTCAAGTGCCTCTTTTTGGCCAGTAGCGGCACTCACGAGTTGCTTCAGGCTATGTTTTCCTGGAGCAATGGCGCGCACCGGATTGTGCTGGACTTGCTCCCCGCTTGCGCGCAGCACCTCGTTCGCTGCATATTCTTGATCTGTATTGAAGTTGACCACGTTGATGGCAGTACCGCCTGACTGGCCGCGGCGCCCGAACAGCTGCCTCCGGGCTGCTTTTGAGAGATTCAAATCGGCAGCGATGGAGTCAAGGGATTGAGCTTCAGAACCGGCTGATCCATGGACGGGGTCTTCTGTTGACGTTGTTTGGACGGTCTCGTCAAGTGGTTCGTCCAGGAACTCGACGATCTCGTCCTCGTCTTGTTGAGCCTGAGGCTGTTGCGCCGTCGTTGTCTCTCCGCCCATGGAGAAGAGGCTGACTTTCTTCGGTGGCAAAGAAGGTTCGGCTGCCAGCGATGTCGCAGAAGATATATCCCTGAGCGCATGGTGTCCTGCTCTGATGGCCGGTCTCGGACCATCGACTTTCCTTTTTGTCTTCTTATTGTTTCGTGCCACGGAGAGGGGTTTGAACATGAAGGGATTTCCTTGTATTGACTGTTCCTTCGGCACGTTTATCGCAGGCTCTGCGCGTTTCGGGATTGCAGGTATAGTCTCATCCGCCTCAGGGTTCGTGGTATTCCTTTGCTGCTCTTGTTCTGCAAACAGACTGCGCAACTCTTCATCTGCCTCTCTGCTGAAACCGGGCTCGGCGCCCGTCTTCAAGCTAAAGACTTTCCTCGTGGAAGGCTTTGAAGGGGCTTTGGTATCTGCATCCCGTTTGGGGGCAGGCAGCATCGCGTTGAACCCGCCGAATGTTCCTCCGCCGCCGCCGATTCGAGGTCGCTTCGGAGCAGGCTCTCCATCTGTATTGCCGTTTGTGGGTGTATCTTGTAGTTTGACTTGAATCTTTCTGGGGTTCGCTTTGTTGACAGTGAAGTTGGTGTTCGTGTTGCTCGCAATCTTCGTCGAAGGCTTGTCAGCTCTCGGTTGCGGTAGGACCTTCTCGTCCTCTGAGCCCTCCGAATCTGAGTATGCGACCAATGCCATTGTTACATGTCAGGATATCTCAGATGTATCGGAACAAGTCTAGGTGTAGCAGGCAGGAAGAACTTGACGTAGGCATAGAGATCACATGACCCAGTGCCACTGTTTTCCTGCGTCATTTCAACTTTGGACTCGTTAGCCTTTTGCCATCGAACCAAGTCTTTGATCTTTAGAGATCGACAAGAGTCATGCTTTGCCAGTCACCGAGGGAGGACATCATCTAATCAGCCATCAGCTATCAAATCTGGTACCTGGAGGCCGCCAGGGATACTGTGAGACGTCTTTCCCATCCCATGTTCACCTTCCGGGCATTCCAGCGAGCTGCCAATCAAGCAGCTCGCCGACGCTTCCAACACGGCTCCAATACTGTTCACGGATTCGGAAGAGGTCCACAGTTTCAGCCACGGCGACCAGCCTCCTGGGGTCCGAACTCGCGTTACAGGCGGTTTGGCGATGGAAATGGGTCTGGGCAGGGACAAGGGCAGGGCCAGCAATGGAGCAATTTTGGTCCCGTCTATCGCATGCAGTACATTTGGCGCAATTACCAGAGACCACTGACTGTGGTTGGGGTGGGCGGTGGGGTGTTCTATGTCTACAACCTCGAAGAGGTCCCGGTCACTCACCGACGACGCTTTAACATGATGTCTCCGGCGGCAGAGAAGGAATTCTTTGGTGGAGTGGGAATGTACAACTCTGTACTTCAAGAATTCCAGGGCAAAATCCTTCCGGCCGATCACCCTCTAACAATTCAAGTCGCCAAAGTGGTTGAAAAGCTACTTCCAACCACGCGCGGTCTGGCAGGCGACGATTGGCGGGTTCATGTCATCAATGACCCTCGAGAGAAGAATGCTTTTGTGATGCCGGGCGGGAAAGTCTTCGTCTTCTCGGGGATTCTACCTATTTGCCAGAGCGAGACCGGTCTTGCCGCCGTCTTGGGTCACGAGATCGCTCACAACGTCGCTCATCACGCCGCCGAAAGGGCCTCGAGGTCTAGTTTCGTCCTTCTTGCTGCTTGGGCGGTGTCTCTCATCTTTGACATTAGCGGCCACACCGGAAGGACTATCGCCGAATTGTTACTATCTCTGCCAAATTCAAGAACACAAGAAGCCGAGGCCGATCGCATTGGCCTTCTCATGATGGCTGAAGCTTGCTACGACCCCCGAGGAGCTTTGGATTTCTGGCAACGCATGAAGCAAGCATCAGAATTTGAACCTCCACAGTTCTTGTCCACCCATCCGAGCCACTACAACCGTGCCGAGCAGATCAAGAAGTGGCTTCCAGATGCCGAGAGAGTATATGCTGATACAGGTTGCGGCACTGCAAGCGGATATGAGGACGCGTTCAAGCAGGCTCTCACGTTCCAGGGACCCGGGGGAGAGCGCCAAGCTAGACAGCAGCAACGGCCGATAATTGTTGGGAGGAATGACGACGACGACGATTTCTTCTGAAGACGAGAGAAGATCTTTGTTGCGAAAAAAGATCGTTACTACTCTCTTCCCACGCTATATTTGGTCGGCCCATCCACTCCCTGCACAGTCCATCGGAACCTGCTCAGGCGTACATGATGCATGGGGGTACAGGACTCCAGAGAACCTCACATCATCACTACACGTGACATCCCGCTCCCTCATTGTACTTTATACTTTTATGCACGAACTCCGCACCAGCTACTGCTCTAGCTGCATCGATACTGACGTGGCAAGCGTGATCCAGCTGTGTATCTCCTCCCAACATATCCGTCGACTCTCACCTCATTCAAAAACTCCCAAAACGACCAGGTGTCGCTTTCATCTTCACGCCAAAAGCAATGATGGGCAAAACAGACGTCCCGGGAGTCGCACTCATTTCTGGCTCGGGCTCTGGCATCGGACGAGCAACAGCTCTAGCATTTGCGCACGCAGGTTGCACTCGTCTTGCGCTCCTCGACCTGAACGAAGAAGGTCTCTCGACCACCCAGAAACTCATCGAGGAGGCAGTTGGCAGCAACGCCTCTTTAAAAATCCACATTTACAAGTGTGATGTTTCCAACCCAGATAGTGTCACGCAGGCCTACGCCGACGTCAAAGAAACATTCGGTCGTCTCGACTATGCCGTACACTGCGCAGGGATCATCCTCTTTGGCCGCTCGACCGACTTCCCCCTCGAGGATTTCGACAGGCAGAACACGGTGAATTACCGCGGCTTGTGGCTGTGTTCTCGCGAAGCCCTACGGATTATGCGCACTCAATCCCTGGATTGCGATGCATACCCCGAAGCCCACATTTCCCCGACTCGCGCCCAGCGTGGGAGCATTGTCAATATCTCCTCCGGCCTCGCATTGTCATCGCAGTCCAACTGTCCTGCATACAGCGGCGCCAAAGCCGGTGTTTTGGCAGTCACTCGCTCAGATGCGATCGACTATGCGTGTGAACGTATCCGGGTGAACGCTGTGTTGCCCGGGATCGTGGATTCCCCAATGACAAACCCGGACCCTGCAACCAGGGAGTGGCTCGAAAAGAACCCGGTCCAGAGCACGCCGATGAGGAGATTCGGAGTGCCGGAGGAAATCGCGGACGTTTGCGTCTTTTTGGCGGGCAACAAGGCGAGCTTTGTCACCGGCGCGGGCTGGAGTGTTGACGGTGGGTTCATTGCAGGGACGGCATATTGAACAAGCAGACCATTGAATGGATAGTAGCCCTTCCTCGATCTACCATGGAGGAAGCCGCTTTCTGCCGAACCAGAATTGTTCCTCTTGTCTTCGGTCTTGTCACTTTGTCTTCTCCAGTGGACAAGTCATCTCCGTCCAGCACAAGGACGGCTCTAGCTAGTTGGTGAATCGGCCACACTTCCCTCCGCTCCCTCCCTTGTCCATCATACATATGACAGTTCCCTAGTCGTCGCTATTTCGCCGGACGTAGTCGAGACAGAAGTGCGCAGATGAAGGGTATAGACGGCCGAGAGCAGCCCGAGCATGCAGCCTAACTACGTAACTACGTAACTACCTATTCAAATTCGAGTATCCAGAAGACTCGCGTTCGTGAAATGGCGCAGACTGTGGCGCAAAAAAGCCTTCATGTGCTATCTGGATGTTGTGATGCCAACGGCACTGCGACTGTACAAGCATGTGCAAAATGAAGGGGTATAAATGTGCTCCGTTGACTTCAGGGGGCATGGTATTGTCGCTCTGCGTCGACCATCCCTCGTCCAACCCCTGTCCCCGGGGATGTTTTACCTTGGCTCACTAACACTGCCCTCTACTCTAATAGACCTAGATCAGTTGCGCCCCCGGGTGAGGTGGGCTCGCAGCGGGACTCCTTTCAGCCTCGATCTTGGTCCGCAACATCCTCACATAGACGCTCTGACTGTTGGGACTCGCGCTCAGCAGGTCGAACAGACACCGGAGCTCCTCGCTGTCCGACCAGTTGGTGTTGGCGATCGTCAGCGCATCCATCAGCGTGTATGCGATCTCGAACAGCTTTTCAAAGATGCCGAGCCCGTGGACGAGGATCGCGTTGGGTGTCAAGTCGCCGATCGCGGCGCACAGGTCCTTCGCTATGGCGATCGGGTAGGTCGAGGAGAAGATGGGGTCGGCGGCGCTGTAGCTGATCAGGCCCTGGCGCATGGATGCTTGCCAGAAGATTAAGCGCAACCACTGGTGCGTGATGAGGACGTCGGCCTTTTGAATGTCCGTCATGGCGAAATGGTCGAAAGACATTTCGTTCAGTGAGTGTTGGATTGCCGCCACGTTGTCGTAGGGCTCGTACCCCGACGATGCGGTTTCAAGGGGAGTGGTGCTCCAGAGCTGGACAAACTTCTCGTCAAGGATAGAGAAGAGATTGACCAGGGCGGAGAATCCTGCCAGAATGATTCCGTCCTGCTCATCGAAATATTCGCTGGAGAGAATTGGCAAGCGGGGAATTTGGGCGATCTTGTTGCGGAGGATGGCGAGGCCACGTTCTGTGATGAAGAGCAAGGCGAAGGTCCGTCTGGAACAGATCGCCTGGATCTCATCCATGCCGAAATAGGTGGATTCGAGGTGTAGGCCTTGTTCGAAGGCCATAGAAATGGCCTCCCGGAGGTACAAATCATGCGCCCGAGGCTTTTTGAGTTCGAACAGCGCAACGCAAATGTGGTAACTGGCTTGTATTGACAGAAGTGTAGCAGACTCTGCCCAATCATATTGGCATCTAAGAAGAAAGCACAACTCCACGAACTGCTTTCCAAGTTGCATTTTCCTATCCAACGGAAGATCTGACTGGGGAGCCGCGTGCAGAACGGTGTTGGCGCAAATTGACAAGATCAAGATTTTCTCTTCATTAGATAATTCATCGAAGCTATTGAGGCGTTGAATAAATGAGCCCTCGTGGATCGTAGGTCGTATGGGGTAGAGGTGTCTGAAATACTGCGCAATGCACTGAGTCATAAGGCGGGCCGATAAATCGAACTCTGTTGCTAATACTTGTATCTGATGTGGACTTTGGAGATCTCCAGAGTCGCTTCGATACAAAAATTTTGGTCCATGTAGTGGCATCGGCGAGCTCGTGGTGGTGAAAGTTGGAGAGGGAGCGTTTGTGGGAGCACGATTCAATATAGCCTCGAGGGAAGTGGGCTTGGTGAGAGGGGTCGAAGCCCTTGACGGGGTTTGCGCATTCGACCTTGGAGGAACTGTATGCGGAACAGGAGGGTACGTCTCCTGGAAGATTTCTTGAGCCAGATCCCTTATTGACATGTATCCATGGGGCGAAAGAGGGGTTTGGAACTGCAGAAGTTCCGACGCTTGCATCTGCCATGATGCTGGGAACTGAATGCCTGCTTGCGCAAATTCGGTATGCGAAGTCGGATCAAATTCTGTGCCATTCTGAATGATGGGAACAGATCTAGGGACAGCCGACGGTCCCGAGGTCGGGCCATACGTGTCGCCAAAATACGAACTGGTGGGAGAGCTTAACGACGAGGCCAAAGGACTGTCGTTTGTCACGGCTCTGTTGAAAGATGGCATTTGTAGTTGCAACTGGGGCAAGTCGAGTGGTGGGAATGTTTGTTCTGATGGCGAGGTCGCCTGGCTTTCGTCTCGCAATCTTGCGAGAACAGAACCTGATCCCTTCTTTGGCCCCCTCTTCTTTCGCGCAATCTCTCTTGTGCACCTCAGTCCTGCCGATATGCACCGTTCGCAGACCTCTTCTTTGGAGCATTTTACTTTCCTCCTCCTGCAAGCGTCACAAGGCAGGAGAGTTTGGTGTGATTCCGCCGTGGCCAGCGCGCCAGCGCCAGCGCGGTCTTCGAGGGCGTCTGCCATCTGAGTGAGGTTGTCCATGAGAGTATTTGACTGCAATGGGGATGTTTGCGAGAGAGGGTGGCCAGACACCAATTCCTTCTGGCCTTCGATTCAAGGACTGATCGTTGGCGGTGGAGTCATTGGATTGGATTGTTGGGACCGACGCAGCCCGACTCCATCATTCCGAAAGGTAGTGGAAAACGCTGTGAAGCTCGATAAGAGGAGGCTGGGTGTGTAATAGCTGAACTGATTCCTAATCAAGACGGAGAGCGAGGTGGGTGCAGAAGAGAAGAGAAGAACGCCTTCTGGGCAGCGCCGAGAACATGTGCGTCGTGTGATTTGAAGGCCATGGCGAGGCATTCCCAACACCCCTCATCCCCCGGAAAAGTAATGCGTTTGTGTTTGGCGTGGGGGTGTGCCTAACCAGGCGAGTCGGCTGCCAATAAGTTGGATCGAGGGAGGGGTAAAAG
This sequence comes from Cladophialophora immunda, assembly GCF_000835495.1. Classification (NCBI taxonomy): domain Eukaryota; kingdom Fungi; phylum Ascomycota; class Eurotiomycetes; order Chaetothyriales; family Herpotrichiellaceae; genus Cladophialophora; species Cladophialophora immunda. The sequence continues at coordinate 6,682,372 of NW_015622541.1, forward strand.
CTGGGGAGAGCTACCCAGTTATTACCTAGGCATTCAAATTAGCTATCCCGGGGGAGGTGGATAGGGGCAACCGCCAACAACTACCTACCTGGGCACCTTGGTGGTAATAAGCTTAACTATTTTTGGTGGGCAGCAGGCCCCCAGCACCTGATCAGCGCTTTGCAAGGCTCGGGCTCTTTCCATCTGCTCCTCCTCGTGCATGCGAATTATAAACTTCCCGCATCCGCGTTCCTTTCCAGCAGATCGATCGTCACGGCAAGCAAAGGTACTTACAACAGCCTTTCTGAACCCTTCCTACCATTCAAACATGGCATCGGCTGTGGCCATGGCCACTTCGCCTCCTTTTACGCTCGACGCCGGCACCGCTTTCTCCCTCGCCGTCGCCTTCTCGCTGATGCCCTCAGCTCAAATACTGGCCGCCTTTGCTTTGCCCAAGTCCACGCCTCGAAAGCTCTATTACCTCTTCCTGTGGCATGCCTATGATTTTCTCACGCATTTTATCATCGAGGGCAGCTTCCTGTACCATTGCTTCTTTTCATATGAGCAATTGCCGCCGCAAACCGCCGATGTCTCGCATCCAGCGTCTTGGGGCGGGGAGCCGCAAGCCTACCTGTACAATCGCCCCGACCGTCGTTATGGTGCCCAATACTCCCAAGGCCCCATGGCTAGACTGTGGCAGGAATATGCAAAAGCTGATCGAAGATGGGGAGGTGCAGACCTGAACGTCATATCGCTGGAGATTCTCACCGTTGGTCTGGCTGGTCCGGCTGCCGTGTACATCTGTTATCTGGTCTCGAAGGTTGCGAACACCACGGATGAAAGCATCAAAAATCGATATCAACCCCGGCTCTGGTTGACAGCAGTCATTCTCGCAACTGGAGAGTTGTATGGAGGGTTCATGACGTTCGCACCAGAGTGGTTAAGCGGCAACAACGCACTTGCTGGCGACGACCCCGTCTATCTCTGGCTATACTTGGTCTTTTTCAACATGTTGTGGGTCTTCATACCTTTCTGGGTTCTGTATGCGGCCTTCCAAGAGATCTCCGCAGCCTTTGCGATGAAAAGTGTATCCGCCAGGAAGACCAAATGAGCCTTGTACTTTGCCTTGTACTTTGGACCAAGAAGCAAAATGAAACCCGGAATTGAAATCAATCAACTTCACTACTGGTAGTGCCTCAGGAATGTTAAGCGTCACTTCTCCCGCAAAGCCAGTCATTCTGTACACCACCAACTATTCTGCTTCGGATCACGCCTACATATTTTTCAGCGGCCAAATTTGTGTCAACATTTCCCAATTCGAAAGAAGTCAACAGCAGCAATGAGACCCCAAAAGCTACACTTCGAGTCTGAAATGTGTTTTAAGGGTTCATGTTCTATCTGGTTTGGTGGGCGGGGCCTTTCCCCTCCTCTATAATTGTATGTGCTTGCTGTTACCAAAGGTAGTATTAGATTCACATTATCATTCTATGATATATGTGAACATCTAGTACCATCTTCAGGTAGCGGGGGGTCTCGCCATACCATTATGCAACAATTGGATCTCAGGGTTGTGATGCTCCTCTCGGAGTATCAACATACAAGAGAAGAGATCCAATTGTTAAGAGGAGCGGAAAGGTAACATCAGAGCCGGTGGGATTTGAACTTTTTGTCCCCTGATACATATGGTAGGGTAGTTCAATCCATCCTCTGGCAGAACATGATTTTTATTTTTGATCTCAGATATACAATTTTCTGTTCGCCAATGTTAGTTGTGTGGGCTCCTGCGTTAGGTGAGGCAGAAGATACTCTATCCTCAGATCATATCTTCAGATTTGTATCAGGCATGAGCCGTGCCCTCTCACAGCGCCTCCTAAATCCTGACTCTCTTTATTGTCTTTGCCTTGTAGGTACCCGCAACATGCCAACCACGGGAGCCACCTTCAGATCCTCATCAGGTACATCAACGTCGATGGTCAACACTGCTTTCCAGCCGTTGCGTTCGTACAGCCTAATCCCAGCCGGACGCGCAAACAACCATGAAACGATATTTTCCCTGTCGGCAACTTCAACGCCCCAGTCAAGCAGCTTTTGGCCGATGCCCTGCCGTTGATACGATGGATGGATCGTCAGCCAGTGTAGATCTGCCCACGCAGATTGCTAGCGTCAGCGCTTGTGCTAAGTGTACATAAGGGGAACGCGTCCTCAAGATTGAGAAACCGGGCGCCGACTGGGAATCGTGTCTTGACCTACACAAATGTCTCTTCCCTCTGATGGCCCCGACGTACGCATTGCCTAGTTTCCGGGCCAACTCGGCGTCGGGATTTGCATAAAACGGCTTTGGCTTTCCTCCTGGGCCAGCTGCGCCGTCGCCGCTGATCCCAGGGGTGGCTGTGGTTAGGACGTCGGTCGCGCTTTCAGCGTCGATGCCTTCGGAGATCGGCACATTGGTGATGCTTGTCGCGACGGTCGCGTCCTCGGTCGTCTCGTTCTTTGGTGCGAACGGGTCCATCTTGGGCACTTCGACGTATCCCTTCCGCCATAGTGTGAAGCCTACCATGACTTCTTCCTCTCCTTGAACTTCGTTGTTCGGTACCTCGGCAGTGGAGTTGAGATCTGCGGTTCGATCTTTCCTGGGGGCGGGTGACACAACTGCCTTGAAAATAAAGAAGCGGCCGCGATCGTCTCGGATCGCGTCAGTTAACTTCTCAACGGTATTATCGTATACACTCTTGCTGTACCGGTTCCGAAACTCGTGCAAGCCATCTGGTTTCAAGGCTGCGTCGGCAAGCTTTGCGCAGACGGGGATGTCGGCCTCGGAGGTGATTGGTTTGATCACTATCCCGGCCAGCCCCTGTGAGGAAGAAGACGCCATATTTCTGAGCAAAGTACAAGAGTCTCGGCTGCATATGCTGGGAAGAGGCTCCTTTTGTCGCGGTCGGGCTTGTCAAAGTTATAGAGAATGAGGTTCCAGGCAACGATATTTCACTCAACAACCGCAAACACAGAAATCAAAGGCAACAAATGCCCCAGGACACGGTGTTCGGACCCTTTGCATTCGTCTTCGAGGCATGATCACGGCTTTGGGAAGAAGTTATGTTCAACTGAAGACTAGAAATTATGACTCCTCAGGTCAATCGCTGGCCAATCATATTCTTTCCGCATTCGACCTCGATCGAGTCGTCCAGGCTGCGATGAATGAGAGCCTACCCTCCCAAAGAGAGGCTATAAAGACAAAACAGGCGACTTTGATTCTGGGCAAAATGAGGATTCTTTTAATTCTCACCCCAGCGCAGCGTGTGAATTGTGACGAGTCGGGAACTTCGCAGTCGCTGGGCTGCCTAGCGGCATCGGTCAGCCTCGCTTACAGCACAAGTCAACCCATTGCATTTTAGCAAAGGCTTCAAAGAAGTACATCGTTGCAATAGTGTCATCCCCTAGAAGCTCATCACCTCCACGAACATTGTAGAAGGGAGCATTGGGGGGAGGTCTGATGGCAGATTGATGCGCAGTGGTAGGAGGTTAGGTCAAGCTGTATGAAATCAATCAGGTTGTGATTGAGTACCCCAGCTCTGTGGATCCTACCACCTGAACTGCAACCCTTTTCCACTCTTCGTGGGTCTTGTGAAGCACCCAATGTAATTTTATTGGTGATCCACAAAGACACATGAGAGGGCTCGCTGGTGGTGAGGCTGCATGATCAGCAACTGAATGCCAACACGTGTCGACGATCCGGCGAGAGGTCAAAGGGTTCGTTTCGGACGTGGAGATGAATTGGGATATACAGTGCGCTGCGAGATCCACGCCCGAGTCATGGATACTGGATACACGGCACGCGCCCTGGCGTCTTGGGTTAGCATCGGATATGTGGTGCAGCGAAACAGCCAGCTCCCTTGACTCTCGCTGAGAGATATCCCGAGTGCGGTTGTGTGTGCAGACCTCGAGCGTTGTATAGATTGGTGCGCTTGACTGATTCTAAGCAGGCGACGTTGCATCGATCAACATAAGAGTATTTGATGTGAGGGGAAAAGTTATGGTACCATCAATAGACGAGAGCAGGCATGATCGACAGTCTGTTGCATTCAGGCCTCCACGAGGTTGGGCTTTGCCGTGCCTTGATAGCCGTGGTGGAACAGTGCCATAGTGCTAGAATTTTGAGAGGGAAGATGATCTCCACCGTTGGCAACCTGTCCCTGAACTGAATGCGGTCAGTGGCGCAGATGACGCACAAGGGCCTTTCGCAGGGAGGCGCCTTTTAGCTTCGTCGATCCCCGAGCCAAGAGGAGCTAAAGACATGCTAATGAGAGCCAAGACAGAAACAGTGATCCGGATTGGCCAGAGTGGTGGGGTGGCGTCTACACAACTGGGAACAAGCATCAGACGCCTATTCGACGAGCAGCCTCGAGTGATGGTCCACTACATCATCCATCCTGCCTCTGCCTTCTCCAGCTTCTACCCCCGTCTCTCCACAACCCCTAGACGAGACTGCACCAGGGTGTGTCAAATCATGGAAGCAGGGCGCAATGAGGTGGCACCATGTAACATTTCTCCGCAAGAGGTCACCGGAACACCCTGATGCCGTTCTCTACCACATTACAGATGCAAATCTCGTCCAATACCTCGAGATGTTCGGGCCCAGTTCGCTGCCCGTGTGGGAATACAAGTATACCCCTTCTGGCGCCTACCGTCGGTCGTTCCTCTTCCCATCTCTGGTGAACCCTTCGAGACTCCTTTTCTGTCCCCTGATCAGGTCGACAGCAGCCGGTCGCCATCATGTATCAGATAGGCAATATCTATTTCATCACAGCCATCGCCGTGATCGGCGGTGGTCTGTTTGGCTTCGATATCTCGTCGATGTCTGCTATGTGAGTAACGATTGTACATGCCAACAGACGGCCCTTGCTAATTTCCACCAGCATCGGCACGAACCAATACAAATGGTACGAACATGCACTCTGAACTATGCTGTCGAATGCTATCCAGGAACTGATTGATTCTCCCAGCTATTTCAACCAGGGCCCTAATGGACCTCCTCAGTGCTCCGGCCCGAGATCCGACGTCCAGGGTGGCATTACTGCTGCCATGCCTGGAGGCTCATTCATTGGCGCTTTGGCATCTGGATTTGTACGTCTCAGGTGCAGATGTTGTGACTTATACTGACGTTGTGAAAGTTGTCAGATATCTTTGGTCGAAAGAAGGCCATCCAGATCGGCGCCGTCATCTGGTGCATTGGTTCCATCCTGGTCTGCGCTTCTCAGAACATAGGCATGCTCATCGTGGGCCGTTTTATCAATGGATTTAGCGTCGGTATTTGTTCAGCTCAAGGTACATCTATCACCGTTTATCATCTTGAAGATCTGTGGCTGACACCCCTTGAGTTCCTGTCTATGTGTCCGAATTGGCGCCTCCTAGCAAGCGAGGAAGAGTGGTGGGAGCTCAACAATGGGCAATCACCTGGGGTATTCTGATCATGTTCTACATCAGCTACGGCTGCAGCTTTGTCTCCGGAGCGGCGGCGTTCCGCATCCCGTGGGGTTTGCAAATGATTCCTGCCATCATTCTTTTCTTTGCATTGTTCCTCCTTCCAGAAAGTCCCAGGTATAACCACCCGTCTTGAGTCGCCGTGGACTATAGCTGACGTCGTCGTAGATGGCTTGCACGCAAAGATCGCTGGGAAGATTGCCACAACGTTCTCGCCCTGGTGCATGCAAAGGGCAACCGCGAGGCTCCCTTCGTCCTCCTCGAGCTCAACGAGATCCGAGAGATGTGTGAATTTGAGCGAAGGAACGCCGATGTTAGCTACCTTGAGCTCTTCAAACCAAATATGATCAACCGAACGCACATCGGTGTTTTCACTCAGATCTGGTCTCAGCTTACCGGAATGAACGTTATGATGGTAAGTTCTCCTTCTCCACAGAAACGCTTTATATTCCCATTCTCGTTGAGAGCATATGCTAAGAGATTGCCTAGTACTACATCACCTACGTCTTTGGTAAGAAGCCTTGGTTAGCATTCTTGAGAATCACTAACGTGGATTATAGGCATGGCTGGTCTCTCCGGCAATACCAACCTGGTGGCCTCGTCAATCCAATATGTCATCAACGTCCTCATGACCATCTTCGCACTCGTGTTTATCGATCGATGGGGACGTCGCTGGCCCCTGATCATTGGCTCTACCTTCATGGCCATTTGGATGTACGCCAATGCTGGTTTGTTGGCCTCTTACGGTAAACCAGCACCTCCGGGAGGAGTCGACCACGTCTCAGAGGAGTCCTGGCAAATCCACGGAGGTGCAGCCAAAGGTGTTATTGCCTGCACATATTTGTTCGTGGCATCATTTGCACCGACTTGGGGACCTGTCTCGTGGATCTATCCGCCTGAGCTGTACCCTCTTCGCGTACGAGGCAAGGCCGTGGCCCTGACAACCTCTGCCAACTGGATCTTCAACTTCGCGTTGTCGTACTTTGTTCCTCCGGCCTTTGTCAACATTAAGTGGAAGGTCTACATCATCTTTGGCGTCTTCTGTACGGTCATGACAATCCACGTCTTCTTTTTCTTCCCTGAAACCGCCGGCAAGACGCTTGAAGAGGTCGAGGAGCTCTTTATGAGCGACGTCAAACCATGGAATACCCACGTCAACTACCAGAACATCAAGAGGGAGGAGCGAGGTGAAGTCGATACTGAGAAGCGACTGAGCTACGCTGTTCACCGGGAACGTGGTCACAGCGATCATACTGAGCATACTGAGGTCGGTCAGCAAACTCAGGAGATTGCAAAGAGCGAGGCTGCATGATTCAATTGCACCCATACAACACCGACAACCGGGTCGATCAGTCCCCGCCACTTCCTCTGACGTGAGGATGCCCGATTACAACAGCTTTGAAACAAACAGATGGGTTTTGATATGAAGCAGAAGCGCGGTTGTTATCGTAGGACAGCTGGAGGAAAGATTAGCAGATTTGAGTAGTCTGTGCAGAGACTCACAACTGTGGTAGCCCACGAGAGAATTGAGGATAATTTTTTTCCCTTCTGCTTACTCGCTCTGGAGAGGCGCATCAAAAGGCAATGCATCAGAGGCAGCGTTGCAGACCTCTCCAAAATAACGCCCAAGGATGCGAGGCACCCAGAGGCCCGCTGCGACCATGGACGCATCGAGGACCCAGATTTAGCTAGCGAACCGAGCTGCTCCAGTTAAAACCTCGGAGTGCCGCAACCCGCAAAGTAAAAATAACCGCCTTGGTTCTAAGGCTGGCAAAGTGTGAAGTTCGCCTCCGTGGAGTCTGGACTGGGCGCCCGTACAAGTCCACACCACCTGCGCAACACAGCTGAGCTCACTTTTGCCTTTTTCCAACTTGTCGTCGCCTTTTCGTTCATTACATGCTCTCTTCTTCCCTCGTTTCTGTCATAGCTCACTCGAGACGGTATATCAAGGATGCTACTGCCACAAGCGCACATTCCCCGAGGCTGAATCCGCAACAGCACTGCAATTATATCATGACCTCGACTCTATAAGCTCATGGCTGCCATCACCGAAGCCCCTGCCACAGGCCTTCTCAACCTTGAGAATGAGCTCGTCTGTTTCATTTGCACCGAGGTTCTCTATCAGCCTCTTACCCTTCTCGACTGCCTCCACACCTTTTGCGGCTCGTGTCTGAAAGAATGGTTCTCGCACCAATACCGCAAAGCAAGCCACTCGCGTGCCCCGCCCTCCGTAAATCCATACACCTGCCCGACATGTCGCGCTCCTGTCAAAAACGCCCGGCCCTATGCGAAGATAAATACCTTGCTGGAGATGTTCTTGATCGCAAACCCTGGCAGGGATAGGACTCCGGAAGAGAAGGCTGAGATGTCGCAGGCGTATAAACCAGGCGAAGAGATTCTACCAAAGATCGAGAACAATCGTAGGAGGGAGAGAAGAAGACGCGAAGAAGAGGATTCGGGATTGGGAGATTCACGGAATGCAGATGGCGCAAACGGCGAGAGAAGCAGACACGACCAACACCTGGACCCCGCTTCGGCTGACCGTAGACGGGGCACCAGCGGAAGTAGCAGAAGTCGGGAACGAAGAGACACAATGGAAAGGCAAAGAGATGCAGACCGTCGCCAGAGGCGTGAACAACAGCACACTTCAGATGTGGAATCCTCTCGACCCCGAACAGCAAGCTCTTCCCACTCCGCAGATCCCTCGTCCCTGTCTCCCCCACCTAGTTCACCCAGGCATCCCGAGGCTGTTGAAGCACGCCAAAGGGGTGCCCGGACCGTCGCTCATCAAGCAAGTCTAATATCCCTGGTCAGCGCCTCCGAGAGTGGCACTGGCACTGGCACTGGCGACAGTTTAGACGAGGCGCGACTCATGCAAGAGATTCTGGCTGAAGGCCTCTTGGATGGCATCAATATTGATGAACTGACCGAACAAGAACAGGACGCGCTTAGCGAGGCCATTGCTGAACGGATCAGGCAATTGCACCCAGAGAGACTTCGTCGACCAGGCACAGATGACAGTAGGCCCGACCCTCGCGGGGACACGACAAGGCCGCTGGGATCACAGGCTGACGAAACCGAGCGCCATTTCCGCCAGTCATCCAGGAACAACAATCGTGAACGGACGCAACCAAGTCCAAGATCGAGTCATAATGTGGTCATTGGAGGATCCAACACCCGACAGCCTACCGCTTCGTCCCAATCAGCAAATGACCAGTTATTGACGCTACCGCAGACTGCAGCTCACCGACGGCGAGCTTCTGATGAGACTCGAAGGTCCGAAAATTCTGTAATGAGAACAGATCGGACACCTCATCCTGCAGCGAGATCGGCGACAGATCTCTCCAACAGACCTCACTCGAATGCGGGTGGTGCGGATCGCCTCCAGCAACTCCAGCAGGGGCCACATGCGCAGAGATCTAATACGGAGCCCAGAACATCTCCGAGAGCCTCCGAAGTTTGGCAGGCTGCCGGTGGACGCCACATGTCCAGCCCGCCGCAAGTTGCTTCGCCCGCTCAACAGTCACCAAGGCCTGATTCTGTGCCGCCTCTCATGTCGAGTGTGGCAACCGGCCCCGTCCCAACTTCAATTCCCACCGTGGAACCCGAAGTTCGTGTTCCCGAGCCAACAGAGCTACCGGCAACGAGTGTCTCAACTAGGTCTGATGAACCATACGTCGCTTGCTCACGGTGTTCTCGTCCGAACATTCAGTATGAAGTCCACAAACACTGTGATGCTTGCAAAGTTGATATCTGTCTGCGGTGCTATAGAACTGGGCGTGGATGCAATCATTGGTTCGGTTTTTATCGCTCTGCCATGGTCAAATTCAACGCATCTCATCCGCCGAATCGCAACAGTCAGTCCATGGGCCTACCACACTTGCCAACTAGTCGACAATATGAGAAGCCCTCAGCAACTGCGGCACAATCGGGGCGGTACAATACGACTGCTAATGCTACTTCGCGTCTAAGAGAGGGCAACTTCTGCGATCGATGTGGCAGTTTTGCAAACGAATACTTCTGGTCATGTGACTATTGCAATGAAGGCGAGTGGGGATTTTGCAACGACTGTGTAGGGAGCAATCATTGCTGTGACCATCCCTTACTGCCCGTGGCCTACAAATCATGCGACCCGAACTTGACAAGCTCGAGATTCGGAGGAGGGCTGGGTGCTGCTACACTGAGCCCGTACAGCTCTGGTGGCCGCGACATCTCCCCAGCTCAGAGCGCAGCTTCGAGCGTCACTTCGGGAACTGGGCCTTATCCCGGTCTCCGCCCCGACTTTGTACCTTTAGCAGTTACAACCAATTGTGACATTTGCTCTCGACCAATTACATCTCAAGAGACCCGGTACCATTGCCCAACGCATCCGACGCCGACTCCGGAAAACGCTGGTCAGAAAGGCGACTACGATATTTGCAGCACTTGCTACCATAGCTTTGTTGAGACGGGGCGGATGAAGCGCGAAGATGGGCCGGATGGCTGGCGACTGTGCCCCGATGGGCACCGAATGATTGCTGTGGCTTTTGAACGGGACGAGGAAGGCAATGAGCGCAGAATCATCACCCGTGACATTGTGGGTGGTGTACAAATGACAGAGGCGGATGTGGCGGCGTGGAAACTTGCGATGAAAAATCTACACCGGGTCGACAGAGCAAACCTTTCCGCAGTGCGAGGCGACTGGAGCTGGCGAGAAGACGAAGCTGGTACACGACGCAAAACACGAGCTAGAACCTCCACCCTCCCACGCTCGGGAATGCAGCTCCCGCCGGACGGTGGCTGGGGCAAGACTTGCGTCGCCAGATGGGGTTACTACCCACCTCCCAACGATGATGGCAAGGCCAAGGACGAGCTGATGTTCCCCAAATATGCTAATATACGCGAGGTGGAGGAAATCAATGATGAATGGTGGTTTGGAGTATATGCAGGAGATGCAGGCGTCTTCCCAGCGGTGTTCGTGAACAGGGCTTGAGCATGGCGGACGTATGATGAACTATACGGCCACGACACTGAATTCTGGGATCATCATGAAAATTATTTGAGGGAGCGTGACCTTGGTTCTGATTTAATGTGGAATGTGTTATGACTTGGATATGGAAACCAGCCAGCGAGGACTAATGGCGGCTAGTTATCAGGCAGAGATACCAGGCTCTGAGCCTAGAGCCCGGGGCAATGGAAGTGCAGTATCCATCGCGCTGACATTCTCTTTCCGATCCTGGTCATCTGTTTCGCAATGTAGAAAGATCAAGATGGAGACTTGGACTTTCATACTTGGCCATAGGGGTAATATTAGTTAAGGCCTCCTACGATCGATTACAGCGGCAAGTCCAAGAGGCTTGGGATGCGATAGGAGAAGACACACTGGAAGGCCTGATAGATACTATGCCACCACGCTCTCAGGCTGTTATAGACGCCTAGGGCGGCCACACTGAACACTTCGAAGCGCGCCACTGAAATCGCCTAATCAGGTTTAGTTGGATTCTCAGGGCTGGTCTTTCCTAATATGGACTAGCTGCACTGGGGTCGGCTCCGGGCGACCATAGGGCGGCATCACCATTTTGCCTCATGAGGGCGAGGCTGAAGGAGGCAAGGCTGACCCGGCGGACATCTCCCAGGCAATTTTCCGCATGCAATTTGACCTTCTCCTAGCCCACCGTTTCATCAGTGGCCTCTCCAGAATGCACCATCAACGGTCTGCTTGTGATCGCTGCAGGGGTCAGAAGCTGCGCTGTCCACGGAGTGATCAGTCCAAGACTGAGCCATGTGCCAGATGCCTGAAAGTCGGGATCCAGTGCGTGACCAGCAGCGCGCGACCCCTGGGACGACCTAGAACGACGACAGTTTCTGGGCGCCGGACCAAATCCATCAAAACAGGACTCACAGCACCCCAAGCACCGGACACTGAATCGACTTCTCTACGACTACCATCGACCACAGAGGATCTGCAAGCGTTCTCCAACTTGTGGGCGCCTGGGAGGTTGGATCTGTATGCAGACTATCTGGAACACCCGTCTTACGTGACCGGCCTGAATTTCGAAAATCCAGGACTGAGCTCGGCATCCGAAGCAGATGCAGGATATGAATTTGATCAGCAACTGGGGAGCCACGACGAGCTTTTCGCCCTTGAACCGTCGACTGAACGTTACCAACGCCCACAGCATGACTTTAATTTGCCTGCTATTCCCGAAAGTCATATAGCAGGACCATCACTGAAACTGCCAGAGCCTGCAGACACCCTCACCTCTCTATCGCGACTGAATGAAGACATTTCTGGGCAGATATCCCGTATCAGTTCACACATCTGGGGACCTGTGAACGCAGGGCAGCATTGTCGCGAAAAGCTTCATCAAATCGAGGGTAACCCTATGGCTGAGATGTTACAAAGCACTTCCCAATTTGTTACCATTCTCGAAAACCTAGCTCCGTTGTCACTACAGCCAATCGCATCTACCGCTGGGTCCGTAACACATGAATCCTCTGCCTCGGACACTGGTACCCCCAATTCCAATCCCTCGCAACAGCAGACATCGCTGCCTGCGTCATCCTCGCCGCTTCATCCACCATCGACAAGCTTGAGCATATTGAGCACCCCAGTCGTGCTAATGCTTCTGTCATGCTATCTCCTCCTTTTGGAGCTCTACGACGCAATTTTCAGCCGTGTTTGTGATGCTCTGTCGAAACTGGGAGACCTATACAGCTTCTTTCGGGACCTGCCAGAGTTTCAAGTGGCTGGTCTGCCGTCAATGAAGGCACATCTGTATGCCAAGATCATCATACAAATCATTGAGCATCATTTCGACCATATCGAGCGGCTTTTAGGCCTGCCCAAGGAATTTGGCCTCTCCGAAAGGACGCCGAACTCGATGGGGTTGTTCAATTCTACGGAACTATCTCAGCTTCTACATATGGCCATGACGCAGATGGCAGGAAACTCCGGAAATTCAGGCAGTTCAACATTGAAATCGTTCAGAGCTAAACTGAGAAGTCTCCAAGGCATGCTACCGCGGTGAAGATCGGGTAACTATCTTCATCGATCTTGCGACACCTACTTTCAGAAATACCCTAAATACCGCTCGACGGAATTAAGTGCTATGAGGAAATGTGCCAGAAGGACGCCAGTAAATGAAGCTAGATCTTCTCCTTCGTCCCAGATCTTCTCATTCATTTCACAGAAGAAACTTTATGGGTGTTCTGCCACCTTCCTTTTATGCGAGCCTGGCACGAGCCTGGCAGAGATCTGTGCAGGCCGTACAACATCTCCCTTTGGTTTCAGCTGCAGCCCCTAGAGGCCAGACTATTTTCCAATATCCTCTTCCTTTGAGGTGCCAATTTCGCTCTCCTCCTTCTCCATGCCGAATTCGGTTTCAAGGTCCTGGCGCAGCGGAATCTCTTTCTCCAAGAACGCGAGCAAAAACCCTAGTGCTGCAAATCCGATTCCAACCTGCCATGTTCGGCGGAGACTTCCATTCAATACTGCGACAACTTGTTCGCGAGTGGGAGCAGACAGTGTATCGAGGAAAGCAGCTGTGGCATGGCCATACGCTTGACCATCGATGAGCTGCCCTCTGGCGACTGGATCTGTGATGCCTGTCGACGCAAGGGCATCGAAGCGATTGTTAAATATTGCAGCAGGAATTGCAGTACCCCACGTCCCGCCGAAACCGCGCACGAACGACCAAGTTGATGTTGTAAGTGCGGTGTCGCTTTCCGAAAGCGGCGCCATAACCGCAGGTAGTAACGTGGAGATAACGAGGCCTGCTCCAGCAGAACCTACCATTTGATATCCAACCCACGCGCCTGTGGAGGAATTCTGGTCGAGGAGATCCAAGAGACCAAAGCCAACCACTATCAATGCAAAGCCTGCGTAATGGATAGGACGATAGCGACCAAACTTGGACATGGCCGCCCCTCCCATTGCAGCAAAGGGAATCAGGATTAGTATGGTAGGCAGTAGCTGGACTCCCGAATAGGCGGGCGATGAGCCGAGGACGCCTTGAAAGTAAACCGGAAGAAAATAAATCGACCACATGGTGACTATGCCGTGCAAAAAAGTGAGGATGTATGCGATGGCGGATGTGCGGTTCGACATCAGACGCAGCGGCATGGTTGGCTGAGGAACAAATCGCGACCCTTCGAATACAAGAAAGCCTGCTAGGCCCACCAAGCCAATGACCAATGGAACAAGAACATTGTATGACGACCAGGGATATACGGCGCCAGCCCAGGATAGCGCGATGAGGACACCACAGATGGCCGCGATGAAGATGGCATTACCAGCCCAATCAATCGAGGTCAGCCTGGTGGCGAGCTTGACGTTCTTGTTCCATCTCACCTTCAAGAAGGCAAGGAGAAGTGACAACGCTACCCCGCCAATGGGAAGATTGAGGTAGAAGACCCATCGCCAGGTGGAATACTCAACAATAAGCCCGCCGAAGAATGGACCGAGCGCCGTGCCAAGAGCAATCAGACCAAAGATGATGGCAAAGTAGTTGCCTCGTTGTCGCAAGGGGATCAAGTCGCAGATGATCATCTCGATGAGGACGCTCATGCCGCCTGCGCCGGCTCCCTGAATCACACGACCGACGATGAGCATCGGCATGCTGCTTGCTCCTCCGCAAATTCCGCCGCCCAGCACAAAAATCGCCGTTGCGGCGATCGTTGGCCACCGACGTCCAAAGACATTTGCCAGCTGTCCGTAAAGGGGCTGCAATGCCGTCCTGTCGCGAAAATTCGTCAATACCACGTTGATGCAGCAATGGAAGAAGCTGATTGCGAGACGAATATGTTGTACTTACATGGTCAGGAAGTAACCATTGACGGCCCATATATACAAGTCGCCGCCACCTAGATCCGCGATGATAGACGGCAGAGCCGTGGATGTGATGGTTGCTTCCAGCGCTGTCAGCAGACCTGTGAAGCTGAGTGCTACCACAATCATCCAGAACCGCAACCCTTTCTTCAGTCCGGTCGTTGAGGGCTTGGTCGAGAGCTGAGCATCTTTTGGAGCAGCTGTCTCCGCCTCCTTGCTGGCTGCATCGTTGTCCATACCGGCACTGGAGTTGACCACAGCCTTGTCACGGGAGAGGTCCATCTCCGGATGCGGATTTGACTCCATGTGTAAACTCTCTTCTTCCAAGTTACTCATTTTCTTCCAGGCTAGGGTCTCGTACTGTCTCTCGTCGACTCTCAAGGATCGGGGGTGTCCTGGCGGGATAAGGGCGGGCTATACGGATCTGATATGCCTCTCCTGGGCGAGGGGGTTCGCGAATTCCAACTTCAATTGAAAGGAACGATTGACAGGACCACAGACCAAAGATAAAAGAAAGCCACACGAGTCAAAGGAGCACCAAAGTCTTATAGACTGTGCTACTACGGTGGACATCGATCAGACTGATGTACTCGGAGGTCTTCCTGTACCGGAGGCTTTCTTGCTCTCCGGATCGGAGGCTTTTGTTCAATCCTTTCGGGGATCTTTCAAGCGGGATGAAGTACGCCACCCCGTTTCGAAACTGGCTCATGACCAGACCTTGCTCCTAGGAGCATTGCAAGCATATTCGGATATTTTCAACCTTGTCATTAAGGGGAAACTGACTGCTCGGCGTGATGGTCGAGACAGAGCGTGCGGTCTGGGTTTAGGGCGGCATCACTCTCGTCCCGATCTGGGGAGGACTGCGAGTAGCGCCGACCTTGGCAGTGAGACTCTCTCCCCCCAGTTGAAATGCTTCTGCTTCTTACACATCAGCAGAAGCTGCCACTGCACCGTTCTCTAACTCAATTATATGGCCTAAAGCTACGGCCTCCTCAACACAAGGAAGCAACTAGCATCCTGCAACAGCGGACCTAGACACTTCACAACCACTTGTGAACAGAGCGTGGAGACGAGCCAGGATCCGACTCTGCTGGAACTTGCAGAATGCATATTCAAAGGGTGAGTTTAATCAGTTAACTATACTTCCATTTACTTTGGAAGCTCCAGCCGGACGCACCATATATGTTGCACTCAATTCTTCTTGCATACGCTGATCATAATCTGCCCTGTACATCTTCACAGCTCTTCATATATCCTATCAAGTCTCTCCTCCCAGTCGAGGTTACCGAAGCAGAAATCACGTCGACGGGGCTGAATTATGATCGGTCGTTCATCCTCATCAAGGAGACGGATGATGTGGCCGCCGATGAGCACACTTCATCGGTACAGGAACATCTGACCATCAAATCTCTGTCAAAGTTGTGCCTGTTTCAGCCGTCAATCCTGTCAACTGGTGAAACATCTTCGCATGGGAGGCTGAATGTCAAACATACGCTCAGTGGTGAAGAGATCGAGTTTCCCCTCGTACCTACGCCGAGTTTTCTAGGCAATGCTGAGGCATATACCGTTGAACTGTTCGGCACGCGAGCCGTGGGAGAAGATATGGGCGATGAGATCGCGGCATGGTTTACAAAGCATCTGGGACAGAAAGCACGGCTGCTATATATGGTTGACGGAAGCACAGGGACGCGGGATTGCCCTGCGCCATCATTAATTCCACGCAAGCCAAAACCACGGACCGGATTGTTGTCCTGGATCAAGGCTCAGGAGGAAGAACTTCATGCCCAAAAGATACAGTTTGCTGATGCAGCACCTCTGCTAATCACGACAGTGAGCTCCGAAAGGGACGCGAAGGGTCGGGTGCCCAAGAATGTAGTAGAAGACGAGGGTGAAGAAGACGATGTGATCGTGCGGTTCCGCTCGAATGTGCACATCGACAACGTCTCTGCGCGTGGAGAGCATGATTCCGTGAGCGATGATGAGGGGGGCGAGAGTCATTCAGCCCCCTATGCCGAAGAGAACTGGAAGGCCCTCAACATCGTCCCTGCAAGCTCCGGTGATGACACTGCCGCCACAAACGCCCCAGTCCACCTCGACCTGGTCTTCAACACGGTCCGCTGCATGTCTTTGAACGTGGACTTCCGCACCGGTGGCACCGTGCCGCCCGAGCGTCAGCTCTATAGACTCCTGACCAAGGATAGGAGGGTGAATCCGGCTTTTCCCTACAAGCCGTGTTTCGGACGGTATGCCTTTGCGGAGCCATTCGGGACGGTGATCAGGGTAGGGGATCGGGTGGAGGTGGAGGAATGGTGCTGAAGAATGCTCTGGTGCACTATTTTCCTTTGGTTCGGATATCAAGGCCCTCAATGTGTCAGTGAACCAATGCACACAGTTTCTTTGAGGAGCTATATGAAGCCATTGTTTGTGGGGGTTCCCTTGAATGCTGGACACTGCTGATTTGAAGCTGGTGACTGGGAGAGTGTCTTGGTAATAGCAATCAAAGTCCTAATCGCCCATCTTCCGCTCATGGCTAAGCTGCTCGCCGTTATTACTCGCCCTTCTCGTAGAATGAAGGCGTGCAACCACTTAAAATGCAAATTTGACGTGTGTTGAAATGGTACCTGAGTCCGTCCCCAAATGCCGAGCCTCAGCCCGGGAGAGGAGATTTCGGACACTTTGTGGCTCACCTTCGAAAGACCGAGCGTGGGATGCCAAGACGGAACATGTTAGCGCCCACAGAAGCGGGGTGTCTGATTTTTACACAATATAATATTTACCATCGGAATGTCCTTCAACAATCACAACAGGAAACATTCCTCTGTGGCGCAATTGGCTAGCGTATGTATCAGCAAGACCGCTAAGTCGACACAGCTAACAGTGTTTCTCCAGGCGTCTGACTGTTAATTCACGATTTGACACTGTGAAAAACAAGTGATCAAAGGGGATCAACACCCATCAGGTGGGAACTATGCTCAACTGAATCTTACTCCCAAACTAACAACTCACAGGAGGTTGGTGGTTCGAGCCCACCCGGAGGAGCATCTATTCTTTTTTTGCCCCGTCTTTCACTTTTGTTGCTGTGCCTAGGGGCAGAGTTTGAGCCCATGAACAGGCGTCTGGGCACAAGAATCCTCTGGCCCCCCATTGTCCCTTTAGAAGCCAGCCTCTTGATTTATCTTTTTCTCAAGATTAGTGTAGCCTCCAGTCGACGAGATAGATATACCGGACTTCACTTATGTATGACTGCAATCGTGGCTATCGCTTTCTCTTCCTATGTGTCATAAAGGGTGAAGGGATTGAACAGTATCACCTGCAGCGTGAAGATATGCGGATATCAAGAAGTGAGCGCCTGTGAATATGGTAATACTGATATCACTATTAGCTACCAGATCAACGATGAAGGCGTTACAAACCCTGAACTCATAGCTTCGCTAGAGCGCATAGGATATGAATCTGATACACCAAACATCCATGGAGTTTGGAAAAATTCGAGGCTATCCAGACGGGGAACTCTCAGTCAATGTGAGAATGTTGTAAGAGATCGCTGAGACACTAATACGAGGTGCTTGTGGTTGGTCTGCATCTCCGCATCGTTATGGGCGGAATAAGTGTGGGGGAAGCTCTAATTAAGTGCCCTGAGTGCCTGGGAGTCTCAATTCGGCCACCCGGGGAACTGGGCTGCGACCGCCAAATCCAGAAATGCACGAGGCCTCCAAACAACAGACTCCGCACCCAACTTCCTCCTTTCAATTGAGCCTTGACCCATACCGAGTACATACCTACACACATACTTCTTTGTTCGATTGGATCGTTTCATCGCCCCTTGATCCAGATCCAGTGCTCGCGATGGTGGCCACCCCAACGACACCGCGCACGCAGTCTGGGCAGAGGAAGGAAAGAATGGCGGACAAGTCTCAGCAAGACGGCCCCAAGTCACTAGCACGAGCATGTCTGTCCTGTCGAGCTCGAAAAACCCGCTGTGATACGGCAAGGCCACGCTGTACCTCGTGCGCCGCGCAGGGGAAGGACTGCGTCTACAAACAAGAGACGCCGCAGAGAAGGTACGTTCGTCCTCTCGGAGCTGGAAGCTAGGTTGACGCAGTGACATATCTAGACCGACGTTGGCGCGCATTCACGAATTGCAGAAGCAAAACTCGGCCCTTGATGCTTTCATCGCCAGGCTCAAATCGGCACCACCTGCAAAGCGAGAGAGACTGTTGACATCAGTAACAATCTGCGATGGGCGGGTTCGTTTACCGGACGACGGCAGCGACGAACGTAATGCTGAACCACGCTTTTCACCTCAACCACACCTTGCTGGGCCGCCAGCGGGAAACCAGGATGCTATGCCCAACATCGCACAAAATCTGCGGCGCCGGAGTAGCCTAGGCAGTCTGGAAGATTCCTCAGACGAGGAATTCGATATCGGCCCTTTCCTGTCTGTAGATGAGGCAGGGAAACCCAGCAGCTTTGGACCTTCCTCTGCCCTTCACTACCATCCCCGGTCGGGAAGCACTTCGGTGCAATCAGCAGCCTCTCTGGCGAGAGACCATATCAGGAACTGCTTGATTGCAGAAGCTGCGCTCCAGAGACAGAACGAGCGCCACTTGGCTTCGCTGCCCGACGTCCATGGAGTTCCGACAGAGTTAGCGATGCATTTGCTCGAATTGCACTGGAGCCGCCAACACCACACGTTATTGCTGACCTACCGACCTGCGATTATAAGAGATCTGTTACGGAACGGACCTCATTGTTCGAGGTTCCTACTTCATGCTATATTTGCGTGTACAAGCAAGTTTTCTGCCCGAGTGGAGGTCCGAGACGATCCATCAGACCCTTCAACAGCAGGTCGACGGTTTTTCCGACGTTGTGACGAGCTCCTTGCAGAAGACTCTCTCTTGATTTACCCCAAGCTTCCCACCGTGGTTGGACTCCTACTCCTAGGATCGAGCTACAATGCCAAAGGCGAGACCTCGAAAGGATGGTTATACACGGGTTATGCCCTGCGCATGATTTATGATCTCGGTCTGCACCTTGACCCAAAAGAGACCAGCGACTCTCCAGAGCAGGTGGAAATCCGGCGGAGAGTCTTTTGGGGTGCCTTTGTGTCGGACAAGTTACAAAGTCTCTACCTTGGACGCCCAGCGGCCATCAATCTTCGAGACTCGCATGTCTCGCGAGACTTTATGGACACTCTCGAAGAGCAGGAGCTATACGTGCCATACAAAGATCCCAAATATCCCGGCCCCCAGACTACTTCCCCTTCTACCGGTCTTCCCATCTACTCGGTCTCGACCTTCCAACAGCTGTGCCTGCTATCCAAGATTATGACCAAGATTATCAACACATTCTATGTCGTTGGAGCAACACCTCGCAACGCTCAGGCCAGTCTGCAGCTTGTCGACAATGCGCTACAAGCATGGAGGGAGAACTTGCCAACAAATCTGGATTTCCAGCCTCGACTCTTGCAATCTGATCCGACATCGTACCCCCCTCCGAACTTGATGAACGTGCACGCGCTCTATTATTCCTTGCTGATTCTTCTTCACCGACCGTTCATCTCGGACGGACACTTGCGCTCCACCGCTACTCCGTCATTGTCTTGGGGTCGCTGCACATCGGCGGCACGAAGTATCACGAGCATTGCACTGGCATGGAAAACTGCATACAGCCTCAGAGGCGCCCCGTACTTGTTGAGCTATGCGATATATGTTGCATGCACGATCCACGTTCGGAACGCCGCAGCCGATGCATCCAGTGGCAACAACAGAGAGCACACCTCCCTCCTGGCGGCAAGCTTGTCTTGTCTTGAACAGCTGTGTCTTGCGAATCCCGGTGTTTCTAAGCCCATGAAGATCATACAAAGATTGATGGAGGCTAGCAAAATTGTATTGCAGCCAGGTAAATATGTCTCGGATGTTGTCATGTCAGTTGCTGACTCTCCAAAGAGGAAACTATATACCCCAGCTACTCGCCATCCTCGTTCGATTTTGACACCATCTTCAGCATGTTCCCCACGAGGAATGTGACGAGCTCAAATGTGCAATACTCGGGAGAAGTGATTTTCGACTCGGATATTCCTGATGATCCGCTCTTCGGACTCATGGACGAGCCCATCTTGCCCTACACCGACATGTCTGATACCTTTTTCAATGGCACTAGAGCATTTTGAGGCCAAGATGAATACAATCAAAGCGAGTCGCCTGCTCTGGGGAAAGCGTGGAGATTGAAGCTTTGAGGCACCGTCCGCTCTGCAACGAGTGAAAAAGATAACCAGACTAAAGGAGGGAACTGCAGCCGGAGGATCATCCTCCGGCTGTCGGAATGTGACTCTCCGCCACGGGGACTGCAAGCGAAATTGGTCCGACTATCCTTGCTTTGGGGTATAACCTAGCAACTGGACTCCAATTCGTGGATCCCTGAATCCCTCTGGGTGCTAGTGATGGTCCGAAGTTGGAAATCTCTATAATACGTCGATATTTTGGCACCCCTGGTGAGCTCCAGTAACCCGTATCAGAAGGAGCCAGAGTCGAGAATCGCAAAACACTCGGAGCTAGTCACAATGAGCGGCGAAAGTTCATTATACGACAAGGGCAAGGAGGTCCGCATCGCGGTGCTAGGAGAAGCACATGTGCAGAGGTCTCTGGCGGCGCGACAAAGCGAGTTCGCCAAACCGTTGCAGGACTTCACCACCGAGTTTTGCTGGGGAAAAGTCTGGGCTCGCCCGGAGCTCGATCGCAGGTCGAGAAGTCTCGTCAGTACGTTCAGAGCTCCCCCAATGGCTGTCCCTTCACCCAGCACCTTTTCTGACAATGAGCAATTTAGATCTGGGATTCATGATTGCCTTGCACAGCTGGCATGAATTGGCTATCCACACCAAAGGAGCTATCCGAAATGGCGTGACGGAGGTTGAGATCAGAGAGGTCATTATGCAATCTATGGTGTATTGCGGTGTGCCTGCCGGTGTCCAGGCCTTGAAAGTGGCTGAGACGTCGATCAACGAGATGATTGAAAGCGGAGAGCACCAGAGACAGCTGAAGGAGAAGGTGTAAGGGCGGCAGCTAGAAGTAAATTCTGTCTTTTGCAGAAAAGCAGGGCATATTGAACATCTCCATGCCTGCCATAGAAAAGGATAGAGGAACCAAAATAGTCTGCATGGATCTCAATACATCCACCGTGGGAAAAACCGGTTCTGGTTCTCCGAAGCCCATTTCCAGTCGTGCGCGACTATCCACTCGACCGCGTCGCCATTGACCTCGATCAGCCTCTGCACGTTCTCAATTGTCTTCCGGGCCTTGTGCAGCTCGGCGTGCGCACTCTTCAACTTCCCCTGGCCGTTGTCGTACTCGAGAATCTGCTTCTCCCCGGTCATGATGCGGCGGTCGTGGCAGCAATCGCCGCCCAGATACACCCACTTCTCGGGCCCGACGCGGAGCAGGGCGTTGACATGGCCGTGGATGTGGCCTGGGGCGTCGATGATCCACAGGCTGCCGTCGCCAAAGAAGTCGACCGCGTAGGGCAGCGTCGAAATGGACGTCCACTGGTGCTTCGTCTGCGCGGGCGCCGCCATGTGTTTCCTGTCCGAGTCCGGCACGGGCGGGAGCTCGGTGACCTGGGACGCGGGCAGGGCGCCCTTCTCGATGCGCTCGAGCGGGTAGTGTGGTGCGCCGTTCTCGAGGATGTACAGCGTGCCCGAGCCCACGACGAACGTCGACTGCGGGTAGTCGGACGGCAGCCCGATGTGGTCCCAGTGGATGTGGCTCAGGACCACGTAGTCGATGTCCCGCGCTGGGTCGAGCCCGCCGCTCATCAGGCTCGACCGCGCGTCCGCCGACGAGTATACCGGTTGTCGGGTGGTGATGTGGTGCTGCGTCGCCGGCTGGGCGTACCGGGTCAGGTCGCGCTTGATGCCCAGGTCAAACACGACCCGCGTGGGCTTGGACGTGCTAGTCGCGCGGTGCTCGATCAGGAAGCACATCGACGGCACCGTCGTGCCTTTCTCCGGGTCGGGGTCCGTCACGAAGTTGCGCTCCGGAAGCGTCAAGAACCCCCCGTTCAGGGCTGCCACTTTCACATATACCTGGTTTGGCGCCGGGGGTGGTAGACGCAGAGCGTCGTCGCCAGGTCTGTGCGTGAGATCTCCCATTGCCGTTGCTGTAAGGGGGCCTGTCTTTGGATCTTACTGAGCTGCCGTGCTTGTTGGCATGTGTCAGAGCAGGACTGATGGATCTGATCAATACACGACCGAGTACCACTTATGTGCGAAGCCTCTCGAACCGGCAAAAGCGACATCGAAGTATCTTGTCCCCGTGTCGAAGTCTCCCTTGGAGTCACTCTCCAGCCTGGTGATGCTGGAGCAAATGCTAGAGGTGTCGCCCCCACTCCTCACTCCCGAATACCGCACCTCGTGCTCCGGGCAGAAGAATGCCAGGTCGAGTGTGGTCCCTTCCCCGAGGCAAAGCCACGACGGAGAAAGGCCGATTGGTGCAAGGTATAGCATCCCAGCGGGGCCATGGTACGGGGTATCATTCGGGGTTCGCCCGGGGTAGATGGAGACCAAGTCCCCAGCCTCATGAGCCGAACAAGCATAGCAGTTCAGACCCTGCGTCCGGAGACTCATTCTCCGGCCTAGCCTCACGCTTCACGCATCCCCTCACTCGACAAGCGACACTGCAGATTGGGGGAGAATCGACCCCCGAGCTGGAAGTACCCGAGAGTACGGAGTCCATGCAGCGACTCGTTGCCGGCGAGGACCACGCGGGGTCATCGTGCCGGCTATCGACTTCAAAGATCACAAAGTGGCAATCACTGTGGTAACTATTTAGTGAGTTGGTTGGTAGCAGCCTTTCCCGAATGTTGGCATAGGTTCATCACACGAAAAACAAACAAACGAACAAATCAACCACCACCAACATCAGCAGCCAGCAGTATCCAAACAATGGGCTCGTACGCGGAACCTCAGTTGCCCGCCAACATTGGCTTCGTGGGCCTGGGCAATATGGGCTTCCCCATGTTTTCCAACTTGGTCAGCAAACTGCCCGAGACCTCGACGGTACACTTCTACGATGTGAACCCGGAGTCAATGCAGAGGGGGCTGAAGGAGTCGGGCGCAGTGGCCAAGCTAGATCCCTGCAGCAGTTCAAGAGAGGTCGCCGAGAAGAGTGTATGCATTCCATTCCTGTTTGGATGGCGGTACCATTCCAGTCTCGCTAACCCAAGTCCCTTGCGAATAGGATTTGTTCATGTCCATGGTCCCCGAGGGCAAACACGTCCGAGCAGTCTACCTGGATCCGGAAAACGGCGTGCTGGCGGCCAAAGACCTCAGCGGCAAGATCCTCATCGACAGCAGCACAATCGACACGGCCACGTCGCTCGAGGTGGGCGAGGAGACGCGCAAACAGCACCCGCGGGCGCACTTCTTCGACGCCCCCGTGTCGGGCGGCACGGCGGGCGCGAAGAAGGGCTCCATCACGTTCATGATCGGGTGCGCCAAGTCGGACCCCCTGCTGCCGCTGCTGAAGGCGCTGATGGCGCTGATGGGCCACAACATCTACACGTGCGGCGGCCCGTCGCTGGGGCTGACGGCCAAGTTCTGCAACAACTACCTCAGCTCGTCGATCACGCTGCTCAACGCCGAGATGTTCAACTTCGCCATCAAGTCCGGCATGGACCCGCGAACGCTGCAGGACATCCTCAAGACCACCACCGGCTGCAACCGCAATGCCCAGTGGGCCAACCCCGTCCCCGGCCTGAGCCCCGACGCCCCCTCGTCCCGGGGCTACAAGCCGGGCTTCAAGATCGAGTACGTTAAGAAGGACATCGGCCTGGCCATCGCGGCGTGCGAGCGCGTCGGCGCGAAGCTGTGCGTTGGTCCCACCACCTGGAACACCTACGTCGAGGCCGGCAAGGACCCGCGCTGCGCCGGCATGGACTCCAAGGTCATCTATCGGTACATTGGCGGCGACGAGGAGTGGCTGGACAAGTTCCCGCAGCAGGACGAGTGATGCCGCAGGACTGGTTTTGCGATGCGTTTCAGGTTGGGGAGATTAGAATACTATAGCTTGATACACAATGGGATACATGGACGTTCAATCATTGGTATATCTTCGACTTTGCGTAGGCTGCGTCTTCCACTGACGGGAGATACGGCATGTAAACGAACGCCCTTGAACGAGCTGGAAACTACTGATCGAACAGCTTTAGCCACGCAAACTTGAGATAGGTCTTGGTTGATATCGTCATTCCACGAGTAACATTTCTTATTTTGCTCCATCTATCAGCTTCTGCAAGCCCTCCAGCACGGACCTGTCGACCTCGACGACCCCTCCTTCCCGCGTGCGCTCACGGCTCTCCCAGCTCCGATCGAAGGGCATCCGGATGGGCCCATTGCCCTCGAGCGGGCGGCTGGCCCGGATGGTGTCCGAGTAGGCGGCGACCTCGCGCTTGAAGTCGGCGAGGGGCCGGAACATCTCTGGGTCCATGGCGATGACCAGCACGCCCCAGCCGTCGTGGGTGCCCGTGTGGGCGGGCGCCCCGGCCAGCGCGCCCAGCAGCTGGATGGCGATGGCCAAGCCGCTGCCCTTGTGGCCGCCCCAGACGGCCATGGCGCCGCCGTCGAAGGCGCGGAAGGGGTCGCGGGTCGGGTGGCCGTCGGCGTCGAAGGCCGTGCCCTCGGGCAGCTCCTCGCCCATAAGCTGCGCCAGCTTGACCTGGGCGTGGATGATCTTGGACGTGCCGATGTCCCAGATGACGGGCTGGTTCGACGCGGAGGGGAAGGCGATGCACAGCGGGTTCGTGCCGAAGCGCGGCGTCGAGCTGCCCTCGGGGGCGACCCAGGGCCCCGCGCTGGCCGTGACCAGCGCCACCAGGTCCTGCCGCGTGCACATCTCGGCGTAGTACGACAGCATGCCCGCGTAGAAGGTGTCGCTGACGCCCACGACGCCCACGCCGCCCGCCTTGGCCTTGCTGATGGCGAGCTCCGTCGCCCGGTGCGCCGCCAGGTACCCGATCGCGCCGTGGGCGTCGAGCTGCGCCGACGCCGGCCGCTCGCGCGTCACCACCATGTCCGCGCTGCCCACCAGCTTCTCCCGCACCCGCTCCGCGATCGTGAGCACCCTGGCCAGCCCCGTCGGCCCGTAGCCGCGCAGCTGGGCGTCCATGATGTGCGCGCAGATCGTGTCGGCGTCCTGGTCCGTGAAGCCCACCGCGCGGAGGGCGCGTCGCGAGCGGTCTGTCGCGTCCGCGATCGAGATCGTGACCAGCTCCTCCCGGGCCATCTTCCAGCTGGAGCCGGTGGCCATTTTTGCCGAAGAGGTTACAGGTGTTGGGCCAAATGAGGGGGGGTGAGGAAAACAAAAACAAACGACTGCGACGTCGATGACAACAAAAGCGAAGCACAGATGGTCTTGTGAGGGCTGTATATCTACGACCACCCGACGCCGCCAAATCGGGACATGTAGCCGTCCTCAAGCGCGTTTTTGGTCTGGTGCATTACTTGTACGTTGCAAGTCCGGATGTGTTCTCTCTGCGAAGTCTGCGCGGAAGTCTACCATCCGGGGTGTTTGACTCGGTGGGAGAATCTCTCTCCGATGGTCCCTCCCCCCCCCCAAAAGGGGGATTTTGCACCAGTAGTTGGAGAATGGCAGTGGCAGTGGCATTGCCGTGGCTACCAACAAGCACGGGTCCAACGCATGGGAATCTATCTGATCTGATCTGCTCTCGCAAGTGGAGTCTTTTACCAACAACCCCTTTCTTCGATCAAAGAAACGATTACCGAGAAAAGGGGATGCTTTCAGTGGAGTGAGAATACCGAGTACGGATCCAATTTCAGGGGTGGCAGCTTGGGCCAAACTAGAATAGACGTCTACATTGGGGCATTCCCTTCTTCATATTCGATCGCAGGCAGCTCACGCTCCTCAAGGCTAATGTTCGCCGATGAAAATTAAACTTGAAATCCTCTTGAGCACTCGTCACATGTCTTTCCTCCTTCGCAGCGAAACTCGGTTAGTAGGTGTATCGGAATCCAGGCTGTCCCTCAATGACAATCTCGCCACGGTCGGCCCGCTTGTTCTGGATGTAAAAGATGACAAAGTTCTTGGCCACAAGCACGAAGTAGAGCATCTAGACGGCAGGTCAGTAAATTCGATCTTGGAGTCGCCCCGTCCGGAGGGATATTTTGCGCTCACCTGAAAGCCAATGCAGATCCAGAGGCCCGATCTGTAGCCCGGCGCGTCCTTGGACTGGAACACGTTGCCTGCGATGATGCCGCCAAAGGCACCGCCCATGACCATGAGGGCCATGGTGAGGCCCTTCTTGTTCTGCCCGACCATGTTGTTGTGCGCGTAGGCCCACTGGGTAGGGATGTTGGCGATGATGCCCATGACGCCCAAGAACACCCCGGCGTAGCGTGCGTGGACGTTGTCGGCGAAACCCGTCAGGGACACCCCGACAATATACATGGACGCGTTGAAGAGCATGACCGGGCCGCGGATCTTGAAGTGGTCGGCCGTGAACGCGCAGATCATGATCCACGCCGCCCCGGCCGCGTATGGAGGGAAAGTCAGCAGCTGGGCCCGGCCGGTCGAGTAGCCGAAGCCGTCCTTCAAGATCACGGGCAGGAAGTATGAGAAGGCGTAGACGCCCGTGTTGTTGAGCAGGAGGTACAGGGTGAACTCCCAGAGCTTCCAGTCTTGAAAGTGTTTCATGGCGATCCGAAAGGTGATTTTGTCCTCGACGGCGTCGCCACGATCACGCTCCACGCGGGCGAGAACGATGGCGGCTTCCTCGGGCGTCAAAAAGCCGGGCAGGCCAAGGGAGTTTTTGACGGTGGCTTTTTCGGGGAAGTCGACCATGACCACGTAGGAGACGAGGCCGACGATGGTGCTGACGATGCCCTCCTGTATCCAAACAGTCAGAAGATGCCACTCTGTACCTGGGGAAAAGTAGACTTGGGCTTACGATGATAAAGATCCACGACCACCCATTCAACCCGGAGTCTCCAGCCATCTGCTCGATCCCGTAGGCGAGCAGCCCGGCCAGGCCGCTGGAAGCATTGCCAATCACGTAGAACCCGGCAATGCGGGCCTGGATTTCGTAGCGTGTGTACCAGTTGTACAGCAGAAACATGGCTGCCGGGACGAGACCACCTTCGAGGAAGCCGAGGAGGACACGGCACAGGGCGAGCTCACCCCAGGTCTTGACGAAGCCTTGACAGAGGGTCACGACGCCCCATATGGTTGTAATGGTACCGATCCACAGAGCAGGGCCGACCTTTCGGACAAGGAATGTCGCCGGGATGTCGACGAGACAGTATCCAACGAAGAAAATCATGGCCAAGACGGAGTAGCGGTTGCCGATGTTGGTCTTGAGGTCTTCACTCATGCCGGCGATGTTGGCCTGCGGACATGGTCAGTTGTTGTCCCAAGAGACACATTGATGTATAATGAGGGAGTACTCACGTTTCCCAGGTTGGACCTGTCGATGAACGCCCACATGTAGAGCAGAGAGAGCATGGGCACAAGACGCAGGTCGACTTTCCACATGACTTTGCGGACGGTCTTGGGGTCCTCCTCGAGATGAGACTCCAGCACCGCCTTCAGCGGGATGTGGTACTTCTGCTCGAGCTCGTCGGCATCGTGCTGCACCTGCTCGGAGATGAGGTCCTTGAAGTGGCTCTGCTTCTCTGCATCTTCCACATGGTGCATGGCGGTATTCTTGACGCCCGCGGTGTTGGTCATGGTAATGACTCCAAGCACAAAAGAGACACTGCGAGATGCCTTGACAAAAGCAAAGACGGCGCTTTTCGAAAAGGAAGACAGTGGGCAACTGAGCACACAGGAGACTTGCTCTGGAAAAGCGAGATAGGGACGACGGCCTTGCTCTAAGTATCAGAAGACACCGCCTGGAACCTCCTGGAGTAATGGGCCCCGAAGATACAGGCCAACACCATGCCCCTTTGCGTTTGGCGGTGCGAGGCTGGGCCGGCACATGGGGGTGTTTAGACCTGCTGGAAGGACGGGAGAGGGATAAGTCTGGAGCAATGCCCTTCCCCGCAGGATGTACTCCAGATTCTCGCTAGCGGCACGCAGAGGACGGTGAGTGCCAGTGAGCATCGGGTAACGCGGCTTGGACTCTGCAGGGATGGCGGAGCTTGATGCTCTATCAACCCGTGTCTGCGGAGGGAGAGTCTCCGAAGCTGGGGGCTAGCCGGGGAGAGGTCGGTCGCTGTCCTGCCGTCTATCAGCTTCGATCATGAGAGGTCTACACCGCCACCAATGATATCGAGCAGGACGAAATTACAGAGGAGGACAGTGACCTGATCACAGCCTCGTGTGTTCCAGCTTGAGACGGGACTTGGGTCTTGCTTTCGCCTAATATATACTGCTTATACTGCTGAAGCCTTGACAATCAAATCTTCACATCAACAAACACACTTTCGACTGAACAACAGAAGACTACAAGATCAATATGAGTTTGCCCGCTGCGTGCGACGTGCTTGTTGTCGGCAGCGGCAATGCTGGCTTCGCTGCCGCCCTTTCGGCCTCTCAGTCAGGGGCAAAGAGGATCTTACTCATCGATAAGTGTCCCGAATCCTGGGCGGGCGGGAATTCTTATTTTACTGCTGGAGCATACCGGACCGTTCATCATGGCCTAAACGACCTCTTGCCCATCGTGAACAATGTGGACGCAGAGCTAGCGGGAAAGATCGATCTGGATCCCTACACGGAGAAGGACTTTTCTGATGATATGCACCGTATCTGTGGGGGCAGATCAAACCCCGAGCTCTCCACGGCTCTAATCAAAGATTCCAATTCGGCCATCAAATGGCTGGCTCAGAATGGAGTCAGGTTTCAGCTCTCATTCAACAGACAAGCCTACGAGGTCAACGGTCGATTCAAATTCTGGGGCGGGCTACACCTCAAGACTCAGGACGGAGGTAAAGGTCTGATCGAAGACTACCTCCAGATGGCGCGGCGGCAGAAGATTGCGCTCTCCTTCAACACCGCTCTGACCGGTCTGTCGGTAGAGGCCAATGGCAGGGTCAATGCAACCGTCCACCGAGACCGAAAGGAACACACCATCAAGGCTGGGGCCGTGATTCTTGCCGCGGGAGGCTTCGAAGCAAGCCCGCGTCTACGGTGCCAGTACCTAGGTCCTGGATGGGATATGGCTCTGGTGCGTGGGACGCCCTTCAACACGGGCGACTGTCTGGAAATAGCTATGAGAGACGTCTCTGCTCTAGCAGCTGGGAACTGGAGCGGATGCCACTCGGTTGCGTGGGATGCCAATGCGGACCCCAACACTGGCGATCGACTGGCATCGAACGAATATACAAAATCCGGATACCCTCTCGGTGTCATGATCAACACGCAAGGGAAGCGGTTTGTGGACGAAGGAGTCGATCTCCGGAACTACACTTATGCCATATTTGGTCGTGCGATCCTCGCCCAGCCCGAGAGCGTGGCGTTCCAAGTATGGGACTCTCGCACGAGCCCTTGGTTGAGAACCGAGGAATACCGGGAGGAGCGCGTGGAGAGAATCACCGCCAATACCATCGAGGAACTGGCCGACAAATGTGCGCAACGGGGACTGCGCAACCGCGAGAGCTTCATCAGTACATTGCGGGAGTACAACGAAGCTGTCTATGCTCATCGGCAAGAGCACCCCACGGCGACCTGGAACCCGGCCATCAAAGACGGGCTCTCGACACAATCCTCCACTAAGAAACTGGCGCTGGCCAAGTCGAACTGGGCGCTTCCAATCGACCAAGGGCCATTCCTCGCTGTCAAAGTCTCTTGTGGAGTGACATTCACATTCGGCGGGTTGTCTGTGAACCCGGAGACGGCGCAGTTGAAGAGTGCAGTGACCCGGGAGGGCATACCGGGGGTGTATTGCATTGGCGAAATGCTTGGAGGGCTGTTCTATTCCAACTACCCCGGCGGGAGTGGCCTCACTTCAGGCGCGGTGTTTGGACGCCGGGCGGGCAAAGCGGCTGCTCAATGGGCTGCGAGATCGTCTCTACAAACCGGACAGTTGGCGAAGCTGTAGACGCCTACAAAGTGTCGCTGCCGTCGCTGAATAGCACTATTACTCCCCTCAACCTAGCACTTAGGGCAATTGTGGAAAAGATTAAATACCTTCGCAGGTGTCTGGTAGAGGCGACCAGCTCCCCCTTTGTATTCTACAGGGTCCCCAGAAAAAGCATATATGAAGTCAGGCATCTGCCCGCTTCCTTTGGAGTGGCCATCTTAATCTCTAGGATAGTCACATACAGAAGAGGTAGCAGATAGATAGAACATTTTACTCGACGCTCAAAGCTTTCTTGTTTAGTTATATCCGCCGAACAACAACGAGCCATCGCAGTTTGTTTAGAAGCTTCGCTACGGAGGCAGGCGAGCGAGCGAGCGAGAACAAATCTGCCACGTCCCTCGACCACCACCAAAAGTCACCTAGCTCGTCAGCATGCCGAAACGGAGACTCACTCTCCGAAGCGGGACAACGCCCGACCTTTGGTGATGGTTTTTTTCTCTCGGCACGCCCTCCCCGCAGCCTGTCAACATTTGGGGTTGCTAGGGGCACTTTTTTGCGCCTGGCTGGCGAGGCGTGGATGGAGTTTCGGAGAGCATCATCAGTGGCTTGAACCTGAGCGCCATGCGGATAAATTGGACGAGGCTTTCGAGAATCAGCGAGGTTCGACCCCTGCCGTTCAGACCTTTGTATGTGCCTCCAAAGCGTTCTGCAAGACGACCAGCTGCTTTTGCCTCGGTGAGATCACAGCGCAACTTTTACGCCACGATGTCAAACAAGTCGCCGTTCAAAAAGTCTATACCGTACGAGGTGAGAGATGGATATTCAATAGCGACGGCACGGGTCTGACGTTTGCAACATCAGTTCAAAGACTTGACTCTCATTGACACGCGGTCGTTGATCGGAGGCCAATGGGTTGGTGCCGCGTCGGGCAAGACGTTCAAACTTACGGGTGAGAGAGCGCCCAGCGGCTCCTGAGGCTAGCAATCTCCTCTCGTCTCTAATGCGAAATGTAGACCCGGAGGACGATGCTGAGATCTGTGACATCGCCGACCTGGGCGCTGAAGACACCCGCAACGCCATCGAAGCGGCGAGCAGAGCCTTCGAGACGTACAGACTCACCCCCCACCGGGAGAGGCGGTGGCTGATGCGGCGCTGGGCCGACCTGATCAAGGCCAACAGGGAAGACCTCGCGGCATTGTGCACTCTCGAACTAGGCAAGCCGTACACCGAGTCACTCGGCACCGTACAGTATGCGGTCGACTTTATCGACTGGTTCGAGGGCGGCATCGAGCGCACCTTCGGCGAGACCATCCCTGCGGCGCGCGGGAACAACCGAATCCTGACGATCCGGGAGCCTCAGGGCGTGGTCGCCTGCATTACGCCCTGGAACTCGCCCGTGGCCATGGTCACCCGCAAGGTGGGCGCCGCGATCGCAGCCGGCAACACGGTCGTGTGCAAGCCAGCGCCCGAAACGCCACTGTGTGCGATTGCGCTCGCCAAGCTGTTTGAGCGCGCGGGCGGCCCGCCTGGCGTGTTCAACATCGTCACTGCCGGCGTCGAGAACACTCCGGCGATCGGCGAGGAACTGTGTAGTCACCCGGCGGTCAAGCACCTGAGTTTCACGGGGTCGACCGCCGTGGGCCGTCTGCTGAACACGATCTGTGCCAAAACGATCAAGAAGACCAGTCTTGAGCTGGGCGGGAACGCCCCGTTTATTGTGTTTGAAGATGCCAATATCGAGAAGGCTGTGGCGGGTATGTGTTCTCTCTTCCCTTTTCTATCGGATCTATCGTCTACGGGAAAACGGCCCTCCAACAATTTTCACGGTGGGGAAATGCAATCTAACACCGTCCAGGTCTCATTACTTCCAAGTTTAGATCGTCGGGGCAAACATGCGTCTGTGCAAATCGCATCTTCGTGCATGCATCAATACTGGACAAGTTCGCAGACGCCTTGACGGACGGGTTGAAACGCACTTTCACCTACGGGTCCGTGTGGGACAGAAAGGTCAACTTCGGGCCGTTGTACGCCGGAAAGGGCATCGCGAAGGTGGAAGATCATTTGGACGACGCTCTGGGCAAGGGAGCTCGGGTCCATGCCGGCGGCAAGGACAACACCCTGGGCCCCAACTTCTTCCCCGCGACGGTGGTGAAGGGAGGCACGGCGGGGATGAAGTTCATGAAGGAAGAGACCTTCGGCCCACTGGCCTTTCTGGCCCCTTTCCAGACCGAGGCGGAGGTCATCAAGATGGCGAACACGTCCGACGTCGGCTTGGCCGGGTACTTCTACACCGAGGACATTTCGCGGCTGTGGAGGGTCAGTGAAGCGTTGAAGGTGGGCATGGTCGGGGTCAGAGTCGGGCTGGTCAGCGCGGCTGAGGCGCCGTTCGGCGGTGTCCTGGAGAGCGGATTGGGCCGGGAAGGAGGCATCGCGGCGCTGGAGGAATACTTGAATATCAAAAGCATAACGATCGGTATCTGAGTGTGCCTTTGCTGGCTTTTAGGGAGCTCGGAGCTGTCAGGTATGCGAAGGATTGATGTCACAGGATTTAGAAAGGTCCATGAGGCCATGACCAGGCTCGCAAGGCTGTCATCCGTCTCGACAGACTTGGCGTTGTGAGAATCCAACTAAGGACCTCGACCACATTTGCGCCATATCCATACCATTGATCACCACAATGAGGCGTGACGTGCCGCCGTACTCGGCGTTTTTCCCGGTGATTGAGATCCTGCCGGAGGTTGTTTCCCCGCAGAAGCATTTACCGAGGAGCGCTCTCTCCAACGCGCATGGAGTAGAAGCGATCGATAGATGGGGGACCCGGTCATTACTGATGGGGCGAAGTGATCCATGACATTTCGAGAAGTGCAGTGTCGTCGAGAGTGCAAACTCAGAGCGGACGAGCAGCTTGCCTTCGCCATCAGGGATTCCCGCGACCACCACCCGATTCACATCGTCGAAAAGAAAGGAGGCCAGCCTCGTCGTCCCATCGCTCGACTGAACCCGCCACAATGGGCTCCGCTGAAACGATGAAAGCACTCGTTTTCCATGGCCCATATGATGTGAGATTAGAAGACCGATCAAGTCCGTTGAGACAAGCCACTTTTGCCTGGCAATGTGTTACTGACCACACCCAGTCCCTCACGTGATAGACCCGACGGATGTGGTGGTCAAAACAACCTCTGCAGCGCTGTGTGGGAGGTACTATTATCTCCTCCGGTATGATTAAATGCTCTCAAGTGCTGACTGTGGAATGTCGCGAAGTGAGCTGCACCGCTATCGAGGGCATTCGAAGATCAACATGCAGCCCGGTTACATCTGTGGACACGAAGGCATGGGCATCGTGCATGAGGTCGGCAGCGAGGTCAGAAACTTCAAAGAGGGCGACAGAATAATCGCCCCGTTCACCATCAGTTGGTTCGTACTATGGTCCGGTTTCTGGCATTGCAAAGACTGAATATTTGCAGTGGCGAATGCTTCCATTGCAAGAGGGGCATCACCGGCCGTTGCGTGAAATGCAAGTCGTTTGGATCCGTCGCATTGGACGGATCGCAAGCCCAGTATTTCAGAGTGCCGTTGGCAGATTCCACGCTGTTTCACACTCCGCATGAAGGTGACCTGGGAGAGCTGCTGATCTTGATGACCGACATTTTTCCTACCGGGTAGGCAGACATTTCCCCAATCACCTACTTTTTCCATTGATCGCAAGGCCCGGCTGATGAAACGGCACACCAGATTCAACGGGGCGAGAAACGCCTTCCGAGAAACTCCAAGCGATCAGTGGAAGGACATGACCGTGGTAGTGATCGGCTGCGGCCCTGTAGCGCTCTGTTCGATCATCTGCGCCCTCGAATACAAACCCGCGCGAATTATCGCCATCGACTCGGTCCCTGATCGTCTGCAACGGGCCAAAGACCTGGGCTGCATCCCTCTCAACTTCAAGACGGTAGATGCTGTCAAAGAGGTACTGAGCCTTACGGACGGCAATGGCGCTCATGCAGTCATCGAAGTGGTTGGTCTGAGTCCCGCGCTGAAGACTGCTTACGACGTTATCTGTCCGGGCGGCAAGATCAGCTCAGTAGGTATGTTGTTACTCACATTGGCCCCTTGTTTGATTCAACGCTCACCACACCGGCAATAGGCGTACATAATGGCGAGCTCCCATTCACGGCCGCAGACTGTTACAACAAGAATGTCCACATCCAGTTCGGCCGGTGCCCGGCAAGGTTCGTATTCAACGAGGCCCTGAAAGCCCTGATCCGGAACAAAAGCACGATCGAGAAGATGGGATTCATAGATCTGGTGTTGCCGGGCCTGGATGAATCGTGTGTAGATGCTTTGCGGCGCTTTGAACGGGCCGAGGTCAACAAGGTGGTCTTCAAGCCCAACGGGCCGGACGCGTAGCCAGGATTGAACAGCATTCAGCGTGACAAGAAAAGGGCAGCTCTTGAAAACTTACGGCTCAGTGCGGCTGAATCCTGTACCTTGTCAGCGAGGTGGTTCTGGGAAACTAATACAAGAGAGTTGCGCCCACAAACCCAAGAGAACCATGAACCCGGGAGTGTATACACCATCTCCCAGCACCGAGCTCTTGCCAGCTCCTATACCACGCATTGAGCATTCACATACATTTAAGATCGACTGAAACTATCGCCCAATCTGCGACTAGCAGTGCCCTACTAGGAAAGTGATCTCGATCCTACTAGCTGTTTTGGAGGCTCCATTGGTCAGTGGCCTTTGCTGTCATTACACCTCTTGGCCACCAGGCACCAACCAAAGAGCTGCCCTTTAAAAGCACAATCCTTGATCAAACAGGCATCTAATAAAAAGCCCGACTGATAACAGTGCGCACTTTCTATACCTTCAAACAATTTGGAAATAATGGCGACAATGGATGACTATGACAAGGTAAAGGGAGAAGAGGAACATATCCTCCCTTTACCAGGCGACCGGCAACTGGCATACGCCCACAGCGGCCCCGCAACGTCTCGAACCGTCGTTATCTTCTTCACGGGCATCATGAGCGTCGGCACCGCACCGAACACGCCTGCCCCGTGTCGCGACCTCGGGGTGCACTGGATTTCGCCTACGCTCCCGGGCATGGGGAATTCCAGCACTCGCGACAAGAAGGTACCCTACTACGTCTCGTTGGCGAGAGACATGGTCGCCTTGCTGGCGCATCTGTACCCCACGGACGCCTTTGACGCCCTCTACGTTGCGGGAGGATCGTACGGCACGGTGCAGGCACAAATGCTGTACGGAGCGCCGTATGACCTGTTTCCTCCTGGTCGCAAGATCGTCGGGTGCGTCCTGTTAAGCGGCTTCGCGCCCCTCAAATACCACCCAGGCTATGCGAAGACACTGAACTGGCAGAACTGGTTCTCCTTCGGGCCCCCAACACGGGTGCTTCCCTTCCACCTTCTCCAGCGGCTTTTCCGCCTCGCAGTCGAGTCGAAACTGCACACCGTCGACGGCGCGAAGACGTTCCTCCGGCAGACGCTTATTGACAAGATGGACGACGAAGAAAAGTCGACGTTCGGCAAATGGCTGGAGAAGAATGACCTGGCCGAGGACGCCTTCTTGGACCAGATGGCGCGAGGAATTATCCGATGTTGTGTGAACTGGGATGGCTTCATGGAGGTCTCGGACGTGATACACTCCGACTGGGGATTTGAGCCCAAGGAGCTTGACGAAGAGCATGCGTCGAAACCAGTCCTCGTCGTCAGTTCAGACGTTGACCAAATCGGCGGGAGCACCAATAACTGGCTGGTCGACAATTACAGGTCCACCAAGCACAAACTGGTGCCGGGAGGCCACATATCGTCCTTGTTTTATATGGATGAAATATGGGATGAGATCATTCAAAGTAAGTGGCACCAGAACAGGTTTCCAGCGGTTTGAGTGAAACTTACACGCAGGCAGTGGCGAAATCGCAGGTAGACCGTGATGCCTGATTATGGCTTGCCCCAAGGATCCATCGGCACATTTGGGCACAGGAGTCAATTGTGAAACCCGAGAGCCACAAGAAGAATACATGGGACCAGGCATGTGCACTTGACACCAGCCTAGAACAGGCAACAGCATAGACCCATCGTGGACTCGGCGGCAAACTAGATTTCTTCACGCTCCTGGTAGTGAGCTCCTCCTACCCTAGCAGGACATTCAACTCGTCCAATATAGCGAAGTCAGACCCAAGTCCATGAACAACTTCTCTACCTCCTGTGGAGTCATCCGGTCATAGTCGTAAGCGGCCTTGTTGGAATACCACGCCTGCGACAATTCTTAGCAGACTGGCCGTGGCTTCATTTGGTAGTAGCAGAATTACCTTTGATAATTTCCACAGTTTGTCCAGGCTGATCACATCGCCGTGGTGAAAGGCGTGTCTTTGAGCGAAGCTCTGGGCTTCTTGCTCAGACGTGCAAATCTGGATCCCGCTGCAGGCGAAACGAACGTCTATCCACCACTTGGAGGGAGGCGCAGAGAAGAAGGCATAGTACTGTTGCAGTGATCTCTCTCCATTTTCACCAATTACTTTGGTGATGTCCCCATCGACGACTTCGAAGGTCAAAAGCTCCCCTTGGGACGGAGTCAGGACTTTGACGTTGACCTCGCCCGGCGACAGCATGGCAGCAAGACCAAACGCGCACCATGCACAATTCACCCACCACAGCTTTCCTGCTTTTGTCTGACAAGCTGCAGGTCAACGACTGTTCACATTCAGTTGCGCACGGATTCGGAGTCTTTGTTCAAGACACTTACAACGATATAGGGTGTAGGCCTACTTGAATATTAGCTGGCTGAGCTTCCCGCTACTGCTGCTGGAATACTCACAGATGGGAGAATGGGTGGACCATTGCGATCGGAGTTGGTGTCGGCACTCCCTCGTCGTGCAGCTTTAGATGGTGGAGGTCATGAAGCTTGCGTAGCTGTAGCGTGACCTGCGACTCGTCACGCGAGCCAGGAACCACGAGCTCTTGGACGGTAGGGTGGCGGCACCTCTCCAGGATAAATTGGAAGACCTCGTATCTGAGCTGGCGAGCGTCGCGATCCATGGCTGTGATAGAGACGTGACTCTGAGTAGGGGCAGCCAGCGACGAATCCTTCGAATGTATTTCAATCGCAGTTGGCACGCGCCAGTAAGGTGTACGCCTTGTGACACATACTGGTACATAGCTTGGCCAATATGGTGGTAAATGCACCCCTCAATTCTACAGCACGAATCGCTTCTGTCGCCAAGGTCGAATGGGCAGCAAGATGGCGGATCGTCAAGCAGGGGAAGGTAGACCTTCGGTATTGCCCACTTGGTTTGGTAAGAAAATGTCAACTTCGCAGCCAAAGACAACAAGCATCAATGGCGTGGTCGCTCTAGCCCATCACGGCTTCGGCTTCAACCGAAAGTCTGTCTCCAGACTGCGGAGTGATCATCTTTCTTCCTCTTCGACATCCTTCTACCTGCCGTTTACGGTAGAATCAACATCTGATCGACCTCCAAAGGGGACAACTCGACTAATTGTGGAAGGTCCTGTTGTCTGATGATCGCCCGAGTATGGCCTGATGACGAGCGATCTCCCCGGGGCAAGCCAATGGCAAATGGTCTGCGCTCGCTACGTGTGCGCCACCTACCTCAAAGCGAGGAGCCTGTGTCATGGGGATGTTTGGCACTCGCCTCCTCCGCAGCTAACCTCATACCTTCCTAATCTTTCTGCATGTCCTGCCTTTTGTCTCTCAAGAAACCATTAAGAGGGTGACAGCCAGTCGCCGCTGCCCTTGAGCTCAGACTTGCCCGACCGAAAGGGATTTCAGCCCAGGCGCAATGAACAATCGGGCACCATTTTTTATGTGAAAAACGAAGCTGAGCCTATCGAGGCACTCTCAATCGATGAGCACACGATGATACGAGCTCCAGGGAGCTCCAAGGTGAATGGTTCCGACCCTACAGCTGCCATTCGTATCGCGCATTGTGGTATGATCCTTCGTTGTGGTGGGTGGAAATTGTTACAGCAGAGATATATATGCAGATGAGGTGAGGACCTGAGCGCTCCTGGCAATTCATTATCAAAAATAACTTCGCCCCAATGAGGATTGCAAATTCCGCCCTGAGCCATTAACTAACTTGGGAGAAATATCATGCTGACATGGATATGTTGCGGTGTATGTATGTCTAAGATTCCTTCACTGCAATACAGGCTCAATTGCTCATCTCGACATCTATTAGGAACTCCATCGCGTTAATCCTATATTTTATTCCAGCGCTAGAGTCATATCCCACTGGTCCAAGATATGGGACCAGCACATATCTCAACGACACACGTCTCAGCGGCTCACTTCTGTTTACCTCAGTCACCAACGTAACCCTCCCATCGGCAGCCGAGTCGGAAAGCGAATTCCAAAGATCGATCCATCTGAGCCTCGTCCTCGCTTGTCTAGTCCTGCTTGTTTTCTATCATCTCCATGTCAAGTCTTCAGGCTACCAGACGAGTCTCTGCTGGGTGCACTCGACGGACTGCCGGATGTGGTTGTCGATGTTTGCATTGTCGACTTCCTGGGCGACAATGGTCTTTTCCACGGCGTTCTGGTGGGACGATCACCCGTGCTGCCGGCCCAGAAGATTTTGGCCATGCATGGCTCGACTCGCTTTTGTTCCATGGATTCTGCTGATCACTTCTTCTTGGTGGTTGGTAAGGCTTGTGTTCCATCTTCTAGCTATTTGGGATCAAGAAAATCAAAACCTCTGGCGAGATAGCCAACGACAGACAAACAAACACGCAGAGAAAGATATCCAAGCCACCGAGAAAGGTTTCCAAGAAGTCGACGTGGCCGGTATGTCTCCAAAACCCTGGCATTCGGGAAAGCGGATGTACTACATCGAACCCGTCGGGCTCATAATTTTTGTGTGGTTGGCCTTGACCCCTGGGGTGTTGGGTGCTTGGAATGCTAAATTTTACACCCTTTCCCTCCTCACGGTCGCTGCGGCCTTCCTATATGTTCACGCAGTTATGGGCGACGAGTGTTACACAACCTGGCCTCACAAGAGCCGACTGGACGATATCAGAATTCCACTGTGGTCTCCATTTGGCCACTGTATGGTCTACACGTTGCCGGCACGAGGACATGGATTGGAAGCTCAGATCACCCGAAAGATCAAGTCAGAACACAAGGTCTTGGACAAGTACCAGCACTTACTCGGCGCCTTGGACGTTGTCAGAGACAAATTCACTCTAGATGAGTGCAAATCTGCCATGTCCAAAGTAGTATCTGAGCGGCTGCGAACCTTGAACGCGTACAACCAGGAGAAAGAGATTCAGTATCTCGCGCGCTGGCTCTACCATCCGGGAGAGAATAATAATTCGAGCCCCAGAGAACCCACAAAGGATAGCTCTAAGGAACTTAAGGACATCTCTAAGGAACTTAAGGACAGCTCTAAGGAACCTATAAAGGAAAAAGGTCAAGGACTAGGTTCCCTGAAGGCCGCGAAGTGGGTGCCCGGGGCAAGTTGTATAGGCCGCGATGTTGTCATGGCACTGCTTCACTGCGAGCTGCTCCTGTTTGAGAGGCGTACGGAGCTCGCCAATCGGGGTGACGTCTGGAACCTTCGGAGCAGAAATTATTCGGGGCCCCTTTACTGTCGTTATGAAAAAGACATTGCCGTCGTTGGTGATCCGGAGAAAGAAAATCCAGGCCAAAAGATCAATGCTTTCAAAGACGCTGTCTGGTATGCTATTCGGGTTGTCAAGCAGATCTCGAATGAGAAATGGGAAGACGGCAAGTGCGATGATCCTCTACTTACCCTCAACTTCAAAAAGCCAAGAAGGTCTGTTGTCAAGGAGCTCAACTTCGAAGGTTTATGGTTTCCATTTGAAGACATGTACGTGGAAAGGCTATGGTCCCTCTGTTGGGCGGCCGATCCGAGTACGTTTGGCGCGCTCTACCTCTTCCTCCAGGTGCTGTATCTGGATATCGGCAACGACAACAGGGTTCACATCGCGCCCTTGCAACCATGTGCGGAAAGCAAATACGACAGCGAATGGAGGTTGCGCTGGCGACACCTTTGGCAGACCGCTCTCGTTTGCGAAATCTTGATCATGCTTCCAACCATCACCAACTCTTTCTTCGTGGCAGTCGCCTCTGTCGTTTAGGCTATCCGTTTTGACTGACCAGCCGACCTTCGGCAAGCCACAACAAGTTCTTACACTGATTCAAAATGATCGGAGGGAATGAACTATTAGGGTGCCCGGACAAAGAAACAAAGGCAAAGAGGAAATGTCAAAGTGTGTGGTATTTTACTGGTGCTCAAAATTTAGCAAGTCTAGGAGAATAAATCATGTGCAATCCGTCTCTCCGTCCACAGTGTCTACGAGCCTCGCCCATCAAAGCAGCTCAAGCAATGACCCGATATCTTCCTTCCAAGGGCTTCTTTTCCTTGGGAGCGGGCTTCTCGCCAGCTGGTTTCCCGATGACCATCTGAGCGGTCAGCTTCCAGTTCGCATCGATCGACCACGTCTTCTTCACCTCGTCGTCGATGAGCGGGTTGTAATGCTGCACATGGACTCCCAGACCCGCCGCCTCCATCGCGGTCCACAGTACCAATTGGTGCATGCCACTGCCTTGCTCTCGCCAGGCCTCGAATTTGTCGGCATACGCCACGAACGACATGATCGGGTCGTACGTGGATGGGTCCTCGAAGAACAAGATCGAGGCATATGCCGCTTGGAAGGAGTTCACTTTCGCCTCGGTGGCTGCGGCTTGCTCTGGGTTGCCGGCCACGTGTGGAGCCAAGGCGGCCCTGACAATGTCCCACAGCTTCTTGTGCTGTTCGCCCAGGAGGACGATGATGCGGGCGCTCTGGGTGTTGAATGCAGAGGGCGTCACGAGCAGGGTCTTCTTGACGATTTCCTCGAGCTTCGCGTCTGAAATGGTCGATTCGTTCGTCAGGTTGTAAATAGTGCGCCGGTTGGCGGCGAAGTCGAGGTAAGCATCTGCGTCAGACATGGTGACTTCGTACTAAGATGGCAACGAGCTTGACTTGATTGAACTGCACTCTGGGGTTGATGTTGTCTCGGTCTCCACGGTCTTGGTTGTTTTGTGCTTGTCCTGGTTGTAAGTTAATCGAGTCGTCAAGCTCCGTCCTTCCCCTTTTATATTCCATTCCCAGCCAGCCCTATACCCTTTTTCTCCCCCACCACCTGTGTGCCATATACTAGACAGCGCGCATTCCATCATGCTAGGTAATTCCTTAGGAAGCAGATAAAGCTGGGAGAGGCTGCACCATCGGTAAGCATTGTTGTCCTAGCCGAGTTCCTGGCGAGGTTGGGCGCTGAAGCCGCATTCTCGATGGCGGAAATGGTCCGATGCGGAGCTGCAACATGACGCAAAGGGCGCAACATTTCGATGGCTGCTTTCCTAAAGCGCTTGTCGATAAGGAACGTTACTAATATCCCTCAACAGTGTTTCCATAATCGCCGCTCTACCAGTGGTTTATATCAGCGGCCTCGCTGGACTGCTTCCAAATCGCACAGACACTCGTGCTGGTCTGGATGGGCTTCTTACAACGATTGTTTCTCCGGCGCCAGCACACAGCACAGCTTGACCGCTACGAATCCAATGGGAATGGACGATGTTCGCATACTGCGTTGAGTCTGGTTGCTGGGTGAGTGTTTACAGCATCTGCCGCCAACAGAGCATTCTGTTTTGGGGCCAATGACGACTCGTCTGCCTCGTTGACCGTCGCGATTGACTTGAATTCTATTGTCCCCTAGACTGACTCCGATCTCTGCTTAAAGTCCTCATCCTTCTCATCAGTGGCAGCCATTTCGAAGTCATCTAGTGTTTCCAGTCAGCAAAGGCCCAGTCGACTTACTCCTCATTATGTACTGCTTCCAGTCCGCAGCAGTCGTGGGCGCCGCGTCTCAGCCTTACAATACTGAACTCGGGAATGACTTCGGCCCGCAACTCCGAGCGCAAGTGCCCACACCGGCAAGTTCGTTTGTACGTAGCAGATGCTATCCCTACCTACACTACAGCCTGTGTTATGGCGCTATCTCAGAGTGAGCATGAGTATGGCAAGTGCAGGTACGGTAAACATGGCCTTACAGTTAGGCAATCATATACTAGAAGACAGACTGTATATTTAGGTGTTGATGATGAGGTTGAAATATACAGCCGAGACGACAATCGTGTCCCGCAGCGACGAATCTCGACTGGCAACACCTTGACTTGTCCGGTCTGAGAAGCTCCGTTCTCTAAAAGGGTGGACTTTTCGACAAGGAGATTTGGTGCTGTGTAAAAACCCTCTAGCGTCACCCTTCGCGACGAGGTCCCTGCCGAAAAGACGACTATACGATGCAGCACGACGTCTCAGCCTTGGGACGACGCCTTCACCACACATAGCTGTCTGTGATTTGGTGATCTGAATGAACATCTACGGTTTGGTATTGATCAGTTATTGTATTCTTGTTCAAAAGTACACAGGGCCAATGCTGTCAGTACTTCATTTCATCCGCCCACCATTAGAGCACATAAACCGCTCTGTCTCTCCAGGAACGAGTTTACCGAGTCCTTTTAGTTCTCTTCTTCACTCCTGTGGACCTCTTCTTGACACCCTTTTTTGTGCTGGTAGTCTTCTTTCCGGTCGTCTTCTTGCTGACAGTCCGCTTTCCCTTGGTCTTCTTGCTGGTAGTCTTTTTCTTTCCCTTGGTCGTTCTCCTAGTTCCCTTTTTCTTTTTCGCCACCGCGCTCTTTCGCCGTTGAAGGAGTGCCTTGAGCCTCTCCGCCGTCATCTTGGTATCTGGATGACTGACCCCCTGTACTCTCTGCCTGATTTCTAGAACTTGACGGAATAGCTGTTCTGGCTCCTGATACTTGTTTTGATCTTGAATGATCTCTGCAAGTTCCTCGAGATTGTCCAGAGTCTCTAGAGCCTCAGGCCCTAGAGTCCTCTGTCTAGCCTTTAGCGTTGATCGACACATAGTCTCCGCCTCTTGACGCTTCCCCTGCTCCATTAGGGCTGAGATGAGGCAGTCCATAGTCTCGAGAGTCTCCGGGTGTCCAGGCCCTTGTATTTTCTCTCTTCCATCGAGGACTCGACGATATATCCTCTCTGCATCCAGACATCTATTTTGTTCGTAAAGAATTTCTGCAAGTCCCTCGAGAGCGTCCAGAGTGTCTGGATGATCAGGGCCGAGGGTCGTCTGCGTCGTCTTCAGCAACGATCGACACAGGGTCTCCGCCTCTTGGAGCTTTCCTTGCTCCACAAGGGCTGAGATGAGGCAGTCCATAACCGCTAGAGTATCGGGATGCCCAGATCCTTGTATTATCTCTCTCTCTTCGAGAACTCGGCGATATATTCTCTCTGCTTCCAGATACCTATTTTGATCACCAAGAATCTCTCCAAGACTCTGGAGATTCTCCAAGGCATCCAGATGTTTAGGCCCGAGAGACTTCTGTCTGGCGTTTAGCGTCGATCGACACATAGTTTCCGCCTCTCGGAACTTTTCCTGGTCCAGAAGTACTGAGACGAGGCTATCCATAGTCGCCAAAGTGTCTGGATGCTCAGCTCCCAGGAGGTTTCTTTCATGTAGAACTTGACGGTATATGTTTTCTGCTGCTTGATACCTGTGTTGATTTTCAAGCACCGATGCTAGATTTTCAAGAGTCATTAGCCTGTCTGGGTGTTCACCCATTCTGTCCAAGAGGAGGCGATAGTTTTTCTCGGCTTCCTGATATTTCTCTTGTTCGTCAAGTACCGCTGCGAGGCTCTCAAGGGTTTCTAAGACTTCTTGGTCCCTGATACCCTGAATATACTCTCTATCAGCTAGTGCCTGGCGGAAAAGCTTCTCGGCCTCCTGGTATTTTGCTTGGTCGGCGAGTACCGATGCCAGACAGGTAAGAGTGTCCAAGGTGTCCAGATTCTTAGTGCCTAGGGTCTGTTGTCGTCCTTCGAGTGCTCGTCGATACATCCTTTCGGCATCCGCATATTTCTCTTGGTCGTCAAGTACCGATGCTAGACTGTGCAGGGTCTCCAAGGTATCAGGGTGTCTGACACCTTGGCTCTTCTCTCTTTCGTCTAGTGCCCGGCGATAGGTTTTCTCTGCATCCGGATACTTCTCTTGGTCGGCAAGCACTGATGCTAAACATGTAAGAGTGTGCAATGTATCCCGATGCTTGATTCCCAGGGTACATTCTCTTCCTTCGAGTGCTCGTCGATATCTCTTCTCGGCATATTCGTATTTTTTCTCCTCTTGGAGCACCACCGCTAGATCATGGATAGTTGCCAGAGTACTTGGATGATCTGTTCTCAATACTCTTTTCTTGGCATCGAGCGCTCGGCGATACATCTGTTCTGCGTCTTCATACTTCTCCTGATCATGAAGCACCGATGCCAAATCATCAACGGCCGATATAGTGTTCAGGTGCATATCTCCCAGTATAGCCTCACTTCCTCCTAGTACCAATCGGTATATCCTTTCTGCTTCGCGATAATTGCCTTGATCATGAAGCAGACTTCCTGAGTGCTGAAGTGTCATCAAAATATTCACGTGTTC
This sequence comes from Cladophialophora immunda, assembly GCF_000835495.1. NCBI lineage: Eukaryota > Fungi > Ascomycota > Eurotiomycetes > Chaetothyriales > Herpotrichiellaceae > Cladophialophora > Cladophialophora immunda. The sequence continues at coordinate 6,727,204 of NW_015622541.1, forward strand.
ATTCTCTGACATGCTCTTTTCTTTCTGCGCTCGTTGATAGGTACTCTCCGCTTCGCTATACCTGCGCTGGTATAAAAGTCTCAAGATTGAATCACTGACTCGGGGTGAATTCAAGTTCAGAGCTTTCATCTGTGTAAGTGGCACATCATTCCCAATGGAAGATGGACTTGAAGGCCTGCTTCCCGAAACAACCATTAAAAGAGCTTTGGCATATGCTGCTGCGGTTGCCGCCGCGTAGACCTGCCACTCTTTGTTCTTGTGTGAATCTGCATAGTCACAGATTCCTCGGATGACGACGCAAGGGAATGCGGCGAGCAGTCCGGCCGCTTCCATTTCGAAACATAGGACGTCTGCCTCGCGTCCCCAACGATCCCTAGTTTTAGCATCTCTCATCACCTTGTTCGCAGATGCAATAGTTCCATAGTGAATAACAGGTCCAGTCCCACTCCGATAGGATCGTGAGACCAACTGACTCATATCACACCGGTCGCACGTCTTTTCGTCCTTACGATGTTTATACTCCGCCTTGAATAAATGGTCGTTTCCCGCTCCTCGATATGGGTATTTCGGTTTGCGTGATGCGTCACTCACAGAGAGATATTGAACCAATTGATGATCGACATGATCGTGTTGTGCTTTGAGGAAATTTATTGCCGTGAGTAGCTTTCTGGGAGGTGCGTTCACTGCGCCTGTGTGCTCGAATTCACCATCGTTGATCAGCCGCCCATAGTCATATTGGATGACACCATTATTGCGCTTGCCGGGAACACTGACAACGACATCGCCAAGTCTGATGTCGTGGTCATCGCTAGGAGCACCTCCTCCGACCCCTACCAACAAACAGAACTTGATCGAAGTGAAGGTACACTGCATAAGCATCGCGGCGGCCGCGGCGTGGTTGGTTCCCACTTGTCCAATAGGCAAACACGCAATCACAACGTTGTGCTCACCAATCCTTCCTAGTTGGTAAGAATTGTCGTCATTTTCTGGTAGCGGCGGTGTAGCATGTTTTTCATCCAGCATGTCCAGTACTGCCCCCGCCTCTACGGCCAAGGCACATACACATCCTGCCGTGTAATCATTTCGGTCCAGCACAGGATATCTGGTCATTGTGAAGATGTTGAGAAAGAATTTGTTCTTCACTTTGCAATCAGGAGGATTGGATGCTCAAGGGAAAAACGGTCGCGATCACGAACAATAAAGCAGGGAATGTCTTTGGACGAGTATCATGGAAGTTGCATACAGGATGGGATGTCAACCTTATGTAGACCAGCTCAGTATACATCGACTCATCGCAAACGCTTACATCTTTGAAAAACGCCTTGTGTGCGCCTTACTCGCTGTGTTGTCAAGAAGCACATTGCTATTGGTATCATTGGGACCCAAGTGTATGAGGCTACGCGTCACCCTGAGACTACATATGCAAAGTTCTTAATATGGTCACCCCATGGACCCATACGCCGATGTAAATTTACGTCAAAAGCGGAATGAGAAGCGACTTCCCTTCTTAGTCGTATCAATTTACAGGACAGAAGCGGCCGGTAAAGGGCCAAGGAGTGCTTCAGCCCAATGTTTTCACCACACCGGTTAGTCTTGGACTGATCAGGCTAGCGAATTTCTTCTTCGGCAGCGAGAGCAACAATAACCCCCGCTGTTTTCGGTATGGTCCATGAATTGGTCGGCTGTTGATCAGAACGAGATCAACCGGGGGGCACAGACGTGGTGACTCGACACCACACCCGCTCGATCCGGCACCGGTCGTGGGGGCCGAAGGCTCTGACTGCTTGGCCTGAATGGTGTGTCGCCAACCTTACTCGCCCATTGGGCACCGGTGATAACGACCACTTGTATGATTAGCCCGCCATGCCTACCTCTGAGGCTCCGAATGCGAAGGAATCCTCTCGCTATGTCCCAAACATTGTCTCCCTCCCTCTCTCAGCTTTCTCTTGACTGCTCCCAAAACACAATCGACACTAGAGCAATGACTTACCCGGTGCAGAGGACGGTCTGCTGTAAACCTACAGCTTCGGCCTACCGATCGAGATCTTCGAACCAATGGATCCGACAGCGTCGACAAGCCCTTGGCCTCTTCTCTCCCGTTCGTCCTTCCATGCCGTCGGTGCCCTTCCTATCGAAGCAAATGTTACATTCCTTCAGTGGGTAAACAGCCATGCTAATCATTTGTCGTTTCTTCCTCTCCCTTACGCCTCACCTTGGACTACAGACAGTGACAATAACTACATACATACTGTAAGTGGAGTTGCCAGGCCGTTAGGCTACGTGACTTCTCCTTGGAGACCACATAGTGATGATGTGGTTTCAGACCATAAGTCTATGATGTATGGAGTGTATCTGTCTCCTGATCAGTCCTTCACCTCCCTGGGGCTGGAGTCGATGTTGAAGGCAACCTGCCATGGTGCTGCATATTGCGTTCCCACCTGAACGGGCTGTTAGGCGAGCCTCCTCAGAGCCGCCTGATATTCGATCCAATGGCAAATATGCCTCACCCCAGAGTCTGCGGACGAGTGAACCAGTGGAACAGTGCAGATGTACGGCCTTCGGGCTCTCCGCAACTTGTTCGCGGCGTGGAAGTCGAGGAACGAATCGACCTAGGCAAGGGTGATGGGCTGTGGAGTGCTCGCCGAGCCCGAATTCTGCCTTGGTAGAAGGCTGGTGGGCTCGTGGGATTGCGAGGTGCAGACGTAGCGCGTCGTGCTGAATCGTGGATTGGGAGAGAGCATAAACCCTTGCTCTCCAGGGACTCTTAGCCGATGTAGTTGTCCCAATTCGTGAGAAGAGGGAAGGAATAATCAAAAAACGTATCCAAAGACCGCGATGGCGAAGGAGATGGTGTACGAAGTTCCTTTATGACATTGACAATCTAGCACTAGTAGCTATGCAGCGGTTCGATTCCCTCGTACAGACTGCAAAATACGGATGGAGTAGAGGCTAGCTATCTCATACTCACGAGAGGGAGGAGGGACCATGCCAAAAGAACCCCTTTCGATTTTGATCGGCCTTGAGCCCATATTGGCATGAACACCGTAAGGCTTTGATTCTGACCACATCTTCTTGAGTTCTTGACTGACGCAGGTTTCTTTTCAAGATGGCTTGGGTCCACGTATGTGTTCATTGACACCGTGACCGTAATTCTGCTGACCAGGTGGGATCTGTTTGCGACACTTGACTGTCATGTATGGCTCTGGCCTCAAGCGCAGTGCGAAATCACTTGGACAGCCACTTTGCCGTTGTCCATCTCTTTGAGCCGCAGCACGTCGGCGGCGTCGAACAGTCTCTCGAGCGCGCCCCCCCCCCCCTTCCCCCGGGCCCCGGCATTTGGATATTGCTTCTTTCAGGGAGTTGTCGTACGAGTCGAACACCACGCGCGAGTACCAGTGCTCCTCGAGGGTGATGAGTGGCGGAGTCATGACGAAGAAGAATGACAGTGACAGTGGCGGCTTGCTTGGTATGACAGGTGAAAGACTTAAGTAATTGACGGAGATGGAGAGGACACAGTGCTTGTCTGACTTTTAAAACGGAAAGGTCGAGGACTGAGCTCGGCGAGACCTCGATACTTGAGGCTGTCACATGGACGACCCGGTGTCTTTGCTAGATGGCGGACTTGTACTTGTACTTGTACTACTCCATCCCGAGACTTCACGCCTCCATTACTCGGTGCGTTTGATTCAGCGCTCCGCATTCACGACATGCTTAACAGTCGGCATTGTCAGGAGCCGAAGAGGTTGTTGCTTCAGCTATCGGCATTTCCTAATACGGTCGGCTCACCATTAGTTTGTCCTGGGTAGCGGCTCGATGGCCTTGCTCGGCTTTGTCGGATGATAACGACAGACTTTTGAAACGAACAAGATGTGCTGCGAAGAATACAGCTTTGGTAGTAGGCTGATGGTTCTGCGTTGCTGGCCATATCTGGCGGTGGCAGCTTATATCCCCCCAAACCACCAAACTCACTCGCCCGTCGGACCTTTAGCACCGAGTCACCTCCTATACACTACATCCCAATATCTTTGCGAGGAGTACTTCGCTTTGAACATTCTCAAAACCCAACCATGGGACCTCCCACCGCCATCGTCACCGGTGGCTTGTCCGGCATAGGAAACGCCCTAGTCCGACACCTCGTCTCGCTGAACTGGCGCGTCGTCGTCGCCGACATCAACCCCCCAAGGAGTCCCTGCCGGAGACGTTATTCGTCAAGACGGACATCTCCTCCTGGCAGGACCAGGCCGACCTGTTCAAGCAAGCGTATGCGTGGAGCGGGCGGCTGGATTTGTGGCGCTCAACGCGGGTGTCGACCATGGAGACGACGTGCTTGAGAATCTCTCGGGCGATGTGGACAGGCCGCCGTCGAAGCCGGATACGCGGCCGTTTGAGGTGAATGTTACTGGGGCGTAAGTTTCCCTACCTCCCTTTCTTTTTTTGAGAATACAGTCCGTCCCTCTCTTCCGTCTTTTCCCCTGGCTGACTCTGACTCTGACTCTGATCTCTGACTCTGATCTCTGACTCTTTGCGTGGCAGCTTCTACGGCATCAAACTCGCTGCGCATTACATGACAGTGCCGAGCACCCACGCCGGCACACCTAAATCGGGTGGCAAAATCATCATCACCGCCTCCGGGGGCGGCATCTTCCCCATCCCCATCCTCGCGCAGCACACGGCCAGCAAGCATCCGCTGATCGGGCTCGTGTGAGCGCTCGCCCGCAACGGCGCCGCCACCACGGCCAACGTCCATATCAACACCGTGTGCCCTGCTATCGTCGACACTCCGGGCCTCCCGCCCGGTTTGGCGAGTAAACTCGGCCCAGACCAGCTCACGCCCACGAGCACCGTCATTCGGTGTTTCGACACGCTGGTCAATTTCGCCCGTGTCGATGCTGTCGACTACAACAATGACGATTGGGTCACGCGCGGCAAGGAGGGAGAGACAGTCGAGGCGAATGGAGAGGAATTCATCTGGCATCATCCGCTGCAGCCGCAGGAGGGGAAGTTTAGTCGCGAGGCGGGTGTGTTGGTGGCGGCGCAGGCGTATAAGCAGAAGAGCGCTGAGGGGGTTGCGATGTGAGGTAGTAATATGGACACAAAGGGTCCGGGAGAAAGAACAGGGTCGCCGTGGTAGTGATGGTGATAATGTCTAATTGGTGCCTGGCTGCTTAGCAAAGCTTAGAACTAGCAAGGCTTAGAACTACGAATAAGTCAGACGATTCTCGTCCATAGGTTATTGAGTGAAGCGAAGCAGTAAGGCGTTGCTCATACTCGTTGTAGCTGATAAAGGATAAATCCCAAAAAGCCGCGGATTTGATTGGCTGGGGCAACCTGGCTTCCCTGATTAGCTGGCTCATGCTGGAGTCAGGTGATCGCAGCATGAATTACTTCACGTGACTCTAACATAAATTCGTCCTGGTGCCCTTTGGCTCTCTTTGGCATCTAGTAGTGTTGTCTGTCTTGTGTCTAACACGGTCGATTGGTACTTACGAGGTACTTCTAGGTACCATGTACTCTGGAGCAGTACAGTAGGTATGGACTATGTACGAGGTATGCCATGCATGCGACAGTCTCGTCCTCCGTAGTAACCGGACACAGATACCATCTTCCCCTCTCTTTGAACGTGCGAACCATGTCCATTTCGCTAAAGATATCACTCGCTCCGTGCGCCACTCTGCACATGAGCGGTGGTGAACGGAGGAGGGTCGCCAACGGGGTCGCCAGTGGGGTCTCTAACGAGATCTCTCTAGCACCCCCCGACTGATTGTCCGTCTATATAATATTCTTTTGGACCGACCGGCCAGCCATAGTTTTTCATTCAACTTTTGCTACACGGTATATTTACTGTGTATATATATATATATAATACATGTCTTGATACTCACAATCGACCGGCCGGCCGGCTGATTCGACCTTGAGTGTTTTGCTTTTGCTTTTACTTTTGCTCGCTTCTCGCGGCTGGTTTCTTCCGGACAAGGCCTTCAAATACAAGTGGCTTTCCCAATCTGAGGCAGGCGAGACGGGTGAGTGTGACAAGACTTGGGGATCCCATGATGGATGGATGGCTCCATTCATATCCGCACTTGCCCGACTGCCCGACTGCGTTGAGATACTGTTGTTGTTTTATCGACCACCCCCTCTTCTTCCTTTTTCACGACCGAGCTCGGTCCACAAACGAGTGTATGTGTGTGCTTTTTCCATCGCAGTGCCACCGCAGTCAATTTCCCACATATGCGTCGCGGGGACGAGGCGTGTTTAAACGGCGTGAGACTCCCAGTGAATGTCCGTCTTCACAGTGATACCCTTTGACCCGGACTCATCACTGCCCTTGGTGCGGGTACTTCCCGGTCCCGTCGTGTAGGTGGTCAACTGAACCTCGTCGTCCCCAAAAGTAGGGTTGACGATGCGGTCCCAGTCCCGTTTGACTTTGATCGGGATACCCTGGCTAGACTTTCCCATGGTGGACCCATTCATGTTCCCGCTGGAAAAGCCGCTCGTGGGTACTGATCGGGACTGCGAGCCGGCCGATTTCCAAAAGCGCCGTAGCAGCGGCGCGTAGCAGGGCATGCAGGCGCAGAGGATGCCGATGAAGGGTTCGCAGCACGACCAGATGAAGACGCTGGCCATGGACCAGGTCAGGTCGTCGTTGTGGATGAGCTGATGGATCGAGATGATGCGCACGATTGAGGCGATGCAGACACTGTGTTTTATTGTTAGATTTTCTCGGGAAGAAAAAGCGCTAATTGCGGACTCTCTTACAAGCCTCCGAGTCCAAGGACGCCGCCAACCATGAACTTCTTCCTTGTGGACATGCGCAATCCTAGAACTGTAGCAAATATTTTTAGCATGTGAAACACCGCCAGTATTTAACAGGAGTGGGAGGATACTCACGAGGTCGAATTGGGATGATCAAGATGCAAACATCGACAAGCATGGCCCAGATGCCGTTGGCGAAGAAGAATAACGGCACGTCAATACAGTGACCCTTAGCCCCGGGGGTGGTATACTGAGTCTGGTGGTTTTTGAAACGGGGTCAGCGTGTGTACAATTCCCCCTCCTTGTCGGTTTTTCTTTTGTTGTCACTCTGCCGAGAGAGTATGTGGAAAGGGACCGACTCACCCAGAAATACTCCAATGGCTGACAACCGGTATTGATGGTGACGACAATGACGACGAAATAGCTCCAGACCAAGAAGAGACCGAGATAGGTGGACCACCTCTGGCGAAAGAGACGCCAGTAGTACATGACGATGGATGCTTTGGTGAAGCTGACGGCGCCTGCGTAGATCATCACGTAGGAGAATAGAATCTGTTCGGGAGAATTAAAGACTGGTCAAAACTGGGAGAGTTCGAGTTCGCCCAAAGCATCAGAGGCGACAAGGGCAACATAGATTGTTAGAAAAATGGGATGGATAAATACCTGCCAAATGGTCGTAAAGTCTTCTCCCGACACGGCCCAAAGATGCTTGCCACCACCGTATGGAAGACCTGGTCATTTTTGTCAAATTTTCCAACATCGTGTGCTGGGGGAAAAGATTTCAAACTCACTGACGAGCGAGCAGACTGCTGTACCATGTGCCAGAAGCTGTTTTTTGTCGAGAATTAGTCCATGTTGTTTTATCCTTGTTCCTCAATATCGGGGAAACTCACCAATGCTGGGAGGATCAAGTAGTCATCCCAGGAGAATTTTCCTTTCTCCCGCATCAACTGCGACGCAAAACGGAGCATGACGGCGAGGGTCCCGATGACCATCAGGCTGACAACTGCTCTGATAATGGCGCCATTCTTGGTTTCGGACAGGTCAATGCCCGGAGGTGCAGGTCCAAAAGCTCCGCTTGCAGACATTGGATGGTTTGGTCGTGCTGAAAAAAAGGGGACACCCGAAAGATGAAGGGAAGGGACAAGTAAAGAAAGCCACTCGAGCTTGCGAGTCGACGATATAAGAAGTGTAATAACGAAGGAAAAAGAAATGCTCAAAGAGTCACTCAAGGCGAAGGTATTATAAAAAAAAGGGTCTTTACTTGACTTGCCTCTCCTTGGGATACCCCCAGATCCCAGATCCCAGACCGTTTGGGTCTCATATCACTTCAGACTAGCCATGTACCGAGTACATAGTATACATTGAGGAGCACTGTGACCCAAATGGGAATCCACAAGGCCATACTCTGTACAAGAAGAGAATTGGAGCTGGACCTTGCGCAATCCCGGTTCCTGATCCCCGGTCCCTGATCCCTGGTCCGGGGCAGTAGCTGTTCAAGGCGTACCGGATGATCTGCATAACCAAAACAACAGTATGAATCAAACTGGGTCATTCTGGGTATAGATCGTTCTCCGCTTCTTTAACTGAGAATGAGTTGGTGACAAGACACAAGGCGACGGGGCCGAATACGAAGTGGGCAGTAAGTAGTATTAGGCCTGAAGATTTCATTCAGGAAGCCTTGGTCTCGAAAGAGTGGCCAAAGTCCTCGGGACTACTGTAATCTCGGTATTTTCAAAAGCCCAATTTGTACTCGGTACCAAGTAGCACTCAGCGCCAGAGATTTCACTGCCTTCTGGAGTTCGTCGTGCGAAATAATATGCCCGGGACCCATATCCCTTCCAGCCGTTGAGCTAGTTGCGCCGATCAGCCAAGACGCCTTTTCGACTTGCCTAGAACCTGGCAAGCAATCTGCAATGGTTCTCGAACTAGATTTTTTCGACCTAGACTTTTTCGACATGCTTTGTACGGAGTACGTAAGTGTTGACCACTCGGTGGAGAAACTTCAATGCAGGTCGGGAGGTTGACAGTTCGCAGGTTGGGCAAAGCTGGGGATCCACAGTACGGTCGGGTCAGTGCAAACGCATGGCTACCTAACATTGTGCAGATCAGAACTGTAGGGGTAAGCTTGAAGAACAGGCACAACAGGAACAGTATTCGATCCTCGGATCCGAGTCCCTGGGCACAAGTGGCTGGAGCAAAACTACGCAAGGACTAAGAAGGGGGTGCACGTCTCCAGATGGGCATCCCAATACGGACGAAGTGTCGTCGATCTTGGGTGAGCCCCGACTTTCAGGTGTTTCAGGGCTGCAGCCGAGCCATGGCTGAGCCAACGGAACGAGTATCTGGTCCCTCGTACGCGTACCCAAGTACCTTGTACCTTGGATTGGAATCCTCGTTTCTAACGGTTTTTCTGGAGCCCTTTGCGGAGTAACTTTAGGGGGGGGGTAGTTACGGAGGATTGTGTTCAACGGGCCGGTCCAGATCTCCGAGTAAGGCTAAGTGCGGCCCCGGACTACTCAAAGACTACTCTAACTTTGTTCATGATCGTCGGCAGCTGGAGACAAATCGAGACACGAGTCAGTCACTCTCTTGTTTCTTGGCTCCGACGACTTGATGGTGGCCCGCTAGTCCGAGGCGATTCGGGTGCCGCCCACGAAAAGGATGGCGAGGACGAGGGACAAAGTGGGGGGAAAGGCTGTCACTGGGAAGGGGACGCGTACTGAGTAGGGAGTAGTTGTGTCCAATTGGTTAGGAGCTCAGGGACAGGATAGAGTACCTGCTCCGGATCACGACACAATACTTTAGGTGGTATAAGCACTCGATAGGCTTGACGACAACACAGCAAAAAGCCACAGTGGAGTGACTTGGTACAATAGCCTGCCTGGTGCTACCACTGATCTTGGCCGAGGTCTGTGGAAAAAGACTTTTTTCTCTATCATCCCAGCATGGTGGTGTGCTGTCGATCGGGCACCTTATGCGACGAATAGCGTGACAACCTAATAGTTAGCTACCCTTTGGGCCTGAGCTTTCCCCAGCAGGCGAACTGGGGACCTGACTTGCTTGGGACCTGGGAACTGGGAATATCCCTACTCGATACTCTACTCGCACATATCCTTCGTTAAGCAGCGAATGATACTGTCTTGCTGGAACCACAATGGCCATTTTACCTTTGGGACCAGCTGCCAGTTTCGTTTCACCCATAATACTACTGTCTACCGAGTGCATAGAACTGCTTGGTGCCACGACCGAGTGTGCTCCACCATCATCCGTTAATATGAAACTGGTCCACGAGAAGGTCTCCACAGGAAGAGAGAGTGGATGGGAGACTACTTCACACCGCTCTCGTGGCGCCCAATTCTTTTATTATTTATCAAGGGACGAAGGGCCCGGATACTTCCCCGTGGAGATATATATTCCTTGTCGACACACAAAGTGACACAGGGCAATCATCTTACCAAAAAGAAAATGGGATCTATCCAGGAAAAAGCACCCAACGATGTCAGCCAACGGCCAAACTGGGTCCCTTTGTTGGATACTCCGGTCCTGACTAGGAGGAAACTGAGGATCGTCGGTATCGGTGCTGGGTTCTCGGGCCTCACTCTGGCACACAAGATCCAGCATGAGTTGAAGCTGGAGGATGTCATTGACCTTCAGATCTACGAGAAGAACGCCGACGTCGGGGGGACCTGGTACGAGAACACGTATCCCGGTGCCGCGTGGTAAGAGTGTCTCTCCCCTGTATCCTTGTCAGCCAGAGCACATCAGAACCTGACCACAGAATTACTAGTGATATCCCAGCTCGTGAGGCTCTCACCTTGTGAAGACGGCATTGGCCCATGAAAGAAAGCACGCACACTAACATTTGGGGATCGTTTGTCTTAGATGCCTATACCTTCTTGTTTGAGCCGAACCCGAACTGGTCGCAGTTCTACCCTGCCCAGCCCGAGATTCACGCCTACATCAAGGCAACCGTGGCCAAGTACAACCTGGATAAATACGTCTCGCTCAAGTCCAAAATCTTGGAGACGATTTGGGATGATGAGGCGGGACAGTGGAAGATCAAGTTTGACGCGAATGGAGTCGTCCGCGAGGATACCGCCGATATCCTGGTCAATGGCTCCGGGTTTCTGAAGTAAGTCAAGAAGACTCTGTATAGCATTCAGCGATGTCTAACCGAAAATCAAGCAAATGGAAATGGCCTGCGATTCCTGGTCTACATGACTTTAAAGGGAAACTCGTCCACAGCGCCAATTGGTACGTGTTCACAAAGTCTAACTAGAAAGAGGTCAAGGCTGAGAAGTGTCTCTCTGTGCAGGGACAAGGACTACTCATGGGAGGGAAAGAAAGTGGCCGTGATCGGGAACGGGTCCTCGGGGATCCAAATCGTGCCGGCCATGCAACCAAAAGTGTCGAAACTCGTCACCTACATCCGAAATCCCAGCTGGATCTCGATCAATTTCTGCGCCGACAAGACCATCGACGGCAAAAACTTTTCGTATACCGAAGAGCAACGAAAAGAATTCAGAGAAAACCCCGAATCTCATTTTACTCTACGAAAAGAGTTGGAAGCGTCGTAAGTTTTTCTCGGATATTTTCTTGGGTTTGCAGAAAACCTCAATGGCTAACCTTTCGGGAAATCCTCGACCACCAGGGTGAATGGGTTCTTCTTCGGAATGAAGACGGGTCATCCATTCCAGCAAGGTCTCGAGGCTGCGTGTAAAGCTCAGATGGGCGCCATCCTCAAGGATCACCCTGAGATGGCGGACAAATTGATCCCCAGCTTCCATCCTGGCTGCCGTCGCCTGACAGTATGTTCCGCCAGTATGTTCCGCTGAAAAGAGATTGAAGCCCACTAACAAGCTGGAAATCTCGATTAGCCCGGTGATGGATATCTCGAAGCTCTTCAACAACCAAACGCGAGCATCAACTGGTCTCCCATCACTCGAATCACGGCCAAGGGGATCGAGACGGCAGAAGGAGGGGAAGAAGAATTCGACATGATCGTCTGCGCCACGGGCTTTGACACAAGTTTCATCCCGTCGTGGAAACTCGTCGGGCTCAACGGGGCGACGTTGGACGAAAGATGGAAGACTGACCCCGAGGCCTTTTTCGCCGTCCAGGTCGACACCATGCCCAACTACTACATGTTCAATGGACCCAACTGTCCCATTTCACATGGTTCCGTCCTGACCGAGATTTCTTGGACCTGCGACTATATTCTCCGCTGGGCGGAGAAGATTGCCACTCAAGATATCAAGTAAGTTTTCGCACTTCTCTTATCGACAGGGACCACACTCTATTGTTTTAATGCTTTCCCCTTATTGGCCACGTCGGCCGTGGTATCTGTGATTAGCATCTGCAGGTGCAGGTGATTGCGCAGGCGAACGAGGGTGAAAAGAAACGGATGGACGGACGGACAACTAGCTAATCTCAACGACTTACAATTTAGATCCATTACTCCAAAGGCTGAAGCGGTCGCCGACTTCAACACCTATTCCCAGGAGTTTCTCAAGTCCATGGTGTGGGCAGACAACTGCCGGTCCTGGTACAAGAACGGCAAGGAACGTGGCACCGTCACCGGCACGTACGCCGGGACCATTTTGCACTTTAAGGACTGTCTGGAGAGTCTGGGCGGCGAGCATTTCGACGTTGTCTGGCGGAGCAAGAATCGGTTCCGGTGGTTGGGCAACGGGCAGAGCAAGTGGGATAACGATGGGATGGGCGATTTAGCGTATTATATGAAGAGACTCTGAATGTCGAAGTTGTTGGTGCCTTGCCTGATAGCATACCGAAGAAGATGGAGAGAAGAGAAGAGAGTAACAGCACTCGAAGTCGGAACCAACTGACCTCTACGTACACGGAATCCTATTTGACCTCTTGAACCATCGAGTGACAACCTGATACCGTGCAAATGACATTTTGGCGACCGAATATCTCTGACACAAGAAGCTCCCGCTCGCGTTCATGGCGTCCTTCTTTGCCCTTGCCATCCAGCAATTCCCAAAGGACAAAGAAGGCAATAAAAGCCGGCCAAGAGGCTATGTCAGTGGTCTAATATGTAAGCCAGCTGGCAGCCCTTAGTCTGATATCAAAAGCCCTAAGCTCTGACAATATTCAGTTGGCATCTCTTTCGCAGTATCCATTCCCTTTATCATCTTCGCATTCAACATTGGGCTCTTCCAGCATCTGTGGATCAAGGTTTGGTACATCTGGCCCAAGTTACTATTGCTAGGGATGCTCTCGATCCTTTCACACCTGAAAATTTTCGGAATCGACAAAATGTCCTCAGGATGGAAGCGCGGGACCCAAGATTCTATGAACAAGTATGATCCGAACTATGGCGCTGGTCTCATGAACTGGCTGGCCCAGGACAACGTGCGCGATGCGGAGGACTTCCGGCGAATGACAAATGCGTATGAAATCCTGCAGACAGAGCACGGCCCACGAGCCAGAATCACTACACATCTGGTCTGATCCTCCTGACCAGCGATGATTGGAAGCTCCACAACAGTTCCACTGAGATGTTTTTTGTCTTTCAGAGGCTTGGTTTACGGTTTCAACGCGTGGCTGGGCTGTTGGGGGTCAATATATGCTTAGTTAGCTTGGGCGAGTCGGAAATACCTCAAGTTTCTTAACCCGAATAGCAGCAGCCTTGGGTGATTCTCTGACTGTTCGCTGTAACTGGTTCCTTCAACCGCATTCTTGTTTGAAGACGTTTTCCCATTACGTGGAAGTCGGGGACCTGGGAAGAATCTCTCCCTCGACAGTCACGCCCTTAGTTCGCCTTTATTTATATCTTGTCAGGCGCATGGGCCCTGATCTCTAAGCTTCAATCGACGATCTGCTCGTCGTACTTCCGATGGGGATCCTGTACCCGCTACCCCGGCGTTTTGCCTCTACAGTGCATACCTGAATTCAGGATTCTGCTTGTCCGTCAAATCCATGAACTCGGTGTCCGGGACGTGGACGTATCCCTCGGCAGCCGCCAGACGGTCTCGACGCTTGTTCTCCCAGGCGTACAAGAACCTCAAGACCAACGCGGTGACGATCGCTAGAGACAGACAGGCCATGATTGCGACCTTGGCCGGAATGTACTCCGGGGCTGTATAACCGGTGAAGGTTAGGGGGCCGATGATGTTGGAAGCACCGTAGGCAAAGAGGATGATGGCGTTGATGCTGATTTTCTTCGTGTGCCCTGCATAGTTGGCCGCGGCCCAGGAGTACATCATGGAGAGATCTGTGCATTGAGAGATAAGCATTATACGAGGGTCAGAGGAGTCGGGGGAAAATTGTTCTTACTTGGCCCGAAAATCTGGGTCAGGTAGATACCTGCCAGTTTCCCCGCCTTGTCGCTCTTAGGGAGGAAAGCCATCAAACCGCCGCCCAGCACGCCAGGGAGGAGGAGAGCAACAATGCCATACCCACGGTTGTTGAATTTGCCCGCATACCATGACGCGGATAGGACTGCAATCATGGAAATCGCGCCGCTGGGGATATTGAGCAAGGCTGACTGCTTGGAGGTATACCCAAAGCCTTTGATGAGTGTCGAGGAGTACGTCCCGCATGCCCCCGTGGGAACATTGCCGGCAATGATGATGACGGCGATGAGCCAGGTCCGCGGATCAAAGATGGTTTCGAGGAATTGTGGCCGCTTGAAGGTCTTGTTCTCGATGCCGGTCATGTTTTCACGCAGGCGCTCGATGGCCAAGACTTTCTCCTCGTGTGTGAAGGACGAGCTCATGGGAGAATCGGGCAGGACGAGGAAGACGACGATGCCCCAGGCCACAGTGACGATGCCGAAGACAAGGAACATGATCTAGATGGCTTTATCAGTTTCCGAAATCCCCAAGATTGGAAATGTGCGGATAAGCTGCTCACCTGCCACGATTTGAACGCGTCTGCGTGGTAGTATTGAAAGCCAAACGATGCGAGGGCCCCGACGATTGTGCCACCACCAACACCCAAATACCAGATGGCCACCCTGAGGGGCTGCTCTGCACGCTATAAAGGGTCAGCTTATCTTCACGAGCCATGATAGTCACAGACTCCAGGTGTTGATGCTCACGTACCTTGTACCACATGCCGGTAATCAGAATCAAGCACGGAGCGCTGGCCGATTCGAACATGCCCAAAAGCAACCGAACAACGATGAGGCCGCCGAAGTTGTGGCAAGCGCTGTGCACTATCACGGTGAAAGAACTGTCAGCCCATAATACATCTTTTCTCGATCATCAATCCGTTGTCTGCAACATACCGGCCAGGACGACACCCCACAAGACAACGTTCACAGCAAGGTACTTTGCCGTCGGAAACTTCTGCATCAGGTAGGCGTGCACCGGCTGGAAGACGGCAAAGGTGACGTAGAAGAAAGTGGCCAGGTAAGAGAAGTCGGCGGCGCTCATGTGCGTGTCTTTGCTCAATCCCATGACGTTGGCATAGTTGACTGTGTGGCACCATTCGTTAGCAGCGAGTTCTTTGCACCGAGAAATACAATCAAATGCGTGATCCGACAGCTAAACATACTCAAACTCTTGTCGATGTACTGAAGAATGTAGACGCCGAACAACATGGGCATAACGAGCCAGTCGATGCGGCGGAGCAGTCGCTTCTCATCCAATTCGGCAATGGATGCGTCGGCTTCATTGCGGAGGAAAGCCAGGGCACCGTCGACCTGGTCGAGGGCGAGCTTCTCTTTGCCCTCGAGCACGGGCTCCTCGACGGTCGGATTGGCACGTCCGATCTTCTCGACGTCCGTGGCCATCTCTAGATTCTTCCTCCTCTTTTCCTTTTGTCCTAGCTGGGGCGAGAGAACCCTTCTTCAAGTCAAATGCTAGTGTAGTGATGGAGGTCTCGAGGGCGGTACGAGACAATCCAGAGAGCTGTGTGTCGCGAGAAAGGGAGTCCTGCCCACCGATCTTCTCGTGAAGCCAGGGTTATATAACCATGTGGATCATGGCAGGACAGGGCTGTGGCAGCCCAGGGTCGCGGGTCGCTTCAACGCTTAGTTAGTTCCTTTCTGTTGCCTCCCCAGCCTAGAACCATTCTTTGCTGGCAAATAGGCTGTATAAAGCTGGTACGAGGTATGTTTCTCCAACTGCAAAAGGGCTAGCTTGGGGGTTGGTAGGCCATTCTCCGCGCTTGGTGACTGGACAGATCAGCAGAGATACAGTCCCGACGCTAATGCAGGGCAAAAGATACAGTCCCGGCTCCTACCCCAGCGGGTAGTGGCGCTGAAAGATACAGTCCCGTTGCCCGTCAATCAACTATGGGGCGTCGTGCGAGATACAGTCCCGCCATGGCAACATGTAAGGCGAACATCTGGTGCGAATGTGTCAGATTGAAGACGAGCGTCGACTCTTGAATATACCAATCGAGACTAGAGCGAGCCTCTCTATCAAGGGTCGTTCCACGTGGCATTCCACTTTTGCAACCGCATCGATTCAAGGCGTGCATGCCTTGGAAATCTGTGACATGAATGTAAGTTGTAATAGCGGCAAAATGCATGGTTCGGGTGAGGGTTACTGCAGCTACATGGAGGGGTCGATGTGCATCTTCTCCGACTTTCACTGTGGAGTACATCCACTCAAAAGCAGATGAAGGGGAGGATGTGCTGGTATACATATACTATGGATGCTGAATGATCCTTCAAGGTCATGAGAAGATCGACTTCCCACAGCAGCTTTGGGTTTTCTTGTTCCCCTTCGTGAAGTCCTCCAAGCCAACTGCTCTCGTTTGCCCACCACGCAATGCTCCTCACTGGAACGAGAAAGGCACTTGGCTTGCTTTCATCCAGAGTCGGGTCTACCTCGTGTTTACCGGGTGCCCAATATGTCGCCTTCGGCCAAACGTACATCCGCACGCTGAGCAGCACGACGCAGACCACCATTCCCTCATACTCGGTGAACAAAGACCGACTCTGGAAGACCATCCACGAAACTGCGCAATGGGGCGCGACCCCGGATGGAGGTATTCGGCGCCTGGCACTGACCGATACGGACAAAGCCGTGCGCGAGTGGTTCGTCTCCACGACGGAGGCGTTGGGATGCACCGTCAAAGTCGACGAAATGGGCAGCTTGTTTGCTACGCGCGCGGGCATCTCCACTTCCCTTGCCCCCATCGGAATTGGGAGCCACCTCGACACCCAACCGGCGGGTGGCCGCTACGATGGGATTCTGGGCGTCCAGGCTGGCGTTGAGATCCTGCGGGTCCTCGAGGAGAACGGGTACCAGACATATGCGCCGCTGGCGGTCATAGACTGGACAAACGAGGAAGGTGCTCGGTTTAACACCGGCATGGTCTCGTCGGGTGTCTGGTCTGGGCGGTACACCTTGGACTACGCTCACGCGCTCCCAGCTGCCGAGGACAAGACCAAGACGGCGACCTTGAAAAGTGAGCTGGAGCGGATTGGGTTTTTGGGAAGCGTACCCGCCTCGTACAAGGCGAATCCTTTGAGTGCGCATTTCGAGCTGCACATCGAACAAGGCCCGGTGCTAGAGGACGAGGGTAAGAAGGTAGGCGTCGTAACGGGCGTGCAGAGTATGGGGTGGCTTATCATCACCGTCCACGGGAAAAACCAGCATTCGGGCACCTGCCCGATGGACCGGCGGGCTTGTGCTCTCACATCTGCCGCGCGTATGATTTCACGCGTGGAGGAGATTGCTCTTGCTGCAAACGGCCTGTCGACCGTCGGAGTCATCAACTCGTGGCCTCAATCGCCAGCTACCGTGCCTCATAAAGTGGTCTTTAGCGTCGACTTGAGCCACCACTCCACCGAGGTGCGAGAACGCATGATTGCCGAGACGTGTGCAGAATTCGCCCAGATTGCGCAGGCGAACAAATGCACGGTTGAGATCGAGGACATCTGGAACAGTCCGGCCGTGCAGTTCCATCAGGATTGTATCAGCTGTGTGCGCGACGCGGCACGGAACGCAGCCGGGGAGGAGAATGTCAAAGAGATGATGGCAGGTGCTGGCCACGACAGCGTGCACACAAGCGACAGGTGCCCGACGAGCATGGTCTTCGTGCCGTCCAAGGGAGGGATCTCGCACCATCCCGACGAGTATTCTTCTCCAGAGCAATGGTATGTTTCGTCTGACTCCCCAATCCCACCACTCACAAGGCATTTCGAGTTGACAATATTATATCCAGTGCTCTCGGGGCGCAGGTCTTGCTTGAAAGTGTGCTGCGGTATGACGATCAACTGCGGAAGTCTGCACTGTGACACGTTTGTGCGAATGGGTTTTATCAGTCTCCTGAATTGGTTAACGGTCGAGGGCATCGTGGGTCATCGAATATTGCAATGGTGAAAATAGAGTAACGAACTTGATGGACTAATCACCCGGCACTGAGAACCGAAATCGGGACGAGGTCTTCCTGCGAGTCATTTCTTGTCTCATCTTAATCCGGAATATTGTTGTCGAGTAGTTGCCTCCCATGTTGTATACATCGCAGGATAAAGGTGAGTGTGTTCCATGGGTGGAGGCATAGACTGCCAATTTGACATGTCCGTTGAAAGCACACCTTGGGAGAGGTGAATGCAATTTGGGTGTTCCAGATGGACAGGCGGCGTCTCTATGTTGTAGAAAATCTCGCTCGCTGGAGCCTCTGGCATGCTGAGGGAAGTCTCTGGCGGAAGAATTGCGGGCATACGTTGCCAGGAGCGTTCAGATACCGGATAAGTGTGCGGGACGGGCGCTGTGTATGATGTTGTAGAGCCCTGGAGAGGATAGGCGAGAGGTGGAAACGGTTGTTGCGGTTCAGGCACTGCAGATACCTGACACGGCCAAGGTGAAGGTGTAGCAGCAGGGTCAATATAAACCGGTGGTTGCGACGTTAGTGGCCATGCAGTGTGAGGCCCATCTATCTGTTGGCATGACTCTGATGGCGTCCCAGTTTTGACGTGCCCTGCAAGTTCGGTGATCAGGACCAGGCACGGCCGTTGTAATAATGAGCCGTAGGCGTACGTACCAATTAACCTCTGAACCCGTAAAATGTTTTCAGGGGTCCCGTCTTCTCCCAGTATATCGAGAGCTTCCATGACCTCCACTTTAACCACCACGCATGGGTAGCCCAGACGCACGCAGTTGGCACATCTGCGCAAAGGGTCTCCAACGGCAGGCCTGCACCTGGCCTTTCGTTTTCGGCAATGGTCTACCAAATGAGCGAGTGTCCACATCGTTCCAACCCGGATTTTCTGCCCCAGTACTTACCGCACGCGACAGATGCCCGGTAGTAGCCCAGCTTGTCTCCTTTCGACCGCGCCCGTGAGAAGTAGCCACAATGGGACATGATCTCTGGACGCGCACAATGAATAATGGCGGTTTTAGCTTGGGTTCTGTGTATATACGCCTCAAGGACGCGTAAATGCCCCAAATTGCAGTTGATCAGGGAGATTCTTTCGACGGACGACTGAAAATGAAGTTTCCGGGGCCCTTATCACTGAGAAACCCCGCAAGATTGACGAGATGCCTAATCTGGACAAGCTGTATTCAAGAATCCGCAAATTCCACCCACAGGTGAGTGTTGTAAATTACGGGAATGGGTGGCTAAACGTTAGGGTCCTTCTCATTCTTCTTTACCGAGGGCGAGACAATGCCGGCCAGCTTCGAAGAGTGCCAGTCAAAACCTTCCCGGTCAAATGCCGTTTCTCCACATGGTCAGGATAACTGGTTTTCTTACCGCCAAAGTTGGGGTGCCATACCGCTGGGCGAATTATGCCCTCTCATGCCCTCTTCTCTTGCGCTGCATCCAGTATTCCGATCTGAAGGTCCCTTTCGGCAGAAGATATGGACCGCACAAGTTGGTGACGCTGGTATCGTCAGGCGAGGCTGCAATGGAGCGACTTTGTAACGGGAGCACCTCCCAATTCGGCAAGCTATTACACCAATCACAGTCTGCCTCAGTGTGGGTCTAGTTACCAGTTGGGCTATTCCAGTTACAGCCTGGCGCAAGTGAACACCGATGCTCTTATATCTCTTGGCACTTCCTCCAGGAGGCCCTCCTCCTGGTCATGAAAGGGTGAAAGGGAGGGACAAGTCGGAGGGACAGTTCGGGTATCTGAGTTATAGTGAGTACTTGAAAATGTCGTCGCGCGACAGTTTTATTTCTCGCTCCAGCGCCGAGCAAATATCTCACCAAGTTGAAGTAGAAATATCAACATCCTGCGTCATTTGCTCTCCAGGTTCGAATCACTCTCCGTTTGGAATTTAGAACTTGGCTGTGGCACTAGCGTGCGTCCGATGGCTGGCACAGCGTCGCAACTCGACGTGTTGGCAGGTATTTCCTCAATGACACGCTTCGGAGACACGCCATGAAGGATATCCCTGAGGCGAGTAGTGGTGGAGGTGGACCGGGCCCATCGTCGACACAGCTGGTAAAAACACGATTGAGGACTGTCTGGCTTCAAATGCACTCAGTGAGACAAAGAGTATCCCACTACCCGGTCCAGTAACAGGCTGCTAAGGATCGTGGTAGAAATGACGAGACTCGGTTTGCGCTTGCTCGACAGGGACGCAGCTTCCTTTCACTCTCCAAAAGGCTGTTTAGAGGTTATACGCCAAGTCGCATGCTGAGACCATGAGATCCATGTCGGAATAAAAGACACCAGACCCTTCTGGGGGTGTCCCTGAGTATCTCGTGGCTCCCTGGGGAGGAGTATCGGAGATATTTTGGATACTGCGACAAATCTTTGTCGAGGTGAACAAGTCGCTCACATACCTTGCGGACGTATCGCAAACTGCGTCTAATACCTTGTCACGCAGTCATCCAGAGTCCCAAATCTAGAATGCGGAGAGGGATCTGCATTGCGCATCTCGGAGCGTATGGAGCTTCTTCCCAGAGGGAGAAGCGCTTTGGAGTGTATGATTCGGATAATGGACAGCCCACCGCATGGAGATAAGGGAGCACATGATTCATAGGCTGATGCCACTCCTTGATGGAAGCGCATAGCTCTCTTTACTACTCGTAGGGCACCTGCTGTCGATCAGGTGTTAGTTCGGCAGATTCCCTCACGGTTCGCCGTAGTGCCAAACGGGGTTAGCGTGGTTTATCTCTCCGGCCCGCCGATGGAGGGACCAGCACCACAAGGGCTGCGGTTGCGGTCAGCTCCAATGCCTCCCAAAGTGCTTCAGATTTGTTCCAGCCTGGCAAATCTGAAAGCCCACCGAGACTGCAGGCTCAGTCTTTCCAGTTTCTCCTCCGCAATCTCTCTCTAGCATCTTCCCTGTCAAAACGATGGCAGGCCGTTTCGTACGCTCTTCAAAATATCGGCACGTGTTCGGCCGCCCGACTCGCAAGGTGCGGCTTCACTCACTCTCAGCTGGGAGGATTCATGGCTAAGAGTTGCTAAGGAACAATGCTATGACAACGTGAGGGTATCGAAGAATGCTTGGGACACGAACTTGATCAAGGTATACACCAAGTGCAAGCTGCAATAGTCCAGAAGCTCACAATGTCAGGCCAATCCAGAATACCTCGCCCTCAATTGGGATAGCAGCGGCGGTGGTGCGTTTGCCGTCATCCCTACGAAAGAGAAAGGCCGCCTGCCCGAACGTATCCCGCTCTTCCGAGGACATACCGCCGTGGTTTTGGACACAGATTGGTGGGCGATCTGTTAAAGAGAAGCAAAACAAGGGCGCGGGACTGACAAACGCAGGAACCCTTTCAATGACTCGTTGATTGCTTCGGGGTCGGATGATGGCAAGGTCGGGATATACACTCACGTTGATGATCAGGGAATGCTGATTTGCGCAGGTCTTCCTATGGCGAGTTCCGGACGACTTCACACTGCATCTCGACATTCCCGCAGATGAGATCCAGGACATTGCCCCAGTGGGCAAACTTAGCGGCCACCCAAAGTACGCAACTGGTACATTGTCTTTGGAGCCATGACTGATTCCGTTCAGGAAAGTGGGCCACGTGCTCTTCAATCCCGCCGCTGAGAATATCCTGGCATCTGCGGCTGG
This sequence comes from Cladophialophora immunda, assembly GCF_000835495.1. Classification (NCBI taxonomy): domain Eukaryota; kingdom Fungi; phylum Ascomycota; class Eurotiomycetes; order Chaetothyriales; family Herpotrichiellaceae; genus Cladophialophora; species Cladophialophora immunda. The sequence goes on from NW_015622541.1 coordinate 6,748,923, forward strand.
AGATTTTACGATCAAGATATGGGATATCGAGTCCGGTTCGTCCAAGTTGTCGCTCAAGGTCGGCGAGGTGATTCAGTCTTTATCATGGAGTGCGAATGGTTCCCTTTTGGTCACGACCTCCCGAGACAAAAAGTTGAGGATATGGGACACAAGACAAGAAAAACCCGTGCATGAAGGGCCAGGCCACGCAGGCGCCAAAAACAGTCGCGCCGTGTGGATGGGGGAACACGATCGCATCGCCACAACTGGCTTTTCCAGAATGAGTGACCGTCAGCTTGCGCTTTGGGACGTCCGGAACGCACAAGAACCCATCGATGGATTCCAAATGCTTGACTCGATATCAGGCGTGTGTATGCCTTTCTGGGACGAAGGCACCCAGTGTCTATTCCTTGCAGGCAGGGGTGACGGAAACATCCGTTACTACGAATATGAGCACGACAAGTTCGAATATCTGTCCGAGTACAAATCGTCAGATCCTCAACGTGGAGTGGCCTTCATCCCCAAGAGGGGAGTCAACCTACATGAGAACGAGGTTGCTCGAGCGTACAAGACGGTCAATGACAATTACATTGAGCCTATTTCTTTTATTGTGCCTCGAAGAGCAGAAACGTTTCAGGAGGACATCTACCCCCCTACTGTTGGTCTGAAGCCAGCCATGAGCAGCAAAGAATGGCTTGATGGCGCCGAGGGATTGCCACCAAAGATTTCCATGGAAAGTTTGTATGAGGGTACGGGTATCAAAGAGGTTGCAGCAGATGAGGCGAAGCCAGTCAAAAAGGCACCCGAGCCGGTCAAGGCTGTCGAAACTAAGAAAGAAGTTCCCGAGTCGATACCAGAACCGACCCCGACGACAATCCGATCTCCTCCTCCATCGATGAAGGAACAAGGTGCCACAATGATGGGTGCTGCAGACAAATTTAAAGACACCGAACCTACAGAAGGAGAGGATGACGAGTCAGATTTCGAGGAGGTCCAGAAGCCCGTGGAACGAACGACTGCGGCCAAACACGCCGTCCCTGAGGAGAAGAAGGAGCAGTCTCCCACACCCGCAGCGAGTAAAGTATGGGAAGATGTCGAGGACCCTGAGCCCGCTCCAAAACACAAGGTCAGCCAGATCCTGTCTCACAGGCACATCCTTTAGCTAACATGGAAGAACAGATGACCGAATCGGAAATGCCAGAAGAACAAACCGTCGAAGCGGGGGAAGCCTCGAATGTGGCCGAGGCGACCCCTCCGTCAGATTCCGTGGAGCGTGAAATGAAGAACATGAAGGCTATGATTGCCCAGCAGTCCCGGCAACTGAGCAGTCTGACCAAGACGGTAACAGAACTGGTTGCGGAAGTGAAAGCTTTGAAAGGGTCATAGATGGTCGGATTGGACACATCGTCACTTGACATTTAGCGAGCCGAGTCAAAAAGCCATAACCACTTTCACCTCTTTCGCCTCTTTCCACTGTCACCCCTTGTCTGATCGTGCTGACAGCGCTATTCGTACTCCATGCAGTTGAAAGTGTTTGAAGAAGGTGGACTAATCAGCAGGCAGTGTGGCACACCGCCACGGACACCTTTGATTGTGTTTCAGACCATCCCACAATCAGGCTGTCCCTATCAAAAGACGAAAGTGGCAATCCTGGGAATGCAGAACGAGCATAACGAGAGCATATCTTCACAGGACCATGCCGCTTTCGATCAAGGCCCTTGCTTCATCCCGTCAAACTTCCCATTCTGTCTAGTCAGAGATGGATTCCCGGAATCGTCTCAAGAAATACGATGCTATTCTTCCATACATAGCTCCCCTGAGATCAAAGATGGACTATCTCTAGTTTGAGGAAAGGGAAGGCGTAACGCAGTGGAATGATCAGACCGGGGCTCTCGTGGTGTCTCATCGGTTGCTTGCATGGCTTTCCCTGCTTCTCTCCTCGAGTGTGGGCTCCATTAGCAGCGGAGAGGTAGTCCAGGTCTGGCATATCTGGAAAAGAATGAGAGAAACGGTCGTGAAAGGAGGGCATGAAACCCGGTTTGGCTGAACAGATTGGCATACAGGTTGTTTCTACGGCCTCGCTTTCACACGTGAGGCAGGAAGTTAGGCCAGTTGATGTCTTGGTAGACGGATGCGGGCAGTGCTCGGAGGCTGGCGAGCGACTCGGCCAGCACGATGGCCCTCGCAGCCATGTACACAATGACGAAGGGCCCGTGCATGAGGACTTTGACCCACGGCGGCAACATGTTCGCGAGCTCGGGGATGCTGGTGGCTTCGTGCTTGAAAAAGTACCGGCCCAGCAAACGGGTGTTGTAAGCACCAATCGGCGCCGCGAAGCAGTAGAGCAGGATCAGGACGAAGTCGGTGCCACTGGACACGAGCCAGAGGTAGAACTCGGTCCGCGAGGGGAACGCGGCCAGCCAGGCGAAGCCGAGATGGAGCCCGTGATACATGAGCTGGAACATCATCGTGTAGAGCGTCACTCCCATGGTGAGGCCGCCGGGCGGGAGGGTGATGCTGTTTGGCATGGTCTGTGCGGGCCTCTGTTTGGCTCTTTGGTTGTAGAAGAAGACGACCGAGAAGCCGTACCAGAACGGAATCGTCAGACTCTTCGGGTCAGGCGCGGGCTTGACGAAGTCGAGTGGAGTCCGTGAGTAAGGCTCAGCGCAGGCAGAGGTTACTGCCGGAGCAGCGGCAGTACTGGCAATGAGCGTGGTACTAGCGATGAGGGCCGTGGTGGCGGTGTTGGCGGTGACGGTGACGGCAGGATTGGTCTTCGAACCCGTATCCGAGATCGGTCGCTCGCAGAGTTGATTAATGTTGGCATCAATGGGCACCACGCGCTGTGATTGTGGGTCAAGAGGCTTGTAGAACCAGAAGGAGAAGGTGTGAAGCGTGCAAATTATGAATGCCAGCGTGGTGACTTCGAGTGTTGAGTATCCCAGGCCGGTAGCACCACGGGCTATGAAAGAGATGCAGAACCAGGTCATCTGGATGAGCGTCACCAAACGTGCTAACCCGTCTGCTTTGTTCAGAGCCTGAATTTCCAGCGCGGGTATCTCTGGCAAGACCAAACTTTTGTGTTCAATGAGGTAGGCCAGTTGTTGGCTGTCAACCGGAAAGGCAGGATAGTCTCGTGGAGCGATGAGGATACCGCCCATATCTGCGTAGAAGCCATGGCGTGTGGTCCACTCGGGATGGCCCAGCCTGTGGAATACCTTGACCGACTGGTGTGCGGACAACCACTGTTCCATGGCCGTAGCCACCAGGACTTCGGGGAAGAATATGGTGAAGAGCTGCCACCGGAATTTGTAGAAAAGAGATCGCCATCCTCGGCGACTTTCTTGTGGGGGTATATTCAGACAGAGGCATGTCCAGGTGCAAAGCCAGGTGGTTGCAAGGCTGCCGTACAATATGTCACTTGTGCCTCGAACATTGGGTGCCGATACCCAGCCTCGCACAAGATCTTTCGCTCGAGGAGGGAGCATTCGGCATTTTTGTCTCAAAAGAGACCCTCAATCTGCGCAATATTGTCCTCGATCTGGTATTGACGGTAGCATTTGTGATGACCCAGTACCAATAGTAGCAGCACAGCCTTGTGGTTTCGTTGTCACTGAGGGTTCCAGGGGCAAATCAGTAATTTGGCAAAGTCGTCCGTGCCAGCGAGATGCCTTGCAGCCGTAGATATGGATGTTTGAGGTGCTGAATACCACGGCCAGATCTACCGATCCGATCCAACAGCACCTTGGGGTCTCATCCACCACATAGTGGGCAGGTACAACATGATTGTACGGAGTTTTGGAGTCTGGTGACGGTCTGAAGGGGCCTCTCACGGGAATATTCGCCGGGGTCGACGAAAATATCGGAAGATCTCTTGACGTGGCTTTGAGCCTAGAGGCAACGTGCCCCCAAATACCTCAAGCCATGCTCGGGCGCTGGATGCAGTCAATGGCCGATATAAGGGAATGGTGTATCTTGATTTGCTGTCCAAACTCTTGGCCCCCTTCTTCTCCCATCCTTCAGGCAAGAGGTCCGCCCTATTGTCAACGGTGGTTCGGCGGGTGGACGCAGCTATGACTAACACAATTTGAGAGGTACTTTGGTTTGACACCAGGCACGGGCCATGCCTGACACGTAGTGAACACCTCAATAAGTGGGCTTGAGCCTTGCCAGGATAGGAAGCTTGGGTGCAAAATGAAAGGCTTCGCAATACTGACCTGGGTCATGTCTTGCGCGGCGCGAATGACTAAGAATGCATGTAAGCCGAAGCGTCAGTCAGGCGACCAGTACTGACAACTAGACCCTCGAGAGCTGCGGAGGGAAGGTGGATATACGATAGTCATGTACCAGGCAGGGAGGATTAACTAGAAGCTGAATAGGCAGGCGGTAGGTGCGTTGCAGGTCAAACGGGGAGTTACCGCAAGGCTAGCGAGGCTAGGGTGCCAACCAAGGCTGCAAGGCTCCCAGTATCCCCCTTTCCAGCCTTATTCGTCTTCCCCCCGCAAGCATCACCTTTTCTTAGCATAAATCCAACGCTGGCAAGGGGGCTACTCCTTGTTCGGCCGCCTCAGCTCTGCTCAGTACGGAGTACTATGCTCCTACCTGCTTTTTGGAAGCTTGTCATGCCCCAGACATGAACTCCTTCGGTGGGTTGGAAAGAGATTACCACGAAAATGCCTTCCCACGAAGAACATGTCATCCAAATATCCAATGCCGTCAGAGACTTCTTTGAGCATGGCCAGCCGTTCCGCATCTTTCATGGTTCGACAAACAGCACCCGCCCAACCGACCGACGCCATGCTGTCGACATCACCCCCTTATCCAACGTGCTGAAAATCGACACTTCATCACGGACGGCGCTCGTAGAGCCCAATGTTCCAATGGACAAGCTCGTGGAAGCCACTCTTGCTCAGGGAATGATCCCCCCAGTTGTCATGGAATTCCCAGGCATCACTGTAGGAGGGGGATTTGCCGGTTCTGCCGGAGAGAGCAGCTCTTTCAGATACGGTTACTTTGACCAAACCGTCAAATCTATTGAGATGGTCCTCGCAGATGGTCGCGTGGTCACAGCTTCTTCATTCGAGAACAGCGACCTATTCAAGGGTGCTGCTGGGTCCTTAGGGACACTGGGCGTTACGACCAAGCTAGAGTTGCAGCTGATTCCAGCCCGTCGGTTCGTCAAGTTGCACTACTCTCCGTATTTCACCATTCATGAGACTATCAAGGCCGTAAAACGGCAGACGGAGAACCCTGACAATGACTACGTCGACGGTATCATCTTCTCCAAAACTCACAGCGTCGTAATGACTGGTCAACTGACAGATGAGATCCCCCACCCGGCTAAAGCCCACAAATTCAGTGGCTCCTGGGATCCATGGTTCTACCTCCATGTGAAGGATAAGACACTACAAGGACCATCTACAGAGTACATCTCTATTGCCGAGTACTTGTTTCGCTATGACCGAGGTGGCTTTTGGGTGGGTAGGCACGCATTCAAATATTTCAATCTTATCCCGTTCAACCGATACACCAGGTGGTTCGTGAACGATTTCATGCACACGAGGATGATGTACAGAGTTCTGCACGCAGGCGAAATGTCGTTCGGTTTCATGATTCAGGACCTTTCACTACCGTACGGCACTGCGGAGGAGTTCATCGAGTACACTTCCGAGAGACTAGGTATCTGGCCATTGTGGCTTTGCCCCTTACGAGCCGTGGATCCTCCGACATTCCATCCCAGTCATATTGAAGACGGAAAACTTCAGCCGATGCTGAATATTGGGCTCTGGGGACCCGCATCGACGAACATCGAAACTTTCGTGCAGCAAAATCGGGATCTGGAGAGGCGTCTAACTGAGCTAGGCGGCCGCAAAGTCCTGTATTCACACACATACTATCCAGAGGAGGAGTTCTGGAAATTGTACGATCGCGAATGGTACGGTAAGCTGAGGGAAAGCTATGCCGCAGCGAATTTGCCAACGGTATGGGACAAAGTCAAAGTGGATAAACTGTACTTGACAAGGAACCGCTCATGGCTTCAACGCCTCGCGTCATCGTGGCCCTTTGGAGGAATCATCGGGATCTGGCATGCGATCCGGAGCAAAGATTATTTGATCCACAGGAAGCCAGGCTGGACATACTGGAAGACGCGCCTGTCGAAGTAGGCCCGGGCTGGACTGGGCAAGATGATTACAAGCATCTCTGCCCGCACGAATTGGAGCAGTCCAGACGACCTCCCGGCATACACCTTGATAGGGGGACCTTGGTTTTCTTTACCAAGAGCTTGTGCGTTCTCGAGGAGGAGCAGGCTGACAGAGGTTTGGAGCATCTCTAAGTAGTGTTCGGACACGAAGCTGAGAGTAAATCAAGCGATAACCCAAGCGAACCTGATACGGGCCCTCGCGAAGTCCGAGTACACACGACACGACAACCCCCAGACCGTTGCCACGTGGACTTTCGGTTCCATCAATAACGGTCGACAGCAAGTCTTATTCGCCCGCTGCTCGGTTCAACCGAAAGATGAGGAGAAGTTTAAGATAAACAGCCGAATTCGGTCATCTCCAACATGGATTGCGTGATCAGACTGAACAGTAATGATCGTTGATTCTATCATCTAGTTCTCGATTTTCTTTCCTTTCCTTTCCTTCTCTTAATGCGTCGATATCTTCAATCCTGCACTGTCGACAGCAAAATTTTATACCAAGTGATAAGCACCAAAGCATAGACCCAGTTTGGTCATCCATAGACGTCTCCAAAAAAGATAAGGCTGTGCTTGGAGACCATGGGATCCATTGGCGAGAATTATTCCAACGGTCATTCGGCGGCCTCCAGCACTGGGGATGGCCAGGGTCCCCGAAAGCCGCTCAGACAGAGCGGGCTGCTGAATGAGAAATTCGAATCCGAAGACCTCACGCCCATCATCGGTCGGGAGTTTCCGAAAGTCAATATCGTAGATGACTTGGTCAACTCCGCTGACGCGGATACGCTCTTGAGGGATCTCGCTATCACGAGTAGGTACTCCGCAATCCAATCTCATTGCCGCGAGATCCGTTCCATAGCCTCGCACTCCGTGGAAAGATATTACAGGCAAGATATTTACCCATTCTGAAATGGTTAGTCAGCGAGCGGGGAGTCGTCTTCTTCCGCAAACAGGACAACTTGACGGACGATCTGCAGAAGAAGTTCATCCAGCGCCTCGGGGAGCTGACCGGCAAGCCACCCTCATCGACGCTCCACATCCACCCAATCCTCAATGGATCCAGCGAGTTCGGCCATGATCTGGAGATTAGCAACATCTCGTCCGTGTCCCGCAAGAAACTCTTCGATGCCAACGGCGAGATCAAGAACAAGCGCAAATACGACGCCGCGCAATGGCACAGCGACATCCAATTCGAGCCTGCCCCCGCCGATTACACGAGCTTGAGGCTAACCCAGCTGCCCAAGACGGGAGGAGACACCCTCTGGGCAAGTGGTTATGAGATATACGATCGCATGAGCCGACCGTGGCAGCAGTTCCTCGAGGGATTAACGGCCACATTTATTGGAGACGGTTTCATCAGAGCCGAGCAGCAAGGGAGAGCGACCTTGTATGATCAACCCCGAGGGTCGCCGTTGAATGTGGGCAAGCATTTGAGTGCCGTGCATCCTGTGGTGAGGACTAACCCGGTCACCGGGTGGAAGACTGTGTATGCGATTGGGACGTTCCCCAAGGCCTTCAACGATTTGAACGCCGAGGAGACCGAAGAGCTGTCGAAGAAGTTGCACGGGATGATCGTGAACAACCACGACTTGCAGGTGAGGTTCAAATGGAGGAATGAGAATGATATCGGTATGTGCCCTCCCAAGATTGATTCTGTCCTGTCGCTAGAAAAGCTATGCGATGCTGATTCTCTTTGTGTGCGACCAGCTATCTGGGATAATCGATGTGTCTTCCACTGTGCCACGTTTGATTACGACGGGCTGGGCGAGCGGTTTGGACATCGCGCGGTCGGAATCGGCGAGGCTCCGTACTTGGATCCCAATAGTCAGTCGAGGACGGAGGCTCTTGCTTCATCATAGAAGAAGCGCGTCAGGAGTCGTGCTGCTCGGCTGGAATAGCCTGCGACAAAATCACAAGGAGATCGCCTGAGAGCAAAGATAAAAGATGTGGAGCGATCACCACGAATGGTGGGACGGACTACACGTGTGATGTCAGCTCGATATTTGGAAGAGATAGTGCTCCCCTTAGAGTTCACAGGTCACCACGGGCCAACGGTGGTTGAGCGGCACCTGCTGATACTGATTGCTGGCGAGTGCAAGAACCATTTCAACTCAGTTGTACTTGACCATAGTTGGTCTACAACCACATTTTGAGAGAGAGGCGCAGCGGGCTGGTTCTCGTTCCTCACAGCAAGCCCGGCTCGAAAGAAGCACCGAATATGGCGGGGATTGTGGGGTGGCCCTGTTTCTTATCGTCAAAGGTTTGACATAGCGTCTCTCGTCAAAGGAAAAGGTGATCGCAGAGTTTCTGTAGCCGCATAGGCTTCGCGGATCCTCGGCTGATGAGCCACTCAAACCCTCTCGCTCTCTGGGGACTTGGAATTTATACACTTGGTGGAGTAGTTGCTTCCGCTTCCGGTTATGCACTGCAGGGTAGAATCCGATTTCAAATGGAGTTCAAAGACTCCCAAGTCGCATTTGGACCGTGTAGCCGAGACGAGTGTTCGCGGTGCATTGCCATCGGCTCTCCGCAGATGACCTCGGAGTCCACTGTGACAATTTTCGCATCCTGCCCACGCCGCCCGTGCTGTCGGCAGAGAGAAGGAGAGAGATGTTCGTAGGAGCTCGCCGAAGTTGTCAGGAATTGGGTTTGGCCTTCAGTGCATCAGGGCCGTCGCCTCTGCGAATCAGTAGACCGATGTCTATCTATCATGCTTACTGGAGTGCAGAACTCAGCTGCTTCTTAGATGAGCACCAGTATCGTTAGCTGTGTCGATGTAGTACCTTTTCCTCTATCCAGGAGCTGGCCCTCGGAAGAGGCTGCTGGTCCTGTGATAGCCACTAACCGGAAGTCGACTAGCTCCAGACCCACCACGCCGTCTGCTTCCTTCCTATTCGGTGCAGCCAAAAGCTTGAGCTTCACGTCATCAGCAGAAAATCGCGGGCGAAATTTTTGCTCCAAGGTTGCAGCCACCTCGCCATATGGTTCCGACGCGTGCCGCTATCAGTGGTGCCCATTTGAATCCCGCTTCCATCACTGGTCCATCGCGCTGCCTCGGCCTTGCCTTGTCGCCGTCTCCATCGATAACAATGGCTCGCAACCAAGCAAAAGCACCTGCTCCCTCATCGGGGCTTGCTGAGGCGATCCTTGCCCAGACGCACTACCACGTCACTGGCTACCATCAAGCCTTGCGATAAGCACTCGCAAGCTTCGAGCTCCGATCCTTGATGTGTGGTCGTGGCATCGCCATCCCGGGCTCCACATATCCACTTGTGCTATTTTTCATATTTCTTCAATATCCGCTCGCAGGGAGTTTCGCTCTGTCAATCCATCTCGTCGGCACCTTCACGACGTCGATTTGGCTTCGCTTTTTGGATACTGAAATCTATCCCCGCAGACAGTGCGTTTCTGGCTTCCTCGAACCGGGAATTTGCGCCTTGCGCACTGCGTCGTTATAATGACGGGTGACACGACCCCTCCGTTGGTGCCGTCACCGGACATGCTGGAAAAGAAGGAAAGTATACAACAAAACACCGACCTCGAGGCGACCATCGACAGAGAGGATCCCCTTGCTCTGCTCTCCAAGATCGAAACCAATTCGGATGCTCATCCGATCCGGTGGCCGCTATGGAAGAAGTGGTATATCGTCTTCGTGTACTGCCTTCTCCAAGTCTTCGTCACCCTAACGTCGACGACGTACGTCTCGGTTGAATTCTTGATCATGGAGAAGTGGACCAGCAACACACAGGTCGCCACGCTCGGCCAGAGCATGTTCATCGTCGGTACAGCCGTCGGGCCTGCATTCCTTGGTCCTCTATCCGACATTGGAGGGCGGAAATGGGTATACGTGGGCTCAATCCTGGCCTATGCGATTCTCAACATCGGCACCGCTCTGGCCGACAACTTCCCAATGTTGGTCATCTTCTGCTTCCTCATCGGATGCGCGGGCTCGGTCGCCTTGTGTAATGTTGCAGGGACCATCGCCGATCTCTTTGGCGACCACGATGGGGCGGCGCAGCCTATGGCTCTTTTCGTCCTCTCTGCCAATTTTGGACCGAGTCTGGGCTCGCCGATCGGAGAGTGGATAGGCGAAAATGAGAGCTTGGGATGGCGCTGGATCTTCTACATCAATATCATCATTGGCGGTGCCTTCGCCTTGGGCCTGTGTTTCATGCCCGAGACCCTACCCCGGATCGTCATTGCGAGGGCAGTCAAGAGACGGGGTAGCGTCGATCAGAACGCCCTGGATATCGCAATGGGGTCCAGCAAGCTCTCCGTGATGCGGGAGGTGAAGTTTGTGGCGACAATGGCGCTGAGGATCATGTTCACCGAGCCCATCGTCATCTCGCTCGGCCTGTGAGTGATTTCACGTCTCGGAGATTAATTTAACTGACTTGTGGGCTTAGATACAATGGGTTTGCCTATGGTCTGCTATTCCTCTACCTCGATGGCGTCTTCGATGTGTTCGTCTTCGACAACGGGCTCAGTTATATCGGGGCATCATTGACCTATCTTAATTTCTGTGTTGGTACGTGATCGCGTTTGAAGGCCTGTGTATCTATTCTAACCCGAGGACAGGTGTCACGGTGACATTTATTTTCGTCCCCGTTCAGACCTACCTCTTCCGCCGAGACAGGTTGAAGCACGGTCGCCATAGGCCCGAAGCCCGTTTCCTCACATCTCTGGTGAGCGTGTGGCTGTTCCCGATCAGTCTGTTCTGGTTTGCTTGGACGTGCGATGGTGAGTATCAAGATGCCGGTTTTTCCCATGATCCCTTGAGCCCTAACAAGTCCTGATTTAGGCTCCGTATCATACTGGTCTCCAGTCGTGGCGGGCGCTGTGCTCGGCTTCTGCGACCCGCTTCTTTGGTTGGCCATGCTCAACTACATCACGGATTCGTACCCGAACGTGGCCGCGAGCGCCATCGCAGCTTTCCTTATCCCGAGTTTCCTCATAGCCGCGGGGTGTGCACACGCTGGTGTTGCCATGTTTGCCAACATGGACATCAGATGGGCGTTCTCAACACTGGCATTTATCTCGATTGGTTTGGTGGTGTTAGTGTATGTTCTCTTCTTCTTCGGTCCGACGTTGAGAAGGTGGAGTCCGTTGGCCAGAACGTTTTGAACGAGAGGCGGGCAAGGCAATCACTTAGATAGACGACGTGAGGATATGGGATTGAGGGACTGGTCCAGATTGAACGACAAAGCGCGCAGTGTACACAGTTTCGTCAAACTTTTTGAGGTTACCGCTAATACAGTCACCTTTTGAATCAACCCGATCTGGGCCATGCTGTGAGGTAGAAAATGTTAGTTCCTTACAGCTGAATCAGAAGAAGCTGCAGATACATCACGAGCCTCAGGTGCAGCGGGAGAAAAGCCGAGTCCAGATGTCAGATGCTCTTGCACCAAACTGATGACATTGGGTTTCGTGTGATCTGGTCAGAGAAGCCAATAGGAGGGCGCCGATGAGGATCTGATATTGGATTACTAGCGTGACCTGTTTGCGTTTTTCTTTTCTGTCGATGGGTCTGGAGAGATGCTGTGTGGGCAGGGCATGGCACGAGGTGGGTGAGATCCGACAGCGGACCAGGCTGGTCTTTCTGATACTCGGTAATCGTGGCAGGATTTCTTATCCGATGGTCAGAGCGGTGACGGCAAACGTAAACAGGTCGAATAATGGAAAGCCGCTGGTCGAGATGCTCCAAGCGCAAGAAGCAAGAAGGGGCGCATCCCAGTCGCGGGAGGAAGAGAGGACAGAGGAGAGAGGAAAAAGAATGTGTCGCAGGCATTGGTCAAGCCCTGCCAATGCCCAGCCATTTATCTGGGCGGTCGGTGGGCTCCGGGCCAATCAGCGCGCGTCGATAACGTGCAGTCCCTCACAGGCGTGTCCCGACGCAGCCAGCGACCGCGGTGCACGGTGTTCGGAGAAAGTTCTGCATCTTCTTCTTGATCGTTGCCCATGCGCAGGGCCCTTCGCCAATACGAGCATCCTGCCCAAGGGGGCCAAAGGGACCACAGCGACCTAATCAGTGCCTAGCACTCATTCATTCTGATTGCTCGTCGCCGCCCGCCGTGCTGGGTCCCGCCCATTTGCATCGCGATATGCCTCGCTATCGACCCCGTCTGGCCCAACGCCATCTTGATCAGCGCCTGATCAACGAGAAATTGACTTTGCAGCTCTTGGGCGGAGCTGGCCATGGCCCGTCGAGTCAGGTTCTGCGCTGCAGCTCCAGCAACGTCGGTATAAAGAGAGAGGGGGAGCTTCGCATTGAGGGTGGTGAAAATGTGCCCAGACGACTGACCTCACTCGATTGAGCACGCGACCACAGCACCCCCTCTTCGACTACTCACTCTACCATTCCCTCTCGTCCTCGGTGAACCAAGACTCAAGTCGAGACAACCAAGAACCTACTACTCGCAATGGGCGAAGCAGACCGCATCGGGCCAGACATGACCCCCAAAAAGACCCTCGCCGACCGTGCCAACAGCATTCGCAAGACCTTCTTCACCAAGCACGGCCTGATTGGCGACTATGACTATGCCTTCCTTTTCCGACCGAATCTCCCTTTTCTCAAGAAGCCTCGTCGCGCATCGCCCTTTTTCGGCCTCCATGACCCCATGCCCATGGTTCTGGCGCTCCTGCTGGGCTTTCAGCATGCTCTGGCCATGTTGGCTGGTATCATGACGCCGCCCATTATCCTTTCCGGCCAAGGAGGCGTCAATCTATCCGCCGACTACCAGCAATACCTCGTCAGCACCTCTCTGATTGTGTGTGGGATCCTGTCCTCGATCCAGATCACGCGGTTTCATATTTGGAGGACACCGTACTTTATTGGCACCGGCTTGATTTCGGTCGTGGGAACATCTTTCGCAATTATTCCCGTTGCCACCGGCGCCTTCACGCAGATGTATGCAAACGGCAAGTGTCAACTAGATGCAGACGGAAACCGCCTGCCCTGCCCTGATGCTTATGGCGCCCTCATCGGCACGTGTGCGCTCTGTGCTTTGGTTGAAATCGCGCTGTCCTTCTTGCCACCCAAGGCGCTACGCAAGATTTTCCCGCCCATTGTCACTGGTCCGACCGTTATCCTCATCGGTGTCTCCCTGATTGAATCAGGCTTCAACGATTGGGCTGGTGGTTCAGGCCTCTGCGCCGCGCGCCCAGACAGCGGCCCCTTCACCGTCTGCCCTCAAGTGGGAGCTCCGCATGCTCTCCCATGGGGAAGCGCCGAGTTTATCGGATTGGGCTTCCTGGTGTTCGTGACCATCCTGATCTGCGAGCGTTTTGGCTCTCCGATCATGAAATCCACCAGCGTCATCATCGGTCTATTGATGGGCTGCATTGTGGCTGCAGCCTGTGGATACTTTGACGATTCGGGCATCACCGCGGCCCCCGTCGGCTCCTTCATCTGGGTCAAGACATTCAAGCTCTCGCTCTACGGGCCCATCGTTTTGCCCATCATGGTGGTCTTCATCATCTGCGCCTGCGAAGCCATTGGCGATATCACTGCCACTTGCGATGTCTCACGCCTCGAAGTCGAGGGCCGACAATTTGAGTCTCGTATCCAGGGTGGTGTTTTAGCTGATGGTCTTAATGGATGCCTGGCTGCCTTGATGACTATCACCCCCATGTCAACATTCGCCCAGAACAACGGTGTTATTGCTCTAACCCGCTGCGCAAACCGCAAGGCAGGATACTTCTGCTGCTGTACGTACAAACTCCCGATTGGCATCGCGACGAGTCACTGACCATTACGCAGTTTTCCTTATCGTGGCTGGTGTGTTTGCCAAATTCTCCGCAGCACTTGTTGCCATTCCTGCCCCGGTTCTTGGAGGCATGACCACATTCCTGTTCTGCGCAGTGTAAGTCGTCTGCCCTAGCGATGAATATTTATTTGGTACTGACATTGGAATGATAGCGCCGTATCTGGAATGGCCATCGTGAACCGTGTCCCCTTCAACCGTCGCACGCGGTTCATCCTCACAGCAGCACTAGCCCTCGGGTATGGAGCCACTTTGGTTCCCACGTGGTTCAGCTATGTGTTTACCTATAACGGAGACAATCACGCCCTTCGCGGCTTCTACGATGCCATTGTTCTGATCTGCGAGACGGGCTTCGCCATCACCGCCCTGGTCTCCATGATCCTCAACCTGACTCTGCCCGAAGAAATTGAGGATCTTCCTGCTGAGGAGGCTACCAAGGAGATGGAGGATGAAGGTCGATCCGAGGCTACTGGCTCTGTCGATGACGGTGTCCACAAGAAGATCAATGTGGATGCGCCCAGCAAGGAGGTTGTGTAAGATTAATGGTTTGTGCCCAACAGCCAAGACGCATTACCTGGGGTTTAATAGAAGTGAGATTTATAAAAGTGATAACTAGTGTCATACCTGTTTCAAAAATGTACATTGCCTCAAATCTGCCTGTCTCGAAGTGTCTCATTGAGCTTGTTCGCCTTTGTTGAGGTTCTCCCCTGCATCATGCTCGTATACCTTGGGATGGTAGCAAGCCCTGTGCTGAAGAGCTAGCGGTGCATTGAAATCGCCACTATCTCTGCGCAACATGTGGCCTGACTACTCTGATTATCTTGCAGGATTTCATAGTAGTGAACTGGATAAATTACCTTTGAGGCGTAGATCCGCATGCTTCCGCAGTATAGGATGCCAGATATCGGCTGGTGGTAACTACCTACGTAGCACAAGCACAGGAGCAGGAGACGTGCTGGACCAGGTAAAGTCTTTCTCCTAACCGTATGTGTCTACAACTCTTTTGTAATTACTCGGCTTGCCTCGGCTGGGCTCGTTCCCTTCCCTACCTAAGTATTACCAGTAATCCGGGTTACGGGGCCCCATCAGTCATCAAGAACGACTTTGCCTCTGTTGTGGCACATTCTCGGTTCGATTCTGGAAGCAACTCTGGTGCTTGGTGCTTCGTGTCAGAGTCTAACCTTGAAGGATGTCCCCTTAAAACTCGTGGTTGAACGGTGGTATTGGTCGCCTGCTGGAGTGCATGACAAAGAGCTCAAGTCTCCTGCCACTGCAACTACGACACTACCACACCATCAACCCAGACCATGTCAATTTTTGGCGTGCCAACTCGCTCAGACTTGGATAATCCCCGAAGACGACAAGCTCATTCCAGCCTATTTAGCCCTCTGCTGCCCGATCTGGCATGCATCTTACGCAAGATCGAATATCGTCAACCACCTGAGCCGGCACGGCTGGCCACTACGGCCGTCTCTGCATTGCAATCTCAAATCACGGGAGAAGATACGGGATGAGCCGGAACCCGAGCTAGACAAGCAGCTGTCTCTCCACCGTGGAGACCCGGCGAAAGCATTTCCATCACGACAAAATACCCCGTGGGGGCTGCCCAATGATTAGCCTGATGGGAATTTAGCCGGAATGCCCAGCTCTCGTCCTCGGGAATGACAGAAGGACAAGGGGCCGGTGCTGATTGATGGGCCAGTGCCGTTTAGCCAGGACAGCTGTCTCTCTCACATGTGGGAATTGCAACCGCAAATCTGGGGTAAGGAGAGAGGAGTTGGGGCCCATTCTTTCGTTCCTCGTGAGGGAGTCCGCGTCCCCAAGAAACCCGCTGATCCATGCATCTTCGGCCCGTCGATTGGCTTTGGACATGCAGTGGCTCGTGGGAGAGGTCGAGAGACACAACCTTCACGAGGTCTCTGTCCTTTTGCGACGTCATACAACGCCACTCTGCTGCCGTCTTCCGTATTTGCACAGTCTCCCCACGACGGCCAAGGCTGGACCATTCGCCCTTTGCAGTCTGGGGTAGGAAAGTGGCGGACAGTTGTTCGTATCCACTTGTCGCCACAAGGCTCCAGATTATCAATATATCAATAATGGACCAAAACAATCAATCAAATCTGGCAACCCAAGAAACATCAACAAAGCCACTGGCGGCGTGTAACCCCCCTGTCTCGACCAACGGAGTAAGGAAGGTGTGTGTGTGTGTGTCATGTTAGCGGACTCAGCTATGCCCCCTGGGAGAACAATTGACAATCTAGCTTCCAGAAGGAGCGCTAGACCCCCAAGCGAACGAATCGAGGATGCCCCCGTCCGCCACCCAGCATCCTGATTATTACGCCTTGGACACGAGCCGATTTTTCCTGGTTACTTCTTCTCAGGGCGGTCGAAAGGAGTCCTTCTGGAGGGTCACGGCGCGGCACAATGTGATTCAGCACAGACTTTTTGGGTTGCGATGGCACCTCGTGTCGATCCACTCCTGCTATGGCCTATGCCACCTTAGCCGACCAGGCTGATGATGCTCCTTTGGCTGCAACAACTGCATGATTCTCCTACCGCAATTCAGCCGGAAGCCTGGCCAAGTCGGCAGATGGCTCAATGGGCTCTTTTGGGGAGGTTCTTGCTCCAAAGGACAAAAAGAGTGCAACTTCCGGTGATCGACTGCAGTACATATATATATATGGCCATGCACCCGCTGGAATGATAGACTGACTTTGCCACTCCTTCAAGCCCGAGTGCAACACCCTTGACTACCTCCATCACTCATCCACGGCTTGACCTTACCGCCATCATGGTACCTAAGATCAAGAAGAGCGTCTCGCACGCCGACGAGGTCCAGATTGCCCAGGCTGAAGCACCGGAGCTCGAAAGAGTCAACTGGCTACAAGATCCCGGCTTGAGGAAGCTTTATTTCTATGCGGCTATCATCTGTGTTGCTTCTGCGACCACCGGCTACGATGGGTAAGTGTGTCGGGCAAATAAATCGTGGATGTTATCGTCTTGAGACACGGCGACTGACGTCTCATAGCTCCATGTTGAACAACATCCGTATTCTGGATCAATGGAAGGATTACTTCGACAACCCCCAAGGGTCGAACCTGGGTCTCTTGACCGCGCTGTACAGCATTGGTTCTATTGCGAGTTTGCCAGTTGTGTAAGTCTATGGCAGTCGTTTCGGTGACACATCAAAGATCGCCTGCTGATGCTGCTGCTCAGACCCTTCGTTGCTGACCACTATGGTCGCAAGGCGGCCATCGTCATCGGTTGCGTTCTCATGATCATTGCCGCAGCAGTCCAAGGCGCCTCTCAGAATCTCGCCATGTTCAAGGGTGGCCGGTTCCTGATGGGTTTCGGAAACAGCATGGCCCAGCTCTCTTCGCCTTTGCTCCTGACCGAACTGTGCCATCCGCAGCACCGGGGTCGCATCACAGCCATCTATAACTGCCTGTGGAATCTGGGGTCCATCGTCAACACCTGGCTGTCCTTCGGCACCAAGCACATCCCGAGCGAATGGTCCTGGAGAATCCCGACCATCGTCCAGGGCGCGCCGTCCATCATCCAGATCATTTTCATCTGGTGGATCCCCGAGTCGCCGCGGTGGCTGATCTCCAAAGACCGGGCGGACGAGGCGCTCTCGATCCTGTCGCGGTACCACGCCAACGGCAACGACCTCCACCCGACGGTGCAGTTCGAGTACGCCGAGATCAAGGAGACGCTGCGGCTCGAGTTCATCGCCAAGAAGTCGTCCAGCTACCTCGACTTCCTCAAGTCGCGCGGCAACCGGTACCGCCTGCTCCTCATCGCCTCGCTGGGCCTCTTCTCGCAGTGGTCCGGCAACGGGCTGGTGTCGTACTACGCGACCGACATCTACAACTCGATCGGCATCACCAACTCGGACACCCAGCTGGGGCTCAACGGCGGCCTGGCCATCATGTCGCTGATCGTCTCGTGCACCTGCGCCCTGCTGTGCGACCGGGTCGGCCGCCGCCCGCTCTTCCTGGCCGCCACCGCGGGCATGCTGGTGTGCTTCACCATCTGGACCATCTGCTCGGCCATCTACCAGGACAACCACAACAAGGGCGCCGGCCAGGCCGTGGTGGCCTTCATCTGGATCTTCAACTTCTCCTACGCCCTCGCCTGGTCGGGCTTGCTGGTCGCGTACACGGTGGAGATCCTGCCGTTCAAGATCCGCGCAAAGGGCCTGATGGTCATGAACTTCTGGGTCCAGGTCGCGCTGGTCATCAACCAGTACGTCAACCCCCTGGGGTTCGACCACCTGAAGCCGAACTGGAAGCTGTATACCATCTACACTGTGAGTTCCCCCCTTGGCATCCCAATTCACCCCCTTTCTCCTTTCTCCTTGGGCTCTTTTCTGCCTTCATATAAAATGTATATGCACACATATACTGACAAAACCCCCCAATTTTGCGGGATTTGATAGTGCTGGATCGCTCTGGAACTCGTCTTCGTGTACTTCTTGTACGTCGAGACAAAGGGCCCCACGCTCGAGGAGATCGCCAAGATCTTCGACGGCGAGG
Organism: Cladophialophora immunda; assembly: GCF_000835495.1. Lineage (NCBI taxonomy): Eukaryota > Fungi > Ascomycota > Eurotiomycetes > Chaetothyriales > Herpotrichiellaceae > Cladophialophora > Cladophialophora immunda. The sequence goes on from NW_015622541.1 coordinate 6,767,402, forward strand.
ACGCCGAGGTCGGCTTCGTCGACATCGAGCCCAAGGCCGTCCTGGCCTCGGGCACCGAGAAGATCGACGCCGCCGTCGTCGAGCACCGCAGTGTCGTCTGATCTCGCCATTCGCACATTGACATCATCCTCACCTCCGCTTCACGTCAAGCCAAGTCAAGTAAAGTCGCGTGTCAGGTCATCTCACAATTCAATCCATCTCTTGCGCGCGCGAAAATGTCGATACGTGCGTGGTCATGGTCGTTGTGTGGTTAGGAGAGTGCGCAAATGCAGGGGCGAAGCTGTAACACCATACTCGGTCCACGGTGTGGGATGTTCTATGCGATGATGGAAAGGCTTGTGTGATATGATCCATCGCCGTGACTCGGTCGTCTGGCGTCCCGGTGCTACGGAGATGTATACACCCTGCGCGTCAAGACGAGAATATCCAGACGCCCCCAGGCAAGACAAGACAGGTCCTGTACAAGCCAGACCGACGGCATCAGACGAAGAGCGAAGTCGGGTCGAGCGAGCCGAAGCGTAATGAATAGACTGAAGACTTTAACATCTTCATGAGTTTCTACAGTACCTCTCAACTACCCTAATCATGCGATTCTATCTCGGCCATAGAGACATGGTGCTGCGTAGGTAGATACCCAGACCAGTGCAAATTGCAGTACCCTAGCCATTCATTGCACTCCGCCCCTACTCCCGCTGAATGAACGTACGCGCACACAGATAGCAGAAACAACGCCTCCGAATGTCCATTGTCCATTGTCCGTCGGCCGACTCGGCTACCCACCAAGGTATCTAGATCTTAGGTCCGCTATACGAGGAACTCATCGTACGGCGTATTGCAGTCCCGAGGACAATGTCCATCCGGCGTATACAACCGTGCCCGTGGGTGCGAGTAGTGTCATATCCAGCATATCAGCCTGAATTAGCATCGTACTCATGGACGATGGCTCCATCGCGCGGAATAGAGGCTGGCGAGATAGATATGCATAGAGGCGGAGACATGGATACACAGAGAGAAAGAGATACAGGCAAGGAGCTTGGGCCTTGCATGCATGCATACATACATAAATATGTGAGTTCGTTCGTGGGGGTGAATTTGCTCTTGCTACGCATTCTTCACCTTGATGATGCGTGCGGCGTGCGGCGTGCGGCGTGCTCCTCCGGCATGCACTGCACTGCATCGTGGAAAACCGGGACGAGCGATCTGTGTGGAAGCATTGGACGAAGCTGAGCGATCAAGCGACCGGCAGATGCGTAGGCAGTGCAAAAGTACCAACACGATCGGAAGAGCACCTGGACAGCTCATGGAAGTCAGGACCGACAAGTGTCCGCCGCGGCTGTCCATCGTACTGTGTTGCCACGAAGGAACGCAGCGCCCCGATCTAGACTGGCCCGTTCAACATGCATCACGCAGGTGGGAATCGGTAACGTACGCCCCATCCGTCCTGTCAAGATAATACCGGGGATGAGTGTTGGCCTTGCGGGCATTGATGAGGAAGTAACCCATACGGCCTCTTGCCGCGGCCCTTTTTTCTCTTCAAAGCATTCGTTTCTTATAGTTAGTTCGCTAGTCGTGCTGGATGGATGGTGGAAAACCGGGGCGAGAAGTGAGGAAGCAGTGTCGCGCCGTGGGAGACGACCCGCGCGAGAGGTCGTCGAATTTAGCCGGTCGCTGGGGCTGATTGGCTGACCCTCACGCGGACGGCTAGGAGCAACAGTGTTGTTTCTTCCTTTCAATAGGCAGAAAGATTGTGCGATGGACGAGGTGAAGGGTGCATATCGAAGAAGGAAAACAGGCAGGTAGATAGGGAAAAGAGACGGTGCGTTTCCTTGTTTTCGCGTTCAAGCTCGGCTTTTGGTTCGGCTTTTCGATCGGCGTTGTTAAGCGGCAAAGGGCATGAAGTTCCAACCAAAGTGCACGGGTTGGAGTAGCGTGGAGGTGGAGGTGGAGGTGGAGTCTCGGCCGGAGTTGACGCATCCGTGGCGGCATGGGGAGAGATGGAAGACTGCCGTAAACGAGACGTCTTTGGTGGCGTGTGATATGTGTAAGGTGACTTGTCACCTTCTCTGGCTCTCCCAACCCAAAGCGGAATACCGGACTGAGTCGTTGAAGGTGCTCCGAGATGCGTCTCTGAAGACAACAGCCACAGTAAAGTCCTGTAGCTGCTTGGGCCGTGCCATTTCTTCTGGTGGGCAGTATGGGCCGCTCCCTGCTCTTGTTCTGGATATTGCTTTGAGTAGCGGCGGTCACATATATCGACAGCTGTGTCCAGGCCTGCAATTTTCATGTTCCCGGACGAGTCTGGGAATTCAATCCATGCGGTATTCCTCAGTATTCCTCCGTGCTGTGATCTAAACATCGCCAGCTCGTGAGCACCCCAAACCTCCCCATGCCACATCGATTCTGTTGACTCCAGACTCGGGTTCTAAGTGCAACTTGATACAAGTAGTCGGGTCCATTAAGGATGGACGAAAAATGACGCCTACCTCTGGCACTGTTTGCGCAGACATCGTGTCTTGGGACGGGAGAAGATTCGTAGCGATACAAGCCGAAGCAACCTTGGAGATCCAAATGTTGCTAGGGCTTTAGCCATATTCCGAGAAAGTATGTGGCTGAGAGAATGGCTGCATGGAAGAGCAGAATGCACGACTGGGGAAAGCTTCAATAGATCAACACGCGTATTCGCCTCCTCTCCAGTCGAAGAGTCAAGTACTATGCGAGTATGAGGTGCTGCCAGCCTCGAGGCTTTGGGCCTTGGCACAAGGTCTGGCTGTTGAGATGCTGGTTGAGTTCGAGGAGGTCGACAAAAGCCCATCGCAACTAGGGCACAACGACCCCACCAACACACAACACACAAACATACAGGGTCACCCACCAAAAAATCCAATACCGAGAAGTAGCAAAAAAACTTTTTCCACCAGCTCCTTGGTAGGAGGTGGTGGGAAGTGAAACCCGCAGTGGCAGGTTTTTCCGGTCGAGATACATTGATTCCTGCCCGGGGCAGGTTACCTGGTATATCTCATTCGATGGTGGAGGTGGGATCGGAGGATCGCCTACTAGAACCATTTCCTTCGCTTGTTGACTTCGTTAAGTCTCTTTCTCTCATTGTGTTTTGTTGGCTCTTGTAGCCTCTTTCCTGAGTAGGGGTCTTTGTGATTGTTGGGAGATTTTCTGATAATCTAATTGATATGTTTGAATTTCCAGATGCCCATATAATCTCACCTTTTGGTCTTCACCCTGTGTGAAGATCTGTAGAAGAGCGGGTCCGGGTGTGGCAGAACGGGTTTGCTGAACTGATGGTTTTCTGGTCTTCGGCATGCGGACCTCTGCAAGGGGCTCCAAGTAGGTACAATGTTGAACTAAATGCTCTCCCAAAGAGCGTTTACCCACAATACGAAGTTGACACATTGTTCGTACTAGAAAGGGTTTGATATTCACGAGGCTGAACATGTCACCCATGTGGAGTGATGGGTGACACAGGTGATGTCATCCGGCAGTTACCCAAAAGGGCAACTCAGACGAGCTGCTCGCCTGCTTCTTCCGAAACTCAGGTGACGGCGAGACGGCGGGGCGGAAGCAAATGCAATGGCAAAGAATTTCTTGGTCTTAATCTCGGTACTTGGTCCTGGGGGTCCAACAGCCAGGATACAATAACAACCACGACCAAACGACATTCCCCTGGCGTTGCAAACATCTTCTTTGCTACTGACCTCCGTGCTATCTGTTCTGTTTCCATCAAGCGACCGGTGAGGCGTGCGCAGACTCTGCACAGCCGCCGATCGCGTCACCAGGTCATATCAGTTGGCCCTCCCTCCGGCTGCGCGCATGTGCTCGGTCTGAGTGAGCAATCCAGGCATCCAGGTCAGAACATAGATGCACAAAAGACAAACAATGCCAGCTCGACGCGGTCGTCCCTATCCATAAGGCCAAAACACACCTCGCAGGTGCTCGTCAACCATGGCCTTCAACTTCAACTGGTCGCCCTTGTCCACGGACGCCGGCTTCCTACCGCGCGCCCAAGAACTCCTCACCAATGCTCTCAATCGAGCCGACCCTAAGCCTGCCATCATTGTCGACGACATAATCGTCAATGAACTCAACCTGGGAGATGTTCCTCCCGAGCTGGAGATTTTGGAGATCGGCGATTTGGCAGAGGATAGATTCCGTGGAACTTTCAAGATGATGTACAATGGGAACGCATATCTCACTCTCAAGACAAAAGTTCAAGCAAATCCATTGAACACATACCTACGCACTCGCTCCGCGTTTGCTACACCACGACCCTTGGCTGCCGACACCGGTCTGACCATACCACTTCAAATCACCCTGTCCGAGTTCCGCTTGTCCGGCTTCATTATTCTTGTCTTTTCGAGACAGAAAGGGTTGACTCTGGTCTTTCGCAACGACCCTCTGGAGTCTCTACGCGTCTCCTCTACTTTTGACTCGATACCTTTCGTTGCAAACTTCCTTCAAAAGGAGATTGAAACCCAGCTACGCGGGCTGTTGATGGACGAGCTGCCTGCTATCATCCATCGACTTTCACTGCAGTTGTTAGTACCCGAGGATAAAGCACGGGAGGAACGTCAGCTTGGGGCCACACAGATATCAAAAGATGAAGTCGTGGTTGATCCGTTGGCCAGTCCACCGCAAGACCCGGTCGACTCTACCGGCGCAGTGTTGACCCCGGCAGAAGTTGCATCTTTATCACTGGATTCGTCGGTCGAGACGCAGTCATTGTTTTCACGAAAGAATCTCCTAAGATTAGCTACCTTGACTGATTCACACCGAACTTTGTCTTTGTTCACTCCATCCATTCGAGATGCTGTTTTCCGTGCCTGGACCGGTCCATTGGAACGAGGAGAGATGACGGGCCTTCTGACCCGAACAACAACCCCAGCCCTGTCTCGCAGCCACTCGTACGCTGGGAGTCTCAGCACGTCGACGGCATATACCTTTGATAGCGGATGGTCTCGGCCACCTTTGTCGAGCTTCGCTTCTTCAGGCCACGGTCTGAGCATGAGTGGTGGAAGACACGGGCAAGCACACAGAGCGCGCAGGAGGAAGAAGCGTGTAGTCGACCTGCGGCCTCATCCGGAAACTGGGGAGCCTGAATTGGTCGTCGAAGATAGTTCAACAGCTGATTCCACGAGTGTGTCGGAAAGCACATCGACTGCAGCGTCCGTCTTCTCGGCACCCGCCGCCACCACCACCATGTCTTCTGATCCAACCCAAAGTGTCAATCCTGTGACCCCGCCGAGAAGCCCTGTGGCAATCAAGCGAGCAGCAACGTTCGAACCGATCCGCCAGGGAGGGATGCGGAGTGTCAGTGAAGGCACGCCCGCTCAGGAGTCCATGGATCAGATCGAGGAACCCTCCTTGGACATCCACCAAACACCCCGAGCTACGGATCCTAACGCCACCATTCGGCTTCGGACTCGAAGAACACTTCCTACTGCTTGCGATGACGATGAGACACCTCGAGCTTCGATGTATCTACTCGATCAGAAGGAGCCACCCATGTCTCAACAGCCGGCCGAACCTAAGGTTGTTGTCAGCGAGAAAGCTGAGCTCCACTCCATCCCAGGCCCGTCGCGGCCAGCCCTTCCGAATTTCCTTCAGTTTGTCGCCGACCCGTCAAATGCAGGCAGCATTGCAGAGCGTGCCTGGATGATGAAAATGGCGAACGAGATGGCGCAGCGGTATGAAGAAGAAAGACTTAAAGGCAGCTTTGGACCAGTGTCCCGTGAAGAAGAGGCGAATCCTCCTCCAGCCTACGCGCGATAATGCTTTTGGGGCACTTTTGATTTTCCTTGAGCGATGCTTTCAGACTAAAAGTTTGCGTTTCTTTTCTTGTGTACCACCAACTAATGGCGTGATGAGGATACGATGTTGATGTAGATAGATTCAGACTCCTACGAGGCTCAGGATCCTCTCGGAGGTCCAGAGAGCTGGGATTACTACTATTTCTATGTACCGTTGTTTTGTGTACACGATCTCAACGATATCAACAAGTCTCTGAAGAATTGGTTCTTTACCCTTTTCGTCGCACATTGCTGTTTAATGTGGCCAGAGCCTTCCCCAAGTCGGTATTTCTCCTGGATTTTGGGATTACTTGGTGACCTGGTCGTTCCGAGAATACGACGCAGGAGAGTTTGCGCAGCTAGTGGATGCCACAAGCCACGCGGAGTGCATTTGCAAGAAATTGTGGAGAGCTGGAGCAACGCAGTCCTCGGCCTTCTGCACTTTTCCCTTCCCTCCTGTGTCAAAACAACGCAGCGCAGCCCTTATCTGCGCATAGAGAACTGTCGGGGTCATTTGTTTGATCCAGACCATTACTTTATTTGTCCATCATGGACTACTTTAAGTCTCTTCTCGGCCCAAAGCCTTCCCAGGCGCCCGTCGTCGCCGATGATGCAGGTGAATAGACAACACTCCCCAACACCACGTTCAAACTCACTCATGCCGGGCCTCTAGATTTTGCAGATTTCGCAGCTGCTCCTGCGCCTTCGCCGGCCTCGATCCCTGTCTCTCCCGCCGATGCGCAAGCTGCTACTGCAACAGGAGCTGCCGTTGAAGGCCGTCCAGTGGTTTACACGAAATGGTATCGCGTGTGGGAACGGACCCAGCTGTCCGACTTCATGATGGAGGGTGTTCTTATACCTTTTATTCTTCTGGCCCTTCTGGTGCATTTCTGGGGAACGAGGACGAACCGGCGCAAAGCAAAAAAATGGATGGCCGTCCATGCCCCTCTTTTGGAGCGAGAGTTTGCGGTCGTTGGATACAGTGCGATCCCGAATGCTGAACCCAGTGCAGAAGGCGGAGTGTCTCCTGGGGATGTGAGCTTGTTCAAGGACATTGTGAAGAACAAGGGAGATAACATCTCGGACGAGCTGCTGAAGGAGAAGGCCGCATGGGAGTACGAGTCGTATGCGACCGGACGACAAAATGTGGCATTTATGGATGTCAAGATCTACTTGAAGAGGCGCATGAATCCCATGATGATGCTGGCGGAGGAACTCACGGGAATGTTTATTGAGTCGATCAAACCCAAACCCGAGAGGATGGAAGCCGTCATCTACACCTTTGACGGCAAAGAGAAGGAATTCGTCCCACCGTCCGTTCCGGGCTCTGAGGAAGCAGGCAAGACAAAATCCGTGGGGAACTCAGCCTACGACCCGTTCGTCTTCGCCGTGGTCAACAAGTTGGCGATGCGCAAACTCCGCGAGGAACGGTACGACCTGTCTCTCACGTTCACCAAAGACCACGCCAAACTCCCCGACTGGGCTACATGCATGAGCGAGTCGGCCGAAATCAGTGACTGGATGCTCACCAAAGAACTGGTCGATGCACTTCATGAAGCTGGCCCAGACTATTTCCAGTACCTCATCATCACGGACCAACCTCATGACAAACCCACCAACTTGAACGAAACGGCGCCGAAAAAACGTCTCCACATCTCGCTTCGTCTCCCTTCGGATGGCAACTACCTCCCTACCCTGCCTCTGTTCGCGGCTTTCCTCCGCTTACCCGACGTCCTCGTCTCGCAGTCGCACCTCCGACCTGAGGTGCTCAGAAAGATCAACACGATCCGCGAGCAGGAAAAGAGCAAGCTCAAGAAGATTTCGGACAAGGAGGCGGAAGAGGAGAGGCTGAAACAGCTGGATAAGATGAAGAAGGAAGAAAGAGAACGGAAGATGAAGGGCATGAGCGCGGAGGAGCAGAGGAAGTTTCTGGAAAGGGAGAATGAGAAGATGCGGAAGAAGCAGGAGAAGAAGATGACGAGGAGAGGCTGATGCGCAGTCTGCAGAGAGAAAGGAAGGACAAAGGATCCATGACGGATGTGACAGTGATGAGTGGCCGATTCTTCTCTCGCCCTTGGTCTTGTCACATTTCTCACTATATTCTTGAGCACATAATTGCCCCCGAAGATACTCTTTCTTCGATATAGAGGTGCACATACCCTTCGACTGAATGTGTACCTGATGAGGCCCAGTTCCCAAGCGGATCTCTTCCCAACCTCCTCCACGTCAATGGCTGCGTGCTGTCAGAATCTTATCGACGGAAGTGTACGGAGTACGAGTCCTCCGTAGTATCGCCGTAGCAGGTGCCTTGTACCCCAGATCAGCCTTTTCCCTAATGATCCAAAATTAGGAGGCCTCGAAGGAGTGGGTTGGTGGGCTGTGTTCGGGGCCTGAATGCCAGGCCGAAACCACATCCGCCGTGCAAACTCCACCAAACATTTGCACGTCCGGCGACCTATTCACCTCGATTGGACACATCAACCCCCCCGTTTCAAGCTTGATTCTCCAGCCCGGTTTGAGACTTGGAGATCGCCTTGCCGGATCTGGGGGCGAGGCTAGACTCTGCCACCGCCCAATGTATCCGTACGCGCGGCTGGTGGCTCTCGGTTTCATGCACAAGGCTTCTGGCTCTTGTCCAAGCCTCAGCCGCTGCGAGGCCATGCCTGAGGTGCTGTATCAAGGTCAGAAGCTGGGCTTCGGAACTTCCCTCTCTTTCACTTTGCATTGTTCTCTTCTTCCACTCTTGCCTTTGTACCACTCGTTTGTTTGGTGATATCCTGGACGACTTGACTGCTACACAGGTGGGATAGAGACACCTCACCGCGAACGAGAAGCACCATTACAGCGGAGTGTAACTATACTTCTCTGACCTTTGGCAAATATGCATTTGCGGCCCTTGCTGTCCTTCCTCCCCTTCCTCAGCCTCAGCATTGCTGCTTCGCTCGACGTACCGGTGTTGAAACGCCAATCGACCGCATGCAACAACTCTCCTTCTCTATGCTCGAAAGCCTACAATAGCATCGTCCATCTGGGTGCGCACGATTCACCCTTTGTCCGAGATGCCTCGACGGGCTATTCAACGTCTGGAAACCAATACTACAACTCGACGGTACAACTCTCAGCCGGTGTCCGTCTGCTTTCGGCCCAAGTCCACAAATCCAACGGCGAATACCACTTATGCCATTCTTCCTGCGATTTGTTGGATGCGGGAATTCTGTCAGACTGGCTAGAAGAGATCAAGACATGGCTGGATAATAACCCGAATGAGGTTGTCACCATTCTCCTTGTCAACTCGGACAATGCGTCCCCAGAGGACTTGGGGGCACATTTCACAACGGCACAGATCACGAACTACGCCTACGTCCCTCCTTCCACGAGCACGCCTCCCGCCTCGGGCACCTGGCCAACCCTACAAGAGCTGATTACTGCCAATAAACGGCTTATGGTCTTTGTGGCATCCATCTCGGATCCCGCGTCCATACCCAGCCAGTATTCGTACCTGATGGACGAGTTCACTTTTATATTTGAAAACCCTTACGACAACACCTCCCCTAGCAACTTCAGCTGCCTCCCGGATCGGCCCACTGCCGTCCAGGGGAACACTGAAGCTGCCATTGCCTCCAACCGGATGGCATTTACCAACCACTTCCTCTACGAAGAGGGCCTGTTCGATATCGAGACTCCCAACGTGGACAATATCACCATCACCAACTCGCCAGGCAACAGCATTGGAAATCTCGGATATAGCCTGTCCCAATGTAACTCGGCGTACGGCAAACCGTCGACGTTCGTCCTGGTCGACTTCTTCGACCAGGGCCCCGCGATCGCCGCCGTCGATGCCATGAATGGTGTCACCAACCCCGTAGGGCGTACCGCCGTGCCTCCGAGAGATAGCGGACAGAGTTCTGATCCAAGCGAGTCAAGCTTCCAAGGCGTGGTCAACCTGGTGAATGAAGTCAAGGACGGGAAAAAGCCAAAACTGGGGGCCTGGATTTGGGCGGCTGGGCAGTGGACGTTCGGCGGCATCAATCTGAGTGGCGGCAACGTCTTCCAGAAGTGAGGGAGTGCATGTGAGAAGAGAAGAGTGGATTGAAGAGACATGAAAGAAGGAGACACCGACTAGTCCAACGGTATCCGCGACTTGGCCTTGCACGGCAAGCAGGATGTCGTCCTGGACCTGCACCGGGTGCGCACCTCCGACTTTTGGCGGACATGGATCTGGCTATCTCGCATGGCCACCATCCTCCCACCACGAGCACCACAAGCCCCGAGTGATCTCAAACACGGACTTGGCGCCATTTTGGAAGAGTCAAGTTGGAAAATCAAGGATCGACGGCAAGATTCCATATCTAATCCCGAAACGAAAACTTTCACGACGACATGACACGACACACAACGCCCGCTCTGGCACTGACTTGTTGGCCATATGCACGGCGAGCTATCCCACCTCGTTGGCCCACAAGGGTCGACACGACATTATATTGCACTGCATTGCATAGCGAACGGCGTCTTGTTTGTTTGTTTGCTTGCTTGCTTGTTTGTTTGTTTCGCCACCACCTGAATTTATATCGACTTGGATATTTGAAGAGGGGTTTTGATCTGGCGATGGATACACCACAAAAGCGAGTCTCGAGTAGATTTTGTCGCTCAACCGTTATTGTGGACGAAATAGGGGCATCGAGATTGTGAATGGAATTGGATAGGGATAGGGATAGGAATAGGTACCGAGATTACGAGTGGCATCGAGACTGGATATCTAGCAAGGATCGGGATACATATTATAGGTACTCCGTGTACGTATAGGTATCTGCGTACAATTCAATGTGCGGCGAATATAGGCGGGTGGCCACTTGCTTTCACAATTCGGGACACGAAATCAAAATGGTTCGTTGATACCTACGTAGGTAGGGACATTGATTCATGGCTTTCTTTCGTACTGGTTCTGCTTCTGGTTCTGATATTTGTATTTTTATATTTTTCTAGAACTTAGTCACTCTTCACCCGCCCTGTCACGTTGGGTGGTGCAGCTCTCTCCTCGAGAATCCATCCACGCTCTCAATCGGCCCCTGGCAAGAGAGACTACGCCTATCTGTGTCGAGTCCTCGACATTGCCATCCATAACCATTGCACGGCGATATCCTGATAGATGGCTGTCTACGTGTCTAGCGACCTGGGATGATCAAAATGGCTTTTACCACCAACCGCAGCAGCGTGTCCATCCGACTCGGGAGCAGCTACGACAAGCAGTGTCAAGATGACCTGTTGGATATCAAAAGCCCCCTTTTACAATTTTTTTTTCCATCTTCACACCCATTCCGTCAAGCATCACAACCTCGCAAACACCCTCTTCAGAACCTCTCGGCCCTTGTACAGGTTCTCCACCCGCATCCTCTCATTGTCCAGGTGCGCGTTGTCGCTCGCCTGACCCATGGGGAACATGGCGGCCGGGGCATCAAACTCGTGTTCGAGAAACGATATCGCGGGGATACTGCCGCCTTCGCGAATGAACAAGGGTTCTCGTGGCAGAGTTGAAGGTGGGAAGAAGCCCGTCGTCGCGAGGGAGGAGGCCCGGCGATGGGATGTGCGGGTTGGAGTTTCTGTTGATGCTGATGATGAGGTGGTAGCTTTGGAGGACGAAGGGGTTGTCGTCGCCTTCGACGGTGGGAATGAGCTTCCCACGGTGTCAGCGGTGCTGCCGACAGTGGACGCCTTGAACGTTCGTTGCTGATGCGCTGCAACGTCAGGATTCCAGACGTCAATGATGGCGTCTTTGAGAGCCGTGTAGATCTCACAATTCACATCGGCAAGCCAGGGATCTGCTTTCGACGTGATGGTGACAGTCAGAGAATTCGAGCTCTGCAGCTTCGCGAACTCGGCATGTAGATATTCTGTAAGCGACTGGGCAATCTGCTCCGCCGTCTGGGATGGGACGATTCGAATGGAAAGTGTCGCTTTCGCGGAGCCAGAGATGGTGACGGCAGTCTTTGCCTCAGGCACTTCGATACGGTGCACAGTAAGATTGGGATAGCGCCACCGTTGCATTAGCGAGAGGGCAAAAGCCTTCTCATTTTTGATCTCCGGGTGGCCAGGTAAAAGCGAGGAGGTAATGGATGCATAGGCCTTCACTTCTGATTCGGACAGCTCATCAACCGTGTCGTAGAACTTCGGAATCGTAACTTTGGTTGCGGAAGACCCAACAAGAGCAGCAAGTAAAACCGTCAGATCCTTGAGTGGTTCGTGTTGGACAGACTTCCCATCCATTCCCGAATGCAGATCTGGTCGGTTAGAAGTGACAGTGACGCTGGCATGAATAACTCCACGCATGCCAAATGTAAGACAGGGGATGTGGTCATCTAGCCAGTAGCTGTTGGATAGAAGAATATAGTCCACCGGACCAATGGCGTCGTGGGCCGATTGAACGGCTTGGCGGAACCCTCGGGAGCCAGCTTCTTCGTCGCCTTCAAGCAGAAACGTCACATTGCAAGACAGAGAGCCGTGTTGGACCAAATCGGCCACAGCATAAATGGCGGCTAGGATAGGACCTTTGTTGTCGGTTACGCCACGGCCATAAAGGTACGCGTCTAGTGGCTGAAGAACGAATGGATCTCCGTTCCATGTTGGATTTGAGCTGCTGGTGTCAAACTCGGCATCGACCACGTCATAATGGCCGTAGAAAAGAATTGATTTTGTTGATTTGGTAGGTTTGGATGCCGGGAACCTTGCGAGTAATACCGGGTTGACCCCTTCTTGGGGTGATAGGAGGCGGGTTGTCGCACCAAAGGCATTACATTTCTTGCGAAGAAATGTGATCGCTTCATGGCAGTCCCGAACACACATGGGGTTCAAGGCCACCGTACGGTATGCCACAAATTCTCGAAGAGCGTTGACGAGTTCATCTAAGTACTGGTTAGCAGGAGATAGAAGGTTGCACGGGGCTAGATGTTACCATTGCTCCTCGCAGATGCGGCGATGGAGGCATGGGACCCAGGCTTGCCGCTCCAGAAGGATACCACACTGTCGTTTCCTCCCGTTACTAGCATGTCGTGATCCGGGGTTGTTGTCAAGCCCATCGCTAGGATTTTTCCAGCAGCCGCCTGCCACGATTCGAGCTCTGCGAAATGATCGTCGTACCGCTGACAAGATGTCAATGACTGGTCGCCCCGCTGGATGGTTGGCTTACCTTGATCCAACCTTGGCTGGTTCCGCACAAGATGCTCTCTGTGCTCACCAGGATCTGACTGACGTCGCCGTGGCCCACTTGGAGCTTTTGCACGAGTTGGTTTGATGCCAGGTTGTAAATGTGGGCGCGCCCATCCGACAGACCAGCATAAAGGAAAGAGCCACGGTATGAGAGACTCAACACATTCGAGTCTGCATTTTTGAATTTTGTGATCTGTCTTGGTCCGGCTCCAGCCAGATCTTCAACCGACCATAGTTTGATGGTTCCGTCGCCGCCACCGGTGACGAGGACTTCCTCATCTCTGCCACGCGTGAAAAGCCCTTTTACCAGTAGCATACTGTAAATATAGCTTTTGTGAGCGTAAGGAAGATAGTTGTGGCTAGGGATGGTCAAGGCTCGACCGCCCTGGTTATTAGGCCCATTGCTTGCACCCTCATCTGCAATGACATTGGCTATCCCGCCTGGTCCCAAAGAGTCGAAGAATCGATGTTTGCGAGAGCCGGGTGCAAAGGTGGACGCTGGAGATTTGACAGCGAGGTCGGTATTGAGCTTGTACCACTGAATGCTGGCATTTTGGGCGCCCCAAAACAGAGTCTGGACCTTAGTAGAGTGGACCACGCAGAAGACATCGCCAATCTCGAAGTGCGAATATAGAGAATAGAGTCTCTGTAGCGACTCGGTGGACCAAACATTGACAATGGCATCGGCACCAGTGGAGAAAAGAAGCGTCCTGTCGTCCGAGAGGGATAGACTGAGGACACTCTCTTTGTGAGCAGGGACTGTAGCTAGAAGCTCGTACGTCTCGAGGGACCAAACGACGATGTTGCCCCCCTGGGTGCCGGCAAAGATCACATCATCGTCGACAGCAAGAGCCTGAACGCTGCCGGGAGCCTTGATCTGATGGAGAGGATGCTTCACGGGTGGTGATTGAGATCCGAGTGAAGTCGAGGCAGGCTTCTCGGCCTCAGGGAGAATGCGCTCATCGGAGGGTTCAATGCCGTCGGATGCGCTTGAGGCCGCAGAATGTGATTTGTGAGGTGACCCGTTCTGCTGGACCGAATCAGTTGGGGCCATGGACGAGAGCATCAGATGATTTGGAACTGGAGAGAACAAAGGCGATGGAGATGGGCTGGTGGCTGGTCGGAAACTCGTACCTCCGAATCCTCTTCCCAGGGCGACGGACTTGGGCGCGGCTGCGGCGCAGGGACTCCAGAGTCGCCGATCTGGCACATGATCGAACCGCGTCTCAGCAACCACTGTCAATTGTTCGCTTTTCCCTCAGGTGACTACATTATATATTCCTCCTGTTCCTTCTTCGAGATATGCTTGCGCGCAGTTCAAGCAATTAGACCGAGACAAGTCCACTTCATCCAACAGAAAATTCTGAAAGCCTCCGACTTTCGCCCCCTTCGCCAGTCGATGGCGTGATCTCGCATCAGCTCGCCTACTGTGTACAGCCTTGCCGACATTGATCGAAATGACCTTCAAGCAGCCCTCAGCACTCGGCCCTTTCAAGCCGACACTCATCCTCCACGGGGGGGCAGGCTCCCTCTCCCGTGCAAATCTTCCTCCGGATCTCTATGCGCGTTACCGAGCCTCCCTAACCAAATACCTAACTGTCACCCGTGAGCTTCTCAACTCGGGTACATCCGCCCTCGACGCTGCATGCCATGCAGTTACTTTGTTGGAAGATGACCCTTTATTCAATTGTGGCCGCGGGTCCGTCTTTACCGAGTCAGGAACCATCGAGATGGAAGCCAGCGTGATGGTGTCTTCCGTCGACCCCGCCGGACCCCCTGCCGGTGGAATCAAACGTGCTGCTGCTGTCAGTCTCATCAAGAACACGAGGCATCCGATCCTGCTTGCCAAGGAAGTGCTCTTGGAGCCAGATGAAGATGGCGGCCTGGGCGGCACGAGTACGATGCATTGCCAGCTGAGCGGGAGAGCGCTCGAGGAATGGGGCTGGCGGAAGCGGGGGCTTGAGAAGAAGCCAGACCGATGGTTTTGGACCAAAAAGCGTTGGGAGGAGCACAGGAAAGGGCTTCACCACGACGATTCCTACTCATTCAACAACCTCGTTGCCTCGCTCGATCCATATACCGAGTCACCCTTCGAAGATGACGACTCCGAGGTGGATGAGATCCCTAGTCAAGGCACAGTCGGCGCAGTGTGTCTAGATTCTTGGGGCAATCTCGCCGTGGCAACGTCGACCGGTGGACTCACAAACAAGAAAGCCGGGAGAATCGGAGACACGCCTACGATTGGCGCCGGATTCTGGGCGGAAGCCTGGGAAGAAGATTCTCTTCACCTGCCCCAAGTTCGACAGAAGTCATCTTCACGCAGGGCTTCGGGACTCGGAAAATTGCCTGTCCTGGACCAAATCCTGTCACACGCAAATGACTCCTTGGGAGCTTGCCTCAATCGCTCTGAAGCAACACAAACCTACGACCCACTAAACGAAGATCCCCCAACATATACTACAAGTATATCAACATACCAATCCTACCCACCCCCTCACGTGCGCCACCCCTATTCCTCTTCTGGTCAACCTATACGAAAACGCCGTCGCGCTGTAGCGATGAGCGGCACCGGCAACGGAGATTCCTTCCTGCGTCTCAACGCCGTGCGTACTGTCGCTGCACACTGTCGCCTTTCAGGTCCGCCCTCCGTATCACTGGCCGATGCAGTCAAACTGGTCACGGGCCCCGGGGGCGAGCTGCAACGCTCAGCTGGTGACCGCTGGGGAAGGACAGGCGAAGGACAAGGCGGCATCATCGGAATTGAAGTCATCGATGAGCTGGACGAGGAAGAACCTCAACCATGGACGGATGGCCTCAAGAAGCGAACCGAGTGGGAAGGGTCGAGGAAGAAGAGGGGCCGGGTGGTGTCCGACTTCAACTGTGGCGGTCTGTTTAGAGCGTATTACGAACTTGACGAATCGGGCGTGGAGATGCCCAAAGTCATGGTCTTCCACGAGGAATATTGATGGGAATCTATCCCCAGGCGACCATTACACACAGTGGTCAGATACTTAGATTTAGAGTTCTAATATTAATCATGATCTAGAGCAAGATATAGATTGTGATGAAACGCTCAGCGCTGTGGTACGAATGTGATGGATGGAACCGGGAATTTTCTTTTTCAATGCCTTGGCAGAGATAGATCAATCCCTCCGACATATCCTCTCTTTTGCCCATCTGGCAAGATCTAAGTGGGAGACCGTGTCCCAAGAGATGCCCGGTATCATCATAGTCTCCTATGGACCACCATGGAGCTCGGGCTGCTTTATTCTCTCCTTGATCTTGATCTCGTCTTCGTGTATAGCCGCCAAGCGTCGGTTTGGAGAGCACATGATTTCCTTTATACAGTGTGGTCTTCTCGGCCCTGGCATCCTCTCTCAGCCGACATTTCCATCGTTTCTCCATCGCCGGAACCGTGCTGCCGTGGTGGCCACCAGTTTTGAGTAAAGCGTCGCTCTCCAGTCCGTACATGCAGTACCCTGCCGTACTCCGGCAGAGGTCTCATACTCGTGATGACCTGGTCGCAAGGCCTGCGCTGGTTTGACGAGGATGGTTAGATAGTTAGAGACTTGGTCCGGCGGAAGTTAGATCGCTCGTTAACCTTGATGTCTGCCCATGGAAGGCGGAACGTCTTTGGGGGCCGGCGGAGCTAGGGACGACATTCCAAGTCGATATCATTGACAGCAGTTGTGTGAGTCAGGGACGCTGATTGGGCATGTCATGGCAACGATGTCCAAGGTGAGGCTATTGAGCATTGGCCTAACCTCAGTATTCCAATGTTCTTTTAATAGCGTCATAGATCCCTGTACTTCGGTTAGTCCCTGCATGTTGCTCGCCAGCGCTCACCAGGCGGTGGACTTACTCGTAATGTCTGGAATGTTAAATTTCTCGAAGATCAGCCCTGGATGCGTGCTCCAGCCCGTAACCCTAGCCACAGGAGCCTCCAGTCGGAGGAATGCCCCTTCTTGTATACTTGCGGCAACCTCGGCTCCTACACCGGCGTTGTACATACTCTCATGCACCACAACAGCGCGGCCTGTCTTGTTCACGCTCTCCATAATGGTAGCTCGATCCCAAGGATAAATGGCCCTCAGATCAATGAGTTCGATACTCAGACCTTTGACTTCCTTCTCCAAAGCTTCAATAGCAGCAGCGCAAAGGTATAACGGTTGGCCGTAAGAGATGACTGTGAGATCTTTGCCCTGCTTCAGGACCTCTGCTTTGTCTAGTGGCAGTGTGTATGGATCTCTGGGGACGAACTCCTCGGCGGCGCGGTATAGGACTTTTGGTTCCATGAAGATGACTGGGTCGTGAGAGTGAAGAATGGACGCTGTGAGTAGTCCTTTTGCTTGGCTTGGTGATCGAGGCATGATGACCCTGAGGCCGGGCACATGTGTGAAAAGCGATTCTGGACTTTGAGAGTGGTAGAGAGCACCATGGCCGACGCTACCGCACGGCATTCGCACCACCAAGCCTCCACAGTTGCCGCCCGTCCCGCCTTCTCTGTATCGAAATTTGGCGGCTTCATTGACCAGCTGATCAAATGCTGGGAAGACGTAATCTGCAAATTGGATTTCGGCGACAGGTTTCATGCCCTCAGCCGCACAGCCAATGGCAAAACCAACAATCCCTTGCTCAGACAGCGGGGTGTTGAACACTCTACTGGTGCCAAACTCATCCGTCAAGCCTTTTGAACATCGAAAGACGCCACCAAAGGCGACATCTTCGCCAAAGAGGAGCACATTCTCATCACTCTTCAAAGCATGATGGAGAGAGGCATTTATGGCACCGTGCAGGTTAACCCAGTCGACCGGTGCATCTTGAGCGAGCCCGTAGGCAGTTCTGGCACTGTTCTGTGACTGGTGGAGGACGGCTGTCTTTTTGAAGTCGATGGGTTTGTTCAAACGCGCTTCGGAGGACGCTTGACTGGCGTATCGAAGCTGAGTTGGTGGCTTCAACGCCCTGGAAACCGTGTTGAGCCTGCGACCGGCAAACATACTGAAGAAATGACAACTTTACCCAATCTATGTCACAGAAAGAGAAGCAGAGGGAGCAGATATTTTGAAGGGGGCTTCTTGTTAGATGGCCACATTGATCCTGAAGCCGAGAATAAGCGCACCTTCGCTGCGCTCATAACCGTCGAGGCCGTCTCTCCGGAAATCGGAAAGCTGAGGCTGTGCACGTGGGGTCCCTCGCACAAGTTGCCTTATTAACCAGCTGGCGAGAGGTGCCTTGCGCCATCCGCCATGACGCGGAGTTCACACTGCGGGACGTAGATGCACTGGTTGCTTCATGTATCAAGCTTTAGAGAACACCAAATAAGCATCGCAGGCTGGGAAGGGGACCGCAGAGGAGGTACTAGTGACCACAAGTAATACTTACGAAATCAGATTCGCAGCCGCACCACGCTGTTCTATCCTCCTCCACGAAGTACGCCTTCCGCCAATCATTTCGCCATTCGGCCCACGCGTGTCTACAAGCCCTCAGCTTCACCTCTGTGCTTCTCGCTACTGACCTATATCTGTATTGCTCAAAGAGACTCCACGACATACTCACCTTAGAATCTATCAGACACACGTCACCACTCACGAAGCTGCGAATCGAACGATTCCAAACCGAAGCATTCCCAAGTCGAGATCGAGAAGCTCTATCCACCTACAAAGATGTCGGAATTAGCATACCACGCCTGATCAACCATGCAACCACAAAGACCAAACCCCTCCTTGCATGTGCGGCCCATTGTCTTGGGGTTCGCCAAAATCCTATTTCTCTCTCTTGGGCAAATACCCTACGTTCAAGCCGCGCCGCTCTATGCTGCAAAGCTACTCTCCACCGCCGACGAACCAGAAGGGAAAGATCCGGATGACCCAGGGCTATGGATATACTTGACTGTTGCAGCAGTGCTTGTTCTGTTGGGAGGGGCATTTGCTGGGCTGACAATTGCGTTGATGGGCCAGGTGAGTGGAAGAGAGTCAAGATATGATACCCAGGCACTAATACTGGTTCAAAGGATGAGATATATCTGCAAGTCATCAAGGACTCTGGTGAAGGGAAAGAGAGGGCACATGCTGCCAAGGTGCTTAAGTTGCTCCGGAAAGGAAAGCACTGGGTCCTGGTTACATTGTTGTTGAGCAATGTTATCACCAACGAAACTCTCCCCATCGTGCTCGATCGGTCGCTGGGCGGCGGATGGCCTGCCGTCCTGGGATCGACTGTCTTGATCGGTGTGTTCCCTCTCCTCAATGTGGAAACCTACCCTAGCTAACGCTCTTTGCAGTCATATTTGGTGAAATAGCTCCTCAGTCCGTCTGTGTCCGCTATGGCCTCCCCATCGGCTCCTGGATGGCGCCATTCGTCCTGATCCTCATGTACATTCTGGCACCTGTGGCATGGCCAACCGCTAAACTACTTGACTATCTCCTTGGAGAAGATCATGGAACAACCTACAAGAAAGCGGGGCTGAAAACACTAGTCTCCCTTCACAGGAATCTTGGAGAAGCCGGTCAACAGCTTAATGCTGACGAAGTCACAATAATCAGTGCTGTTCTTGACCTCAAGGACAAGCCTGTTGGCAGCATCATGACTCCGATGGACGATGTCTTCACCTTATCCCTTGACGACGTGCTAGACGAATCTACCATGGACGACATTCTGTCACAGGGCTATTCAAGAATACCTATCCACCACCCTGATAACGATTCCAACTTCGTAGGCATGTTGCTGGTCAAAATGCTCATCACATACGATCCAGAGGACGCAAAGCCTGTCCGGGACTTTGCTTTGGCCACTCTACCAGAGACTCGGCCTGACACTAGCTGTCTGGACATTGTAAACTTCTTTCAAGAAGGCAAGTCCCACATGGTTCTTGTATCAGAGTATCCTGGAGAAGATCACGGCGCTCTGGGCGTTGTAACTCTGGAGGATGTTATCGAGGAGCTGATTGGCGAAGAAATCGTGGATGAGTCCGATGTTTTTGTCGATGTACACAAGGCGATTCGACGAGCCATGCCTGCACCAACCAGGCGTATCCCAAAGACGTATTTCCTTCCCGACGAACCTTCGACAATCAATGGCGCTCCAGCTGACTTGGTCAACATTGACGAAAGCGAAATACTCTCGCCCGAGGACTTACAGAGGGCTAAAACCGCAGATAATCCAACCCAGAAACCAAAGGGCCCGGCTGGCGCTAGAAGACGCTCGAGTGCAGGAAACAGTGTGGGTGGAGACGGAAAGGCTGGCCGAAGAGCCGCAAGCACAGATGAACTCAAGGAGCATCTCAAGCACCTTGGACCCTCCAACCTGGCGAGTAGGCCAAGGTCTACGCGTTACAATACGGTGAAAATCAAGCCTGGCAACAGCACTGCGGCCAAGGAGGATGAAACCCGAGCGACCCCAGTGCGGCAGATCTCCGAGAACGTTTCTGAATATCAAGGTGGCATTGGGGAAGGCCTGCTCAGCTCGGGCGGTAAATCCGCCTCTGGTGGCGTCCAAGCCTTGAAGCAGGGATATGGCTCTCTTTCTGGTTCGCCCAATGAAAGAAGGCCGAACAGTGCAGTTAAGGGATTGCAGACAGACTCAGCACATGAACAAGATTCCAAATACGACGGCACCGGAGCCAAAGATATACAACAATCCCGACCGCCTGCTAGAACACTCGAAAGCCAGAGCACCATTGGTAGTTTGCCCGAGTCACGAACTCCGTCGAGAAGTCCCTATTATCACTCCAAGGGCCCAGCCCGAAGTGGTAGTATCACAGAAAACATTGTCGACACTAACGGTTTCCGAAAGGTTGTGCTTGAGATGACTTCAAGCAGCGAGTCGAACGAGGAAGAAGAGAATTCGGGGGCTAACAAGGGACATCACACACACGATGAACGCAAAAACCTATCAGGGATGAAACTACGAGGCGGCAGCCATGAACACCTCCCCGAACCCCATGATGATGACTCCAAGAAGAAAAAGCGCCGGCGAAGAAAGCACGGCCACGGACACGGAAAAGGGGAACGTGAACCACTGTTGCGCGACTAGTAGAGCTGGTGGCCACTCTGGAAAAGCAAAACAACATGGTGATATTGTTCTATTGCACGGCCTGTGATGCGCAGTTCGTGATCATGCGTCCTCGGAAGGGGTTTGACATTAAAACAATGGGCACATTGAGAGAAGAGGTCTGGCAGAAAACAGTCCAAGGCATTGAATTCACTTGATGCATGAATAACAAACAAAGACTTCATTCATTACACCGTCTATTCACTGCCTCACTCACACAGTCAACACCTTGGCGTGGTCCACGTTGTCGAAAATTATTCTGTTTATATTTCTGCCTTCCATCTCTTCAACAAAGACACCATCTTTCTCTCCTCCGTGAACGTTTGCCCTCTGTTGTCTCGCTGGTCCGAATCAACACCACCAAAGCCACCACAACTTGACCACGCCGACCACCAAGACCTCATTTTAACCCAAGACACCCTCTTCTCCCTGGGGCACACTGCCCATATCACAAGTTCACCGCCCTCGGTCCAGTCACGACCACAGAGCCACCACCACCACCTCCCTCCTCTCTTCCTTTGGCGCAGTGAGAAGCGCAGACGACAGCAAGACCCTCCCAAGCTTGCTCAAGTCACCCTTCACAACCACATACCCAAACTCTACCACTTCGACATGGCGGCCGAGACCACGACAACCTTTCCCTCCCTCCAGGAGTACATCAGCCTCGTTATGGCTGAAGAGATGCCCTGGGAAGATGTCACGCTGGTCGTGACCAAAATGTGCATCTTCTTCATCATATACCACCTCGCCCGCCACCAAGTCCTCTCTGCCATGTATGAGGCAGTACAGAATCCCGAAGTCGGCCTCCCACAACTCCACGACTCGGTCTCAAAATACCTCACCCATATCCTAAAGACTCTTCACGTCGGCGCCTTGTTGCTGCTCATGGCACTGGTGCTAGGAATACCCGGGACAGCGATCGTCTGTTACCTCTTGATCATCTTCTTCTTCCTCCAAGAATGGCGTGGCGCAGCCACGAAAACTTTCAACTTCATCACCGCCACTTTGTCAAGTCTCTTTCAAAAATACAAGGACTCTGTCGACCTGGTCGCTCTCCTCTTTGGAACGATCTTGTTCATTTATAGACTCTGCTCCAGCACTTGGCAAGCCCTTTACTCTCTCAAACATCTCTGCGCCCACATCATCAACAGCCCACATTGGAGTACGCTCAAGAGCGCCTTGGACTCAGTCACTTGTCCCGCCTTGAAGTATCTTCAAAAGCGCACACAATTCGTCGCCGCCCTCGCCAATTCAACCTCGGAGCTTTTGTTCCGACTACGGGGCGGCCGTGAAGCCCTCAGAGCGGCGTTGGAGAGGAACGCCCAACTCTGTGAGGAGAATGCGCGGCTCGCAGCAGAGATTGCGGCCCTTCGGCTCCAGGCGACGCCCAAGGACAAGCAGGGGATCTGGATACATGAGCGGCCGTCCTTTCCAGGACAGTCGCATAGTTTCCAGGTCGAGCTTCTCAGTAAGCTCCGTCGGGACTGTCGGGTGGCGCAGAAGGAGAGTGAGCGATGGCGGATGGCCTGGGAGGAGTGCCAAGGCCGCATTGCTGAGCTCGAGGCCTGCGACGCAGACGCAGATGCGTGCGTCCTGGCTGCCACTTCCCAGAGAGATGGGCGCATCCGAGCCTTAGAGGCCGAGAAGACTGCCGTCGCCGCTTCGGCGGCTTCGAAAGTCAATGCCATGGCGTCGGCGCTTGAAGCTGAGAAGGCCGAGTCCCACAAACTCAGGTCTTCTCTTGAAGCTCAAGTGGCCAAGTCTGGCGATCTCGAGTCTCGCCTTGGATCTGAGAGGGTGGTCTCTCAGAGACTCGGTGAGGAGGCTGCTGTGCTTCGGCGTGGGAGGGACGCCGACTCAGCACTCCTCGAAAAGGTGAGGATGGAGGCGGCCCAGGCCGAACGAGCAGCTGCGGACCGGGTCCGCGGACAGAAGGATGCTGAGATCAGCGTCCTGAAGGCACAGCTTGCGGAGGCTCAGGCCAACGCCGCGGTGGTCGTGGTGGACACCGCAGAGATGGGGGTTCAGACCGATCTTGCTGCGGAGGCATCTCCGGTGGTAACGCCGGTAGATGTCAATGATGCAGGCACTCAGACCGAGTGTATCGGTCCGGACACCCAATCTCAGCACGCCGCGTCTGAGGACTTGGAGTCCGAGCTGCTCGCGAGCAAGAAGGCGCTCGAGGAGAAAGGCAAGGAGCTGGCGGCGTACCAGCAAGCCTGGAAGAAGACCTCGGACGACCTCATCAGCTGCAACACGGACCTACAGAAGGCCGTGAAGGAGACAACTGAGCTGCGTTCCCGGAACATGAAAGGCGGCCAAGAATTGCAACAGAGCAAGCGAGATGTGGAGCAGCTCAGACAGCTGCTGGCCCACCGCGAGCAGGAGGCTGCAAACCTCCTGCATCAGCTCACACACTGCAAAGAGAGCGCCGAGAAGCAGCAGCCAGTTGCGGAGGAGGTGAAATACTGGAGAGGCCGAACGGAAACACTTTCGACTGAGATGGCGAACCTGCGTGCCGAGAACCTGAAAGCCAAGGGACAACTGGACGAAGTCCAGGAGAGATTCCGGACTGGCGAAAAGCAATACTATGCACTCCAGCGCGATATGAGGCAGCAACTGGACACGAAAGAGAAATCCTACAAGGAACTCGAGAAACAATTGAAGGCAGAGCTCGAAATGCGTGCCAGAGATGTTCAGGTCCAGGCTCTCATGCAAAACAGCCAAGTCGAAAGCTTGCAGAAGCAGGTCATGTCCAAGGATTTCGAGATTCGCGATCTAAGACAACAAATCGACCAGCACAAGATGGATTCCGAAGTCGCAGTCACCACTCCAAGATCAGACCGCATAGGCGCTTCCCCCTTTCCCACACCGATCAAGACCCCTATCTCTAAACTACTCGAGAACAAAGTCCGCGAACATGCAGAGGACATGAAGAAGCATGCGATCGAGAAGCAGCAACTTGAAAGCAGAATCGCAGCACAAGCGCAGGATCTCCAGAAACTGTGGGATACCAAAGATCAACTCGAGCAAGACAAACTGAGATTGGAGGCCGAGAATAAGAATCTTCAGGACCAAATTTCCGACGAAGCCATGGACGTTGCTTTTGCCAAAGAATTCCTCGAAGAAGACAAAGAAGACATTAAACAAGCCCAAGAAGAGGCTCAAAGTTGGAAGACGCAGTTTAACGAGGCGCAGGTGTCGGTGAAGAACATGCAACTCGACTTGCAGTTCAAGGAAGGTCAAGTGGACGCAGCACGCATGCAAGCAGATCTGTACAAGAAACAAGCGCAGAATCTCGAAGTCCAACAAGCACCGAACAGCCAGCAGGGTAATCCACCGACCCTACGACTGAGACCTCATAAACGCAGCGCCAGCCTAGACAGTCAGGATGAAAAGCCGGGTCAGGACATAAAGAAGATTTTGACCAAACGTCAATTCAAAGGATTGCTGCCGTCATCTCGACTTCACCAAGGACACATGGTTCAATCTCAACAGGCGCAGGCACCTCGGCCACCACAAGCGCAGGTATTCCAACATCTCCAAGCGCAGGCAAGTCAGCCATCACAAGCGCAGATATTCCCTCCTCTCCTCCAAGTGCAGGTCAGCCAACCTACACAAGCGCAAGTACCTCAACCTCCACAAATGCAAGCAAATCAACTTGCACAAGCGCAGACATTTCAACCTGCACACGGACAAGCAACTCAGGCCGCAACATCGGAGACTGAGCAAGCCGACGAAAACATGGACGAGTCATCCATTATCTCGGAGGAAGAATAAAGAGAGTCGCGCAACACATGCACACGAACCATAGGCTTACAAAAGCACTCACAAGGCAGCCAAGTACGGACTGCAACTTTCACTTTGATGAATATGACGAAGAGTCAAAACGGACTCGGTGGAGGATCAGGGACTTTCAAATCGAACACAAAGGAATCGCGAAGCGACAGACCAAGCACAAGGCATTCAAAGAAATGCATGATTCCAGACAAAGAGTCAGAACGGACTCGGTGGAGGACTATGGGTAAATTCAAACCGGATTCAAATTGGAATCACGGATCGGCAGGCGAAATCACACAAAGCATTCGATGAAAGAGTGCATTTGGACATCGCATTGCTGAAACAGGAGGAGTCAAAACGGACTCGGTGGAGGATGAAGGATTACAGAGCTGGCATGGAGCAGAAGTCAAAAGGCATTACTGCACAAAAGAGTGCCCGGAAATCGCAGGCGATCACAGAGCTCCATTGTGAGGTGCAACATTCAGATGAGACAGTGTACAAAGGAGTCATAACGGACTCGGTGGAGGATGTAAAAACTGCCAAAGGAGCAGAGAAGGGGAGCCAAATCAGCTTGATGAATGTGCACAAGTTCCCAGATGAAGGAACACGATCGTGATATGCCTCGAATCCCATGAGAGCCAGATAGAAATGAAAAAGGATCTTTTGATCACCATGACGTCCCTGTTTCTCCCTCGTAGCCATTCTTGTAGATGATGACCTGCGTCCAGGTTCTTACCGCCTGCGACCGGCACTCGGACTACTCTGGATAGCTTCAAATGCCCTATTCCGCCCACAGGACTCGTGTTGGCTCTTGCCTGCGCTGTTTTCGAAACCAGTGCGCTCGGAGATCTTCCATTATTTCCATGTTTCATCTTCCCTGCTGCATGAGACGGACACAACGCCTGCAAGACCCAGAATGCACTGGCCCGGTCGACTGCTGTCGCCTTCGGTCCTTTACTTTCCAAAGCCACCCTCAAAATCTCCCCTGGTGACCCGCTCCAAATTGATCGCCGCAGACACATACGCCAAGTGGCTGAAGGCCTGCGGCGTGTTGCCCAGTTGTTCGCCGGAGAGGGCGATTTCCTCGCTCAGCATGCCTGGGAGTGCACAGGAGGGGGTCAGCAGTCATCATTCAGTCAGCTGCGGGTGGTTTTTTCGGTCGAGCCACTTACCGACGTGGTTGCGGAAGTTTGTGACCGTCTCGAACATGGTGTTGGCGAGCTCCAGGTACTTGGAGTCGTACTTTGCCGCGCGTATCAGGGACTCGATGAGCCATAATGTGCACATCACGAATGTGCCCTCGCGGCCGCCCACGCCTGCCAGTCCCTCGAGTCAGTATCGATAGTGGGTGATAAGGTAACAGTGCGAGGTATAAGAAGAGCGGGTTAGGATACAAGGGTACGCACCATCATCAGTCTGCTCGTGGTCGTACCGAAACACAAACCCGGCGCTTGTAAGGCCACCTTTCTCCGGCGTGCGCAATATCCGGTCCAATGTGCCCACGAACTGCGGATCATTGGGACTCATGAAAAACACCAAAGGCGCAATCAACACTGCGGAGTCCAACGTCGTGTTTGACTCGTAGCTCTGCACGAAGCAATTCATCTGGTAGTTGAAGCCCTTTTGCATCACCTCCTCGTAGATCGTGTCTCTTGTCTCCATCCATTTATTGCGGTTCGGACAAGGGAAATTTCTCTTCTCCGAGAGGCGAAGGGCGCGGTCCACGGCAACCCACAGTAGGATTTTGGAGTAGGTGAAATGCTGCTTGCGGCCGCGGACCTCCCAGATGGACATGTCTGGTTCGGTCCAGATCTCGCAGATGAAGTCGGTGAGGTAGCGGATGTCGAGCCACTGGGCGTACGAGATGGGCTTGCCGTGCTTGTTGAAAAGGTAGATGGAGTCCATGAGTTCGCCGTAGATGTCGAGTTGGACGTGGTCGGTGGCGGCGTTGCCGATGCGGACCGGCACGCTGTCTTGATACCCACCGAGATGGTCGAGCGTGAGTTCTGGCAGGCACGTGGAGCCATCGATGCCGAACATCAAAGGGAGATGGTGCCTCTCCTCGGCCGACGACTCGGCTTTCTTGCGCCACTCGGCAATGCGGGCGAAGATGAAGTTGATATATGCTTCGGCCTCGGCGGGGAAGCCCATCTTGAGGAACACATAGACCGTGAAGCTGGCGTCCCGGACCCAGGAGTAGCGGTAGTCCCAGTTCCGCGGCCCGCCGATGGCCTCTGGCAGCGAGAAGGTCGGCGCCGCGACAATCGCCCCCGTAGGGTCATAGGTAAGCAGTTTGAGAATGAGCATGCTCCTCTCGACCTCTTGCTGGAAGCGCCCACGATATTGGCACGCGCGCACCCAGCTCGTCCAGAACTTGTAGGCGTCGTTTTCGAGGTTCATCACAAGGTCCTTCGTGAGGTGGGGAGCGACGTGCCGGTTGCACATGATCATGAAGATTTGCTGGCCCTCTTGGAGGTCGAAGCGGGCGCGGAACAACCGCGTCTTGCTGTCGGTGGAAGCAGTTTCGCCGAGCTTGAGGGGTTGGAACATCTTTGGTGGCGAGCTAACCGGCCGGTCGTGGGTGCAGTATGTGGCGTGGAATTCTGGGATGTCGGCAGATCCCTCCCTGCCGGGGTCGTCGGGAACCCAAGTCAGTGTCTGGTGATGGGTGCCGTCTTCACCCTTGACCTCGGAGGCCCTCATGGAGCCCTGGTCTCGCGCGTAATCGGGTCGGGGACACAGTTCGATATCGATGGACATCTTTCCACGGACGCACTCCAGCTTCCTCACCAAGGTCGAACCGCTCCATTTCTCTCGCAGGACTTTGTTATGCTTTGACACGGCGAAGAAGTCGGTGAGATTGACCACGCCGTCTTCGTCAATCCATTTCGTCTGGAGAAGGTTGGAAGATGCTCGGTAGTTCTGTTTGCACACGGTGCTGCTTTGCGGGCTGATTTTCCAGTGCCCGCCCCCACCATCGGTGGTGTCAAGGACATTGGCGAAGATAGATGGGGAGTCGAAGTGAGGCCAGCACATGAAGTCAATGCTCCCATTCTTCCCAACCAGAGCGCAGGTTCGCATATCCCCGATGAGCCCATAGTCTTCGATCTGGAGGAGTTTCGCCTGACGCGCCATTTCACCCATGGTGAATACAAGTGGGCTGTGGGACCTGGAAGAGAAGATGGGCAGAGCAAAGAGAGAGGTGGCAGGCCTCGAGAGTAAAGACAAAGAGATGGGGAAGAGCTTCGGCGTCGAGAGTTTCACAATGGATCACGGGGACATACCGAAAGAGACAAATACGGGATGACTAAGGAAAAGGGAGGGCAGAACAAGCAGAAGTTGAGGCCCAAAACCAAAACTAGTGTGTCTGGTATTTGCCTGATTCATCAATTTGATTCTGGTCAGCCACTGACCGTCGCTTGTGTCACTCACACGCAGGATGAAGTAATCTATCGAACTTGGAGTTGGTTCAAGGTTGTGGAGTCCGAACCAGCTGTTGCTATGCGATTTGAGGTGGGTTGTTGATAGACCCTTTGTGTAGCTGCTCGGATAGACCGTTCCGGCACTAAAAGTAGATCCAGTCACGTGTGCACCTAAACTGGTCTATTGCCTCTGTTATGGGGTCCGAATTCGACTCGCTGACACCAGATCTCCATATCACCCCTGTCTCTCAACCAAGGACGACCCTCATTCATCACAAGCCGTCATCTTGGATCTTGCTCCTCCTCTGTTTCGTCGCCGTTATTCTCATCCTTCTCCTGCTCTTACTTTAAGCTTCAGGCTACCAGTCATTCGTTCATAGTCCGCCACTCTTTCCACCCGCTGTCCTCCTTCCAATGACTTGATATCCCCCTTCCGCACTCTCACTTCCCTGCTACGTCTCACATCCATTCCATGGATACCGCACCCTACAGTGACCACACTTCAAGACCTTCGTCCACCGCTCCGCCGACAACTCCTGCTGACAACGACTCTCTGTTCATCAACCCTCGTCGTAAGTACAAACGGCGAGGTACTGGCTCCATCTCCGACACCAAAAGCGAAGGCTCAGAAGATGAGGCAGGTTCCTCCATGTCGGAATCAGAAGAACATGAGCTAGGGCTGTTGGACTCGGACGTGGATGTCGATGACGACGGAGAAAGCGGGTTGAACAAACATGACAGACGCAAATACATCAAAAGAAAGAGGCGGCGTGATGGGCTCGATGCGAGAATCGCAGGCACACCGGGTATATCCAAGGATGAGGCACGGCAGGCTGACCAAAATGTCGCCCGCAACCTGGTCATCAATGCCGTCCTCATCGGCCTGTGGTATTTCTTCTCGCTGGCCATATCCATTGTGAGTCTCGAATTCTCGAATTCTGGCGAAAACTGACCAGCTGGGCAGTACAATAAGATGATGTTCTCATCCGACCACCTCGATTTCCACTTCCCGCTTTTCGCAACCTCGTTACACATGGTTGTCCAGTTCATCTTAGCCTCCTGTATCCTTTTGATATTTCCCTCCTTACGACCGTCTCGACCCCATCCGCAGGTGTACGGGAACGAAACGCACCCCTCTAAACCACTAGTCACCCCTCTATTCTATTTCACCCGACTAGTCCCCACCGGGACGACGACATCTCTCGACATCGGCTTGGGCAACACCTCACTTCGCTTCATCACCTTAACATTCTACACCATGTGTAAATCCTCAGTCTTGATTTTCGTTCTTGTGTTCGCCTTCCTCTTCCGGCTGGAAAAGCCGTCTCTCAAACTCATCCTCATTATCCTCACCATGACCTTCGGGGTTCTCATGATGGTCGCTGGCGAAACGGCTTTTCATGCTCTCGGCTTCGCGTTGGCCATGTCTGCATCCTTCTTTTCAGGCTTCCGATGGGCCTTGACACAAATTCTACTCCTCCGCCACCCTGCAACCTGCAATCCGTTCGCCACGATGTTTTTTATCGCTCCCATCATGTTCGTCACACTATTCTTCATAGCTTGCGTCTCTGAAACGCCCTCCGCGGTCATCACAGGCATTGTCCTCTTGGTTAGGGAACATGGGGTCGCCAAAGCGCTGCTTCTCCTGGTGGTTCCAGGATGCATTGCGTTCTGCATGATCGCAAGCGAGTTTACATTACTTCAACGTACCAGCGTCGTCACTCTCAGCATTTGTGGCATTTTCAAAGAAGTGGTTACAATTAGCGCCGCGGGCATCGTGTTCCATGACGAGCTGTCTATGGTCAACATCACTGGGCTGATCATCACAATCATCAGCATTGGCAGCTACAACTACCTAAAGATTGTGAAAATGAGGGAAGAGGCGAGAGAGAAATTGAAGAAGAGGGATGAGCAGCAGTATCGTGAATTGGACGATGAAGATGATGACGAGATCAGCGATACTGCTGCGGCCGACTTCGCGTTCCTCCATGACGCTACCAATACAGTACGCGACACGACTACGAGCTCTGGCTCGGGTTCGAGATCCGACCCCACACCGAACAATCTCCTTGGTCCCTCCGCGAAGAGGAAGGAAAATATAGAATAGAAGCCTTGTTCATTCAAGATGGGATTTTGTATGGTTTGCCATGAAAAAGGAGTAGTAGGAGCCAATATGTCTTTGATTTCTGGTACTGGATTCAAGCGGTGGCTTACGTCGCTTAATGGCATTACAAGCCAATCTGATCCGATCCGTAAAAATGTCATGCATACGATTCCGCCCCTCCAACTGAATATTGCCCGTTGTTCCTCGCAACTCAATCTTTGCCGCCAGCATCCTCCAGTCAGTGTTGCAACTGCATTCGTTTGACTTTGATTGTTTCAAGTCTCGTCATTGTTTCGCTCAGCTCGTCCGTGAGTGCTCTTCCTGCTTTGTCGTCCAAGTCTCCCAAGCAGACTTATGTCCCTCTGCCGGTACACAACTTTCCCAGCGCTTCTCCGATACCAGGGGCACCACCTATTCCAGATTCAGAGCACAAGGTCACGCTCCGAGAAGTTCAGATTTACCTGTCAATAAAACCACTTTGTCTTTCAATTGATCCAAGAAGATGTCTGGATAGGACCTGGAAATGGTGGACAGAATCTTCGACAACTTCAAACCATAATAGTTTACTATACTAACATTTTCACTTTTCTCTTCTACCCGCGACTATAACGTAAGATTTGTTCCTTTCGTCCGTCCCCCATGGAGCTTCTGTTGCATGTACTGAAAAGAGATCAAGAAGCCCCTGACAATGATATGTAATTCTTTCGGGTTAACCCCCTACGCTGCTGCGTCTGGATCCAGGAATGGAACGCTTCCGGGGTGATGACCAATTTCCCCAAGGCCTCCACCCTCCACATCTCCGCAAGATGGTGGACGACAGGGTTCGCAAGGTATACTTCCCCTTTCGGCGCATACGAACGCCTTCTTGATACGTACTTATACGTGGACCTTACTCTTTAGCTCCTGGGGCAACATGTTGTCAGATATCTTGTCGCAGGACCACGATGGCGTCGAACTTACGGACTTTCATTCATTCCGCAAGCGAGAAGGGGCTCTCAAGTGTCACGACGTTGATCGTCGGCGAGAGTCTGGCTGTCCTCATCGACCCTCCATTCTTGATTCCAGACGCCAATTCCGTGGTCGAGTGGATCAAGAAAACGACCCAAGCAACTTTGAAAGCGGTCTTCATCACGCACCACCATCCGGACCATTACTTCTCCGCGAATCCCATTCTTGAAGCGTTCCCTAGTGCAACGCTGTACGCTGCACCTTACGTCTGTGCTGGCATCGACCGAGAATACGACGAGAAGGTGAAGTACTGGCCCTCTGTGTTTGGCAAGGAAAACGTGCCGGCCCAACCTAGGAAGCCCACGCCCTTTAATTTCAGCTTCTTGCAGCTAGAGGGCAATCCAACGTCACCGATTGTTCTTCTTGGTCCATTACAGGGCGACTCCGTGGACCATACACTGTTCTGGCTGCCCACCGAGCGGGTTATTATTTGCGGTGACTCTGTGTACGCACGGAGCACGCACGTCTGGTGGGTCTCGTATCTGATACTGTTACTTTTGTTCGAAGCTGACAGAAATGTTTCAGGGTAGAGGAGATTGAAACTCCGCAGATCCTCGAGGCATGGAATAAGACACTCGATGTCATTGAGGCACTCAAACCCATGCAAATCATTCCGGGCCACCTAGAGTCCGGGTGGACTTTGAATGCAGAGGAAGACATGGCGCACATGCGAAAATACCTGAAGCTGTTCTCCGAAAAGGTCACCTACGCCGAAAAGAAGCCGCAAGTCAACGACCTGTTCGTAGCTTTCAAAGAAGCTTTTCCGCAGGCGGACAAGAACCTGGGCTTCTTCTTGGGTCACTTGTCGAATCAATTCGGAGAAGGAGGCGAGATTTGGGAGGAGAACCGGCACCACCAAGTCGGGGCGAGGACGAAAGAGCAGTTGCAAGGGTTTCTGCTCAAGCTCTAGTTATTGATTGAAATGCCAGCCTAACTTGAAGTAGCTCAACTCCACACTCAGAAAAGATGTCCTTGGCAGGATATACACCACTATGTTCAAATCACGGTCAAGGTTGCGAGTCTATTGAAGTGTGAGGATTTTTGGCTCCTTTCACTTGACCAGTGGGCCAACCAGGAACTTCTGACATGCCTCAACAAGCTTGTCTAGCCTTTCTTCGCCGACAAGTTTCACGAGATCGTTTTTCCTCCCGGTTTTCTCTGGCGTTTGAGTCGGTACAAACTCAGACTCATCCTTGTTGCCTTCCATAGGCGCATAGTACACCATTGACCCTGGCTTCTCTGAGCTGTACGCTGGCCAAGGCTCCGCTCCATTGACAAAAGCGATTACATCTTGAGCATATCTTTCCGCACATAGCCGTTGTCCCCCCGAGAGGTGATGTGTATAATTTTGCAAAACGAATATGATATCAAGAGCGTGGGTTGCATAGCCCTTCCACGGGCCGTCCCATGGATTGGGGCAATTGAAGTGGCAAATGTAAGCCTTGCAGCCGTCCATGGCAGCCAACGATCGCGTCAGGTAGCGTGTTGGAAGGGCAAACGATACGTCTGCAGCAAAGTCAAGACAAGCCTTCGTGGTCTCCTGGGAGTTGGATTTGGCATCGATGTCCAGCCCGTAAGCTGCTTGGATGACAGGGGCAATCTCAATGTCGATAGGATCGAAGACAGTACCCAGACACTGCGCCAGAGTGTGGGGGAGGACGTCTGTACGGCCTGCCACTCGGGAATGAAACCCGATTCCCTATAACGGTTGTTGTCAGTCAAATGCTGCCATTGTCATCCTGTACCATTCAGTCGTTAGTATTGCTACTTACATCCATCTGGCAATCACCCATGATGACTCTCTTACAATGCTTCAGAGCAGGAAATAAGCGGGTCAAGTCATATTCTTTGCTGAGAATGTCGCTAAAAGTGGATGGTGTTCGGACAAGGTCGTCGTCCGCAAATGGGCCAACTGGGATCTTTCTTCCAAGCTTGATCACAAATTCGTCCTTCGGTGCTTCTACGAGCCTTGCCACTTGATCACCTGGTGAACAGTCTTTTGCACCAAGTTCGGCAGCCGCCAACTCGAATCCTCTTTCAAGCAACGTAAGTGGTCGGGGGCGTAAGAAAGAAGAACCACTCATTGCTACCAGTTGGTGGAAAAGTGGCTCAGGAGATTGTAAATGGAACCACCCCGATACTATATGTATAAGCTGGCGTTCTCAAGCGTGCTCAGAGTTACTTTTGGCTCACCTGCGCCGGCACTTTCACCTACAAAGGTTACCCGTTGGGGGTCGCCGCCAAAGCCAGCAATATTGTGCTTGACCCATTGCAGCGCGAGTCGTTGATCGTCCAGCCCGTTATTCGGTCTGTAGCCCTTTTCCTTCATGGCCGACGAATACAAAAATCCCGGAACCCCAACTCGATAACTGTTTTGAGCCCAAACAACATCAGCAAAAGTCAAATAGAAGCAGGGGGGAAACGAGCTTACTTTAATCCAACCGAAATCATGGGCATGCCTGATCGAATACTCAGCTGCGTGATACCGGCCAGATCGTATTCCGGATACTCGCTGCTGCCACTCGTGAATGCACCACCGCATACAAAGACGAAGATCGGCAATTTAGTGGATACACTGGCGGTGGGAACATTAACGTCGAGGGTCAATCCCTCTGTATCTGATTGATCCCACGCCTCAACAGGCAGGCCTTTCTGCACGATTGCTTTCTGGTGACCCTCACAAGCATTTGGAGGGAGCAATGGACTTGGCCTGAGGGAAATGGTAAGCTGCCAAAATTGATTGCATGAGGAATTGAGGCTGGTGAGGATTCTGCATACCCCTTTTTCGTCGCATCGAGAACATTTCCAGAGCGACGAACGTGATCATCCGGAGGGCTTAGCAGTAGTTGTCCTCGGGCGAATCTGTCCTTCAAGGTTCCATATTGAAGACCCAAATATTGTGTCACCGCCGGAGTCTTCTGGATACCCCGGATGGAACCAATGGATGGGTGTTCCAGAACGTAGTCAGACATGTCGTCGTTGTGAGAGATGATGCGTCTGTACAATGCCGTTTGCCGTGGAGGGTATGTATGGGCACCATCAGATTCTCAGCCACGAACGAAACCTCGATTCAGCATCATAGCTATTCCAGTCAAGACCGGGGCTAAACTAGTCAAGGGACTCCTGCGAACCTCAGACTCGTGCCCTAAGTTGGACCCACCTCACTTGACGGATTTTCGCTGTGATTCTGATTGTTTGTGGGACTATTCTCGAATCTCCCGACGAGCGAAGCGGGAAATGCTGCGGAGGTGGGAATTCCGCAAACACGACGGGAAAACCGCATCTCTGGTAAGCAAGACACTTGGAAGTCAGCCAAATTGCCGGTCTTATGTCCCGAGACGACACGACTGCTTCCTTGCTGATTTGCGTATAGTGCTGTATCATTCATTATAAGTCGTGAATAAGACCAAGGAGTAGCTTGCGAAGGAAGCGTCAACAGACAGCCTTTACGGCAACAGCCTTCACCGCATTTCGTGTCCACAAGATGGCTAGCAACGGCATTACAGTGCCAGCCGATATTGACAAGATGGTCGATGGGAAACTCCTCGCGCCAGGCAAGATTGCCCACTGGGGAATGCGAACCACTCCGGAAAACTTCGAAAAGATGGTGGAATGGCACTGCAACTTTTTCGGCGGCGAGGTGGTTTATAAATCACCCGCCGCGGCCTTCATTCGATTTGACGACGAACACCACCGTCTCGTTATCGTCGCCGATGCCGGCCATAAGCATGTCGAGAACCGGAGAGCAGCATGCGGCATCTACCACATTGCCTTTACGCTGAACACCCTCGCCGACCTGGCGGTCAGCTATGAGCAAAAGAAGGCCCGTGGCATACTACCACACTGGCCTGTCAACCACGGCATGAGCACGTCGATGTACTACTTTGATCCCGACAAGAACGAATTCGAAATCCAGGTCGACAACTTCGAGACGGCCGAGGAAGCCCACGCCTTTATGAGGACCGAGGAGTACACCGTCAACCCGATCGGGGTCGACATCGACCCGGAGGAACTTGTGAGACGGATCAAGAGCGGAGAGCCAGAGGCGGAGATCAAGAAGAGACCAGTTATCGGACAGAGACACACCCGATGGGAGAATTCGCTCTACTTCAAGGAATCAGACAAATGGAATGATTAGGAAGCTCTCTCTGCCTGACGGTTCTATAATGCTGACGTGCTGTGTTCGAGATGTAACCACTGATCAGCAGCAGGAATAGAAATGAAGAATGTCTTGAGGCAGGGTACCTGAATAATCTCAGCTAGTTGTTTACTGGGAAGTCTTTCTACACTGGGTTGTTACATAGCCGTCCCCATTTCCATCCCTGGATAGAGGATCGAATGTGTATCCGTCTAGAATCAGTGAAATTCAAGTTGAAGCTAGGATCTTCTTTTTCGTTGCTAACCTGGGTCTTGATAGGATGTTGAATATGTGTGGTGAAGTTCGTCGTTGAGAATAGCTCTCTCCTTGGCGGAGGCGCTCATCATGCACTCGACAACCTACCACCATCTCACGCACATTGGGTCGACTAGAGACTTCACATCACAATGTTACTAATCAGGCCTTGTTGACTCGCCCGCAGCTGAATGTGTCAGACTTGACCTCCTACTGCCTTAGCAGTTCCCGCATTGCCGGAGAGATCGCGAGCTTCTTTTCATCCGCTGTGGCCTGCAGATCCCCAGATTTCACCTCGCTTCCCCACTCCTCCAGCTGTCCTCCGCATTATCTCCACCATCCATTTTGGTATCCGCACAGTTGACCTGCATCACCTCCACGTCCAGCAAGACACGACTGATACGGAATTCATTCTAAAGTGATGGAGGTATTAAAAGGGTCCGTGTTGGGTTCACAGCCTTGAAGTCTTGGCCAAGTTGACTGTCTCGCCGCTACCCACTGGAGACCTTGCAATACCTGACAGCCGACGAGCTCACAACATGGTGGCCGAGCCTTCAACTCCCGATATTGCCATTGTAGGTGGAGGCCCATGCGGCCTTGCTTTGGCCGGGATCCTGGAGCGGAATGGTTTCAACAACTACATCGTCTATGAGCGTGGTTCGCGAGAGGAAGTTCCTCGCGGCGGCTGCCTCGACCTGCACACTGGCAGTGGTCAACGTGCTTGTCGGGAGGCCGGATGCTTCGACTTGATGCGAAAGTACGGCCGACTTGGTGACGCGACAGAGGCCTGGGTATGGAGCCACACCGGCAACAAGATGGCTTCGTGGGGAAAGGGTCGTGATGCGCCGGAGCTCGATCGATGGCAGATCAAGGATGCCTTGCTGTCCAGCATCACCCCTGACAAGATCCGATGGAAGACTGAGGTGACGGACTCTACCAGAGACGAGAAGGGACGTGTGACCTTGCACTTCGCCGATGGAACAACAGCTTCTGGCTTCAAGCTTGTGGTGGGAGCGGATGGAGTGCGCAGCAAAATTCGACACCTGGTAAGATCTTATCTCTCGCGGTCGTCACCAAGCAACTGGTAAGACTATGTGACTAACCCCTTTCTATGGCGAATGTAGGTGACAGATGCGACGCCCAAATATTCTGGCTACGGCTTCGTTACCGGCCATATTCTTCCTGGCAACCCCCACTACCCGAAGGTCAAGGAAATGGCAGGCATTGGCCCTCAGGCAATCTTAGGGAAGGGGACGTTCACCTGGAACCAAATGCAGGCCGACGAGAAATATCGGATCGACATGGGTTTTGCGAGAGAGGGCCAATTTGCCTTCGAAGGCCTGGACCTCAACGACTCTGCCGCGGTGAAGAAAATGTTATTGACAGGGAAATTCGCGGAGCATGCCCCTGTGTTCAAAGAGTTGATCGAGCACATGGATGGGCCTTTCCATCTGTGGCCCTTGTGGTATATGCCCGTGGAGAGCCTCAACTGGGCCCCGAACCCCGGCGTCACCCTCATCGGCGACGCCGCGCACGTGACGACGCCTCATGTTGGCGACGGGGTCAACCTGGGGATGCGCGACTCCATCATCCTGGTGGACAAGCTCAAAGAGTTTGGCATCACGACGGAGGCGATTGCGGCCTACGAAAAGGAGATGTTCGAGTTTGCGATCGACGTCATCGAACGCAGTCAAGAGAGTGCGGGCTACTTCCATCACGAGAACGCCCCAGACGCCTTTTTCGAAGGGATGGATAGCTACTATAAGCGGACCGGACACCTTCTGATAGGGAAAACAGACGATTACTAAATTCAATCAGGCTTCAACGTGGATCGAGTACATTCCCCACCAATCTTGATAACGGGACTGAAGGACCAGAGGAGGAGGTTGAATGGCCATGGAGTGTCTGCATAATGTGTGCTCGTCATCCCCATCAACCCCCCCGGGAGTAGTTTCGACAATACATAACTAGTGGTGTGCCTTGTCTTGACCGTGCGGATATTCCGCACGGCCAAGACAGCTCTCTGTATTCGGGATAGCCTCGTGAACTGCGCAGCCGCCACAATTGTACGCCACCAAGCGCCCCCAGGCCAATTGCAGGCCAATTGATCCCCCCCTGAGCTTTCCCCAGGCTCACCTCCCCCCTCACTCCTCCGTCCTCGGCCCCCTCCTTCGACCTTCGTCACACTCCATAGGCTTACTAACTACGACTTGCATTGCACACCCCCCCAAGTCTCTGCATCCTGCATGTCGCGCATATCGTCTGTCGTCTATGCGTATTCAAGAGAAATCGTCGATTGATGCAGGACACACCTCCATCTCTTTCTCTGTTACCCAAGATATCCTGTATGGATGCTTGAGTAGACAACCTCCTCCAAGTTCTTCAATATAAACCTGGTCCTCTCTTTCTTCCGTCTGTGTGGCTGCGAAGATGAACCCTCCTTCGCAGAAACGTGGACGAGAGCCGGAGGCTTCAAATTCTTGTCCCCAGGGATCCAAGAAGCCCATGACCCGCAAACGGACTGTACTGGCTTGTGAAGAGTGCCGAGTTCGAAAGAGACGTTGTGATGGAGTCGTCCCGGCTTGCGGGTTGTGCACAAAGCGCAAGTCGCAATGTGTCTATTCTGCGGAAACTGATGCGCGAGAATGGAATCAAAGGTCCGGCCAGTGATCATCCCACAAGTCTATTGACGACCTCCATGGTGGCTGATACGAGCTATAGTATGATACAATCACTAAGACAGCGGCTGCAAGAGCTGGAAAAAGCTGCGGCGATGCCACCTCCATCACAAGAAATGCAAACTTCGACAGCTGCTCCAGGCCAACCACCGGATCAACCCGTACAGGCAGAGGATACGAGTAATCAAAACTCCTCTGAGCCACTAAACAACGCCGGTGGTGCTGGGGACCGAGAAGCCTACAATGGTCATCATCTTTCTCAGGACACCGCTACCACAGATTGCGCGCCGGCGAACGATGTCTCCGCCAGTAACGCAGAAGGAGAGGCATCACCATTTGCTAACGACTCAGCAACCTCAAATCTATCCTCTAGCAAGGACAACTGTCATTCCTCTCGGTGTATTGGATTATACAACTTCGAAAGGTTGATGAAACCAATTGGCATTGCACTGGACCGAGGTACTAATACCTCGGAGGGAACAATAGCAGCACGACCCGCGGATCGTGGACTGTCGCCCACGCCAGAGCCGAATTCTCCTCTGCCGGAGCGTGTAAAATGTAATTGTGACCGTCTACTTGAGGCCATGCCATGGAACTTGCCTCTGCGAAGGCAGGCCGATTTCCTGGTCGCAATTTACTTCGCTAGGCACGCTCGAATGTTTCCAGTCCTTCACCGGCCGACATTCATGAAACAATACGAAGCTCTGTGGGAAGCCAGGGCTGATTCGGAAAAGGTAGGACACAAGTGCGTGAGTCTCTGCAGGCAGAGGAGTAAAGGCAAACTATTCCCTGCCACGGTGAACGTGGTCTTTGCTCTTGCCGCCCTCTTCTCGTCTGGGCATCACGAGCGGAATGCGGCTTACGGCGCCGAATTCTTCCAACTGGCAGAAACCGTAGACGTACATGTCCTCCTGAACGAAGAGTCCGGGCTCGAGTTTGTCCAGTTGGGCCTACTGATGGCGTTCTATCTGCAGAGCACGGAAAGGTTTTCAAAATGCTGGAACATGGCCGGTCTGGCACTGAGGATGGCTCAGAATATGGGGTTACACTTCAGTCTGCCAGAAGCTCGAAGAAGGGGTTTGTTGTGCTCCTATCCCACACAAGTTGAATGTGAGATGCGGACACGCGTGTGGCACGCCTGCATCCTCTTGGAAACGTCAGTTTGTTGTCATTTCTTTCTGGTTGCTTTAGTTGCACTGTTACTATGCTCTCACTACAGTTCGTGTCGTCACTTCTTCACAAGCTAACTCTTGTGTAGCGAAGTATCGATGACCTTTGCTCAGCCATTGACAATCCCTACTCATGGTAAGCGGATCGGACTGCCAGAAGCCATCGACGACAGTCGTCTAAGCGATGAGGTGGGCAAATGGAACATGCAACCAAGAGATCTTCCCAGTCTGATGGAATATTACGTCTCTACATTACAGCTTCACGAAATCCTTGGGCAGGTTCTTAACAGGCAAGACACGAAATCCGACAAGCCATCCGACACGGTCGCCACGGTCCGTGCTGTCTTGACCCTCGACAGTGAGATCACGGAATGGCGCGACCGTTTGCCCCTTTACCTCCGACATGATTCGTCACGGGAATTGGATCCCGTCAGAGGTGCTGCTGGGTCAGAGCCCATACCAGATGCCGAAGTGGTTCTCGGCTTCCCGGATCTTGCAAGACGACTGCATTGCAGGTATGAAATCAACCTTCACTGCCACCAGGCACACTGACGCTAAGTAAACTATTGAAGGTTTCTTTGCGTTCGACAACTCGTCCTACGGCCGGCGTTGGATCTTCTATTTGAGAAACAACAAACTGAGAAGTCACTCATTACGGCTGACCGTACAGCGAAAGCAAAGCTCAAAGATTCTGTGATTTCTGATATCGCCGCGCAATGCGTGCTCTTGGCAGTCGAGCTGGTGGAGTTTTTGACGACCCAGATACAGACAGACTCTTTTATCTGCTGGTGGTACAATATCCATTGTAAGTGCATCCAAGTTCCGGGGTCACCGTTATGCCCAGTATCTCATGCGGGGCGAAATAGATCTGCACACATCTGGGAGTACTATTTTATTAGGACGTCTCTGCACCTTTCATGACGGAGCCGTGCTCCCAGCATCACTCTCATCAAGCTGGGAGCTGTGTTTGCAATACTTGACTCGTTATGAAAACCTCAGTAGCGTCGCCCAGAGGTCCTCGCAACTGTTGAGGGAAAGCGCAAAACGAATATCACAGTTGGGAATTCCCTTCTTCTCGGTAAGGACACCGCCGTCGTTCATTATTTCCCTCCTAACGAAACAAGGACGAGAACCATCAGTCTGGAGCTACAGATGAGAGATTCGGCCAACCTTGGAAAACGAGTGAACAGTCTGATAATGTTACGGCTGGATTCCTGAACGATATGACGCAGCCTTCGACGGCGGGTGAGCTGTTTGACAAACTTCTTGCCGGTGACAATTCTTTCCAGCTGTCGAGCGACTTTCTGAATCCTTTTGGAGCAAATGACCTAGAAGGTCAGCTGTCTTTCTACGAAGGCTACGACGTTCGCAACAATGCCCCTTTCGCTTGTCCATCATGGGCATTTTTCCCTCCCAACTGTTCTCCACTTGGGAAAATCCCACAACAACCGGATGGGTGGAACTTCATGTGACCATTGCTATATTTATAGAATGGAGGAGATTCTACCCTCCTCAGATATGGCAAGCACCGGGCAGGAAGAGCAACTCTCCTGGCAGGCACCGTATATATATGTGGGAATGTTAACGAAACAATTCCAACTCAACGCTCATGGAGCCACTGGCGGCACCAAGCTACGACTGCATTCTTAGCTCTTTCCATTCCATCTCTCTCGGCCGGCTTTCTTACATCTCCACGGATGGCAAAGCCGTGGTCAAGACCGGGGAAATGCTGATAGTCATAAGGGATGCCGAGGGTCGGAATGACCTGATTGCAGAGGGCTTTTAAGTCGTCGAGGAACATCGCGTCATTTTCAGGCGCGCATATTTGGACGGGTACGCCTAGACCTCGGATTTCCTCCTCGACCAAGAAGCTTGGATGGGCTGTTGAGATACAGTCGACCAACCCGTTGTTTGCCGTCGACCCGAGTTGAAAGACACCCCAGCCACCGAAACAGTACCCCACAGCTCCTAGGCGTTTGTACCTGGCTCGCAGGAGTTTGGCACACTCCACCATTTCCGGGCCTCTGACGTGCTTTGCATTTTTGCTGCCGAAGAAGGTCGGGAAGTCAAGGACGCCCCAATGCTCAGGACCGGCCAAAATTACATCGGCTGGTAGAACGTCACCGCCAAAGCTGTTGTCCAGAAATCACTGGTTAGCCGTGACCATCTTTCATTGGAAACATCCGCGCGCAAAGGGAGGCGAGAAAGAGAGTAGGCAGCCCTACAAATCTGGCACATAGACTGTCGCACCGATTTCTTCGGCATAATGATCGGCCAGCACACGAGTATTCGTAAAGGTCCAGCCAAAGACGTCGTGAATAATCATGATGCCAATCTGGTGCTGAGATTCGGATCCTGTCACATAGCAGTGCCTCCCGGCAAGTGTGGTGTCCTTGCCTTTAGGCTGTGCGTCCCATCGGAAGCCCCGTAGACAGCATTCGCCCATGTTTTGCTCTTGAATGGCAATCAATGCTTGCGCCCGAAATTTTAGACCAGCAGAGAAAACAGAGACCAAATCAAGCGATGAATGAATTTTTGGTAGAAATACCCTCGCGATGCTTCGAATGGAATAATGTAACTTGACACGTCAACTGTAACGCCGAATTCAGAAAGAAGCTATGCAGCAAGGTCTCAGCTCAAGAGCTTTCGCACCAACAAGCCGGTGGGGAATTCAAAGGGAGTTTCGGAACCTCCGCAAAATCAACTTTTACTAATGTCTTCTATAGTGTGGAGTCCTGCTTGTCTGTCTCTTCCGCACTGCATGGTGGCGCTGTCCTGATTGTGTGGACGCCTCTCTCTTCCGCACATGCTTCCGCAATGCTCCCGCATGTCGTATGGGCCTAGGAGAGTACTCGCTAGAATGCCTAGGTCTCCGCCCGTGAGGCGATTTGGCGAAACGCTGCATTCTCGCATGTTGCCAATCACTTTCTCCATGCAAGAAGTTCGTACGTGACGAAATATTGTCTGTCTCCTTGGGCAGCTCCAATAAATACCCAAAGTGAGCTATCTCCTTGGATACTGTTACGACTCTGCCCAATACACCCAGCGGAAGTTTGAGTGAGATACAGTCCCGGGGCGTCCCAGAATGTCGGTCCCTTCCGTTCAGCACGCAGTCATTGTCAAAGAGGCCGGCGGGCCTGAGGTCCTGGACTACTGCACCGACGTCCCCATCCCGGCCTTGAAAGAGGGACAGGTCTTGATCAAGAACACCGTCAGCGGGGTCAATTTCGTCGACACTTATTATCGCAGCGGATTCTACAAGTCCTCGAAACCCGAGATCCTGGGCCGCGAGGGCGCCGGTGTCGTGGTCGCTTTGGGTCCCGAGACGGAGCAATACAATTTCTCCGTGGGCGATCGCGTGCTCTGGCTGGGGACAAACGGCTATGCTCAGTACACGGCCGCCGACGCGGCGAAAGTGATGAAGCTGCCCGAAAGTGTATCCGAAGAAGATGCGGGCGCCTGTGCACTCCCCGGGTTGACTGCACTTGCTATCGTCAACGAGAGCTACAAAGTTAGTTCGGGGGAATGGGTGCTCCTGCACGCTGCTGCGGGAGGTGTCGGCGTACTCCTGACACAGATTCTCAAGGGCCTCGGGGCTAAAGTGATCGCCACGGCAGGAGGTCCTGAAAAGGTGGCGCTAGTAAAGAGTCTCGGAGCAGATTATGTTATCGACTATCGCAGCGATGAGGGCCAAAACTGGGTTTCGAAGGTCAAAGAACTCACCGACGGACGTGGTGTTGACGTGGTGTACGATTCCGTCGCGAAGGACACCTGGGAAGGCAGTTTAGAGTCCGTCAGGCGAAAGGGGACCATCGTCTGGTTTGGAAATGCCAGTGGCCCGGTTCCCCCATTAACACTACAGTGAGTCTCCTACTCCCATCTATCTACTCCTTCCTTTCCAGGCGCTATTACCACTGTCTATGTGTACGATCGACTGACGAGCACACGATGTTCCTCACAGCCTCATTGCCCTCAAGTGCGTCAAGATTTGCAGACCAACTCTGTTTGGATATATCGAGACCCGCGAGGAATTCGAGGAATACTGCGAGAAGCTTTTTGACCTGCTCACCACGCGTCAGCTGAAACTCTTCGTGCACAAGATATATCCGCTCTCAGAGGTGGCTCAAGCACATAAGGTGAGGTTCCACGGCGCTTGAGGTGTGCAGTGCTAATGATTTTGACCCGTGTAACAGGACCTCGTGGGCAGGAAAACAACAGGAACCCTATTGTTGAGGCCGTAGGCTGTCAGGGTCAGACGGAACTACATAGACACGATAGATCAGCGTTGTCAGTATACGAGTGCGACTCTGACTCCTAATTCGATTCCTTTTGGGACAATATTAATCCGCTCCGAATAGCTCGATTAGGTACAGACTACGACCCTACACTCGATTAGAGAAGGTTAGGCGAGGGGATAGACCTCGAAACACATCTGAAATGTAAAAGTCGTTGCTAGGAAATCCACCTTCGAATTAGGCGGTCTTGCCGCTTCGGGCATAGTCTCGGGCTAAGAGCGCCGCCGCTTTTGACGTCTACAAGAACACCGTCTATCATCTCCCTCCCTCTCTCCCTCTTTTCCAACCCATTCTTCTGCTGCACACTTCTCGGAACTGTACACATCTCACATGCCACGCGAAGATTCCCCTAGAGTTCTGTCTTCCTGACAGCATCGTTATCCGAATACCATGTCCATTTCTTACAATGCTCACTGTTCGGGTACCACGAGTTAGGCATGCATGCATCACCACCCATACACAAGCGGACCCTAGCAAGCTGCACAGCTCCCCTCGACGCGGCAAACAAGTGATGATTCAAGCCTCG
Organism: Cladophialophora immunda; assembly: GCF_000835495.1. NCBI lineage: Eukaryota > Fungi > Ascomycota > Eurotiomycetes > Chaetothyriales > Herpotrichiellaceae > Cladophialophora > Cladophialophora immunda. Next base: position 6,811,821 of record NW_015622541.1, read on the forward strand.
CAAGTAGTCCTGAGCCACGATTTTCTCGTTGTCTTTGCACCTGTTTCGGATGATTTGTTGGAAATTGCTAGCCTTGACATGGGCGCCAGAGAGGAGCAGGAGATCAAACATGAGATCGTGGTCGTGCAAGAAGTCTTCAAGTGCATGCCCCATCCAGTCCCAATCCGTGGCGTTCGCTTTGGCATCTTCATCCGCCCAGAGGAATTTGACGGAGCCCGGCATGTGAGGGAATATACCGTCATCGCGTATCATTGACCGCAAATTTAGAGAAGATCGATCAAGATGGACGGAGAGTACCGACTGTATGTGTCTGCCTTTGAATTTTTCGCACTCTTCGTCAGGAACCTCGGTTACCGGATCCAGCCAGATTCCAAAACAGTCGTCCAGGTCATACATATGTAAAAGTGAGAGCTGGCTCTGTCTTTGGAAACTGAGGCGGTCGAGCCCAGCCAATTGGAGAAGCTGTCGAATTGGCCGGGTGAAGGTATCACTGGTGCTATTTTCAAAGTCTGGGATCGCCAGGAATACTAAGTTTTTCGATAGTGGCACCGATTTATTCGCCTCGGAGAAAAGTGTACTCATCATCTCCGCGATCGGGATGAGTTCCTCGTAGGTGGCCTGAGGCGAGGTTTCGGCGTGGTGCTGTAGCTGCGCCTGATACCACGATCGTAGCCGTTGTAGGAACGGAGGGGCAATGCTCGTCTCAGAACTTGGTACTTTAGCATTTGGCGCAGACACCTCAACCAGGTGCGGGTGCATGTACTTACTTATTCTCGAGGTCCAGAAGATGGGGGTCAACATCAAGATGGTCCCATCGCTTCATGGCTTGAATATATGCTTCGGTTCCGTGTATCAAAGCAACGTCGGAGATCGTACCATTGGCAAATTGAATGCTTGTGGAGCTGAAATCGATCAGAAAAGTTTTCCTTTGCACTTCCTTTGTCTGACGGTGCGTACCCATAACTAGGTGCTAAAGACAAGCCAACACCTGAGAAAAAGCATATCAGTGTCCCCCTTCTGTGACTCGAGGTGGATGAGGGCACAGCCCTCCGCATCACATACCTGGGGCTTCTTGGAGACTAAGCGGGCGGCAATCATCACAGACAACTGTGGCGTGAACGCAACTCATAAGAGTAACCAGGATAAAGATGATCCATCCATGGCTCGGTGGTGATGGAGGGCTCGACGAAACCATGTTGAGCAGCGGTAACATCACCTCAAGTTGGAAATATTACTTTTCCTAATTGGATTAGCAGGAACGCTGAAGATATCCTCCTTGGAGCCGAAACTCACATTGCGGTCAGGTCAGCGGAGTATTTCAATGTGTCCAAAATGCACTAAGCTACATCGGGCTAACAAGGCCCTGACGGGGAGAAATCTTGGCATCGGGGGAAGAAGCCCTCCAAAAGCGGCGGCACCGACCACCAAATTCGGCGGGAAATTTCCCTGCAAAGTACATATCCCGCAGATGCGAAGTTGCCTCTGCCTCTCCCTGCTGGGTCATGACTATTGACATGAATTCATCATGAGCCCCCGAATTCTACCGCCACTCATGCCGGAGAGCTGACGACTCGACTCTGTTCCCCTCCATGTGCGGCAAGGCTGAAACGCTGCGCAAATGCCGCGGATGAAGGCGGCAATGCCGCATTCCGCTGACTTGTTCCTCCCTGACAGACCTGTGATACCACATCTGCCTTAGCACTCACGGTGGACGTGAGACTTGCTGCCAGGCTCTTACATAAAGCCAAGTGTGTATGATGGTTCTAGGCATGGAGAGACGAGTAATTCGCCGGATTCGCAGAAACCTTGCTTTGGGATAGTACTGATACCTTGCAGAAGGGATAATCGTGGCCTTGAGCTGCCTGTTGCTGGAATCGGTCGTTTATTCTCTTACAAACGATTCTCGCGGAAAATACATTCGAAGATCATACAAATCCTCTCCATGGTCATGGCGATGAGTGCAATTAAGTATGTCGGCCGCGTTGTTTCCTGCACGTGGTTTTGAGAGGTCAATTGCTTCGTTGAGGGCCTCATAACTCATTCTTGCCTAGGCTAGACCCGGATGAACTTCGGACGATGTTTGTGGTCGCGTTGTCTGATATGTACAGATCAGAAGTACCTCTGTATGGGAAGCTCGTGGATATTGTCCGTGAGGTTGATCGATCGGTCGTCTCGGCCGGAGATGGGGGACGTCTTCCCATTCGACATGAGCTTGAAAGGCACGGCGCCATCAGACTCGGGACAGAGTATGAACTACACATAATTCGACGCCTGTTCGGAATCTTCGGTATGTATCCTGTTGGGTGCTACGACTTGGGCGTTGTCGGCTTCCCCCTCCACGCAACTGCCTTTCGACCAATTACCGAGGCGTCTCTGCAAAAGAACCCATTTCGGGTGTTTACGACTTTGTTACGAAAGGAGAGGCTATCACTTAAGATCGCGGCTATGGCAGAGAGCATCCTCGCGGGGCGGAACTTATTTACCAGTCGATTGCTCGACATAATTGACCGAATCGAGTCCAGCCTGCCTGTAACGCCGCAGGATGCCGAGGACTTGATCACCGACTCGTTGAAAATCTTCAAGTGGCATTCCAAGTCAGATGTGACGATTGGACAATATCTGGCTCTGAAGCAGGAGCATCCAATGGTGGCCGACATCGTCTGCTTCCCCAGCGCGCACATCAATCACTTGACCCCGCGGACCCTAGACATCAATCTTGTGCAGGAAGAGATGGTCAGGCAAGAGATGCCAGCCAAGGACAGAATCGAAGGCCCTCCAGCTCGTCAATGTCCAATACTCCTCCGCCAGACGAGCTTCAAGGCTCTCGAGGAACCCGTTATTTTCGGCAGTTCAGAGGGATCCTCTGTACCTGGGACACACACCGCACGATTCGGGGAGGTCGAGCAGCGAGGTGCAGCGCTCACTCCCAAGGGTCGGGAGCTGTATGATCAACTCCTCAATCTGACGAGAGAGAGCGTGGCCAACGCGAACGGCGCCGCACATGGTAAAGATTTCGACACCCTTCTCCTGGAACATTTCTCCAAGCACTATCCCGACTCGTGGTCGGAGCTGCAGGCGCGGTGTCTGGTGTACTTTCACTACCAGCCTACTTCTTCTGGTCGTGAATTCTCCAAATCTCCCGAGTTCCAGCCACGGAGAGTCCACCTGACAGAACTCGTGACTCGCGGCCTTGTTGAGTACGAGCCGATCACGTACGAAGATTTCTTGCCATTTTCCGCAGCGGGGATTTTCAAGTCAAACATGCGTGAGGATCCCGAGACTACATCAGCCGCAGCCGTGCAGAAGGAGAGCGCACCGGGCAATGTCGGATCGGAACAACGAGAAGCGCTCGAGGCTGCGTTGGGTTGCAAGATACTGGACGAGTATGAGCTATATGCCGCATTGGAGCGGCAAAGCATCAGGATGTGCGAGAGAGAGCTAAATCTTCAGGAGATAATCATATCTTGAATATCACTCGTCTTTTAGGAGGAAGGGGGGTTTTCAGTGGATACTCGGGCCAGGAAACGGAAATGGACTTGGGAGAAGATACCAAGATTAGCCGCTGAGGCTGTCGGTATTTATCACCGCAGAACAAATCAAAATTCTAAGCTTTTGAAACTTCCTCCTTCTTTCTCAAATCCTTCCATCCCATTCCCCATGCGAAAACGAAGCAGCCAACTCCCAATCCTGCTGCCAAATAGAAAACGCGATCAATACTCTTGGCGTAAGCAGTCAATACACCCGCAAGATCCGTTCCCGAAACAATTTTTCGAAATCCAGTAGCCCCAGCATCAATGACACTTTGACCATTGACCAAAGGCGCGTATTCGGAGATGAGATCTCCAAAACTATTGCTGAATATAGTTTCTGCGAGACTAAGGAATAGGGCTGCTCCAAACGATTGGCTAAACATGACGAGCGCCATGGCGATGGGGAGCTGTGGAGGTGGCACTGTATTTTGAACGGCAAGGAGTGGCTGCCACGGAAAAATAATGTTAGTAGGTGGGCACTAGGATCAATGATGGAGAATATCAAGCATACCATTTGCAATCCGAGACCACGACCAGCCCCGTAGAGGATCTGGTATCCAATCCACTTGCCTGTTGAGGTGCTAGGAGAGAAGGTAGCAATAAGGCCACTACCACTCGATAACAAAACCGCAGCAAAGAGAGCTACCGGTATGTAGTATCCCACCTTGTTGACTGTAGAAGCATTAGCAGTGCGTGCCATGGGAAACAACGTCCTTACCGATGGGACCTGAGGATAGAGCTGCAAAGATGTGAGCTATAATCATGGGCAGGATGTATACACCACTCATTGCTGGAGATGCGCCCTTGACTCCCTGGAAATATACTGGCACCCAGTAGGAAGCGGTGTATAAGTTGCTTCCGAATAATCCATATACGATGCAACTCGTCCAGACAGTTCTCATGCAGACTATGGAGAACGGAAGTATGGCTGCGTCGCCTTTATGGTAATCCCAGAGTAGAAAAGCGATGAACGTGGCCCCAGCGCCGCAAAAGAGGCCAATGATCTGAGAACTGTTCCAAGCGAATGTAGTGCCACCCCATTGTAAAGCAAGTAGCAGCATGATGAGAGCAGGGGCGAAGATGGCAAAGCCCAGAAGATCGAGGCTTGAATGTAGTGAACGAACGACGGACATGGGAGGAGGCCTGGGGTGTTGTTGTGGAATGCGGACAACAACCAGCATCATGGCAACAAGGCCGCCGACGGGGAGATTGAGGTAAAAGCCTAGCATATTTAGCTTACTCCAAGCCCAAGAGCAGGAAAGCGAGTTGGGCGACCTACACCATCTCCAAGTCGCGTATTCTGTCATTAATCCTCCAAATAACGGACCGCTGGCTAGGCCAAGCTGCGCAGCTGAAGTAGTAATCAGCATATGACAATCAGCCCAGATAGAGGTGGACTTACTACCCATAACAATGCCGACTAGAGCTGTAAGCAATGTCAGCTATCCAACCGCACATATTCAGGAAGGCATTGAGTCATACTTGGTCTTCTCTGCATAGGGGCGCATTCCGCGACGATAAGCATGATACCATTCAACACCCCCGAAGTTCCCAAGCCTGCAACTACTCGTCCTCCGATCAACATACCCGAGGAGTTCGCAACCCCACAAATTAAGGAACCGATTTCAAAGAGGACGAAGAAGCTCAGAAATGTCCACTACATACGATAATCAGTGAGCACAGAATCAAGAAAGGGGAGTAGAATGGGGACCTGAAACCCGACTTACTTTGGGCTTAAACTTCATATATATCTTTCCAGTAAGCGGCTGAAAGACTGCGCTGCAAGCATGTCAGTTTCGCGTTCACTCATGGTACAGGTTTCGTTCAAAGCTCGAATTCACGGACCTTCCTAGCTGATATGCAGCTCCGTACCATCCAATGTCATCCAGGGAACTGAAATCATCGGTGATGCGAGGAACAGCTGCGACGACAATGGTCCCATCGAGAAGGATGAGAAAGCAAACAAAAGTCACGGCGGCCAAGATGGTGAAAAGTTGGAAGCCGTGAGCCCACTCGGGCTCTAGATTTTGATTTTGGGAGAGGGCCATGCTGGAGGATGCTGCTATTTCTGTTTCTGCGGCACCTTGTTTACACCCCTCAACAAGTTCACCGTTGGGTTCATGTTGAATGGAAGATGTGGCGGGCGACGGGTGGTAATTGTCGCCAGTCTTTTCCGGATGGTGGAGTGAAACAGAAGGCTGCTGCTTCGGAGCAGGAGGAAGTTCTTGCAATGGCATTTTTTCACAACTAAGCAGTCATAAACATGAGTTGTTGGTTTGGGTTGGGTTGAGGTTGAAGTTGTTGATTAAATGACGACAGAAGGGACGGACACGGTGCGAAGAGAGTCCCCGTCGGTCTAAAAAAAGGCCAGTTATAAAATACTGCTTGAGTTGACAGTCTTCGTGGTTAATGTGAATAGGAGAATGAAGCATCGGGATTCAGTGAAAATCGAAACCCGAAACCCGGTCTGGTTCGTAAATCCGAAATCCGGTCGCAAAACATGATCTGATTGTCCCAGACAAGTACTGAATTACCAATACAAAGTGATGGGACATGCCAATCACGCAGGTAACGATTGGTGCGCTGATTAATTGCAACCGCAAAGCCGGTGTAGCTCGTGGGCAACGCATCTTCTCCTGGATCGTCGTTGCATGAATTGCTCGGCATTTGGGTCGATACCAACGCGTGTTCGCGGGTCGTGGTCTGGAATCAGATCCACTCAAGTAGAACGCAAGTAATTTCCCATTGTGTGATTTGGTAACTGACTGGAGACTGTAGCAGAATCATTAGACAATCTTTGATCTATTGACTATACTCACTGAATCTGAACCTGAACCTCTGGATGACTGTCACCGAATCCCTGAACAACTGCCGTCGAATCTATACAGCTGTCATCGAATATTGATCGGCCCTTCACCAGATACAAGGATAAGCACCGATACGAAGACAGGCACCAAACCAATACTGATGGATCCAGCGTTATTGATTGGGTGAAAGAAACAAATCCGTAAACCAGTCAATGTCAAAACTATCCGTGCCAATTAAATCCGGAAGAATCAGATCATCAATATACTGCGGAGATGACTTGCTCTGAACCGAATTTCGCTTTGTTTCCCACGCCGGTCGAAGGGATCGAAACATACGTGCTGTTCGAGTAAAGACGTCTCCGTCGGGACAATCAGTGTTGTCGAATCCACCAAGAAACGTCACTTGCTCCATGTTGTTGAGAACTCGATCCAAGACTTGCAGTGCTTCGTCCGTCTTCCAGACATGATTCTCCGCCCACGTTGAATCGTCAAGAGTCTTGAGCCGGTAGAGTATCATTATGCAGCGGGTCAGTTGCAAAAAGATGAAGTGAGAAAGTCCAAGGTAGGCGAGGGGTTGTATCGTAAAAAAGACATTGAACCAGGACTTAATCGACTCAAGGGCCACATCAAGGGATTGCCACTGCTCCAGGGTCAATTCATTAGTGTGAAGAAACTCTGAAAGTATGACGTCCAACTCAGCGCCGTACAAATGCAAGAGCACCACGTCTATTAGCAAATCAGTTAGTACTAGATCAGTTGGAGAACGACAACGTACCACTTATATGAGATGCAGAGACAAGACTCGTCTTGAGATTTTGCAAATCCAAGAGACTTCGTTCAAGCGGCATGCGGCTCTCAACTATCAATTGCAACCGTACTTGTTGTACCAAAATTGCATCGTTGGGACACTCTTTCTTTTCGTCCAAGATAACAAGACACTCTTCCATGTGTGGCGTCCAACGGAGTGCATCGGTCTTCTGGAGAAAGGAAGATACTCTTACAAATGAGCATGAAACACAAAACGTGATTTTGGGAGACGTACATTGATGTACTCAGGAAGCAACCAAGCACAGCTCTGCGTTCCTCCATTGTACGAGGAGTCGTGGGCCTTGAAAGCTTGGGCATACCGCATAGCCCCATCTGCGAGTCCTTGGGAACGGGTCTGGCAAGACCAAGTTCAGAAACCAAAGAAATGGCAAGCTGAGTGAAAACGGAAAGGAACGGCTTGTCATGGATTTGAACAGTGGCCCTGAGACAGATGGTCAGCGTCTGGTTGCATCAGATTGAGCATTCGACTGATTGCAGCAGGTTGACTGCAGAAATAATGACATACCAACCGATAAAAGCCAAAATACCCAAGAGAAGATCCATGTTCCTATTCAACTGAACAACCACTTCCTGTGCGATGAGATGTCGTATTCTTGAGCCCAGTAACCGTTGCTGTGAAGTTGATTTCGAGGCGATTGACATGATACAAAGCCACAGAAACGGACGTTCTTGCTTAAGATGGCTAGCAGTGGTAGTGGAGGGAATGTGGACAAAGGGAAAGCATCTTGATTTGTACGTCCGGAAACTTGCAAGAAATTCCTCTGCCTCGGCTTGCGAGGGTTCGTATGACGCGCGTGTTCCATCCGTAGTGGGCGTTGTCGACGATGTTTCCAATGTACCTGCGTCGATAACGTCCAACAATGAGACTCCAAGAGATTGAACGTAACCCGGAGTATTTGTATCCATGTTGATACTACCACGAGGCAGAGGATCGTCCAGAGACCTCGTGGCCTGGGGAGATATGTCGACGGTACTGCTTAGCGCTCCAGACTTAATTAATGATACAAGACCATCTAGTTTTTGCTCTAATCGTGCGGTCTTGTTCACAGCACGTCTTTTGGGATTTCGACGTCGAATCGACTCTATTGGACGACACTGCTTGTTTAATCGATAGCACCTAACGAACGTTAGTCGTGACAACAAATTCAAAAAGTTGCTCACCTGTCACAAGCGCCACCAACCGGGCGAATGATACATTTGCATTTTGACTGAGCGCAGCTTGTGCAAGCTTGACCATACGGCGCTGGAGTGCCGAGAGATGGCGATGAATGCTGGTCCATGTTCAACGGTCAGAACATGGTAAATCTGAATCCGTTCTGACTCTTCAGAGCCAACACACGCCCGTATCCAAGGGGGGTCTCAACAACCTCGGCGATGGCCTTTAGAAGTCATGCATATAGCTGGAAGTCTTCCTCAATACCACAATCACGCCGCCAACATCGAGTAAGAAGCGTGGAGCGATGTTTAGTGCTATCACCCAAAGCTTTGTCGAGGAGATGATTTGTCAGAAGGTAATAGTCGGGGCCGAATCGGGTATGTGAGATCCCGGTCATGTGCACAACTCGGCCTGAGCCTATACCCTTCAAGTCTTTGCTAGCCAGAGAGCAGCACGGCCTTAGAGATTATGGCGCCAGGAGATGGAGATGAGGACTTATCACTACGGGCGAGCAAAGAGACAATCCTGGCCACTCACGGTGCTAGAACGCTGCCCTAGACGACGCTGGTACCGTCACAAGCCGTCCCAAGTAGCTGCCAAGCAGCTTCGGCTTGTTTGCGGATCGTTACCGCGGGCCACTTTGGTGCATCGCGAGCGCTACCAGACCAGCGCCGCGGCGCTGTGTGCACGAACAACGGAGCCTACCTATGTCGGATGTCTATAGAGTGTGAGAGAAATGGCCTGGCCGTCCACCATGGTGATTCTGTCATCGAAAGCTTGACATATCGCTCCATTCGAGGCGCCCGGATGGCAGACTGCCAAAAGGTCACTGTCTATCTTGTCTGCCTATGTGTCAACAAATTGACGATCGCTAGGAATGAATCCATACCAGGGGTTCTTGTCAAGAAAACCTGAATCCGTTTCCCTGAAACCGCAGTCACAGGTCTGTTCGCCTCCTAGCCGTACACTGACCTAGAATTCGTTGACACATCCTTCGTCTCGGCGCTTGAATCTGACATCGAGATAATCACGCCGCTCCGAACTGACTCAAGGCCATTCTTGTCAAGACCCATCAGCAGCTGTGTCGAGAAAGGAAGCTAGGGGTCATCAAATCGCTTGCTCGTCCAGACCATTCGTCGTGGCATCTGCGGGGAATGCATCCTTGAAAGAAAGGGGTTCTAGTAAATGCCTAGTTAGTTCTCAGTGAGAGAGAGATAAATAATCTGAGTCCGCATATCGTAATGTCATCGTTTCTGCGAGTGGGATGTCGAAAAGCCCAACTTCCACCGCCTCCATTCCAACACCTCGAGTCACGCCGCGCGGAAAATACACTATCGAACTTGAGACTTTGTTTACCCAGCACATTCGGGTGTCATCATGTCTTCAGCAGCAGTCAAATGGATCTGCCTGGTGAAACGGAAGCCCGGCCTGTCCAAAGCTGAATTCAAAGATTACTACGAGAACAACCACGTACCGATGGTCAACGGTCTCATTCCTCACGTGGAGCGATATATTCGCAACTATACGGTCGGCGAGGGATCAACCTTCAGTCCTGCATGGGACTGCATCACAGAATTCTGGTTTACGACCGAGCAAGACTGGACAAATTTCAATCAATGCCTCTCAGAACCCAATATCTCAAAGAAGGTTGCGGCGGATGAAGAAAAATTCGTGGATCGTAGTGCGACACAGGCTACCCTGGTCAAGGAGCTTGGGGGTCTTGTTAAGGGATGAGGATCTAATTGTTCTCGCAGTCTTCTTCCACAAGGGACATAAACTTCTGGCGATGCGAGCTGCGGAAATGCCGTGTTACGTACGCCCACAGCACAGCCTAGATAGCTCAAAATCAGAAACCAACACACCCGCATTTTGGATGTGGTTGACAACAGAGGGCAGCATTGGCAGTGAGCTTTTACTACGATCTCCCACGACACTTGCGATCTTTTTATCAAGGGTCAATGGAGAAACTCCTGACATGTTTACAATATTCTAGATGGTAGTTGACTTGGTATCCTCAAAGGCAACACAGTTGTGACCTCATGACACGTTGCAGACTTGCTAAGTACCAGCGGACACCGCACATTGAGAGTCAGGCCGGCACAGTTTCTGCAAAGCCAACTTATAAGCCGAGATGCATTTCACCACTTTCCTCCACACGTCACGTTTACTGTTCGGCGTTTGAATTCTAATCGACTCGTCTCGATGATACCACTCTTCCTGTATATCATGATCACTGACATTGTGAAGTCCGAGTCAGATCTGGAAACGAGCCTCTTGACCACATGACTGCTGGAGGATAGAGTCATGAATCTCTTGGTCATACATAGGAGATAGTCAAGGGTTTCTCAGCGCCCCTGATCGACGAGGGGTTAGTTCCAATGAGGTTACTTAGGCCCTCCCGGGCAGTCTCACGTTTAGTTGACAGCGAAAAGCCACAGTCAGGTCGAAGAGTAAATTACAAGTGAGGTTGTAGGCGAAATGGACAACTCAAATTATAAAGAGAGAGTTTGAACAGGGAAGAGGTTTTCAAAATCAGCTCGCAATCTGGCACGAAAGTGACCTCTATTTTTGTTTAGTAATTCTTGACCTTCTTTTCGGGCCGCGAAAGGTTTCACGACACTTGGGAAATCTGTAATCATGCCTATGCCATCATTTACCAAGAAATACTACCACGCCCCGTACCGGGCGATCGATCCCCAGAAAGCCGAATTCTCAGCAAAACACAAAGTCGTTGTTATCACAGGAGGTGGTTCCGGCATTGGGCGAGCGACCGCTCTCGCTTTTGCCAAAGCGGGCGCCAAAGTCGTGGCCGTTCTTGGGCGTCGTGTGGGACCTCTAAATGAGACAAAAGCTCTCGTCGACCGGCTGGGAAAAGAGACGACCGTTGCCGTATATCAGGCCGACATTCAAGACGAGAAGGCCGTGGCTGACTGTTTCACCGACGTCGAGACCAAGTATGGTCCGATCGACGTATGTTCCAACGCCGCGGCGTACCTCTCCGACAAAGGAACGATCAAGGACAGCAGTCTGGCCGACTTCTGGGCCGCCTTTGACATCGGGGTCAAGGGCGCATTCATTGTTACTCAACAGTTTCTCCGCCACTGCGCCCCTTGTGGTTCCGTCTTTATCAGCGTTAACTCCCTGATCTCACACCTCGCCGCGGTGCACGTCGAGTCGGCGCCGGTTAGCTACGCAGCGAGTAAGGCGGCGGTAGCCAAGTTAGCGGAATTCACGGCCAAGGAGAATCCACATGTTAGGTGTTATTCTCTCCAACCGGGCATCATTGAGACCGAGATGCAACAGAAGAGTATTGCCATGATGACCGAGGAAGCCCGTGCAGCTGCCCCGTTTTGGCCTTTTGACGACGGTCAGTAATCCCCGTCTGCCTTCTTCTTGTATGTCATCGAGCGCGCTTACAGACAGCTGACATGTACCCATATCACCCACAGTGTCTCTACCGGCCTGCTTCTCCGTGTGGCTGGCTTCACCGGAGGGTGCATGCATTCAATCGGGAAAATTTCTCTGGGCCAACTGGGACGTTGAAGAGCTCGTACAGCGCGCGACCGAGATTAACTCGGATCCCTTCTCGCTCATCATGACCATCCCGGGCTGGCCGTGGGATTTGCCGAAGGAGGAAGTGATGCCTGATTATGAAGCCGCTGGGAGGATGGCGAGGGAACCTTGAGAAGGTCAGAATCTTGCATAATACTCTATGGTCATTTTAAACCGGCGAGCCGACTACAGTTCGCCAATCTGGGTCTCGGGATATACTCCAATTGTAGCAACAAATGCCTCCTTTCCTAGGGACGAGTCAATACCGAACACGGACGGCCACTCCAGATGGTCTCCTTACTTTTTAAATTTCCATTCCTTCGCTTTGATAATCATTTATCGCCAGCAAATGTCAAATGGGCACCGGGTGGAAGTTCTTACATACACAAAACATTTTCGGCCCAGGATTTGGACGAACGACCCAAACTATACTATCTAGGCATCCTCTCTCACTATAGTATCGTGCTTTTCATCACCTCCTTCGCAGTGCTCCAAGCTAGTACGGTTTATATCCCTTTCAAGCACAACTCGCTTGCCAGCTTCTTCGATCGTCTCGGCAACAGTGTCACCAAAAATACCCTCGATGTCTTCCAGGGTCTTGTTCTTGGTCTCAGGGTAGATGAAGTAGACGATGATAATATAGATGACGTCAATGATGAGGAAGATGAGGAAGAATTTCCAAGCGATTGTGTCCAGGGCGAGAGGAGTGATGTACACAAGAAGGATGTTCATGCCGCTGAACACAAAGATCCCGCATGCGTTGCCGGCAGCTCGAATATTCGTGGGCATAACCTGAACAGGGTTTCTTCCATTAGAAACATTATAAATTTCTGGGGGTCCAAGGAGGGATTGCCTCCTGCACCGACAACGTACCTCTCCGGCATATACAGGACCAAATGTGTTCATGACAGCGGAATAGCCATAGTCGGTCAAGAAAATACCAAAAACTATACCTTTGCCTAATGCCAGGTTCGTGTTGTTGCTAGCTTGAAAGGCGGCCCATAAGCCAACAATAATGCAGCCGGCGGGAATCATGATGCCGTATGACAGGAACAGCGACTTTCGCCGGCCGATTTTGTCGAAGAGAAAACCAAGTGACAATACCGCAAATGTTGAGACCGTGCCCCAGATACCAGTAAAGACGAGAGACAAGACAGGAGTAAAGCCAATGCTCTGATAGATAAAGACCTGATAGTTGGACAGAGGGATAATTCCTGTGCTCTGCATGGCAAAGAAGTAGAGGACGACGAGTCCAACACGGCGGATATAAGATCTCCGGGAGAAAATGTGCCTGACGCCGAGCTTTGCGAACTTGTCCTGCTCGATTTGTGCCCTGATCTGGTGAAACTCAGCGAAGTAGAAATTGTCGTCCTCGTTGCTGCTGTGTAAGCGCTTCAAAACGACCAGAGCTTCGTCGTAGCGGCCTTTGAGCGCGAGCCATCGCGGCGAGAATGGCATCCAGTACGATCCGATCAGCATCAACACACAGGGAACAAATTGGAGCCCGAAAAGAGTGCGCCACGAAGAGTTGCCTTTGATGAAGTAAAAGGCCAAGCCGAACCACTCGCTGACCATGTAAGAGGCCGAGACATTCAAGGCAAACCAAGCGCCGATTCGGCCTCGAAGATGCGGAGGCGCCATCTCAGCAGCATAGACCGGGCACAGCGCGAAGACAATTCCGGAACCTATGCCACCGAGAGCACGGCCGGCAAGAAGCATCCCATAGTTGACTGCTCCGGTCTGTAAGACGATGCCGACAATGGAGACGCAACAGGCGATCTGGACTGTTCGCAGGCGTCCCAATTTGTTGGGAAAGTACCAATTGAGAAGTGTGCCTGGGAGACCATCATTGTTAACCCCTATGACATCTAAGGGCTAAAGTGGGAACTGCTCGTGACTTACCGACAGCGCAAGCAGCATAATAGGCAGCATTGACGCCGCCGATACGGCTGTTGTCTAAGTTGAAATAGCTGAGGAAACTCTCGTAGGCAAGAACCGATGCCATCATCCCAGAGTCATAACCGTAGAAGGAGGCCCCGAAGCAAATGTAGGCTAGGCATAGGACTTGGTAAGAGTTCATCCCTAGGATTGCCATGATGGTGGTGGGCAGTCTTTTTTCTCGTTTCTGCAGGTCTATATTCGTTCCGCATGGCCTCGTATAAGGTGAGCACGGAACAGATGAATTCTTTTCAACGTAGATGTGCATGCCTGGGCCTTTATACAAGAGGGAGTAGCTGCGGTCGTTGGACTCGCAAAGGAGGCTCGTCTGCCCAATCGCAGTCCAAGATGGGAACCCCACGTTTCCTTGTGGGCCCGGGGTCCCCGCTATCCACCCCCTAACCCTCGTCTAATGCTCGATTAGCCAGGAAATGGACTATTTCTATTGGCTTGACGCGGACTTTTCTTCTTTGAGTCAGTTTCCTTTGACGCAAGCCGTCCATTGGGCCGTCACGTGATTTTCGGGGTCAACGATTTCTGACTCAAGGACGCCTCTGGCCCGGCGGCGTTATCACTCGATTGCAGAACCATTCCAGCGTGGCGCGATGGATGGGTTCAAGCTTTCCGAGTCGACGCCATCCTTCGATCCTGGTGGCGCACTCCCCAGCCTCCCACCCCGACTCTTTCCCATGGGCAAGGGTGAGGACGGGTCGTCGTACCCCGCACACGGTCACAAACTACCGAGAATCCCCAGAGCTCATGTGGTTGCACAACCTCTTGCTATCAATTCTAGGCCAGCTAACGCATTTTCAATCAATCGCAAAGGTTTGGCCATTCTGATCAAAGCAATCAACCGAATATCGGAAGTTGGCCACTCAAACTACGCCGTAGCATAGCATTCAAAGCGACCCGAAGGGCACGTAATCTATCCTTGCACATTCAACATTTTAACCAGCCCATCATGACCGACAAAATCAAGGGAAGAGTCGACGAATCACGGAATCATCGCTCGACGCTCGAGAAGACTCATGCTCAAAGAAAACGAGAGCTCGATCGAGTTGCGCAACGAGCCAGCCGCGAGCGGACCAAGAATCGCATCCGCTTTCTGGAAGAAAAGCTAGCGGCGCTCGAAGCAGAAGACAGAGACTCACGGATCTGTGACTTGATGAAGGTGATCAAAGATCTCCGTGAGGAGAACGGGCGTTTGGCTTCAAGGCTGTCCAAAATCAAAGTTTGGGCAGATGTTGACACTCAGTTAAGTGAGGGTAATGGTTCCTTTCCTGATCACCTTGACTTCCTAAAGAAATGACTCTGACGTACCTACAGAAAGCCCAACAGGCAATACACAGCTGCCGGCACCGCTGACTCCTTCCCGAGTCTTGACGCCCGACTCCGAGGACGCCACCGGCGATGCTCCATTGGAGCTGGTGGACGGTCATGAAGTCAAGGCGGCAGGCTATTCTCAGCAAGTATTCCAGGATCTGGGTTCGAACGAGCCTGATGATCCATTCCCAACCACGATTGATTTCAATCTCGAGAATGAGACACAGGAATTGAAAGACCTGGCTTGGGCTTTTTTATCTGGTCCGTCTAGCAAGCCAGCGGTCGAAGCGGTGGCTCAAGCTTCGCCGTTTGACTCTTCAGAAACATTATGTGGACTCTCCAACTTCATCCCATCATCCATCGTCTGGGCTCCAACACCTGCCACTCCGATGATGTTTCCCTATTCGGAGCTCCCTGCCGAGGCGAAGTGGTCCTTCGGAAATGAAGCTTACACATATGCGATACGATCAACCCGACAGATGGGATTCGATTGCAGTCTAACCGAGCTACAATCTCCCCTCAGGGCCATTCTCTCCGGCTGGGAAGTCGTGGATGAACGGCAGCGGTCGCATCCGTTATGGATGGCGCTCAGACATGTCGACGAGCTGATATTGCCCAACTGGTCCATTGCACAGAAGATTGCGTACATGCTCATTGCGTACCGCTTGCTTTTGGTACGTTGGCTCTTTAGCCTTCCCAGAACGTTGGCCAGCGCCATCATGGAAAAAAGCCAACTAATACGAAACTAGTATCGAATAAATCCCACGAAGGAGAATCTGGATAGAGTTCCGCCGTTCCTTCGTCCACGGTATCTCCTCTTACGGTCGGCCTGGATTTGAAATTGGTATTAACTTTTTCTAGGCCGTCACAAGAGCGGATTGAGCATCCCATTGTGATTGACTTTTTTATATGGTAAGAAGTCTTCCAGGACTTTCTGATCTCTTGAACGCGGTCTAACTTGAAGGCTACAGGCCTGGACTGCGTGATCGCTTGGTCTTCAATCATGATAGATATTCCCGAACAGGCCACTTCTCTGCAGCTTACTGCTCCTACGTCCGCTTTTGCTGGCCCTTCCCGGACAATTATATCTTGGCCCGCGACACGTCCAACAATTACAAAGTCTCCCAACTCTTTGAGAAATATGCCTATGACGTGAATAACTGGACTGTGGACGAGCGGTTTTTTACAAGCTTGCCAGAACTGCGGGTTGACGTGCCGTGTTCGACCGAAACTTGGTCGGGAAATCTATTGGGTGCTCGATGAACACCTTTATTCCCAGATAGGATCCGTTTTAGCGGGTGACAGTTGGTGCTGCCAACGATCGAGAACTCTTGTCTGCATTTCTGGTGAGAGCACACTTGGACACTCTCAATGCTCGCACCACAAACGGTGCTGAGCGGTAGGGTTTGTAGAGGCAAAAGACTCAACGCCATCAAGAGGGGCTTGACAGCTGCACCTCGCATCCCAGCTCGAGCCACGTTACTGTAGGCGGCACGTGCTAAGTAGCATCCCGAAAAGCCGCCACCTCGACTGCGGCGAGGCGACTAACTCAGAGGTCAATGATAAGGCGCCATCATCCTCCCCCAACTGACTATGCCCGACCACACAGACAAGTTCTTTGCTCACCTGTGGAAGAAGCAGCACTCAATCCAAGCGATCACAGCCCACCACCTGCGACTCAAGCCGGACAATTGTCGCGTTGTCAAGGGCAAGACCGACGAGCTGGTCAAAACACAGAGCAATTTCACCCTAGCGGGAAGGCTGCACTAGCTGGAGGAGGTTGCCAATGCGATTCTCCTCTTGGCTAGCAGCGAGGACATTGAATCAATGCAGAATATACGCATCAATGGTGGGATGACGGCTGCGTAGATAGGTGACGAGGCCACACGCATTCCTTTTCTTCCCGGTTAAGATTTGCCGCTGAGTATATTGGTATATGATATACTTGGAAGACTCTACCGCCACAGGCAGCTGGAAGACCGACCAACCGAAAAAAGGATCTACATGGGACGATGATATGACCTCACTCGTGGATGAGGTGATGAGAATCGTTCGGAATCTACATGTTTATTCCCCAGAATCCAACTTAGAGTACGTCAGTGGACAGCCCAATCACTCAAAAATAGGTCCATCAACGGTTTCAACCACGAATTCGAAGTCCAAATCTTCTAAATGACACGGGCATCAATGGTGTGGTAGACGACATTCCCAGTTACAGAAAGTGTGGCTCATGTCAAGCTCCCTAGGCGTTTCTCGGTGGACCGGCGCGCCCTCTTTCGCTGGGGCCGACGCCTTGCAGGAAACCCCTGGTACCATGTCATTGGAATCAACCTTGGCTCAGCCTCGCCTAAAGCCCGCTCAGCCTCACCACCTGCAGCCCGCTCAGCCTCACCGACGAATGCCGAATGCCGGTATCAGGCAGAAACCATCCTCATTGACCCAACCTTTTTATCCTTTCAAATAAAAGCCATCATGATTTGCATGATGCAAGTGCTCTTTCCACGATCTTGGTGAGAATATTCCAATTTCCGACGTTCTGGGACTCGTCAACCTAAGCATTCCAACAAGACCTAGATCAGTCGGGGTACGGCTGAGCTTGACAAGCAATGGCCCTGCTCCGCTGGCTTGACGACACCAAGAACCCAACCCTCTGGATCATCGCCATCTATCCTCTCCTAATATTCCTCGTCGGCCTTCTCTGTCACTTCAAAATGATTCATTTGGTCCGGACCCTCCCACTTGTTCCGGAAGAACCTGCAGAGAAGGCGGAAGGAACCGGATGTTCCACGACTGAAGACACATCATTTAAAGAGTACGACGTGGAATCGGCGACTTCTGTGAATGATATCACGCAGAATCCCAACCTTTTGGCTGAAAGTGATCCTGCGGTCACGGGTCCGGAAACTCGAGAACCACCGCCTGGAGACGGGGATTCGATGCCCGCGAACGTCGAGCACGAAACCGAAACAGTCTCTCGCCACAATCATTCCGAATTCATCAAAGGCGTTCTGCTGTACTGCCTCCAATTACTTCTGGCCCATCGCGTGGGAGTCCTGATCTCCAGACAAGCGCACGAGACTCGCCGCCTCACAGATATCCTGATAGGATTGCTCTCAATGTCGGCGGTCACCATCATGCTGCTGATATCCCCGGCGTACCTGGGCAACGCCAGATTCCTGACCCTCCGAGGGTACCGAACAAGCGAAAAGCAGACATTCCTCAACGACCCGTCGGATCCCTGGGCGAGCTTCTACGCCGTCTGTATCCTTTCGTTGGTGGTGCCGTGGTTGCGGCTTCTTTTTGGCTTCTATGTATGGTGGAGCCTCGGAGAAAAGAGTGGTTGTCAACACAGCAATTGAGGATCAACGTGAAAAGAGACAAATTTGGTACCCAATCACCAGTCTTTGCCGCAGCAACATCGGAACCTCTCGAAACTCGAAGGGAATACTTCTTCGACAACATTGTGGTGGGAACATTGGGCATTAGAAGAAGTTCTTTGCAAGGCATTCGGAAAGCTAGGATTGTCCTTGGTGATAGGATCAACCGATCGGCAAAGACACTTTATTCGCCAGAGGGATGGGTATGGGCTGGAATGGAGAGGGGGCATTACGATATCTTCCTCATAGGCGTCCGTGATTTCGGGGATCTCTCCCAGGTCTTCGTGACAGGCATCTACTGAACTACCTGTCTCCCTCATCCTCCAACAAAGCCCACGTCAAACTGCGGAAGATTATCGTGCAACTGTGTTGCAGAATTCAACACTTGAGCACCACTGCCGTAGCTGCTCGTAAATAAGCCCTCAAAGGCATCGCCAGGGAGACCAAAGCCAGGACCGAGTAGCTCATCCACAGTGTCAAAGCCCAGAGGATCATCCCACAACGGCAAAGCCCCACTCGTGCTATTCGTAAATGACCAGTCCTGGTGAGAAGAGTCAATCACCGGGTTGCCGTCGTGCCTTTGAAGTTCGTCCTGGAAGTTTACAGTCAGATGGGTGGCCGAGTGATCTTCTAGTTGATCAAAGCCCTGGCTGGGTCTTTGAACAGTATCGATATTGCCAAGCTTGGTTTCCTGAAGTATGCGCTGTGCACGCTCAAAAAGCCTGTGCATGACGCCGGCGCTCCAGTAGGTCTCGCGTAGTTTTGACAGCACCAGCATACAGAGTTGGAGGCGATTGCCCGCGAGACCACTGACGAGGGGCTCTGCGGACTTGTAGTCGAATAGATGGATTTGCATCGAGGGAACCAAGGCCGTGATTCTGGTCAGTTGATGCAAGAATTAGCATGTGGAAAGGCCAGCTGCATGCCCCAGAAGTAAGGCTGCTTACATCATCGGTTTTAGAAATTGGATGGCATTGAGCTCAATCAACTTCTCCAATATGTTGTTGATACTTGAAGCTGCCGCTCGTGCTTTCATCAAAGCCGTCTTTTGCCACGAAGGTGGAGCAGAAGTAGGAATGGCCGCAGGCCCGCCGAGGAGGTAGGGTCGATACAGTACGGTAACTGTGCCTCTGGGATATCATTTGCATCTCTATCGTGGACTTCCTGGGACATAGAGAGACTTACTGATAGAACAACTCGACCTGATAAGCATGCATACGAAGCAGGTCGCTGGAGTCGTCTGGCAACTGGTCATGCAGAGCGCATTCTTGCAACTCTTCCGCAAGGGTATCGACGGCTTCGAGACTTGGCCGAGGGCCCTTGACACGGTAATGGGCACGCAAAATGTTCCCTAAGGCATGACTTGTGTGGACAAACCGAACCCACATTGCTGCCAGCGGTTCGTATTTTAGGGGAATGAACTTCTCGAGATAGTCGTTTGGAATCTGTTGGAGGTCGAAGAGAACATCGCCCGCAGTAGGCATCGGCACATCACAGTCCTCGTGATGAATTCGCATCGGACGGCCTTTCGCCAGGGATACCCAGCGGTCTCTAATAAAACAAGTCCACCAGAGGCATCTTGCATGTCTGCCAAAGGACTCCGACACACCGGGGCTCCGAAAGGTTGACTGGGTATCTCGATGAAGGCCAAGGTTCTGGCACAGAGAAATAGCAATACCCGTCCAATGCCATGCTCCAGTATGGTCTTGTGGATCGGTATACCAAAATCCCATCAGGATGACAGACTGAATGAGGACGAGTTTATCCGTTCCTCGGTCGAAATCATAGAGACACTGCCATAATAGGGTCAGTTGATTCGACAAAATGAACCCTTTCCGCCTTGACTAACCTTCGCCCGCTCGTACATCGAGGTTTTCAGAGCACGTCGGGACGAATATCCTGTTTTTCGTAATAGGTCGGAGCTCACAAACTTGACAATCTCAGTGATGCTCCATCTAGAAGGAGTTGGCAAACTTACATTTGCCGCAGCTAGAATCATGCTCCAAAACAAAAGTGGGCTGATGTTATTGCGGTCGTTTTTATACTGGTTCAGGAAAGTGGCAGCATCTACGACAGGAATGAAGAAATGAACGTGCTCGAAATAGCAGCGAATGGCTTCATCTGCAACATCGTTCGAGAATGTCTCGAAAACACCTTTGGCGCGCATATATTCAATCTCGTAAGGCTTCCTCGGCTTGTTGTTCGAGTCTTTTGGAATATATGGCCGGGGGTCCTGTGCTTCACTCGGATGGCAAATATCGTAGACCGCAAGGCGAGGACCACGCCTGTCACCTAAAGCATACAGATCAGCTTGTGCTTCGTCAGGTTTACTGTCCCACCGCCAATCTCACCAATATATGAAAGCGAGGAATCGTCAGGTAATATAGCATCAACATCCTCATCCTCATCCCCATCAACCGTATCAGTTGTCCTTACAGTAGTGATTGATGCATCGACCGCGGCATTGGGTCGTGCCAAAGGACTGTATTGGTCGGAGGGGCTTGTATTGGCAACAGTCTGGACGGGTGGCAGCGAGGGCGCAGTCTGATCCAAGGTGCGTCGCGATCCACGAAGTCGATGTTTCTTGCGTGGAAGCACTTCACATTTTGCTGTGGGCCCTTCATGCTTGCAGTTGGAGCATGGTGTCCCGGTTCGTGTCACGTCGCACCGAACCTTGCGCCGATTGCAGGCCTGGCACGCGACTCGTGAACGCGATCGTACCTTGTCATTCGGCTGATTTGTATCTTGCATCGAAGCATCGGGCGGCTTTGATATCAGATGAGCAAGAGCAGAAGTTTGCCTCGGGTAGAAGAATGGCCTCAGCACATTAAAGGGTTGAACATGAGGTAGAACATTTCTCCCCGCCTCCGGTTAAATATTGACGGGAAGTAACGGTCTATTCGGCTCAAAGGGAAAAAGTTGAGCAGTCTGACAAAAGCTTTCTCTATGTCTTTACTGAGAGTTTTCGCCTGACCAGGACTCATGAGCGTGAAATGACCGCTGGTAATACTTGTTAAAATGATCAGATGTTCGATCATCTTCCCTATTTCTATACGTAACTGAGAGTCATTACATCCGTACTACCGCCGGCGCTCAAACAATAATTCCATCTGCAAATGACCCGAGAGATACATATTTGGTCGTGACACTAATTACCGACGATCGAACTTCCTCCCAAACTCCTCAAGAACCTGGCACCCATGTCTGATTTTCCTTCCCCAGATCTCTCCACGCCCACCGCGAATAGACGGAGTGGCTTCTTAACATGACCTGACCTTTCCTCATCAATGTCACGTCATTCGGGCTCCTGTGGGGTTGAGTTTGCCGAAGACGGCACGAATTTCTCATGGGACGGGAGGCGAGAAAAGATAAAGACTTCATAGACCGTCACCAACGCTTTGCTCGGTCTCCATTTCCAAATCGACTCGATAACCATCGGCCATCATGGGCGAGAAAGAATTCGACGCAAGCATTGCAACCGACGAGGCGATGAAAGAGAATATTGCCATCGAAGCGGAGCGGATCGATGGCATGGACACCACAAAAACTGAAGGCGACTCCTTTACGCCCGATGAAGAGCGACGTCTCGTTCGAAAGCTCGATTTCTGGTATGAGATTAAGCTGACTTGAACCCGCATGAGGATACTAACTGTCTATTCTAGGCTGCTGCCCCTCATGATGACGACCTATATGTTACAGAGCTACGACAAAGGCATTATGAGCGCGGCAACCCAGTTCGACTTCAATAGCGACCTCAAACTTACAACGATTGTGGGCTACCAAGCGGACGGAAAACCCATCACCAATAACCAGAAGTACTCGAATGCGTCCATGATATTCTATATCGGCTACTTGGTCGGAACCTATCCTATGATGTATCTGTCCCAACATTATCCCACGTCGAGAGTTCTTTCTCTCGCCACATTTCTCTGGGGCGCGGTGGTCATGTCAACAGCGGGCTGCTCGAACTATGCCGGTATCATGCTCAATCGCTTCTTCCTTGGCTTTCTCGAGTCTACGGTGGCTCCGGCATTCACGGTCTTTGTTACCTTCTGGTGGACTCGCGATGAACAAGCCCTTAGGACCAGTCTCTGGTACAGCTGTGTGGGTGTGGCTACAACCATCTCGCCCCTGATCAACTATGGTCTAGGCCAGATCAACACCTCAATGGCTCGTTGGAAACCCATGTTTCTAATTCTAGGTGCCGTAACCCTGGTTTGGTCGATCGTTCTGTTCTTTGCTCTACCAGACAGTCCCCTGACCACCAAAAAGCTCACTGAATCCGAGAGGAAGATCGTTGTCCGCAGATTGGAACGAAACAACGCGGGCACCATCAGTCGCACATTTAACAAAGGCCAGTTCTTTGAGGCATTCCGTGATTACAAGCTATACAGCTGCACTCTCATTATACTCCTCACCGGTGTTCCATCAGGAGCCCTCGGCACTTTTGGTACAGTGGTCATCAATGGGTTTGGCTTCGACCACTTTGACTCATTGGCCTTAACATGTCCCATTGGCGCCATTACCGCAATCAGCATTCTCTTTGTGGGCTTCATCACCCGCAAATGGAACAACCTACGCTACCTGTCCATTGTGACCTGTGCTCTCATCTCCATTGCTGGAACCCTCATCTGCTGGCTCGGACCGCGAGATAACCGTGGCTTGTTGTTTGCCGGTGTCTTCCTCATTGCGGTTCAAGTCTCTGCTGGAGGAGTAGCAGTTTCCCTCGCTGCATCAAATATCGCAGGACACACAAGTAAGTGGGAGCCACCTCTTCATATTTCTCTGGTCTAACTCAGAATAGAAAAAGCGACCGTCAGTGCAACAACGTTCCTCGGGTACTGCGTGGGCAACGTGATTGGACCTGAAATCTTCGGCGCCTCCCCGGGACCTGTCTACCATGCAGGCTTCATGGGAAGCTGTATCTGTTTGTGCTGCGTGGTAGTCATTGCGACGATCACTTACATCCTACTCCGCCGGGAGAATGCGAAGAGGGACAGAGTGTATGGGGGTTTAGCCGGACAGCATGATATAGAGGAGGATCTCTCAGACATGAAGAACGAAGAGTTCAGATATGTTCTGTAGATGGTGCGCAGTCGTTGGAAGGTGCTGAAGGGATATAAATTTCTGCTGGGCCATCAGCAAGCTGAATGACAAGAAGAAATTATGGTATGCTCTAGCCAGGCATTCTCTAACAACAAATCCCTGACTCGCCTTTCTTTCGATTGTCCTTCTCTTTGGCAAGTATTGGGAAGAATGAGCTATCGTCCAGGCGTCCCTCTACTACAATGAAGCACTCCTTGGTGCGTGGTCGTTGAAACCTCTGAGCCGAAATTCCCGAATATGCCGAGGTCGCCAATCAGAGCGCTGCCACCATTCCGCAAAGGCATTCAGCCGCACCACTTTCATTGTCACTTTCGCGGCCTTTTCCCGTGCTTTCTCTACCGAGATGGCATCTCATTGCGCCACCTTGAGGACCTACCTCGATGACACCCGCAACGACCAATTTCCGTGATTGCAACCGCCGCTGGGCGGAACCCTTCAACTACTTTTGCGGAAGCGCTCATTGATCGCTGATACTTGCCGTGGGCATAGACACACAGGATTCCGGGGGATGCTGTTCAATCTCCCTGTTGTGGAGATAGGAAGGGGGCGAGTGCGGAGATGAATGTCACTTGGCTCGATGCTTTTCAAAAGGTAAAGTGCGACGGCAGGTTCGAGGTTACTTAAAAAGAACCCGAATCGTACTTGGCTGCCACTTCTCGTTGCATTGCTTGCATCCTCCTCCTCCGTCAACATATTGATCTAGTGTCGAGAACCCAAGATCGGCTAGGATGGCGCTGGGCAAATGCTTACTGCAGGTGTTGTTTTACACAGTCACTCTCAATGTGGCGACAGCATGGGCGCTATCGATGGGTGCCCGGACCGACCTGAGTTGTCAATCTGTGGGATGCGGGAAGAATCTCCCTGACGGGCAGGTTGTCGGACAGGTCACCAACGTGACAATAACAAGCGATGGGAACGATCGGACTTATCTCATCTTCATACCGCCGACGTATCGCAAAGACACTCCGACATCTCTCATTGTATCCTACCACGGAGGTGCCCGGACGGCAGAAGATCAGCTGGAGTTGGATCTCCTCACCAGCCCAGAATTCAACACCAGATCTTTCGTGGTGTATCCACAAGGGATAAATGTAAGAACGTTTCTCTCTGTGATTGGCTTGCAGCGAGGGGCGAGGCTGAAACATTAGTAGAATACATGGCAAGGAGTACCCGGGGTCACAACGAATGACGTCCAGTTCACAAGCGACATTTTGAATGAGATCGAAAGCCTGTACTGTATTGACACTTCACGCATCTACACGACAGGGAAATCCGACGGCGCTGGGTTTTGCAACATTTTGGCCTGTGACCCGGCTCTTTCGACAACTTTTGCGGCTTTTGCTCCCGTTTCTGGAGCATATTACGTGGACTCTTCACCCTGCATGCCCACGACAGTGAGCCTGCCTTGCTCCCCGGGAAGGTCTGAGATACCTCTTCTTGCTTTCCACGGAGGCAACGACACCACCATCCCGTATGCAGGAGAAGAGCGAAAAGGCGAATGCCTCCCAAGTATCCCTCACTTCATCCAGGAGTGGGCATTACGGGAAGCTCTTGGGACGAGGAATATCACGACTTCAGTAGCGAACGATACCGTCAAATACAGCTATGGAATGGGGCATGATGCAAGCCTGGTGGCTCTGATTTTCGACTCTGACATCGGCCACGACTGGCCCAGCACAGCGCCAAACGATGACAACCAGCACGCAGGCCATCATCCGGCAAGCTTTAATGCTACGCCAATCATCCTGGACTTTTTTCAACAATATCGACTTCCGCAAAAGTGAGAATGCGACCGGATGCAGTGCCGAGTAACGAGTTGGGGAGACATACAACCAAATTAGTCCGAGAAACAAGGAGAAGAGATCCTTAAACCGGATGGTGAGGACGGACTCTTGATGTACACTTAGTTTCTTTCTCTCATTTTAGTTCGGTAATTTGTGATTCATTTAAGCACCGAGAAATTTTCGTATCTGTCGAGATATTTGCCGTGCTTGGACATTAGCCGAAGTATGCCAGGGCCTCAATTCCTTCGGGTGGCACTAGGGCCAATTGTCCAACCGGTATGAACCAGACGAGAGGCTTCAGCAAAGAAGAGGAGAAATGGGTCCTCCTCAGTCCTTCGTGTCCTTCTCTACTCAATTTTCGGCGGTTGTAATAGAGTGCTTTGATACAATATTTGCCAACGAGTCTGCGCCAGTGCAGTAATTGCCGAAGCATTTCAGGCTCCCGAGTTCCCACCCTCATTCTCTCCCCCCTCCAAGCCGAGGCCAGAAACGCTTAGACTCGTGTGCTCTTGACCTTATTTTCCATTTCCCAAATCTGTTGCAAGAATGCCACCAGCAGTCCACGAACAAGTCCCATGCCCGGACCAGTGGAAGATGGGCATCAAAATGTCGAGAGAAGGCCAACAACAACAACCACAACCAAAGTCCACCCTCGAGCCGCGGTTCAGCTTGCCCTCGACGACACCACCTTCCAGCAGAACAGACATCGTCATTGGCGGCATCAGGGTCTACGTGTACGGCCTGGAGGAGCTCGCGGACAAGTCCAACGTCGAGGTCGCCGTGCTGTACCTCGCGCACAATCGGAAACGGTCGTACCTGGTCACCGAGGACATCGCGTACGAGGTCCTGCACAGGTATAGGACCGAGACGCGACGGAAGAAGTATGAGCTGATTGCCTTGACGATCAATATGAGGAACCATGGGGATCGGGAGGTATGGATTCTCCTTGACTTTGTCGTTTGCTGTTCTCACCTCCATCCGCCGATCGCCGGATCTGAAGCGCCAATGAAGCCCAAATTTGGTTCCATCATGCTCATAGAAAGTGAATGAACAGGTCAGTCCTCAAGCGAATTACACGTGGGACGACGGAAACGATAACCATGGGTAAGTGAAGCAGAATTCCCTGTTCATCGAGCCGCTGTTTTCAAGCCTGGTGGAACTTCCATCACCCATTGTACACATAATTGGGTGTTCTTGTCTTCCTGCTGTTGTTTTCCCTCTCTGAGTAGATGCTGACGTTGGACCCCTTCGGGGCGAAACCAGTATGGACCTCCTCTCGATGATCTCAGGCTCGGCTCAGGACTTCAAGCTCATCCTCGACTACCTGCCCGCGTATCTACCCCAATTCACGCGCTTCCACAACATCATGGCCGGCGTCTCGCTGGGCGGACACACGGCTTGGCGGATGGCCTCGTTAGCAGCACCGGGCCAGATTGAAGGGTTCGCCATGGTCGTGGGCTGTCCGAGCTTGAATCCACTGCTGCTCTCGCGGTTGGAGATCGACGTCGCGGCCCTAGCGACCGCGAGCTACGACGACCTGGAGAAAGTCATGACGGCGGAGCAGAAGCGTCGGTGGCCGCGCGCGCTGGCCGGGCTCGTCCGAGAAGGCGACAGGGTGGTTGCGGAGGAATTTCCGACCGATGTCCCTGTCTTGTTGTGCAACGGCGCCGTCGACCCGTTGGTCCCACCACAGTACACGGTGGCCTGGGTGGACAGGGTAAGAGAAGTCGAGCGGAAGAACGAGAGTGGCCGAGTCCGTTTCTTCGTCCAGGAGAATACAGGGCACAGCTGCACCAAGGAGATGGTGGCGCTGATTGCGTCTTGGTTGGGCGATGTTTTTCAAGCGTAGCCCGGAAATCGAGGGTTTGGTTTTGCCATTTCAATTGGCTACGAAAAGGTGTCGGGATATATGGGATTCGGCACGGTGAAGTGATACACAAGTTTCCCCTGTTTTGAGGAGGCAGGTTAAAGGTGTCTGGCACAAGATTGGCTAGAGGTTGGGAACGCTATGTTACACACCACAGAAACAAGGACGGTTACAAAGTGAATTAGCTCATTAACAATCCTACAAAACTAGTAGTGTTGGTTCAGCCTTTGACAAAGTACGGCGTCAAAGCGATCTTGACGCATCCGCTGCCAGCTTTGGCCCCGACGGCCAGGTTTCCGTTGCAGGAGAACCAGTTCTCGGCTACGTTGTCAACCTTGCACGTCAATTTGCTGCTAGCCACGTTAAATGTGGCAGTTGCGTAGTCCATCGCTGTGATATTGGCAGGTGAGTCGAAGAACAGAGTCATGGCAGCGCCCGATGCATTAACTGGGGGGTGGAGGTTGGCGACTTCCTTGCTGGCCGACCCGACGAGGCTGCAGGCCTTGTTGAATGTGAATTTGGTTGCCTTGGTCGACGTGGCGCCGAAGGAGATCTTGTCGCGGCCGCCGCCGATCTTGGAGAGGACCGCATAGGTCCCGTTCTCCTTGGTCGTGCTGGAGGTCTGTTGGATGATGAACGTCGGCTGGAGGCCCGAGGGGTTGCACGTGGTTGGCGTCGGAGCCGCGGCGCTGCTTGAAGAAGTACTTTTCTTGCTTGTTGACTTGGGCGTGGTGGTCGTCGACGGCGGCGGCGTTTCTTCTATTGTTCCTGGCGGCGTGGAGATGGTAGTCGGCGGGGGAAGGGAGACGGGCGTGGTCGTCGTCGAGGACGAGTTTGTGGTGACAGTGTCGGTGCCGTTCCAGTAGACATTGCAGGTGTCGTCGGTGCAGCAGCTATACTGCACAATGAGATGCTTCACGCACTGGAACCCCGCCGGGCACCAGTAGCCCTGCGATCCGCCGCAGCAGATGGCTCCCTGGCTTGCAGGATACTGCCAGGCGCTGCCGCAGCACTTCCAGCCGTCGGTGGCATATCCCACCCCGCATGCGATGCTGTCCTTGGGCCGACAACCAAGAGCATTGCAGCACTCTTGGTCCGGCGGGCAGCAGTACGCTAGAATGAAAGCACTTACAGTCAGCCCACTGGACATAAGATAATAACAAGTGGTGTTTTAATGAGAAATGGGGCTGTACTCACCGGCGCAGCCCGTCAAACCGTCGCATGAAGTAGCATCAAGAGCAGGCAGGCAGGAGTTCGAAGGGGTCGACAGATCACGCTTCATGAGCTGGCCATACATTTGAGGCGGCGTGAGCAAGGTAGGATTCGACCGAGCCTCGATCCAGGCTGCGTCGACCAGATACAGGAAGAGAAACAGCACACAGATCATCGTGCAGAACGGACGGGGGAGCATTTTGGATGCCATTGTGGGTGAAGCAGGAGTGCGAAAAGGTAGCGTCGGGTTCTGGAGCAGATATACCTCTTCCTCCTCCAGGTTCAGAGGCCTCGCATATTTTTAGAGGCACTTCTTCGAGACTTGCCTTATGGTGGTCCGACGCTGCTGTTTGGAAACATCATACCGCAGGAACCTTTGGCAGACATCAAAAGTCTGGAAGTTCGGCACCTGCGGCTCAATGCCATGAGAACCTAAAGCATACAAGCTCAACCAACAAGCTTGTGTTTTTCCCGCTTTCAGACGTTCTGTATGGAATTGTAAGGGAGCGATTTGTCCAAGTTGTCCCGTGTGTAGTCGCAGATAGTAGACGGAGGTCGTCGATATTTGGTAAGGCTCCCCGCACTATGCATGCGCAGCGGCCGGGAATGTACACAATGGTCTTAGCTTGGAAGGGGAATGGCTACAGAGACGATTCTGCCTTGTGAGCGATACCCTTTTCTGATCAGCCCTATGACCACTGCCTTGGGCCTTTTGACAAAACACGAGGCGAGCGGGCCACATTTTTTGCATGGAGAATGGGGAAGAAAAGCCGATGCGCGACGCTTTGTTAAAACTCTCGTTCCCGCTCAGCCTAGCTTTGTATGAGGTTTGGACTTGTTAGGCGAGGCCAAGCAAGAACTTCTCAGCCGCATACGAGCGAGACGCGGGAAAGTGTTTCGAGAGATCCTTCAAATCCCCCTCGTTGGGCGATAAGCTATGACTTGTCATAGGGAAGCTTTCTTGGCTACAGCAAACACGAGCTTTAGTGCACAAAACTTGGTCTGTTCTGGACCTCGTTGTGCCGTACTTCGCCACTGAATACTCCCCTGAGGGCCGACTTGATACAGAACGGAACGGATTGTCTGTAACACACTCGCGGAGTGACGTTCACACCTGGAATGGAAGGGACAAAAGGACCTGGATGTCGTCGTGTTAGAGAAGTCTAAATACTTTGTGAAGGCCATTCACAGCCTAACCGGTGAGTTTCCAAACTTTCGCCGAGCCATCATCATGTTTTCTGGACCCGTGTTTCGAACTCTGCGAATTTTCATCGTGATCGTGGCGGTGAGAGTGGATTGGGTTGCAAAACGGCCCCTTTCAGGGGGAGAAGCAAGAGACAGCTCCTATGCCGCATAAATGGGCTAGAGACCCATTTGCCTGACTGGATCTTGGTCTTTTTTCTGCTCTGTGTTTTCGCAAGGGTAGACCTTTCCAGACACTCTTCTTCGATATCCCAGATCTCATTGAAAGATTCAAGAGATGAGATTGTCAATTGCATTACTGGGCGTGCCGCTTGCCGCCGTCCATATGGTCTCGGCACAGATGGTTTGCACCACGGAAGGATCTCCTGGGCCTGAGTAAGTCCACCAGCACGATTAATGCTGAGTTGTAGTGAAGGCGAAGGAGGAAAGTACTAACGGTCTTCATGCAGATCTGTCCTTCAATGCCTTGGCTCCGTCGTACAGTGTGCAACGACACTCACCAATTCTGAGGCTCTCAGCTCCTGTGAGTGCAGTTATATTCGTGCAGCTCTCAGGTAATGACACCCTTCTTATCCAGTCCACACTGTCTGTCAAATGACACCTCACTAACAATTTCCACTTCATCCTCGATAGTTGCTACACATCGATCTGTGGGGACAGCATCCCTTCCACCAGTGACATGATGTCCCTAAGCTCGCAATACTGCGGTGGCGTTGGCGGAGGGGCGGCAACAACGACCACAGACTCCGCGGCTTCGATGACAGGGTCACAGGCCAGCGCGACAGCCTCGGTGGCAAGCGCAACAAGCAGTGCAGGTGCTGAACATAGAGGACTTTCACAAGAAGTCTTTGTGGTTGCTGTTGTTGGGTTAGTTGGCGCGTTGGTCTAACTGAGGCCATGAGCAAACGGGAACTCTTGGGGTGTCATCCAGTTTAGGACTTCAACTCTGTAGGAGTTGAGCTTTGTTAAGGAGATGTCGATCAATTTGGCCTCGCCCTTGGCACAATACAGGACTCCTTTTGCTAGCAAGTTGGAAACGCCGAAAATCCACATGAGCACGATACGCCCAGAGGACGTACTTACTACCAAGTATCTCATTGCTGAATCTGCATTCTTCGGGTACATCATGGAAGGCTTTATGTGAGATTCAATAGATACTAGATCTCGTCCATTCTCCAACGCGTTTAAGAAGTCAAGATGGGAGTTGTGGATTGGCTCTGCCAGCTGGTCGCCAGAGGCCCGTCGGGGCTTGAGGTAGGTTTCCGATCAGCAGCAATCGTCTCAGAGCCGGAATGAGAGGATGCAGCTTGCAGTTGAGGCCGTCATAAGTTCAGCAATTCAGGTTGAAAGGATGAAATCCTTCAGAAACCCATCAACTGTGTGCTGGGGCCTGAGCCAACAGGAGTCGGAGGGGAGGGATCTATTGAAAACCGAGGTTTGGCCCGTCCACCCCTGGTCGGCCCAGCGCCACTTTCATGTGGGGGCCCCAGAATATGGTACCCCAGATTGCTCCAGAAGCTCCAGAAACCCCAGACGCAGGTCGACGAGGGACGGAAATTGATTTAGGTCCGACCGCCTGCTCGAAACCTAGAACTCTGCCAAGTTGTCTTGTCTTGACCCGAGACCAGCCTCTCCTCACCGCAAATGGTCAGCTAGACCCCTACCATTAGCCGGGATCTAGAATATGCGCCTCGATACATTCATTTCGGCACTAGACTATGTGGGGGTGAGATGGCTCTCCTGGATAAGGAGCTCAACGATTGGATCAACCTGAAAAGCCCGTCGACACCTCGGGCAGTGTTTTAGTTAGATAACCAAGAGTCGAAAAATCGATATTAAAGCCATCCCATCCCTGCCTACTCGACTGCGAGTGAGCTTCGCTAACATACGGAGCACACCGGTGAACACATCTCCACAATGGAGACTGAGATCAAGATGGATGCCAGTGAGATCGAAAAGGCGTCTGCAAACTCGCAACAGAAGCACGTTGAGGACGTTCCTCTCGACTTCCTCGACCCTCACCGTGCAGCTCTCGAGAACAACCCTGAACACGCGGAAAAGCTGTCCTTGTCGACAATACTGGCGGTCGTTGTATGTGGATTTGACACTTTATCTGATTATTGCATCATTCTGAAGTTAACGTGTCGTGGTAGTCTTTGGCGACGTCGTACATTTGTCCCATCTCCTGCGGCTTTTCTCTTGCGACGGGCATCATAATACCAATCGGCACGGATCTCGGAGACACAACTAAGATTACATGGCTGGTAGGCGGGTGGTCCATCGCCTCCTCCGTGTCCTTCTCCATGGCGGGGGGTTTGAGTGATGTGTTTGGGAGAAGGTGGACGATCCTCTCCGGCCAGATCTTCTGCGTCGTCGGCTCGGTATGTAAACGTCCCATTTCTCTCCATTTTAGGCTCCGCATGTATGAGACCCTGCGTGGCTGATCGGAAATGACAGATTGTGGCGGCAACGGCACAGAATGTGAGCACCATCATTATCGCCTCAACGTTTCTCGGGTTTGGCTGTGGCATCATCTTCGTGAGCTACGCCGGGATCTCTGAATTGCTTCCCAATAAATGGCGGTAAGTGGGTGGTTGGTTTCTGCTTCTTGTGCAGATGATGCTAAGATCCAAAACAAGTGGAACGGGCCTGGCACTCACCGAATTCGCCATCAACGTTCCATGGTGCGCCAATGTCCTCATTGCCACTGAGCTGAACTTGCACACGTCACTGGGGTGGAGATGGTGCTATTACATCGGGCTGATCTTTGCTGTGATCAGCACATGTGGTACCCTCCTGTTCTACTGGCCGCCCCAAAGACCCCAATTCGACAATGAAAAGACTCGTTGGCAAGAAGTCAAAGAGCTAGACTTCATTGGAATCAGTCTGTACTCGGCTGGACTGGTGACCTTCCTCATCGGCTTGACCTGGGCCGGCCAGGCAGGCCATCCATGGCGAAGTGCTTCGGTGATCGTTCCGATCATTGCTGGCTTCTGCTGCTTAATGCTTTGTTTTGCGTACGACTTTACGTTGGCGAAGAGGCCGCTGTTCCCACTTGTGGTCTTCAGGAAACTGCGAGACTTTACCATGTTGCTCGGCATCGTCTTCGTGGCTGGTATGGCGCGAGCCTTTGTCTTCATCTGCTCCCCTGTACTGACAGACTTCAGGAATGACGTTCTACTCCATGATGGCGCTACTCCCGCAGGCTTCTTTGTATATCTTCACAAGTGATGCAATGGAGATCGGATACATTGCCCTGCCAAACGGGATTGTTCAGGTATGTTTGGCCCTCTATACCGGAACAAACTTGGAAAAGCAATTAATCCAGGAAACAGCTACTGTTCGGTGCCGTCGCAACCAGCTTCATGGGCAAGATCAAACACTTGAAAGCGCAAATTCTTGTTTCCCTCGTCATCCAAACAATATTCATCGCCTGCCTCGCTGCCGTTATCCCACAAAACAAGGTCGGCTGGGCTGCACTTCAAGCCTTTGCAGTGGGACCATTTGCGTTGGTCGTGCTGGCTTGCTATGTCATTGCAGGTCTCAATATTCCACTGAAGTATCTGGGCGTGGCGACTGGTTTGATCGGGACTTTTCGAAGTATGGGAGGAAGTGTCGGAAATGCCATCTTCAATACGATTCTCCAGAGTGTGGTGGGCGCGGATCTCGGACCTGCCATTGCAGCGGCAGCTGTCGGGGAAGGCTTCAGTCCCGCAGGTCTGGAGGCACTAATCCCAGCAACCATTCAGACCGTGGTCGGCGTCCCGGGCGCCTTCGAAGGTGTTCCAGGAGCTACGCTTGCTGTGCAGAAGGCAGCTATCGTCGCCGCACGGTCAGTCTACGCCAAGGCCTTCCGGATGGTCTTCTTCAGCACAATCCCTTTCGGTGTGATTGCCATCATCATTGCATGCTTCATTCGGGACCCTTCCATCTACCTGACGAACCATACTGCGATTCACATGGAGAGGGAAGGCATCTTTGACAGGAAAGCAACAACACATGAGCACAAGCACAGTGGGCAGGTTCGAGAACAGACACTGGAAGAGCAGTAGCGATAGCGACAAAACCTCTTGAAGTGAATGGCTTCGATACTGTTGAGGAGATATATGCTGGTCAACGAGTGTTCAGTCAAAGGGCATCGTCAATGAACTTTTGAACTTGAATAATACAGCCCAGCCGAATCTATTTAAAGAGATCAGGGCTGTAAAGTAGGAGACGAAAATTGCTTGGATGACAAAGGAAACGAGGATTCTCTACACTCAGGCTGTGCTTGTATACATGTTCAAATCTGTACGCGCAACGGATGGCGGGCGACGTGTGTCCTTCCTGTGAAGCGGAAATAATCAGCATCTTACAGGCTATTTTTCGGACAAGTTGAGTAGCTTGTCCTCGAGCAAATGAAATTAACACATATATGTACAATTGCCAATCCACTTGTCCTTTTGTGCCGTCCCAGTTCCTTGTAGTCGAATACTACCCAAAGAACAGCGATTGCGGAGCTCCTTATCCACGGGTGGTCAGCAGTATTTGCAGCGGGGAATACCACAATGCGCAACTTGTATCTCTATGTTGCACTCAGTTTTCGCATCGAAGGTACAGAGATTAGTTGGTCCTCAAGAGGTGGCGGTGGTGTACGAGGACAGGATGTGGGGCGTTGAAAGGTCCCTAGGTACGTAGTAGGTACATAGAAGACCCGCCCCCACCTCAGCCTCGTCAACCCACCTCAAGACCAAGATGGGGTGCAAGGTGGGGGGATTTGGTGGGAGGAAGAAGGGAAAGAGCGGAGATGGATGGGTCGAGATTGCACACCATCAGTTCATGTGGGTTTGGTCATGCAGTTCCTTGAAATTCTCGACTATCGGCAGACATCTATCCACAGATTTGGCGTGGTGTATGTGCGAAACGCCGCTAGGCAAATGCTGAAGTGCAAAATGTCCCCGGGCATATATCCTCGTGTAGACGCTGTAAAGACTAAAAGGAGGCCGTACCCTGTCACCTATCTAGGTACTTGCAGGGAACCTTGCACTCACCGTTCACCATGAAATTAGAAACCAGCTTTGCAAACACTGGGTTTCTCAACCACTTTACTCAGCTGTCGGCGTTGCAAGTCGCTATCTCACTGCTTGCACTACCTTTCGCAGTGGGACTGGCCTATATCCTGGTCGATTACTGCCGAGTCCTCAAACAGCGACGCAGGCTTCCTCCGGGACCTTTTCCATGGCCACTCGTCGGCAATCACTACCAGATCAAGCTCCCGCGGCCATGGCTCTACATGGAGGACTTGAGTGAGCAATACAAGAGCTCGATGGTCACAATCTGGCATGGTCACAAGCCAAATATCATCTGCAACGACATATGGACCATCTCTGATTTACTCGACAAAAGGGCAAACATCTATTCTTCCCGACCGCACATGGTCATGCTTGGGGATTCCCGGAATGCCACGGACTACGACCAA
This sequence comes from Cladophialophora immunda, assembly GCF_000835495.1. NCBI lineage: Eukaryota > Fungi > Ascomycota > Eurotiomycetes > Chaetothyriales > Herpotrichiellaceae > Cladophialophora > Cladophialophora immunda. Next base: position 6,846,962 of record NW_015622541.1, read on the forward strand.
GTATGCCTGCCGCACAACGATCGTTGGCGATACCATCGTCGACTGACTCATAATGCCACGGGCTCCCAAGCCGTGCGCACCTACCGGCCATTCCAAGAAGCTGAAATCAGGATCTTGCTGCAAGACTTGTTGTTGACGCCGGACAATTATGTCAAAGCAATAGAACGATACTCGATCTCAATTGTGTCCTGCATCGGTTTCGGGCGTCGGGTGGACAAGATGAACGACGGTGTAGCACAGGTCGCACTGAAATTTATGGAAGGAGTGGACCTGGTCATGCCGGGAATGTTCATCATGGAGACCATCCCGCTCTTGATCAAACTCCCCAGATGGATCTACCCGGCGGCATCGAAGGTGCTGGAGAACGGCAAGAAATTCCAGCGCTTCTTTACATCCTTGTCCAGAGAAGCCTCCACCGCAAGTTCCGACAACTTTGCAAAGGCGCTCTTCAAAGAGAAGGAGGTGAATGGCCTGCGTGACGAAGAGATTTCCTTTCTGACCGGCAACATGATCGGTGGCGGAGTGGACACGACGGCAAGCACGACCGTGACTTTTGTTCTCGCCATGTGCGCCTTTCCGGAAGTCCAAAAGAAAGCCCAAAAGTTCATCGACGACATTGTCGGGACTGAACGCTTACCGGACTGGACAGACGAGGCGCAGCTGCCCTATATCCGTGCATGTGTCGAGGAGGCGCTCCGTTGGCGCACGGTCACGATCTTGGGGGGGATTCCTCATGCACCTTCGCAGGATGACGTGTATGGCGACTACCTTATACCCAAAGGAACGTGGATTACGGGCAACCTCTGGGCCATCCACCGAAACCCGGACGACTTCCCTGACCCAGACGTTTACCGACCCGAACGCTTCATCGAGAGAGAGCGCCCTTACCCGAACAAGAAAGGTCACAATGCTTTCGGATGGGGACGAAGGCAGTGCAGTGGACAGCCACTGGCTGAACAGGGATTGTTTCTGACGTTTGTGCGGCTTCTGTGGGCATTTGACATCCGCCCCGGCGTAGATGGCAATGTGAGTTCAACGATGCTACCCTGTGACAATTGAACCAGTACTGACATGTAAGAAGGGAAATGAGATACCGGTGGATATATTCGCATATGGGGAGTCGGAGAACATGCGTCCAGAGCCGTTTCTTGCTCGATTCATTCCTCGAAGCGATCGGCACCGTGAGATGGTCATCAAGGAAGGCGTCGCGGCAAGGGAATTTCTCAAGCAATTCGATGGCGAGACAAAGGTCAGAATGGAGCCATTGGAGATGTAAAGTACACGGGTCGTAAACAGCGATTCGGCCCTTGAAGCTGAACCTGAGGAGCCTTTTTTTCAGTGACGTGGAGGTGATGATCTTGCTATGCTGCTTCGGCGGGATGTATCCTGAGTCCATCGAGACCTAGAACCGTGTTAAAGTTCCCATGTCTCTCAGATCGACTGATGGCGAGCCCAAGGTTCAGCACCCCGGCTTGGACGCCCAAACCTTCAGTCCCCGCAATATCAGTCGCTTGAACCCTGGCCCCACCAGGTTGTTTGTGAATAAATACGTCTTGCAACTACCACATGCCCAAGTCTAGCACTTTTCCATCTCTTTTCCCGCTCCCCAACGACTTCGATCCGGCAAGGACCATTATACCCTGACCGCGATGGATGGTATGTCGCCCGCCGGCGGGAAGAAATGTCAATTCTGTGATCGTCGATTCAGCAGAAACGAGCACCTTCGCCGACATCAACGGTATCGTACGTCGGGCAAGGCCAGGGCCAGCTACGTGCACCGGCTGACAGCTGCATAGACACGGGCGAAAAGCCATTCCAATGCCAGTTCTGCAGCAAATCATATGCAAGAAGGTACGTAGTGCAGAAATCAGAGCGCCGGGCCTTTCTCACCCCGCCCTTCATTAGCGACGTCCTTGCCCGCCATCTTCGAAATCATGGCTCCGAAAACCACGGGGACGGGGCGAATACGGAGGGCCGAGAAGATCAAGAAGATTGCATGATGACGACGCAAGAATCCGCGCCAGAGGCTTCCTTTGAACTGCAGCAGATGGACTTTCCTGCCGACCAACGTGCTCTTGGATTCGGCCATGATGGCGGCAGAGGTCCCTCTCTCAACAACCTAGAGAACCGAGCTGAGCCAGGCATAACCCCCAACGAGAATACCATCACGCATGCGATGCAACTTCCGGCCTCAGAACAGATGCCGGCGATGGAGGCTTTCCCCGTCTCCGCCACGGGCTTTGATCTGAGCGCACTCTGCGGCTACAACTTCGACTTCCCTTCGGTCTTCGAAGCGCTCGACAGATGGATCACGCCCGCCCCAACGGCAGACCACGGCATGCTACCCTTTTTATCTCCAGGGCAGGAACCCCCAAATACAATCTCGGTCGACCCAGCCTCTCTAGAGCTGTCGAAGCGCGTGCAGCAGGCGTGGCCACGAAGGCGTGCGTCTCCCGTCATCCGCGTGATCCGCAACATGTGGCGCTGCGCCGCCTCGCACACGGCCGACAATTTCTTCTCGAACCCACTCGTCGCGGGCCCGTCTCGACCTCCGAATGCCAATATCTCAAGATCGAGGTGGAATATGGACGACGAATGCCGAGCCAGACTGATGTCAGATTGCGAGACCAACCTCCTCCCGGCGGAGAGCTACACCGGAGGAGTCACCGCGCCGGGATCGCCTCGCATCTCGGTCCCTTCAATGCAAGAAGAGGTGGAAGTGGAGGGCCTCTCGCCTCAAGCCCCCCGCCTCCCATTCCCCTCGACGGAAACGTTGGACATGAGCATCGACTTCTACTTCCGGCGGTTCCATCCGGTCCTGCCCTTCTTGCACAAAGCCACCTTCGACGCGAAGGCGACGCCCAGCTGGCTCCTGCTACCCATCTGCTTGATTGGATTGTCGATCCTCAACCCCGGCGGATCCGAGGATCTCATTCGCCTGTATCTCGGCCGGCTCATACGGTTTAGTCGCTTGAACCTCACCTACAAGGGTTTGGGGAAGGGTGGAGCGCACCAACTCTTGACGTCCCTGGCGTCGGCGCTTCTGGTGCTGTACCTGGGTTTGAGCTGTGAGAAACTGGTCGACGAGTACCAGGCACACATGCTTGCCATACAGACGCTCTTCATCGCCGACCGTCACGGGATGTTCTCGGCTCTTGACGGGGAGACGGTGGCCCTGGACATGTTCCAGAGTCATTTGGCTCCGGAGGAACAGTGGAAGTCTTGGGCACGGGTTGAATCCTTAAAGAGATTGGTAATATGCTTGATATCTATCGATTCGGCTTACACCAGGATGCTTGACCTGGCCGCCAACATTGGAATCGAAAGAGTGGACGTGGTACTGCCCTGTGACTCGACATTGTTTGAAGCACCCTCGGCGGCCGTGTTCTTCTCCCGAGTGGAAGCTGGGGCCTCGATGATTGCTCACCAAGCCGATCTAGCTGCGGCGCCGGTAGGAGCAGGGCCTTTGATTTCCACCCTCGACCCTCTGGGTCTGAGGGCACTTCTCGACGTCCTCTCCCTGCGCGAAGCAGCATACAGGCACAAGCTTCTCTCCAAGGCGACGTCTTCGTCCAGACTCACCTCCTTCGTTCCGGCGCTGGCATATGCGCAGAACGAGAGTGCGTCGAACATTGCCAGGGCCTTGGTATCCATCGCCACCACCAGGATGGCCGTGCTCCAGCAAGATACGCCGGCCGCGTTGACCTGGAACCATCTCTGCCTCCTGCTGTGCGCAGATATAGATCGAGTCCAGACTGCGTGCAGCAGGACCGGCTTGGAGGCCTCACGCAAGGCCATGAGGGACCTTTCCCCGTGGTCGCAGACGCCCAGCGCACGGCGGGCCGTCCTCCACGCGGCGCAGATCTTCAGCATTCTGTCGCAGCGGAGGGTCTCCGACTTCAAGACTCTGCTGCCGGAATTGCTCCTGTCGAACGCGGCGCTGGTCATGGCAATGTACGTCTGCATCAGTCCGCAGAACGACCACTCTTACACCGAACCCACCGAGCTGTTGCACAGACCGGACTGGTCCAGCATCGGAGACCAAGGGTTCTGCACGCGGTCCCGAGTCGATGACCGTGATCACTTGACGAGGTCCGTGAACGACCAGGTCCGGCGATTCATCACAGAGGGAGGAGCATTTACATTCGGCGGCGAGACATACTCCCCCGGCGCGGTATCGGCGCGGAAGGTGGTGCTCGTCTACGCGCAGCTGGTCGACGAGATCTCGCCCAGGCCTGGGTCGGAGCATTCGCGGCTGCTTCGCACCATTGGCGACTTTCTGGGCGGGGTAGCCGAGCAGTTGACGGCGGTGATGGAGGTCGGCTGAACGAGAGGCAGTCACCATTTGGCACCCCTGCGGCGGGCATAAATTGGCAAATGCTGATGGTAATACACACTACCGATCAGAAAGAGCAACGTTCCAACTAGCCCCGTCCTCGTCTCGGATATCAAGGCCCAAGGCCAGTTCTCACATCTTTAAAATCGCTGTCTCTGGATGCCTTGGGTCTGTGCAGGGCCTCTATTAGTCGTAGGTTGTGTTCTGAAATGGGATGCACTACAAAGCCTCTCTGCTGCCTGAATTCGACGGCGACGAGAGAGGACAAACCCCAGTATTTAACATGGAGGGCGATCCCGACCCATTGAGGCTTAATGGAAGACGACGACTGGTACCTTAGAGAGACCCAGTCACATAGCAGCCGCCTGCTTGCGCTTTGAGTCTCTTGTGGTTATTGGGAATCCGAACATTGATCCCGCAAGGACTTGATACGGTTCGAACCTGGAGCGGCCATCGCTCGCCCTCCAGGATCAAAGCCCATTGGGCAGCAAGAGTTACTCGTTCTCGATTGATCTAGCTAGATACCTACTGCTCAATACCATACCGACCTGTGACATAGGTATATATACTTCGTCTGTTCTGGCCTATAGCTGCGCTGAGGGAGTCCGCAAGGCTGACGCGCGAAAAGGGGTCGATCACACTGTCCTCCCAAAAACATGCTCCATATGCCCCGCACCGCAGCGTTGGCCAAATTCTGGATGGTTGAGCACTTGAATTCGACCGTGAGTCACTCTGAGAGAGATACTGGAGCAGAATAATTTTCCTGCATCCCGCGCTTCGCGTAGAGAGTCCAGATACGAGTGATAAGAGAGGAGAACATATGCAGAATATTGTTATGGACGCATGGTTGGTCCAGCTCAGTGCACAACATCCTTTAGGATCTCCTCAATCCAATTTTCATGGAGAGTAGGATGATGAGCCTCTCTATCCTGCTGCTCGAACACTGCGCACAACATAACTTGACGGTTGTTATGACCTTGGTCTAAACAGGGCCGTCGGGTTGATTGAGTTGCAGTCACTCTGGCACCAAAGCCTGTCAGCGCTCTGTGCCGTCCTGATTGATATCCTGATGATGGCTCCAAACAAATATTCAGAGCCCGTCGGTGCTTGTTCCTGACCCCTGCGCGAGATTCCGCACAGTGGACCGTCCCTTCCTCTTTCCTCATTGAAGACCAGACATTCGGTTTTAATCCCTTGGTCTACATTACCCGCCCTTCTTCATGCCTGCGGGCGAAGCCGCTTTGACAGGCGAGACCTCCGATCCTAGCTTCCCATCCAGCGATCCCTTTGCAAATCTCAGTGTGATCTTCTGCCGCTCCATATCTACCACCTTCTTCATCCGGTCCAGATCTCCGTCCCGGCCTTCGGCGTGCCGAACATTGGCTGCGCCATACGGCTTATCGATCAAGAAAGTATCAGAGATAATCATCGTGTTGCCGGACCAGCGCGCTGGATGAGTCCGTGAGAGGGAATCGAACAGCGCTTGATCAACTGGGCTAGTGCCCTTGGGACCAACACGGGCTTGTGCTGCTTGTTGGCCAGCTATGTTCCTCGCAAGTCGGGTTTGCACAGCATTGGTATCGATTGTGTTAAGGGCCGAGATGTTTGCAGATATAGCGGATGACTGAGGGAGCGAGAGGAGCTGAAACGTGCTGATCTGCGAAATGGGGATGATGCGGTAAGCACCCGCTGGCGCGACGAGGGAAGTGGAGGTAATGGAGGTGCTAGAGCTGGCAGTGGTGTTTATGACGAGAAGGTTGGTCAGGGGATCAGCTGTATAGACAGTCCCCTCCACTGTCGTTTGATTTGGCGCAGTGGTGGTCAGGCGGACACTGTGACAAGTATGAGCAACCTGAGGCGACTAGTCTCGTCAAGCACGAGCTTACCGGCTTCCAATCGCTAACTGCAAACTAACGTCCTGAGAGACCGAAGATGCTGCAGGCTGAGTCGGCTCCCCCTTGGGCAGGGCCACGGGCACTCTGGCTCCTGCATTCTGGCGTCTGGTGTCGGCTGCCATCATCATGCGATAGGGGCCCGCGGAAGGAGATCAGGTATGAAAGGACACTCCCACAGGAAGCTATCACTTTCGTAGCCTGTTGGCGAGCTGCGAGGACGTGGGGACTTCGAGGCGAGAGGCACAGAAGCGGCGTGGGTCTCAAACGGTTGGGATCAAAGTCGACGTGAGGCAGTGACAGGCCAGGCTCGTGCCGGCAGTCACGATGCTCCGGAGCGCAAAATTCAAAGCCAAATTGATACGCCGGGCGCCCAATGCCAATGCTTTTGGAAATGGAATGGAGAAGCAAAAGCGAACCGAAAGAGAAAATGAAGTGCGTGGTCGATCAACCCGCGACGATGATGAGCGCGAGAAGCCGCAACTGACGGGTGCGGTCGCAGTTCTGGTGGACAAACTTATTTGGCGAGAAAGGGAAAGGCGAGTCTGGAGTTGGAGCGGGATACGAGCCGCATATGATTGGTCTATCGGGGTTGGAGTTTCACCGAAAGCCGCAAAGGGGGAAGAGGGGGGGGGAGCGGGCGGTCCCAGGATCAAGTTTTTATTTTCCAGGCACAAAAACACGGCCCAATTATGAACACTATCTATGCCTTAGATGCAATCCTGAAGCCCTCCAAGCGAAAGTGCCATGCACAACCAAAAAGCCAGCATGGACAAGTTTTCGAAAGTCCCGTCTCCCAAGACGATGCTAGAAGACATGCGAAAGAGAGACAGAGAGGGAATGGGGAGATACGACGACACGTCTAGGCATTGTAGGTGGAAGCAGAGACGTTTCCACCACGGCCAGTCCAGTTGACGTGGACGTGCTCGCCCTTGGGGTACTTCTCGTTGGCATACTCGGGCTTGATCACAAAGGTGTGGGCACCGAAGTAGTCACGCTGAGCCTGGAGCAAGTTGGCGGGGAGGTCCTTTGTGCGGTAGCCGTCGAAGAAGGCCAGGGCGGTGCTGAAGGCCGGCATGGGAATACCAGACTTGACGGCAAATGCAATCACGTCTCTCCAGCCCTCTTGAGCGTTGTGGATGGCCTTGTTGAAGAAGTCGTTGAACAGCAGGTTTTCGAGGTTAGGGTCAGCACGGTAAGCAGAGGTGATGTCCTTCAAGAAGACCGATCGAATGATACAGCCACCACGCCACATAAGGGCGATGGATGGCTTGTTGAGTTTCCAGCCGTACTGTTTGGCAGCCTGTCACTCCGAGTTAGCATGTCAAGTGGGAAGATTCTCGCAATCGACTTACGGTTTGCATCAGCATGAAACCCTGGGCATATGAAATAATCTTGGAAGCATAGAGGCCCTGCTCGAGGTTCTTGAGGAAAGCGGCCTTGTCTCCCGTGAAAGAAGGTTTGGGGCCGTCAATCAGCTTGGAAGCACGGGTACGCTCGTCCTTGATGGAACTCAGGCAACGAGCGAAGACAGCCTCGCCGATCAAAGTGACAGGCATGCCGAGGTCAAGAGCGTTGATAGCAGTCCATTTGCCGGTGCCCTTCTGGCCAGCAGAGTCAAGAATTTTCTCGACAAGCGGCTTGCCGTCGTCGTCGTTGTAGCGAAGGACGTCTCGGGTGATTTCGATGAGGAAAGAGTCCAAGACACCCTTGTTCCATTCGGCGAAAACGTCACCCATCTCCTGGTAGCTCATTCCGAGACCACGCTTCATGATGTCGTAGGCCTGGGCTTGGTCAATGCAACACATCCCCGCAGCAGTTGGCCGGGTCGACTCACCTCGCAAATCAGCTGCATGTCACCGTATTCGATACCATTGTGAACCATCTTGACGTAGTGTCCAGCACCATCATCACCGACCCAGTCGCAGCAGGGCTCGCCGTCGGACTTGGCAGCGATGCTCTGGAAGATGTCCTTGATGTAGGGCCAAGCCTCCTCATTACCACCGGGCATCAGCGAAGGGCCATAACGGGCACCTTCCTCACCGCCAGAGACACCGGTTCCCACGAATCGAATGCCCTTCTCGGCAAGGTATTTTGTGCGGCGGTTGCTGTCCGGGTAGTGGGAGTTTCCGCCGTCAATGATGATATCACCCTTGTCGCAGTAGGGGAGCAGCTTTTCAATGAAGTCGTCCACGGCAGGACCAGCCATGACCAAGAGCATCATGCGGCGGGGTTTCTTGAGCTTGGAAACGAATTCCTCGATCGAGTGGGCTCCGACAATGGATTTGCCTGGGCACCATCCGTTAGCACGCTCACTTGCTACACCCGGGATTGTTCCGTACCCTTGGCCTCATTCTCGAGGAAACGGTCGACCTTGGAAACGGTTCGGTTGAAGGCAACGACGGTGAAACCATGGTCGGCGGCATTCAAGATCAGGTTCTGACCCATGACCGCCAGGCCAATGAGACCAAAATCACCACTGGGTTCGGCCTGCGCAGGGCCGACCTTGAGGCCAGCCAGTCGCGCTCTAAAGTCAGCATCCTGTTCGTCAATCGGGTGTAATTATATGACGCGGTGAACGACGCTTTGCAATGCATTCTCAAAGCAGGAAGGGGAAGCCAGGAAAGGGGACCATTGGGGGTGCCTGCGCGACAAGAGGAGGGGGACGTACACTGGACCAGACATGTTGACGGGTAGTAATGAAGATTCTAAAAGGTATGGATAGGTTCAACAGCGATTCAAGAACAAGTTTGACGGGCAGCAATCGAGTCTCTGTCTAATGCACCGAAAAAGACGAGAGTCACGAACGTCAAGAAGAGAGAAGACCGGTGCAACTGGGGAACGGGCAGTAATAATATGTTGATTAGAGCTGGCAACTGGCATGGATGACGGCTCAGGCACGGCTTCAACCCCACCAAACAAATTTCTCTCGTTGGAGGGGCAGTTTGGGCAGGACCACCGCCGTCACCCACCGCCGTCCAGCGCAGTCCACCAGTCCACCAGTCCACCGCAGTCACCGCAACTCACTACTACTCAACCACCCTTTGTTCGGAAGCCTGGGTACTGAGTCGCCCTCGGCCGGCTGACTACTCCTGCCACTGGGACTAGCCGTCTTGACCACTCATCGAGGCACGGTCAGTTCCCCAATAAAGAGAGTCTGCGACTGTTGCGGATTACGTAGAACTCATGAATCCAGATGCAATAAGCCAGCAGCAATCTGGTACCCGGCCATGTGCTATCGGGATTCGTGAATAACCAGGACACTGGTGACTCAGCATGGAATCGTTCTTCCAGCCCTGCTTGGTGTGCCAGAGGCTGAGGCATCAAACACCTAGACACCTGACAATGACGCTGGTCAAACTGCGACTTCCGAGATCCTTCTCCCGAGCCGTCCGAAAACCGCCGGGGTTGTGGTTTTTGGCAAACGAGACCCGCGTCCTGGTAGTATCAGTGCTCCGTACATTGGTTCCCCATCCATATAGACCGATGCGGGCGATTGACCCACGTGGGACAGCCCATCCGAAGGGCTCTGCTAGGGCTCAGAGCAGGGCGAGTGTCGCTTTTCCAATGTTTGTTCATGACTAAAGTCTCGGAGCCTCCTCAACAAACTGCCTCCGCTCAGAAAAGTTCTCATGCCAAGACCGGTCACATGTAGCTAGTACGGGATTATGCTATATGTGGCCTAGCACCTTCGGCAAACTTTCTTCTTCAAACTAGACTCCTCGATGCGCAGTTTGGTCATTGTTGATTCCAAAGGGCTTCGGCGGGCGATCGCCAGACGCTCTTCTACAGATTTCGATAGCCTGCCCATCTACCACTCGATCACACATCCTCCAAGCTTGCGACAAGATACGTCCGCAGCCCTTGTCTTCTGCAGCACATTAAATTCTGTCTCTGTCACCCAGTGACCTCGACGACCCCCTCTATACCGGTTGCTCTGGTCCAAGACTTAGGTAACCTCTGAAGAGGTCTCTGGTACGTCTCATCAACCAGTGGTTTTCACTACCAGATCAAACATTCATCATGTCATATCCGACCCCTCCAGGTCTCAATACCTCTCAACCACCAGCTTCACTCCCTGCGCGACCGCCGCCCTCTGCAGTCAGCCCCGCACCAGCCTTCAAGCCATCCTCGACCGCCGCCTCCGCTAAACCAGCCTTCACAGCCTTTGCTCCAAGATCGATAGCAAACTCATATCGCACAAGCAGTCCAGCGCAATACGCGGCAGCGCCAGTCACTAGCTACAGTCCTGCTGCACAGTATCCGCAACCCACCTCACTACCTCAATATGACGCATCGTACTCAAGCGCCCCTCAGATCCGCAACCCTTTCGTGCCGACTCCAGACACATCTTCCTCGGCGAGCCCATATCCAGGCTTTGATGCAGACTATGAAACCCAGGTTCAACAATGGCAAAGCGCATACGTGAATAGAGACGTTGGTACCACGTCCACGCCAAAACCAGCAGGAGGAACTTCCGCAATCCCGACCCAACAAACGAGCACGTCCCACAGAGAATCTGCAACTCAACATAAGGATGATATCCCCAAAACGGTCCATCGCTCTGGCGGCGGTACAAACTGGACTGATCCCACCCTTTTGGAGTGGGACCCGGCACACTTCCGCATTTTCGTCGGCAACCTCGCAGGCGAAGTGACGGATGACTCCCTCCTGAAAGCCTTCGCTCAATACCCCTCGGTCCAAAAAGCTCGTGTGATCCGAGACAAACGCACCACAAAATCGAAGGGGTACGGATTTGTAAGTTTCGCCGATGGGGACGATTACTTCCGCGCTGCAAGAGATATGAACGGAAAGTATGTTGGCAGTCATCCGATTGTGGTGAAGAAAGCTGTGACAGACGTGCGACCCACAAACTCGAAGCAATCAGGACACAAGGGCAAGGGTGGCGCGGGTGGCCATGGAAAGGTAGAGCACGGCGGTGTGCATAAGAAACAACCCAAGACCAAGGGTGGACTAAGGGTTCTTGGTTGAAGACGGCACGCTGTCATTGTCATGACTGGAATGAAGGGTTCGAAACTTTCATCGAGCAGGATGGTAACAGTGGTCCAACCGCCCAACTGAAAGGAGCCATGACCCTTCTGCTTCTCAGTTTTGTCTGGACCCAGAATCGACATGAAAAGCATAATCATATGGTTGAAGCATTTTCAGGGCAGGACATCAGAGAGAAGGGACCACGGCTATCCCTGGGGCCCAGTGACAGACGCATATGTTAACCCAGAACGGCGATCCCACTGTAACGCGTCCTAGTTTCCGAGTCCAAATACTTGGTCACGAATTCATCATATTTGGAGGACCTGTGGCGGCAAGGTTGCACACTATTTCTATGCGACGCTAAAGTCGCTCAAGCAAGGGTATGATGGAAAATACCGTCTGACCCGGCCTCGAGGGACGCGACATTATCAAGCATGCGAGAGTGGGAGGCAATCACTCCTTGTTCCAACCTCACACTTTCAGCCTAGATGAACGCCCCGACATGGGTTGTCGAGGGATAATGCTTCTTGAGCTCTTGACGCCGTTGTCGGGATATATGATGGTCAGGTAGCTATCCAGGTTATGATGCAAGAAGGCTGCCTCCGACCTTCGCTACCGACCTGGAACGCAGATCTCCAGCTGCATTGCAACCAATAGCAGGAGCGGAAGGTATGCTTTCAGCTCGGCCCACCGGTGATATGGCTGTAAGGCAAGAGGAAGAGCATATGGCATAGATACAGGATGAAAAAGGCCTCTCACACCGGAGCGTTCATTTCCAGCCACGCAATCCAGACATGGACAGATGCGGTGCATGGACCTTACAGAAGAAGAACAACAATAAAGAATGTGATAGATGTCTCGAGGAGAAGCGGTAACATATCCCCTCTTGCTGAATACGGGAAGTTCATATCCTCCCGATGACCCATACCGGTGGGTGCAGTGTAGTTTAGAGCCACTCAACTCTAGCCTGCCAGGGAGATGAATACATCTTACAGTGTCTGTCTTGGTCCCGTCTGAATCTCAATCGATTGAGGTGATTTTCGGTTTCGTTTGGAGCTGACTATATGGTATTATTGTACGGCGCTGCCCCGTGCAGCCTCTGCCTATAGATAGATCTCTTCATCCCTGAGCCTTCCTGAGGTCCATCGGCGCTGCCACTGCCAGCGCCAGCACGCAGTAAGAAGGAAGTGCGAAATGGTGGTGATAAGTGACGTCGTGAGTCGTGAGTCGTGAGTCGTGAAACGTAAGTAGTGAGGGGTGACATGTGAGAGATGAGTCGCGAGTAGGCAAACAAGTCAATTATAAGTCGGGAGTCGTAGCGTCATCACGGTCGTCAGGTCAGGCAGTCGTCAGAGTCGTTGGTATATCGCGAGGTAAAGGAAGGAGTAGGAGGAGGAAACGCGGAACATAAACAGCCCACCACAGACCACAGCCCACAGCCCACAAGCTATCCTTCCCACCATATCGTACCCGGCCCATCATAACACATCGCACCCCAATCTTCTCCCCGTCATCAGCATCGTGACCACCTGCAGCGAGGAACATTTTCGGACGAGTCCATCCACCCGTCCAACCATGGACAAAGAGCCCATGCAAAGATAGGAGAGCAAGGGGAAACCGGCGATGAGAGACATGAAATGAAAAGAGGAGCAACGCCATACCCAGACCTCGACTGTCGCAACTCATCTCCGCCGAAGCTGAATCTCCTTCCTCGACCTCCTCTTGTTCGCCGCCATTGTCTCCTCCACAGGAGGACGGCTACCCAGCTTCAAGTCCCTGCTGCGACTCCCCAACGCCATGCGGTCTCCCGAGTGCTTAGCACCGCGTTTCCCGTCCTCGGCGTCCACCACGGCGCCCGTGCTCTCGGGCTCAGCGGCCACGGCGCCCTTGGAGATGTCGTCCGGGTCCAACGTCGGGTCGGGGGCGGCGGGCTTCTTCTCCGCGTTGTGGCTCCCATCAGGCCCCTTGGTGGGCTTGTGTCCGCGGTCCTTGTTGTTGTTGTCGTCGTCGGAATATTCGTTCGGCCGCACGACCTTCAACTTGATCCCTTCGGCCTGGAGCGTCGAGTACACTCTCAGACCCAACACGCAGACGGCGTTCCACGGCTCGTTGGGCCCGTCGCCGTCGTCCTCTGCTCCGCCGCCCGGCGGCTTCAGGCCAGGCCCGTCGATGTCGATGGCCGGGTTGAGGAGCGGCGAGCGGGAGCGGCGCCGGCCACGGCGGACATGGGGCCTGCTGATTCGGCCCAGGCCGGGAGTGAAGGCCGGGGCCGTCGACGAGGTGTCGGACTCGGCGTCGCTGCTGATGTAGGGCGACATGTCGAGTTCCGAGTTCCAGTCGAACGGCGGGAAAGAATCGGTGTCGGACACTGCACCGTCGTCATTCGCGGATCCTCTGTCGTCGCTGGGGTCCCGGCCGCCGTCGCTTTCGCGGTCGATGTCCAGGTCTCTGACTTGGATCTCGTATTCTCGGTCGTCAGCGCCGCTACCGATCCCTAGCATCACGGCTGTGCTGTTGAACGTGTCGCTGCGCAGGGGGGCTTGATGGCGAGGTCCGTGCGACATGCTAGATAGAGGATCCCTCTGTCTTTTGATCACAGAAGTGGTGTCGTTCCCTGAGACGGTGGCTTTGGACGCCTCATGCTCCGGGCGAGACAGTGGGGGCGACTTCGACAATGGCTTGACGTCTGTGACGATGTTGGAGCCGTCGACTTGCACAAGCGCATCACTGGTCCCTGCTGTGGTGACCTCGGGCAGTGCGGGTTGCTTGCCAGGACGATCTTCCGGCTTGCCGTCGCGCTCTTCTGTGTCGGCAACCTTGATCACTTCTTCCAGCGGCTGGACGACATTATTGGCGGTGACTTCTTCTGCTGGCTTCTTTGGAGACACAGGGATCGGGTTGGGCTCCTCGGACAGCTCCGCAGGTTCCTTTGCGGTTACTGTGACGAACCCATTGTCGGAGGACTGCACCTCGATGGATTCAGGTTCGAAGTTCAAGTCTCCCACTTTGTCGGCGTGCCCATTCTGTATTGTTGGAGTGTCCTTCTTGCTCTCTGGACTCTCATTGATCATGCTGTCAAAGGTCCCCTGCCTCTCGACAATCCGCTCGACAGGCTCTTCGTCCGCCTTTCCATTCGCCCGCTTCTTCCTCTCTTTCCTCTCCTTGTTCCTCGCCAATCTCTCTTTCTCCAGCTCATGTCTCTTCTTCTGTCTCTCCCAATGTTTCTTCGCGCGGGCCTTGGCCTTTTCCTTCATCTTTTCCTTTTCTTTCGCCCGTCGAGCCCTCTCGCGGTCTTTGCGATCTTTGCGTTCCGCCTCCGTCTCCACAGCTACTCCCTTGGCGTGTGCCAGGTCGTACGAGAGGCCCATCTGGATGAGCTTTTCGCGTCTTGTGGCGGCGTAGACGGGCAGGACGTCTTCGACGTGTTCCCTGTCCGTGTGTCGGGTGGCCGTGATCTTCATCAGGACCGAGTACGTGCCGGCTTCCAGCTCAATGTCTGTGCTGACAGATCTGGCCATGGCGTAGTTGCCGTTGGACCGGACAATGTAGTCGTTCTCGTCCTCCCTGTCGTCGGACTCGAGGCGGAATTGCAGGTCGAATCCGTAACCGCCCTCCAAGCCCCCGAAATAGGTGTCGTCCAGCTGCGCCAGGACAATCACCACGGGCGCCTTCTCTTCCAGCGTCAGGGAGAACTTGGTGCTGTGATACTCGGCCGACCACGAGACATCGACGCTGGTCCAGCACTGCGTGACGTTCCACTCGGCGCCAAAGATCCTGGTGCGGTCGAAATGCTGGTACGTCTTGAGGAGGTCCTCGTAGCTGATCCAGAAGATGCCGTCGTTGCCGAATTTGTGGTCCAGCAACTGCATCCACTCGGGCGTCCATTCGGAGCTGCCGTCGCTCCATTTGCCCGTCCACTCCTTCTTGCCCCAGGGGTTACGGAGTTTGAGGAGTCTCTCGCCCTTGATCTCCCTCGCGTCCATGATGCTGTAGGCGTGGCCTTCGGAGATTCCTTCGCGTTCGCGCGGCGCCCCGGTGGTGTCGAGCCAGTTGGCGTAGAAGCCCGTGGCGCAGCCAAACAGGAACTTCTTGCCGACCTGCATGAGCTCGTCGCGCCAAAAAGCCTCGCGGTCGAGAATGTCAGTGCTGTAGATCTCGGTCGTCACGCCGCCAGTCAAGTCCTCGATGGCCTCGCCGGTGAATCCGCCGTCGATCGAGGCAAAGTCCCCGTGGGCTTTGGCGTAGGCCTTTTCGAGAAGCGGGAGCCACGTCTCGTTTTCGTCGCTGCACTGCGCAAAGTACAGCGCCCTCGAGCCGGTCAGGTGGGCTTTGCGGTATTCCTCGGCGCTGTCCACGCGGTTGATGTCGTCCCAGACCACCCGCTCGTCCTGGGCTTCGTCGTAGTCGGGCGCTCTGGCTAGAAATTTCCGTCAGCGCTCGCGAGCATGGAGAGCTGTGATCACGCATGGAGACATGAACCCCAGGAGATACTTACTGTAAAGTTTATCATCGATGATGGTGTGCTGCCATTCGCCATCTTAAGAATGGATTAGCATATTTCATTGCCTTTCGCCCAGGGTGTCAGAATCTTACCTCGAAAAAAGACAAAGCCGTAAACACCGACGTCTGGGTGGTCGTGTTTGACACAAACCCTGTCGATCAATCCTTCCATATTGCCCAAACCACACAGTGCCGCCATCAGATAGCAATCTCCATCACGACCCTGGCGCACGTCACCAGCAGTCGGGCCGTTGATGAAAAATTGGGGCTTCTCGAAGATGTCCTAGCTATCGTATTAGCTATGGGTGAATCTCTCAAAACTGCATCCACAGAGCAGAGCAGAATTTACCGTGACCCTCTTGACGCCCTTTGGCTTCATGGAATCGCCCGGCGTGCTGAGCCCGTCGAGACAGTTCCGCTGCCCGGACTTGAGATCCCACTCGATGTCGAAGTGCATGTCCCGGTACTTCTGGTTCAGCCGACGGCACTCCCGGACGATCCTGTCGACGTCCCTCTCGCACTCGGCGCGGGCCTCGTCGTACGACTTGGCGGCGCGCTGGCCGGAGACGGTGCCACGGGGGGTCTTGGCCGCCTTGTTGCGCGCGTAGGGGTTGTTGGGGAGTAGGGTGAAGACTTTGCCGGGGTGTCGGGGGTTCAGCTTGTCCCAGAACTGGTTGACCGTCTCCTGGGGAGGCTGTCGGCGCGGTTTGCGCCGCATCTTGGTGGGCGGTGGTGCGATGGACAGATCCGGAGGTGGAGGACCGTAATAGCGGCCGCCTCCGCCGATGTTGTCTCGGCGATCGTCCATGGTCTTTTTATGAGTTGAGAGGAGAGATGATTCGAGCCCAAATGGATGTATCAGTGACTCAATTAGCAGGTTGCGTGTCCACAGAAGCTCGATGGCAGCTGAAATGCCACGGCCAAACTAGCTCGCTGAACACAGCGGCGGTGGGGAATAGCACAAGGCCCAACGGCGTGGCAGCCTGCCGAACAGTCAAACAATCACCTGAGTCAGACGACACGAGGATGAGACGGGTTGCAAGAGAGATGAAGTCCGTCTTATTAGTCCAACACGAACCAGATCGACAAACATAAAGAACAGAAGTGGATGGTGTGGAACGAGAGGGAGGCTGAAACACCCAAGGAAACAACAAAGACGAAGGCATCAATTTCACCGGCGACAAAAAACACCCGAGCTCGAGGTCGTCAGGCCAGCTCAAGTCGCACGAGGGATCTCGGCCCTGGACCAGTGCACGGCCTACTAGCAGCTACGCCAAATGCCAGACACATCAAGTGGGCGTGCGGCTGAGACGCAGCCAAAAGCCCTGGACTTTTGCGATGCATGCAACGAACGAGTGACGGACGCCACGATGCGCCAGAAAGTGGCATGTTGCCTTTTTGCTGGTTCTTTTGGGCATGGCCTTTGGTTGTTTTGGGCAGAGAATCCTTCAGATGGACGCCTCACTAACCTCAGCGGTGCTGCGGGATGAACCAGTGGCTGGGCAGAACCAGGCAGGATTGTGGCCCCCAACAAGGCCAGCGGTTATCGTCGCCTTCGCCTGGATGCGCAAATGTCCGTGCACTGGGGATGGTCGATGGTCGATGATGACCAAACAATCGAGTATATTGGGAGAGAGTTGCCTTGTACATGGTGAATTCTCCTGTTTTGTCTCGTTCCAAACAACTAAACATGGCGTCTACATTGCTTAGACACAAAGCCACTATTACCATATACCCCGCCTACTAGGTAAGCCCAACAATCAGACGTGCCTGACAGACCTATCCGTCGAGTCACGCTGGTAGCACGATACCCCTTAGAAGCCCTTCTTCTCGGCCACATCATAGTCGCCAAACTCGTCGGGAACAATGACCAAGTTGTCCGAGCGATACGGGTCGACCTTGACTTGCTTGAATTTGCGGGCAGAGACTTTGTTCTCAAACAAGACATCAAGTTCGGCATAGGTGAGGCCCTGGGAGCAGTGTAAGTCACCTGGACAAGATCCAAAATGGGACAGCAGTTTACCTTTGGCTCGGGGAGACGGAAATAGGTCCAGATCAAGCCCAACATGTTCAGACCGCCCCAGAAGAAGCATGTCTTCCCGCGCCACCCCCACGCCGTTGGGTTCATCATGCGAGGTTGAAGAGTGCCAACAATAATACCCATGATATTGTACACGTTACGGGACAGCACAACGGTCTTGATTCGAAGCCGAGTGGACGGAAGCTCAGCCACCAGTGAGTAGCAGACGGGCCCAACGGTGAAATCATAGATGAAGGTGAGGATGAGAATCAAGGCACCAGAAGCCCAACCAATCGAGGTGGACAGGCTGGGAACTCCAAGACCGCCGATGATCATCAGAATGATGAACATAGCCAATTGACCGGCGAGATACAAGGTGCGACGGCCGAAGTGCGGCATCAAGAACCAAGAGAGCACCGTCCCAAGGAAGCCCATGGCACTCTGGCCAACACCGAGGGAGTACGCATTGCTTTCGCTCAAGCCGGCCTGGATCATGAAATAGGTCCCCCAACCGATCATGGGCGATCCAGACGTCTGTTGAATCAACCAGGTGATGCAGGTAACTTCCGTTCGGCGCAGGTCAACGCCCTTGAAGCAGTCCCAGTAGTTGGTCCCCGCGGTTTGCTGGATCTCGAGCTCGTTGGTGTGGATCATCATAGCCAATGTGTCTTCAGCGTTGAATTCAGTGTTCTTTTTGGAGGTCAACCTGAGCAGTGCAGCGCGAGCTTGATCCAGTTTGCCGTGGCGAACAAGCCACCACGGACTCTCCGGTGCAAGGAAGGCAGCGATGCCAATGGGCACCGGCCATACCCACTGGATCGCATATGGCACGCGATAGGCCCACTGGTCAGTCTGGTTCACAAAGCCCTTCAGGACGCCAGCAGCAATAAGCTGACCAATGACCCAGCAGAGGTTGACGTAGGTAGTCAGGTACGGTCTCAACGGCACTGGGGTCACCTCGGCGGCATATGTGGTGGTCAGGGTTTGGAAGACCTAAGGGGAGTGATATCAGCATGATTGCTCGAAGCCTGGATGCTATGGTTGTGAAGGGGTCACTCAAGGCTGCAGCACAGGGATCGAACTTACACCCCAGGGGAGACCGGACAAGACGTAACCGGCGAGTAGCATATGCACATCAACGGCGAAGAAAGTGATGAAAATGCATCCACAGATGAAGGTCAGGGCGCCAATCATGGTCCAGCGGTATCCGATGCGCTCGGAGATGATGCCGTTGAGAAACAGTCCGATGATCTGAGCGGCAGCCGTGCCGTTGGTGAGCGCCGATTGCCAGGCCGCAGAGACCTGGTAAGTTTGGACGCCGTCGACGATCCCTGCGGGCGAACCATACTTGCGAGCAAACGTGGTCAACCCGAAGAAGTTGCCGAGGAGGTAGGTGTCGTATCCCTCCATGATGACGGCGAGAGACAGACAGAAGGAGAACATGATGGCTTTGGGATACAACCGGCAGCCCTCGCGGAAGCCCATCTTGTGTTCCAAGTCTGCGGCAGCTTTGGCATCGGCAGAGAGCTCAGCCAGGTTGGGGACTGCCACAGACATCTTGCGAAGGGTTTCATCCTTCTGATTGAAGACTGTCTCGTCTTGTTGTGCTGCGACAGCTGCAGCAGGGACAATAGACGACCTGCGTCTGGTCGTGTCGTAGGTAGGTGCTCCCATGTTGTTGGCATAGTTGGAGACACTCATGTGGCGGCCAGCACGGCCAGCGCCACTCTCTTCGTCGTGGGCGTAGCTCATCTTGAGAGGCAGTTAGGCTCAGTCAAAGATACGGGCAATGAAGCATGCGGCCTCGATGGTCCCGAGTTAAAACAGTGAGATAGCGTAGCTGCCCAAACACCTGGGCCTGTGGTCGAAGGATGCGAGCCTCCAAGGAAGGGGTTTACCACGGCCATATATACTCTTGTACCTGGTGATCGAGCTTCCCTTCCTCTGGTGAACCCAAATGACGCAGTGACATCTCAAGACAGCTAGGGCAGCAGTGTGCGCAAAGCATAGCTCTCGGTCGCATTGACATCTGCCAATAGCAAAGAGGTCGCCGGAGAAATTTCCAATCAGCGCGACTCGAATCAGCTGGGGGCTCGCATGATCGAGGTACGAGTTACCCAAACCAATGTTGCTCAGTCTGCACCATTGGCTTGTCCAAAAGTTCGCTGAGCAAGGCTAAGCGAGTTGGTCAAGGTCAGGCGGGTCAGGTGTTGCCAGCTCACAGACCAATGGATCCGAGTGGAGAGGCTACCAAGAGGCTTGGATGGTCCCAGAGCCTTCCCACAAACGCAGGTGGACATGCAGTCCGCGAGGGAAAAACAGGCGACGAGTGGTCGTTGGCTGGCCTGGGCGGTGAGCAGTGGAGCAGGTGCTGAAGATCGCAGAAATGGCCGGCAAAAGAGTGGAGAGATTGGCAAACAGCCTCGCTTTCCCATGTGCCACCCTGTCTCGCTCCTCTCCCCCTCGATGACCCCAGCAGACCTGGTTGCTTACCAAAACGGGCGACTTTAGACTCTCAGGATGGTGCCCTAGCTGCTGATGGTGAGCCAAACCCCGCACTCTGGCCAAAGAGCCCACTTGTGTCAAGCCCCAGATCGTCTCCACCATGTCGATGGCTGGGGCAACTTGATGTCTGGGTTTCCAACATGCCTCCGGACCAATCTGTCTCCCAAAGTCTGTTTCTCTCCAGGTGTTGGGCTGCGGGCAGATGCTCGGCGCTTTTGGTGATCTGGGGGATCAGCTCTCTCACCCACATTCCTCGGTAAGCCGCCGCCCGTCCACAGACAGGTCTTTGCCGTCCTTCTCTGGAAATAGAGTCTCCTGATGTGCGTGGGAGGATCCGCGCTTTGTGTTCGTCGAGGTGGTGCCGACAACCGCATGGATCATTGCAACCTCTGTAATCAAGATAACTCGGCAGCTACGAGTCTGCATTCCTATCTGAGGTTGAGATGCGACCGGCGAAATTGTGATCCCTGTCGA
Organism: Cladophialophora immunda; assembly: GCF_000835495.1. NCBI lineage: Eukaryota > Fungi > Ascomycota > Eurotiomycetes > Chaetothyriales > Herpotrichiellaceae > Cladophialophora > Cladophialophora immunda. Next base: position 6,867,681 of record NW_015622541.1, read on the forward strand.
TTGCAGCAGCCATCTGCCCCCTTGTCACCAACAAACGAAGCCTGAGCCTTCAGCCTCGAGTAGCTGCAGTAGGTCTAAACTTCGCCGAGTTCTTGTTGCATCGAGATCTGTCCGGGCACTAAGCGAAATGGAAAACGTCACCACTTGGGCGGGTTGTTGGTGTCAGAGAGGTTGTAGGTACCGTTGTTGCCGAATGTTCCTGTTGCCTCTCGCTAAACTATGTCTATCATTGATGATCTCCTCGTCACTCTGTTGGTTTTCCTCGAGCCTAGCAGACGACAGGACTGAATCAGGACGGGCTAAAGACAAAGGTTGCGTGGGTGGCTTGGCCTTCGTGTTGAGGAGGGGTTGTCGGTTGGCATTCCACGGCGGAAATGACAACACCCTCTTGTTCGCACTAGGCTCTGACATCAAGGATTGGAAAAAAGGGTGCACTCAAGCGACAGTGTTCTTCCCTCTTTTTCCTTGTGGCATTCATGGTTGAGACCAGTTGCACCATAGCTTAGAAAAGGACTAATGCATAAATCGGCGAGCCCTCGTTTCCATGTCAGAACGCACTTCAGTATCCACGGTTTCGGGGTTGAGGCTGTCGAGGAAGACCCGCTCGTGAAGACTTTCTGGGGGTCTCGTTCTATGCAAGCTGCCGTCATCATGCGCATGAAGACGCCTGCCTCACAAATGGATACTCCGTGCACTAGGCTGCTCTCATGTCAGTGATGGCCTGGCTACCTTCGCACGGGCGGGCGGAAATGCGCAAGCCGGGTTACAAGTCCTGCATTTGGACACTGAAAGAAAACGCCTGCCAGGCTTGGTGGGGAGTCCATTTGGCGGTTAGTGTGCCTCCTTACTGTGCTAGGAAACTTGTTGCGGTCTGGCGATGCATGAAGGCTTGCAGCAGTGTGATTCCTGCAATCTCGGCGCGTAAGCTGTGCCCTACCAGGCCAGGGCGCTAGCAGCCTCAACATCCTGGACGAAGAAGAGACATTCGATGGATTTGGGTCGCAGTAGACATGTCGAAGGGTGCGTTTGTTGAGTGGAGGAGTGAACAAAGGGGAAAGGCTTGCCAGAAGCAACTGCTGGGCTGCGCAAAAAAGTAGGGCCGAGAATTTTGCCGGCCGCAGGACCGCAGGATCGCAGGGAACCACAGCGGGACCAGGTATGGAGCATCGAGTATAGAGAACATCTCATCACACAATCCACAATTACTCCGGCCGCAGCACACTTTTCATTCTATCGACGTTCGAGATTTCTACCCGTTTCAGCTAATGAAACGGTCCAGGGGTTCTCAATTCTTGCAGCGGCAGGTTCTACGTACCACGTTGCGGAGAGATTGATCGTTTGCGACGGCAGCGGGAGACCTCTTGCCTCGATGTGATCTGTCGCTTTGCACTGGAGCGTCCTTCAATCGCACTCATCGGGCTCTCCCAGATCCTCCATTTACTCATCTTCCAGGTCTGCATACCCTGCGAATGCATCGAGAACCCCATCCACTGCTGAGGCCGGTGAGAGGACGTCGAAAAGGTTCCTGTGAGGGGGTGACCTCTATTTCCACTGCTCATGAAGCTTGACCGTTGATATCCAGGTTCGACATTGCCTCCTCTGCTGTCTTTCCCACCTCAACTCGTTCCTTCCCCTTGCCTTCGATCGATCCGTCTGGTTTGGCTGTGACATTGGCCGTGCCTGGGTATCTCGAGCCTTTGTCCTTGGGTTGCTTCTTCTTCTTCGCAGGCTCGGGAGGAGGGTAGGCTTTCCTCTCAATCTCTTGCCATTCCGGTGATGCCTGGAATTCGGCCTGAATAGGAGCCAGCAACTCCACAAGAGCAGCAGAAGCGCCAGATTTGAGCAATTGTGGGGTGAGCTTGTCGGCTTGGTAATCCCCCTTCAAGGTCTCGATATCATGATAAACCAGCGGCTCTCCTTCTCCTTCTCTTCTCTCGCACACGAAGGTTCCTTTTCCCTCCGGATCCCGAAGAGCGCTAATGGGCAGTAACACATACTCGACGAAAGATATCAGGCCATTTCCTTCGACTTCTCCTGCGGCGGCATAGGCTTTGCGGAGCTTCTTTCTGACTACCTCAGCCGTGTCGAGAATGTCAATTTTGGAGTCGGGGTCTGATGCAGACATTTTGCCTCCAGCCAGACCGGGCACCATGGGATTCATCAAGTGTGCTCGTTCTTTGTAGCCAATCTTGGGGAGTGTCTCTTGCGCCAGAGCAAAGATTTTGCGCTGATCAACTCCACCAAACTGTGCATCGACCCCCAAATGCTGCTCATCTAGTGCCTGCATCAACGGATAGATCAACCCCGATAATGTGGCATTTTCAACCTGTTTGACGACCTCAGCACCAGCCTTCTTGGCATCATGCTCTGTGACCACGCTACTCAGTCGAAAGACATCCATGGTATAATCTGCACTTAACTGGTAGGAGGAGCCGAGAACGAATTCCAACTTCTCCAAACTCACACCGACTGCCTTGAGGAGGGATTGAATAATGTATTTGTAGTATTCCGCCCGGAATTTGACCAGTTCGATTGGCGCTTTCAAATTGTCGAGAAACCCGTGAATGTCCGCAAGGAGGATCTTGACCCGACAGCCCGCTCGGAGGAAGTGCGCAATTTTCATCATCGGCACGAAGTAGCCGCAGTGCGGTCTTCCTGTCGTAGCAGTGCCCCAGTAGATTATCAATGGTCTCTGCTCTTTCAGAATGACATTTTCCAGGATATCTTCGTGTAGAACCTCCTGCAACTGGTCTTTGATCAAGGCGAGCTTCTCCTGCGGAGACAGCTCTTTGCCCGCCATGGTGGGCAGGGTGAGATGGGGGAGCGGTGCGGCGGTGCTGAAGGAGTGTAGGGAGAAGACTTCAAGGCCTGTAGATAACAAACTTGGAGCGCAAGTTCGTGATGTTGGCGGAGGAGTAGAAAATGGAAGCGCCGACAAGAGTATCTTAAGACCAAGTCGGTTGTCTTCGCAGAGCGGTCGTCTGTGACTCCCAAGATGAGTCAATTGGCGGAGGGCGGCGTGAGCGGGCAATTTTCACAGATGCCCGCAATTCAGCCGAACTGCGGGCGCGGAAATCTCTTGGCAGGGACCATCTCCTCCCAGCCAATCAAACGCGTCTCTGGCCTAAACAAACACTGCGCATGGGACAACCTTGCAGCACTACCTTACATCGACCTGTGAAGAATTCCGTTGTAGCTTCAGGGTGAGGACTGTGCATACTGTTCGCTGCCTCTGTATCGGCATACTAACCTCTAGGTCCTTCGCCACATCGTAACCTTACTGCCGTCTTCAGGCAGAGGCAACGCGGACATTGCAATATTCAAGGCGGCCCCTTAACGCTGTTTTCCTGTTACCTTACGACCAGGCTTTGCTCTCCTGACAGCAGGTAGATGAATCAATAGCGGTTATCGGAACAAGATGGAGAACTACCAGAAAATCGAAAAGGTCGGCGAAGGTGAGAGTGGACACTGCTACAAGTTCCAATTCCCGCATCTGACTGACAATTCGGCGACCAGGCACATATGGCGTTGTATACAAGGCTCGAGACCTCTCCAATGGCGGCCGAATCGTTGCTCTCAAGAAGATCCGTCTAGAAGCCGAAGACGAAGGCGTCCCCAGCACTGCAATCCGCGAGATCTCCCTGTTGAAAGAAATGAACGATCCGAACATCGTGCGTTTACTGAATATCGTTCACGCCGACGGCCACAAGTTATACCTCGTCTGCGAGTTCCTTGACCTTGACCTGAAAAAATACATGGAGGCATTACCAGTATCCGAGGGTGGACGAGGCAAGGCCTTGCCCGAAGGCTCGAACTTGGACATGCAGAGACTCGGGCTGGGCAAGGATATGGTCAAGAAGTTCATGGCACAGCTGGTTGAAGGTGTTCGATACTGTCACAGCCACCGTGTCTTGCACCGAGACCTGAAACCCCAGAATCTTCTGATTGATCGCGAGGGCAATCTCAAGCTGGCTGATTTTGGTCTTGCACGAGCTTTTGGTGTCCCCCTGAGAACGTATACTCACGAAGTTGGTCAATTCGCTCCTCCTGCCTCAAGCCGTCGCTAACTGAGATCATAGGTTGTCACACTCTGGTACCGTGCCCCAGAGATTCTCCTCGGTGGACGACAATACTCGACGGGTGTAGACATGTGGTCCGTCGGCGCTATCTTCGCTGAAATGTGCACCCGCAAGCCTCTATTCCCTGGCGACTCTGAAATTGATGAAATCTTCAAAATCTTCAAGTAAGCCTCCCACCCCGCAGCGCTCATCAGCGTCGTGTCTCGACTAACGCGAAGCAGACTGCTCGGCACCCCGGATGAAACGACTTGGCCTGGCGTCACATCATTTCCAGACTTCAAAACCTCCTTTCCCAAGTGGCGCCGAGAACCAACCTCCAAATTCGTCCCCAACTTGGAACCGGCCGGTCTTGAATTGCTGGATGCGATGCTCGAGTACGACCCTGCGCATCGCATCTCGGCCAAGGCAGCGTGCAATCATCCGTACTTCGCGGCTGGATCGGCTGCCTATTCCCAGCGTGGACCCGGCGTGGTCAGAACGAACGGATTTCATTGATATCAAGACTTGAACGTGGACGATGCATCTGTGGAATGTGGAATGAGTTCAAGGGGGAGGGGGGCGTCCACGTCAGTTAAACTGGTCAAAAGTGCCTGCCAGCAAACGGACTATGATATTTGTTACCGAGCTGTGCATTGAAACGAGCGGCACAGGATCGGAGTGAGATCGGCGCGGGCTGGGTGGACGGGCATGCTGGGCTGCACTGGGCAAAAGGGCCGGGTTGTAATGAGTTATGTATGTTTTGGGCTAGAAACGACGAGCGCAAGGGGTTTGAGTGAGGCCTTCTTCGGGGACCCCCTTCTACGCGCTGACCACAGGAGTTCCATGGCAACAGAGCTGCTTTGAACGAGTGCATGTCCGGCGAAATCTCCATACTCTTTCGATGTGCGTGTAGCTGCCCGGTCCGACATCGAGTGCTATTGTTGACGGGGTGGTCCGAGACATCCACATGAACGCAGATTGGAAGCGATTTCTTTCCACATCCCGCCCTTATTCCGCATTCTAGACTTTGGATGGGGGCCCGATGCAGTCTTGAGTCTGTGGAGTAGTAACACAGGATAGATTTATAACTGGCTACGGCTATAGCTGTGGCTATGTGAGAGCAGCGACTACGGATCTTCACTTGTCAACTTTCGCCCCAGCTGCTGCTCATCCCGTTGAAGCCCGTTGAAGCCGTGGGAGGGCGCTTCCTCTCCTCTGCTCAGCCTTCTGACATCCAGACGAGAGACGACATCTCACGCGTGGTCCTTGTCCACCAACGTCTCCTGCGTTGCCGGCCCACTCACGCTGGCCACGCTCTTCCTCTTGCCCACGTAGGAACTGGCCTGCAACATGTTCAACTTGTCCTCCTCGCTGTCGAGCTTCTTGAAGTTGAGCCAGAACAGGACGCCGCCCGCGCCGGCCAGGACGGCGACGACGCCGTAGTTCCACACGAGCAGCGGGTCGGCCGACAGGGCGACGAGGCCCTGGGCGATGGCGCTGGAGAAGGCGTTCATCAGGAGGTTGATGGCCATGACGAAGCTGCGCATGTTGTACGGCGCCTTGGTGAAGGCGTACTCCAGCGACGTGATGCTCGCCATGATCTCGGAGAAGCCGATCAGCACGTACGGCACCGTCTGCACCCACACGTTGATCGGCGCCGGGCCCGCGCAGTCCGGGTCCGACGCGTGGTGGCCGCACGGCGAGAGCCGGTAGATGTACACCTGGATCACGCACGCGGACACCATGGCCAGACTGGCCAGCGCGAACCCGAACGCGATGCGCTTGATTGGGGTGAAGTTGATCCGCGCTTTGCGGAGGGCGGGGTAGACGACGAAATCCATGAACGGGATGAAGATGATGATGGAGATCGGGTTGAGGTTTTGGATGATGCTGGTTTCTCGTTAGCGTCGTGGAACTGTGTACGCGGAGGTTGAAGGGGTCCTGCAGTCCTCGTGCAGGTCTCTGGGAAGACTTACTCGTTGGGAACGCCGTTGAGTTCCATGACGCTAGAATGTGTAAGCGACTGGTCAAGTTTCCCGATTTCGCGTCCAAGAGGAGTCACTCACGCAGCTTGAGACGTCAGGTTGCCCGTCATCTGGCCATAAGCAAGCCAGTAAAGAGGCAGGTACAAAAAGACGGCACACGCCTTGAGTCCGCGACGGACTTCTTCAACCCAAGCGTCGTCGAACGTCATCCACGTCGGTCGTTGAGCGGCGGGAATGTTGGAAGGTTTCACCCGTTCCCAAAAGTCCGGAGCAGACAAGTTCTTGTACGTCCTGACTGGGTTGATGCTCCATCGACCCTTGGACGCATAGGTCCACAGATGCCAGAACTTGGCCACGATAGAGCCAGTGGGAGGAGTCAACACGTAATGCTTGCGGCATACTATGAGCACCACGGGCGCAAACAAGAACAAACATGTGGGGAGCATGTAGGCGAGCCAGAAGCCGACATATTTCTCGCAATAAACCATGCCCTGCGGTGTTTGTTAGCATTGAAGAGCGCTGGCGGGACAAATAAACCGTGAAGTGTTCCTGCGACAACGAAGGCACCGAGATTGGGAGGGACTTACGATTTGTCCGACCAGAGAGCCGATGTTGATGCAGAGGTAGAAGTAGAGGAATATTCGAGAGGTCGTCACTGTTGGATCCACGATGACACGCTCGCCCGATGGGAGCACCTCGATCCTCTTCTTGGTCTCTGTTTGTTGCTCTGCCAAAAGTGGAGCGATGTTCGACTTGAAGCCACCAGTTCCAACACCGAGAATGATAAGTCCGATGGAGAAGGCGGCGAGAGCAGAGCTTCCGTGAGCAATAACACTCGGGGCTGCTGAGGCTGTCAAGATGACATGTCCCACAATTGCACAGACGATGGCGGCGTGGATGGTTTTGTAGCGACCCCAGTGAGCATCGGCAATGTATCTGCATTTCTGTCAGCGTGGCCTAGCGGCGATGCACTCTGATAGCAACAGCTTGTTCAAAATCAACATCCCTTCACCTCAGAGGAGACTTACGCGCCCAGCAGAGGCATCACATATGCCCAAAACTGGTTGAAAGTCACGAGTCCCGTCGAGGCTCGCTGGCCCATTCCCAGCGCACCAGACTGACCCTCATGGCCTGCCCCGGTCGTAGAGCCTTCGGGAAGAGGCTGCTGAATGAAATTGACAACTGAATTGAATCAGCGAGTGCCTCGTGTTGCAGGGCCCCGTGAGTGCAACTTACAGACAACGGTGGTGCCATAGTAGGAGAATCGCTCGCACAGCTCAACAAAAGCGACAGTGAAAGCAGGCCAAGGAATCTTTCCTGAGACTCGGCGAAGAGTGTGAAGATCGGCCTCAGTAACTTCGTCGTCGGATGAAGAGTTCGTCTCTTGAAATGAGGTCACATCAATGGAACCACGCCCCAGGCGCTTCTCCGCCACAGTGCCAGCAAGGGCCGCATCGTCCACCTGAGCCTGGGCAATAATGGGAGCCTCGTTAGAAGCGATAGCACTCATATTTGCAAGATGTTATGATTGAGACTGATGAGGCAAGAGTAATCATCTGCTCTGATGTCGGAGCGAAGCATGGGTCGTCTCTGCACAAATATATATCTCGATCCCATTTTTGCCATCGAAAGCATTCATTTGCATATCACTAGAACGTAGGCCCGGAGCAGTCCGACAAATGAGGAAGGTGTCGTTGGTCGTTATCAATGGGAGGCAGAGTGGCACAATAGTGATGCATCCCAAGGACTTGGCGACATGGTTCAAATGTCTTGGTACAGCAGGCTTAAGCGGATAGGATCATTGACAGGCAGTTTTTGACCACACACCAGCCCGCCAACTGATGTGATGGACAAGCTTGATAACCAAGGTGGCCATACCTTTACTTGAACTTCATTGGGGAATTCTTTCTGGGTGGTCGCGTGTCACAGGATAGCCGTGGTGGTTGTTGTACCACCTACCGTTGGTAAGCTGCAGACATGTTCCTTTTGTTGGCAAAACAAAGTGCCATGTACCGCGTGCACGATGCTGAATAGCTACACAGAGCTCCTCGTCCATATGCACATCAACCTCGATGAGACAGGTGATGGGGGTGATTTGCGTCCAGAATGATGGTGTAGAAAGGAGAGGGGGTCTTTCGCCACTGAATGGAAAACTGCGTCTATTGCTTCTCTGCCTCAGATCTCCCGCGCCCCAGCTGCAGATCGCACCATTCCGCTGTCTTGGCAGTCTTGGCCCTGCTAGTTAATCAGACGGAGCGAGGCAAGTGTAACGTCAACTTAGCGAGAAAAAGGACAACGAGGAAGGACGTACAAAAATACTACCTGGTGAGCTCGTTGTCTCGCGACACTCCTCGCGGTCCACCAGACCTCCGGTTCCTCACGGCTACGTACGGCATCAACTGATAGGGTGAGATAGGAGATACTGGTCCAAAGCTCCCCATAATTACGGCCTAGGAATTACCCATATTGGCTAACCATGACCGCCCTGGCAGGGAAGGGGCTCGTCCAGAGATGACATTACCTCGGTAGGTTCCGAATCGGCACTGTGGTCTCAAGAGCTCGAGTTGCTCATCAAACTCAGCCCATATTAAGCCGTTGACCTGGGTTGTCGTGACAATGGCTCTTGAAGCCTTCCTGGAATTCGTCCTTATACCCCTTGGATCGCCACGGATCGCCTATCTTTTCCCTTTAACTATTTCCGCTGGAGAATCCGCTTTATCGTCTCCGTGATGCCGACACCACCGACAAGCCGTTCGTTGGGTGCCGTGGTGTTGTGGGATCATCGCTGTTGGAGTCCAGAGAAAAGCCATGTGATTTCCGAACAAAGCCTCATTCGTTAGTGAAATCTCTTCATCACTCTACACCACTTATTTTCGTTTATACGGTCTCCTGGCTGCCTTGAAGTTATAGAGTCTTCTTGGTGCATTGTATACGAAACACAATGTTCTGTCCCGTGCTGTTCGTCCTGTCCTATCAACTCATTCATGTTGCGCAGTTGCGCAAATTGCAAGTATCTTGATTTCTCCATCTGTGGATGTCCTTCTCGCACAGGCGAGGAGGCATTCTCTATAGAATCCTCCCCCAAATCGGCTTCTGCGATGTTGCTCCCGTATACACCCGTTTTATGCGCAACCTTACGCCCGCAAGAGACTGCGGCTATACTGCAGTCTCTGCGTCGGCAACGTCGAGGCTGTGACGAGGCGGAAGTTGAATATATATGTCCAAATCGGGTAATTGGTCGGTGAGTGGCGACGTTGACCTCGCAGCCTGACAATACATTTGTTCGTGTATCGGGGACCTCCCTGCTGTCAGGAGTCAAACCTGTCCCAGTCAGCACTTTCTTTTCGCTGGCAAACTGGCGACAAATGAAAATGGTGTGCTCGTATCTGCAGCAATCCGCTTTGAGCATTGCCATGGAAAAAATTCTGCCTGCCATTACGACGCCGGTTTGGTTCGCACATGCAAGGCATCTCCCTGCTTGGAATATCAACCTCCCAGTCCCCCCTGAGTACGGGGTCATCTGACTCCCGGGGAACTGGGGTAAGAAACTTTGAGAGATTGACGTCTGCCAGGGCCAGGCTGACTTGGTTTGCACATGCAAGGCATACTCAGCGCCGCATGGATATGAGACGACGTTGTTGTCTGGGGACTGTTTAAAATGGAGGACCTCCTCGACTTTCTAGTTCATCTCTAGATTCTTTTTCAACCCATCGATACCTGACCTTCCGACCACATTTTAGTACGCTTTCTCGGACGTTGAGCAGGTATGGCTTTCATCAAGCTTAAACACGGGGACGAACTTAGCCTTACTATCAAACCACCGCCTACTCCGCCTTGTATGTCAGCCCTTCCTTCGGGCCAAACTGGCCTCAAAAGTTTTATTCTACTAACGAGAGGTGCCCAAGGGCCGATTACGCCAGGGCCTCCTTGCGTAGCTTGGCAGATACACGAAGATGGCTCATTCAAGGTTTTCAGTACGTTAAACATATTTTTTTCCGTTTTACCCCTCTCCCGGAGGCCTTCAACTGAGAAAGAAAAAGTAACTGATTATATTTTTATTAGCTGCAACCCAAATACCTGATCTGGAGGCATTTAGGCCCCTTGAAATTGGCGGTTTGAGTTCGCACCTTCAATCACAATTAGTCGCATCTGACGAGAATATAGCACCCGTTGAAGGAGCCGTGGCGTTAACAGCGACCGAGTCGCATGGAGAAGCCGGTGCGTCCATCATGTCACCAGTGCCCAGTTTCCCCGACTATTCCAGAAGCTAGAGGACTTACAAGATATGTATCTTCAGGCCCGGCGGCGCACGGTGAGGACGGCAAACCAAAGAAGTATTCGAGGCGCGAGGCCCTGATGATCCAGAGCGAGTCTCTGCGTATTGCAGCCAGGGCAGTCTCGTTGCAGAGCGAGGCCGTTCGCAAAGAACTCGAGGCCCTGGATAAGGTGGCCTCGTAAAGGTAGATGGAATTTGGAAATTCCAGAGGAGACTCTAGGGGGCAGAACTTTGATTTATTAGCTTCCATCGCAGAACAAAAGCAGATGACAACTGAGGCCAAGGGTTGGGAACACCTAATGCGGGACACAGGGGCCTCGCCTAGTGCACATAACTCTTGGATCCTCCGTTTCTAAATCTGCCGTGGCTGCTGGTGGGAATTTGTCGCTTAAGTACATTCGCTTCAATGATCAATGTTGTATGGGAACAACTTCTGAACCCGAAATGAAGGAGTCGCCGTTTGGGTATCGTTGCTGTCCAAAGATGCCTACGGTTGTTTCTCGATACGATACCTCCGCGATGGCCGAAAGTATTTTCTTTAGATGTGAGCATTAGATAACGAACATACTGATACGAAAATGACGTATTCAAGGCATTTGTTAATATGCCCGTCCAATCTGCCGGAAGTCGATCTGAGGGACTGGCCTAGGTCTTTCTCCCCAGGCGCCCCATGGGTGAGGCGGTTGGGTCAGTGTTGCCCCCTCCGGATCTTCGCCGTGATCACGGAGGTCTGGATAATTCACCGTGCTCGCTCCTTGGTTGTTTGCATCCTCCCCATGATATTCGAAGTCGGCTTGATTTGCGGGGATCTGACTCTCGCTAACATCTCCAATACTGGGAAATCTCCGAGCTATGGATGACGGGGCGGCGACGAAATTGGTAGAGGAACTAGATAGCCAGGAACCATCTTTAGGAGGCCGGAGCTCATGTACCTGAAGGTATAGAGTTCGATCGAGATCTGCAACCTTCATCAAATGGCCAGGGCCCGAGATTGGAATACCGTTTGAACTGAGTCCCCAGATGGTCCGACTCCGGCGCTCAAAAAGGATTCGCAACATCTCAAGCATCCCATTCTTCACCCACATGTCTTGTCTGAAACTGGATTTTGTGCGACCATGGAGGAGCCGACGTTGGCGCCATGTTGCCGTGCAATCCTCAATCGTCAACCCAGCAATGATGATTATTAGACCAGCCACCAGGATGAAGATAAGAACGAAAAAGTTGAACGACAGATATGACGTTCCGCGGATGATCTGATTCTGACACAGCCACAGTTGTGCAGGTGATCTGGTAACATTGATGTATGAAGTGTCTGCCGCGAACTGACCAGTGCTATAGTCAATTACGGAACGTTGTAAATTTGCCGTGCAGATAGAGCTCCAGTAACGCGCCTCCTGCTGCCACTGGTCCTCAGGTAGCCCGATTCCCATTAATCCTTGAACAGATCTGCGAGCTAGGAGAGGAGTGTCTCTTTGTGCCAGGCCTCGCACAACGTTGGCGAAGGATGAGTCTAAGGCTGACTGGAAAACCCTGTTCGCAGTGGCATATTGGCGGGCCGTCAGGTTGAGAGAATCTGCACTCTGAGGTCCAGTGCTGACTCTGTACCACCCTGTCAGAGGCGTGCACCTCTCCAGCACAGGAATTGCCGAGGGAGAATCGCTGTTGATGCAGATCTGATGCTGTTCGGCACAGGCAAGGGTAGTGACCGGCCTGTCCCGCGTGTACACCGTTTCGTTGATTGGGCCGATGCGATCCGGAGTCGGGTACGGCCGTGGCGTCTGTGCGAGAAACCAGGGATCACTCACAGGGGTCTTGTAGACTTTAGAGAACGAAAGAAAGACGAGGAAAATGTCCGCGTCGTCGAGTGCTAGCTCTGCGATCGGGATGAAAGTTGAGAAAGCTCCCGTGACATCACCGGCTGTGGCATATTTAACATTGATCTGGTATGGGTTGGTATCGCTGTACTGATCGAATGAATAGTACTGACTCCACTCAGAGAATGAATATGTCGCATTTCGATCAGCAATAGGGCTAGGGCCGTAATATGCATCAACCACACGTTTGGCGGGTGAATCCGCAGTTGCTGAAAGATTCTTCCAATCACTTATATATTTCTCATCGTTCAAGATTGTACAAGTAGTAACCTTGCGATACTGGATGCGGTCTCGTACCGGAGCATTCAATCCGAGGTGGCGATGAGAAGAAATGAGTCCTGTGTCCATCACAATAGACTGCTTCACCTTTGGTGAGCATACTCGCGGATCGAATGGACAACCGTCTTGGATCGTCCAATTCCAATCAAGGGTTTGTTGAGGAAGTTCCTTACATGCCGAGGATGGATTGGAGCAAAATTGAACGTATTGCTGACTTTGCTGATAATGTACTTGAGAGTTGGTGAAATACTCGACATTTCTGAGATTGGGCATTAATATAGCCTGGGAGGTGCCCAGTGATTCGTAGTAGGTATTGTTGAGCTCTCCACAAAATGGGCTTGTTGACAGCACTTGATCTCCAGCTTCCAGAAGCCTTGATGAGAAGATACCTGCAACACTGAAGGCGGCGAAATGCAGGAGTGCACACCCAATCAATGCCAGCGATCTTCTTCCAGATTTTATTTTCTTCTGATGTCGCCATGCAATAGCGACACGGAGCAACTGCCACAGCGTGCCGAGCTCGGAACCACTATTCCGAAGAATGACCTGTTGTTGGTGGTATAGTCCATCCCTGTCTTTGTTTGTCGCCCGGCACTGATGGAGAAGGAAAACTACCAGCTTCCACAAATATGTTCCCACAAGCTGTACATATATTGCCACTATGGCAATCAAGAGAGCAGCATTTGTAGGTGTGAGGGTCAATGTAGCGCCCAGCGGCATTCCTTTAGTCCAATTCGTCCATAACCTTTCATGGACATAAGAAGACGCGGCTTCGGCCTGTGGCATCGCTACCTATTTTCTCTCTGGTGCTGTCAAAGAGGTAGATCAGGTGGAGCCCAGGTCACTGATAAACCAGAAGTCGAGTCGTAAGCTAGAAACGGTTGAAGAATTATCGGTCCAGCAGAGAAACTCATGTATCAACAAGAATGGCCACTCTTCTTGCTTGACCTGGCTATCGCAAGTGGCATCGCAGAAGGCGCAGGGGACGAGAAGTTCCATTTCATCACACCCCCCAGAACTAGGAAGCTGGGCAACAAGGCAAATAGGCAGCCTAGCCGCGGCCTGGGCGTTGGAATGAGCCCAAGGTGCCAGCGGAAACCCCGGAAGTTTCGTGTTGAGGCTGCAGCTTGGTGCCAGTGTGCACCCTGTAGTGGCATTTGAGCTGAGGCTCTGACCAGGTTGCCAGCTTCGAGCTTTACTTCAGCCTGATTGAGTCTCTGCCAGCGTGCTCCTCTCATACCCACATGGACAGTAGTGCCATAGCCTAGACGTGAGTGACCTAGAAACGTTAAAGCAGAGACAACAAGTTAGATTCGCGAGAGTCTTTCAATTACCTTCCCTGGCAGCCAATCCTCGAGCTTGAAGCCATGATAAGTGCCAGAGCGTCCCTACGCTGCACAACCCCTCTCCCTCCGCGTATGCTAACGGGAAGTAACTTCAGGTGGCCAAGCCCCAAAAGTTGTACCAAGTATGAAAGAAATCATGCGCTTAACCTCCCCAAGTTTACTTCCCGTTAGCTTACCCGAAGGGTGGTGGGTGGTCACAAACAAACCAGGACCTACCTCTCACTGCGTCTGTAATCATACGGCTGAAAGCCCCCCTCCCCCCACCTTCAGGTAAAATGGAGGTTCAACCCTCAAATTTCTACAGCCTTTCATGCTAGATCGATGCAATTATAAACAAATTCTATCACTCCTGATCGTTTCGGGTCTGCTGGAACGCCTCCGCAGAGAAGTCGATTGACTTTGAAATGTCCACGACAGGGAATTGGCTACACTCGAATTACAACCGCAGGGCTATCATACCCCAGTGTACCGTGTCTCCAGGACCTTTAGCAGCTGATAGGTTCTTCGTGAAATCACGAAGAGGGCGTCTTGAGACACTTGATCAGCCCCCCTCCCCCCTTTCATGGCAAGAAAACAGCAATCAGCGGCTTCTGAATTTGCAGCCGTGTTTGGCTGGCTGGAGACTTAGGGAACGGTACACAAGATCCTCAAGTGTCTGTAAAGGGGCAGGGGCCGCTGAATTGGGGATTTCACGGAGCGGAATTCTTGGCAATCTTGATCACCAACGAGAAATCCCCAAGCAGCCAAGATTTCTTGCCAATGTGTCTCGACTTCAGACAAAACTTGGGCTGGGGCGGAAGCCTCGTATTCGCTGCGACTTCAGGAGAGCAGAACTCAATGTCTGGTTGTAAGGCTCACTAGGCCTTTTGTCACTCCTCGCTCTGTCCTTGTGTCTACCACCAATTGTTCTGCAGTTGAGCCCTTGTCTCGATCGTGGCCCTATTTCCAGCCAATACAGACTTCCGGTGAAGCTCATACTAAGGACCAGACTCTCAAGCTGAAGATCTAGCACAGCCACCATGATTGCCAGTGTTAAAATTCCTTTCCTCCCTCACCGCGTTCAATACTGTCCTTACTTCTCTGCATTTCTACACCAAATGCAATGTTGGGACGGGAGATCGAAACCCATCGCAAGCGCGCAGTTGATACCGCAGATTCGAGTAAATGAACTCAGCACCCTTCACAAGGAGAGAGACTAACTACGACTAGCTAGCAGACAGTACAGTCGGACAAAGCATCCAAAGTACTATGCACCATTTTGCACAAAATGGCCTGTTTTGACCTCCATTCTGATTGCTCTTCTCGTCTGCGTTGCTGTTCTTGAAGTCGGCTTGCAGGTGGGGCTCACCTTGGAAGAGAAGCATGAAGAACACGCTCGCAGGTTGAGAAGACAGGTAGAAGATCCTTCTTCCTCCAGTATTACTCAGACTGCCGTCGCTTCGTTGTCAACCACTACGACGGAGCGGACTCCAACCACTACGACCGCAACGATCAAGACTCTGACACCGACAACAGTCTCATATTTAACAACAACCGATGGCACATGGGCAGACTGGACAAGCGATTATATGATTTCTAATACGACTTCCTCAAAGCCGACATCAACCATAGCCACAGAGCTTGTGGAGGGTGCAACCGCAATTACCGCATTTATCACTCCCTCAAACACAGGAGCAGACGAAGTATCCCCAGCGATAGCGGGCGGTGGCTCAACGAGCTCTCCATTTTATGCCTCGGTTTGCAGTATCTACGTCCTCAATCCCAGTACTGCTACGATGATATCGCCATCCGGCCTCAATTATATGAGGACCACTCAACCGGCTCCCCCTCCCGGTCCAGCAGCTCCAAGAGACTCCACTGAAGACTCGCTAACCAGTTTGTATTTTGTCATGATTGCTTCTCAAGCCGTAACCGATTTGAACGGCCAAGTCTCTACATTCGTTGCAACTATTACCTCTTATCCCCCGGCATCGACAGTTCTTGGACCGCCTCGTTCGAGTGTCCCTCCTCTTACACTTACCCCTGACTACCAGCAGTCGGACGAAGTGGAGTTGGGTTTAACCACCACGGGACTCCAATACTTCCGGGCCATTTACCTACCCACAGTCGTGGCCGTCTTATCTAAACTTGTATGGAGTGTTGTGTTTGCATCTACCAAAATGATGGAGCCGTTCTATTTACTCTCCGGAGAAGCAGGTGCCTCGGCCAAAGATTCTCTCGTCGCTGACTATCTTATTTCCACTCTCTCCATCAACGGAATGCGCAACTTATTTGCCGGACATCCAGTTATTATTTTGGCCAGCCTAGTGTATATCTGCATTAGTATTCTTCCTGCCTTAGCCACGCAGTCAACAACTATTAGGGCAGTTGGAATTTGCGACTCGGTCACAGGCAGCCAGGCGCATTGTCATCCTATGTGGGAGTTAAACATTACGTACGCGAGGGTGTTACAGGGGGTTTTATCGGCGACGGCGTTACTCATTCTGGCAATGATGATTCTATCTGCGCGTCGACAAAGCGGCGTCTTCTCAAACCCGTCATCAATTGCAACCATGGCGTCGCTACTGGGCAACGACGAGTTCATCTCCGAGATCCGGAAACTTCCTCAAAACTCCAACCGCTCTGCGATACGAAGCGCCTTTGGCCCTGATAAATTTATACTGGCCCAATATCCAACAACATCCGGCCATGTTCGATACGGAATCGTCAAGACTACGGATGCATCGGCCCATCCGAGGCTCAACAAGGACCAACAGCAGCAGTATCCTGCGCTCTCAAACCCATCGGCTCATCGACCATTCCCACCCAAAGACCGGAGCCCACTCTCTACCAGCTTCCTCATCGACGCGATTTTCCTCCTGGCAATCCTCGCGCTCCTCTGTATCACCGTGGCCTACTATCTAACCCATGGTGATAATGCATTCAATAACTTCTTCAACAACCACCCGCTGCGCACCTTCGTGCTAACGTTGGCGGCCAGTGTGCTCGATGGCCGCTGGAAGCAGCTGGAGCACGAGGTCCGCCTCCTTACGCCATACCGCCAACTGTTTCGTGGGTCCGCCAAACCCGACACCACCATCCTAGTGACGCAGAACGCTACGGCCATCACTAGCTTCGTCCCGGCGCTCTGGCGCGGGAATTTCTTCCATGCATTTATCGCGTTCGTGGCGACGCTATCAGACGTCCTGATCATTGTGATCGGCGGCGTGCCGTACTCGACTGCGCAGTTCCGGATGGACTTCGTGGTGTGCACCTACACCAGCTGGGGCATCTTGGCCGTCATGGCGCTGACCGTGCTGGCGCTGTTCAGGTGGCGGGCGGTGAACGAGATGATGACAATCCCGCACGATCCGAACACGCTGGTCGCGGTCTGGCAGATGCTGTGCAACAAGGGCAATGGGCTATGCGAGGAGATGTTGGGCAGTGAGACAATGCAGGGCAGTGCGAGGGACGAGAGGGTTAAGTTGAGCGGTGCGCGTTACTGGGCCGGCTGGATCACGGAGCCGGATGGGTCGCGGAGATGGGTCGTCGAGAAAGAGAAGCCGTCCAGGACAGCGTCGGGCGGGATATGATGACTGAGGACCTCTCTGTAGAGAGGTGGCAGTCGTAAATAGTGAGCAGACTCGGAAGCACCCTTGAAAAGGCAACATCAAGGGTCCAGCTATACTGTACAATTTCGGTTGAGATCACCTTTGTTGCTCCTCTTGGCTCCTACTACTTACTTGGCGAGCTAGTCACGCGATAAGTAACAATGAGTGTTGCGAAGATATAAGAGTGACCGATGTTATCGCTCGAAACTTCCATTAAAGAACTCAGGAGGGAGAACCTGAATGGAACCAGCCATCATTGCCACTCTGCGTCCATCGCAGGACGCCAAGAAGATCAACCTGTTCAGAGATGATTTCGAAGGCCATGTTCGTCGACACAATGGAGTTGGGTCGACAAGCTAAGTGTGACCGATCACCTGTGTGGCGGGAGTTATATCATCATCTTGATTATCTGCTCCTGGAGCGGTCGAAACATCGACGTTCGAACAAGTCCCATACATTTCCCAAGTCGTCCCATCAGACACTTGAGGGCATCACGGGCGCAGATTGAAGGGCACTACGGTGGGAAACTGTCCGAAACCCGACCAGAACCTTTCTTCTCTGTGTCGGCCTGCGTCTTTACAAGGGTGTCGGTCATTGAAGCCGCAGACGGACGACGTTGTGAACAAGTACCTTACCTCGGGTGTGATTGTGGTAGCAATGACTTCGCCTGCCTCTTCTTTGCGAGCAACGATGGTGGGGAGTTTTCTAACAATGTAGACATCGTGCCGTTGATCAGACCTGTATAGGATTTAATCATCTTCCAAAAATACTGCCAGCCCTTCGTCATCTTCAGTCATGCTCGCCATTTCGTCGTCAGAGTCTTCGTGGTAGAACACCCACTGCTGCCGTACTTGGGGGATTGCCGAGTAGAGAGAGGGTGTATGCGCTCTAGCTCGTGTACGAAGTACCAATAGAACTGTACGGGGGTTGAAGCCTGCGGAGTGCTGGAGCATGGCGAAGTGGTGTTGGTGTGCTACGAGGCTGAGCTAAGAGCTCCCTACAGTAGAGTGTTTAGCATTTCGTGTAAGAGGAATTCTCATCTGTGTCTGGATATTTCTCATTGAGCTTGACGAGGGACCTCCTCGAGGTCTTGCAACGTGATCTTCAAGCTCTGCAGTAAGTTAGTTGATAATCTGTGATTTGACATGCGAGGCGTTCCTTAGCCGGTAATCTCGAGAGGATTGATCTTTCTGATCGGCGCAAATGGTTGCAGCCCCTACCCTTAGTCTTCCGAGCTCATAGTTCCAGATACATTTCGGTATGCCAGATAATGGTCTGAAAAGTTCATCTTTAGCCAGAGTGGTGTTGAACAACTTCAGACAATCCAGCAACTTTGTCGATATAGAACTCGAATCCGTCGTGTCTCTAGACTACCTTGCCGATGTTTACCGTCGATCCAGAGGCATCAATGGGAGTTTGAAAGGTAGCGTTCAGTGGGCACACTGACTGGCAACAAACTAAATGTCGTTGAGCTCATGTTAGGGGATATCTCACGGCCCGGTTCCCAGGGACGATGGATATATTACAGAAGGATCTTGGGACGGTGGAAGGCTGGTTCCTGTATGGTTTGGAGGGACAGAGACGGCTTGTGAGGTTGAAAGTGGGGCACAAACCTGGCACATCTCCAGTGGTTGCCTTGAAACTATGATCGCCAGTTGTGTACCTTGTTATAGCACTACACTAGCTAGAAGGTGGGGTTATAGACCGCGGGGTGGCGGGTGTGCCCGTCCAGTGTCCAAGGCTACCCACCCACCTACCTTGATACATATGGTGGCATACTTTGGTCAGCCGTCCCCGAGAACTTGGTCTTGTTCGCGCCACTTTTCCAGGATACTTATTTCCCAGATTCTACCATTTCAGGCTTCGAAATTGCTGGTGTTGTACTCGGAGCTCTGCCCATTGTTTTGGACCTCATTGGCGAATATCGCGAAGGCGTTGACACCATCAAGACCTTGATTTCAACCCGCAGATATCGGAGAGAAGCCAAGCGCTTCCAAGATGGCCTCGGCACAGAGAGTATCATTTTTCAAAATACTTTGGAGAGAGTACTTGTCCAGATAGTGCATGATGATGCGGACATAGCGGCATTACTGCAGGATCCCGACAGTGACTTCTGGAAACGCAGCGAATACAACGCAGCGAATACAACGCAGACCTTCAGAGACTGATGAAGACCAGCTACGCAGCCTATATGGCAACTATGACTGAGCTCGTCTCCCTTCTCGGGAGTCCGAAGGAAAGCTGGGTACCGATATGCCGCCTTCGAGCACGATGCGCAACTTGAAAAGGTTCAACGACGTTCTTTCCAAAAGGGTCTATGAAGCTCTTCTCGGCAAGATCAGAGTAGCAAACCAAACACTTTCCACCATCGCTGAACAAATCCACAAGTTGGCTGAGTCTCGGATAGCATGTTGGCCAAACCGAGGCTTATTGAAAGACTACGCCAAGATCAGACGGCATGCTCGCAGTGTCTACGACACGTTTGTTTGTGGTAGTTGCTGGGATTGTCCATGCAAGACGAGGCACATCCTACAGCTGCGTCTGGAGAATCCGCCTGGCAAAGGCCATGCTGGTGGGTCAAGATGTATGCAGATGAGATCCAAATTTGTCCATCGATTTTCATACGCAGAAGGGAGCGAAGCAGAAGTCTTGACTGCGGGCGAAAAGGTCGAGATTGAAGCAGCCGACCTGCAAGACGATACTGATCCTGCAACACCGCGGATACCTGTGCAGGCACAACTCTCTTAAGCCGCTAATATTAGTCGCCCGAAAGACGTCCATTTCGGTATTGTCGAGTCAACCCTCGAAACCCTCCAATGGCCGAGGCAGGGGAATCCTGGTCAACAGCTTCACGATATCTGTAACGCACTTAACCTCTATTCGCCGGAAGGGTCAAAGCGCGAACACATTGTTTTCCTCATCGATAAGCCCAATCTGCGACGGCACGATGTCTACATTGTTAGAAAACTCCCCGCTAATCAAACTACCCGGTCCATCAAAAACATTCTCGAGACAGTTCTTTATCTCCCAAGGAGGGTGCCATTCGTCTGCCGGCCGTCAGTCAGCGCAACAGACGCTTCCTTGCAGCCATTTTAGCCTCTGGAGTTTCCAGCTCCACGGCAGCTGGCTGGAATCGCAACGAGGTCTTGAGGATATCCTGCTGCAGTCGCAAGCAGACTACCAGAACGCCATGATCTGCCTTCCATATCTCTCTCGAGCTCTCGTTCAGGCAGCACCAAGAGCTGAGTTCCAGGCACCTGGCGAAAGAACCAGCCCGGCTCTTATCAGAAACAGTATTCTTTTCCCACCCGGGCCAGCACTGGTCGAACTATCTCTTGGACAACCTCTTGACACACTGTGCGAGGCGGAAGACGATGACACCTTCAAAGCGGTTGCTATTCTCAAAACTGCGCTGCGAGTCCTGAAATTTGTGCAGGATCAGAGTGGCTATCGCTATTGTGATGTCATGAAAGTGTGCCTGCTGTGGCCTGGCCCTGATGGCGATCAACTTGACGATAAAGTGCTACGAAGCGCGGTGTTTGAGAAGGTAGTGATGCCGCTTCAGGATGACCTTGATGCCTTTGAAGGGAAGTCGTTCATTCGTTGAGCGGGGGGAAGTCTAGGACATGTGTCTGCAGACTCCCGGACTCTGCATCGAATATGTCTGTATGATAGTCCAACCTCATCGCCGTCACTCCACCTCCTTCTCCTTCTCGCCTTCCTTCTCGATGGCCCAATGATTCTGTGCCGGATGCGCAGCGGAAAATACTTGGCGGTGTACGGTGCGCCATGGGACCTGTGAGACGCAGATTCACTAGACTGCACGGTCGTCGTTGCCGCAGAATTATAACGTCGCCGTTTGTCTCTTCCAAACCAAGACACTGTCCTTTATCGCTCTCTTCCGTACCAAGTTGTATCCTCCACTACTGCCTTCTTCCAGACACGCTGCACAGTTGCGCGTACGAGACTGCAACGCGGTCAGATCCTCTGCACACCTCCTTCCGCATCCCACCCTACCACATGCATTCCTAGTCCGACATCACCTCTTTCCCGGCCTGCTTCTGGACTGCCCGCACCCCTCGTTGTGTTCCGTTCCACCTCGGTGAACCAGTCCACTGATCCTGGGCATTCTGCCTGAAGAATAGCCATCGGACAGTTTGATATACTCTTTGTGCAAACTCCGGCGCATTCTTCACCTTCCTTTCTCCGCTCCAGCCACATTGGCAATATTGGACGTCCCAAAGCAAACAACGGATGAGACAATAAAGAGACTGGGCCAATAAATACCGGCTGGTGGAAGGGTTTGGCCAGGCTGGCGCAAGCCAGGAGAGCATTGTAGCTAGGTGGTGTGGTTACTGTCTTCCTTCTGCTCTACAAAAGTCCGTCCCCGCCTAGTGTCTGCCTATGCGTGGCACGGTTCCTACCTCCCAGCATCCTACCGCCCTCCCTTCCGACGTCAATGCCTTTGGGATCTGATTGCTCTTGACTGCTATGGACACCCGCGAGTTTGCCACGAGAGACGAATTGTGGCGCATTCAAGAGACACTGAACGACCTCTCTGCAACCCAGGCCCTCCATTCAGATCGCATCATGCGTTTGGAGCAGAAGATCCCTGATGGGAGCAGACCTAGAAGTCTGTGGGGGGCGAGCTCTCCTTTCCCCTTGGGCTCTTCGCATCATGGTAAGCTGACCCATACTTGGAAACCCATATATACTAATGCCAACAGAATCGACACTCAACCCCGCCGCCGAAGCTTTCCGCAATTTTGACGCAGATCCTATGATAAGTTCCTTGACCTTGGATCCCACTGACGACTCACGGAGGGCCGCCGCATCAAGGGCCAACTCAGTACGGTTCGACGAGAGCGCCAACAACCACTATGGCTCCTCAAGACAGTCAATGGAATTGCCCACACGTACAGGCAGTGGACTTGGTGGTCACGCGCTCTCAGAAAGATCTCTTTCACATCGTTCTGACGGGAGGCCCACGCCCTCTGGGTTTGGTCGGACAAACAGCTTTGGTCTTGAACAGAGTCGACTGCTTGGGTCAATACACAACTCGCCGCGAGTTTCAGGCAATCCTCCACCAGGCTTCTTCATCTTAGGACCGTGTCCGGCCATCATCCGTTGCTGGCTGACTCAGTCGTTTTCCAACAGCTCACTCCTCTACGCCGCCATGTGCACCGGTTCGACGGTTTCGTCTGTCAGCTATTCATTGTTATGCAAACTTGACCTGACAGAGTCCATATTTGGAGAAGGGGGTGATCGCTCTGTTCGACTACCCGTTTATCTGACCGAAGCCAAAATCCACAGTCCTGCTGCTGTCAGATCAGCTAGTCCAGTGTCACCAATCCCTGCCCTGATGGTCAAGTTTGTGGTCGATGAACAGACGGTGACCGATACGTCGATACAGATCATCCTCGGCAGCGACGTTCTGAGATCACACAATGCCGACATTTTGTTCTCACAGGACAAGGTCATGATTTTCGACGAGGAACGAAATCAAGTCTCGATTCCGTTGTGTAGACCTGAAGACGATAGCTCTTTCAAGGATCTGTGCACGGTCTCTCGCCATCGATCGTTGTCAATCGGTGAAACTCTACCGCCCCCCGCTTCACCGGTGGGAGTCATTGGCCAACCAGAAAGACTCAACACAGCCCAGAACACTGTATCACCGACTGCAGCTCAACCCAGTAGCTTGCCTTCTGCCACACCGTCCGAACCGGGAGATATGCATCGAGCGGATCAACACATGGAGCCGTTGACACGAAGCAGTCTGGATATGTCTCAAGCAAAGCCTGCCGACGACTCCAAGTCTACGACTGGGAGTGAGAAGTCATTCACCACGCCAATGTCCAAATCTGGATCGGGGGTGTGGTCCAACTCGTGGCGTTCTGTCTCCTCTGGTACTCCCAACGATGCGAGCTCCAAGACTTCGTCTAGTTACGCGCGACCTCACACGCAGAGAACCATGAAAATTCTGCGGCCGACAAAGACAATGGCCAACGCGACCAGAACTCCTTCTGCGTCAGCCACAGCCCCAAATGGCACAGAAGCTGCGCAGGCGACTCTGAACGACACTGGAAAAGCTGCAGCTCAGTCAGATTCTGGCGGAGAGGCTAAAGGTTCTCAATCGAGCGCGACGGCACGAACTAATCCAATCGGATCCGGTACTGCCTTTGGTTGGTTAAACACGGGGCCGCAACGGAGAACAACGGCGAACAGTTGAGCGGAGGGCTAATAGAAGACTCTCGCTCCGAACCAGGATAGTTGATCTTCAACTGAGAACTTGATGAAGTCCGTTTGATGCCATGATGATGAAGGTAATGGGGGATCGAGAGGCGGGCAGGAAGAGGATGGTCAGAAGGGCGGGCTTCACTTGGTATTGACGTGTACTCTAGGCCGTTGTCTGACCTCGTCGCATGGAGACGTGGGACAGTCAGGGCAGATAGAACTCAGAAGAGTCTCGTACGAGGCAAATCTTGCAAAAGTAATCCAGACATTCATATTCACAAAATGAAGGATGCATGAGGCTGCGTCCCCCACACGCTGCCTGTGGGAATTCGATTTGCCGCTCCAACTTGACATCTTCGGCCATTGTCCCGTTCGCCCGATTCTCGCCGACACAAGACAGAAGTGAGATCATCCATCGTCCATTTGAACGTCCACCACACGACCCAGCCATTGTTTCCTTCCCACTCAAAACAACACAGCGACACCCTTAACTACGGCCGCGTTCCTCTCTCACAAAGTTATCTCCTTTCCCAGTCCATCCCAGTACAACCGACGTGTCCTTCCTTGACAAGATTTTATCAGCCATCACAAGAGCAGGGCAATTTTACTTACCTGGTAGGATTGAACAAAGACCACCAACCTCAATCGCTCGGAGGGTATAGACCTTAGGGCAAAGGCGGGCAAGAAAGATGTCGGTGAATAGTAAAAGAATCGGTCAGTTTCCCTGGTTGCGTTCCCTTTGCCAACGGCGGGGGCAACCGTCTGTTCTTCTCGCACATCAACCTCTTTCGGCCGCGGTGGAGCTCGAGAAGGGATCATCTCTTTGGACATGGGAATCCTTTGAGAGCGGCTTGAACGCACGAATTGGTTGAGAAAAGGGTGGATGGATTGATGGACAAGCCCATTGCGTTGCATTTGATGCGACTTACTTACTGACATCTCCTCATTTGCAGCGAATCCGGTCTTATTGTACGTTTCCTCCCTTTCCCAGACACATAATACACCGCTCTACCGGCGGGACATCTGAGTCGAGCTGCCTCCTCCAGGAGCCCGTCACCCTCGTGGCCCATCTTGTCGAGTCCAATGTGTCTACCACTCGCCATGTGGCGGAGGCCTGGGGTCTTGAGAATGCTGCGGCGACCTTTTTCACTGACGTTGCTGACTTGCGCCTGGCGATCTGCAGTATCTGCGACATCCAGGAGAAATTCCGCAGTGCGATCTGGGAGTTCCCAAAGGTGTACGTTTCCCAAAACCCCTTGTCACCGCCTTCCGCTCCCCCGTTCCGGGGACCACGGAGTGGTTGGAGTGCCAGATACGGTCGGGTTGAATAATACTCATACGGGTATGCGTAATGGACAGGATAGCCACGAGTCAGAAGCTGGTTAAAGCAGGTAAGGAAGGACAAAAAGGGACTATTTCCTCTTCCACATAGCATTCCCTTCTCCGCCCCTCCCCTTTCCCTCTGTCGTCTTTTCCCTTCTCATCGCAAACAATGGTACGCTAATCAGCTACCGTCTCACCTGCACAGCCAAAATTCTCAACATCCCCGTCTTCGTGACGACGCAGAATGCCTCGCGCCTAGGCGCCACCGTCGCGGAGCTCACCTCGCTCCTCCCCGAGGCCACGCCCGAGGCGATCGACAAGACGGCCTTCTCGATGCTCGTCCCGGCCCTGCAGTCGCACCTCCGGACCCTCGCCGCGTCGCCGAGCGAGAAGCTGTCCGTCCTGCTGGTCGGCATCGAGACGCACATCTGCGTCACCCAGACGACCCTCGACCTGCTCGCGGCGGGCCACCGGGTGTACGTCATCGCCGACGGCGTGTCGTCGTGCAACGCGGGCGAGAGGCCCGTCGCGCTGGCCCGGCTGGCCAGGGAGGGCGCCGTCGTCACCACCAGCGAGAGCGTGCTGTTCGAACTCGTCGGCGACGCCAAGGACGACAAGTTCAAGGCCGTCAGTGGCCTGGTCAAGGAGACCAAGGAGGACACCAGGCAGGCTGTGGAGACGTTTTGTCGCTTGTAGTCTGGCAAGCGGGATTGGGGACATGGATGGACTGAGATGATAGAACCGGGAAGAGGAAGCAGAATGTCGCCGGCTTGGAGCAATAGAAGAGGAGACTCTGAGAAGGAGAATGCTGGAACTCCAGAAACAAAGGGGGGAAGACAAATCACTGCTTGCAGTCTTAGCACTCAACGCAAGGAAAAGGGGTGAATGGATGCGGACTACTCAATCTTCCAGCTCCTACGGCGAGAGGGAATCCTGCTGCTCGACCAAGATTTGTTGTATACCTCTATGCTTTTGCGGACAAGAGCACCATGTGCGGTCCGAACGAACTGGGAAAGCAAGCAAAGAGCAAGAGTTGAAAGATCGTCCGTTTTATAACTCGCAAGCTTCCGCTGAAAACAAACACGAAGTCAAGACCCAGAAAGCTCAATCCCGCCGCCCGCTTGTATCCTACTAACGAACTCTCATCAAAGGAAAAGACATTATACGTCCAACCGCACTATAGAGGCTGGATTTGCAGGCGTCGACCCGAGTCTGTACGTCGACACCACCAGCATGCTATCGCCGCAGGTAATATGATACAGCAGCAGGGACAGCGACGATTGCGACGACCAACACTAGATTTCTTGAGAATTTTGTCAGACACGCCTTGGTGACCGCGAAGGTACAGGCTCACCTGGTGTTGCAAATCCTCGACATGAACGATTCCGGGGTAGTTTCTGGGTTTCCATTGGCGGTTGGTCCCGCCGGTTGCTTTTCGGAGGGAACAGCGTCAGTGCCTGAAGTTGCAGGAGGCGAGACATTCCCGTTGGTAGCGATCGAGTATGGCGGTGGAGCAAAGTCCGGGATTGAATCCTTTCTGGTGGCGATATCATCTCCTGCTATTTTGCCTGCACTATCGTCAAGATTGACTTGCTTCACGTCGATGATCTTAGGATCTTGCGCGCTAACTCCGTTCTCTTTGGAATCATGAGGCTCGAGGAGATTCGACACGACCTCTGCAGCAGGAGGGTAAGGTTCAACATCTTTGTGCTGTGATGGAAGACCATTCTCGCTCGGGCGAACAGGTTCGTCTTCTATGATGTGAGCGTCCCTTGTATTGAGGATGGAAGCAACGGGCTTGGAGATCTGTTCACTAGCGTCTTCGGGCGGGGACTCAGACACCTGAGCTTTGACGGAAATGACATTGTTGACATTGCCTTGTTCATCATTTGCTGGAACCAGTCAGCGTTGCGCATTGGACAGTCGAGAGCTAGGCGAGACCTGTTGGGCTTGATTCATCCAGGGCCCACCAATCACCAGGTCCGAGCCTGAATTTGTATTGGTAATCACCAGGCTCGAGGTCAGCCTTGTACAAGAAGACGTTCTGGGTAGAGCCGGTCGTTGGGGCCGTCTCGAAGCTCATCTCTCTCGGGGACCACTCCGTGAACGATCCAGCAATATACACTGGAGGCTGGACGTTGTCCTTTTCGAATGTAATCGTGATTGCCACCATCTCGAAGGTCTGTAGTGTGACGATGAATAGTTCGAGGAGCCTTCTAGAGAAACTGCAGCACACACAAGGTGGACCGACTGCAGCGGAGAGCAAGAGAAAAGTTGTAGGAAACCGAGGTGCCTTGGATATCACTAGACCGCAAGAAATCATAATCAGCAAGACATCGGGGTGGTAAGGATGGGGTTGCATATCATAAACAGCTGGGTTGCCACGGTTCCAACACAACGCGAGGTTGTTGGCTTTCGCGAGGTCGCACCTGAAGAGTATCCTGGTTATTTGCCCTGAGACGGCTGCGACTGGCCCCAGGCTCGTGGTGATGCGTAAGGCCTTCCTCGCTATACCAAAAGCCCTTACTTATCCAACGAACCATGCCCGGATGAAGCACTGCCCCTTGTTTGGACTAGCAGCAGGAGATTCACAGGCCAGTCATACATGACAATACGGCCACGAAAGGTCTTTGCCTCGGCGATGAAGGCGCGGCGGCACCAATCTAGTATGTCCCCTTCCCAATTGATGCAAAGGAAACCACAAGAAGAGATAGGCAAAGATAACGAAAATCGGAAGAGAGAAATCGCTACATACCTCGTGGATGATGGGGATGACAATTCCCTGGAAGCTGCACAGCTCTCAGAACCAAGTGTCGTTGACTGGTGACCACCAGCTTGTAAATTCCAAGGTTGCAGGGCTATCATAGAGGAGCAGGACCCTGAATCCGAGAAACTGAGATCGGACCAAGCTATCCAAAGTCAGGAGATGTCAGCTCTCTGATGTTTATGTGCGGCAATACCCGGTTGATCTTCAGGACAAATCCGCCGATGGCTTTTTCGGACCGAGATTGTGATTGATCGGTGGAAGAAAAGGGATGGAGGTTGTGTCAAGGGCGAGCTGAGGAATTCGGACCGCAGGCAAACCACTCCTCGAGAAACGAACAAGTTGGGAATCTCTGACCGCAACCAACATCTCAAGAACACAAGAACAAGCTGGGACACAAAGCCAGCGTCATGGCATCCCACCTGTCATACCACGGCCCCCCAGTTTTCCGGGGGAGCTTATGGGCTTGAGATGCCATCGTCCCAAAGGCCTGGCAGGCTGGGCGCGGCACTCGTAAACTCTTCCCACGCCCATGTGGGACAGAGGCGTCAATGGCATGCAGCAGCAGCAGCATTAGCTTTGAGGACCGGAGACACATGCTTGGTGCCCGCAAGGTTTGTGCCGGGGATGCATGCAATCTGGATCTCGCGAGGGAGGAGTGGGAAGGCTGACATGTGTCGATTGGCGCGGAAGAGGCGCACATGTGAAAGCATGGCATGCGGTGGCATGTGCCTTGATAATGTTTCCAGGGTTTTGTTGGGATGTTCACAGCTGAGCCGGCTCCTGGTGGCACCCATCGTCCTATCAGCCCGTCAACACATCAGCCCCTCCTCGTCCACTCGGCGCCGCCCTCGACATCACGCAAACCCAGCCACAGTGGCGGTGTTGCTGCTGGACAGAAGACACCCAGAACAACACCCAGGGAACCCCCGCGTCCGCCGTTTCGAAGAGAAGATCGTTTTCGAGTGTTGTCTGCGCATAACCACTTCAGCTGCCCTCTCCTCAGGTCCACCAACTCTGAAACCATCTGCTTGGGCTTCCAGACACGGGAAGGATTTTGCGGAATGTTATCTTCACTGGTGGAAGTGAGCGTTGCAAGAGACAGAAGAGACGGCTTTACAAAGGAACCAGAGACCAGACAGGCGTGAGTGATACCTATATATGCCCCATTCGCTGAAGGACGAAGAACGTTGCTCGGAAAGACATGTGAAATTTCTCTGGTTACATGCGTCGAGATATGAAGCATGTGCGCGATAGAGAGACAACCCGTTTAACTGGCCACAGGTGATCGCCCACTCAACCGTTCAACTTCGCAGCTATCTGTGCATATCCCTAATGATCCCTTCGACCGTCTGGAGCGATTCTCTGATCTTGGGACAGTAATGTCTCTTCAACAACTCGGCCTCCCAAACCCCGCTACCAGTCCCTAGCACGTTTGTGCCTTCCACGCTCTCGCTTTCGCCCCTGTATACCCCATCTCCTTTCCTTTCGTCGCTGTACCATAACGCCTCGATCTTGCGGCCGTGTTTATCTGCAATCTTAGCCATCAAACTCAGCACGGCCAACGTGGATTTCTCAGGCAGCTGAAGCGAGACGGTAAGTAGGCGCTTGAAGAACGACAACACCGTCTGTGTGGGCGGTGGGGACGAGGGCGTCAGCAGGATAGATGCCAGGACGCGCGTGAGTAGAAGGATCGGTGTAGAGATGTTGATTCGGTTATGCGCTGGGCTTGACGCTGACGACGATGCAGGTTTTGAGGAGTGGGGATCGGGGAGACGCAGCGACTTCGGTCCAAGTTCGACGTCCGCGTCCAGGGAGACG
The DNA here is from genome assembly GCF_000835495.1 of Cladophialophora immunda. NCBI lineage: Eukaryota > Fungi > Ascomycota > Eurotiomycetes > Chaetothyriales > Herpotrichiellaceae > Cladophialophora > Cladophialophora immunda. The sequence goes on from NW_015622541.1 coordinate 6,897,231, forward strand.
GGGTATAGTGAACGGTAGGTATGCGCGGTGAAGAAACTCAGGTCGAGATGTAAGCCCGAGGCGGCTCTGGAGACCTCCTGGCCCGAGAGCAGCGTGAATGCCGTTTGTGTCGCAAGCAGGCCTTCGCGTTTCCTGTTGCGGATCGTCTCACCGTCCGCGTTTGTCGCTATCATCCTCTCTACTTCGGCAGCTTCGTCCATATCCAGGTCGCCCCTCACGGCCTCATCAGCCGCGCTTACAATCTCCTTCAGCGCCTCCAAGAGGTCTCCAAAGAAATCCTGATTGATCAGATGCGCATACTTTGCCAGTCCTTCCAGCACAGCACCCATGAGTTCTGGTATTCTGGCTTTCAGAATGCGAAAATACGATACAAACACCAATTTCAGAGTTTCCGACTGGATCTTCTCGCGCTCTTCGTGGTTGACCAGCGCCGACGCTTCGGCCATGTCTTTCTCGACTTCGCGGCGCTGCTTGCGCAATTTTCGTTCGCGCTTGGAAATGTGCTGGGAGGTCTGTTGCTTCACCTTGCGTCCGTGCAGCTTTGACGGCTGTTCTGACCTTTCCGGGTTGCCGCCGGAGCCAGGTGGTGGCAGCTCGGATAGGAGACGTAGATGGAAGAAGGTATTCAGCACTTCTTCCCTGACTCGGTAGTCCTTGGCTTTCATCATCTTGGAGAGCAGGCTGACGGCTTCGAAGGACGGGGCTCCGTCTTCATCATGTGAGAAGAACTCCTCAAGTGTCTCGATGCATTTGAGATAGTCGGGCGAGGATTCGCGGCTGGCGACTTCGTGGACGAGGATATTCAGCAGCTCTGTCCGGAAATTGAAATGTGGCACTGAAAGCAGCAGTGTGCATGCACAGTTGATCGCAATAGTGCGCAAGGAGAGTGTCTCTGCATCGCCCTTTCGGGTCTTCGCGAGACTGCCCAGTTGTTTGACGTATCCTTGGTACCCGGTGACGAGGGCGTGCTCGTATTGTCTCGTCTGTCGCACGTCTTTCGAGATTTTATTCCCCAATTCTTCATTTTTGTAAGAACGTATGCGGTAGCCCGGGATTACGTCCTTGTACACCGCTGCTTGTGCGGCAAGAACCAGCTTTTGAACCGCGATCGGCGAAGTCGGGCTCGAGACTTGCGCCAGCTTCTTGAAGGAGCCGGCATGTTCTTCAGGATCTTCATTCAGTAGACCTGCAAGACGGGCGATCTCTTCTTTCGCGGCGACAATCTGTTGTTTGAGAGGGATTTGCGGAGCGGAGGGTTCTGTCTCGGTGGGAGGGGTCTCGTCCTCCTCGCCTTCGTCGTCTGTGCCGGATCCCAGAAAACTATCGGAGTCTTCCCCATTGTCAATCGGCGCCTTTTCTTCTATTATCTGTAACCTGCCCTCGGCGGTCTTAATGGGAAGTTTCGTTGACTCTTTGGTCTTTTTCTGCCTCGACTTCTTCTCGTATTCTTGCTCAAGATCCCAATCTGCGGCGCGGACGAAGAGGTCAGAGGCCTTGATAGTCTGAGAGGATTTGCTGTCGTCGACCGGCGGAGAGAGGCGCCTCCGTTTTGCTGGACGGCCGTGAGGCATGGTTATACTTAACGAGAAGCCTCGCGCACTTAACACCATGTGCACATCTCAGAGGCTGTAGAGGATCAAAATTTCGGTCAAAGGTCGAAGAAAATGTTCCCCCGAGGTTCTGCCGCTCCGCAAAAATTATTTCGGACTCGATAATTTTGATAACCCGCACTCTTCACCCACCCGTGTACTCCCAGGATCTCCTAAGCTTCTTCTCTGCAGGTGGCCAGCTTCTTTCCAAGAGCAGAAGCCAACATGAGGCCTCTTACCGACGTCGAGACGCAAACTCTCTTCACAAAACTGGCCAACTACACGGGCCGCTCTCTCACCCAGCTCATCGCACCGAGCGACTCCGACAAAGGCGACCGCTATGTCTTCCGCCTGCACGAGTCGCGCGTCTACTACGTCCGGCTCTCTATCGCAAACCTGGCCACCTCCATTGCCCGCGACAATCTCCTCTCCCTCGGCACCTGCATTGGAAAATTCACAAAGACGGGCAAATTCCGCCTGCACATCACCGCCTTGGACGTGATTGCTCCGCACGCTCGTTACAAGCTATGGGTCAAGCCGAACGGTGAAATGCCGTTCCTGTATGGTGGAAATGTGGTAAAAGCGCATGTTGGGCGGTGGAGTGAGGATTGCCCTGAACATTCCGGCGTCGTTATCCTCGCGATGGATGATACCCCGTTGGGCTTCGGCGTGACTGCCAGGAGTACGGCGGAGGCGAGGAAGCTGGAGCCCACCAGCATTGTGGCGTTCCGGCAGGGCGATGTTGGCGAGTATCTGAGAGAAGAGGATACTTTGTTCACGACTTGAACGCCGAGCTTGTAAGACCATGTCTTCACTTCAGAAGGTTGGCATGGAGGATCTCGTACGAAAGCCAGCTGAGTATGGGGTTGTGATTGACCCAATTCATCAGCAGGGCTGTGGCTAGGATGTCGTCTCCTGTGCCATCACACCAGCTTCCGACATCGGACGACGCTTGCATGAAGCGAAAGAATGAGTTACAAAGGGCAGGCAGCTTCGAGCGCTATACCGGCTCCCAGTTCAAGAATCTTCGTTGGCCGATGGCCGAGCGGGGGACTTACTTCCGTCGGTGACACGGGCGGGATGTTTGCTGAGTCCGGATGGGCGATGAATGTGGCACCTGGCCCTGGAGAGGTGGTCTAAGTGGGAAGGTTGCATGGTTGGTAACTTCGAAGTTGTCGATTGCCAGCACCAACATCTGGGGGAATGACACGAGATGACGCGAAGAAATGTGGTGGAAGCGAGATGCTTGAGGTTCTACCGGCAACAGATCTCAAAACCTTCCCGAGACCGAGCAATTGGATTTTGGCCCTGATCGGAGAGTCAGCGCCAGGAACTCGTATGGAGTTTTCAATCTACACATAGCGAGGTCTTGGATGGTGATCCTTCCCTCCCTCCAAATACACTCCTGGAGAAACAGGGACGATATACCTCGTAGAGGCATCCTATTCCAACCCATCAGACATCCAGTCGACAGTGGCGAAAACATTTCCTAGTCTGAGGTCTCGCATTTTCAATATGGCCATGGATGCCATGAGGACAGCCTCTCCTTTCTATGTATTGATCAGACGGGCCCCCGTTCTCTCACGAAGACTTAACTTTGCTTGACCTCGACTTGGCCATACAGCCAGCCTCGCGACCGAGTCCAATCTGAACAAAAGGCGTGCGGTGATTGGCGGAATCTTTCTGCTCCATCTCACAAAAAGCTGGTCGTGGAAATTTAGGCGAGCGGGCGGCGGGCCTTCGTCTCCTGTCCTGTCTAGCTTGAGTGATGTACCTCTTTAGAAAAGTGCTATACTGCAAGTGACAAAACGTGTGAGTATAGCTGTGATAAGTTGGCGGGGCTTGCTATGTATTTGCATCTGCCGAGTTCTGACGCTGAGAGCCTCGCCAGAAGCGCAGGTCCCCGAATTGTCACGCGAGCAAGGCACTGTGGTCGATCGTGAAACGCATGGAACGTAGAAGAGACAAACGCCATTGTTCTGTACATTCGGGCAAGCCGCCCTGCCACCAAGTCTCATAAACGGTCTTGCTTGCCTGTGGGAGCTATACTCCGTTATTTGAGTCTTTTTTTTTAAATGTCTTTACCCTGCCCGCAGATCCAGCACTGGTGTTTATTTGCCTTTCGAAACCAAGTCCTCGACAGTTTTCCTCGCCTCGGTCGCCTTCTCATCCGCCCAGTCCGTCGCAAATTTCGTGTGCGCCCTCGTCTGCTTCCACGCTTCTTTGGCAAACCCACTTATTTGGGAGTGGGTTTCGCTGATCGCGGGTACCTTTTTCTCATACTCCCAGATCAAGTCCGAGGTGTTCCGCATCGTCACTGGGATGAGGTACCAGCCCGCCGCGATACCCACGGCAAGCGGGAACGTGGTCCGTAAGAAGATCCCCCGGTTGCGAGCTACAATGGAGCCTGTGAGTGTCGCTACCAGCACGTAAATGGCTCCGGGAAGAAGTTGTTCGCCGGTCTCGGGGGCCGGGGCCAAGGAAGCAATGGTGTTGCTGAAGTCTGTTTCCTTCCGGAATGCCCATGACAGGAATTTGTTGAAGGATGTTTCGGCGGCGAGTGATTGATCGTACAGGAACAAACGGACCTTCTTGACATGCACTGTGAGTCGGTCGGTAGGTGTGGGTGAGTGCGGATTTGGTTTCGAGACCGGAGAAGTGGGCGAGGGCTCGGGAGTGGTGGGTGCGACTGGGAAGTCGGAGTATATGGGTTTCTTGTCAGGGAGCTATAGAAGCATCAGCGATGCAATTCCAAGTAATAACAACAACCTCCTTCGTACCTGGTCCTTTGAGGGAGCCTCTGCATATACTGTGCGGAACGGGGAGGGAAATGAATGGACTTGGGTCGCCGCAGTTGCTCCCAGGGCGAATACTGCGGCTTGTCTCGACTATGCAAGGGTTAGCATCGTGGAGGAGGTCGGCGAAGGTCACTTACAGCTCGCAGGAGCCTTACTCGCGCCATGTTGAGAGAGGTTGAACAATGGTTGCTGCTGGCGCAGGCTTGGGAATCATACGAGATTCAACTTTGAACTGTCAATCGGAGCTTGGGATGCGAATCGGGCAACCGGTCTTGGCGGCCAAGTTGCGCGAAAACGACTCGGAGCTCACGTGCGACTCACCTGAGCACTCGCCCTTCATCTTGAACATATTACTCTACAGTATAATACAGCGCCAGCTAGAACCCAGAATTATCAGTCGCGCGTTGCCCATTCCCTCTTTGACGCCCTTTCGACTTTCGACCACTTTCTTGCCCCTTCAGAAGTGACTAAACTGAGGATACCTCTCAGCATTCTAAAGACTTGGGTTGCCATTCAGAATACGCTCGACATCCTCCATCCTGGCGTATATGAACTTTAGTTCTGCTCAGATCAGAAATTGGCCATCATGCTTGGACTGGAATCTGGCGCAACGAAGAAACTTACCACCTTCGTTCAAACGGTTGCTCTGCTTTGCCGGAAAGCTCTCCATCTGCCTGCTAATGATCTCGTGGGGAGTGCCCATGATGAGTGGATCTCGTAAAAACAACTCGACGTTACTCTGCTCTTGTGGCAACGCAGTGCGGATGATGTTGGTGGCTGCTCCCAAGGACAGAAGCGTGGACGTGCACGAGGGCAGCGCGGCTGCAACACAGTAATGTAAGAGAGTCGCGCTAGTTTTGTCTACCACAAAGTCCACGTCTAACGCGCCATCATTAATGTAGTCCCGCAGCAGGATTGAAAGCTCCTCGTCCCTCTGCTCAATTTGATGGACGTCGGCTCGCTCCAAAACCAGTTTGTTCGTCGCGTTCATCCGTATGAGATCTGCTAGCTCGGCAACGCCCTGGCCTCGACACTTTACGTTGGCGCCAGCTTCAAGCGGGGATCTGAACGCACTAATGTCACCGACTCTTGCTAAGCATGACAGCGGCGTCAATCCTTCCGAACTTTGATAGTTCGTGTCTGCCTTGTGCCTGACAAGACACGCAACCATGGCAGGAAGAACACCGGTTGGATTAACATGGTATGCAAGCGCATCATGCAGAAGCGCCAGCGCAGTGCGGCCACTTCTATTCTGTAAATTGACGTTGGCGCCAGCATCACACAAAGCTTCCACCGCCTCGATGTCATACTTGGTGACAGCAATCATAAGCGGACTAAGGCCATCTACGCCGCTGAGGCCGGGCTCAGCAGGGGTATTGGTCAGTTGATCAATGTCGCCGCCTACTGCTTGTAACCATTCGATTGTCTTTTGTAAGTTCCTGCGTCGTGTTTCGATATCTCCTTTGAGAGCTGGGTACCAGAACCGTGAGCCCGAAAACGTCCTGCCAATGCGCTGATACGACAGGCGATGAAAAGGGGTATAGCCTTCTTCGTCTGCAGAGAGAAGACTGGGATTCTTACCCGCCGCGAGGGGCGAGATGGCGTGCAGACTCTGCCAGTTGTGGGCTGCTGTGGCTAGGTCGACCGGGGTCATGCCGAGCACATGTTCGGGTGTCGCTGAATACTCGCCCTGCTCAGTGTTGCCATGGCGATGCATTTGACGCGCATTCTCGTCACAAATGTACGGGTCGTCGCCGTTACGGATTGTCGGGTCTGCCGCTGCATTGAGAAGAGCCGAGATCGCTGGCTGGGAGGACGTCGCTACTGCCCAATGAAGCGGCGTGCCAGGCGGCCACGTAAACGGAAAATGAGGGTTGAACAGAGGACGCGTTGTTGCGAGGCTATGGTTGACATTGGCTCCTGCATCGACCAAGGCGCGAAGAACAAGGTTGATGTCTCGTGCAGGGAAATTGAACAGCCAGTGTAAACAGCCGATTTTGTAGTCACTGTGGGTATGATCAGCGGCGGCGCCTCGCTTGCAGAGCTCAAGGACAACTTGAGAATGGCGTGCCATGCAGGCCTTAGACAGGGGAGTCGCCTCTGCGAACAGGGCCGAATGTAGGCCATAACCTGAGTTGTTTCGAAATCGATCTGACGCCGCTTGTGCACGTTTAGGATTAAGAGCAGTCAGTTTCCTAAGTGCCAAAAGGGAGCCCGTTGAAGCTGTGCTGAACAACCACTCGTCTCGTTCCGCATTGCTCAGGTAGTGTGATATAGGTAAACCGTAGGAACGCTGCACTGTCTGTGCAATGCCTTGTGCAGGGGGATGTTGCTATATAAAATTTTGTACCTCTCAGTATATCTGCTGCGCCTAGTATATAGCTATAACTATAGGACGAATTAGGGCCGTCTAGATAAGTGCGGCGTGAAGGGTACGCAACCGCCTCCTCGCGTTTAGCTTATATGACTCGCCGCCAGGAGCGTTCCGGAGAAAACCACCACATTAGTCGTTTCGTCCTTCGTAAATGCTCTGCGGTTCTTCATCACCTTCTACTGGAATAAGTAGCGAATGGTAAGTTGGACGCTCTTTGTCGTATATTTTTTGCGGGATGCTAGTCTGCCTCCTACATGAACGCCAACGTCGTTTCCGAATGGACAACACTGTTGGCTGGTGGACCTAGAGTTTCGTTCGGTCCTAGGCGAGGTGCGACGGAATCAGGGAGGGAGGAGGCATTTGATCCATGGCTTGTGACTACTAGCTCGTGATCGTTGCGATTATTGAGAATGGCCAGTCGAAATCGAATGCGTCCTGAAAATCATCCATCACGTCGAGGAGCGCCTGGGAGGGAGTGGGTGGATTGTAAAGTGGTCCAGGGAAACTGATATTGTCCTGTTTCTCGGAGTCCTGGCTACGGAGGGGGAAGCCGTCAACCCAAACCCCTTCCTTGGAGCGAACATCTTTGTCAACACTTTTGTTTCATCACAGTAATCTTCGATTCTGCTTTTGGACAGCATGCACATACATATCTTGCAAACTAAGTTATGTAGAAGCAATCATCTCATTACCAACTGTCGGTCGAGTCCTCAGCGCCGATTTAGACGTTTTGCAGCTCACACACACGACGAGCTGCGGCCGGCGTCGCGGGGAAGCTTCCTTCCGAAGGTCTAATCATACTTTGCACGCCTGTCAAATTCATCCCCATGGCAAGTCGACAAACATCGAGGCAGAAATTTAACATATCAAGAGCATGAGATGGCATTTCACTCGTTGGGCTGGTCCTCGTAGAAGACCAACGACCGGACCTCGACGCTCTCCCTGACCAAGTCCAGATCCTTGGTCTTTGGATCTATAAAAGCCGAGTGTGGTACCCTCCTCGCCGTCTCCCCGTCGCTAATCGAGTCGAAGCACTTGATCAGCAGGACCTCGTCCGACGTCATTCCACTGGCGTAGTACCACTGGTGTTCCGGATTGTACTTTGCGTAGAACAACTCGAACCTTTTGCCGGCCGTGATGGTCGAGTACTTCATCCCGGTGCCCTTGGCGGGCAGGTTCGCCGTCACGGGAATGAGTTCGTCGTCGCGGACGGTGCGGGCGTCGCAGACGGCGAGAGGGTCTTTGATGACGGGCCCGTTGATCGGCCGCCAGACGTTGATGATGGACCAGCGCGTCTTGACGAGCTGGTCGACTTCCGCGGCCGGCATGTTGTCGCACAGGACTTCCAGGGCGCCGTCGGTGGATTGGTCGATGTGGATGTAGTGGGCCGGGGTGACCTGGGTGACTTTCGCCCCGTTTTGAATCGCGCTGTTCTTCTGGAGGTCCAGCTCGAGTTTGTCGCGAGAGTCGCGGCGTGTGATGTGGGAGAAGACGTGGACCCGCGTGGCTCCCGTCCTGGCGTGTGTGAAGGCGCAATAAGTCAGCAACCGTGAGCGAACCCAAGGGAGGGGAAGAAGATAAGGCAGCTCGTCTCTCTCTTGCTTACACTTTCTTCAACAGCTTCTCGACCTCGGGATAGACGATGCGTTTGACTTCCTTGTCGGAAAGATACTCCTTCTCTACGCTGGTGTGCTTCACAAGCTGGAAGCCTTGTTTGCTGACGTCAAAGTCATCAGAGTGACCTCGAATGTCGTGGATTCGGACCGGCCTCTCGTCGAATTTGCGGCGGAAGTAGCCCGCCGTTCCTGCTTCGAATGATGAGTGGCCTCCTAGCGCTGGATCAAGGTAATAGTTCAAGGAAGTGTCGATGTCTCCACGAGAGCTTCCCACTTCGACTGCGGTGGTGTCCAATGCCATCCTGAAGAATCGTAGCCAAAGGAGTTCGGGAGCTATCTGCGGGAGAATTGCACGAGGAAGAGTTCATTCACCTTCACCCTCTGGGGGAGAGAGAGAGTAAATGGTACCGAGACTGCATGGCCGAGGTAACTAATACATCGTCCTGCCTGTGCCAAACCCTCGGAGACAGTGCGACGTTGGAACCGTGTCACACGGCCCGTCAAGGGAGCTGAACCTCGAGTAATAACCAATAGCCAATCCCTCCGACGCCGTCCTCGACCAATGGCAAAGGCTGTTGGCTTATAACAATAAAGATCTCGTAAGCGCGCAGTCTATACGACGCACTGACCGACGCGGTATGCGCGATGGTGTCACGGCTGAGGTTGCGGGGCTGACGGTGGATACGAGATGACGGACCGCGCACGGGCGCCTAAGGCAAGAACACCCCAGACGAGCTTAAAATATAGCGACTGAGGGTTTGAACGTGGGTCGAATGAAGCTCTACGCGAGTTTGGCGTCGCAGTCAGGCCACGGACCCCAACTTTTGATCGACGGCATCGAATGCACCTCCCCGCTTTGCGACGGCCGGTTTGACAGAACACCCCCGTGATCTTCTTTCTCTGAGGCGTCAGCGACATCTTACACGGCAAATGAGGAGCCACGTTTAGAAGAAGCTATATCTCGACACACCAGGTGCCGTATATCCAGCTGCGCGAGCTGCTCTGACCGCTCAAAGAGGCTTGCCCGACGAGGTGACCACAGGGTTGAACGACTGCAAACCGGAATCTTCTCCTTGTAAATCCCAACCTCGCGCGAGCCAGGCCGGCGACTACCCCGTAATGTGCAGTTTCGATCTCATCGTCAAACCACGAGGGAGGAACGCCGCAGTTGACAACGGTGCTCCTTAACTTTTGTATAGCTCGCGCAAGCTTCCACGCCGTTCTCTTTCCCCATGCCGCTCTCTTTGAAGCCTCCCTGGGTATGTGATGGCAGTAGAGCTGCTTCTCGATAATGGCGCAGACATGGAGCCTGACGGACAATTGCTTCGGTCAGACGCTGCTGTCGTGGGCTTTGATCGAGTGTCTCTGCCTTGCCACCTGGCGTCAAGGTAACGAATCGCTAGATCGTGCATCGCCCTCAACAAAGTCGCAGAGAGAGGTGGCGGCCATCCTTCTGGTGAATGATGATAGATCCGCCCTGGATGAGAGTAACAAGAGTGGACGGCAAGTGACATGTTGCATGCTCTTGAGGGAAAATGGGCCCAGTCCAGCGTTCGATGAGTGACCATCCGTCAGCCGCCAAAACATAAGATGCCCGGAACGAGAAAAAAGTCCTCCGGTTTGCGGAAATGGGATGTTATGAAGAATGGTTTGGAACAATGGGTATTTTTCATCAAGTACATGCGTGATATGATATGCCAGAGCAAGTGGCTAATTATCCAACAACTAACTGACAGTGTTTGCCAATGGCTATACCGCATTAGCTGTCTCCACGACCCTCGGCTCCTTTTGGAAGTCGCATGGATCGAGTCCTTCGGCGGTAGAGCACCTGGATGTGCTAATGGACATATTTGTTTCAAACGGGTTCCTGGCAGGTATGACTTCGTCGGCGTGGCCATGCCCATGATGAGCAAAGCGCGCCGATTCGAAGTCAGCTCGGTGGTTTTGGATGTCCAGCTTTTCGTTTAAATGGGTGGAGAGGCCGGTGGCGGCTTGTCGGCGGTCCAGCTCGATTGTCGAGGAGCTTTGCATGTCATGGTTTAAAATCATGGCATGGATCATCCAATCCAGTTTTGATTTTGGGGCGGCACCCATCAATTCACGACGGCGCCACCAAAACATGCTCGAGCGGACGATTGCAGCAACAGCACAGCACAAGAAGAAGAGTCCGACCACCAGGAAAGGTATCGAGAGTTGGACGCGGGAAAAGGATGTGCTGAAGACTCTGTGAACCGCCTGTCCGGAGATGGCATCTTTCGTAATCGTGTAGGCTTGATAGAACCTGATCAGCTCGGACGGCGGAACTGGCTCGAGAGGCTCGCCGGAGTACCACAGTTTGACCCAGTCAGCGAAATAGTAGGCCTGGTACGACTCAGGAACGTCCTCAGGCTGGCCATTGTCAGGGTAAGCCCCGTACTTATGATCCGGAATGGGCCGTACGACCGCCAGATGGCAGTCGACGCGTGTGAAGGTTAGCGAGCCAATCGGACCGGGTTCAAAGTAGCAGGAGCTGTTCTGGGGGGCTTCAATGGCGTTTTCGAAGATGATCGAGGCGATCGACACGTTCGTATAAGGGGAAACTGGAGCATCTGGATCCGGAAAGTAGAGTCCAAATGCGGTCCGGATGTCAAAGGATAACGTGCTGTCTGCATTTGCGAGGTTGTTGCCGACAGAGCTTACTCTCCAAGAGTCGGGAGGGTTGGGGAAGGCTGTCTCAAAGGCAGGGACATTGGTCCAGAAACTGGTACAATCATTCGTAGCGTAAGCCTTGAGCACAGTCTTTGGGGTTTGCTTGCATTGCATCGACCACGAGGAGTTCCATTCGTCCGGGATGTACGTCCAGTTGTGATTCAAGTCTGGGAGATAGTCCAAGAGTTGATCATAGGGGAAACCAGCACTGTTCAGTCGCGCCATGGTCATGTTGATGTCGACGTTCGCGTATTCCACGCCTCCCAGGCCTCTGACGGCCAGTGTTCCGGTGAGATTCGCGGGATACACCACGTCGTGGATTCTGGTGGAGACTTTGGCGATGGGGCCGCCGAGCAGCGAGACGAGGGTCAGCGCGACCACGACCGCACATTGGCCCAGGATATTTGCGTGCCGTGATGAGAAGAGGCTGCGTCGAAACAGGAAGGAGACATCCAGCACATCGCTGACCGTGGAAATGTTCACCAACGTCGGCAGGAAGACACGCTCCCTCCGCTTAATCTGCGATACGCTGGACTGCCAAAAGAGTTGAAGGAACCCAGCCATGCCCAGGGTAGTCAAGACCGAGATCAGCACGCTGATCCCGGCTTGAACTTCGGCTCGATCCCATGTGGAGGGCAGAGTGACCCATGCTGAGGCCATCGCGGGTTGTTTGACGGTGGTGATGCGATGGAAGTGAGGAGCACCCGTCGACACTGCCTCCACAAGTCTTTGCTCACAACGAGCACGGTTTTTCCAGGAGTTGCCATCGTGACCTATATAAATAGGGTTCCAGCAGAAAGCCCCCTAGCGGTTGATGGCGACGCCTCTGATAAAATTGGCCATGCAGACTTCTTCTTGCACCAGCCAGCCACTCATCAGCTCTCGGCGACCTCTGACCATTTCGAATCTGCGCTGATACAGCAGACACATTTATTGGCCCACTTGGTCTGGCACACTGCACATGGAGGTGGTCGCTTAGATCGCTTGAGAACAAGTCTGTGAACCGCATTAGCGGGCTGTCCCCTGCGGGAGAAAAAGAGGCAGTCTGAAAGGGGCACTTGTAGCAGTAGGTTCGCTATTTCAGAGACAAGCTTCCCCGAACGGGCTGCCCTGATCTTGTTTGCGGGCCATCCGAAGCCACATGGTTCAGCCACTTCTCGCTAACACCATGTGTTCGCTAGCCATCAGCCCCGGATTCGGCTTGGTGGCACTGGTTGGTGGATGCTGTCACAGGAGAATGCGGCGGCCTCAGCTGCTCAATAGCCGGCGCCACGTGAATCCAGGCACGTCTTCACAACATCTTTTGCCACATCGCGTGGAACTATTTCTCGGGCACAGTAGTGGAACATGGAGTCGGAGAAGGTCCAGAATCGTCCCTCGCTCAGGAGGCCCCTTCATTGTGGGTTGGATGCAAAGAGGTCCTCCGTCACTGGGCTTTTCACTGTCATGCAGATCACGAATATAATACTTGGTGAGAACAGCCTGCTCGACGCTCCTGCGGCATAGTATCGCAACAATAATCGAAGGAACAACCAGGCTGTTTCGCTGGTGCCAGCTGCGCTTAAATGCCGTCCGTGGGGGGCGAGCCTACACCATCTGGCGACCCCTATTTACCCCCCCCCCCCCCCCAAAACCCACCGGCCCCCCCAAAAGGGCCCCCTACCGCCTAGCCACCAGGACTGGTCGCGTGCTCATATGACCCGACTTACTTTCCCAGTAGGGTGGCACCAACTGGTAAATAAATGAGTGAGCGGGTGCTGCGAGGCACCCGCAAGTTGCAACAACACTCGGACGTGGCAAGCTGTGATTTTCATTGAATCTCCTATGTCAGTTCCTTGGGCTAGTGTTGTTGCGGATGGGGGTACGGTGTTCGATTGCAAGTTGTCCGCATAGTCATAATTGACCTCCACACAACACCTCCCAACACATTGGTCTTCAGCCCTGATTCTCTAGAGGGCGTCAATCACATTTTCACGCCCCTGCGAATGTGGACAGTAAGGAGGCAAGTCCAGCGCGCCAAGACCTCACTCGGCCTCAAATCTGGCAAGTCGTTCCAACTTTGGACGACGCCTTGTATTTCCTTCACAGCGACAATAAGGCCCATCCATCAAGCCAAGAATTACTGAATGCTGCAACACATGGAGATGTGAATGCGGTCGTGCTTTTGTCGAATGAAGGTGCACATCCGCCGTACTCCGAGGAAGATAACCGAGAGGCACTGTCATTTGCCTGTGAGAACGACAACGAGGAGGAATTCAAACTCTTTTTGGACGGGGACAACGACAGCATTATCGATTTGGTGCCGTACCGACTTGAAGGCAATCTCATCTAGCCTGACGTCGGTCAAATTGTAGGAAGCTGGCAGGAAGCTGGCAGGAAGCTGGCAGGAAGCTGGCAGGACGAAATCGAAGAATGACCATGTCTTATTCAAGACCAGTGTCATGGATGACTCGATCATCCTTCGACCAAGTCCTTATGTGCGAGAATCTCTCCCGACCAGGATCTGTTGAGTGAGCAGTGTTTTCCCGTAGTCTAGTTCCTGAGCTAGATAGCCGCCCTCTTCATCCTTCTCGTGATGTGGGCTGCAAGCTGCCTGGAAGCTCCGACAGGGGGCCACACAGGCACTGCGTTGGATTGTTCCAAGGGAATCTGTGAGATTTGGTCGCCCTGATGCTAGCTGGACCAGCGACAACGTCCGCGGTGCGCCTAAGTCTAGGAAAATGAGGCCGGGCTCACGAAAGCGTAAAGTTGATTTGGTACTTCTCCATGACAAGGCGCAGACCGAAGGGACCGTAGGCCCGCTTGTCGTTGTCATTCCAAACAAGTTCCAACAGCTTCCCGGCTTCGACAACTTGCGCTACCACGACCTTGCTCTCGTTATACAGCCTGCACAGGAAGAATTGGCGTTGACCCTCCACGAGGAGGCAGGACCCTATAATCATGACCGGCCACAAGAGCAGCGTTCCAAACGGTGAGTCGGCGACAGGGAGGAGCAAAGGCATCACGACGTCGATGTGGCTCTGGATGGCGGCAATGACCTTGGGGTTGTCGACCACGGAGCCGCACATTGCTGCTCTGACAAAGATCAGCAGAGCCTGCCTGTAGATCTCCCCGGTCCAAGTGTGCTCTACAGCCCATTCGGCCATTTCAGGAGCCACAGACGGTGGAGACCATTGTTCTAGACCACGGAGCAGGTTGTCATACGTGGAATGCCTATCAGACCGGTCGCGACGAGTGGCCGGCGCAGGTGCAGCTTCAGCTTGCAAAACCCCTTCTTCCTCGCGAAGCCGGTCCGTGGCAAACCTCGCGACTGGAGAAATGAGCTCAAATAAGCCTGGCGCGCAACCGACGAGGACTCCAAACGTTTTGTATTCCTGCAAAAATTCCAAAGAATCAAGGAATGAATCGTGAGGCATCGTGCGAGCTGAATCACTATATCCGCAGGGCGTGATACTGTTGGAAAAGACCAAAAACGAATACACTTCGAGGACGAAACCCATTATCGATCTCCTATCTTCGTTCACAAAGGTCTCATGCTCCTGTCGGAGAAGCGAGAGAATCACTTCGCGAACGGCCCGTAGGTGTAGAAAGAATCCGTTGCCACGAGAATCACCAGATATTGCCTACGCCAGGGGTAAATGCTTTTAGATTCGCTTCTTAATTTGCACGCGCAGCGCGAGGAAGGGCATGTTCTCCGTAGGGACTCACCTCGACATAACACAGAATCAACGAGGCCACGCCGATGCGCAGAGCCCGCTGGACATCGGCACGTACAGACTGGTCGGCGACGAGATCGGCCAAAGATCGAAGTGTCTTGGAGTAATGCCGTCGCGTAGCGATATGTATCTGATATTCCCGAGCTTTCTTGAAGCTGAGCTGGGTTCCACTTAGTGCTAACACCGCATGCATGAGGAGATCATCTGAATACGCTAGGGGCATGACAAGCGTGACATATGGGTTGTAGTGGGCTGGTTTCGCAACGAGAAATGTGGACGTTTCTTCCAAGTAGTGCTGCAGTAGCAGAAGTGAGTGAGGGCTCATCGAACTGGCCCCGTCCGAAAACACGAGGGGCGGAGACACAGTATAGTGCAAGGAGTGCGTCCGAGACGATTGACTCTCATCGGATCCTGGCTCTGGCTCTGGTGCCGGAGTCTCGTGGGGCTGCCGCGATAATGGTTCCCGTTCTTGCTGTGAAGAGCTCCAGCAGACCACGCCGGTGAACGCTTGGTTCTCCATGTGACCGTCTCGAGGATTCTCGTCGATATGTAGATCCGCCCTCGAGCCAACCATGATGCATGACGACCGCCTGAGCTGTGCGTGCTGGCCCCCAGGTTTAGACGGCCAGGTACACTCCAGAAAGTTGCGAGAGCATCCTGCACAAACGGGCTCGACCTCGTTACACTTTTTCTTCCGCCGGCGGCACGTAAGACATCCTGTGTTTGTGCGGATCCGCGTCTTGGGTTTCATCGCTTCGCACGAGCTGGTCGCTCTCCCGTTGGGTCTGGGGTTGCCGCTTACGGTGGTTCGAAGGTCCACTAACAAAGTGTTCCTACGCGGATTGATAAATGTAGCGAGAGATTGCCGAGCCCTGAACAGCCTGACTTTGCCAGAGATCTCTCGAGCACAGCAACAATGTACGACTAAAGCGCGGTTCAGGTATGCCGCACGTCCGTGAGCAATATGTTATCAATGTGGGGGAGGAGAACCAGTAGAAATCACCTTGGTAGGGTTGGGGGATTTGCTCGGCATTCTTTGCCCACCCGGTGTGCATGTGACGGCAGCAAATCGATGTATTTACAACCTGTAACGAAGCATGGACAATTCCTTACAATCCTTCCCTTACCGACAATCTTAGCCTTGGACTATGGAGCGCGGTGGTCCACTAGCTGGCAACTCTATTCTAGACTTCCAAACCACCGCGCTATGCCCTGCCCCTTGCATCCTGCTGGTGGCCAGTCCATTATTCAGGGCCTTTTCCCTCTATGATGTCGTAAAACAAGTTCTGGTTGAGGGCCAGAAAGTTCAGAATCATGAAGGAGGCCGAGGTGAATGCGCACGGCATCGGCTTAACAATCCATCCGAATGCAAAGACAGCCACGGCGAGGCCGACTAGACTATGGAAATCGTTTGCCAAGGCGTAGCAAGTGTCTTGGGGATGCCCTAAACAGACTGTATGGCTTCTCTCTTTCTGATCCAAGTAGTCGATACTTCTCAAGGACACTATGTTGGCTGCCCGTAATGAAAAACTGACGTCGAGACTCGAGCTCCAAAATGCTATTCTGTCTTCGGTAGGCATGCCTCGTACGAATTAACTATACAAGTTCCCAGGCTCGGTATTCAAAACAATTTCATGCAAAAGCTTGCACTTGCTTCTCGGTCCAGTCGTAGAATTCCTCTGCGATTCCATTCCCTCCCTCAGACTTGGGCTTCCTGGATAACTCAATATCTTTCCGAGTATGCCCGACCTTTCCAAATGGCTGGACTAGGATACGCCGTTAGTTAGCATTCATAAAGAACAGAACAATCGGCCTTACTGAACCGACCACCATCTTTCATTTGAACCTGCGGAGAAAACCCGGCAAACAGCTCCGTGTAGGCTCCATAGATGGGGTCCTTGAGAACGAGGTTGATGAACGGCATTTGCCATTTTGGCGCGTGTTGGTAGAGCGGTGTCTTCAAGTTACCAGGATCCAGTGACACGCTGAGGATATTGTCCCGGGCGAAGCGCCGGGCATATTCTGCTGCTTGGAGAATGTTGCCGGCTTTGCTGACCCCATATTTGTGCCAGGCACCTTGGTCCTTTTCGTACGACAAATTGTCCATCACCACGCCGCCGCGAGGCGCGAAATTCGCTGCTGCCGATGACGCCACCCAGACAACTCGTACACTGCCTACCGGCTCAACTTTCGCCGTCTCCTGCAGGACAGGTGTCAACAGCTTCGTGAATAGAAACGGTGCCAGGTTATTTGTGCCCAATTGCATTTCGTAGCCCTGCTTTGTTTTGCTCCCCTGTGGCGGGACCATAACTCCGGCATTGTTCCAGAGAACGTTCAATCTGTTCTCCTTGCTCAGAAATTCCGCGGCAGATCCCTTGATCGTCGAAAGGTCATTCAGATCCAGGTGCAGAAATATCAGGTCGCCATGGGAAGTGGGGTGCTGGGATTTGATCTTCCGAATCGTCTGGCCTGCTTTGTCTACCGAGCGAGCTGCCACATATACCCGGGCATTCTTAGAATACAGGATGTCCGTCAGTAACTCGCCAACGCCGCTCGTCGCACCCGTCACTATGAAGACCTTTCCGGATTGATCGGTGAGACTCTTGTCCGTGAACGAGGCCGGCGCGTAAGAAAATATCCCCATTGTCACTTGGGAAAGCCACGTGAAGTTTGCAACGAGAGGACTTACTTTCAAGTAAGTTGAATAAAAATCTCGGTGATGTCGTTAGTGTAGCTCCGCCTTTCCATTTCCTAGCTTTCGTGAAGGGGAAATCGTATCTTGATATCTTCCAAGCATGGTGGCGTCGGATCTGTCGCACTGACTAGATCTGACCGCAAGAGACATCGCGAAGCATATTTGGAAGTCGAGACATAATTCGTGCCGGACTGATAAAAGCGCCGAATATAGTTGGTTACGGAACAAAGTTCCACCGCTGCGAGACGTGGAGCACCTCAGCTCGTATGGCGTCCATTGCCACATGCAACTCCCTGTTGATCCGGTCGTCGTCACAATCGTCGTCCAGGGGTCTTTACATTTCTCGTGTACGCGGTATCAAACAAGGACATGACCCCTCTTTCATGCCCTATCGAGCCTCACTAGCCTGCACGGATCGCTGATTTTGTGTCCGCTATCATGCACTAGCAAAGACCGGAAAC
This sequence comes from Cladophialophora immunda, assembly GCF_000835495.1. NCBI lineage: Eukaryota > Fungi > Ascomycota > Eurotiomycetes > Chaetothyriales > Herpotrichiellaceae > Cladophialophora > Cladophialophora immunda. The sequence continues at coordinate 6,915,168 of NW_015622541.1, forward strand.
ACCGCACATGGGCAAGGCTCAGGCTGACACGAGTTTGAAAACCATAGAGACCCCCTAGAGTGGAGGTTTAGCTGAAGAAAGCAATAATAGGATTTGCAAGGATTCTGACAATTCTGAAATCTTGGCCATTCAACGTCATGATTTGCCCGTCTCGCCATGTACCAGCGGCCCATTTCAGCGCAGATCACCTTCCCTGACTGAACTTTGACAGGGACACGTACCCTTCGCCGGTCGATCCGACAAGGTTAACGATGACAATTAATCTTTGAGAACACGACAAGGGGTCTTGGGAGGTGTAATGCCTATCCATGTCTATGTATATAAAAACAGGCCTGAATCACAATCAATTGGAATCTCCACGAGACCACCCAGCTAGAACACCAACGAGACAGATATCTCAATCCCCAAGCATATCAAGATGCCATACATCACCACCAAGGATGGAACCGAGATCTACTACAAGGACTGGGGCAACAAGTCAGCCAAGACCATCACTTTCAGCCATGGATGGCCGCTGAGCTCGGACGACTGGGAGAACCAAATGTATTTCCTGGCGAGCAAAGGATATCGTGTGATTGCACATGATCGGCGGGGCCATGGTCGCTCTTCCCAGCCCTGGGGGGGACATGACATGGACACCTACGCGGACGATCTTCACCAACTGTTCGAGAAGCTCGATCTGAAGGACGTTATGATGGTCGGCCACTCGACCGGAGGCGGCGAAGTCGCGAGATTTCTCGGCCGACATGGGACAAGCCGTGTCTCCAGGGCTGTTCTAGTCTCCGCAGTGACACCTGGCATGCTGAAGACTGAGGCGAATCCTGACGGCGTGCCCATGGACGTGTTTGACTCGTTCCGATCGGCGATGCTGAAAGACCGAGCAGCCTTCTTCATCGACGTTCCGTCCGGGCCCTTTTTCGGCTTTAATCGCCCTAATGCCCAAGTGAGCCAGGGGAAAATCTGGAGCTGGTGGCAACAAGGGATGCTCTGCGGATTCAACGCGGCGTATGAATGTATCAAGGCATTCTCCGAGACCGACACCAGTGAAGACCTACGCAACGCGGACATTCCGATCCTGGCAAGTCTCTGTGGATTTCCCAGTCTCCCCCAACCACCTATGGCCTACCATAGGCCCGAGATTAATAAAGCTGACTTCGATGTGTATCAGGTCCTACACGGGACTGACGATCAAGTGGTCCCAATCGATGCTGCCGGCCGAAGAGCAGTGAAGCTTTGTAAGAAGGGAACCCTCAAAGAATTCCCCGGGGCTCCGCATGCTCTACCGACCATCTGTGCGGACGAGGTCAGCCAGGAATTGTTGAAGTTCCTGCAGTCGTGAGTCAGGCCATTTGAGACGGTTACAGGGTAAACCGGGATCCCAGATTGGGAGGATGTGCCTGCGGCTTTTGTCGATGGAGAATTTATCATTTCAACCGTATCGAGTTACATCCGTCAGCCACTTAAAACTCCCAGAAAGAAGAAATGTATCAGTACAAGCGTCGCTCCTAATCCAAGAATTCGCTCAATAGCTAATCAAGTCTGAGCAACCTCAATGACCGTCTTCCCAATTCCCCCTTTGCCTTTGTAAACTAGCCCGGCAGCGTCGCGCACTTTCTCGATATCCTGCAGCCTCACCTTCGATCCCACCACAGGAACCAACTCCCCTTGTTCGACATGCCTGCTCAAGATTTCCAAGTCCTCGGCATTCGGTTCGAGGAAGAAATACTCGTACTCCACACGCCACCGTCTCGCCCGGGCTCGGCAGATCGCGTCTGCCACATTTAGACCAATTCGAGCGAGGTAAGGCACTCGCGGTTTGTCCGGCCGCTGCATCATCATCGAGTTCTGGAGTACATCCCCGGAGGGCAGCGTGGATATTGAGGCGAGAAAGCTCGTCGACGGCGTCATGAGGGACAGGAAACGCATGGCCTCGCCAGTGGTATCGAGAATGAAGTCGACAGAGCCAGGAGGGATGACTTTCATGGGATCGTGTTTCGTATAGTCAATGACTGTGAGGTACAAATTAGCAAGGGATTGGGGCGAGAAGAATGTCTGAATGTATCGTCGAAATTTCATACTTTGATCGACCACCCTTTCGCCCAGGAGTTCTGGAACTCGAGCTACCTTTGCCGTGGACACGGTTGTGATGACTTTGCCGGCGTGGAAGACATTCTTGGCCAGTTGACATGCATAGGCTCCTGTCCCGCTTACTAGCCAGTGTACATTGCGTCAGTATGTCCCGACACAATCTGCTCGGGAAACAATGAAAGATGCCGTCCACTCACATCCAGCTGGCACGAACACCGTCTTCCCCCTCAACGAGCCCTTGTATTTCCGCAGCGCCTGTAGTGCGGTGACGGCAGCCAACGGCAAAGACGCCGCATCCCCAAACGAGAGGGAGCTGGGTTTGCGAGCGACGAAATGTTCTGCGCATTTCGCATATTCGCTCCATGCACCTGGCCACACACGATGTCAGCCACCGGTTTGGCCTTCGAATGTGTCGGGAGGGTGAGTCGAAATACTTCCTTACCGCGACTGACTTCTGGTAATCTCGTGTATACTTCGTCTCCGACACGGATTCGTTTCACTGCGGCCCCCACCTCTGTCACGACGCCAGAGCAGTCGTACCCAATCTTGTAAGGGAACCTGTTTTTCCACCATCAGCGTCTTGTTCTCGAGCACCAGGAGTATTCTGCTCACTCATCCTTAAGCGCGAACTTGAGAACACCCGATGCCTTCTTCACATCGATGGGGTTGATGCTGGCCGCGTGCACTCGAATGACCACATCTGTCGGCTCCGTGACAGCAGGACGTGGGAGTTCTGAGAGCTGGTATCCCGAAGGATCCGTATAGGACGGCACCGTGACACACAACATCGAGGACCCCATTGTCTACTCTTTGAATTGTCTACAATTACCATGATGCTATGTGATTGAACGCGAGGTTTCGTCCAAGATATATTATTCTGCAACTTCGTTTACAATGACCTATGTTCGGAGCAACTATCGTTCCGTTCAATGCCTGTCTGCGAACAAGGAGGCGACTTTTACGCTTTTAGCCCCCCAAGACTCTCTGAGATCGACCGACATGCCCAGTCGTGCAGCTGGTCCCCGAAGCCGAACCACCTGGTTATTAAGCGGCCAACCCCAAGGGCCCTTTTCAGGTGGATCCGCAAGACACCGAGGCGGCGAGACGGCGAATGTCATCAGCAAATTTATATCCCTACGTCAAAGTCGACAACAACAAATCTGAAGCTTTGCAGTATATCGACAGATATAATAATGATCATGATAGTACTCGGTACTCCAAGTCTTTGACTGTCCATCGTCGTCATCCCAACACCAAAGCATTTCTGCGCCCCTTTACTCCGCACAGAAGAAGTCGAAGGGGAGCCACTCCCTGAAATATTGATGTTAGCCGAACGATAGCCGCGAACCCGGCCTCGCGACAAAATGACCTCTGAAACCGACACAAGGGAGTGCAGAGGTTATAAATCGCTCCATATCTTCAATCATACGGTGGCGAACGCGATGTTCACCAGATCTATGTGACAAGGGGACTAGATTCTAGAAAAGAATGATTATCTATCTAGATGGAGTGTTTACAAATTGAGCATCCACCGGGACCTCCTGGAAGTCCTTGGTCGTGCATTTTCTTCAGTCGACGACTCCCTTGGGCAGGATGGCAACATAGTCCAGAGGAGCTGGCTCAATGCCGTCGGGAGTGCCCACAATCTTCAGCATGTCTCCGGTCTCGATCTTCACGCCTGGGAAAGTGATGCGGCTTGCCGAATGGCCGTCTAGGTAGGTAGAGTGCTCGTGGCTCAGAGTGTCTTCGTTGTTGCCTACCCACGCCCCCACCGATTGGTTGTTGAGGTAGATCTGCCAGTGAGCCCTTCCACCGTAGAGATCGTAATAATTGACGGCGAGGTCGTACGTGCCGGATGGGAAAGAAAGTTCCGCCATGGCTGTGCCCGCGGTTGTGTTCGAGGACGTGACGATGGCGGTATAGTTGGAAGCGGTCTCGAAGGGACTCACGGCGTACGTCCTATAGCCATCCAGGACCATATCTTCGGCCTCCACGCGCCACGGATGGTGGCCCACGCGCGCGGCCTGGTCGGGAATGCCAGACAAGTTCCAGTAGAAATGGGTGATGGCATCTCTCCAAACGATCGAATGGCCCGCTTGGTACTTCAGGCGGTGCAAAACCTCGTTGTATCTCTCACTGTCGACCTTGTCCTTCAGCGACTCCCACGACGGGGCAAAGGTTTGGGCGGTCTCGGCGCCGCTGTAGTGCGCATCATAGAAATGTTGGATGACCGTCTTGCCGGATTGGAGGCGTTGTGTATAGTTGACATGGTGGAACCATAAAAGGAGATTGTCAGGAGTAGTGCTGATGTTCTCGTATTGCTCAAATATCTCGGCAGGGTACTGGCCGGCGAATCCAGTTCCATTCGACACCGTGCGATCCATACCGATGGTCTTGTGATCTGCGCGAGTCCACTGGCCCCATCCGTTGTTATCCTGAGAGGCGGGATTGGGCCCATAGTGGGTATAGAGTATGTCAGTTAACGTCTGAATGCCTAAATTTCCAGTATAGTTTTCGTACGCCGGCCACGACTCCATAGATATATTGGTGATTGTGTCCATCACCGCAGGGTCTAGACCGAAGGTCAGGCGAATCCAGTCTTGTAGTATGCGTTGAGGGTCCCCAGTGACGTCCCAAGCCAAACGACCGTACGCGTAGAGGTTAGACTGGGCTAAATGGCTCCCAATCCAAGTTGCGTTGGTACCAGCATTGACGACAGCTGCCGATCCGCCGAGAGGCCGTTTGAAGCGTTTACCAGAGATGATATCGCGGACCAATGATGGTTTTCCATCCACGCGGAGATCAAAGTCCAGGACGGTTTTCCAGAGTGGTGGTAGGTAAACAAGGTGACATTGCTGGCCCAGATATTCCTGAGCAACCTCTAGCTCGATCGCGGTATTAGTGTTGCGTAGGGTTCCGAATAATGGTGAGGTGGGTTCCCGGACCTGGAAATCAATGGGGCCGTATTTGATCTGTACAACAACGTTATCCTCAAACTGTCCATCCAAGTCCTTGAAGAAGTCAACAGCGGCATTAGCACGGTCTGCTCTCCAGTCTGATTCATTAAGCTGGTTGTAGACAAATGCTCGGAACATGACGACCCCACCATAAGGTTGAAGGGCTCTGGCAAAGAGGTTCGCTCCTTGTGATAGTGTCCGATTGTAGGTCAATGGGCCCGGCTGGCCCTCGGAATTAGCCTTGACAAGATAGCCGGCCATGTCAGGGACATATTGATAAATGAGATCGGTGATGTTCGTCCACCAGTCAACCACAGCGGGGTCCAGTGGATCAAAGGTATCGAGACGAGGCAGAGCCAGTCCCGTGGCGTTTGGAGAAGCGAAGTTGAGAGACATGCCCAGCTGCACACCATACGGCCGGAAGGCGTCGGCGATCCTACCCAGACCTTGTATATTTTGAGTACTCAAGATGGAGGCGTTCGCGTTGACGTTGTTGACCACAACTGCATTAACGCCAATAGACGCCAACAGACGCGCATATTGAGAAGCGCGAGTCGTGTTTCCGACGACAAGACCGTCCTCGAAGAAGATGGAGGGCCCGCCATATTGATGTTCAATGCTTCCATCCAAGTTGTCCCACTGGTTGATCCAGCGTATCGGAGAGCTGGGGCTGGCGGCATAGGCGACGCGGGAAAAATTCCCCTGCGCGAGCATAGAGAGATATTCGAATGTGCCATAGAGCGCTCCTCGTGCATTTTGTCCTAGGATTTGTACCGAGTTGCCCTCGGTGCTAAGCCAGAATCCGTCCTCTTGGAGTTGAAAGGTCTCCTTAGGCTTGCCGTAGGCTTGAGTGTACTCATCAACTGTACCAATGACAACGGCGGACGAAGTGTTCAAGTTTTGTTTGGTAATAGTGACATGCTGACCAAAAATGCCTTGGATGCCCTTTTGTATTTCCAGGCCGGCCATGGCTACTGGCCCATTCTCGGTAGTATTGAGAGCCACGATTGTGGAAGGAACATGAGCGTTCGACTGATAAGCACCAGGTAAAGGTGCATACCGTAGCCGAGCATCGAGACCATTTTCCGCGCCTACTAGACAGGCCGAAACGAGAAGTAAAAGTCCACGCATGTTGCTACACCTGGCCGCGAAGTCCTGTCCGCACAAGACATCCAGGCTCGACTTCCCATTTTCATATGTTCATCGATTTAATTATAGCCGCAAAAGATGCACTTGCGAAGTATTCGACAGTAGTAGTAGATGCAAATGCGGTTTAGGGCCCAGGATGAAGCTCGTCCGGTATTCAGGCTATATGCTGCGACGCCAGATCGACAGGTACCGGCGGGATATGGCCGGAGACCTGGGGTATCACGGTGCCAACAGATAGAAAGGCTAGCATGTTCCGAGTACTGAGTGCTTAAACTGCAATGCTCTACTAGCGTGGTGGTAGACGTGCCACCGGCATCTTCCCAGTCAAGGAAAAGCTCGGGCTTGTGTCACAATAAATGGCGGCTGGTTTTCCACCTGACGGAGAAGCAGTCCCGGGCTCGGCGACAGGCTGAAAGACGAAGGTGAGCTCGAACATGTTAGACTGCAGAGTTAAGAAGGAAGTGTCGGGGAAACACTGCCAGCCACCCGAAAACGCTCAAGTTGGTGGCGGATCGAGAGAGGCTTGTGAGCCTTGTTCACCAAGTGACGCAAAGTTTCGTAGTGCACGATATGGAAGGTATCGCGAGTATCGACATGTTTCGGCACGCCTTTGAGATTTACCCAGACACCAGAGTACCTAAGAGGGTCGCGTGATCATCAATGTGCATTTCGCAGCTTTAGAGATAGCGCGCTAGAGGTGTAATGTGGAATGACTTTGACCATGTTGTCGTCTGGAGGTTCCCGTCCAGCCGTATTCCTCGTATTCAGTGCGCCTTGAATTACCAACTAGTAAGAAGTGAAGTTAGGTTAGTGTAGGGTAATTCGAATTTAGCCGGTGGCCATGTACTATACTGATTAACGACAACTGACGTTCTTGGGTAACCACGCTGTTGTCAGCAACCTTGTGCCATACTCGGGTGGAGCCCTTCGAAGTATTCTACAACCTCTCACACAGAGATGCTGTCCATATTCAGGAGACTACAAAAGAACAAATCTACAACGAAAGCGGATACGAATTTATCTATCACTAGGAAGCCCGTACCAGCGCCATGTCGGAATCACACATCAATCCTATCATTCCGGGCTTCGCTCCCGATCCTTCTGTTGTCTTAATTGATGGGACATTCTTCTTGGTGAATTCTACGTTTCACGTTTTCCCTGGGCTCCCTATTTACGCCTCAGAAGACCTCATTTCTTGGAGACAAATCGGTAAGACTCGCAAGCCCACTCTGCAATCCCGATTTTAACACTCCCTAAGGAAATGCCATTAATAGGCAAAGCCAACTGAGCCTTACAAGGTCCCGGACAAACTTGATTCCCTTGAAAGAACTTGGTGAAGTGTTGCTCACAACTGGCGGATTGTACGCTCCGACAATCCGTCATCGCGAAGGAACGGTCTACATCCTATGTACTAATGTGATCCATGACGAAAATGATCCAGAGGAGGACGAGAAGCAGAACTTCATCGTCACCACCACCGATATTTGGTCTAACAAATGGAGCGATCCCATCTACTTTGAGTTCGCTGGTATCGACCCAAGCCTCTTCTTCGATGACGACGGACGTTCATATATTCAGGGGTCAGCTGCACCTGGACCAATGACAAAGATTAATCAATTTGAGGTCGATCTCCAGACCGGAAAGAAGTTGTCGGAGGAGAAGAAAATCTGGGATGGGAATGGGGATATCTACCCTGAGGGTCCTTACCTTTACAAAAAGGACGGCTGGTACTATCTTATGATTTCTGAAGGAGGTACGCACGAAAACCATATGATCAATGTCGCAAGGTCCAAAAACATCTGGGGTCCATATGAGTCGTTCAGTGGAAACCCAATCCTGACCGCGCGAGGTACAAGCGAATACATACGATATACTGGACATTGCGATGTATTTCAAGATCAAAAAGGTCAATGGTGGGGTGTCTGTTTGGGTGTCAGAAAGGCTGATGGGCGGTTTGTCATGGGCCGTGAAACCTTTCTGACTCCTGCTGCATGGCCTGAGGGCCAATGGCCCAGACTGAGCCAAGTAAAGCTGGATCCCAAGCTCCCAGACGGGAATGAGATGGTTCGACTCGAGGGAAATCGTGCCGTCGTTGCCGATCCTATGGTTGACTATCTTTACATCCGAGATGCGAACCTGCCGAAACACCAGTTCTCGGACGACGGCAACAAGATCACACTTACTTCTAGCACGGATGACATATCACAATGGCAGAAGCCGGTCACGTTTGTGGGAAAACGACAACGTCTACTGAGCGGCACGTCGGTCGTCACGATGTACAAGCTTGGAGATGATGCCAAACGGGATGTCAAAGCTGGATTGGTATGCTATAAGGACGAGCATCGCTATGCTCGGATCTTCTACGACTTTGCCGCATCTTCACTGGTCTTCGAAGCGGTCAACAACGCCAAATCTTTCGTACAGACATCAAAGCAGAGCTTTCAGCTGGGAGAATCAGTTTCCCTACGCATTGAATACACGGAGAAGACGTATCGCTTTTCATTTCGAGATGAGCAGTCTTCGGCGGGTTACACGTCCGTTGAGTCGCTGGATACACTGGACATGACCGGACCAGATTTTGTGGGACCGATCATCGGTGTGTTTGCGGTTGGTGCAGAACAAGACGCCCAGGTCCAGTTTAGCGGTCTTCAGGTTGATTAAGTATAATAGATATCAAAAAGACATCGTGCTTACGGACGTGTTTCCCCACCCCCTGCTCGGTGCTCGGCGACCTCCACAACCCCGAGTTATGCTTGTACATATGAGGACTAGGGTAATCAGGTGTCATTGCTGTGACGTCTGCCACTGCTTCAACGAACCTTTCACACATTTCATGACACTCCATCAATCACCTTCACCGCATCGACCAACAATTCCGATGGACAGACTAGCTGAGGAACGAGAAAAGCTTCAACACGGCACGGAGATTAGTCCCGTTGGTGAAAGGTCGACGAGTTTCCTAGGACTAGGTTGACCACCGGCAACCGTCCCTTTTGCCGCATACCTTACATTCTAAACAGATGCTGCACAGACCACATGCGCATAGGCCGGTGCTACAGAAACAGGCTGAGAGATTATTCGACCCCGGCTAATCTTATGCTGTGGTGATAGGCAAAAAGCCCCAGCTAAAAGGCCTGCGAGGCGGTGAAAGCAAAAGTACGGAGCCCCTATCCGTGCCGATCTGGCCTTGGTTCCGTCGCTTACACTCCAGTTGCTTTATCTGTCTTCAAAAGCTAGAAAGTCACCGAAGACTTTCCTGTTGTGTTATTAGCATGTGTATTAGCATGTGTATTAGCATGTGTATTAGCATGTGTATTAGCATGTGTATTCATTTTGCCTGAATCAATGGTGTACCTCCATTGAGTTCAATCCTGTGCCTTCGCGAAAGAAAACTTCGGCTGAGACATAAACCTCCACCGAAATGCATGTACGGTCTGTCTTTGCCAAGCCACTGGAGGACGCCAACTTCTCTGCGATGAGCCGCCTCAGACATGGCTGCATATAGAGAGGAAATTTAGGCAAAATACTCGGTTACCCTCTAGTCCATGTTACGCCGGCCATACCCCGGACGGTCACCCCACGGGCTCTCAATTGTGGACCCTGCTCAACCACCACTGGGGAAAGTGTATTCTATGCAGGTGAAGATATACATATAGGGCTTCACCTATTGACGAAATACCTCGACTCAGCATATTGTCATTGTCGCTTTACCAAGTTGTCCTTTACCAAGGTCTCGATTGAATTCTCTACCCACCATGGTTTCGGCTCGTCAGGCTCCTAAGCCTGTCGCACCCCCCAAGGGACAATTCTTCTTTGCTGGGCGGCTCTTTCCTCGCATTGCCTGGTGGAAGCACAAGGAAATGCGCCGACTCTATTTCTACACGCTGGTCCTGATCATCACAAACACGGCTAATGGGTTCGACGGATCAATGATGAACGGCTTGCAAACCCTGAGCTACTGGCGAGACTATTTTGACAACCCGCGAGGCTCAATCCTCGGTCTGTTCAACGCCTCAATGAGTCTCGGCTCTCTCATTGGTCTGTTTCCTGTCCCATATCTCATCGATGCCTATGGCAGGAAGGCTGGAATCATCTTAGGCTGCTGCATCATGTTGCTTGCAGTAGGGTTACAGGCTGGCGCGCAGAATTTTGGCATGTTCATTGCGGCTCGCTTGCTGCTTGGCTTCGGGGACACAATCGTTCTCGGAGCTGCCCCTCTTCTCATCGCAGAGATTTCCCACCCACAAGATCGCGCAGTCATGGTGACTTTGAGCGCTTCGTCTTACTTCTGGGGGGCCTTCATTGCCTCGTGGGTTACCTATGGAACCTTGCGAATTCAGGTAAGCAGCTTGACCTTCCAAAAATATGAAGTACCATCGGGATGACATTCATGTCAATCACAGAGCGAATGGGCCTGGCGACTTCCAAGCCTGCTACAGGGCATTTGTTCCTTGGTAATTCTCTGTGTGATCTGGTTCACACCGGAAAGCCCTCGATGGTTGATCAACAAAGATAGAGCGGATGAAGCCTTTCGCATCCTGGTAAAGTACCACTCGGATGGGAACCCACGAGACGAGTTTGTTCTCCTCGAATTCAGCGAGATCTCCACCGCAATATCGCTGGACAAGCAACTCAACAAGAACTCATGGGTCGACCTTCTGCGCACCAAGGGGAACCGCAAACGAATAAGCATTATCACGGCCATAGCATTCTTTTCGCAATGGTCTGGCAACGGGCTCATCTCGTACTATCTCTACCAGGTCATGAATAACATCGGCATCACGAATGCAAATACTCAGCTGGGCATCAACGCTGGCTTGAAATCATGGGATCTGGTTTTGAATCTGGTCTTTTCTCTCTTTATCGACAAGCTTGGAAGGCGTCCTATCTATCTAACCTCAACGATCGGCACCTTCTTCGCATTTACCACATGGACAATAATCTCTGCAAGATACGCCATCCACCCGGCAGCAGGGCTTGGTTACGGTTTCGTTGTCATGATCTTCGTCTATGGTTTCTTTTATGATGTCAAGTAAGTGATAAGAGTTGTCCTCATCTTTGAAGACCTGGACACAAGCTGATCTGAATCATCCTGAAGATCTGGTCTTCTGGCAGCTTACACAACCGAAATCCTCCCCTACGGCCTACGCGCGAAAGGCTATACCTGGTTGAACTTCTGTGTCTCTGCGTCTCTTTTCTTCAACCAATACGTCAACGCCGTTGCACTCGACGCAATCGCTTGGAAGTATTACCTGGTTTACGTCGTGTTCCTCGGCTTCGAAATTGTCGTCATCTACTTCTTCATCGTCGAGACACGATATACACCATTGGAAGAGGTCGGCAAGTTCTTTGACGGCGATGAGGCAGCCGACGTAGCGGATCTCGCAAATACCAACGTCGAAGAAATGAAGGCTATGGGCAAAGCAGGCGTAGTTGCGCAGGAGATTGAGGTGGCTTAGAGAATCACAAACAGTAGAGACGAAATGCAAGCAGGGCCCAAGACAAGTTCGCTGATTGGGTGACCAACGAGAAAGTAGGCAGTCTGATGATCAGGTCTCGGCATAGATGAGCATAACCGATGGGCGGAAAGGAGAACTAAACAGGAGAGATATCAAGTCCTACGGTTTACTGGCCATTTCTATCCGTATTGGCGAAACCATGCAAGTCTAAGGCTCATTCGTTGTACTAGGGCGTATGTTATCAAGACCTTTCTTCATATATAGATTTCGATAGCATTCCTGGCGCATAGACCGCAGTGTTTATTGATTCTGCAGCAGTTGGTCGAGTTCAAGGCTCACCTCTCTTATTCCAGGCGTGATTACATCTCAACGCCGGAGAGTTGCAGAATTTCCACTGTTAGGATGGTCCTGAGAACTGCAGTAAGTTCCAAGTCTGGCATACCTGTTTGGGAGAATCAAGACCTGCGTCCTCTTGGCCCACTCTGTATGTATGTGATCTTCTCATTGCATAGCCAGGAGGATTTCGGGTCGACTTCGACTAACCTCCTGTTCGTAAAGACCATGTGCAGGATTTAAAGCCCTATGATTGAATGCTTGCACGCCTCGAGGAACTCTTCGAACCGAGCGATGTCCTCGGCCTGCACGATCGCTGCTGGAAGGGTCGTTCAGGGGCGGGCATCCGGACAACAGAGATATTTGTCGTGGCTATCGTCCGTAGCAAAGGTTTCTATGGTTGGCAAATACAAACACGAGTAATTCCTAGATTCATCGATTTTGCTGATGGTCGGCCCCGAGAGCGGAGTCTCCCAACAAGACTCCCTCAAGACACCATTCATATTCATATGACAATTACTTCGCATTATGTACACTCAGTTTCGACTATGACACCCGCGCATAGATCCCTTTTGGACAGTCTGACTGGTTCCTTTGGCCGGTGGGCCTGCCAGATCTAGCACAGCAAACTCCATTATGGGCCATGGCAAAATAAATCTTATCTGGAAAGTGGTCGCCGGGCAGCAGCCTGACTTGATGGTCTGAGGACTGTGCCGAATTTTAGATGCCAGCATATGTCCATATAAGCTATGCTGCTGGGAGCAACATCGAATAATACTGCAAGGCCTGCTCCAGGTCTGGAGTAGCCCGCATCTTGACCATCGAGCACGCCATTCAGGGCAGGATGGCGAATCTGGAGTCACCCTATGTGATAGGATCCTTTGTCCAACTACTCAATGCCGACAACATCAACTTCGAAAGTACTGGAAGGGATTCACATACTGACCTTTCGAACAAAATATCGCGCTTGGCTAAGATTCTTGCTCAACCGGGATGGGTACAACTTCAATTCAGTCCGTTGCCATTATCGGCGCTGGTGCAGCAGGTAATACCACATGCTTCCTGGTCTCCTGCCACTTTATGTCCCCGCTAGAAATCTGCTCATATTGAAGAAGGAGCCGCGGCCGCCGCGGCCTTTGCAGCGGAGAAATGCTTCAGTCGCATCCGAGTGTTCGAAAGGCGAGAAGCGCCCGGGGGAACATGGTAGGAATGAAACGATCCAACCTCGTCGTCGTGAGCCTTACAGATGACAGAATCAACTTCTAGGATATACGATCCTGACCCAGGACCCGGCCTCAATCTTTCGCCTGGTGGCATCCCGCCGCTGATCGACCCTCCCTTAGAAATTCCCGATGCACTTCCAAGAGCGACCTCTCCCAATTCCCAAGAACGGTATGACAGAACGCCAATATATGACAGCCTGACGTAAGTGTAGTCAGCCTTCAGTTTTACCCAAGGATAATTCCAAACAGGGCCATGATAGGACCAATGTTCCAGATATTGCGATGTCATTCTCAGACAACAGGTTCCCATATGGCCCCTTTCCACCTCACTGGGTACCAAGGCAATACATCGCGAACTATTTCTCACTTCACCGAACAGACTCATTTCTTGTTTTGAACACTACGGTGGAAGATCTGTCCAGATTGTCAGGAAAGGAAGGGTGGAAGCTCACACTTCGGCGAAGAGATTCGGTCCGGCACGTGGATGTCTGGTGGGAAGAAGAGTTCGACGCCGTGGTCATTGCAAATGGGCACTATTCCGTACCATACGTAAGTCTGTCTCAGTCGTCACGAAGGAAGGACATTTACAACAGGTCTGTACTTTACGTTTCCTGACTTTCATCTGTTCTCAAGGTCCCACGAGTGGACGGTCTTGACAAATATATCCGGTTGTTCCCAGAAAAGGTAATGCACTCCAAATCTTACCGCAATCCACAGGCCCATCAGGGCAAAAGAGTCCTCGTCATCGGCAACTCTGCATCTGGCCATGACATCACGGCAGCGCTTGTCGAATCAGCACAGCTCCCCGTCTATCAGTCTCGAAGGTCGCCTTCTCGGTGGGACGGTGACAAGCCACCCTCAGGGATTGAATGGAAACCCATTGTGAGCGAGTATCTGCCAACAGGAGACATCGTATTCGAGGATGGATCGGTTCTCTCCGACATTGACGCTGTCATCTACTGCACAGGTTACAAGGCCTCTTTTCCCTTTTGGAACGTCCAAGCCAATGGTGGGCCCCTCTGGGACTATGCGGAGAATCGTCTCGTCGGTAGCTACTGGCACACATTCCTCCGAGATTTTCCAACGGTGGGCATTGTCGGGGTCCCTCGCGTTCTCACGTTCCGCTCCTTCGAGTACCAGGCCATCGCACTCGCGCGGATATTCGCGGGCAGGAGTGCCCTCCCGCTCCCGCCACGGGAGGCACAGGAGAGATGGGAGCGGGAGAGGTGGAAACTTGTCAGCCGGGAGGGACGAAAGTTTCATGATATCCCCTGGGATAACGGGGAGACCATGGACTGGCTCCGGGGCCTCTTCGACCTGGCCGGTCTACCCTTGCTCGAGGACCGTGGGAGGTGCCCACCCGTGCTTGGGGATGAGACGAGATGGGCCATCGAGCATCTGAAGAAGTATCCCGAACCTGGCAACGAGAGCCGAGATGAGGAGGAGGGCTGGACGGTACTTGGTGGAGGCGCGGGACTTGATAGTCTGCACTTCATATGACGATCCACACACTCGAAGGAGATGTACCCTCGCGGCCTTGTCTAGTCAGCCGGTCGACAAGGCTTTTGAATAGCGGGAAGCGTGTCGTAAATGGTTAGACTTTTTTTTTCCATCGACAACAAGCTCACCTTCTTGTGAAAATCACTGCCCGCGAGAGTCAGCAGAGATGAGTCTCTGTTTCACATCTGGTCATTTTGGCAGTATTATATGCGTCTTCTCGTGGATGGCGGCGAAGAAGACAGCATATTCACCGCGCAAAAAGGGGGTTTGGTCTTGCTGCCGGAGCGGAAAAAATATAACCCGTAGTCGGCCACTGACTGCAAATTCACCAACGAGAAAAAAAGGCAATGCCACTTAAGCTGGGAATTTGTCCATCTATCGTCTCACCACGAGAGAAAATTCTCACCTCAGCTTACTACAGTCAAAAGCAAAAACAAAAATGAAGAAGAAGAAATGTTCAGGTCCTACCCGGCTGGTTGAGAGTCAGTATGGCTGAAGGCATTATCGTGGAGCAGGCTGTGAGACTCACGTTCGAACCGGGGTTGCCGGAATGTTTCAACAACGACGAATGAATATTCGACGTGAAGTCAAAATCCGGAGTGATCACCACTACACTATAGAACCCGTGTGAAATCAGGATGATTTTCTTGCGAATTTTGGGCATTCAAAAATATAAATGTCACATAATAGTGGGGCATCACGGTGCCCGGAGAAAACCGTCTGCCGAGCAAATTGCCCCAACTACGAGGGGCATGTGGGACGCTCGGGGCCCTTTTCTTAGTGTCGCTTGCCACACACCACAGTAGAGGATCATGACGCTATAAGTGTCAATCGTCCAACACATAGTTACACGTAATCCATTATAGTGAAAACGCCTCATAATAAAGCAGCACTTACCTTTTAGACTATTATCAATAGTGGCCTACGAGAAAATCCTACTAGAATGGTGCTAACGCTGGAAAGGGCATTCAAAATATAATAGTCTAAACTTCGTGACTTCAAGCGACGAATATACTGGGGGGGGAAGGACCGCGATTCCCCGGAGGGAATGTCTGCCCACTAGAGCTGCCTCGATACAGATAAGAAAAACAAAAGACTTGGTTCTCATTAAAGGCTTTATTATACTGGTTCTTTCGGACGGGCATCGAGCTCTTTATCAACCGGTGTGTCATCTTGGACCCGCAAGTAACACCCCAGAGTCTCCAGCAGGTATCTCTCTCGGTACCGTAACTGTACTGGACCCCTTTCCCTGACATGCATCTTCGCGATTGCCAACAACGAGGGCAAATGCTTTTGGTCCAGATCCAGAAATGTCTGCTCGCAGATTGTCAAGTCTCCCTCTGACGCTTCCAGAAGAGCTGCAGATAGCGGCCGCTCCCGCATGGCACGGACGCAGAAGCTTTCGAAAATATCAATGGAAATCATGAACTGGATGACCGAGACGATCGATGTAGGGTCATGAGACTCGCCACCTTTGGCAACATTTGAAGGTTCCCGTTTTCCCAGGTAGTCGCTCATAACGGCGGCGTATTCAAGCTCCGTGATTAGTGCCCGTTGGTCGATTGGGGCAATTTTGGCAGCTGTAGGTCGTTCATACCCGATTTGGTGGCGCCACATCCAGTTACAGTAGATGTTGGAGATAATGCAGGGAACCAGAATGATATAACCCCACCACATGGTGGCGGTAATGAGACCTCCAGCTCCCGCAGCAAGACCGGTGACCGCAAGCACCACTGCGTGCGTCTGCACTTTGCTGGTGCGGCGCCGCAGCAAACTTTTGGCGAAGTCCGACTCCAATCTGGCAAGCCCCGCGGAGCGATGTCGATATGCTCGAATTGAAACGTAGGTAGACCACCCTGCATTGATCAGGCCGTAGAGTGCACCTGCGGCGTTGCCAATGTAGCCTGATAGCAGGTTGCTGGCAGCGAACACGGAGGGGTTCGCTCCACCGATAGCCATATAGGTTCCGACACTGACCAGCAGGGCACCAAAACCCAGGAGCACATCCACGAAAAGCCGATCCAGCAGCTCAGTGCCACTTTCACGGAAGTTGACTCCTAAGATGGCGTCCACGCTCCGGAGGCAGGCCTTGTTGTCGCGGCATCGCGCTCTTTCTCGCTTCAGGTACGATCTTTCCTCCCTCAGCACCCGTATGTTGCGCCAGCTGAGCGTGACATCCCGAAAAGCAAACAGCGAGGTCACCAGGGCCAGCGTCGCGCCGAGGGCCATGAGGACGGCGACCCATTTCTTCACGGGGACTTGGTTCCAGACATTGGCGGCAAAATCGCCTGCATTTCCCAGCTCGAGAAATCCAACTCCGGCAAGCAAGCTGTTTCTCAAACGACCCGGCTGTAATGGCCTATAGTGGCCTCGTCGTTCTGACAAGGTAACCCAATCTGACGCCGGAAGGAATTTCTCTGTGCAGCTGCATGCTTGGTGCTTCCCCTCCTCTTGTGTGGTGCCCTCGGGGGTTTTGATCCGGGTTTCCTCGACTTCGAAGTTCCTTGCCGCATCCTCAGTAGCCATCAAATTGGTGAGTGCCGCCGATTACGCGTCCTCTCCGTCGACCGCCTTGAACTGAGGATTGTGAGTGCCAGGTTGATTGAATGGGCTTTGACGGGTTGACAACTCTGGAGTTGTGCTCCTGGAGCTCAGTGCCGACATTGGAAATCTGAATGGTTTTGAGGTAATTCACACTGTCCGTGAGTTAAAAAGAGGTCATGAGCAAGGTCTAATAATAGTTTTGGCCATATACGTATTGACCCGCTCAGAGTGGCAACGTTGCACCGATCCGAGTTCGCCGCTGCCGGCGATCCACCCGCTGGTGGAGGGTGTTTTGCACATGCTTGGACTTACCTGGATAGTACCAAAGCTCAGCTGAATAGACTGGATTTGAGTTTGGTGCTGAACCATGATCTTTGTTCCAGAACCTTGGCATCTATATTTGACTCCCCTTGATCTCACAGCAGATATCACTCCTCTTGTTCGCTAGGGGCCAAGAGCTGGACGAGCCGAGGAATGACGGCGGATGCCCTTGGAGGGAGGCACGGAGATATGGAGTTATGCTGATCCGGATCCCTCCGCTGCGCCATCTTATCTGATTTAATTCAACTACTTTACCACCTCGAAGATCGTAATCTATACACTGTCCGCGGCGCGAGTAGCGCAGGTAATAAGGCCGTGGTCTGGTCTCCTGCTCTGCAGACATCTTTATTTTTTGTTCTCAGTTTCCTAGACGATATCGCTGTCTACAGAAACGAAGTGCTACCCTGTCATCACCGGTAAGTACTCACTCAATATGACAGAGAGGCGTCCTCTCCCAGAAGACAACACGCCGAGGCCTTTTCGTCCCCCATCGGGACGAGTGGACAGCGCGGTTAATATTCATCTTGATACACGATCGGTTTTATTTATTTGTTGAGATTCTTCATGTGGATGCACCGACCCACCGAACTTGCATCAGGAACATTTGAGTCGGTGAGACTGTTTTGGATCTCGTTTCTTTTCTCGACAACTGCCAGAACATGTTACATCATTCCAGCACTCCCTCAGATAGGGAGACACTCGCTTTGGTGTCCGTATTGGCCCAGCAGCTTGCGTTAGGAGATGCACGAGATGAGCTCCATTGGGATAGACTGCATATGATTGACTTTATGAGCCGTACCATATCGTGTGTTTCGCTGGATCAAAATGGACAGGCGCTCTCCCTTGCACTTGAGGTTAACCAGCCCGTGTGAGTAAAATTACTTACACTCGGAAATGCACTTGTGTGACGTCTGGAGGTGACAATTATTACTGATGCTCAGAGGAGAAAGGTCAAGTCCACCCACTATCCAAAAGACTGCCGAAGTTGCCCATCCGACAACCTCACTCTACCTTCCTCTTGCAGAAATCGCACAGAAATCGCAGTTGCGAGATCTCCATTCTTACTAGATTTGTATCCTTTAAATACCATGATTTACAGACAACTTTCCTCTCGACCTTTTACAATTTCAGATTCACTACATCCCATTTCTCAATCTACGAAGATCTTTTTTTGCCATATTCCATTTACACAGTCCGAGAATGAGTGATGACATGACCCATCAGAGTCGAGAAGGGTGGTCCTGGACTGGAGAGAGCGGTCTGAAAAGCGGCCTCCCCAGTGTGGCCGTTGTCAAGCCTGAAACGAATGTGCAAAACAGAGACAAGGTCTTTGACGTGGCCATCATTGGTGCTGGCTATGCCGGACTCACCGCTGCTCGGGACCTTTCCACGTCTGGACACAGCACTCTGCTTTTGGAAGCTAGAGACCGCATTGGTGGGCGCACGTGGACGTCGATGATTGACGGTACTCAATACGAGCTTGGTGGTCAATATGTCCACTGGGGACAGCCTCACCTATGGAGGGAGTTATCTCGTTACTCAATGCAGAAAGAGGTTGATCCATGTGTGGATCCATCAAAGGGACTCAATTCTTTTACATTGGTCAATAAAGATGGTTCCAAGTCCATGAGCCGTGAAGAGCAAGTATGTCACAAGAGCCGGAAAGTGATGTGCGATCGCTGAGTGCTAACTTGTTCTTCGTTAGGCAGCAATTTTGGACTCAGCCATTCAGAAATTCATCAATGTCGATGGTAACTTTGGCCGAATGGTCATGCCGTTTCCGCATGATCCCACCATTGTTCCTGACGCCGTCAATTTGGATGCAATGTCCATTAAAGATCGCTTTGACCAAATCAAGGCCGACTTAGATCCACTCGAACAGACCATTCTGGAAGGATTGCTCATGACTCTGACGGGGGGGAAGCCTGAGAGCTCTGGGTTCTATGAGATCGTGCGACTCTGGGCTTTGTGCTCTTACTCGCTCGACGGTCTCATCGGGATGTGTGCGGCTTTCAAGCTTCGTCATGGGCAATCTGCCTTTGCCCGGCGATTCTTTCGAGAGGCGCTGGACACAGGAGGTTTGTCCTATGCATTCAACTGCACAGTCACCTCGGTCAAGGATGACGGAAGCAAGGTGAAGATCGGTTGTACGGAAGGCTTGCAATTTCAAGCCCGAAGACTGATATGCACCGTCCCTCTCAACGTTCTGTCCAGCATCGCTTTCAACCCACCAGTTCAGCGACTGGATAATGAGACCCTCTCTGCAATCAATGGCAATCGAAGCACTAAATTGCACATCGTGGTCTCTTCCGATAGCCTGAGCTCCTGGGATGGGCTGACCTACCCCGACAACAAGCTTATCCATGCAGCAGGAGAGAGCACAACACCATTAGGAGACAGTCATGTCGTGTGCTTTGGAGCTGCATACAATCATCTTGATCCCGAGGACAACGTGGACGAAACTTTGGCCGCGGTGAGGATGTTCCATGAGGATATCAAGGTAAAGAGCATGGTATTTCATGATTGGTGCAAGGACGATTACTCCCGCGGTGGGTGGTGTTCTTTCAACGCCACGATGTCCACCAAATATCTCGACACGCTACAAGGAATGTCGAATGGGAGGGTCATCCTTGCCAGTTCTGACTGGGCATCTGGTTGGCGAGGGTTCATCGACGGGGCAATCGAAGAAGGGACTCGTGCTGCCTTTGTTGTGAAGAATGTGCTGGCGAATGAGACAAGAGTCAACGAGTAGCTTACGCCCGTAGTCCGTCCTCCTTGGTCTAGCCCTCACTCTACCTTCCTTTTATGGCGAACCCTGCTTCCCCGCTTCTGGAAAACAACTTTCTCTTGACGCCAAGTTGCTCACATATACATGTGAGCGCATTCGAGCAAATGGGATAATCTCGTCGATGCCTCTGTTACGCCATGGGAGTCCGCAAAGGCTGCTATAACTGCAATAAGCGGCGAATAATCTGTGACGAGACAGAACCCCATTGTGCGAAGTGCACCAAAAAGGGACTCGATTGCTCTGGCATTGGTATTCGATACCGCTTCAACGATGGTATCGCTTCCCGCGGTAAATTGAGAGGCCTATCCATCCCAGTAGGCCAGTCTTCAAGTTCGAGATCGAATGCCGCCAAGCCGCTGTCAGTTGGAGGCAATCGTTCCGCTGCCATCACGAATCTTCAGGCGAAACCTCCGGTGGCGAATACGGTAACCAGGCTATCGTTTTCTTACTCGTTAGATTCATTCGAGAGTAACGAAGAGACGCCTGAGTATGCTTCCAACATTTATCCCTGCTTGCAGCCCATTAGTGGTCAATCGAGGTTTTTGCTGAACCATTGTATGCTTTCCGATCCCTTTGGTGCCCGAAGAAGAGTTACTCCGCTAACTGTAGAGCCCAGTCTCGGAAAATATTGCCCGAGGCATGGTGATTCTTGACGGACAGTACAACGGGTATCGGAACGTAATCATACCACTTGCCGTCACCGAACCACTCGTGGAAAGCGCAGTTTCCTCGGTTGCTGCTTCTCATCTTTGGCGGGGGAATGAAAAACTGCGCACGGCGGCAGATCGCGATCGCGTAAGAGTGATTCAATCACTGAAGAAGGCGTCTTTGAATCCTCGGGCCGGTGCAGTATTCAGTGTCTCCAACTGGGCCATCTTGCTTGTTCTTCTTGTCGGCGAGCTGATCACTGGACGCGATGATTACATTTATCTTCTCCGACTATTACGATCTATCCAATCTTATGGTGTCTATGATGCTAGCAGAGAAACACTTCAGTTCTTTCACACCCAGACAGATATGTGAGTTTATGTCGATTTCCGCCGCACAACACATTACTGACGTGAATTCAGACTCATGCTTTTGGCTCAGCCATTCTTGGACTTGTCCTCCGATTTCCCTGCAATGAATTCCGAGGCGGCTCTGGAGACACAGCTCAGATCGATATGTGCATCACTACAGCACGTGTCAGACTCACAAGATGTCTATATCACCAGTACTGTCATCGAAGCTGTCCGGCGTAGCTACCAAATCTATTTGAATCGTGCATTTCTCGGCGGCAAAAGCGATTCAATGGCTCTGGACTACCTCCAACATCTTGTCTCGCCCATATCACCAAATGTACCTGGTGGCCACGCACTGGTCTGGGTGTACTTTATCGCTGCGGCGGAGAGCGAGCTCCCAGAGCACAGGGCCTTTTTTACAGGGAGGCTCAATGATATATATGTTGCGACAGGGTGTGAGAATATCACAGCTGGTCTTTCAATCCTTGAACAGATGTGGGACAGTCAGACAGGCTCAGGGTGGCCGTGGGCCCTGCGCACGAATCCCTCGACCTTCATCATGTAACGTGGTCGACATCTCAGTAATGGTTCATGCCAATCTATTATGATTGGAATATAATATCCATAACAATCTGGCAGTTACATTCACAAATGACTCGCTTTGCGCACGGTTTGAAGCTCGTTTTTAACTGTCATGGCAGCCTCTGTGCCAGACTGGATCGCGCCATCAATAAAACTTCGCCATGCACCGCCCGCCCAATCTGAGTTTGAGAACAGAACAGGGCCGTGTCTCTTGCGCAATGCGTCCAGATATTTGACTTCTGCGCCTGGTCGGTACCAGGCCCTGGAGTTGATTAGTTAGCCATATATTGGTGAGGACTATAGTCATGTACTCACCAAGCGCCCTCGGCAAACTCATCACTGGACCAGTTATGGGACACCTAAGTAGAGCCGGTTAGAATGCATTAGGATGTGTATCGAAGCCTCCACTTACCAATCGCTGGACGTCCATTGGTGCGAATTTCTCAAGCGCCTTCAATGCTCCATCAATGTCCTCTTCAGCATGAAGATGATTTTCGTGACATCCAAAGAAAACACAATGCGTGGTCCCTGCAGGTGTCGTCCCGTCCGCCGCCCCAAAAAGAAGCTTGTTGTCTGGATAGGTGGCTCCACTCCAAGATCGCATTCCAGGATCATTGATTTCCGCATGCAGTTTAACAATTTGGTTGACGTGCTTGTGGTTGATTGCATCTCGTTTTTCCGGTGGCAGCGGTGGGTTGAATTCGACCTTGTGCAAAACATTCAGCGGCACCGTGCAAATGACTCTTTTCGCCAGAAATTCACGGCCGTTCCGAGCGTGAATGTGAACAGCATCTGGCAAAGAGGAGTCGATGAACGACACTGTGGTATTGAAAGTGTAAGACAACTTTCCCGACCCCAAGGCTTCTCGGAAAAATCGCAGCGCAAAGGCAGACTGGCCACACTTCAGCTTCAGAACAATGACCGTCTCCATGAAATTCTTATAGTCGTGTCCGCTTGCGGCCCACCAGCGCAGAAAATCCAAAAATGCCGAGTTTTCACGCGTCCCGCCACTGCATACGAGGGTGATTGCTGTAATGGCATTTCGCTCGTCGTCTGACAGGTCGTTCTTGATTTGATCGAGGCGATCTGCAATGGACATGTTTGCATACTGAAGGACGTCGGTGTTCCAATATTGGTTGAAGGGAAATGGCATCACACCTTTCCCGAGGAGGCCGTCGACGTTCACAAACTTTTCAATCGCTCGGGAGAAGAGTTTCATCTGGATCTGTCTTTAGCAACAGAGAAACCTAGAAACACGACAAGGTGTTTGCTCACCTCTTCTTCATGGCTCATCTGCCTCGAGCCATGCTCAGTGACAAAGGTGAAGTAGTTTTTCTCTTTCGTGTAGTCAGGGGAAAACACCAATTCATTTTCCATCTCGTACCGCGAGAGCTCTCGGTAGACGTGTGGCTGGAACCAATGAACCCACGTGCCCCCCAACTCGAACTGGTAGCCGTCGATGGCGGACGTCCATGCTCTTCCCCCCAGTCGATCTCGACCTTCCACGAGGAGGACGCGCAGACCTGATCGACAGTCAGTTTCCAGTTGCATGTCTTTATATGGCCACGCTTTTGTTGGATCACCAACCAGCAGTAGTCAGATCTCTAGCAGCTGTCAGGCCAGTATATCCGGTACCGATTATCACCACGTCGAAGATGTCGCGGGCGTCTCGAATCATCTCCTCTGGTTCTATCACCGCGTGAGACGGAAGCCCAGGTTGTACTCCTTGGGTTGGAGTCCATTGCCAGCCATCTCGTGATCTAGACATCCTTGGAGGTGAGAGCGAACCTGAGAGCAAGAAATGTCGTTACGTAGAGTCCGGACAACAGTAAGCGTTAGTTTTGTGATTGATCAAATGTGTCCTCTTTGCACGATGACATTCTTATTATATCTTCTTCCAACGTTGACACGAAAATGCCGTGGGGTTCGAATTGGACTAGTGCAAGGGCCATAGACCTGGCAACCTACCTTGGAAAACAAGGCCCAAGACCTATCCAAACGCCGTTATCTAAGCGGCCTGCAACAGCAGTAAGGGCAGGATGTTAGCAATACTCTCAAGCGCATCGGAGTAGTCCCAGACAGGGGCAACCTCCCGCTCCAAAAGTCCTTGAACCAGATTTTTTGGGCGGCAGAGGGCTCGGAACTCAAACGACAACGGTATGCAAGCTTGTTCTTCGTAACTCTGAAACTGGCAAGTCAGAGCCATTACCCAGCACCGCTCGACGCCAAACATTGACGAACAAAGATGGCGTTGACATTAAACGAGGAAAAGAACAGGCAGGAGGGACGGTAGAACCTAGGTCAGTACGTGAGTTCTTGCTTTATCTTATCTAAACGCGCTGTGAAACTTTGGCGTCAGAATGGTTGGGACTTGTCGTCTTCCGAGGCAACTCCCTCCGCCGTCTGGCTTCATAGTCATTACACAAGAATTACCAATAGAGTGTTTCTCCCCTCTCTTCTGTCCATCAGCACTTCAACTCTTCGCTAGCAGGAAACTCTATTGGGGCAGCCAATGTTGTTGAAGATGCCTCCGAAGTCCTGTTCTCTTCCTCAATCCGCAGGCCCACGACGTCCGGTATGGTTGACACTTCGATACCCTAAAACCCACAAGGAGAGTTAACGCGATGCTCGTCTTTTGAGACCCTCCTTAGATTCTTATTCTTATCTAATCGCGTGTCCCCGAAAGGCCCCCGAGTCGTTTGAAATTCTCTGTCTCTGTCCCTGACTCCCAAAAATATGCGTTCTGCGGGCGCCGCGTTCCCGAGACGTCCTCGCCAACGGTACTACCGCTCGAAGACTGGCTGCCTGACTTGCAGGCGACGACGGAAGAGATGTGACGAAGAAGCAAAACCGTGCACCTCTTGCGTACGCAATGGCCTAGACTGTACGTGGCCAGAATCACAGCCCAGACAGGTCCGACAAGAATCTCCATCTAACGTGTCAATGCACGGGAAACTGACCAGCTGGAAGCCCAGTAACTCAGAGTCTGTCGTCTCCAAGAGACAGTCCTGTCCCAGCCCGCCTTTATCCTATCTTGCTTCCTCCGCTTCCGCTCCTTCGTCCAGAAACTCCAGTATTGTGATCAGTTGGAGTCCGAGCACCATCGACACGGGTCTGTTGCAAACAGTCTCGACGGCCAAGGATTCTCAACTGCTCCTACAATACTATCTCGAGGATGGCGCCGGGAAGCTCTCGCCAAGAACGATAGAATCAAATCCATTCATTACCCATGTTCTCCCCCGTGCTGTCTGTGACGAGACGCTCATGAGCGCGGTCCTTGCTCTAGGAGGTGCTTTTCTCGAGGTCAAATATGACCGATCGAATTCGGTCCTGCACACTGCGTGGGAGCACTATTCAAAAGTTCTCTACGATCTACGCCACATTATTCAGAGCCTAGCCTCGCACACTGTTGAACAATCTGTTCGTGTCTTACTCATCTTAATCATCCTCGCTCATATCGAGGTCAGTGTCTCAACTCGAATAATCTCTACGGTGGAAGCCGGCTGATGAGGTTCCTTTTAGGCAATATCTGGAAAGACATGCGGCGCAATATTCTCGCATTTGCGTCCAAGCCGGCAGCTGATGCTTGACCTGCTAGCGAATGGCAAACACAACGACATGATCCGTGGTAAAGGAGTCGAGAGCTTCATACTTGAACATTACGCCTACCTGGCTCTTATAGCCCATATTACCCCCTACGCCCTCGACCAAGCGAGGACGATCCCTCTTGATCCGGATCTGTTGTCACTAGACTCCATCCACGAGTACGACAACTTTGGCACCATCCTGAGTTGCGGCGTGTCACTTTTCGAGAAGATTCCTTTGGTATCAGTGCTCGCCAGAAGACGGTTGTGTGAGGAAGAACAGACAGGCGGCTGCTCTTGGGAAACTTTCTCGACATATCAAAGCCTACTGGAGGATATTCTCAATTGGACATCAGGCCCTCCCGGCTCGCAGATGAAAGAGTATGAGACTGCGCAAAGATTGGCTGGCGAAGTATACCGACATGCTCTGTTGATTTATCTCAAGGTGTCCATGTGCGGCGCAGTCGTGAGCAACAGCCCGGAAGTCTTAGTCGAGATCCAAGAGCTTATCGATGCAGTTTGGGATCTATATGCAGCAGTCGTGGATTCACCTTTCGGGACTGCTATGCTGTGGCCAACAGTCATCATAGGGTCATGTCTGACACGGGAAACTCAACGTGAGAGACTCCGAGCCGTTGCAACTTGTCCGAGATGGCATATGAGAGTCACCGAGGCTTGCATCAACATGCTAAAGCTACTCTGGACGGATCCGGATCCTCGGGCATTTGGTCCTTATGGCTTGCACTTCATTATGAAGAAGCACAAGATCAATTTTTGCATGGTCTAACCAGGCTCACTTGGCTTTTGGGGAGGTTTTGAGATTACCAATTGATTGTCAACGAAAGCAGTATGCAAACTCTAGTGATCTTGACTGCGTAGACTGTGGTCGTTGGTTTTGCCCTATCTGAGTCAAACCACAAACCCTGCAGTGGCAAAGGGTAAAGTTGAACCCAGATGATTTACCTCTTGATGAGAGAGCCTAGACGAAAAGGCCCCAAAGGACAACCTCTAGAGCTCCTTGAAGGCGATCAGCGTCTGGTGTCAAACTGCCTTCTTGCCATTCTAGCGTATCTTGTCGCTGTTGTCACCCTCAACTTCTTGCCCCAAATAAGCATGGGGATTGTGGTCGTTAAAATAGCGGCCGACACGACTGTACAAGTGATGAAGACGTTGGTGAGCCCGACGCCCTCGATCCACGGAGTCAGGGTCATGGCAACAACGGTGGCGAAAGCGTTACGCAGAAACGCGACCGCGACAAGAGAGTCGCCAACGATCTAGTTTGGGGCATTTAGGAGTTGTCGGATTGAGATCCAGGTTCAGGGACAACTTACGTCCTTGTAGGAATCAATCAAATAGGTCAACGCAAGATCACTAAAGACGTTGTTGCCGATGCCAAATATGACCAGAGCGACGGCCAGAGATATCCAGTGCACTCCCTAAAATCAAAAGCATCAGTTTTCCTCTCGTCATTTATTCTGTGGTAGTGCTCACATTGTCAAGGCACAAGCCAAACATAAGGATCCCCAACGGAGTGAGAACGATCCATGGTAGACCCAGCCATAGTCGCATTTCGGGCTCGTAAATGCCACTGTTCTTCTTGGACAAGCGGACAATGTGGAAGTCGGACAGGGGACCGCCATAAGCGCTGCCCAAGAAACTGCCAATGAAAGGTGCAAGATTCATGAGCCCGACGCCAGAAGATGAGAAGCTGTAGGGTGGATAGGTCAAATCTGCATTTCGTGAGCTTCGATCCGGAACATTTCCCGCACTTCAGCAGTTCATTTTGCCGTTGTAGCAGCTGGAGTTATAAACCAGTCAAATCCTCCTTGGCCAAGCAGCACAGCAAATGACACTTACAAATGGAGAGGACCGATAACAGGACGGAGAACCATGCGAGGAGGGAGCCGTAGATTAAGGCCGTGTACGTCACCGCCGGAATAGTACAGAGTATCTGGAACGGTTGCCAAATGTGTCGGGCAAAGTCTCTGAACCCTCCGGGCGTCACTGTAAAGAGAGACAGCCGCTTGAGGTAGCTCTTCGGTTCGATATCCATTCTTGTGGTGTTGGATGTGACGCAGGTGAGAGGTTCTTCGGTACACTTCTCCACAGTTAACCCAGAGGTCGTTGTGAGCGTCGGTGCCACAGGCTTCTTTGCTCTGTCAGTTTGAGCATTGGCTGGCAGGATATCGACGAGCTCGGGGTTCGACACAATGGTGGGGATATATTTCGTCTCCTCATAGAGGAAGAAGAACATGACCAAGCCTGTCGCCAGCAGAATGGTGGTCCACCACCAAATCCACCGCCAACCCTGTGAATCTGCGATATATCCTGCGGCAACAGGCCCAAGATATGCTCCAGCAGTAACAGTCAGGAGATAGATGCCGTTGCAGGTCGCCCGCTGGTGCACATAGAACAAGTCTGCGATCGTCATCTGGCAGATTGTCTCGGCGATACTGCCAGCGAGGCCTGATACCACATTGGCGCCGTACATGTCTCCGGCCGTCTTCATCTTTGCTTGCCATATGGCTGTAGAACATGATATAGCAATACTGACTAGGTAGATCGGCCGTCGGCCGAACTTGAGCGCGAATGGAATGAAAATAACACACCCACAGGCTAAGCCTGCCGTATTGGCTCCGAAAGATCGATTCAAGACCTCGGTGCTGAAGCCAAGCTCTATCATGAGAGGGCCATAGATGACAGTCCCGATATCGACGAGGACAAACACCATCAGGGTGTAATAACAAGAAAGGCCAAAATTGATGCTTTTCCGGAGCTTTGTCCAATTCAACGGATCATTGGGATCATTGCTAGGGGTCGGATGGAGAATTATCTCGCTGTTTCTTGCACCGTGGACTGCAGAAAGATCAATACAAGAACACGGTTCTTCCAAAGGGACTCACATACGGGTCTCGAGCTGGATTGTCCCTGGCGGCCATTGATTTGCGTTGGCTTGAGGGTTGTCTTCGTAGGGTCGAAATGCCATGCTGCTGCTCAGAACACTCAAAGGGTTGAGACCAAGAACACAGAATCTGTATAACCGCTCTCGTGATGGCCAGTATATATATATATTCATGCGTCGAATTAGCTTCCTGCCTGGAGTTCCAGGTTGTTCTGTTATCAGATGTCAAGATATCGAATCCGTCAAAGAAAGTCTTCGTTAGCAGGAAATTCGGAAGTCGAGCGAACCAGTCAGTAGAAAGACCAACACTCCATCCCGCGTAAGTGATGTCCAAGCTACCGATCTAATGTCGGGCTGGATCAACGTTCTCGAAGCAACTTTCGGTTAAAGTGGCCACTTGAAGGACCCGTACGTCAATTTTCAACGGATTCAAGCCAGAGGATCAGATAACGGTCTTATCTAAACGCTCATGAATCTGTGCCGCTACTTTCTGTCTAGCCTTCAACGCCATCTTTTGTATCTAAAACTTCACGATAGATGACGCCAGGGCAAGCCATTGCCCGCCCCGTTTGGCTCAATCGGGGCTTTGCAGAATAAGCGTTACAAACAGCAAGACTGATCGATTGATATTCCTAGCCACATCTGGGTTCTATTGGCTTGGAGAACCGACGTGGCAACAGCACCTCCAGGTTCAAGCGATGGTTTGCGGTGTGTCTACACGCTGTAGAGGGTTGCCGAAAAGGACTATCTCCACTTTGTCAGAACTCTGGATGGCCAATTATCGTCGATCTCACTCTACCTCCCTCTTTCAGAAAGTACAATGTTTGAGGCTACAGTTCCGAGTGTGTACTAGCTCACTACATCATTCAAACTCAAGCCTCTTAACAGTTGACCGACGATATATCAAGCACTGAATTACACACCAATCCGCCACAATAATGCTTCGCGCCAGGGGACGGATGCGTATTGGCAATGGACCACTTCAGGCACTGGAGGGTAATCCTACCGACATCCCAACGGGGCTGCCTCCCTCTCCGGAGCTTGATCGACACAAGAGAACGAGGTAGTCGGATCTGCTATACATACACATCTTCCACAATGGCCGAGGATAAACAGAGCGGCCAACGGTGTTAGAGCAACCCAATACAGTATACTTACTTACATTACCTAGCTCTTTGAATATCAGGGTCGTATTATCGAGAAGGGAAAGAGGCGAGTCGTCGGGAGGTAGTTGGAGAGCAGGGGGGTGAGTGGTGCGAAAATGATCGATGGAGCCCTGCTTAAAAGCGGCGCGGGTACGAGGTCCTAGGGTGGATGCTCAGGTGCACAATAGGAACCGATTTAGTAATAATTGCGCGTACCTCGTCATTTGCTGCCAAGACCAAGATCTACTGATAAACCAAGGCAAAGACTCAGTCACGTCAGTGTAACACCAGCCAACGCGTTACACGGGCAGCACATGCTCACTCTACTCACTCCGACTGTCTAGGTATGCATAAGGCTCTGCGGCGGCAGCCTTGGACCTGCCCCAGATGCCTGCGCAAACAGCAAAGGTTCAATTCTACCGCCGCCGGAATCGCCGTAGCCAACGATAACACCTTCGATGGTGCATACCTCCATGCGTCCTCCCACTCCTCCTCCAAGAACGGTAGCGAAAATGCTCTCCTCCGTGAGGTTTTCAATAGGAAGACACTCTCCAAGACATCATCCACCGAGAGTTCGGGCTTGATAGGAAACACGTTCCTGACCCTTCCGCAGGGCTTTCAAAAATTCGCAGAGGCGTCGGTAATACAATGCAAGAGATTGGTAGAGAGGACGCTCGCCGCTTCCACGGCCGAGCAATACAGAGCAATACCCAGAGATCTTGATAGACTGAGCGACTTGCTTTGTCGAGTAATAGATCTCTCCGATTTCATCAGGAGCATCCACCCGAGTGACGATGTGGCTGCCTCGGCATCTGCTTCATATTCACTGATGTTCCAGTACATGAATGAGCTCAATACAACCACTGGCTTAAACCAGCAGCTGAAAAAGGCCTGGGACATGCCAGAGGTCCAGTCTCAGTGGAGCGAAGAGGAGAAAATGGTTGCCGTGCTCCTGATGAGGGACTTCGCAAAATCGGGCATTCACCTTCCCGACAAACAGAGACGACAGTTTGTCTCACTCTCGAACGAGATTGTACAGCTGGGAACCGATTTTATTAATCAGATGGATCATGCAAGGGAGTATGTCTCATTTACCGTTCGTCAGTTGGATGGTATAGATCCGACGTTGGTTCAAGGCTTCAAAAACCACGAAAGAGCACAGATTCCAGTGTCGAGTAAGTGGTCCAAAATGGTTCTTAGAGCTGCCAAGGACGCTGCAACGAGGAAAGATATGTACATTGCTGAGAGAAGCGCCTCCAAGAAGACCATTGCAACACTTGAACAACTGCTCCTTCGCCGTGCCCAGCTTGCCAAACTTACGGGCTTCGACAACTTTGCACAGATGGCTCTCATAGAGAAAATGGCCAAGACCCCAGAGGCCGTGAACAACTTTCTCGAATCGATTAATGCAAACAACAAGATACATGTGCAGAAGGAGCTTGCTCCACTCTTGGAACTCAAGCGCAAGGTGGACCAAGGCGCTGAAGGATTGAACCCGTGGGATCACAACTATCTCCTGGCAAAACTAGATCAGCTGGAGGGGGCTTCGGGACCTCGCACATCAAAGTCGCGCCTGCAGGAGAGCGCCAGATTTTACTTTGCACTCGGCCATGTGATGCAGGGCTTGTCCAGCCTGTTCGAGTCTCTCTATGGAGTCCGCTTTGTACCAAAGGAGACCAAGCAAGGTGAAGTCTGGCATCCCGACGTTAGACGGCTGGATGTCTATACCGACAAGGAGGAACATATCGCCACCATGTACTGCGATTTATTTTCGCGACCGGGGAAGCAGAGCCATCCCGCCCACTTCACGCTTCTCTGCTCACGGGAAATCTCAGAGGAAGAGGTCCGCGAATGTGAAGAACGCAATGAACCACTGAACAATGGCATGCCGACACTCCTCAGCACCAACCCTACTTCAGGCGTGGCTTTTCATCACCAAATCCCCATCATCGCTCTTGTGTGTGGCTTCCCACAATCCAGCGTACCCGGCGAACCTGCTCTTCTCTCTCAATACAGTCTCGTCTCGTTATTCCACGAAATGGGCCACGCCATCCACAGCGTCCTAGGTCGCACCTCTATGCAAGGCATATCGGGAACACGGGTTGCAACCGACTTCTCTGAACTGCCCTCTGTCCTCATGGAAAACTTCGCTACAGATCCAGCGGTTCTGAAACTCTTTGCGAGACATTGGAAGACAGACGCGCCCATGCCCGATGAGATGCTCAAAGTACTTGCCGAAGAAGGGTCAAAGGAAGCTTCTAGACAGGGTGCGTGGAATAACGAGAGCCAGATTCTCATGAGTGTCCTTGATCAGGTGTACCATGGGGACGGACCTGTTCAAGCCCTCCGGAGCGGGCGGTACGATTCTACCGCTGTATACTACGACGTGTGGAACAAGCACGGCTCCGTGCCCGAGCCGTGGGGAACCTCCTGGCAAGGCTTCTTTGGTCACCTCCACGGATACGGCGCAAGCTACTATTCATACCTATTCGACACGGCGATCGCGCGGCGAGTCTGGACGAACGTTTTTCGCGGCGGCGAGGACAATGGCGCCATTGATCGTGCCAGTGGAGAGAGGTTTAAAGAGGAGGTTCTGAAATGGGGCGGCGGAAGGGATCCCTGGCTTTGCCTCGAGGGATTGCTCGGGGAGGGGAAGGGGGTATTAGCAGAAGGCGGAGAGGAAGCTATGTTGGAGGTAGGGAGGTGGGGAGTCGGTGTCGGGGCTGGTACCCTCGATTGACGCAATGAAGCCGGCTCCGCAGACAAGCGTGGTGGACGCTCTCGTTCAACGTTCTTCCAATGTGAATAGAATTATGTAACCCTTCGTCGCGTCTGTCTTTATATACCAAATTCATCCTCATCTTCTGTCTCCTCGTCGCTATCCAGTCCCCAAATGAACGCCAAACAACTATACTCCGTACTCATAACCAAATCATTTGACTCCCATGCTTAAGCAAACCAGACTCGGAGATCTGGGGAACTGCGATCAATGCATGCTAATCTCCGGATACCCCGTGCCGAGCGAGGCATGAAGCCCCGAACCTGCGGACGCCTTGGGAGTCGTCGAGGAAGCATTCCCGGACCCTGCAGATCCAGTTGTTGTTGGCCCCGACGTCGACGCCGACACCCCTCCTTCTCCGGGTCCTGTATGCAGTCCGCCGCCGACACCATCGGCGCCGGCACCACTCACGTCCGTGGCATAGCCCAGCCCCTCGATGGTGGCCATGGCGGGGTCCATGCCGAAGTCGAGGTCGGCGTTGACAAAGGCGTCGCCGTCGAAGAGCGGGTCCTGGAAGATGGTGGGCATGCTGAGGTCGAAGAAGCCGTCGAACAGCTCGTCCAGGTTGGTGAACTGCGGGTCGTAGATGCCCGGGCCGAACGAGGACGGCACGTCGAGCGCGAACGCGCTGCTGCTACTACTTGCCGCGAGGGGGTTGTGGAGGTGCTGGTGCTGGTTGTTCAGCGCGGATGTCTGGAACCGGGTACTTTTGTTGTAGTTCTGGTACTGGAAGGCGGACATGGGTGGGATCTGGCTGAAGCCCGAGGCATAGCTGTGGTTGAACTGCTGTGACTGCGACAATTTGGGGGAGGTGGTCAACAGTGATACCGGCGTGTTGGACATGGCCCTAGCGATAGCGGCATTCCCAAAACTCTTGCTATTGCTGCTGGTGTGGCCGCTGCTGGGAGAGGATGAGGAAGCCAGATTCCGCCCTGTTCCGGTCGATTGGGCGGCTGCTGCATCGGAGAGTACGTGTAACCCGTTTCCTCCAGGCCCAGCGCCAGAAGACATTGATTTTGTCATCATCGGTGTTGTGGTGGCAGCTCCAGTAATAGCTGTAGCGGGGGTGGAAGCACTGTGGGAATGATGCCCACCATCATGGCGCTTGCCCTCAAATGGTCCAAACTTACACGCAGTGACCTCTGCTTCCATTGCGTTCATGAGCCCCGCCACGCTGGCTTTCCTCACCCCTGTCTGCTGCAAAGACTTCAACGCTTTCCGCCCCAGTCTGGCCATTGCGTCTGCAGTCCACCAGTACATGCTCAAGGCCTCCAAGGTCTCACAGCGCGTGGCGAGATCGGCCTGTGCGCGATCGGTGTCTTCGAATGCGTTGTCACGGAGACCACGGTATGCGACTGTCAGTGCGAGGCCGACTGCATATGGTACCAAGGGAATGGGTTGGAGGGATGTGTGACGACCATTGGAGAGGAGCTCCTGGATCCGATCAGCCGCTGAGATGCGACGGGCGTAGGAGGTCGTAGAGGGACCACCGGCGCGGCAGGAGAGAATTGCAATGACATGGTAGCAGAGTTCGAGGATGCCTGGGAAGAGCGTCAGTGGTACACGATAAAGGTGGACTAAGATCGACGTGGAAAAAGGTTAGGACGACCAGCACAGCTCACTCACTTTGTTCCGAGACGGGAAGCAAGGACAAATCGATACCCTCAGTCAGCGACCGATAAGCTGGGAATTCAGCCTCCCACCCTGTACACTCGGGGTCCGCAGTTGGTCTGTAAAATTCGATGACCTCGTCCAAAAGCTCTCCCAATCTCAGCCACAGATTGATGACATTACTCCTCGGAACCCCATTTTCCAGTGGCGGACGTGCGATGTCAATGTCTCGGTTCGCTATCACAATCGGCCGCCCACCGAGGCAAGCATTGATCTTGTCAAGGGTCCAGATAGTCCACCACAGCATACTCGACTGATCTTTCGGAGATCGTCCCGGCGTGTGGATGTGGAGACCGGCTGTCCAGGCATCGTGGATTGCTTGTGACAGGTGTAATGAAGATTCTTCAATGCCTCCCGGTCCATCGTTGTGTAAATGCATCAGAGTCAGGATCTGGATCTTGGTGACTCTATCAGGTTCCAGATCAGCTTTCATAGCTGCGTCCAATCCGGTATGTAGACTGCGGGCGAATGGGATGGGGTCTAGAAGTGGACCATCGTCATAAAGTCGGAGATATGGCGCAGCCTCCTCAGTCTTGCAGGTCACAAGACATATGGCCTGCATGAGAAATATCGAGCACCGTCCCTCGGTGTAGTCCCGAAGTAGTTTAATGCCGTTCAGGATGGGTAGTAGTCCGTCAAAACACGCAATGTAGGTTGTGACCAGGGCATCCTGAGTTGCCTTGGGCAGAACACGAAAGGCTCCCACGGCTTGCAGATAATTGCGTTGATGACCCGTCAGAGTCCTCCGACCGCCCTCAACTCTGCCATACTTCTCGACATTGAGTGGCGTTTTGTCCCCCGACTTCTGCGGGAGCGGCGGACCAAGGTCCTCTGGAGGGAGGCCATCTTGTAGATCTCGAGACTGTTCGACCCAAGTGCCGACCCTGCTGATCCTCTGGCTGCCTTGCTTTCTCGACGACAAGTCTGTGAGGATGGATTCGGGGTTCAGGTCTCCAACGAAGCGAATGGGCTCCTTGTGAGTCAAATTGGGCAGGACTCTCTCGAGCCCGTCAGAATCTGCCTGCTGCTCGGGCGGGCGCTGGAAGGTGTGATGACAGCGCTTCTTCGCGGCGCGACATTTCTGACATGCGCGTGCGGCTCTCTTGCGGCTTGCGAAGGCCGCAGTGTCGGCCTCCCAGACCACTTGCATCGAATCCCAAAGGCTGTCGGGTATTAGATTTTATAATGATGAAGGGAATTGGTGGGGGCAGAGGCGGCGGATGATCTGAAAGCAGATATCGCCCCGCGCAGCTGCCACGTGACTATATCATAGCCTCCTCACGTGCCTTCGGGACAAAGTATCGGACGGAAAACCTGCCCTTCTCGGCGCAAGCCCTTTAGCGCATCGTCGCTCTACTTGCCCTCGGCTTGGCCACCTGCTGCTCCTTGAACCCAAGAAGCCTCGAGGATTAGCCTCACCAGCTACACCAGCCAGCATCAGATGCCTATGCCTATACCATTGTGTCTACCTGGGTAACCCTGCAAGCCACTGCTGACGTTGAGTCGCCTCGAGAGACTCCGACACTCACTGTTACGCTTGCTTGATATGGTGATGGCTGCACCTGCAATTGCCCTTCTTTCAGCTTCGTTGATTGGCTCTCGGCGCCGAGGCCCCCAAGAGCCGCCATGGTCGCTCTCCCATTTACTATCAGTGCGTCCCGCCAATTCTACCATCTCTCCCAAGCGATGTGACCAAAGGCGCTCCCCCAAAAGTTCGATGCAGAGAATGTGCCAGTAGTAAGTCTCAGGCGCAGAGACCGGCCCCCCCCCCCCCCCCCCAAACAAAAACTCGCTTCGGCAAGTCCAGGGAGGGAAAGCCAGACATGAAGCAAATCCTGCACGCAGAGTCTTCATACAGAGACCCTCGAAGGAGTTGGATTGATATGGACCGCGGTGAAGGTGAAGGTTTCAAACCCTCGAACGGCGCTTGTCATCGTTGTCATGGTCGAAAAGTCAGATGCGACAGGACCCAAGGTCTGGCATGCTCCAATTGCCGAGGGATTGGGGCTCCTTGTATCCCATACGAGAAGCGTCGCCCTCGAAGACGGCCAGTGATCAAGCCTCTTGCCCCTCTCAAGAGCAGCTCAGGATACACCGCGCAGCACAAGCAAGGAGCAACCCTGCAGGAACCCATACGTCCACCGTCGTCATCATTCCCGACGACATCTTATCTATCCACCCTGAACGCTCCACAGCATGCTTCGCAAGCACAAGCGATAATGCAGGACACTGCAGCGGGGACATTGTCTATACAACTCGACGACTCAACTGTCAGACGGCAGCTTGTGGAGATGTTGTCCCAGGATGATGTCGACAGTCGCATCATGCAAAGTGGCGTCCGCATCTCATATGTCGGGCAAGAATACTCCAATATCAACTACTTGATCCGGCACAGGACCAAGAACCCACACGTGCATCATTTTCCTGCCAACCAGATCTCCCGACACTATACCAGCCACGAGCTGGACCGGATCCCGAAAGATGCTTTTGTGCTGCCTTCACGAACTCTTGTGGACGAGCTATTAGATCAGTATTTCCGCCATGTCAATCCTGGGTTTCCCATTCTCGACGAGGACATCTTCATGCGTCAATATAGAGCCCAGAATCCTCAAGATCCTCCTTCTCTCCTCGTCCTACAGTCCGTGCTTATGGTTGGCGCCCATGTGGCACGCGACAGACCAGAACGAGAGTCCCTGAAAGCCATGTTCTTCCGACGCGCCAAAATGCTATTCGATGCCCGTTATGAGTGGAACAGAGATGTTGTGGTGCAGGCCGCGCTTCTTTTGACCTGGCATTCGGAAGGTATTGAGGACGTCGGAGCCAACTCGTACTATTGGGTGGGAATCGCTGCTCGCACGGCTCTGGGGCTGGGAATGCATCGTGATTGCTCCTCCAGTACCCTAGTGGCTCATGACAAGCGCATCTGGAGACGGGTCTTCTGGGTCTTGGTACAGTTTGACGCGATGGTGTCGCTCTCCTATGGCAGACCCCAGGCCATCAACCTCGACGAGTGCGATGTGGCGCCATTGACCGTTGCGGATCTTGAAGGGGTCGGCCGTCTGGCTCAGGTCGAGTTTGTCATCCAATATACCGACCTATGCTCCAAAATGTCAAGGATAATGCGTGACCACTTCCGGCTGAACAAAAGTGACAAGGTTCATCAGAAATCCTTGGCTATTGCTGATGAGATTTTGGCAGACTGGTGGAGTTGCTTGCCTTCGCATATGCGCTCTCGGTCGGCATATTCTTCAATCTGGCCGAAAGTGTTGCTGTTGGCATACAACAATTTCCTAATTCTTCTCCATCGCCCACTGCCAGGTAAAGCAGCGGTTGGCGGCGTGTTTCGGTCGCATGACTCTGGTAGGTTCACGCTACGACTGTGACGTTCATGAGGTCTAATGGATAGCCAACAGATATCTGTAGCTCCGCCGCCAAAACAATCACAGATTTGTTTGATCAACTTCGCGAGAACAACGAAATCCGTTTCCTATGGGTTTCGTCGGTCAACGTGCTCTTCACAACTCTCATTCAACTCAGTGCGGAAATGCGAACAGCCAATCCAATCCTGGCCGTGGACGCCTTACGCAAGTTTGACATTGCTCTCGATAGCCTTCGAACGTTGGCTGAGTACTGGCTTAATGCGGACATCATCTTGCGCCTGTTCGAGGAGAGCTCAGAGAGGCTGCAGCAAGAACTCAAAATAGGCAAAGCGAGAAAGCTCCCACACATTACGCCTCAAGACCAAGAGACGAGCCCTGGCGTGGTCGAAGGGTCAAGTGCTTCTGAAGGAGATAATGACGACCACGACGACAATCCTGATTGCAGTGAAATTTCGAAGATCGACTGGCGAGATCTATACTCCTACAACCAGGACGTTTTGCAGACGGCAGGGGCTCAGAATGCTGAAGCGGACGGTGGAATACAGTTCTGGGACAATTCCGGACTCTTTCTCGCCGACCCGTTTGAGCCCTTTCCATTTCCTTCTTAACAATGCTAGCGACTAAGCCGACAATGATACGATGGATCGGTGCCTTTCCAGAAACCTTTCCACACAGCCAACGAACCTGGCCAAATCTTCTGGGGAGGTGCCCATAATAAGGGCAATAGAGCCTCTCCTCGTGATCCAGAACCCGTCTTCCAGCATCTCAAACCAGAACAGGTCCTTCAAGTCCCAATCCTCAGTCACATCCTCCACGCTACTGATGTCCTGAAGTCCCTGGTCGGTGAAATGCGCAGCTAAGATTGCTCCTCGGCCGGTGAATGCGCATTTGGTCCCTTTGGTGACTTTTCTGAGCTTCTCACGGAACGCGTCTCCCAAAGAATTGAACGCGATATTGACTTCGGGTGTCAAAACCTTGGCCAACCCTGCATATCCGGCGTACATGGCCATTGTATTGTTGTTGAAAGTACCCGAATGTGCCAGAGCGTCCCTATTCCGAGGGTCATAGACAGACATGATGTCTGCACGTCCCGAAAATGCGCCAAAAGCGAAGCCGCCGCCGAGATACTTGCCGAAGGTTGTCATGTCAGGTTTCAGGCCAAGCAGACTTTGAAGCCCGCCAGGCGCCAGTCTAGAGGTCATGACTTCGTCGAGGATAAAGATCGCTCCGGCCTACAAGTGTTTCTTCGCGTTAGTCAACCTGCTAGGCGTTTCGTATGTCTATCGGCAGTACTATACCTTTTTCGCGGACTCCTGAACAGCAAGCATAAAATCCTTGGTGGCAGGAATACATCCTCCGGCTCCTTGCATTCCCTCTACCAGGACTGCTGCGATATCCGGCGTCCCCTCGATAGCGACACGGGTGGACTTTATGTCGTTGTACTTGGCCAAAACCCAATCATCTAGATCGACATTGTTTGGCGCGATCCCGGATCCAAATGAGAAGACTGCTCCATGGTATCCTCCTGTGAAGACGACGACCTTTCTTCTGCCGGTGAACCGCCTGGCAGCTCCTAGAGCATGCATTGTGGCCTCTGTGCCGGAGTTTGTGAACCGGACGCATTCAACATTGAAGCGCTCTCGGATCAGCGACGCGTGACGTTCCTCTTGAATCGTAGTTGCTCCAAGGTTCAGTCCGACCGTGTCAAATGTGGACACGATAGCTTCTCGAATTACCGGGTGGGAGTGCCCATATATGCCAGCCGTCAGCTCCCCAACAAAGTCGAGATACCTATAAGTCGAACTTTTAGCACCGTGTCTTTCTCCGCCGTGCGTCGTCAGTGCTCACCTGTGGCCATCTTCATCCAATACATACGGGCCCTGGCCACATTTCATGCTCAACGGGAAGGGTGATGTATGAAGGAGTGACCGAGTATTGCCTCCTGGTAGACTCTTGACTGCGATTTCGTGTTGCTTCCTCGAATTAGGATTCGCACGCTCGAAACGGGCTCGAGCAGCTGCCAGAGCATTGTTGAGTAGGACCGCTGCGGAGGGAACTTCTATTGATGCCGTCGTCACCGTCGTGGCGCCTTTCCCCCTTGCTAGGCTGGCCTTGTCGACAAGACTATCTGTCAATGCAATCGGGGCCATGTTTTCCAGTGCTTGCAGATGCAAACCCCGAACCTAATTGGTGGCTGAAAGAAAGCCCTCGAGGGCTTTCCAACTCCATATTTGATCAGAATTGAAGCAGTATCGCCCGCATCTGTCCCCTGCAGCCAATTGCACTGGTTCCCTGAAGATCCAAGATGAGTGGCTCGATTGGCCGAAGACGAGTCAACCGCCGAACGATAGGAGCCCGCCGAGATATCAAACTTTCCCACACTGGCGGCGGCGCGTTCGTCAGATAGGGGTGATCCCGTACACAGACATATAGCATTCAGGTTCAAGTTCGGTGCTGGGCAAATTTCTCCACAATGCTCAGAGTCTCCGGGGCCGACAGTTATCTGAGTACAACATCGGCGCTGGCTGACATTGCTTTCGCCGCTGGAAGGCTGCGGGGGCTATGCCGCCTTTTCAACCTCCAGGAATGAACAAGTAGTCAGTCACCCATGCTGGAGAGGCCGTGGCTGATCCATTCTTAGCCTTGTTCTGCATCCTCCATCAGCTGAGCGCTTGGGTGATCGATCATTCATTATTTGAGGAGAGAAACAAAATGGAAGAACATTCTGTCGCTACATCGTCCATGGATTACGTCACCAGCTGGCTGCAGCAACATGTTATGATGCTTCATGAACAGAGAAATTCTTTGTTTGCCGGGCTATTCGTCGTCCTGGCACTGTTGTCATCAATTTGGCGAGCAATTGGTTTATTTGTGTCAAAGGTAGCTTGCGAGTGAGGCTCCATCGCCTCTCACTCGATCTTCTCCCCTGGAAACCAATTAAGTGTCCCATCACTTCTAACGTTGATACCTAGAAATATGCCGTTACGATTCTCAAGGACAACCCGGGTTCAGGTGTTCAGAAGACTGCCATACTTTCTAGGCCGGACAAAGACCTCGGCCCCTGGTGCATGGGCCAGATCGAGCCGCTGCGAGACCTGGATTGGAAGAGGACGAAGCCCGAACGGATTTACAAATTCAATGACACGTACCATCTGACAATGGGTATGCATCTC
This sequence comes from Cladophialophora immunda, assembly GCF_000835495.1. NCBI lineage: Eukaryota > Fungi > Ascomycota > Eurotiomycetes > Chaetothyriales > Herpotrichiellaceae > Cladophialophora > Cladophialophora immunda. The sequence goes on from NW_015622541.1 coordinate 6,955,747, forward strand.
CAGGACGAATGTGGTGTCACGGTGGACTTCCAATCACTCAGCTAACAGTCGTTAGGGTTGAGAAACACCACTATCAATACCATCGTCCACATGGACCAACAGTATCTAGAGCGCATAGCGGAACGAGAGAAGATCATCACAAAGTACCCTGGTGCGCTGGACTGCCTGCCATCCGGACGCCACATGGTAGACGAGCTCTACACTTATCTCGTGACTGAATACCTCCCGAGGCGATTTCCCACGATGTTCCGGCTGTCCACATCATCGTCATCAAAAGTGCTACACAACCTGGTCACCGCCAAGGACCTGCCGCTGAACCCGCCTGACGACGTACAACAAACGCTCCATCTCATTGCGCTCAACGTCGACGAGGATTTTCTCATGCTCCTGCCCGCGCCGGATGGCGAGGGGTATTCTCTACAGGCTTTCGTGTGGTGTTATCCCGTGGGCTTCGACCCGCAGAATAAAAAAGGCATGAAGCTCCGGGAAGCCCACGCTCCCGTACCCGCGTATAAGCAGGTTCTCGAGACGTCGATGGATCGGTACTTTGCCCGGCTGCGGCCGGGAAAGGTGGTCGAGCGGGTCAATTGGGCGGTCGCGACCAACTCGAGTTTGTGCGAGAGAGGCGAATATCACTTATACTCTGATGACCAGGTATCCACCACGACCGAGATCGATCTCGACGACACCTGGGTGAGGTGTGAACTGCAGACCTTGTTTGCGCTCCCCGGGAGCGGGGGGAGGATCTTGAGCGTGCACTTGTATCTTTACCCGATCAAAGAAATCAAGGAGGTCGGCTTGGCCGAAGACATGTGTCGCGCTATCGACGGCTACGGCAAGGGCAACGCCGGCGGCTTCAGCAGATATAAGCGTGTGCCGGTCTGGGGGGAACAGGTCAAAGAGTTCCTAAGAAACTGACATCGTCTCCACGACCGGCGATGGGAGACTCACGTGGTGTAGGAGAAGTATCGGGCGGAGAAGCCGAAGCGATTGACAGTGCCCGGCTTCCCATCAACTTGAAGAGCGGCCGCACCTGCGACCCTAGGAATCATAGAGATAGACATGGGTGCAGGAGAATGGAGTTGAGCACTGCACATATAGATCGGTACTTGTCACGACGAGTAGAGGGCAAGCGGACTAGAGAAAAACTAACAGAGCATGCGAGATGACCACATATTTTCGCAATCGCGCATCAGCAAAGCGGTTCCTCGTGGGTTCTTGCGCAGACAACAATAATGATTGAAGTCCTTTTCTATTTTGCATCTATAGCCCGGCCAAGGAGCAGAGATTCTTCCCACGAGCCGTTACACCCCATGGTCCATTAATAGGTCAACCGCTCGTAGCCGTCATCCGGCCGATCAAAGTACCAGGTTAGATCAGCACCGTCCAATTCCCGTCTGGTGAAGCCATTGCCCAGAAACGCCCAGCGGTTGGGCGCTGTGCCTGTGGCCGGATCTTCCTGTCGTCTTGTCCACTCCCAGTCTTCGAATCGAATGTTGTGGACGTCCAATGCCTCGAACCAGTGGATGCGGCTGCCCGGCCACAGGGCGGTGACCGGGCCGCTCGTCCTCCCGTTCTTGAACCAGCTGCGACAGTCATCAGCCCAGGCCATGCGGGGCATGAAGGCGTCGACATGCTGGACAAACTCGTCGATCGCGGCGAGCGAAGGGGCGAACGATTTGTACCCCTCCACCTGGCACTTGTGCATCATGCGGATCATGTACTTGGTGAGGTGCTCGATGATGGGGATGGCACTGCCGTGGCCGACGGGCGAGTTTGGGCCTAAGAACATAAAGTAATTGGGCATATGGGCGGGCGTCAGCGACAAGTACGCCGTCGGTCGCTCGGCCCACAGGTCGCACAGGTCGCGGCCGCCCAGCCCAACGATGGGGAAGCGCGGGCGGAACGACAGATCGAACCCGGTCGCACAGATGAAGACGTCCACGTCGATGCGCTCTCCGTTGGCCAGAACCAAGCCCGTCTCATGGACCTGGACAATCTCCGTTCCTGTCACCACCCGGACGTTGGGCTGGGTCAGAGCCTCCAAGTACCCTGTCCCCGGTGACGGTCGCCGACAGCCCACGCCGAACTTGGGGATAATGAAGTCAACCAGCGGGTTCGCCGATCCTCCAAGCTTGGTGGTCATGTCCTTGATCGCAAAGGCTACTGCCGCCTCCTGTTCGGGCGTGCTGCGGTGAAGCATCCTGAACCGACTGTTGAGCTCATGCTCGACGTCCTTCCTGAACCTGAGGTACCGCCCAGGATTGTGCGCAAAGTCTTCCTTTTGTTCGTCTGTATATGCAAAGTTGGTGCCGCCTGGTCCGGCGTACTTCGACCCGAAGCCGGCAGTCACCCAGGTCGGCGTGCGGATGAAGGTGGTGAGATGCTTGACTTCGGGCTGGATCTTTGCGACGACTTGGATGCCACTAGAGCCACAGCCCAGCACAGCCACCCGCTTCCCCTTGAGCACTGTCCCCTCCTTCCACGCCGCGCTGTGCATCAAGTCGCCTTTGAAGCGATGCAGGCCCGGGATGTCCGGCCACTTCCAGTTGTTCAGGTAGCCGGACGCGTTGATGAAGAAGTGGCCGTAGTCGGATGTTCTCTCCCCGGTCGTCAGGTCTCTAATTTCAAACCTCCAGACCCCGTCCCGGTCGTCCCAGCCAGCCTTGGTAACCTGTTTTCGGAACTGAATGAACTTCAGCAAGCCGTGCTTGTCTGCTGCACGCTGGAAATAGGCCTCAATCTCCGGCTGGGATGAGTAGTACTCGTTCCACTCCGGATTCAGTTCCCACGAATACTGATAGTTATGGGAGGGTATGTCGCATCCACAGCCCGGGTACCGATTTTCATACCACGTTCCACCCACAACTGCGTTCTTCTCATAGATCTGGAGTTCCGCCTTCTTCATATATTTGCTCACGGCCCTGGCGACATTGAGGCCACTGGCACCCGCGCCTATTGTTATGATTCGTATTGGCCGCGGATCGTATAACGGTCGCTCCGGCACCAGGTAAGAATCATTGTGTGAGAGCGATCCATTCAGGAACGGAGTTGCTCCATCCTCGTTGTTGCTGACGGTCATGCTGATTCAGGTTTGTATGCAAATTTTCAGCAACGCAAATCAGTCTCCTGTAGAATCCTGGACCCCAATTCGACAGAGCTCTGCTTGAAATGTAAGGGGGACTTGCATAGCGGGCTCAAAGGAAGTGGCGAGGCTGTCGGTGGCGGTTGTTCGACGTGAGTTGCTTCACAACGGTGCTGGCTGTTTCATGATTGGCCCACGGCGCCGAGCAAGGCTGCGAACAGGGACTCGTTATCATCGCGATGATTGCTTGATCCCAACGCGAGGCCAGTGTCCTCGAACGCCATGCCCCTGCACGCTCGCGATCGTTCAAGATTCCTAGGGAGAAAGGCCCACCGAGTTCTGCCGCCGAGGAAGACCGAATCAGTTATTTCAAAGGTTGGCACATGGTCAACAAGGTCAGATAGCCATGACTTTTTCTTCCGATCACTACGAGCGGTGTTGATTTCGATTCGCATCAGCCGGCGAAATGGGCGATTATTCGTCGATCAACATATGCCAACAGCCCGCAGAACTTGGGGATCTACTGTCGCGCTTCAACCTACAGGCAGCGCCCGGCACCGACATCTATGCAACCCCCGTTCCGCCCATTCGACATGTATTCTCAGCACCGATAGTCTATCGCCGGATGCCAAAGCAATCCTTCCAGTTTGCTGGGGTCACCGTTCGGTGCCGATGGGCATTCCAATTCGACCAAGGCGGCCTCGTCTTTGTTATCCCAAGAACAGCAAACCCAGAGCCTGATGCGAGGAATGCGCAGAATCCAACCCAGCATCCAGAATGGGTCAAAGTCGGCTTTGAGGTCAACGACGGCGCCGCGTACGTGAGCGTTGTGGCCAAATCACACGAGAATTGGTGCGATTGGAGTCTTGTTCCGCTGTCAAGTGTTCCAGCCTCGAGCGAAGAGGTAGAAGTGAGTCTTCAGCTCACGCGTGAAAAGAACGCGTTGATGGTGTGGTGGGTGCCACGGAGAGAAGACAAGGTCCTGATCCGCAAAGTTCCATGGGTCTTCCTGGAGACCGAAGACGCGCAAGACTCCGAAGCCTGGGTCGGGGTGTACTGTGCCAGGCCCGACCCTGATAACGAAGCGAGAAAGGGTCAGGCCAGCCTCGTCGTCGCGTTTGAAGGCTTGGATGTACGAGGGTGAGCAGCGACTCGTTCATAGTCATCCTCCTTGGGAAGCGCTCTGGCCTCCAAGGTGCAATGTCCCACGCACAGCTGAAATGAGTACCTCGTTCCCCTGAACACTAGGCCAGGCACAGCTATGGTGGGTATCTATCGATACCAACATAGGCAACTTTATGACAGAGGCATATACGGGGTATAGAAAGAGCAAGTAAGCCGAGGCTGAGCTGGAGCATATATCACGTGAACATATAGTGGAGCCGCTTGTTTCCCAAATCGGCAGAACAAGCCGGAAACGGATCCAGCCTTGTCAGGTCGAACTCGGACACCTCCCCGTTCCCCTATCTGCGATTGCGGGGCTTTCCTGGCGCGGCCCAGGCACTGTGTGATACCGGCTGCCGAACATCCGAAGAGCCTACCGCCCCACCGGTTCATGCCCTTTACTGGTCCCGAGTTGGTCGCCGACGCTCGCAAGCGACCTGTCGAGCCTTGTGGGCAGCAAGACTTGGCTCTCTCTCTGTGTCTGGACTTGGGTGATTTGGACTCAACTCTGCTTGGCTCAGAGCAGCTGGCCTGTGCCGAGGGCGCCAGAAACACATATATTCCGGTACGAACTAGTGTCGTGCCCCCCTCAAACCATGTCCTGTCGACTTGCATTGGCACACGACACGATCCAGCATGGCCATCAGCACTCCTGTTATTCGAAAGGTCCATGTAACGGCACCTATCGAAGAGATCTGTAAAGTCCTCCGCGAAGACGGGGTTGTCGGTGAGTTTTCCCGGCCTCAATAGCCACGCCATCGGTGATATCCACCAACAATCTGTCAGTTGTCGAGAATTATGCACCACAAGGCTTTGTCGATGCCCTGAATGCTGAGGCGTATCCTGTGTTTGAGAAGGTGCGCCAGATAGGCAATCCTAAACACGTCGCTCAAGGCAAGAAGAACTTCAGACCAGCGGTAAGCCCCCAACCCTTGGTTAGATGGTCAAGGGGAATGTTAAGACGGCCTCGATAGAACACCGACGTCATTCTTGGTCTTGCAGGAAAGGTTCCTACTGCCAGCATCAAACTGTGAGTCGTTGTTGAGCCATGTTCTTCCAATCATGCTCACTCTGTCATAGCCTGCAACATCCTGTTTGGCACGGGGTGATGGAGCATTTCCTGGTCAGGGAAACCTGGGACTGGCTCGGGGACGAAAAACGAGTGAGGAAGGGCAGCTGTACGTTAAAGTTGGAGGATAGGTCACGGTCACGATATGAGCTGACACATCTTCACAGATTGGCTGCAAGCCTGTAATGGCTATCGTGTTAGACCTGGTGCCACGGCGCAGTATTTGCATCGGTATGTCCCTGACCGGATTTCGACAACTCTCCTAATGAATTTCCTGTAGAGATTCTGCTCTGGCAAGCACGCAACGAGAGATTGGTTTGGATAAGAACCCCATAGGTGGTGAGTACGGCCGCGACTCTGGTCGAGCTTTGTTGACCTTGTGTAGTGGGGGGCTTTGTAGCTGGGACAAACGTTACGGCACGGAATGGCGGGACCAATATCATCCCCGGGAGCCATCTCTGGCCGTTGGACCGCATTCCCCGCCCGGAAGAGGCCGTGGCTGCGGAATTGAAGAAGGGGGACGGAGTATTCTGGCTCTCTACAGTCTTTCACGGAGCGTAAGTTCTACTCGCTGAGCATATTGATACCAGCTGATCAATGCCACGCAGTGGAGCAAATGTCTGCGAGGCCGATGAGCCGGACGCCGAACGGATGATGTATGGATACTTTGGGGCAGAGGATACCTTGAGACAGCCCGACCTTCAGATCCTCAGTGTTCCCCCTGAAGTGGTGTTGAAGATGCCCGAGATTGTCCTCCGGATGGTGGTGAGTGTATCGAGCTTGGTGAATCGTAACAGATTGGCGCACTGACACATCGAGAAGGGATTCATCCATGGTGGGACCGGGTCCGGAAAACTGGGGGGGTATGATCCTATTGATGTGTGGGAGCCTGTCGCCGGCAGGTACACACCACAACCTACGTATACTTGGGATCTCGGTAGTCATTGAATTAAAGAGATTTTACTGGCAATTTCTCAGCGCTGGGATCGTTTAGTTCCTACTACTACTACTCTCTACCTGTAGTGACCCAATCTGTAACATGACTTTGACATGCCTTATGCTCGCAATAGCGTCGCAGCCCAGCCATGGCCAGAAGTATGCGACTCTGAGACCGTCGCGATCCTGAGTTCCGGCTATGTTGCTAACGACCTCGCGAGCAGTAAGAAAGATGCTGGATCTTTACTCTTTGCCAGGTGTAGCAACTGCTGCCCTCGCTGCATAGCAAGTGTCGAATGCGCTGGCCGTCTTGACGAGTAACTATCGCCCCTCTGCTCAACATTTCGACTGGGCCAAGCTGGGTTTCGTCGCCGGCGCCGAGGATAATAGAGCCTTGTTGACTCCGATAGTGGCAAGGCTTAATCGACAACCCGATAAGGCAATGGTTGCTTCGGCGCCCGCGATTGGACAACGGCTCCGAGAGCGGCCTGGCCGTGCACATTAACCCAGGACATAGGGAAATTCCACCTCGTTACGGCTGTTCGTGTGCATCTTGCGCTTCCAGCGAGATGAAGCATCTGCGTACCATCACAGTGGGTGGTAGCAAAGTTTTGCTTTATCTCGTTTATCATGGTTGACCTCTCCTGCCTGGCAGCCCTATCTATTGGTGAGAGCCAAGCAAGACAGCCTACAACGACGTTGGACGGCGGTGGATGAGACTGGGTGATTCCTATAATTTGACCGAATCTGCACTGGCGACGAAAAGGTGCCCATCACCACACAATAACCAAAGCCTGCACCACGAGCATAATGGACGACAAATGGCTCGCTCCCCCTCCCACGGAGGATGACAAGCAACTAGGGGTCAGTTGTGCTACGCGTATCCTCGCGATCAACAGACCTGGGAGGTTAACAATTTTCTTAGGTGGTAACCCCCATCTCCGTTCGCTCCTCGGAGGATGAGACGAGAGAAATCGAAGCCATGAAGGTCCATCGCCGTCTGTCCAGCCGGCAGGTTCACCTTTCTGCCATTGCCGGTACCGTTGGAGCGTGAGACCCTTCATCCTCACCGCAGTCTTGTCCGGGCGATTGCTTACCGTCCATCCAGCGCGCTGTTCGTGTCGATCGGTGGCGGCCTCTACAATTCGGGCCCGCTGGCGCTGCTTCTAGGTAAGACGCATTCCAAGGCAAACCGGCATGCTTCTTCTAACGGGTGATGAAAGGATTCATGTGGTGGGCCACGGTCATTTTTGCCACCGCTCAGTGTCAACTGGAAACAGTGACCTACTTGTGAGTTTCTCCGAGCAATTAAGATGTTGGGTTGCCTGCTCATCGGGGAACTCAGCCCATGGGATGGCTCTTTCATCCGCATTGCTGGCCGGTGTGTCGACACAGCCTTCGGCGCGGCTGCCAGCTTCAACTACCTCTTCTTGCTGGTCACCGACATCATCTTCGAATTGACCATCTTTAATACGGGTGAGAAACTGCGCTTGAAAATTTGGCGAAGAAAAGACAAACGCTTACCCAAGATCACCAGTTGTCGGGTACTGGGACGAGGATCTCAGCCCAGCCATAACAATCTCGGCAATGCTGGCCTTCTATTTCATCCTGAATATCTGGAGAGGTATGGGAGCCCCGAGTTGCCCGTACCCCTCTGACGATCATCTAATAACCTGACTTGTAGTGGATTGGTATGGAGAGGTCGAATTCTGGATCGGGATGGGCAAGGTTCTCCTTGCCATCGGTTTTCTCTTTTACACGTAAATCTTCTCCCACCCATAGAAAAAAAATCGAGGCCGCGACTGACATACGTCTAGCTTTATCACGATGGTCGGGTGGGTCTGCAACCACGACAGCACTGTAGCTCAGCTAATTCACCGTTGTTCAGGGGGAACCCGTTGCACTGGGCTTTCGGATTCCATTACTGGAAAAATCCAGGTGTCTGGGTCGGAGAGTGAGTCGTCCTCGACGCTGTAGAGAATGGTGCTGACTATACGCGCAGCAACTCGGTTCAGCAATTTGAAGCTGCTGTCAAGGCTGCGATCAAGGCAGGACTGTGGGTCACATACGCTCTCTGTTTTCCGTTTTGTCACTGACTAGAAACCCAGGATCATTGTTGGCCCCGAATTTGTCTCCGTCTTAGCCGGAGAAGGTACGGAGAGCACCTTACCCTGGCTGTTCATGGCTGAATTGTCGTTAACTTGGCCACAGCGAGAGCACCAAGGAAAGTCGTGCCACGAGCTTTCCGCACACTGCCTCACCGTCTCCTCTTCTTCTATATATTTGGCGCGCTCTGTGTGGGCATCCTCGTGCCTCACACTGACGAACGGTGAGTTCGCTTTCCATTGGTCGGCCATTCCGACTGACCACGACGGTCCAGGCTCCTCGGTGGCGGCAAATACGCCGCAAAAAGCCCGTATATCATCTCAATGGTCATGCTGAAGATCCCAGTTCTTCCGGTGAGTCGTTATTTTCCTTCGGCCATGAAGACCCACAAACTGACTCCGTCACAGTCTATTGTCAACGCGGCTCTTCTAACCTCGATCTTGTCGGCCGGTAACAATTACGTATTTGCTGCGAGTCGCTCGTTAGTGGCAATGGTTGACCAAGGCCTGTAAGTATCCGTCATGCTGGTCCCGGCTGTTAAGCCAGATATAAGAAGCGCAGGTCTTAATCGAGCGAATATAGTGCGGTGCGCTTCTTCGCCAGGAGAAACCGAAAGTGAGTGTCCCTCCCTTGACCTTTTGGGAGGACTAAATCGGCTAAACAAGTCTCAGCGGAGTTCCCTACATCGCGGTCATCTTCGTCCTGCTCATTGGATGCTTTGCCTACATGGCCCTCGGTAGCGGGACGAGCAAATTCCTCGACTGGGTTATCACCTTCGCCACGGCCGCTCAGATGATCAACTGGTGTGTAAGTACATGCTCTCATCCGAATGGATATGACCAGGCTTCTCAGATGATTAACGTCACAATAGGTCATGGCGGTGACCTGGATCCGCTTCAATGCCGGCCTCAAGGCCCAAGGGGTAAACCGCAAAGAGTTCCTCCCCGCCGTCTCGAGGTGGCAACCATAGTAAGTCCGTCCCGATGATGAATCTCTGGACCATCCAAACTAATTACGTCTCCTAGTGCCGCGTGGTATACCCTTTGTTGCTCGTTCGTCATGCTTTTCGTGCAAGGCTACGGCGTTTTCAAGCCAGGAAACTGGGACACTCCGACGTTGTGAGTTTCATCAGCTAGCCAGCTCAGTCTCCATGGATTGTCGTTGACCTTTTTTTTGCCTCACAGTATTTTCAACTACGGCTTGATAGCTGTCTTCATCATGTAAGTGCCTCGTCGCCCTCTTCGCGCCGCCACGGGTAGCGACTCCTAGCTAACCTGCAGGGCACGTCGCAGCGTCTTTACCGTGGTCAAGGTAGTCAAAAAGACAAAGTTCATCAAGCCCGAGGAAATCGACTTCCGCACCGACGTCGACATCATCGACAAGTACGAGGCGGTGCTCGAGGAGGAAGACACGGGCGAGAGGACCAAGATGCAGAAAGTCATGGCCAAGATTTTCTAGATTCATCACGCCCCGCCTTGGACCGACTTCCAAGATTCGGAGAGCAGGATCAAACTTCGGGTAGGGAGGGTGTGTAGGACAGCAAACGTGGATTTCCCGACGTGGTTGTTTTTGGTTTTTGTCCTAGGGGTGTTGACGAGGAGAGCGAGGCTTACCTAGCTTCTTACTGGCTTGGAGAGAGGGACCAGAGCCTATTATGAACCTCATGAAGTGACCAGGTAGCTTTCACTCTTTCGCTCGTCTTTGCAGTAGAGTTAGACGCCCACGCGATCTGAAGGTGTTTCATACCTTTTCCACGTCCTGACCCCAGTTTCCTCCGTCGCTTCTCCGGTTCCATAAAACATATATATGACCACAGGGGCTCAAGAAGGGCCCGCAATTTCTAAGAATATTAGGGATAATGCAGGATTCCAAGTTAGCGCTCATTCGCGGATCCTTATCCATTTTCTTTTAGCGCTCCGGACTCTACGATACTTAAGGTGTTGAGATTCTAGTTTCTAGTTGAATTTTCACTTGGATACGAAGAGTCGTGGTTCCGCTTAGGGGTCAATATGGTAGCTTCACTAAGGAATATGACTTGGAACTTATCAATGTGCTACCTGCTCACATCCACCAACTCCTTATTTCGTCGCCCGCGTCATGACCTTTGGAGTATCATGTATTGCATGCGTGAGACCTAGCATCAGAGGAGCCGCGCAGGACACCATAAGGCAAGAAAGCGCCATCTAATGGACGGTAGGTGAGAAGGACAAAGGGTGTGTTTGTCTGTCTTGTGATTGATGAGCTCAGTACCTATGGCGTTGGTGGCGTGACTGGCGTCGATGTGTCCTCGGCGGCCGTTACAAATTCTATCTAGCAGATGAATCCCTAGGCCTTCTTCTTGACCAACAACAACACGCCGTATACAGCCGCCTTCATTTTCTCCTTCCCTTCCTCCACGCCCGCCTCATGTAACAGCTGCTCGATCTTCTTGCGCAGGATTTTGAGGACGTCCCGTTCCGTGCCGACGTCGTCTGGGTGCGCCTGGCGCCAACGCGTCTCTGCGCTCCCCGTCGCCATCACCTTCTCGAACACGTCCAGGTCCGCTTCAGGCATGCCCACAAAGAAGTCTTCATTCGGATCCCACTCCTTGCGAACGAATGTTGTCTGGTCGAACTCAACAACGGGCTGGGGTAGAGTCCACGGAAGGGGGAGATCAACGTAGCGGCCGCGCACAATGAGGGACCCTGGCTCGAGATAGGCCTTCATGTCACGCTCCTGGTGCTCGTCAAAGGCCGCTTGGATGGCGGCAGCGTTGGGCATGGACGGGTGAGCACGGATCTCGCCGCTCGTCCAGATGGCAACAGTGCCTCCCGGTTTGAGGACGCGGGCGGCGCTGGGCCAGAAGCCAGACATGTCGAACCAGTGAGCGGCATTGGAGGCAGTGATGAGGTCGACGCTAGCATCTGGGACCGGTGGAGAAAGGTTGGCTCCGAGTTCCTCCGCCGTGGAGATTTCGAAACGTGCGGGTTCAGAGGTGGAGGAGACGACACCCAGGGAGCGAGCGATGGCGAGCATGCCTTCGGAAGGATCCAGGCCGAGGACGTGAGCAAAGTGAGATGCGAGCCCACGAGCCGCAAGGCCGGGGCCACAGCCGACATCAAGCAGTGTGTCGAGACCACCCCCAGTGGATTTGTGATGGTCAAGGACGGTTTGATACACCTTTGGATGGTAGTCGCGGCGAACTTGGGCGTAGATTTTGCCTTGTTCCTTGTTGTAGGAGCTGAAAGTCTTCTCCTTTGGAAAAGGGGCCGAAGCGGACTCTGGCTGAGACATGGTGCTTTCCAGGCGGCAGAACAGGCAACTGGAAAAGAGTGGTAGGCTTCAAGAAACAATAAGATCCGGATAGGCTTGCGTAGGAGAGCAAGATATTGTTTGAACTTAGCTCTGCATTTGCTCAGGTCTGAAGGACTCGAATCATGGACTAGAAAGAGAAGGATATGTGTTTGACGGAAGTGAAGAGATATTTATCTCGGGTGCTTTGGAAGCAAGGCTGTGGAGGAGAGCGATCAGCCAATAACGATGCATTGTTATGCATAGCGGGGTGGCACTAGGCCTAATACAGGGTACCATTGCGAGGCCCAATCAGCATTCCATTAGTCGAGAGAAGGGGTCAAAGTTTCACATACGTCGATGTCGGCGGTGAAGGAACTATCGACTCGTCTGAGTATCGCCTGAGACCTTTTCAAAGCGGTATCGGCCATAAAATTTGCCTGTCGAACGCCCATAGTGGCACTGATGCGTCGTAGTTGCTCCACAGCGAAAGAAATCACAGACAGCTCATTTCGCTCTTCCAGGGCGACCAGAAATAGCGAGTGCATGAGCGAGAGGATGCCTAAGAGGTGGTTAGCTCATGGCCATAAATTGTGCGAGACGAGGGGATACTTGCGTGGAGAGTCTTTGAAACTATTTGTGGAGATGCAGATGTCAATAGACAACTGCCGTATGGTGGAAAGAGCTAGTGCCATCAATGCATCGTCAGGCTTGGTCGAGCGGACCTCATTCTGTAGGATGAGCTGCTTGATGAACATGCGTACGGCGCGCCAATAGTTCCATGCCTCTGCGTTCCAAAGATTGGCGTACACGTGCGTCTTCCCGTGAAAGAAGGTGTCATGGGCAGCGTAAGGAACATCGACTGTAGTGTATGCCCAACTTGGAGGCAAGCCTGCTCTCCAAGTCTCGAGGTCTGCATCGATCTCCTGTGTTATGGCACGGATGGCCCTTGGATCTGTCACCTCTTGACTTCTCAAGGCTGCGCAGAGGTTGGCCACCCGGATACAAATCTCGGTGATGGACCCTGGGCTGGCAATGTTTGCACGCTGCCAGTATTGTCTCAGGGCACCTGTCTGGAAACTGAAAGTCGCCTTGACCAGAGCGTTGGGAACAGCAATATGTTCCTGCATGCAGGCCAGAAGCTATGATCGTAATGAGACAGTGGACCACACCCAGGCGGAATCCCGGCAGCATTACTCACAACGTAGGAGCGAAACTGAACATATAGCAGTGCACCACGCTCACTGCTGAACTGTTCCTTGCCCCGGAGCTCTAGGACGGCCGTGCCGGCTCTAATGTGGGCAGCCCAATGGGGATATCGATCTTGGCTTTCGCAGTTGACGTTCCAGAGGGAAGTGAGTGACAGCTCGCTGAGATTTCGACTGGATGGTGTCTTGACGTACCTCGAAGAATGCGAATAACATGAGAGCCATAAACGTCGAGTCCGAAACAGCTTGAGCTGGGTCATTCAGGGCTTGTTGCATGGATATCAAGGCCGCAGAGTACTGTGCTCGAGCCTGAGATTTGACATGAGGCGCGTGAAAGACATTCGACAGTCCCGCCATGCCCACTGCCTCAATCACCTTTCCCAAAACGTTGTTGGGTCTTTGCTCAAGGTAGGACTTGACCAACCAAGCATGATAGTTACTGAAGGAAGTGCCATCATTGGGAGAGTACTTGGCGAAGAAGAAATTGGCTCCCAGTTCATTGCTAGATTGAGACAACGGATATGTAATTGTGATGGAGGACTCAATCGATGCTGGGAAGAATCCCCCTCCAGGTACTCGCGTGTCACTTCGCAGAGACTGGACAGAGACCTGTTGTGGTGTCCAGACCATACTTGAATTGTCCTCCTGACGGCGGTGTTTACGGGCAACGCGGTCGGATTCGTCTCTGATCCTGAGCTCATCCAGATTGCGGTAGCCCGGGCAGTTCTGTTTCAATTTCGCGCAATTTGCGCATCCTGGTCTCCCTTCGTCGCACTGACGAGATCGAAGCCGTCTAGGTAAGCCGGGATATTGCTGTAAGACTCGTAGCTTGTAGAGCTATGTTACAACTCACCTTGACCTTCCGCTTTCGACATCGCTCACAGCCCTTGCTGGGAGGGCGACAGAATACCATCACCTGGTATGACGAGGGTGGTCGAATATGTCTCTGCTACAGCACTTCTCAGTGATCCGCGGCAGGACTCATTGTAAGGGACGAAGGACAGTGAGTCTGCAATCAATTCAGTAATTGCATTACTTTCTGACCCTTGACGATGCGAACCAACGTTGTATGCTATCTTTTCCGATAGTTCCCGTGACGTACTTTCTGAACAGTGGAGTCTCTGAGGGCGGGCAGCCGCAGAAAGGCCACTGTCGCATTCGCGAGAACCCCCGGCCGTCCTGGACACACGTGGCGCAGCAGGAATAATCGACTCGGGACGTTGTGATGCGGGCGGGATAATGTTGAAACTCAGAGGGTAAAACACAGGGTTGCAAGCCAGGCCATCGATCTGCCCTCTATTTTTAACCACCTCCCAGGTGCCCCATTACACGAACTCGACACCAATCACTTATTTCTCTCACCCACAGGGGCTGCAATCCCCCTCACAAGCTTCTACCAAGCCTTTGGGGATCTTTACCTATCTCGCTAACTAAGAGGCTTAAGCGAGTTCGATGGACTCTTGCGAATGTTCTATCGCTACCCAGTACTTAAAGGGCGAAGTGTCCCATGCCCCTAGAGATACACACGAGTCCAACATCCTGGCTGTGAACACAAAAAGAAGACAATTGACAACATAACATACCCGCTTACGCCGAATTCACCTGTTCCAACCACTGAATCCTGCTATATCCTCTTTCGCGATCTCATCCACGGGATATAGAAGAATCGCCGTACGAAACAATGTCCTCAAACACGACCAAGCCCAACAAATCCGAAGAAACCCTGATCTCCAAGATCTTCCGCAGAAAGTCTGGCGCCAAAGTCGACCTGTCCGATGCCGCTTCGATGACATCCACAGCGCCGCTGGTCAAACCGGATGCTGCTGCTGGTAGCTCAGGCTTGAGAACGACGTCGAACGAGGAGCAGACGGCGTTCAACGGCCTCATGGACAGAGCCAAGACAATGAGTCCAGAGGAGTTCAAGGCGTATCTACGCCAGCACAAGGAAGACGTCGAGACCATGTACCGGAGACAGGGCGGTGGAATCACGGGAGGAGACTGGATTTATCGCGATCCCACAGGTACAAATGCAGGCCACAGAGTGTGCTGAAAGCCAAAGATGCTAATGATTTGCTCACAGTCCTTGGTCCGCTATAATTTGGCAGTTGTCACTTGGGATATTGCTGTTTGCCCGCATTTGTTCTTAGGCTGGCTGGGGCCTTTCTTTCTAGCACAGGACTGCGACTTGAAACAAGAGCGTCGGCCTCGAGACATCCCCGCATTGTGCAATGCGTGGGCCTCATTAGGAGGAATTGTGTGAGATATACGGAGTACAGCAGCAGAAATATGAAGTCATGTCACCAAAAGATCGTCCAAGTCGACACAAGAAAACACTCTCGCTTCTAGGGCCGTGCCTTGTGGTGAAGAATAGAAGCGTAATAGAATTCCATGCGTGTTGACTTGGCCACGCCCTGTGCAACACATCGAGGCGGTCATTGACTGTGGCGACTCGACATTGACATTATCAATTGACCAGTTACGGCGGCCTGAGAAGGTTCAACCAATGCTTCCGTTCTCGCTCAATTCTCATTTTACCTGACTGCATATCCTCATGACTAGTGACTGAATCCGGGACGGGAGTAGTCTCTCCCTGTCTCTGGCCGTGCTTCGCCATGACAGGGTGAAGACCTCATTCGTCTACCCCGGGTTGTCGAGACCGCTCAAGTCAAGCTCCCCCAGTCTTTCATCGGATATCATCCACTTTCGTTGGCCATCTTGGCCACGCAAAAAGTCGGCTCATTTCATGCTTCACATCCATTTTGGACGCCCTCAAGTCCTCTCCTCGGCTAAGAAGCTCCAGTAAACCAGTTGGTCGTTGTGAGTCTTCCTGACTGAATCTTGCCAGAAGCGCAAAGTGTTCGTCGGGATAACACACAAAAATAACAATAGTCGAAAGGTCAAAACTCCGTCCGCCCCCATCGTGGGCGAGCATGGAATACAAGGTACAGGGGGATGCAAGAGCGTAGACGTTTTTACAGCTCATCATGCTCTTGGACGCCACCCTCGTCGGTGTCAGCGAGCATGGTCTGGGCGGCATCCGCAGCCTCACTGACAACACTCTTGACTGCATCAGCCACGCCCGAGGAGACCTCTTCGGCTACGGTAGTTGCCGCAGGAGCAGCTTTCGCCATGGTGTCGCTCGCAGTAGATGAAACATCCTCCATGTCAACATCTTCATCCTTCTTGGAGAGGGCAATGCCATCAATTCCGTGCTTGCCATTGTCACGGATGAAAGCAGCCAGGTCTTCCATGGTGCGGGAACCCGAGTAGTCGACAGGAGAGTCCTTGGCGCCAGCGGGGTACAGCTTAATGGTGGGAAAGCCAGCAATCTCATCGGGAACATCGTTCAGGGTGGCATCAATCTTGGCCACGGTGACCTTGGAAGAGAGGTCACCGGTGTAGAGCTCTGCCAGCTTCTCATATGTTGGTGCGAGGCTGGAACTTGTTAGCCATAGTCATCTCCCAAGTGGGTGACACTTACGCTTTGCAGTGTCCGCACCAGGGAGCGTAGAACTCGATCAGCACATCCTTGGAGTCATCAAGGACGATATCCTTGTACGAATGAGCGACAACCACTGTGACAGGTCCTTCCTGTTTCTCTGGAATAGGCTCTGATTTGATGCTTGGCTCAAGCTTGCCAGCGACAAAGTCCTTGACGAAAGCACCAATCTGTTTCTCACCAAGGTCGTTGCCGGCAAAGGGGTATTTCTCATTCTTCACCGTCTCTTGGATGGCGAACGAAGGGAATTTGTCTGTAGGCAGGTTCAAGTTGCCAGCGTGAGCGCCGAAGGCCTTAGCATCAATGGTTGCGAAATTAATGACGCCTTTGTATTTCTCAGCGACGGGCCTCAGAGCTTCAGCCAGAGAGGATCGTTCTTCGGGGGTTTCAGCGAAAATGTAAGCGAGAGGGATTCCAGCCTGTCAAAGACATTAGCACCAAAGCTCTGTGACCTGCAAAGGGAGCACATACGCCCATGTAGCCAGCATAGGTCTCTGGACCAACTTCCCCGACCAAAGGAGTCGAGGCGGTCTTGATGAACTTCGAGATAGCCTCCTCATCGAATGACTCGGTGAATGTGTTCTTGCCCTCATCAAAATCCTTGTAGAGCACAATCGCGGGTTGCTTGACACCTTCTGCCTTGGCAAGTGCGGCATCATTAGAGGCTCCGAAGATGAACTCATCTCTTAACGACTCAGCCAGAGATGTGAAGCTCTGGTTTGATGCCTTGTCGTCGGCTGAAATGTATGCTACCACAACGACCTTGTCTGTAGTCTTGAACTCCTCCAGGGTATCAGGGGTGAGTAGAGAGACAGCAGGTAGTTGCTGTTTGGTCATGTATGAGACAATACTGCTTCAACATTAGTTGCGCAGGTCTTCTGGGGTATTGAGGCGTGACTTACGCAGGTGCCTTCCTCGCGCCAGGATATGGCTTGATGTTGTCAAGGCCCCGGAAGACCTTAACAGTAGGATACCCCTCGACACCATAGTCCTTGCACAGATCACCCTCAGCCGTACAGTCGACTTTCACGAGAGGGATATTCTTCTCCTTGAGCGTGGCTGCGGCCTCTTCATACTCGGGTGCCAGTGCTTTGCAGTGGCCACACCACGGGGCAAAGAACTCTGCTAGTACCAAGTCATGTTGGGAGATGAAGTCTTTGAAGTTGTCGGTCTTCAGGTCATGGACGTCGCTCGCAGAGGACAGGCCAGCGAAGGCAAGGCTGATCGCAGCCAGAGATGCGATTGATCGCATGATGGGACGAGTGTTGCAGCCGAGTGTGCAGTGAAGAAGACAGCGATCGTAGACGCTACTGGGGAACACAAAGGAATGGAAAGACCGGATAGATGATTCAGGTGTAATGTTTTCGAGAAATCAGGGGACTCTTGAACCCTTTATTCTTGAGGCTCGGTGTCTGGTAAGTGAATACCAGCAAGTAACTAGCACTTTTGCCGCTCTCGCCTCAATGAGGAGAGGTGTCAACTACTTTTTTGGGGCTTCACCAGCATCTCCACATGCGGGCGACACGCACTCGCCCCCATTCAAGTTCAGCTGCACCCCCTTTCCGCCGACTCATTGACCCTGAAACGCGGAACTGATAATCAGGGGTCCTCTCTCCTCCTGGTAGGCGGAGACGGCTTGTTGGTCCGTACCGAGTATGGCTGCCTCTCGAGCATCGGCCTTGAAGACCACCCAGATCTCCTCTGATTCCAATCTTAGAATGGTTGTTCACCTCACAAGGGCAGCCTCCAAGGAGGCGGCGAAGTTGCCAAAGTGGACATTCTGGCCTTTGGTGACACTTGAGCTTCTCACAAGAAAACTGGTAGCGAGGACTTTACTGCCCGGTATTTCTAAGCAATGATGACTATTCTGAGGAACCCCGTTACCACAGCCACAGATCACTACCGCCTCGAGCCACTCTATTTCAGGAGGTATTGAGCTCAATCCTCCTCTTCCGAGAGCACTATGGTAGGTATTGTCCTATATCTTGTTTCCTCTTCTCTTGCTTTGCGCCTTCCTTCGAGCTCCAACGCCATTTGATACGCCTCGGCCTTGCCGCGATCAACATCGACCAATAACATCAGAGGCAGCGGGAGGAATATGAGGACTGCCAAGAAGACAAACGCAGGTCGTATCTCCCCGTATCGATCCGTGATTGCGCCAACAATGGCCGGGCCGAAGATGCTGGACCCTTTGTCTGTGATGGCGTAAAGGGCGTAAAATGCTGCCTCAAACCCAGGGGGAATCAATTCACCAAAGAATGCTCGACAATACGACGATAACCCGCCAAGAACGAACCCGTAGATTGCCCCCAGAGGGTACATCTCCCATGGCTGTTGCAAGCCAAAAACACCGTATCGCTTGATGGCAGGAATAAACCCGAGGAGTCCATACAAAGGAATAATCTCAAACAAGCAGATGCACGCGACAATCGTCCTAGATGCGCGAAGGTTGAAGAACCGAGAGATGAAGCTCCAGTAAAATGCGCCAATGACGCCCGCTATCGTTGCAATGACGTTGATCATGCCCAGGGCTGGGGTATTCATCCCAAGACTCGTTTTGGCGAAGAGCACCGCTGTCCTGCACTCCGTTAGCAGTGGATCTTCCGTGACTTGATAGTTGCTCAAGACTCACCCGCTCACCGTGGCGATACTGTCACTGAGCAAGAACCAGGCGCAAAGAAAGATCACAATATCCTTTAGCTTTCGAGCGTGTCCGATCGTTGTGAACAGTGCTTTCCACGCATATGTCACGTATCCCACCCAGGCGTAGCGTCCCGTCAACTCGGTCGGTAAGGGCGGTCCTGGTCGGGGTCGGAGCCATAGAGCCGCTGGAATGCTGAACACGAACCACCACAGGCCCACAAGCAGGAGAACCAGTCTCAAGGATAAGAGTGTGGATTTTGTTGCGGCCACTATGCCGATACCAATAATTTGCACGAACAACCCAGCAATGTATCCGATGCCAATACCATTTGACGATATCTTGGTGGACAACTTCAGCGCCGGCGAGATCGCAGCAGGAGATTCTTGGGCGGGAGAGGTGTCGTCGGCGCGATCCCGAGGTAAGAGGCCCGAAGTCGAGCTCGTCAAGACGTGGTCCTCGTGTTCGACGTACTCGTCGTCGTCGCCTGCTGCGCGGTCTTCTTCATGGTCTCGCTCGATAGACGGGTGATGTCGTACTAGCAAGGGCAGGAAAGAATTCAGCAACACAAACGACGCTCCAAAACATGTGTTTGCAACGATGGCGAAAAGGGCTCCCAGCAAATAAACCTTGGGTATGACGGTGATGAAGAGGGCTGTAGCAAACGCTCCAGTAAAAGCGAAGGCGAGTAGGAACGTCTTCCGAAATCTGCCGTGATCGGCTGCTGCGGACATGGAGATGATGAGTAGAGCTTGGATTAGGACGCTGATGGAGAAGGTATACATGGCGAAACTCGCAGTGTTGATCTCGGCGCCCAAGATGTATACGACACAGGCAGGAAGTTCATTGTGTCGGTGTTTAGGAGAATCGAAGACGGTTGCATTCGGCGAGGTGCCATCGTCGCTTTTCCAGCCTGCGCTGCAGGGCGTTGTCTTATCTTTCAACAGTACTCCTCGCTCCCTGGCTAGTTGTTCGAGGGTAATTGGTAGAAAGGACCCTGCAGAAAGACGTCAATGGGAATCCGCAACGCAAATGATTCCCAAATGGCATGCTCACCCATTGCACAGATGGCAAACACCTCGGCGGCCCAGCCGTACGAATACCAACCCCATAGCTCTTTCTGGCTGGTCGGCCTTGTATCCTCATCCGCATACCTCATCTCCGCTTCAGGTTCTGTGAAGTCGCCCATGTCGGAATCTGAATATCCCCACGAGGATTCCCGCTCGTCATCTGCCTCCACGGAAGGCGTCGGGGAGATCAAGCTGATTTGGGACTGATGGGACGACTGGCGAGACAGAGGTGGTCGCTGACGGGCGGCAGCAAAGAGAGGATCATGGTGGGGGACCTGTTGTAATGATGAGAAGAGACCGTCGTTGGGGATAAGAAATGCGAGAACAAAGGGTTGCGAGACAAGGACCAAGGCATCTGATGGTCGAGATGCTGATGGTTCAAGGTGGTTTGTAGGCCTGCCGAGGGTCTTCTAGGTTTGGCGATTGGCGGAAAGGGAACTCACCATGTTGCCTTAAGGGATCACCCCCCAAGCTCCACCATCAGACTACACCTTCTCTACTCTATCAGATCCTCCAAGACACCCAGTTCTTCCTCCATCTTACGAGCCAGGACAGAGGAAAGAATCTTCGGTCATTGCGGAGGGTCGTTGGGTCTTTATGTTGGGCGTGCGCGCGAGAGAAATCTGCGGGTCGGCTTAGGCCAGACTGCGAAAATTGCGGTGTTAGAGCACAGATGCAGTGTTGATCGATGCTTCAAGAGATGATCCGCCGCCAGTGGGATTCGCGGGTCTTCTTATTCAAGCAGGATCGCCCTCTGGTCTGGTCCTAAGCCAGCTGATATCTGCGTCCATATCTCTTGTTTCGCGCAACTAGCACCTCAAACTCCTCCGAAAGCATATCGATAGACTGCTACCAAGGGCACTTATCTCATGACCACTGAGAGCCCATTGACTACCACCAGGTGGGCTAGGAGGCGGTGATCTTGCGTTGTTCTGGCGTCGCCATGGGCTGTGCAGCCTACCAAAGGCCATCCAGGACCACACCCTCTCCAATGACTTGCGTCCGGCCAAGGGATGGCGCCCATGGGATGGCGTACAGCTGGACAGTAGCTCGACTATTACCCATGTCCGCAGAGTCGAGCTGAGGAGCCAATCATATGTGCTCCCTTGCGACTTGTTCGGCGACGCAACCCTGAAAGGGTTGTGCACTTGACACTTCTGGCTGCAGGTGTCTCACAGTTCCGTCACAGGTCTGATCCCCTGACCCCAAGGTTAATGATAGATAATGGGAAATAAGAATGCTCAATGTACAGGGAGAGATAGTGATGGAAAATCATGGCGGAGTCCTTCTCCGTTTGCTGTTCGACATGCCCAAGTGAATAAGACAGGAATGGAGCAATGTAGTATCTACCGAATGGGTAGCGCAATACGAGCAAAGTCGCTAAAAGTGCTACTAATAACTGAGTGGACATGACGGTTTAGGTGTCTCCCGTCCCTACTACGAGTAGGGCAGTGCTAGGGTACTGCCTAATGAATAGGTGCCTCTGCCTAACCTTGGTGACTGGGCGCTGAGATACTCGTAAAGGGTGCAAATCGGGCTAAGCTACTTCGAATGATCGATCTTGCTGCTTTTTCGCCCTGACTAGACGCCCTAGCCGCTGTCCAATCGGTGTTGGTATCACCCGCCCTGCTGTTTGGCGCCGGCTTAAGTTGCAGCCCCGGCCGACTTCTCCGTAGAGGGAACAAAGTGCTGTGCCTGATCCTTTGACAGCCGACTTCCGCGCGGGTCTCATTCACTCATCCATCATTCCATCCCAACTGCAACGCAATCATCCCTTCACAACGCAGTCACAATCCACTTACTCTCCCATTCCGACACAGTCATCGAGTCGCCTGAACCCTTGTGCAAGAGTGTCGGCCTGCGCGCCTCGTTCGATACCGCCGACTAGACTGGCCTCGTGCGCCGTCCTCGTTGTCAACAAAATTGCTGTTCTGCAAACGGTCAACGAGTCGCAACCTCGAATTCGTCCTCCCCCACCGCATCCTTCCTCTCATTCCTGAGTCTCGACCGCTCTCACCACGAACCTTGCCTTCGATTTCGCCGTTGACCGAGACCTGCGCACCGCGATTTTCTGCGAGCCAGCCTCGTGTGGTTGCGCTCGAACCGACTACGCTCAGGGCGTTTGCTTACGGGGCTTGTGGGGGAGAAAAACGGTGACTTGCAATTTCGGCTTACCATTCGGCGTCCAAGGCGCACGTCCAGGTGTGCCGGCCATGCATTGCTTGATGGTTGATTCCGCTTCAATATGAACGGGGAAAGGCGCACGGCCAATGGGGAGCAAATATCAAATGGCTTCCAACAGCCCGCCGTGGATTCCACGCCTGAAGTTGGACAATTGAAGCAAGCATCGTTGCCTGAGGACCCTCCACCGTCTCCCATTGACCACACAAATGGAGATGTCGGGTCAAATCAGCAGACCTCTGAAACCAGAGCCCACGATGCCACCCACCTTCACGAACAAGCGCCATCCGAGATCCTGCAGCTTATTTCTCAAGATAGCTACCTGCCGATGGCTGCTCTCATAAACCGTGCTTCACAGTCATGCTGGAACCGCCTACTTGAGATGGTGATTCAGTTGGCTTCAATGCCCGTCCCTGAAATGCCACCAGAACAAGCGAAACTCCTGCCCAATGGCCTCCCTAACAACCAGTCCAAGGTAAATTTGGACAAAAAGGACCGGCTACTGAAGTTTTCGAATGAGCAAAAGGCGGATTTTATAAAACTTCTGGTATTGCTGCAATGGAGCAACAATGTGGAGGAAGTGAGCAAGACCATCTCAATCAACTATTGGCTCATGCAACGTCGAGAAGCGTACTGGAATGCTATCGGATCAATGGCCCTTCTCAAGCAGGAATCTTCGGGATTTCAAATACCGAACCCAGACCTCAAAACAGCCGCCGAAGTTCTGTCAAGAGGTAGTGTTCTCAATCTCCCCCGCCTGGGTTATATACCACAGAAAGACCTGTCCAGCAGACAGATACTTCGAATCCTCCAGTCGCTTAACCGGACGTTGAGCATCAAGCTGGCACTTTCGGATAATTTACCCCATCAGCTGCGAAGATTCCGGATTCATGATGGACGTGCCACTTTCACTGTGCCCAACGAATTCGAACTGGACGTCTCCATACTAGGTGAAAACCAAGACTCTCCGTTTCGCATGGTTGATTTTCGGTTTTCCTTCCAGCCATCCCCTCATATCCCCGATAGTCTACATTCGGAGATCGAACTATATGCAAATTCCAACATCGATCGAGACGGGCTAAAAGGCTGCTATGACTTTCTGCACGAGCTGGCTTTGTCTTATAAGTTGGCTGAACTCCACAAGCAAGCGCTCGACCTGGCTCGAAATCAATGGGCTGGCAACCTACGCGTTGAACTAATTCGTCGGAATCTCATCGTGCAGTATTGGCCCGAAAGACAAATTGGGAAAAGCTGGATTGAGGTCGGCATTGCTAGTGGTCGAGAGAAGCAGAAAACCACCAAGACGGACTCGGCGCCTTTTCTCGAGATCAAATGGATGCGACAGGGCAAAAAAGCGGACTCTCTGCAATTACACTTGAATGATGCACTGCTCTGCTTCGAAGCTATTCTCCGCCAAGTGCTCGCACAGCATACAACGCAGCTCCTGGACAACATCTATGATAAACTCGGTCTTACACCTCTGTTCACCAACGCCGAACTCTTCTTGGAGCAATCGCTTTCCTATGAGGATCCAGAAGAGTGCTCCCTTACGATGCAGCTCTCGCGCTCCTCAGAACTCCAGCTGAAAATTGATCCTGTGACAGGCCTGGTTGTTCTCAGCCCTGTTACAGAGAGAACAGAACGACTTCAGTATGAGATCAATCGGGTCCAAGGTGTCGCAGACGACGTCGTCTCCAAGCTCCTCAATTACAGGTGCAGCATCATGGAAACCAAGGTTCTTGTCGGCATTCTGGGTACCTGCTGGGAAGTTTTGCGCTCGTTCAAGCTTAGCCAAGCAGAGGCGAGAGCGCTATTTGGAGGGCCAGTTTCGAGGATGAACATGTTCCGCCAGAATCAGTGGACATCAAGCTATACCCTAGCCATCACGCACGCCTCAGATGGAGATCATTGGTGGCTGCTGCAACAAGTTACCGCCGGCGCTACGAACGCTCAAGCTCGTTATAGGGTTCTTCGCAAGCAGACGATAGAGGTCAAGGAAGAACTGTCCTCTGCATATTTCGATCGACTCGCGGAGTACTTGATGGGTCTGATTTTTCTCGAGCGCAACGCCGACTTCTTCAGGGACAGGAAAGAGAAGTTTGATCTACGACCCTTACCAGCGTTCGAACGGCATTACGAATTGCCTGAAATATCATTTGACTTGGATATGGCCAGGCCAGCTTTCTCGAAGCAACCGATGCCTCCTGTCGCTTCCGAGAGCACATCTTCCTTACAGCCGACCAACAGTCTGTCCAAGTCTCCTACGTCACAAAAAGGCATCAAAGTCCGTTTCGATGGAGTTGATCGCTCCACGAATAGAGTTAGGGCAGTGGCTCAGTATCAATATCAGGCCAGTTCTGCAGTGCTTAGACGTCTTGAAGAGTCTGTCCTCGATGCTAGCGTCTCCCTGAATCCTGAGAACAAAACCGTCATAATTCGAGTTACGACTGCTGTAGCGGAAGCTGCAATTCCAGAAATTGCCGACAAAGCCATGGATCTTGAAAAGGTGGTCTCGACCGTTGAGCAGATTCATCGTCTACCAGGACTGAGATTGAAAACGATATCGAATTCCAGTTTTACGATAGCGTATCACGAGGGAGCACCTGCCGAACTAGAACTCAGAATCGGATTTCCGAGCGGCAATCAAGCACCACAACTTGATTTCTTCCCAGTGGAAGAGAATCCGCATCAATTCCTCGCAGCACAGTACACAAAGCTGATCGCCGCCAGCCGCGGCCCATTTGCCACCAGAATACGCGACTTCCTCACCTCATTGACCTTGACACTTCCATTGTTGACCTATTTACAACGACTTCAGCAGAAACATGGACTGAACCTCGAGGCAAAACAGCGCCTGGACTCATCCGAGCGAGAAGACCACTTGCGAGTGCATATCCTCGTCAGGAATGCGACTGCTTTTGCGATTCAATATTTCACACCGGCAGGACAAGCGCCGAAGGATGTCAAGGCAGATTCCCAACCACATATGCTGGCAGGTCTGGAGATAATGCATCACATTAATGCATCAAGGAAACCAATGTGGCTGGTGCGCGCAGCCCTTGAGGAGTTCCAATCATACTCTATGCCATCCTATTCCACACCAGAGTTGGGGGCGAAGCTGAAGCAGGAAATTTTTACACGGTCAGATGGCCAGTCAAAATGGCTTGCGCTAGATAAAGCGGCGGCTTGCATGGCTGACCAGCCAGAGCCTCTGCTGCAAGCTATGCATGATCTCTTGTGGGAGTGGGCTAAGCTGGCGAAAGCGTCCGAAGGCAAGGTGCCCAACAACCAGGCATCCAACAGGGCCAAGGGTGTACTAGGCAACCCAAACACAATCAACGCCAACCTGCCGAATGGTAACAATAACCGGCCTTCTGCTCCCATGAAAGCCCCTCCAGGTAAGATGCATGCACCAGGTGGTGCGATTCTGAATGGGGCAAATGCCAAGGCACAAAGACCCCCAAACACTGTTGCTGGAGGAAGATCGATACCACCAAATCACAAGGCGAACGCCAATACCGCGCAAAAACAAGAGGTCATTATGCTGGACTAACCTTGACTGCCTACAACCGGCCGGGTGGCTCGTGTATCAATGTTTCTTTGACGATTTTCAACTTTTCACTTTGCCCGAGTTTGTTCATAATGGTCTTGGAGGAGCTTGAATTGGGGTGGTGACGATATACCCAAAATGGGATGGATAACTCTTACGCAAAAAGGCCAACAGGTGGCTGGCGCCCCTTTATGACAGTCAATACTTATGGATGGAGTTTTCTCAGCTGGCATAACGAGTGCTTGCCAGCAGGCTGTATCTTGAGTGAGGGATAGAAATTCTTTGCATCAGAGGGACCGCTCTAATGACAGAGTTGATACCACTTCTAGTCAGCAGACTGAACAGATCGTGGGGTTATTTTGCCCATTCCGCTGTTATCCACCTTTTTACTACTGTAGGTAGTAGCCTTACTAGCTAGCCTCACTAGCCTTATGACAGGGCGGCAAGGCTGGACAGGAGCCTTGCAATTTATTACGCGTCAGACACGGCGCGTCATGTAGGCAGCGACCGCGCCTCACGTCTTCACCAAAGTATTCGCGAATTCAAGTTCAACCCGTCGACTCTGGGCCACATAACCGTATCAACCAACTGTGCATGCTGAGCCGTCGTATGTCATATCGCGTCACTTCACTGAATTGCTCCTTCTCTCGCAGAACTGTCTCTGGACGGTATTGCCACGCATCTGCCATGTCGTTCTACAAACGAAAAGAACCACCGACCTCTTCACCAGACGACGCGAAGAAGCCCAAGAAGAATGGCAGCCTTACCTCCTTCTTTGGTCCTCCAAAGGTCACTCCGAGAGGCGGGGCGAATGCAGTGTCACACCAAGATGGAGCTCCCACAGCGTCCAGTGAACCACCACCACCAACATTCGACAAGGACAAATGGGCAGCAGGTCTCACTGATGAGCAAAGGAAGCTCCTCAAATTGGAGATCGACACACTGGATCCAAGTTGGTTGTCTGTACTGAAAGAGGAGATCGTGACACCGAGCTTTCTAGACTTGAAGCGATTTTTGCAGAAGGAGATCGACTCGAAGCAGAAGATCTATCCGCCTTTGGAGGACGTCTACAGCTGGTAAGCCTACTCACCCTGGTTTGAAGCTGGTTGACTGACACGATACCCGCCAGGTCGCGTCATTGTCCCCTCCATAAAGTCCGCGTCGTGATCCTAGGCCAAGATCCGTACCACGGTCACAACCAAGCGCATGGTCTGTGTTTTTCCGTGCGACCACCCACACCCGCACCTCCCTCCCTGAAGAACATCTACATTGCAATCAAGAAGGAATACCCCAGTTTCAGCCCACCGCCTAAGAACGGGGGTCTGCTTACTCCATGGGCAACCCAAGGGGTCCTCCTCCTCAATACCTGCCTGACCGTTCGCGCCAGTCAGGCCAATTCGCACTCCAACCACGGCTGGGAGAAATTCACCCAAAAGGTCATCGATACTGTTGTCAAATTGCGAACCCGCGGCGTGGTCTTCTTGGCATGGGGCACGCCGGCGCAGAAGCGATGCGAAAAGATTACGGGAGCGCGTCATCTAGTGTTGAAAAGTGTCCATCCCTCGCCCCTCAGTGCGAGCAGGGGTTTCTTCGACTGTGGACATTTCAGAAAGACCAACGATTGGTTGGAGACCCGTTACGGGAAGGAAGGGATCATAGACTGGGACTTGAACGTGCCGCAGCACCCCATCAAGGCGCCGGCAGTGGAGCAGCCGGTAAAAGTCACAGAAACCCAGAAGGAAGAATCCCAAAACGCTGGGCCGGCAACTGATCTCCCCGAGAAGACCAATGGGAAGAAGATAGTGCAGCAAGAGGAGTTTGAAGGGGAGGACGATGAGGATGCCATTGCCGCGTTAGAGGAGATTGCGGCGTTGGAGGCAAAGACCGAGGCCGAGGTCAAGGTCAAGGGGGACGGCGAGGCTTAGAAGACAAGCGCGTCAAAGACATGAAGCCTTTGGGGATTCCGCTCCAGCCGCGCTTCTTTTGCTGCACCAGAGCGTGCATGCTCGAGCACTGGATCATGGCTGGTTGGCTCTTTCCCTCCATTTCTACGGGGGTATGTTTGGAAAGGAGTTATGGGATCATTGTACCAAAAAAAAAGTCTGCCGAAAAAGAACATGTTGAGCATGGTGTCCGGGCGTTCACGGTTGGATGTGGTCAATCTTTGCTGGAATGAGAGGTAATTGGCCATCTTGCTGCCCCTGTAGGAGGAAAAGCAGACGGCACACACAGACACAGACAACGAGGATCTCTTTTTCTCACTCTCCTTATAGTTTTCGATTGTTAGAGCAGTGCATTCGCGGTATTAACACGACCGTGCTCTGAGAACATGAGCCTTGTCCCACGGTGCACTGCAGTGCATAGCAAGCATGAAGGGACCGTGAGATAGTGCGTTTGGCACAATTGATTGTTTGATCAACTGCACTGCTCCATACCGCTCTATATATGTAGCATACCTAGGTATTCCAGCGCTGAGCTAAGAAACTGCGTATTGCCATGGTGTCGATGGGCCGTCATTGGTGGCAAAGTGAATAGAGATTGCCGTCATTAGGCTGAGGAGCACCCCCTCGGCCTCAAGCTTCTTGCTTTGAATCGTCGTCTTGCCCCTGGGAAGTCGGGTGCGACTCTCGACGAGTTCAAGGCTTGATGTTCAGCCCTCCACCCATCACACCCGCGCCTTTCACCGGCGATTCCCATGCGGCAGTCTTTTGCGAGTTGCTTGCCTCCGCTCCTCCTTCATTGAGGCATAGGGAGTGTTTTTGTTGACCCGTTGGAGAAAGCGGCGACCTGCCATTCATGCATAAACATATAGGGAATGCCTAGGGGCGGCGACAACGACGGCGATTTCGTACCACGGCGAATTCGCTTCATACTTGGCAGAATCTACCACCACCAAGATTAGCTAGGAGTAGATTCTTCGTATAAAAAGTTGTCTCTTTTTGATCTTGTATACCTCGCCGCTGCCTATTTTGTATAGCTGATCTTGAGATCGTCCTGGTCTGTGTAATAGCTATAGGCCCCTCCGCAGTCCCTCGTGCTCCTGAGCTAGTCCGCGACTAACTACCGGCATCAACTACGCCTGCTACGATTAGTAATGGCAGTAACAGTGGCAGTAGCAGTGGTAGTAGGAGTAGCACTAGCAGTGGCAGAGGTAAATAAGTCCGTACAGCTATACAAAATAGGCAGCGGCGAGGTATACAAGATCAAAAAGAGACAACTTTTTACACGAAGAATCTACTACTAGCTAATCTTGGTGGTGGTAGATTCTGCCAAGTATGAAGCGAAATCGCCGTGGCACGAAATCGCCGTCGTTGTCGCCGCCCCTCAGCATTCCCTTATAGAGTGTTAACATCTACCCACATACGTATGTGGGAAGGGCGAGGCAAAGTCATCATGCAGCAGCGTTGGAATGAGTGGAAGTCTGGGCTGTGAAAGACGCCCTGTGGAGGAGAGATTCAATAGAGAAATGAAGCCCTTTGAGATCAACGATGAAGACGGTGCACGGTACCCTAGGAACAATCGATGCCACTGAGAGCGTTGCATGGATGCCAGATGCTGACGAGGGCATGTGGGTCGCCTCGGGTGAAGTTCAGCCTTGTGGCTCAGCCTTGGTTCAGCCTCGTGATGCAGCCTCGCCAACCAACCAACATCTCTTGTCGCCGTGGTTCAGCCAAACCCTCAATACTTGGCAATCCCTTCTTCCAGCGCTTGAATCTGCAATGCCAACAGCTTCGAGTAGTAGCGGCACAGCGCCAAGTTGCCGCCGTGGAACCAGAACCCCGGATGGCCCGTCCTCCTCCAGATGGTCCGCATCTCGCCCTCAGCATCATACCCCCAGACATCGCCGACGCGGTTGGCGACCTCGTCGCCAAAGATGTCCCTTGCTGTCGTGCGCATGTTCTTGTACCCTGTGGCGAACACAATCTCGTCGGCTTCCAATTCGCTGCCGTCGGCAAAGCGAAGTCCGCGGGGCAGGATTTCGTCGATTTCCTGGCCCTGCTTGATCTTGATCTTGCCATCGATGATGAGCTGACTGGCGCCAACAGCGATATAATATCCGCCGCCTCTTTGGAAGTATTTCATGAACAGTCCTGCGTTCTCTGGTCCGTTGTCGATCTTGAAACCGACTTTCGTGAGTCCTTCGAGGATTTTCGCATCGTGCTTGTTTTGCAGCTCGGTGACCTTGACCTGGAGGGCCTTCAGGACTTCACTGGGTAGACTGTGTAGCCACAAATCCGCGTCGTCAACGGGGGGACCGTTTTCGTCGTACAGACCAGCCAGGCCGATTTCGGTGATGGCCTCACTGGAGATGACACAAGTGGTAGACCTCTGGACCATGGTGACGTCATATCCCTTTTCGTAGAAATCTTGAGCAATATCGTGGCCTGAATTGCAGGACCCAACTACCACGGCCTTCCTGCCTTTCCCTTCGGGACGCGCTCCTTTGAACTCGGAGGAATGGCAGAGCACGTCGCCCTTGAACCCGTCCATCCCTTTCACGGTGGGATAGTTCTTCTTGCCAGAGTGACCTGTGCACTGGATGACATGCTTGGGGTGCAAGGTACGGGTCTCGGTGCTGCCGTCCTCTTTGGTGCGCTTGACGGTAACGGTCCACCGTTTCTGGCCCTCGTCCCACGAAGTCGACTCGATGTTCGTCTGGACCCAAACATTGAGCTCCATTAATTTGGCGTACGACTCGAAAAACTCAGCGAGTTTATCCTTGGGGGTGAAGATCGGCCAGTTTGGCGGGAACCTCAGGTAGGGCATGTGGTCGTACCACACCGGGTCATGGAGCACGAGCTGATGATACCGTCTCCGCCAATTGTCGCCAATGGTGTTTTCGGTGTCGATCACCAGGGCAGCAATCCCGAGCATCTTCAGACGGGCTGCTGCGGTCAGCCCAGCCTGGCCGGCACCTGCAATCTGCAATCAGTATGCGATCAAGGGTCCGAAGCTGGTAGTTTGTACTTGCCGACAACCATGACGACGGGGTCCCGATCCTTGAAGTCGATCTCATCACGTCTCCTCTCCTGCCAGTTCTTTCGATTCATCCTTTCCCCGTGCTCGACCCCCTTGGGCCTCTTGTGGCCGATGTTTTCTTCGTGGCCCGCAATTTCGCGTAGAGTGGTGAAGAAGGTGAAAATCTTCCATTGCCCGTCCCTCTCGGCCAGACGAGCGACACCTTGACCCCTCCCAACCTTGGAGGTGAAGTTGAAAAAGAACTGAATACCTTTGACTTCGCCAGTGCCGTCAAAGGCTCCCAGCTGAGGCGAACGATACGCCGTGGTCTTGTCGATCTCAATCTTCGTCAAAGGGCAACCGTTGTCAGCAAGGAAGCTGGTGAGCTTGTCCTTTCCTTTGAGTGTGTGCAGGTCCCAGGAAAGACCAAGGTGATCTCGCCAATAGCCATCTTCAAGAAACAGCTCTGCAATGGATTTTGTGTCCTCGTTCTCTAAGGCCGTGTTGATTGATTCAGCTATCTTTGTAGCAACGACATCAGGATCGACCGATGTAGACTGTGCCGTTTGGGGCCATTTGCACAGCGGGATGTTGACGGAGCCAGGTTCACAGCGATCTTTCGACAGTGTGAGACCAGGGTCGGTTGCGGACTGCACCTGGACGCTCATGGCGGAAATGATTGTTTTTGGCGTCTACTGGAACAATAAACAGAATTGAACACGTAGCTCAGTATTGGGGCTGTTTGAGTGAAGAGGATTCTTTTCTCTGCAGTTACGATTAGGCTGAGATTGTGGGTTTTGTCCTCATCACGACGTGCCCAAGTATGGCAGTGCTTGCAGCGGGGAGCTCTCAGCTCTGCACCACTACCAGGGTCGGAATACCAAATTGGGCTTTTCCAATGCTGTCACCAATCGGCCCAGGTCGGACAAACCCCGCGTTGGCAAAATGAGGAGACAGCTTCCTCTGCCCCGAAGGCAAATCCACCGATCAACAGGTGCATCTTGGTGGTCTGCTTGATATCCACATCAACCAACACTAGACCAATGATTAAAGGAACCTTCCCAGGAACACGCCACTTCTTCATCCGTTGGGAACATGATACAACGAGGAGAGTAATTCCAAATCCTTGGCAATGGTCGGACTCGAATCAACGAAATCATAGATGAATTTTACCATCCTGGTGCACCAGGGCTCGAATCCGGAGGGAAGGCTGTCTCTTAGCCGGAAGTCAGGTGAGTTTTTGAAGGCATGGAAGATGAGCAGCTGCCCAAAGAATTGTCCACATGCAAAGTATTTCAGGGGCTCAAAGTTCTGCATTCTTGCGCAGACATCCAACGTCATGTGCCAATCCATGGCATATTCCAGCGCTTCTGCACATAATCTGAGCTCGGTGTCGTTGACCGAGGCAGGATTTTGAATGGCTTTATACAGGAATGGTCGCCCTAGGTGGAAAATCGACACCCGGTAACGCATTTGAAGTAACGCGACAACAACGGCGTCGGCCGGGCATTCGAAACTTTGCTGTTCCCGGCCGCTGGCGTAGCGGAGCGCCTGAGGAAGATTGGCCCGCCATTGCTCAAGCTGGTGGCGGAGCTCTTCGGCAACTTTGGTTGAGGGGTTGCTGAAGAACAGCTCATCCTTGATTCGATTGAGGATGATTCTGTGGGCGATCTGTGCGAGGAAATGGTAATGATAGAATGAGTCATCCGAATCTTGCGGGCGCGAACCGATGGCATAAGGATACGTGGTGAATTTGGGTAAGGGGACGTCCTCTTCCCATGCCTTCAGGCTGCTGGGCGGCAGCTCCAACTCTTGAACAACAAGACTCTCAAGCATGAGCGAGCACCAGAATAGTCGTGCTTGCATATCCGCCAACCACTCGTCAACGGGTTCGGGGGGGCATTTCCAGTACGCAGTGCAGATGACTGCCGCCCGACCGGCTTCCAGCCATTTATCAACCGGCCGCATGGCTTGCGCATAGAACACGGCCGATGTCAGGTAATATTGGCAAGCCTGGATGTCCCGCTCGGAAAGGCAGAAGCCCACTCGCCTCCGGGCTTCATTGAAAAAGCTGAGGCCGGCGATTTCTTCTTCCATAATGTGTCGGATGATTGGAGTTATCGAGGCTTGATTGGATATCTCAAATCCCCCTTCCTCGTATGCTTTGAGGCCCATGCACCCCAACGCCATGACGTTCAGGACGAGGCATGACTCTATGCCGTGGCCGAACCCTTCTCGGACTACAACAGCAAGGGTGCTGAGAAAGTAAAAGTCGCGGTCGATGCATGGATATACTCGGTTGAAGGTGTCGAAATAAGCATTCGACAAATCCTTCACGGAAGACAGGCTGAGGGAGACGAGCCAGTCAGGTGTTGACATGGCACCTTGCGCCGAGATGACCGGCTCAAGTGATGGCCGTGCCGACTCCAGCAGAGTAGGATAGCTTCTCTCCAGGTTGCGAACCTCGGACGTAAGGCTGCTTGGGAGGAGAGCCTGCACACCTGGCCAATGAATCGTTTGACGGGCACTAAATGACAGAACAGCAGATTGGGCGCTCGACTGTCGAGGCAACTGTCTGGTACTTGACAGCGGCGAGGAAAGGGATTGATGGGAGACCACGGAATCCATGTGGTAGGGGCTTTCATTGTGAGGGAGATTGGAGTCGCTTCGGTGTCCCTCGGGTTCTTGAATGGCCTTTGCGATCGCTGGGACGGACAAGTGGTCAAGTTTCGATTCCATGCGCCTCAACGTGTTGAATATCATGCTCATCGAGATCTCATTTCTGTTGTTCCTAGTTAGTCTCTGGTGGACGGAGGTGGATTTTGACGCACTTAGTAGGCTTGCGCTCTGCATAAGTACACTCGATTCCCAGACTTTTGCAGAGGCTGCAAGGCATGTCCTCGTCACATCTCGTCTTCTTCATGCGACACGCCTCGCATGCCTGTCTGGCAATGAAGTTGCGCTGTCTCTTTGCCGGTCTTGAATCGTCATACGGCGCCTCGTCGCCCTGCGCAAGGGCGCTGTGGTTTTCGTCACCCATTTGCGGAACTTGTTGAACTTCCCCAGCTTCTTCGCTCGGAGCGCAAAGACCGGCTCATCGCTATCCACTGACAACCTTCACCGTCTGACAGTCACAGGACGCCCGAGTCTATTCCATGCTCGCAGCACAGCGAGGTTGTGATGATGTTTGTTGTTATGAGTCGTCGCCCGTCGGTCCGACAAGGCCGAGTCCAACCGCTGATTGCCAAGAGACTAGGCCCAGAGAGGCTTAGCATTTATTGGAGCTTCGGTCCGCTCCAAACAATCGACATGGACATATTTCCAACGCGACTCAGATATTGAAACACGGGAGATTTGATATCTTGACGACTCATGCCTGAGCCATCGTACCGAGAACCTAAATGCGGTTGTTCCACAGTTCTGGGAAGCCCATAAGGGTATGACAGCAGCCGCATCCTTGTCCCCTCGTCTCCCTAGCCTTGGAGAGACAGAGCTGGGAAAGTAACCAATCAACGCCTCCTGCTCCTGGATATTATCAATCTCACGGACAGCCTGCAGTCGCTTATGGCACCATAAAGATCGCAGCAGTTGAATGAGACTGGTGACTGCTGTGCTGTTTGCCAGAGACGGCGTCCCTATGAACCATGTTGCACTCGGATTGACGCGTACACGCCTTACGGGAAGGTTTGGGTCTAGTCTGATGGTAACTAGGCGATGGTGCTCTTCACAACCAGACACCACAATTTGGCTGAACGGAAAACGCGAGTCGCGCTTCATGCGTCTAATTTACGGTCATTTTCCACAAGCTGGTCAGTTCCTAGACAGGGTGTGGTGACAGCTGGAAGGTTGAATCCACGTAATTGCTACTGAGGTCGTTCACTTCGCTCCCGCCATGGAATAGACACGATAAGGCTGGTTTGATCGTCCATTTGGGAGATTGCCGAGGCCGATAACAGCTCGTATCTCTTATGCGGTTCTGAGGGTGGCCGATAAAGGAAGGTGGCCGTAGCGTTTCAATGCTAAGGTAGTATCGAGAGGCCTTTGGATTTGTTCCCCGCAGTCATCAAATCCTCAGCCTTACCAGCCACATTGGGCTGCTTCGACAGGGCTTCACTAGCCACCATCTATCAATGTCACGGTCGTAACACCAATCGCTAACATGGCAGAGCTCAATCCCCCACAACTGTTGACGGCTTCTATAGTTACATCAGAGGACATATCACTCTATCACAACCTCACTGTCTTCTACATGGCCTACTTCGCAAGGTCACTCACGATGGCTACGGAACGTTGCAGATGCTGTGTCACCTGAACATGCGGTGACTGGACGCTCTGCAAGCAGCTTCAGGCTGTGCTACCTCAGCCGCTCAAAGGCATAATAATACATCTTCGTCCCTTCGTTCTTGCAAGCGAGCTGTTGACGGGCTTCAATTCTTCTGCTGGAGTGTTCAAGATACAATATGCATCCTCATCTACTGTTTCCAGTGGCTACGCTCGTTGTCGGCCTTTTGAGCGGTCTGGGAGATGCGATTGCCGCCAACCCTCTTCCAGCGCCTCAGAACATCACATGGGGCACTTCGGGACCGAAGCCATTGGCCGGCTACTTGGTCCTGAACTCGCCGTACAATCAGGTCGTCAATGATGCATGGACACGAACGTGGACCACTATCAGCACTTTGAAATGGGCACCCGTAGCCGTCGAAGCGCCAATCAGCACATTCGAGCCCTTTCCCACTGCAACGCCGTCGTCCAGAGTGAAAAGATGGAATTCGATCCTCATCCAAATTGACCTCACTGTCGCGGACACCCAAGCTGATCTGCAACAAGGAGTGGACGAATCGTACACCATTGACGTAACCCAGGCCTCGCAATCTGTCAATATCACAGCCCAGACGATCTGGGGTGCCCTCCATGCCTTCACCACTCTCCAGCAGATCATCATCTCTGATGGCCAAGGAGGTCTCATGATCGAGCAACCAGTTTCGATTGTCGACTATCCAAACTATCCCTACCGGGGAGTCATGATTGATACCGGCCGGAACTACATTGGCATCCCCAAAATCTACGAGCAGATCGACGGCATGGCCCTCTCAAAGTTGAATGTGCTCCACTGGCACATGGTCGATGCTCAGTCATGGCCTATCCAGATCGAGAGCTATCCCCAGATGACCCAAGGCGCCTACTCTTCCCAAATGGTCTACTCACAAGACGACGTTCGGTCCATCATCGCGTATGCGCGGGCCCGGGGCGTTCGAATCATCCCCGAAATCGATATGCCAGGCCACGCATCATCCGGCTGGACGGAAGTTGACCCGAGCATTGTGGCGTGCGCGAACTCCTGGTGGTCAAACGATGTCTTCGCGTACCATACCGCCGTGGAGCCCAATCCCGGCCAACTCGACATCCTCAACAACAAGACCTACGAAGTCGTCAAGAACATCTACGCGGAGCTTTCGGGCCTGTTCTCCGACAACATCTTCCACGTCGGCGCCGACGAGATCCAAACGGGCTGCTACAATTTCAGCACACTGGTGCAGCAATACTTTGCCCAGAACTCCTCGCGGACGTTCAATGATCTGTTGCAGATCTGGGTCGACACCGCCGTGCCGATCTTCACGTCCGTTTCAAACAAGACGCTGATGATGTGGGAGGATGTGGTGCTCAACGCCTATCCCCACGCACACACGGTGCCCACGAACATCATCATGCAGACCTGGAACAACGGGCTGGAAAACATCCAGAACCTGACCGCGCTGGGCTACGACGTCGTGGTGTCGTCCTCGGACTTTTTCTACCTGGACTGTGGCTTCGGCGGCTGGGTGTCGAACGACCCGCGGTACAACGAGATGGCCAACCCCAACGCGTCGGTGCCGACCTTCAACTACGGCGGCAACGGCGGCTCGTGGTGCGCGCCCTACAAGACCTGGCAGCGCATCTACGACTACGACTTCACGCTGAACCTCACGGACGCGCAGAGGAGCCACGTGCTTGGCGCCGAGGTCCCGCTGTGGTCGGAGCAGGTCGACGACACGGTCATTTCGGCCAAGATGTGGCCCCGGGCGGCCGCCGTGGCCGAGCTCGCGTGGTCGGGCAACCGGGACCCCGTCACCGGGATCAAGCGCACGACGCAGATGACGCAGCGCATCCTGAACTTCCGCGAGTACCTGGTCGCCAACGGGGTCCAGGCGACGCCCCTGGTCCCCCGGTATTGTCTCCAGCACCCCCACGCCTGCGACCTGTACTACAACCAAACGGCGCTTGCGGACTACGCAACGACGCAGTGATCTTTTGTCGATAGGATTGCTTTCTTGCTGGAGGGACATTCCACGACTGCCGGGGGGAGGGTAATTGCACATGTCCATAGCCATGTACGGAAGACGGGAAGAAGGAGTGGTGAACTATTCGCCATATAAGAAACCCGGAGGGACCGGAGGGGAGCGGTGTTGCAGTAATGCCGGTTCTTCGGCGCCGGTCCTAGAGGATGCCGTCGATCACAATGAAAAAGATAATTGAGACCTATCCGTTGCTTTGACCAGCCGTTCGTATGAATACGAGCGCGTCAGCCTTGCCATGTCACGTTTGTCTAGTGCCTGCGGCCTCCAACAAATTCCGAGACGAGCACGGGACCGCCAACTCCGAGATCGGCCAGCTGCAAGAGTTTCGAGACGCAACGGCCCCCCGGCTTGACGCCTTTCTTCTCCAACTAAAACAAATTTAGTTCCCGAGGCGAAAAGGTGCCTCGAAACAAGTGATAATGAGGGGTCTCGGTAATTGGGGAAAACGTTGCACATGGAAAAGACCGTAGGGAAGTTATATATAGGTAATCGTCTGTGCCTGTCTCTTGTTTTCTGGTTGAGTGTTAGTTACCCGAGTATTCTTAACTATAGGTCAGTTGGAGTGAGTTTCAAGGATCCTAGAATTTACAGAAATACCCACCGTCATGCCTGCTACCGCCGAAGCTGTGAATGGTGTGAACGGAGTACACAAACCGGGCGACATACCTGTTACGAGCATCTTCTCGAAATTCGTCGCCAATGCGAGTACCGAGGATCTGACTCCCCACATACGAGACCGTCTGAAGGAATACATTATCGACTTCATCGGCGTGACCCTGGCCGCAAGCCACTCGTCGGAATCGACAATACCGTTCTGCAACGCCGTCAAGGCCCTGGGAGGCCAGAGTAATGGCTCGTGTACCGTCCTGGGCAAGGGTAAATCCTTCACCCCTCAATATGCTGGCCTGCTCAACGCCACCTTGGGCCATTCTCTGGATTTTGACGACACCTATGCGAAGGGGACTTTGCATGCGGGCGTCACAGCCATCGGTGCAGGCCTGACACAGGCAGAACTGCTGGGCGACCAGGCGAGCATGGACCGGTTCTTGCTTGCTGTTGCTGTGGGATATGAAATCACCTGTCGTCTAGGCAAGGAGCTCAGCAATGATGCTTACTCTCGCGGCTTTCACAATACCTCCACAGCCGGGATCTTCGGTGCCGTTGCCACAATTGCGGTCCTCAAAGGCTTGTCGATCGAGACCGTCGAAAACGCGTTTGGTCTGGCAGGCTCCAAGGCTGCCGGGTCGATGCAATATCTCGAGAACGGAAGTTGGAATAAGCGACTCCACCCGGGTTTCGCAGTGCATGATGCGTTCGTGTGCGTGGCTCTGGCCGAGGCGGGCGTCATTGGTGCGGCGAAGATCTTCGAAGGCACATTCGGCTTTCTGCATGCGTATAGTCCGAAACCGGATAAAGATCTTATCTACCTCACCGCAGACCTGGGAAGCAGATGGGAGTTTCTCGAGACGTCTCTGAAGCCATTTCCGGCCTGCCGCATGACGCACGGCTTCATTGAGCATGCAGTGAGACTGGGGCGTGACAAGGGCTGCTCCAAAGCTCAGGATGTGAAGAGCATCACTTTGGCGCTGAGTCCTGCAAATGTGAGCGTTGTAGGGGCACCGATCCCCAACAAAATCCACCCAGAGAACATGGTCGACGCTCAATTTTCTGCCTACTTCACCACTGCGAACAGCTTCCTGTACGGCTCTGACAATGGCGTCCGCTGCTATGAAAAGGACAGGCTGATGGACAGTCAAATCCGGGAGCTATCTGATAAGATCAAGTGTGTCGGCGATAGCTCGATCAAGGAGTTTGGTTCGAAGATGAAAGTCGAGTATGCGAATGGGGAGGTCTCTGAGATCGATATCCCCTATCCCTTGGGGGAACTGCAACACCCCTTCACCCGGGAACAGGTTGATGCGAAGTTCTTCAGTCTGGTGAATCCGATATATGGCGAGGGGAAGGCGAAGAGCATAAGGGATGCAGTAAACAGTATTGAAAAGCACACTGTTAGTGAATTGCTTGCCATGTGTTGAGCTGCCTGGGATCAAGGACGTGAGAGAGTATGCATCATGTAAGTTAAGAATTTGGGTCATCTTTGTACTTTGTTGGTTGATTCATTTCATCAATGGCTTCATCCTCTGCTCTCCTTTTCGCCTCCCTCATTCAGAATAAGATGATGCGTGGACTATAAATAGATCTGTGCTTGGGAGTTGATGAAGATGAGAACGGCAGTGGCGGCTGGCTGTCGGCCGTCCACGTGGTTGCTGCCAAGGTAGCAGCCTGCCAGCCTGACCTGCAACCTGTACTTCATGTCCTCGTCTCTTCTCTCTACTGCTAGAGAATACCCCGCCTCAGCCTAAGGGCACATTTCTTGCAGTCCACCGTCCTTGCTCGCCCGAGTATCGATCTCTAATTACTTTCGCATGGATCCCGTCGCCGCGGTCGGTTTACTCGCAAGCATTATCCAACTGATCGATGCAACCGCCAAAGCCGTCAAATATCTGAACGACGTGAAAAATGCTCCCAAAGAGCGGGCAAGGCTTGCGCGGGAAGCCACCAATCTTTTGGCACTCCTGACAGACCTGAGGTATAGAGTCGAAGATGCAAAGTCAACAGATCCATGGTTTGCTGGAGTTCGTTCACTTGGAGTGAAAGGAGGACCGTTGGAGCAGTTTGACGAAGCAATAACGGCGCTCACCAGGAAGTTGAACCCTGAGAAGGGTGTCAAGAAGGCCGGGAAGTCTCTGCTGTGGACACTCAACAAGAAGGAGATCGATAGGATCTTCGATGAAATCGAGCGATTGAAGACGCTGGTGAGCCTTTCGTTGCAAGGGGATCAGTTGTGAGCTTGATAGAACACCACCCTATTTTCCCACCGGTGCTGACAATCTCAAGTTCGCTGTCTCAATCAATAAAGAAGGATACGGTCCAGGTCGTCAAGGGACTCCAAGACAAAAGAAGCCGTGACATTGTTGCTTGGATATGCCCGTTGAACTTTGATACCAAGCAGGATGACTTCTTCAAGAGGCACCAGGAAGGGACCGGAGAGTGGTTGCTTCAAAGTCATGCATTTAAGGATTGGATGAATGCAACTGGGAAAATTCTGTGGTGTTCTGGACTCCGTATGTATGGTTCCACCCTTTCCACCACTATACTGACATGACTCAAGCGGGTGCTGGCAAAACAATCATCACGTAAGGATCCCGTTCTTCCGAATGGTGTTCTGGGAGTAATTTGGCTGTCACGGGTTTCTAGATCGATTGTTGTTGATTTTCTTGAGCGGTCTTTCATCCGTGAAGATGTCGGTATCGCCTACATTTACTGCAGCTACAAAGATCAGGACAACCAAACCGCAACCAACCTCATTGCAAGCCTGTTGCAACAACTAGCGCGGAGAGCCTCTGTCATTTCGGAAAATATCAAGTCACTCTATGAGAAACACGCTCTGAACAAAGCACGGCCGTCACTTGACGTATTTTCAAGCCATCTCCAATCAGAAGTTCGTCGATTTTCGGAGGTTTTCATCATTATTGATGCACTAGATGAATGCACTGAAGACAATGGAACTAGGAGAAGCTTCCTTGACGAGATTCAGAAACTGCAACCTAACGTACATCTGTTGATTACTTCGCGGCACAGTGCCACTATCCAACTCGGGTCAGAAAGTCTGACACATATTGAAATTCACGCGAGCGATCGAGATATTGCGAGGTACCTTGAGAATCGGATCGAAAACGCGCATCGTTTGGTGCTACACGTCAGAAAAGACCCGTCACTCGAAAATACCATCGTCCGCACCATTTCCGAAAAGGTAAAGGGAATGTCAGTAATACGAAACCCTCATTAAGATGTGCAAGTTTGATTGACTCTGCTCCCAGGTTTCTGTTGGCCCAACTCCACATGGATCGGCTGGCACAGACGTCTTGTTGTCGAGATGTCCGCAGAGCTCTACACAGTTTGCCGAAGGCGTTGGACGAGGTCTATGACGAAGCAATGAAGAGGATCGAGGGACAAGCTGAAGATGATGCTGCATTGGCGAAAAGAACCCTCTCTCGGATAACCTTTGCTCTCAAACCACTAACTGTCAGGGAGATTCAGCACGCTCTCGCCACAGAACCTGGAGACACAGACATCGACGAATATGCAGTACCAGACCAAGAAATTCTGATCTCAGTATGCGC
This sequence comes from Cladophialophora immunda, assembly GCF_000835495.1. Classification (NCBI taxonomy): domain Eukaryota; kingdom Fungi; phylum Ascomycota; class Eurotiomycetes; order Chaetothyriales; family Herpotrichiellaceae; genus Cladophialophora; species Cladophialophora immunda. The sequence goes on from NW_015622541.1 coordinate 6,997,004, forward strand.
CGGGTTAGTCACTATCGATCAGGAAAGCCAAATCATTCGTTTGGCCCATTACACTACTCAAGAATATTTCAACCGCACCCATGCAACCTGGATTCCACATGCGCAGACTAGCATCGCCACGACCTGTCTCACGTACTTGCTGTTCGATAAATCTGCCAAGGACAGCTATAACACCGGAGATGAGTTAGGCTCTCGAATGTTCACGTATCCTCTCCATCGGTATGCCGAGTTACATTGGGGTGATCACGCACGTGGGGAGCCGGAAGATCGGGTCAAGGACCTGGTTCAGATGTTGATTCTGCGCAGGTCGAATTCGAGACCCGCTAACAATTCCTTGACAATTTTTAAGCATAGACCTGAGGTGGATTTTGTTTTTAGATCAGAACGGCAGAAACTTATCACTGGATTACATGTGGTGTCAGGATTTGGGCTGGCAACAATACTCCGGCATCTACTCAAACAAGGCTGCCAAGACATTAATTGCAGGACTTCGGAGGAGTTTACGCCGTTGTCATTCGCTGCTCAATATGGGCAAGTTGCGACAGTGCGTGAGTTACTCGAGCATGGAGCCGATATTAGCGCCAAGAACAGTCACTTTCAAACGGCACTTCATCTAGCCGCAAGGACCGGGAGTGAGGCAGTGGTGAAGCTACTTCTTGAACATGGGGTTGACCCTCGTTCTAGGAGCGGCTTGCGCGACACACCACTAGGGGCCGCCTCGTTGAGTAGGGCAGCACTGGTACGGCCAATATTTGAACATGGTTGCGACCCTGACACTAAAGACTTCTCTGGGAGGACGCCTTTGTCTCATGCTGCGGAACAGGGTCATGAAGCAGTGGTGCGGCTCCTTCATGAATATAGGGTCAAATGTGATTCCAAGGACGATGACGGCAGGACGCCTCTGCTCTATGCCGCCCGTCAAGGGAATGATGCTGTCATACGACTGATCCTTGAATACGGCGCCGACCTCAATTTCACGGACAAATTTGGACAGACGCCCCTCCACAGTGCCGCCAAGTTCGGACAAGAGTCGGCTGTGCGACTGCTCCTTGAATACGGCGCTGACCTCAATCTCACAGACAAATCTGGACAGACGCCCCTCCACAGTGTCGCCAAGTTCGGACCAGAGTCGGCTGTGCGACTGCTCCTTGAATACGGCGCCGACCTCAATCTCACGGACAAATGGGGACAAACGCCCCTTCGCAGTGCCGTCGTGTTCGGACAAGAGTCGGCTGTGCGACTGATACTTGCATTTTCCAAGACCAACGTGGACCTAAGGATAACGAGGGACTGACACCTCTCTTTTACGCTGCAAGAGCTTCAAACGAGGGTTTGATTAAGTTGTTGTTCGACAATGGCGCCGACTTATACTCCCAGGATGTGCTTGGCCGAAATCCTCTTTCGCAAGCAGTTCAAGCGTTTTTGTCTTGCAAGGGAGGGAAAGAGTGCGAGGAAGGGCATGAGAAAGTAATAAGTCTACTATTGCGGCGCGGTATCGACGTCGAATGGAAGGACGAAAGCGGTCAGACGCTATTGCACTATGCTGCTGGATCTATCTCCAGCTGCAATGTCTCGGTGCGGCTGCTCCTTGAGCACGGAGCTCTGGTGGACTCCAAGGATAACCAAGGTAGGACACCGCTGTGGTGGGCGTTGGCGAGGACAGAAAATGAGAAGTTGGCTTATGCTGCTTATCACAGTGATGAGAGGTGAGAGCGGCGGCGGGTATTCTGCTCCAGCACGGGGCGGACAAGGATTCTCTCGACGTCGACGGCGTGTCGCCAGAAATCGTTGTCAAAACAGGCATGAGGTTACCGGCCATCAAACTCAGGATGGACACAACTTGACTTCAAGTCCTCAACTGATGAGCTGCGCACCGAAAGAGGCTGCAAGACTGTCGTATACATGGATAGTCGGACGGCACACTCTGGAGAGACGGACCAAGAACATAGGTAAAAGTCCACAACTACTTCATATATGTCGGCCAATTCAGTGCCATGATACTCGGGGTCAGGGTAGAACACTACGGGGTTGGTGATGACAGACCACTATTTCGAGTCAAAGTCACGACGATTTAGTAACGAGGATACAATGTTCGGCAGGTATTCGTTGCCTTTCTAATCGTATGCCAACTGTATACCTCGTACGCACCCGTTCGAAGTCTAGGTAGCGAGGAGAATGTGGAGGACAGTGAGTAAGAAAAGAGTTCCATCGATTCGCCTATGTTCCCGTTCCCAGCGCGAATGCGCGATACGAAATGCGAAGTAATGCTTGAATGGATTTAGGTTGAGATCGCGACTTATGAGCAGCTTATATCTGACTAACGCGGCGCCTGTATTTTCATTGGCGATCTGGCGGGTTCAGGGATCCGGTATCTACCCAATTCCGAGTACCTGTCTATCAACAGATATTTGGTCATTGTCGAGCGAACAAATCAGAACCATATACATGAATAGACTATTTCCTGTCTTTCGTCCTCGCGGAAGGGTCGCCTCGAAATCGGCCCACTTCAGTCTCTCCTCTAGATCCGCTGCCCTTTCCACTCACATACACAAAGACAGAGAGGGCGAGAGTGCACGAGCGGGAGATCTCGAAGACAAAAAGATGCCCGAGGGCTACATCTCGCAGCGGGCCCTGTCCAACTTGTCCCCGCCGACGCCGGACCTGCACGCCGTCCGCGCGCACTGCTTCTACAACCAGTACGACCCGGCGAGCAACCCGGGCGGCATCGTCGCGCTCGCCATCGCCGAGAACAAGCTGATGCGCGAGGAGATCTGCGCCCACGTCAACAGCCATATGAACATCACCCCCTGGCACTTAACGTACGGCCACGGGCCGGCCGGGGCGCTCGAGCTGCGCAGGACGCTGGCCGGGTTCGTGCGCGAGGTGTTCCGGCCCAGCATGGGCATCGATGAGAAGAACGTCTGTATCTGCCTCGGGGCGGGCAACGCGGTGGACAATCTCGCCTTCTGTCTCGGGGAGCCCGGCGACGGCATCCTCGTGGGCAGGCCGCTCTATGTGGGATTTTTCCCGGACATGGAGGCCCGGGCCAAGTACGTTTTGTCTCTCCTTTCGTTTCCCTTACCCTTTGGGTCTGCTTCCTCCCCACCGAGTGTCCTTCCGATTTTACAGCCCCCGACTTTGACGCCGGGAGGGTTCCGTCCGTCCTGGTTGGAAGCTTACCTTGAGTCGGGGACGTCAGAGTCAAGCCCGTCCTGGTCCCCTTCGGTGCTGATACGGATCCCACCTCCGCCGCGGCGGTCCCCTTCTACGAAGCTGCCCTGCAGCGATCCCATGCCGCGGGCGTGCCAATCAGGGCGATCCTCCTGTCGAACCCGCATAACCCGCTGGGGAGACCGTACGAGACTGACTTCCTCGTCGGTATCATGCGGCTCTGCTCAAAGTACGAAATCCACCTGATCTCCGACGAGGTCTATGCGCGCTCGAATTTCCCCAGCACCGACATCCCCCACCCGCCTTCCTTTGTCTCAGTCCTTTCGTTTAACTTGGCCGAGTACATCGACCCGTCGCTGGTCCATGTGATCTATGCGATGAGCAAGGATTTCTGCGCCAACGGGATCCGCGTCGGCGCCCTGATCTCGCCCGCCAACGGCACGGTGATGAAATGCTTCCGCGCGGTCGCGAGTTTCAGCCGCGCGTCGCAACTCGCGGAACACGCCTGGCTGAATTTACTCAAGGACAGGCCCTTTCTGGACACTTATTTCCCGCTTCTGCAACGGAGGATGACGGACGCGTACGAATTCACCACCGCGTTTCTGAAACGGCACGGGATTCCGTACACCAAGGCGAGCGTGACGAGCTTCATCTGGGTCGATCTGAGCCGGTACCTCAGGGAGGACAGCGTCGAGGCGGAGCTAGAGTTGAACTGGAAAATGGCCCGTGGCGGGGTGTGGTTGGCCATGGGAGCGAGCTTTGCCAGCGAGAAGAACGGGAATTTTAGGATTACCTTTGCGACGCCGAGAGAGGAACTGAGTATGGGACTGGAAAGGTATGAGACTACCACTCTTCCTCGCTTGCTCGTGCTGCAAGACCGTGGACCGACGTGTGCTGACCAAAAGTCGGCCGACAGATTAATCAAAGTTTTGAAGGACGTCGACGAAGAGCTAAACAAGGTAAAGAACTAACAAGATTGGGTCAATTCAGATTCCCTAGAGGAAATAGAGTAAAGGTTAGACCTCCGTCTCCGTGCTATGAGGGAGCCCAGTAGAATATCCAATAAAAGCTCGCCCCTTGGTAGGTGCAACATCCTGAAAGATGTGGGCGGGTGAAAAGCGAAGTGCAGAAAGGAGTCTCACAGCCAGAGGAGACCTATCAACGAGAGAGCAAGCTGGGAAATGGAAGCAGATCTAGCCATGGCCCCAACATCGCAATAGGTTGTGGAGGGAGATTTGACTTCTCCAGGTTACGCGTGGACCATGGTAGTCGAAGAGACCGCTGCGGATGTAAGAGTGTGCAGTGGCAATCTCTTTTATGCCGTTCTTTTAGCATACTCGGATGACGGATGGCTGCCAACAGACTGCTATGCGCCGAAACGATCCGCATCGCAGACACGTCCATCAATGTGAGCACCAGTCAGCACATGGCACGCCGCAGGAGAAGCCGCAAGAGTTATCGTCGAGAGGAGGTGGCTGCACTGCCCCTGCCTGTCGTGGCCGTCCCAACTATATCTGTAACGTCTCTTGTATTTCCGCGGCTTCAGGTTAGCAGTCTCCTGTGTGCTCTGTAGTGGTGGGAGAATCAGGCTGAGATGTGTTGCTGCGATGATGAAAACGCATTGGACCTTGTTGCTGCTTTTAGCGGAACAAGGATGTTGCGAGCATCAACATTTCCCAGCCTCACGCTCGATCATCACCCGCATCTCAAGACCATCATTTCCACAATTCTCACCTTCGAGAAGGAGAAACCTGATGACCTTCCACCACTAGTGGCCCGGAAATGCACTTATCTTTCATCTCCCAATGACTCAGAAATTGGGCAATGTACGGAGCACCCTGGGCCATCCCCGGCTGTTGTTGCTGCCAAGGGTAAGAACAATCATCCTGCTACACGCTAACTTGCACCCAACCTCGCCTGTCGTGCCAGAAGCATTCGGTAGGTCTTGAGGCTTGCCACTAGGCGCCTAGACGGAACCTCCAGGCATCGCGCCGTTCCGCTGGTTGCTGATGCGTCGGTGGGTTTCCTACGGGGACTATTTCCTGACTGGCGCTGCTTGTCCGTTGATATCAGCTCTCCGTCGCACGCCGATGGATTTCAACAGGCGCCAATGACGGCCCGGGCGCTGGTTGTTCAGGCCAATACGAGCGAGGCGGTGTCCCAACGTGCATGCCCCCCCAGCATCCTTGGTGGATGGTGACCTTGGGACGTGAAGATCAGCAGAAGAATATGCAAATGTGTTGGCATTGGCCTTCCTTCTTATCATCGACTTTGGGCCAGATCGGGGGCAAGTTCAGTCTGGAAAAGGCGAGCTGCAGGGCACGCTCCGCTCGCCTGGTTCCAAGATTTCCTCTGCCCAGGCGCTTGGGCGAGACAAGGCCCGCAAGCCTCGACAAACGACAAACCTAGGACAGACGCCGGGCTTTTTCTGGCTTTCAGGCGTCGCCGGAGATTGTTGTGGTCCCTGTCCGAGCCCTGTTCTGCAGAAGCAGCCAACTTGCCAGCTGGCGTCAGGATTCGTCAAGAACGTTCTCTTGTCCTACTCGTACACCACTGCCGTCTTTTGGTCCGAGGTAAAGGACCGGTGTGGCAACCTTGCGCAGATTCTCAATTGGCCTGGAGTAGCGGGTTTCGAGTCCCGCAGCCTTTTGGCCGTTTCTCATCCCCCAACCTCAATGATGGCAGATGGAGAGATTATTCAGGCCGGGAAGGCTAGCATCACTCCCCGAGGCCTAAGTCGCTCCCCAGCCCCAGAACCCCGCAGGAAACAAAGGGCTCTGCAGGGACTCGAGAAGAAGGCTTTCTCCAGATTTATTCAGTCTCCGGCAACATGGCTGCTGGCATCGCAAACCAACATTATCCCCGTCTCCTCCTCTGAACCGATCACTCGGGTTGTCATCTCTTCTTCCCCTACCCTGTCTTTTTTCCCAAGACTGTTTGTCTTTGTTCGAGTGATACCTGCTTGGCTGCTCTTTACCCCCCAGCCGTGTCGACCATCATGGGGGCTGCAAAGAGACATACCTCGTCTCACTCGAGTCCGTACAACAGACTCGTAACGGTGGCCGTCGCTTTCGGTTCTATGGTGAGTGACGGTTCATAGGGTTTACCATCGACTTTTATGTAATGGTGTTGGCAGAAGAAGACTGACTGTGGCAGACCTATGGCTACTGCTCGGCCATCATTGGGAGCACCATCGGGCAACCAGGATGGTATCAGTTCTTCGACCTGCCTATGCAAGGCGAACCAGGCTATGGCGGAAAGACCACCGATGCGATTGCGACGGCGAACGGTCTATACAGCGCAGGCGGAGCAGTCGGATCTCTTTTCATTGCTTGGTCAGCTACTGCCATTGGCCGCAAACGAAGTATTCAACTGGGTGCACTCTTGGCCATCATCGGAGGCGCTTTCCAGGGAGGTGCAGCGGCGCTGGCGTAAGTTGTCACTCCGTGTGTCCTTGTTTCTGTCTCAGAACACTCCTGATATCTTCGTCAGCATGTTCCACGTGGGCCGAGTCATCTCGGGCCTAGGGATCGGGATTCTCGTCACGGCCTGTCCGATGTATCTGTCTGAGTTGGCGCCGCCTGAAAACCGTGGGTGGTTGGTTGGCCATCATGCCATCTTCTTGGTGTTTGGATACATGCTCTCGGGATGGCTCGGGTATGCATGTTATTTCGCAACGGACAAGAACCCGTCCTTTGCATGGAGGTTTCCCCTCTGTGTTCAGACTCTTCCGCCGTTGGTGTTGGCGATCACATCGATCTGGATCCCCAAATCGCCGAGATGGCTCCTCCAAAAGGGCAGGACCGAAGAGGCCTGGACCGTTATCCGGGCACTGCGCCGATCGCCAGAAGACCCAGACGATCTAGTGGCGAAGGAGGAACTGTACCAGACCAAAGAGCAGATCGCGCTTGACTCCGCCAAACTGAAGGCTGTTGGATATGGCCCCTGGATGGCTTGCATCAAGAAGAAGAGCTATCGCAAGAGAATGATCATTGGCTTCTTGACGCAATGGGGAGCCGAGTTTGCTGGTCCCTTGGTCATTGTACGTGGATTTCTTCGTCACTTCCTTGTTGGATCCAAAAAGCTGACACGTTCCTAGAACAACTATATGGTGATTCTATACACGAACCTCGGGCAGACAGGATCGATGCCCCTCCTTCTCTCCGCCGTCTGGCTCACCACAGCCGGTAAGTACTGCCCCCTTACCTTACCTTGAGAGCTATCCCCGCTCACATATTTCCTCGGTTCCAGGTGTCATCTACAACCCAACAGGCGCGTGGCTCCACGATAAGGTCAATTCCCGGCGCTTCATGTACATGTTCGGCACGGCGGGCTGCCTGGTGACGACGTCGATCCTCTGCGCGCTGCTCGCGACGTACGCCGGCACGACGGACAAGGGCGGCAACGCGGGCGGCGTCTTCATCGTATTCCTGTACCTCACGTTCCAGGGCACGTTCTGCGACACGACCATGTACCTGTACGTGAGCGAGATCTTTCCGACCGAGATCCGGCCGATCGGGATGGGCTTCTCGCTGTTCGGGCAGTTCGCGGCGACCATCATCCTGCTGCAGACGGCGCCGATCGGCTTCGTCACCGTGGGCTGGAAGTACTACCTGGTGATCGTGTGCTGGTGCATCGTCTACCTGCCCATGATCTACTTCTTCTGGCCCGAGACCGCGCGCCTGTCGCTCGAGGAGATCTCCAAGCAGTTTGGCGACGACGTCGCCGTCCACGTCAACGACATCAGCGACGAGCAGCGCCGCGAGCTCGACGAGTTCCTCAAGTCCAAGGACATCGTCCACTCGTCCGCCGGCGCCGACTCGGGCTCCCCGGCCACGGAGATCCAGGAGGAAGCCACGGAGAAAGTCTGAAAGGGGTTTCCCTGCGATGTACTTACGCCTGTACACGCATGTATTCACATTCACGTCCTGACAATAGCAGGTCGGCGTATACATGACCGACCTGGAAAAAGAAAGGGAAAAAAGAGGAGAGATGAAGACAAGGAAGGAGGAGGACAAAACCAAAAAGAATTGACTGACGACGCGATCGACGACGAAAAAACTGTTTAATTGGGCTTTTCCCGCCTCCAACTGCGACTTTTCTGGTTCTAAATACCTAGTTCTATCGTTCCCCCCGTACATACATACATAACACCCGACGCAAGTTTCGAGGGCTTTTGCATTTCGGGATATTTGGTGTCCAATGTGAGGTTGCATAGCAGGTTTCCCAATCCAATATACAAATACTGGGTGGGCATCAGAGAGGAGAGGACTGGAATCTTATCATGATTGTCCGTACATACCTTCTAAAAAGGAATACATGCTAGTGTAACGTAGTTTCTTTGGTCTTTCAGGTTGACATTGTTTCGCACATGCCAACAGGTGGACGGATTCTTCTGCTTGGACAGAGCACCATTCTCGAGACCTGTCACCTGAGAACTATCTCCATGGTCATAAGCAGCTCGTAATACCATCTCTTGGTCATTGAACGTCTCTGCAGGCCTGCTCAAAAGATCGCTATGCAATTTGGTGGACTGCTAACGCCTCCAGGCATGTTGAACGGCGCGCTTGCGACAAAAAACTCCCAGCGCTGCTCCTTCACGCACATCTCGCTCAGTGCCTCAAGATCAAAGAGCTCACCGATCGGCATGCCCCAGCCCGCCAGTAAGTATTCATGCATGAAAACTCCCTCTACCTCGGCCTCTCCTTCACCACGGGGATAAGTCTTCTTAGCAGGATAGACTTCAAATGATATCGCATCACTCGCCACCGCAGAGAAGCCTGTATCCCACAGCCAGCGTAGCATTTCCTCGGTTCCTTCGACCCCAGCATGTTGAGGAGTCTTAGTCGTTGCGTACGCGTTCTTGTCGTCGGGTGTCATGCGCGTATCCCATTCCTTAGTCACCCCCATGCGCACGAAGAGGATGTCGCCACGTTTGAACGTCAAGTTCTCCTCTTGAGCAATCTCGAGCAGTACGCTGAGGGGGACTGAATGGTCGCTGAATGTCGAATAGGCAATGCCTCTCTTTTCTGCATAAGAGACGTAGTCCAATAGCACTCCTCGCCCGCAAATGCCTTCTTTCGCCCAATACTGCAATCCTATCCGGTGGTTCTTGGGATCCCTGATCTCCTTATTCGTCACACCGCCGTAGAATACCCTTCTACTCGGATCACTCCCAGTCGGGTCGGGTTGAGAGAAATGCCTGAGCCCGTCCCACTGGCTGCTCTGTTGCGGGTTGAATGTGTAGATGTCGTCAAAAGCAGCACCGTCGAGGAGGTCGACAATCTCGTGCTTGCAAGGCAACCGGCCAAAATTGGCGATTTCCAGCTTGTTCAACTCCCAGCCGAGATTCACACGACGTCCGCTTCGAATGCTTGTCGCGGCTGCAGAGGCGACGACGTCTGGCGTGAGAAGGACGAGACGGCCCAGGCCCTCTTCTCTCGTATTGGGCTCGCTCGGCCATACCCGCTTCTTGTCGGGCAGCGCATCGAACGGTGTCAAATGGAGAGGGTGTATTTGAGGGTCTTTCTCGTGGACGTCATTTTGAAGTGAGCCCATAGTGAGATGGAAGTGAGACCAACAAGGGCCGACTCCACGCGTCTAGTTTGATCTAGGCTGCTAGGATAGAATGAAGTCCTAATTGCTGTCAATTGTGCAGTCTGATGTGCAGACCGTATCGCCGTGAACGCGGGGTGTTCGAGATTCAACCGGGTAAATTGGAACTCGTGTGTTCGCTGAGAGCGTGGATCTCCATCGAAGTGCAAAAAGTTGGGGACAAAGTTCGATGGTGAATTTCTCCGAATCCTCTCGGTCGAATCACAACGTCCAACCGCTGTGGTGGCAATGTCCCATCGTCTGTCGAGAGCCCGCCTTTTCAGAGTGATAAACTTCGCATCATCTCCACCGTTCGGTTTGTGTTCGGAGCTCGGACGTCCCACAACAACGTTGTGACCATTGTTTGTGGTGGGCGGTCCACGAGACCCAGGCTCCCTCAAGTCTCTGCCGTTGAGTAAGTGAACAACAACTCCTTGTTGCATTTAGGTCGTTGAAGGCCGTCAGTGGCAAATTCGTGATGACCCCGCCGCCCCCAGATCCGCGCCGAATGCGTACCACATCCTCAATGGTTGGCGGAGGGGGCGGATTCAAAGTCGAAAATGCCCAATCCTCCACACGCAGGTCGGGTAGTTCACCTTGTGACTAGATCAGGTGCTCAACTGTGGGTATCAAGTCATGGTCAAGTTTGCTTTTTTGCAGTCCAGCTGGATTGTCTAATCGGAATCAAAGTCAAAGCTCTCAAGTATCCGACTGAACTTGTTGGAGAGCTTCCAGAACCGCATTTTCCGGAGCATGGTTTGAGCTTCGTGGCTTATTGCTTCGAGACTGCCACTGCTGTAGATGTTTTCGACAGCGCCAATACTTGCGGGTCCTCCGTTCTCGATCCAGGTTGCAATTGCGGTCCTTTGACCGTCAATCCGATTCGGCAAATCGAGTCGGACAGGACATGTGGCGTAACCGGGGTCTGAGGAGGGTTGTGGCCCGAATTTGGCAAAGGCAAGGATGAAAATGTAGCCCATAAAAGTTCGCATGATCTCACAGGGCGCAGAGACCAGATATTCGTTTGCCACGGCAATGATCTGAGCAGCATGCCAGGCCAGGTTGCGAGCCTTTGTGGGATTTTTCACGAGGATTGAACGTAGGCGTCGCGTGGCCGACACAAGGCTGTGATCTAGTTGTTTGGACTGCGAAGCAGAAGAGCGGAAGATATGGACAATAAGGTCCATAGCCTCGTCGGCGCTATACAAGTGGGAGTAATGACAGATGAGCGCGGTAAGACTGCAGCGATTTGGTCAACCCAAGCTTGGAATGGTTTGAAGGATAAGCAAGACTTACTTGTAGTGGATGAGATCGGCTGTAGAAGTCAGAGCATACATGGATTCGCAAAGCGCATTGAGTCCTTGGAGTAGGGTGCTTTTGGTCTGTCTCTGGGCCGCAGCTAGAGAAGGAAGCTTCAGATACTCGGTCGTCGCCATGATATCCAGCTGCTTGATATCCCAAAGAAGTCGGCCGATACTCTGAGCACACAGCCTCTTGCCCCATGCAGGCAGGTCTTCAGGGAGACCCTTTCCAGCGAGGAGATTACGCAGCACTTTGGCGGTCGATGCTCCACGAGCGGTCGGAGTCAGTCGAGAATAAAGTGCAGCCCAAGCTTGGGGCGACCTTGCATCCCATAAGGGCTCGGTGCAGGGCAAAAAGGACGGAAGTTCCTGCAAGTCAGCAGCACCTCGACGCGAGGTCAGCGTGCACAAAGTGCAGTCATACTCAAAAGAAGACCAAGCAATGCGCTTCTCTTGCTCCTGATCTTTCCATCTCAGCCACTCGGTTGCCGCATTCTCGTTAGGTAGTGGACTTTTGAAGTCTTCCCACTCGACCTCGGTGCTGATACGGGACTTTAACAAGCCCATCCCACGGAGGCAACCCATCAATATGCCCCTCGAACAATCTGCGTTGGCGTAAAGCCTCATGTTTCCAGAGCCGAGAGAATATATCTGGTGAAGACAGCAAGCTATAAGATATGGTGAGTTGTAAAAACGAGTACTATCTCCTACACCCTGTTTCGAGAAATCAGGAAACTTGTCTGCTTCGTTTCCGGGTCGAAACTTACCAGCCACGCAATCATCTGGCCACACATTTCACTCAAAGACCAAGACTGTTCTGTTCCATGCTGATCGTCTGAGTACATCGCCCCAATACAAGCCATGGCCGCCAAGGTGACAGTAGGGACCTTGGTCATTTGGAAGGTAGCGACATGAACCAGAGGCAAGATATTGTGGAACTCGTCAAAGTACAAATCCAGGGAGTTCTTCAGCAGCTCCATGGCCGACTTCATGTTTGGGTCGTGGGAGAGATCTTTCTCTGGCAAGTATGGCGAAGAGAGCAACTGGATCAAGCTTTTGATAGTGCTTCCGTTGTTTGATTCACTTGACGCGACAGTGCCTTGCAAAATATCTCGCAGAGGGGGAAGCCTGTATCGCTGAGATTCCGGATTCCGCGTGTGGTCGAAGGGCCATTGATGAGTAGCGGCTCGTGACTCGGAGGATTTTGTGGGAATGCCTTTGGATTCTTGGTTCCGGATTGGCATTAATTGGGCGGATATAGCTTGATGATTTCTGTTCTGCAGCGCGTCTTGCGGGTCGATTGGAATTGACGGTTGGAAATACATTGGTTGCATAACAGCACCATTCTGGTAGTGAGCTTGAAGATCACCATTACTCGGGGAGTCCAGGTCTAGATTGAGCCAGTCCACTCCACCGACAATTCTCGGGGCCGTGTCGTAAGACATGAAATTGAAATCGCCTGGCAAGAATCCCTCGAATCCCATCATAGAGTGGTTGAACTCGGCGCCGCCATTGGGGCTGGTGTTCGGGAAGGATACGAGATCTGGAGAGATCATTTCTATCGGATTGTCTTCTGGGGTTGGCTGGAAGAAAGTCGCGTTACCATTGAAAGCCCGATCAGCGCCTGGTCTCTGAACTGCATTGGGAACCAGACCCGGACCACCATTCATGACTCCTAGATGGGTTTCTGTTTCGTGCTGGTAGTCCTGTGTACTTTGGAAAGCGGCGTTCTGGCATGGTTGTTGCTCTTGGAGCTGGGCAGACATTGGAGTTGGCGACTCTACCTTGCCTTCTGCGATCCTGCTCTCCTCCTTTTCGTCGTCCGTCGGATATTTGCAAAACGAACCCGACTTTGTGCAAGGCAGACATGGGTGTGAACGGTCGCACTTCAACTTTTTCTTGACACACCGGAAACATGACTTTTGCGCAGATCTCTTTCGGGATATGGTTGCTTGGTGGGCAGTGCGAAGATGTCGAAGCAAGACATCATTGCGCGAAAATTGGCGACCGCACTGGTCGCAGGAGTAATGCTCTCGTTGGGAAGGATGGAGATGCGATTGCACATGACGAGCGAGGTGACTGGGGCGAGCGACAACGAGGTCACAGTTGGGGCAGCGGAGGGTTCGTGGGGTCTTTGGAGCGGACTATTGGGAGTCTCAGTCAGCGGGTGCTAGATATCTCTGAGGTGTTCAGGCATATCGAACCATTGTATCCGGTGAATTGAGTCAAGGGTAGATATTTCGTAAGCCCTGTCGAGCATCAACGGTCATCGACTGCCGTTACTCCGAGAGAGGCGGGATTCCCCCACAGGGAATGGCCATTTTCCTTGCAGTCTCATGCAGAGGGAAGATGGAGAGGTTCGATATTTTGGTGGCAGGAACAATGTCGCTGCTGCAGTGCGACTGTCGAAGAGATTGAATGTCGATGGGCCAGAAGTTGGACGAGGGCGATGTAGTGGGAAAGGGAGACGTCTAAAGGCGAGCGGAGGATGATGATGATGATGATGGATGGGGGGTGTTTGACGCAGAAAATCATCCCAGCAGACAAAAAGAACCCCCAGAATCTGGGGAAAGGTGCGCCTGGGAACCATACACCCGGGCCCAGGGCCTGTCATCGTTAGGTAGCTACTGGCGCCGGGGAACAAACCTACCTGGGGCAGTAGGGGGGATAAAGGGGGCAACGGGGCATTCGCTAGGCTTGGGCTGGTGAGGCTTAGGCACTAGCCTCAAGCCGCCTTGCCTCTGAAACTTAAGCCTGGCGAGCCATCCTGCTCTCGTCGCTGCAGTTTGTCGATCATGTCCATTTTGTCGCTGGCCTTGCCCAAGTATCTCGCGGACTCAAATCCTGGACTTGAGACTCGGCGTTCGACGCTCAGCGCTAGGAAGGCGCTCTGCTGTCAAGGCCATCAATGTCCTTGCGCATGCTATCGGCCCTGCTCCCAGTAAGCAATTCGTCAGCCACACTACAATGCGGGCAGTTGGGAGACCTTTGGGCTAGGTACTCTGGTTCTTCAGCCTTTTAATACTCATCCCTCGCGTCTCACATAATCAGACTGCGTTTCTGGATGTCCCCTTGCTAGAATTATTACCAGTCTGTTCCGAGAATCCCTCAATGTCAAGCTAACCAAGCCACCTATCCAAAGGCATGCTTTGAACTTATCTAGTCATGGTCCCAAGCTGGCCAGCCTCGACGAGGAAGAAGCATTGAAGCCACTTCTATATGTGTCCCCGACTAGAACTATGTCATCCGGTAAGTTATATGGATCAGCAAGATATTCTTTCCTGGAAGCAGATAGTAGTAGCTCCATTTGACACTCACAAGGTATTGAGAATAGCGTGGTGTTTTACCCATATCAAACCTCCATTGGGGAGCTTACCACAGCCTTTCAGCCCTTGGAAGCCAGCCAATCCTATGGTCCCCGTTTGGGTTCGGATTACCCTGGTGCAGAAGGGCACTGGCTGCCTCCGTTGACGGAGTGAGATCCGAGGATATCAAAGGATGCGGGGAAAGATTCATGCGCCGAATTGGAGAAGACTTTTGTGATACAGCATCGGATTTCCTGCGTCGACTGTCGCCGGCGGTCAACCTTCATTCTTGAGATATGTGAGTTGTTCCATCGAAAAGGCGCTTCTGAGACTGCTCCCTTGAAGAAAGTATGGCAAGTTCAACGAAACTCGTCTCGGCCGCTGCCGTACAATCACATACCAAGCGCGATGACTGCTGGATTGCCGTGGAGGGAAAAGTGTACGACATGACCAGATTCGCGCCAGAACATCCAGGCGGGGCGGAGAGTTAGTATCCTTGTATTGAGGAACACCCTGGAACTGACGAGCCATGATAGTCATATACGCATATGCCGGTAGAGATGCCACCGAGGCTTATTTGGAGGTCCATGAACCAAATCTGATAAAGACCAACCTTTCGCCCCAGGAGCAGATCGGGGATCTGGACCCAGGAACAAAGCTCCCAGATGTGCCGCCGGGTCAAGACTTGCGAGCAAACCAAAAGAAAGGAGACAAGCCCTCACTCGACACTTTCATCAACTTATACGACTTCGAAGATGCAGCAAAGAAAACTCTCTCGGAGAAGAGCTGGACCTTCATCTCGGGCGCATCGAACGACAACATAACTCGAGACGCTAATCACGACCTCTTCAGAAAGCTCTGGTTCAGGCCGCGGATACTGAGGAACGTTTCGACGGTGTCTACGAAAGGGACGATGATGGGTTGCCAAGTATCACTTCCAATTTGGATTGCACGTAAGTCCCCTGAAATTGTGTATGGAGGCTTATCTCAGTGCTTCTACTGGTATCCATCTTCCTAACGGTGATATTCAATGCTAACGGCAAACCAGCGGCCGGGGTAGGCAAAACGGCTGGACCAGAGGGCGAGCTGGCGCTGAGCAAGGGCGCAGCAGCCAGCGGCATCATACAGACGGTTGGTTCATCTGAGCTGATAGTCTTTCTTGCCGTGTTAACCTAGTTCAGATATCGACAACCGCATCATTCCCATTGCTTGAGATTCTCGATGCCGCGGGAAAGGACCATCCATTCTTCTTCCAGTTATACATCAATAAAGACAGGTCCAAGACCGAGGAGCTCCTTAGAGTCATCAATAGCCGGCCACAGATCAAAGCCCTGTTTGTCACCGTCGACCTCCCTGTCGTCTCGAAGAGAGAAGCAGACGAACGAATAAGACTCGACACACTGTATTCCGGCGGTATTGGAGGTGCTGCGGCTGGGAGCGATCATAAGGGTTCGGGCCTCGCGAGAAGTGTGGGATCTTTCATTGACCCCGCGTTCTGCTGGGACGACCTTGCCTGGTTGCGACGACAGACAAACCTGCCCATTGTCCTGAAGGGCGTTCAGTCAGCAGCTGACGCCAGGATCGCAATGCACATGGGATGCCAGGGCATCGTGGTGAGCAATCACGGAGGTCGGGCTCTGGACGGTGCTCCAGCCTCCATTCTCGTGCTCTTGGAGCTCCACAGGGAGTGTGCAGAGGTATTTGATCATATGGAGGTGTTCATTGATGGAGGATTCAGAAGAGGATCCGACATTCTCAAAGCACTTTGTCTTGGCGCAACCGGTGTCGGCCTAGGCAGACCTTTCATGTATGCCATCAACTACGGCAAAGAAGGCGTGGTGCATGTTGTCAACAGTAGGTTATCTCTCTCATTTTTGGTTGCTTCCTGATTCCTTCGCTGGTGTCTCGCTGACCAAGTTGTTCACGGTCCAGTTCTCAAAGATGAGGTCGAGACAGCCATGCGCTTAGCAGGCCTCAAATCTCTCGACGAAGCCGACCCAGCACTAATAAATACTGCCGAGTTGGATCCTCTTGTCCCCCGCGGATCACTCCATCCTTATGCACGCAGACGCGAAGGCCCGAGAAGACAATATCGTCTCTAAAGCTCTCACATGGAACATTAGGCGGGATCAGCAAGACTATAGTTTAATTAGTAGATATATCAATTCTCCACTGGATATGAACGGTAGTGTCTTGCAAAGATAGGCAGGAGTGCCCTCTTTACAAGAGTAGGGAACCCCACTGCAGCCGAAGAAGGTTCTTTCGTATAGAGAAAGAACAGATGTACGCCGTGAAAGTAATTCCACTTTTCTGAAGAGAAAGATAGAATGTTATCCAGGATCTCACATTGCACGGTTGAAAGAGGTTGAATAGCTGAAAGAAGTGTACGGCGCCAGCACCACCCACGGTAGAATACATAATTCTCACAGAGTCGCGTCCAAGAGCTTTTTCCCCGCTCGTGTGAACGGCAAAGCCCGTGACTATCCAGATCCTGGGAAGAGCAGAAAAGGAACCTTCGTTCATCCTCACCGACCACTCTGTAATCTTTCCCACGGAGCAGAAGCAGGACGCTCGACGGCAGGTCGGATGTTCTCGTCGACCTAAACGTGACAGTTAATAAATTAGAAGTTCCTGCCTCACACACATACCCGTGACCCGTCGAACGAGAACCATCGAGGCTGCAGACTCAAGGAAGGAAAATTCACTGACCAAACTGGAGCGCCCCTCTCTCGTAGAGCCTCGACCCGTTTCTCCCTCCGCTGTTTCCGCTCCGGCCCACCCTCGGAGGCGGCACGGCTGCAGGAGGTTTTCGCCACCGCCATGGGGATGGAGAGTACCACGACCAACTCCGCTGCGGCGTCTAGGTTCACCAACCCGGAGGATCTGCTGGCATTATTGTCGCCTTCAGCAGACAGTTGAATCCGGTGCGCACGTCGTTGATGGGTCGTCCGGGCGTCAGTCTGGTCGGAGGGCCCCGTGGGTCCGGTAAAGCTTCGATGGGTCCTCGCGAACGCCCCGCAAGAAACATGGACGATGCCGCCAGAACAGAAGCGAGGGCCGAAGACAAGCGGGGACTGCAAGGCACAGTTCACGCACGCAAGCGACGACTCTTTGCCAATTCGATACCATCGTCCTCCACACCTGATCCAGCTCAGCATACTCCGACCATCCCGGTTGCGACCCGCACTGTCCAGGCACGACGTTATACCTCGGAGTCCTGATGACTGTGCCCTAGACCAGGTAGAGTGTGTTACGGGATCTTTTCTAAGACATCTGGAGAGAGGTTGCGGAATATCGAGGCTAGGGGCATGGTATGTTGCCACACTCCGGACCATGAGGTATTCGTCAGGAGCAAGGTATTGTCGTCATCCTGGTGCACCAGCTACGGAGGAGTGTCGGGAGGTGGTCTGAGCTTCACTGGATCTCCTGAAAGGTGTGGGTGATGAGGATGCCGAGGACGAAGAATGTAAGCCATATGAGCTTGTAGATGCCTGACAGATGCAGAAGGGATTCGAGTCTTCCAAGGCTCCGGACAAGCTGTCTCCATTCCTCCAGAGCACATTTCGAGAGCAACCTGCTCCTAAAGAGTGGCCTATTCGTGTGGAGCCGAGTCGAGTCCTGCATGGACCACAGCCGCAAAGGATAGCGACCCGTGCCCGCAAAATATAAAGACTGGCGTGGCTCCCGAGTGAGGAATCATAGACTTTGCGCTGTGTGGCTTCGAAGTTCCGACAAACAGCGTGAAAACATTCATGCTTGCACTAGTCTAGCTTGGTATTGTCCGTCGGTGGATTGGAATATATGCAATAGTGGTTGATATCTGTACCTTTGTCAAAACGAATGGTGGGTAACCTGAATATTCGGGTGGTTGAGAGGTATTGCGTTGATCTCGGCAGCGCGTGGCTCACTCTCCCACGAATGACTAGGGCAGGGAGAATATCTCTCCTAACCATCTACAACTGAGACACCGCTTTCTGCATTTCAGTGTTATCGGACCGATTGAAGTGCTATTGGGACCGACCAGCTTTAACAGTCCTTGTCAAACGTTGTTGCTAGTCGCTGTAGCCTGAACAATTTCCTTCCAGGGAGCTCGCCCACGAGCCCTTTCCAAGTTTACGGATCGACCCAGATCTCAGAGGCACCAAGGTCCATGTAGCTCAAAATGCATAGTCGATCATTGCCTGCCACTCATCGTCCTTGTGGTAATTATTTTCAGAAGCAAGTCTCACGTGTTAGGATACAGCAGATGGCGGGTTTGAGGATGGACAATCAGCTGATGTCCATGAAAGGATGCCGCAAGGCTGTACTCCCCCTTCCCCAAGCCTTTCTACCCCACAATTACCCCCTTTTGTCCTGCATTTCTGGTATTACCCCACATTGGCGAAAGACTGCTACGATCAACACAAGGTCGCTCCGATCTGCTTTAAGCCAAGGAGATCGCAGGAACCTCAGTTGAGAGCTCAATGTTGCTATCGTTTTCTACCTGACAAGTTCGTTCCGTTCGTATTTTTTTCCTTCCCTTACCGATCATAGCGACCGACGCCTTCAGAGCATGTCGCCCGCATCGAAACCATGGGCGCTAATCGTCGGGGTGGGGCCATCAGGCCTACTTCTCGGCCTCATGCTCGCGAAGAAGGGAATCCCCGTCCATCTCATCGACATGTCTGTCAAGCTTGACGAGCAGCCGCGCGCGACACACTACGGATCCCCCGCGATGTACGAGCTGCGGCGGGCTGGTGTTGTCGAGGATCTGCGTGCCCAAGGTTTCCTCCCGGACGGCGTGTGCTGGAGGAAGCTGGACGGCACGTATCTCGCTGGCATGAAGATGGGTGTAGAGGAAGACCCAGATCGGATGGTGTGTCTGCCGCTGAATCGGCTGGGGAAGATCCTCATGGACCACATTGGTCGGCAGCCCTCGGCGACGGTGTCCTGGGGCCACAAAGTCGTGTCGATCGGGCAAGACGAGCAGAAGGCCTGGGTCATTTGCGAGACGCCAGAGGGCGAGAAGCGGCTCGAGGCCGAGTACGTCATCGGATGTGACGGCGCGAACAGTCAGGTGCGACGGTCCTTGTTCGGGGATAAGGAGTTCCCTGGGAAGACGTGGGACGAACAGATTGTTGCTACGAATGTAAGTGCCCATCTGGTCCCCCGCAAAAGCCCGCACGTCGCTCATGATGATGGCAAGACATACTACGACTTCTCAAAGTTTGGCTGGCTCGACTCAAATTTCATCATCCATCCCGAGCACTGGTACATGGCTGCAAAGATCGGCAACGATGGCCTTTACCGTGTCACTTACGGGGAGATGCCGGGCCTCACCAACGATCAGCTACGAGAGAGACAGCCGTGGAAGTTCGAAACGATGTTGCCGGGAAATCCGAAGCCGGATGAGTACCGCATAGTCAACTTTAGTCCGTACCGAATCCACCAGAGACTCGCACCGAGTATGCGGGTTGGGCGATTCTGTCTGGCCGCGGATGCCGCTCATTGTAAGCAACCGAACAACGGAGAAGAAGGCCCTCTTTGGCTGACCTGAAACAGTGTGCAACCCCTTCGGTGGTATGGGATTAACAGGCGGCATCGTCGACATTGGTGGCCTGTATGACTGTCTCGTCGGAATTCACGAGGGCCTCGCCGACGACTCAATCCTAGACAAATACTCGGAGATTCGTCGACGGAAATACAACGAGGTCGTGAACCCCATATCGAGTGCCAATATTGTGCGCTTGTTCGGTCAAGACCCTGACAAAGCTCTGGAGAACGACGAGTTCCTGAAAATGTGCAAGCGCACGGAAACCGACGAAGAGTTTGCAAAGGAGTTCCGGAACGGCGTAAATGTGTTGAAGCATGATTTCACACAATACTATCGCAAGGATTCAGCGAATGGTGACGCGAAGGGCGCGAATGGGCATGTGGAGCTGGATAAGGACTTGGCTGGAGCAGTACAAGTCACCGCTGCAGGGGTAACAGATTGAAGCAGAAGAATGGTATACATACTTGCTGCGGAAATTCTGGAAGACATTTGAGTATCAACACGAGAATAAATCCGAGGGGATTGCGCCGGGTCAGCTAGTCTGTCCTTTGTCGTGCCTAAGCCACAAACTACGCTTTGACCTCGTCGATTTGCCGTTCAACCCCATGGCTCTCTTCCGCAGGTGAGAAGACCTTCCCAAACCTGAAATGAGCAATGTCACTCATGCCCTGGGTGACATTTCTGAGATTCTGTCTCACGAGCTGGCCTGTAGGCTGGCTGAAAATCAGGTCGATCTCCTCCAAGGTCTTGTTCTTCGTCTCAGGCATGAACAAAAGTTGATAGAACCAGCCGAGCACTGCAATCCCTCCGTAAAAGCCGAGAGTCAAACCTGTCTTGGTCATCGCCCGCTGCATGTCAGAGAAGAAGTAGGTCACAAGCCAGCTGCCGAAGAATAGGTTGATGTCGGTGGACTCCATGCCGTAAGATCGCAGGTAGGTGGGAAAGACCTCACTGGGTAGGACCCAAGTAAGGCACGCGTATGACCCGAAGAAGCCGTTGTACAGAATGATCCCAGTGAGGTACATTCCTTCAGTTGCTGTGACCGAATTCAATTGATAGGAAACACCGACAAAGATCAGACCGATGAAGAAGCAGGGGAGCATAGTGTTTGCCCAGAAGCGCCGGCCGAACTTTTCCATGTACAACACGCCTGGAATGGTGCCCAAGAGGAGAGATCCGCCTCCCACGAGGGACATGAAAACGGACTGCTTTTTATCGAATCCGATCTGGGACATCAAGGTTGACATGTAATACATCTATTCGGGAAAGGATTAGCATCGTTAGCGACTGGGATCCAAGGTGGAGCCAGGTCGGAGGGGACTTACGATTGCATTGATTCCAGTCAACTGGCCAAGTGCGATCATGATGTTTGCGTAAACGATAGCTCTTCGAGCACGAGGATTGGTGAAGAAATCGAGCCAGACAAATCTCCGGCGTTTCGTGTCACCCTCGTGGACCTCCGCATCTAGAGCATGGTGCATAATGAAGAATTCTTTGCGGTCTTCGGCGCTGGAAAGTCCTCGAATTCGCTTCCACACAGCGAAGGCTTCCAAGGTTTTACCCTTGTGCAGAAGCATTCGCGGAGATTCAGGCATAAATAGCATCTAGTCTACCATTAGTACTGAACAGATATGGCGGGAAGGGCTTTAGAAACAAGCCTCGTCGACGGCGGCTCATTTCGCCGGGAAGTACTTACACCCACGAGCATGATGGTGCTGAAGACCAAAGACGAGCCAAGCATATATCTCCAAGACCCGGACTGGACGTTGACGAAAATCGCGGCCACCACATACCCAATGACTTCTCCAAAGGCGATCATGAACTGATACAGGCTGACCAGGTTGCCGCGGTATTTCTTCTCCACAGATTCCGCGACGTAGACTGGGACGGTACCTCCTTCAAGACCGAGACCCATGCCGAGGATCACTCTGGCTCCCACAATCATGCCAAAGTTGATAGCCCCGGCTTCCAGAGCGCCGCCGATGGTGTAGAGGATCAGGGAAATGATGATCGCCATCTTTCGACCGACCAGCTCGTTAATGGGACCTAGGAGAAGAGCACCACCGATCGCGCCGAGGGGCACAGCAGAGCTCGTCAAACTGACCTGAGACGTGCTCAGATGTAGATCGTCGGGCATATAGAGCAAGGCGCCAGAGATAACACTCTGGTCAAGACCAGAGAGCATGCCCCCCATAGAAGCAAATCCCACGAGGAGCCAGGTGAAGTGGCGGGGATCATTGAACGAAATCTGCGGGTTGAGAAAGGTGCTCTTGACTGGCTGTGCTTCGAGAGCGGCATCGAATTCTGCGATTTCTTCGTCGACAATGGCGGTGTCATCCTCTGCCAGTTTCATTGCCTGGGCTTCGCTCAGACGTCGAGACGCAACCGATTGATGTCGCATGGGTGCGGGTTGCGGTGCGTTCCCATCTTCGACATGGGTTTGGTCCTGGGACTTGTCGATGCCCATCTTGTAGGAGTTAGGGAAGCTCTGACCCGCGAAATCGTAGAATGAAGAACCTCTATTCTGCTGTTGTGAGGATTCCATAAACACCGCGGTCTCTCTACCTTTATACTTCTCACACCAACAAACTTGAGCGGGCCCCTCGTGGATCCAGCACGCCCTTCTATCATCGCTACCAGGGTTAGGATATCGAAAGCATTGCGTAGTTGAGCAACGACGTTTCGATCGGCGAAAGTCTCGGAAGAATCGCCACAGCCCCTGGCCAACTGCATTGCTTTTGCAGACCCATCAACAATGTTTTGTTGGATTGCTGGACTCCCACTGCTCCGTTTATTGCGGGTAACCGGCCATGATCAGCGAAGATTTGCGACGAAGCTTTCACAAGCTTCTAGCTCATCCGTTGCTTCTCCATGGGATCATCGCGGTGAACTTCAAGATTGGCTGGTTTTGGGTAGTGCGCGGAATCACCCCCATGAGCAACGTCGTCATCCACAATTCTTGCAACGAAAATCTTTGCAGTAGTTGTAGGATCGGCTATTGAACGACGGGGGGTTGGCACTGAATGGGCCGCCACCAACCACTGAACGGCGCCTACCCTCCAAATTGCCTCGCAAGAGCCAATAGCCTGGTGGCCTCATTCAAGGTCGGCTTCTGAACAGACATCCAGTGAGGAGGCCATCCAAAGCCCGACCAAATACGTCCCTGAGCTGGAGTGGGTTGGAATGGAGCCTGGAGAAAACCTGGGCGTTACAATCGGGCTGCCGTTGTTATTCTGTACCCATATCGATGGGTCAAAGCAATCTTTCACGCGATCTGAAGCATCTACTGCCCCTTTTGCTGTGTATCCCAACATTGGCAATGCAGGAAAAGAAAACGTCTCGGCTTTCCCATTCGAGTTCGGGTGTTAATGGTCCTCGGCAAGTCGGTGCGAGTGAGTCCCTAGGAGCCTTGGTGCATTGGGATGAGGGGTTCCGTGAAACCCCTGCGACGAGCTCTCCAGGCTGCTCAAAACGCCATTGCCGAGGCAGCTTGATTGGTATGAGGCTGCACCAGCCTCATCGTTGAACATGTTCATTACGATTCATTTCATTCACCTTCTTGTGCCGGTTAGTTCGATGAAAGAAGTTGCTCATCAGAGGGACAATTAATGGGCTAGAAATTGCCTGCACAACCGAGACGCGCTTGCGGTGTGTCCGGCGTAAAGCAATACTAATCACTCGATTACGCCTAGAGGAAGGTCATCATGACAATCGACGATACTGACCAAGAAAACACGAAGGCGAGTGCCCGACTCGGCCAAATACAGCAGCAAGTCTCAGGAAAATCCAGTCCGCGCCGCCAAAAGAAGACGAAAGCGTCTGAAGGCCCGGCAGATTGGTCTGACGTGCTGGCGGAGTTGGACCAAGTTCGGAAACTTGCCCAAACCCCAAAGACGAACACTACGGGATACATCCGTCACAAGGAGGCAGGGAAGCTATGGGTCAGGGAGAGGGTTGAAATGCTTCTTGATCCGGGCAGTTTTCGAGAAGTCGGGAGTGCTGCCGGCACGGCTACCTGGGTCAAAGCCAATCCCTCATCAGAAAACATCGTCGAGGCGGAAAAGGAGGTCATTGCCGACTTCGTCCCCAGCAATAATGTTCAAGGTATGGCAGCAGTCCTCTTGGGCAGCATCAACTGACAATCGGTTAGGCTTTGGGAACATCCGGGGTCGGCGGGTATTGTTGACCGCGGACGATTTCACTCTTCGCGCAGGCCATGCAGACGGAGCGCTGATGGCGAAGACGCTTTACATGGAAAAGCTCGCGGTACATATGAAGCTTCCGATGATCAAATTGGTTGACGGCTCCTCGGGTGAGTGGGCGACTTCCGTCTGTTGGGTGTCGTTGCGTGCTGATGTGCCAAAGGCGGCGGCTCAATAACCACGTACCGAGTTCAGAAAGCGTCTTATATCCCCCAATTGGAATTGTTGCCCTGGGTGGTGAGTGATGCGGTGCTCAGAGCCTCCAGTCCTCACTGACAGACGCTCAGATGCGACAATTAGATTTGGGTATCCCAAATTGCGCTGCCGTGGTCGGTCCAGCTGTCGGTCTGGGTGCTGCGCGAGCAGCCGGATGCCACTTCTCGGTCATGGCAAACGACATTGGGTCACTGTTCAACGCTGGACCAAAGGTGGTTGAAGGAGCCACGTTCGAAGAAGATCTGAGGTTTGTTTTGTTGGCTGCTGTGGTTCACTATTCATACCTAACATTCCCCCAGTCCGAAGGAACTCGGCGGAGCAGATATCCATTGCGGCAATGGAGTTATCGATAACCTGGCGGCAGATGAGCGTGGGTGTTATGATCAAATAGCACAATTCCTGCAATATGTTCCGAACCACGGCGGCGTGTTACCGCCTGTCGTGCCTTCGACGGACGAGCCAAACAGGCTGTGCCCCGAGCTGCGGGAGGCCATACCCAGAAGACGACAACGTTCCTACGATGTCAGATCGATCATCAACCACCTTGTTGACAGGGAGTCCTTCTTCGAAATCGGACGACTATGGGGCAGAACAGTTGTGGTGGGTTTGGCGCGCTTAGGTGGCAGGCCAGTGGGCATTTTCGCCGAGTACGTTTCCTTTCTCGACGGAGCGCATCATCCTCTTCGTCGAAGAAATGATGACCAGTTTTATTACTTCGATACAAGCTAACAAAACATCTACAGTGATCCTCAATTCAATGCTGGAGCCATGGATACGCCTGGCTGTCAGAAACTGATGAAGCATATCAAGCTTTGTGATGTTATGGGCCTCCCATTGATACAACTTTTGGATATCCCAGGGCAAGTCGACTCCTGCATATGCCGGGTCTTCACCAGCTCAAATCGTTCCTGCTAACATCATAACAGATTTGCAATTGGAACCGCTGCAGAGAAGAGTGCTTGCATGAAATGGGCAATGGAGCTGTGCAAGGTTCGCCTCTGACATCGTCCCAGCGTTCGTTTACTCATCAGCAGCCAGGCCTACTTCGCCACTACCATTCCTATCTATACCGTCATCATTCGGCGGTGCTATGGTATTGGAGGAGCGATTCTCGTGGACAACCGGAATCCGAACTGCCGGGTTGCATGGTAAGGATCATGACGGCAACAAACCATGGCCTGACTAACAGACTTGAGGCCATCTGTAAATTGGGGATCACTTCCGCTTGACGGTGGCATTGAAGGCACGCCACTTGTCCCTCTAAATTCTGCATCAACTAACGAGCAACAGTCAACCACCGAGCTGAGCTTCGAAGAGCTGGAGACAACTACAAACAGGTCTACAGCCGACTCGAGGCGGAGTACCTCAACCTGATGAATCCAGTTCGCACCGCGAATTATTTTGGGATAGAAGAGATCATCGACCCGGCCATGACAAGGACTCTGGCTTGCGAATGGACGAAGGACATGTACGACACCATCCCTGCTCTGCCTCTGTTACTCTCTTCGACTCTGATATTTACTGACCATCAATCTTTCCAGGTATGAGACGAATCTGCCTGAACGACTGAAGCAAAGGGATTGCGGGAAGATTCAGCCATCATTCGCTTGACCTCGCGGATGCACTGAGCCTGTTTGGTTCCTCATAGCTCCTTCAGTACTCGGCGGCGACTCTCTATCTAGTTGAGCCACGCGTTTGGGACCGTGGCCGGGCCGCTTTTCTTGAATATTCTTGCGATCTAGCTCAGCTCTCGCTCGGCCTCACCGCGAGTTGTTCAGCCTGCTCAGGCCGCTACTCACTTCCGGCACAGCTTTTTACTCAGTCCCGTTTCTGGGCCCCTGCTCTCGTTATACGCCCACGCCACCTTCTGTTCGGAGATGTGGACACTTTCCGTGACCATCTGCAAAGGGCCAGTTCTAGGAACCCCCAGTGTCGAAATTGTGACCTCTTGTAGGGCGCTGGATCCACACATAAAATTTAAGTCGATTGGAAAGCGCGCATCAAGGTGGTCGTGTGTCATACATAGCATACAAGATATAGGGGAGGAGGGGTTAAAGAGAAAAGGCAGTGGTAGAGCTGCACATTCGACATGTTTCCCCTAATATCATATCGATTTACAATTATCCCGTTCACGACCTACCAGAAAACAGTTTACTGAAACAGGTGTGAGCAGATCATTGTCACTGGTGTATCGCCAAATAGCCTTGGCTGGCAGTCAGTGGTAAAAATAAACGGGAAGTATCACCGCATCTTAATGACAACGTTATCGATTCAGCACATGCCGACCACCACGTCTGCAGCTTGGATCGATCGTGTCTTTTGTACCTCAAACATTCGTGAAATGGTACAGCATGTTGAAATAGTATGCCAGTCTCTGTTCCACTAGTTTTCCGGCTCGTGTAATATCTTGGCCTCACCATTTCCACTCCCTCGCAGGTGCGGTCGGGCGAGCTGAACGTTGACCTGTCTGGAAGTGTGGGAGATCAGCATGGTTCCTTTACGATCGTTTGCCTGCCAGAGGAGAACTTACTTTGTGAGTCTTTTATCTACGTCCGCAACAAACAGTGCACCAACAATTGCAAGCCCTGGCACCGGAATTAGATTTCTTCTTGGAGGGCCCGTAGTTATACTCACCTCCGAAGGCCACAGTGACACAGTAGACCAACTTAAATGCGTTGCTGTAGACACTCTTCTGGGCGTCTAATGCTGCGGCGACAATGCCCGGAGTGACACCTGGGACATTTTCAAAGTTTCCCAGTGGTAGAGCCGCTGTCAATTGTTAGAAGGCGGGTTGAAAGCCAGATAGCACAGCATAAAACTCACAGAGAAACGATGTCAGGGAAGCAGCAGGCAGACCAGCCTGGATCAGTGCTCTGCCGATTTCTCTTGCCCATCTGCTGCTCACCCGGTTTGCGAGCAAGCTTGAGTAGATGGCCACGCCAATCGCACCCCCAGTGGATCGCGTCGAGTTGACCAGGCCAGTCGCGACTCCAATGTCCTCATCGCGCGCCCCGAGCTGCACGATTAGTATGCTCATGCAGTTGGTGGCGCCGATCATGGCAGAAGCGAGAGCGACGAGCACAATCGCGCGAGCGGGAGTGTGTTCGTCGCTCGTTGCGTTCAATCCCAGGAACATCGTCATCATCACGACGACGAATATATACTGATACCTGGTCTTGGGGATTGTCGAGAACGTCTGGCCTGCTAGGATGAGACCGGCTTTGGACTAGGGTGTTAGCCACGCTCTGCAGACTCCGCGATCGACCCTTGCTTACTAGTTGAGGCGGCATTGGTAGCCATGCCATACCAACCCACAGTTCTTGGGACTGTGGTGAACAGGCGTTGTACTTGCTGTGGCCACAAGATACCCGTGCTGATTAAAGCCATGCCGCCGGCAAAGCTAACCCCTAGCGGGACAACGACGGCCCTGACATCTTGCAATAGTCGAGGCGGGCACAGTTTTGCGATGCTGTCAGGGCTGTACACCTCCCAAAGAGGAAATGCCACGAAGACGGATATGCCCCCGATGATTGTCGGAGCCAGGACGACGGCATTGGTCCACGGATATGGATTGCCTCCAAACCCAACGCCGACGAGAAACACGGTCAGGCCGCCGCCAAAGAGGAGCAGCGCCACGAAATCCAGCTCGAGGAATTGTTGGCGTCGCGTCTTACCGTCTGGATGTAAGCCGAGAAAATCGGGAGGCCAATAGAAGACTGATACGAGGACCAAAGCCACGACGTTGACGATCAGAGACACATAGTAAGCCCACCTCCATGAGGCTTGGGAGACGAGCTGATACGCTGAGAGAGAAGGCGGATCAGTCGTGGACCGAAATGGAGCCAGGCCAAGTGGTAAATACTACTCACCTATCGGGGCTCCGAAGGAGGACCCTGGAATTGACACAATACTCATGAAAGCCAAAGTCTGCCCTCGATTCTTCTTCGGTACAATCTCATTTGCGGCCGCAAATGCGAGTTGTTGAAGCCCGGCCGAAAGGCCCTTAAGAGAACATCAGCGAAGTAATGACAGAAAGGTCGCCTCAAGCCTACCAGGAATGAGCTTCCGAGTATTATCAATGATGTATTTGTTGCCCTGCATTGGTCAGTGGGTTATGTGGTTGAGAACTGGTTTGTTTTTTCTGGGGAGACATACCTGCAGGCAATTGCGCAACCAATGGCACCCAAGAGGTTCCCTCCAAGGAAGAAATTCCTGCGTCCAAAGATGTCGCTGCATCTACCGGCTATAGTCATGACGACCGCGCTTGCAAGCGCCCAGGAGGTAGCTGCCCATGTGTAGTTGGTCGACGGCCCGACATCCTCGTTGATGGTGAGGAGGATTGCAGAAGGCAAAGCAAAGGAGAACAGGCACGCTTCATAGGTAACAGCGAGAGCCTAGATCTAATCAGCCGAAAACAATGGACAAGCGGCGGGGGGTACTACCAGTAAGCCCAGAATTGTTCGCAGGTCAATCGACCGAGACTCATAGTCCTGGATGCTGTCGTAGGAGCCACCATGAACCTGGGAAACGACCTCAATCTTCTCCTCATGCGCCAGTGAGATGTCTGGCTGTCCAGCTTTCTGCTCCTTCGCAACGGCCATAATGAGGTATCTGTCACATGGGAGACATAGGATGAAAGGCACGCAAAGAAGGACAAGAAAGTTCCCTTTATAGAAACGTCCTGCGCTGCATCTAGCCCCAGGGTCTAAACCTTGCAAACCACAAAATACCCCATGGGGAAAGGGAAATTCTCAGAGACTCAGTCCATGACTAAAACATAGGTATTTCCTCGGTGAAGCAAAAGCACCTTGAGGCTGCCTGGGCGAAGACCTTCGGCTTCAAGTGCCAGGAGTGATGCACTCAAATCTGGACTGCTCGGTCACAAGCATATCAGGTAACCGATACCGAAACTTTGTAAGGCAAGTTGATGGTCCACAACTTCGGACTTGCCTATCTCGGACCCGGTGCCGAGATGTCTTTCTTCATCTTTGTAATCATACACAATGCGACGCTCCATCTGTTTTCACAAGGAGCCAGACCTGGCACGATGACCGGATTCAAAAAGACCATAGCCGCACCCGTTGAGCATAAATCTAAGGAATGGGTTTCTGCGCTTCTCGTTCCAGCTTACCTCCCACCGACATCTGAGCCATGGCCTCGAAACCCGTCATCCTCCTGGTCCCCGGATCCTTCACCATTTCGGCCATGTATTACCCTCTTCAGGACATTCTGGTCGAGGAAGGGTACGAAGTGTACGTGAACAACCTGCCATCAGCGAGTCGGAACGGTCCAGAAGCTCCCGCAAGTTTGAGTGACGATGCAAAGTTCTTCAGCAACATCATCGGAATGGTCGCAGACCAGGGAAAGGATATTGTTGTCCTTGGCCACTCATATGGCGGCCTAGTTGCCTCTGAATCTGCCAAAGGTCACAGCAAGGCAGAGCGGTACGCCCGAGGTCTGAAAGGCGGGATCATCAGGATCATCTTCCTGGCCGCCATTGTCCTGCAGGAAGGACAATCATTGCTGGGCCATCAAGGCCAGTTGCCACCATCGATCATAAAGACAGACGAGGTAGGAGCCACTCCTTCGACCGCCGAATCCCAGGAAGCTAACTGGCGCAGTACGGATTCATGAGACTTGCCGATCCCGCCTTGTCCGGCACACGCATGTATGATGGTTGGCCAGAAGAACGAGCAGTCGCCTGGGCAAGAGCTGCGCCAAAGCAATCCGCGCTCAGCTTTGCTAGTCCGGTGACCTATACCGCTTTTAAGGATATACCTTCTTCGTACATTTTATGCGAGCAAGACCAGGTTGTGCCTCCAGCGTTGCAAGAAGAATACATCGAAAATATAAGAATTGTGGCTGGCAGGGCGGCGGACGTACATAAGCTGGCCTCGAATCATGTGCCGAACCTGACCTCGACTGAGACTCTAGCGAAGCTCATCCTGAAGATTGCCACCGCTTCATAGATGCTACATTAGCCACTCCAATTGCGTTGGCGCCGACAATCATGCTCCGATGTTCGCGGATAGTGGTTTTCATGGCTCAAGTCCCCGTACTTCCGGCATAACGCCAGTCCCTATTTGCCCAGTCAATGTTGTTGGCATCGAATGGGGCAGATAGTAACAACTCGGAAATAGCGTCTAGATTTGATGATCGAAAGTAGGGTATATTGAAGTCCTCTTCGCTTGCGAACGAACTTCCAAACATGTCCGCTGCATGATATCTGTTGTCATTTTGCAACCTCGCATTGGTGCTTTGTGTAACAAACGGCGAGGCAGTGCTGTCCATGTCCGTCCCTGCGATGGCGATGGCGTTCGACTCCCCGCTTGTGCTCATCAGTGTACATTCATCATAAGACGGCCGAGGATTGGCTCGATCTTCCCACTCGAAAGTTCGATACGGGAGTTTGCCGCTCCTGACGCGCTCAATGAAACCGATTGCACAATCCGCGGAATTGTACTTCGGGCTTAATGCCGCGAATGCTTGGATAGTTTGCCTGAGGTACAGATTTCCAGTGCCTCGGAGCTCTGGCTCGGTCGATAGAGCATCTTTCAAGTGTTGAATAGATGCCACGATCAGGGCTCCCACGGCCAGCGGCGGCATGACTTCGAGGAGATGGCTCTCCTCCAATTGTCTCGCTATTTCCGAGATTCGACGTGCGGCAGATCGAAGAGTCTGCCGGGAGAAGCCTTGCAAAGCTTCAGCAGCAGAGCCCTTTGATTGTTCATGGAGGAGCAGCGGCCGATGGACGGTGCACAGCGCAGTCAAATATAACAGTTCGATGGTCGCAGAATGTAAGCCCAGTAAGCTTCCATTTTGGCCATGATGCTGGCCCAAGGCTGCCTCTTTGATAGATGCCGTCTCCGTGCACCATCCGCGAAGCTCTTGGTCCCGAGCAGCTGCTTCGGTGGTGAGAATTTTCGTTTTCGGGATCAAGACCATGAAGGGGTCGCTCGAATACACGAGCCGTACGCCACTCAACTCATATTGCGAATCGAGGATGCGTCCAATAATAAGGCACAATTTGACCTTTTGTGCGCATAATTGACCCAGGCTCGTTGGTTCAATCCCTTGGCCGGGCCTATAGTATTGATGCAATGCCCGACTGAAAGCTGCGTCCTCGAAGTCAGCTGGGTCGATGCTGTCAAGGTTCTCACCTTGGCCGCGGTGAGCATTTTGCCGCCGTTCCGTTATGGATAGAAGTTTGTCTCTCATCAGACAGCAATACCACAACTTTCGCCTCATTCGCTGCCGGGCCGACTCGTTTGAAAACTGGTGCTGCCTGTCCAAACCAATATCGGTGGCCAAAGAGAAAGCAGTCCGTAGCCAGTAGAATCGACCCTTCGTATCATTCTGCTGACCATACCAATATGTCATAAGCAGCAGTATCTGTATCATCGTCGTAGGGTTTGACTCGACATCCATTTCGTACAGGAGCTTTACCCGGTCGAAGAAGGTTTTCCGGGCGTCGTTATAAGTTCGGAACCCCTCTTGTTGCAAATGGGATAGATCTGTGAAGGCGACTCCGGCAAACATCACGGCTTGAAACAACACCAGACTGATTTTGTCGTTCTCTGTACCGTTTACTGCGCCGAGGAAACTGGCCATATCCAAGACCGGTAGTAAAGGATATACGTGACAGACAAATACTCTCAGCAACTCATCAATCATCGTTTTGCTGGGAACTGTAAGAGCTCCCCTGCTCAATAGGAGCTGCCGGATATCATGGTCAAGCCCCGCAGGAAGAGGTGCGATGTAGCTCGGAAGCTCAGATTGGTCTCTGGGAGACGTATCAGCTATTTCGCCATCGTCACAGCATTCCACCGGGGTAGCATTGTCAAAAGAACACGCCAACGAGGCTTGCCCACCGGCGGTTGTTTGAGGAGAGACGACTTTATCCCCATTTCTGTTGCATCCCGAGCGCTCGCCAATCTTGAATGTATAGACGTTGGCCTGAGGCAGATTCGTCCTGCCAGGATGCTGCATCGGCCTCTCTTTCCCTCGGTCGTCAACGGAGCAGACAACGGCGGCTCTCGAGCAATTCGAACACGGAGTGCCTTTCCTCGACACATCGCACCGGACTTTACGATTGTGGCAGGTTATGCACGCTCTAGGCGCCCTTCGTCTCAGCATCGCAACGGCGACTCTCTAACGCACGAGATTTGACGGATTGGACCTTTGTGAGGATAGTCTGTCGAGCTTGGGGAGCCTCGGCTGGAGGTGCAGAAGGACGCCGAACTCTGAAGCCAAGTGCTCGGTAGAGTCACGGGGTTTGCCGAGCTTTCTGGGCTTCGAACTCTTTTGGATCAGCTGAATTGTAGCCACTAAATACCTATGTCAATCCCCCCGGCTTCGTCAACGGTTCAGGCTGCCGCATCGTGGTCCAGAAAGGGGCGTTGTGGGTGCGACAAGTATAGCCCGGCCGGGTGTCCCGGGGGCTCGAGAGTACGACTTCGCTACTCCGATCCAGGTACCCTTCAAGCCCCTTCAAGCTGACCTAAGGATTGCAAACAGGATCGCTTAGTCATAAATCACGTTAAGTGGCGATTTGCTCAGGTCCAGAAACGGAAATAAGTTTTGGAAAGGTCATTGATTAGCCGCTGAGTATGTTGGTGTATTGATTATGTTCCAGGCCCTTCGCATCACCTGATGATCAACGAAGTCTGGGGGACATTTCCTATTCCAGCGAGCATTGTCCTTGAACTTTTTCGAAACGATGCTGTGGAGAACACCATGAAGGATGACGGGACCTACAATATTGAGGCCTATCTACCAAACGCTGAACTCATCCTATGGAGTTTCACGGGTATCGCGGCGAAGTTGTTCAACAGGATCAGGGTCTTTTCGAGCAGTTCTTGAGTAGGCTCTTCTTTCCAGCCCCGAAAGCTTTGACGTCTGTTCACTTTATCGAACAAGAGCAGCTCGACCTGGTCGCTGGCATGGGTCCTTCTCCAGATCGAACAGATTGCATGTCTTCTAGCGGCATTCCTCTGGGTGTCATCTCTCACAAGCGACCTGAAAGACGCTGAGGTGACGTCTATCAGCGGACCGACAGCTATTGACTGTCCTTGGCATTGCGGGGGAACATCAGCCTAAGCCAGAAGCGGGAATTGCAAATTACTTGGTGGAGAAGAGAGGGGCTTCTCGCGCGGAAGCAGGTGAAGATCCCCTTATTCGACAGCATTTGAAAAATGCAGAACAATGAACCTCGCCAATGCAGGAGATGCGAAGGGGAAGTTGGATTGGGCCACGGAATAGTAATACCCGGCATCACGCCCACAGGATGACCTTGGGCACGTTGATTGGGTCCCGTTAACAGACCTAAGCGACGTAACTGATCGCAAGCCAATTGAATCCAGACCTTCTTTCAAGATTAATTATAAGCACTAAAGGGTTCATTCAGATCTTGCGGTACTACAATGATTTCCGTATTCGGAAATCGGAAGAAGCGGTATGGATCGAAATCCCTGTTCTGCTCTGTTCTTTGTAAGGGAACAACTGCTTGATTGTTTGCTTCTGGCCCGTTGCACTTGACTGCTTCGAGGAATGTCCTCTTCTTGGCTCCAAGGTGCCAGATCCCCCGCGTTGTGATTCCATTGGCCCCTTCCGCGTCGTGTTTGTTGTCGCACGACTCTGATAAGCAGCTCCGAACTATATAAGAGATACCCTCCCATATTCCTCAACGTCTTTCTTTCTTGTTTCTTCCGTTCACATAAACCGGCCCCCATTTACTCTTGTCGCCTGCCAACAGGAACATATTCTTTGCCTCCACTCCCATATCCTTGTCGTTCCTACGGCACCGAGTTCTTTGAGAAGCCAAGGACCCAAATAAACCATGGACGCAGGCCCCAGCAATGGACCTCATTGGTCCGAAATGTCTGCCAACGCTCCAGAGCACTCCCGGGGTGTAAGGCAAAGACTTCTGCGGGAGTCGGCAAACTCGGTCCGTCAACAACAAAAACGTGCTGGAAGACCATGGTCCTTGAAACCCCTACCTCCTGGCACTTCTGTGTGGGATATCCGTCGAAACCTCGAGGAAGTACCAATTGTCCAGGCGAAGAGAAAGACGCGACCGGCATGGGACAGCCTCTCAGAAAGCAAAAGCTCGACGTGTCCCTGCGAAGACGGAGACAGTTATTCCTCATCTTCTGAAAACGATCCTCTAATGGAAGAGTTAGAACGACTGCTCATTGAGGCGACCTCCGAGACTCCCCCAGAGGCTCAAAGCTATGAGCAAGCAGCATGTTCGGAAATTGCAGCAATAGATTTGCCACCGGCCAAATTGGCTGCGCCAGAAAGCCGTCCAATTTCACAGGAACAACTTGTG
Source organism: Cladophialophora immunda (assembly GCF_000835495.1). Classification (NCBI taxonomy): domain Eukaryota; kingdom Fungi; phylum Ascomycota; class Eurotiomycetes; order Chaetothyriales; family Herpotrichiellaceae; genus Cladophialophora; species Cladophialophora immunda. Next base: position 7,031,656 of record NW_015622541.1, read on the forward strand.
AACGAAGTCAAAGGTTGTTCTATCTAGTGAACGAAGTTTGGGACCATATGCTGATCAAGATGGCAGGCATATATACGGGACTCCTTCTCGTGGAGAGGAAATGTATCGAGACCTATCTAGCTAATTCAAAATCTTCCTCCACCGAATTGAACAATGAACAATGGCAAGCGCTAGTAGCTCTGCAACGAATGCTACTCCGGGAGCACGAAGACTTTCTGTTGGCGTCACACCATCCTTTGGCCTCCGAAGCGCTGCGAAAGTTGGCACTCCGACACGATTTGCCAGGCCGGCTGTGGCGGAATAGCAACAAAGCCTTCCTGGAGATCTTGCGGCACCGAATCCCAGAGCACTTGGAGAACATGATCGCATATATCTACTTATCTTTCGACATGCTGACACGGCTCGACGCCAAATTCCCAGACCTTGGAGAACGCTGGGCCGAATGCATGCAAGACCTCGAAACTTATCGAGACTTTCTCGAGACATTTCGTGTCAACCAACCAGATGACGACAACGCGCTTGCACCCAGTAGCGTCGCATATCAGCATCTAGCAGATTGCTATGAAAATGGAGAGTCATCACGCAGGAATGAATATGACTCGTACAATACTTCCAGACCACGCCAGACAGGCGTGCAACAAGATTGTGCGTTCTCCGTTGGAAGAGACACCGTCAATTGGCTGTTTGGAACCGCCGATGCAGACTCGGGCGATCCCTTCAGTCGGTCCTCGCCACCGAACGACTCGCTTCGCGAAACAGCTGATGACGAGACCAACGTTCAAGAAGAGTTTGACAGCTGGTTCGGCGACTTGAACCCCAACGTCTTTGACAGAGAAGGAAAGAATAAGTGGGTGTTACTTGGATGGCTTCATTTCGGCAAACACATTGCCAGGAGTTTCTGGTCGTACAGGCGGGTGTTCAGGGTCCTGCTCCTGAACGTGCTTCTGTGAGGTTGCTTGGGGATACAAACCCAGACTCCATGGTTGAATCCCTGTGATCGAGTTGTATTTTTTTCACCTATTGGCGTTTCTAGTTCTTCGGCTGGCACCTTTGGGACAAAGGCTTTCGTTTTGTGACGCGGCTATGAAGGCAAGAAATGTAGGGACAGGACACGAACAGGAACGAGCATCATCATTTTATACCCTTTGGAGGACTGTCGTTGCCGTGTATCTAAGAGGAGTTAGGCGTGGTTGCTTCCTCGAGTTCTCGTCCCTAGGTAGCGGTAGCTCTACTGCAAGAAGATTCCCCTCGACGTCACCGACTCCGAGAGCAGGACCATTTACAGGATTAGATACTTCATAGCCTCTCGGTGTCATTCATCGTCGAACAGCCTTCTTGGCTAATTCCGACATCTCCTAAATCCACCTATGTCGTCCGACCATTTCACGAACAAGATCTCTCAGCAATACTATCTCAAACAGTTCACTGCGCCAACCCTCTGCACAGCAATAAATCCATCAGACGACCGGCGTACAAAAGCAGACCGACTTTCACCGGACATACTCGTCAGTCTCGTGTGGCGTCGCCTGCCCACTGGCATTGAAGACGATTGGCCCGCTCGTTGAACTAGGCGTTAGCTGCAGCCTCCGGCCTCCAATCTCAGGGCAGATTATGTTCCGCTAACCCTCGCGATTTCCCGATACGGATTGCTGGGTTATGGCATTCTCGCCACGAGGGCTTATCGACGGTGGAGAGGGGATATTCTTTCATCAACGGGCAAAGGGCACCGAACAGGGACGCTGCCTGCGCACCATCGGGCTTCAGGAATGCTCCGTTGCTTAACAATCCAGAAGCCAGAATGGGTCCGATGGGACCGACTCGTTGTTATATAAAGGGGGCTGAACTGCTCAGCGAGCATTCTGTCGTGAATACAGGCTCCTCAAATCTCTTCAGCTCGATTACTTTGCTCCTATCGTTCTCCATTGTCATTCGAAACATACCGGTGGTCATATATCGTGTTTGCATTACCGCTAGAATGTCGGCTCCGTCCTACACCGTCGTCCTGATCACCGGGGCAAATCAGGGCATTGGGTTCGAATGTGTGAAGAAGTTGGCGGCAGAACAGCCCCACTACCGCATCATTCTCTGCTCGAGGGACGCGGCAAGGGGCATGGAGGCTGCCAATGCCGTCACCGACTTCGCCGAGGACACGACAGTCCAAGCCTTGGAATTGGACGTCAACAGCGACGAGTCCATCGCGCAGGCCGTGCAGTATGTGGAGGAGAAGTACGGTCGCCTGGATGGTAAGTAACGCCATCCCTTCTGGCCCGACCATTTGTCGATTCAACAAGGGCTGCCGACCGTTCGCCCGGATCTCTGGAAACCCCGACTAATCTCGTCACCGACAGTCCTCTTCAACAACGCCGGGATCATGTCGACGCCGGGCGCCAAAAGCTTCCGCGACGACCTGCGCGGCGTGATGGAGACCAACGCCATCAGCGCGGCCTGCGTCACCGAGGCCTTCATCCCGCTGATGAAGAAGTCCCCGCGCCCGCGCATCGTCTTCATGTCCTCCAACTTCGGCTCGATCGCGTACTGCCTGGACCCGGCGCGGCCCTTTTACGGGTACGACGCGAAGCCGTACTTCACGGCCAAGGCCGCGATGAACATGATCGGCGCGCAGTACGCCGTGCAGCTCGGCAAGGAAGGCTTCAAGGTCAACATGGTCGACCCCGGGTTTCGCTCGACCAACCTGAACGGGTTCCACGAATACGGCGGAAACCCGGCCGAAGGGGCCGTCGAGGCATGCAGGGTGATGGTCAACACCGACAAGGATGGTCCGAATGGCACTTTCACGTCGCTCGAAGGACCACTTCCATGGTAGTGAGGTTGAAGGGATGGGCAGCAGACACCTGCAGATAGGTTTTGGCGGGGCGGCGTCAGCTAGATGCAGCAACAGGGAGCCCAGCATCCGCTCCTCAAACAGCGTTGCTTATATGCTCCGTATGCTCCTTCTTGCTGTTTGTACAATCGCACATGTGTGCCCCTCAGGTGGATGCCGTGCCTGTGCATTTGTCAATGATCAACACGTCTGAAGCTGTGTGAAGAACTGGAAGCGTGAATGATTGAAACTGAAACGCTTGCACCACGGCCTCCGTATTCGCACGGCCTCCCAGTTACGCCCCCACAGCGGTGTTTTTAGGTAGATGCAAAACCAGCCGATGGCACTGGAACTATTTCTCAGCTTGGGCATTGTGGGGGTCTGCGACCCATAAATGGTGATGTCAAGTCAGCGAACAGGGCCGCCCGGGCGCCTTATCTGCGGACCAGGAACTCAGGTACGGAGTATTATATAACCTTCACCAGCTCAAGCTTCGATCGAGATGCGACGCTAAGCTCCATGTCAGAGAAGGGCGTGCAGCGCAGAGACAAACCGACATCTAGAATATCACAACGTCGACCGCCCCGTCACTCCAGATAGTTCAGGGACTTCTGAGGGTTCTACATTGATGCCACAATGGTGCAACTCGCGACCTTCCAGCTTCCAAATGTAAGTCTGCTTCCTGTGGCTTGTATGACAACCCCATTGCTCATCCCGTGGCTTCTTAGTGGATTGAAGGCAACAAAGACAGCGCCAAATATGTCCTCGGCGGAAGTGCTGCCCCAAGCATCTCGCTGGACGATCTGGTTGCTCTATCCACCGACCCTGCTGCGACCGAGAGAGCGTTGCAGTTCCGGTCGATGAAAATGAACAATGGATCGCTTCAGGGCACGCGGGAACTGCGCGAGCGGATTGCGAGTTTGTACAGCGAGGACGTCCTACCCGAGAATGTCATCACCGCGACAGGAACAACCGGGGCCAACTTGACCGTCTTTCAGAGCCTCTTGCAGGCCGGCGATCACGCAATCTGCCAGTATCCGACCTATCCACAACTTCTCGGGCTGCCGGAAAGCTTTCCGTGCGACCTCTCCTACTGGAGGCTTGACCCCGATAAAGGATGGCAGCCCAGCGTCGACGAGCTTCGCAAATTGATCCAGCCGTCGACGAAGATGATCATCCTGAACAATCCGAACAACCCTACGGGCGCGCACCTCGACGGGACACTGCAAGGGAAAATTCTGGAAATTGCCCGCGAACACAACATCATCGTGTTTGCAGACGAGATATTTCGGCCACTATTTCACAGTCCAGCAGCTGCATCCACTCCGTCGTTGGTAGAACACGGATACAGCAAGGTTGTCGTGACGAGCTCCATGAGCAAAGTGTGGGGTATGTCGGGAGTGAGGATTGGATGGATCGTGTCTCGCGACCGCGACATCCTAGCTCTGCTCCTCAACACGCGTCAGTATACCGTTATGTCGACGAGCCTGATCGACGAAGTCGTTGCCACGGAGGCGTTGAGCCCTCGCTGTCGCCCACTAATCCTGAAAAGACATCTCGAATACGCACAGCAAAACTTGGCCCGGTGGGATGCATTCGTCAAGAAGAACAGCGACATGTGCTCCTGGACACGGCCCACGGCTGGAGCAATTGCTTTCGTCAAATTCTCCTCTCCGGACGGGACAGTGGTGGATGACGTGGAATTCTGTCAACAGCTCCTGAAGGAAGACGGGGTGCTCATCAGTCCCGGGAGTCTCTGCTTCAGCACCGAAAAGCAGACCGATTTCCGCGGCTATGTTCGCTTGCACTTCACGCTCACTCCAGAGAATTTGGACAAGGCCCTCGAAGTACTTGATTCCTTCCTAGCCAAAAGGCGGAAGCTGTTTGCCGCGACATCTCGGTTATAGTCTTAGAGATAGATCAAGAAGTCTGATACGTTTTGCCCACTTCTCTTCCTCCGACCTTGATACGATCGTCCTTCTCTTTGCAAAGACACCTTCTAGACTGAATACCCCAGTCGCCCTGTCGAAGGAATGGTCTGCTGCAGCAGGCAAAGGCGAGTGCCACCCCCATTGTCAGATTACATCACTTCGCAAGGAGAGATCACCATGATCAACAGCTGGTAGCGGCCTAAGCAAACGAGCAGAGGAATCAGTCCGAGACATGCCCAGGGGATCGTTGTTCGCGCTCCACATTTACATGAAATCATTTGTCTCGAATGTTGAATAGAATCCGTGGAATCCAAAGAGGGACAGATCTGGATCGGAATATTGTAGTAACGACGGTTCCAACTCGCCGAATATCACTGGGTCAAGCGTTGCGAAGTCGGAGGGAGTATATTCCATGGTGTCGTTCACTGAAATAGACAGGCCGTCGGCAGCATGATTGAAACAGTCCTGCGATGTGGACCCATCTTGCCTTTGTGACCTGCTTTCATTATGCTCGTCGGATTTTCGCACACCGGCCTGAAGGCGCTCAACCAGTTGGAGCGCGTCCTTTGCGAGCTGACTGCCACTCGCCATGAAGCGAAGGGCATCGATGCCACGTTCAATTGTCGACCTGTACCTTCTGCGAGGATCGAGCACCTCGTCCAGGAGCAAAGCGATAATAGCTGAGCTGCACGAGTGGAAGTCTGTGTGGGAGAATTTGGCAAGTCGATTGCGATTTTTCAAAAGATCGATCCATTCGATAATTGTGTAGGCGGCATCGGTACATCTCTCCGAAAGCTTTTGTGACACAAGATTCAGGGGCTGGTCGGATCCTCTGACCCCATCAGTCTGGCTGGATCGCTGGCGAGCAAGTCGTAGCGAGGCGCCTCTCCCTATGTAAATCCAAATCATTTGGTACATGATATCCAGGTGAGCAGTCACCCGCAACGAAGTGTCGTCGAGGGCCACTAAATGAGCCGGAAGAGAAAGCTTCCACTCTTCAAGAGTCGAACACACCCTTGCAAACTTCTCCGGAGTTTCGTCAACTGGGCTGTGCATTTGATTAGTATCTACCAATTTGCATTATTTGACTTTCTCACCTCGCTTCAGTGACTTTGTTCAGAACCAATGTCAGTTTTGTGAAAGCTATAAGACGATCAACCTTTTGAGGATGAAGCTCATCCAAGTCTGGTCTCCTCTTGGGTAGAGGAACTGTGATGTCTCTCGTTTGCAACATCGTCGGTAGACCCATCGTCACCGACATGCGCCTAAAAGGGTCAACCCTCACGCTCTTGTGGACTGGGACAATGCTAACCTCTCAAGACAATATGCAGTCCAGAAGACCCTGATTCGAAGTTCGCGTGCCTGGGGCGTGATTTGGCTGTCTGTTTTGTTGAGGTGAAGGGACATGCTAATTGCGAGACGCAAAGCAAGACCCAGATAGGTGTAGTGGTGTGTAGCACTCTCCATCGGAAGGGTGTACAATCCCATCAGGATGCAGCACTGAACACTCTCCACCGAGATGGCAGCGAGAACACCAGGAATTAATCCTTTTGCGACGCCATAGAACTTGCCACCAGGTAGCTCCCCCAGGGTAGTATCATGGTCAACTAAGCAGGCAGAAGCGGACTGGTCGAGATGGACGAAAGACCCGCCCAAAGCTAGCACGAGGAAGACCAGACAAACAGTCGTGCATCGAAGTTGTGACGCAGGAGAAGCCTCCTGGTAGAGTTGCTCAAGTAACTCACGAAACCAACGTTCGTCAAAGTAGTACCAGTTAGATTCGAGATATGTGAAGAAAATATCAGTGAGGAACCTGGCTTGTTGGTACGGTGGAAGCTTGGCTACGGCTCCACCAAGTAGTCTCGAGTCATCATCAGACTCGAGAACATTGAGGCGCGAAGAACGCTTGGGAAAGCATGAGCTATAGCGCATAATGAGCAGCTGGGTTGTCGGGGTTCACTCACTTCATCGGACTGAGGATGCGTCCTATCGTGTGATATGTCCTCCGGGGAGATTGCTTCGGAAAGAGCAGCCAAAAACTTGTCCTGTGAGACTAGGGCTTCGTCATCTAAAAGGAGTCAATCAATAGCTCCACACGAGTATGGACATACCTACCGACAGCGGTGACATTCAGCCCCTGACGCGGGGACTCGACGTCAGACGTCCCATCCTTCAAATAGGACTCTCGCGTGCCCTGGGCGACAGCCTCACGGAAGAGTTCTGATAAAGCCGAGAAATGATATGGCTCCAAGCTGTTTTCGGGGCACATGTCGTGGAATTTGTTCGACACATCTCTCGCGATGATCGCCCATTGGGTCGAGCTGGCTAGAGCAACAGAATGATCCTTCCCATCCGGGGACTCACAAGAGCGGCTCTTTCGGCCATTTGACGAAAGGTCGCTTTCAAAGACACAAGCTTGGCGGGATCGCACGCAACTAGTGCACTGGTCTTGGGGACCCGGTCGACATTTCTTCTTACTTGTGCGGCACTGGACACAGGCCTTGACAGCCCTCTTTCTCTGTTCTAGGGGCACATGTGGGCGATGTCGCTTCGAAGATTGGGGCTTGCCTGTCTGCATTACACTTGGCGGCTATGTTGCTCTCAACGGCGGCTTCGGCTCGATAAGAGTTCTCAGCCCTATGCGTCGTGAAATAGCCAGTCTCCGGGACGCGGCCACAATGCCGTTGATTCGGGTAGTTCTTGATTGAGATTTTGACATTCGAATAGCCCACATCTCACGAGGTTGAAATTAAACTCGAGCGTAGTTGAGATGAATAAAGACAATGACGATGTACAAGTCCAGCTGGGGAGGGTTCGAGCAGAATGCCGCTTTAAAGGCAACAACCTGCGCTAGCCTATATTGAGGTAAAATGTTGCCGCCTTGGACGTTGAGCACAATCTTCAGTGTGTCTTGGACGAGACGTCAGAGGTTACAAGTACTCTCCGGAGACCGGGGCGTACAGTATAAAGGGGAGACGGGACAGCGCTTCTCTCTTTCCTTACTTGCCTTCATATCTGCCCTCCTTGTAACTAGGAGGATTCACACAAGAAAAACTTAGTGCTCCATCCTTTCTTTACCAGTGGCATCAGCCGGGGTCTCACTGCTCGCAGCGCGCCCGTTTTGCTCACTCACACCCCATCCGCGCGTGGTTCAGGATCGCGTCCGAGCTCTGATGAAGAGGGCGGATGGACCCTCCCAAAGAGCCTTGAGATGATGTCCGAAATATGGATCAAGCAGTTCAAAACGACCCCCTCCTTCACCAACCAGGAGGTTTTGGTTGCAGATCAGGGAAACAGTCCGCATATGGAGGTAGTCGAGTGCAGTACTGTAAGAAATATGCGGCACCTCTCGCTGCTGCGTAAACAGGCGCTTTGCTCAGGAACTGCACTTGCTTCGAAGGGTCCGACTGTCGCGCTAAAACCTCTTCCCTCAGCAGAGCGTCGAATTGAGCATTGTGGGCGTGTTCTCCGTAAGAGATAACTCGCCCAAGATTCTGGCCCCGGCTGAAGTAAGAGTCCAATGCGTCACGCAGAGCCTGGCGAACTCTATTCCAGTACGGGTCAGAGGCTGGGCACGAAGTGATGACGGGGTCGCCCTGCCCAGGCACAGAGCATTGCGCCAGACCAAGAGTGAAGTCTGCGATCCCATTGCTGCCGAAGTAGTGAGTCGCTGTCCAGAAGGGGCCAACATGCGCCGTCAGTGCTTGGTCCGTGTAGAGGACGGAAAATAGATTATCGGACCATGGCTTCTCTTCGGGAACTCCATCCAAACCCACCCCATTTCCAGCCATGGCGGTATTGATCTCTGAGACTGGCCATTGGGCCTGGTCGCCTGGCCTAAATATGTACCCTGGCAGAGTTACGATTTGAATGTTGACGTGCTCGGCAGCATCCACCAAGTCTTCGAGGTAGAGAGCTGGAAGGTTGGGGACCGTCAAAAAAGCTAACTCCAGTGGACCGAGGGGGGCGAGGAAAGAGTTGGTCCTGGATTTCAGCTCGGCCAGCACGTCAATGAGGCCTGCGACCTCGGGTGAGGCTGGGACATGCAGACGCTTGCGGAAGTAGCGGAGCCATTGGCGGCCGAGATCAGAGCTCTGCGTAGCGCAATTGTAATAGGGTGGTCTATTGCAGCAGACAATCAGCATGATTCAGAAGACCAACCAGGGGGCAGCATTTCCTACGTAGGATGTATAAAGGACTGCAGGGATAATCGGGTAAGGGCTTGGTTGTACTTTGGGCTCCCTTCCACTCGAGCGACATCGACCGTGGTTCCGTTGGAGAATGCGACAGCAGCAGTTCTGGATTAACAGATGGTGATCGTTAGTCTGAGTCTGTGAGGCAGCAACAAAGAATCCTCACGCATAGCCAGCCGTCAAATCAAAGCCTACTGCAAAGGACTGGTTCTTGAAACTATCCCAGCCCTGCGGGTGACGATAAGGCGGACTCCCGAGGCCAGTATAGCACAACAGGGCGGGAATGATAAAGAATAGACAAGCCGAGAAGAACAGGAGAGTCCCAATAAATATAATGATGCATAGCCAGCACCGTGAGCCTCGCCGCCTCGGACGAGAATCTAGCACTACCGGCTCGCGCAGAGGCACATCCACGGTGCCATAGACAGTTGTAGGCGACATCACGGCCGTTTCTGGGTGCACGATGAATCTGTGTGAGACATCAACCACGACGTGTTCTTGGGGCATTTCGAAGAGCTGGCAGAAGAGGCATAGAAATAGTTCGGAGTGGCTTTTGCGACGTCAAAGACCAGAGATTTGTGTTGGTGAACCCGATCGGCTGATTCTAGCCTTGAGCACCAAACACCAGGCGCCAGGCATAGGGTATCATGCATATCAGGCAGCAAACACTCGACCCTGATTTGTGCGGCTCAGGAGGGGGCCGAACATTCTCCCTTGAAACGTAGCGCCTCAACCAAGGGGCCATCATGTCCCTCATCAACTTCCACCCACCCTCGACCAAACTCTTTTCCGAGTCCATGCGTCGTCTCTACGGGAATATCTGATCTGCGAAAAGCTGCAAGGCTCAAACTTGACCACACCATTATTAGGGAGGTGTTAGGGTGGATTGATGGCCTCCCTACAACTCATAACAGACATTGACTAGTATTTACCGTGTCCATGGCACCGGGAGATCTCCTGAGAAACAGAGAACCGTCATCCGCGGTTTACAAACCGCGCTAGGGGCGATGCGATACAATTCCTACGCGGAGCTGTTCTTTATGCGAGGCTGGTTCAGATATATGCTCTTCGAGTATGTGATTCCGTCTTGCGTATTGTCGGTGGCAAAATGTGCGATGAGCTGGGGCAGCCTTACCATATTTTTTTTTTGCAACTATTCCGGCGGTTGTAGCGAGACTGGCTTGGGCACCGAGTTGCATGATGCCGCTTACATTGCATACGCTGTAAGTCGCCCTCGAGCTGATTTGCGAGAGCTGTGATGAGCTTACCATTGTTGCCATCACAGAGAGTTGCTATCCGCTTTGCTGATTGCGGATTCGGCTCCCTTGAAAGCGCAACCTCTGTTGGAGCCTCTTGTTTCGACGGTACGACGCGCTCCTTGGCCGACAGAAGTAGACGCCTTCTAGGAATATGAAAGAACCTCAAGATGCGGAGAAGATTTGAGGAAGCTGTTGCGGTGTCACTCCGAGCCTGAGCAGGATAAAAGGAACAATGTGGTCGCAGCCAACACTGACAAAGGTCAGCTCGGAGAACATGAGAAGATAGAAGACATGGGCTGTGCTATGATACTCCAACGCTGGTACTTTAGACATATCGGAGGGATGGATATGAAGATATCCACCCCGACTAAAAGAGAGTATACAGGTACACGACATCAATACACATGGCGGCAGGCCTCGCTATGCAAGTTTGGAAAGCCGCTTTACATCGAGCTTGAGCTGCGACCAACGAGACGCCACCACCCGTCCGTCCTTTATCGTCGCCAATACGTTCTGAGCCGGATCGTCCAAGACCGCAATGTCCTCCAGAGGGTTAGCCTTCAAGACCAAAAGATCGGCGGCGAATCCCGGGGCGATCTGACCCAGGAAATCTGCTTGCCTGAGCATACGAGCAGCGTTGACGGTGGCACTTCGCAGAATGTCGTGCGAGGACAAGACCTTGCTGCGCAATCCAAATTCGCTGGACTGGGCAAAGTGGAGGACGCCCAGGAGATCGGTGCCGAAGCAAATGGTGACTCCCGCATCGGACGCAATCCGCAGAGCATGCAATCCCTTCTCCAGCACTTCCTGATTCTTGCGAGCCGAATCCGGGGGAAGAAACGTTGGGAATTTGGCCATGGTGGCATACGTGACGAGAGTTGGCGTCAGAAAGACTCCCTTTTCAGCCATCAGTCTGGCTGTCTCCTCGTCGATCAGATTCCCGTGCTCGATGCCCATCACACCCTGTCGGATTGCCTGCTGGATCGACTGTGGGGTGTAGGCGTGAGAAGTGACATAGGTGCCCGCATTCGAAGCCACCGTCACGATGGCCCTGATCTCCTCGTCGGAGAACTGGATATGTTCGATCTTGTCGGTCGGACTGGCCACGCCGCCGCCGCCCATGATCTTGATGAAATCCGACCCCTGACGCAGTTCCTCCCGAGCATATTTGAGACATTCCGGTACCCCGTCGACGACCTTTCCAATGCTCAGCACGCTCGCCGCGCAGCACTCGCTGCTGTCGTGCCGCTGGCGCATGTCTCCATGTCCCCCACTTTGCGACAAGGCGTGCCCGGCAATGAAGAGGCGGGGGCCTGGGAGCACATTCTCCTCGATTGCTTCCTTCAAGGCGAGCGTTGCCCCTCCACAGTCTCGCACCGTGGTAAACCCTCGCTCGAGCATTCCCTTGCAGACTTGAGGCTGGCGCAGGAGGGACACGTACGGGCTCATTCCCTTCATGGCTCGAAGATCCTTCTCTCCTGGGACAGCGGCCAAGTGCACATGACAATCAATGAGCCCGGGGCACACATATTTCCCTTGAAGATCGATCTTGATGGCCTGGGGGTCGCACTCCCACTCTTCGGAGGGACCATTTACGGACACCACGACGCCTTGAGATAGGTGGATGGTTGCGTTCTCGATGACGACTCCTCGAACTGGGTCGATGAGGTTGGCCCCATGGAATACATACCTTGGCTGAGGCGGAGCACGCCAAGGTGTGACAATATCCTCCATGAGAAGTATTTCTAGTTTGCTTGATTCGTCACAGAAATGGAAAAAGATATCATGAAGCTGTGATCAATATTGAAGAGAATAACCACGACTGAGACTTGACGACGTTATAAAGCCGCATTCTCAGTTACGCCACAATACACCTCGTAGTGCCCCAGAGCCTGGACCGCGGATCGTTATAGCACGGGTACAAGTACCCGCCGCATATTCCGCTCAGTTACCGATATCGAGAAAACGCCGCCGATCGGCTGTTCGTGCTTGAGCTATTGGCTGTTCGGGTACATGTACCCGCACAGTTTGCCTCCCACGCAGCCAATCAGGGTTACTGGATACATGTACCAGCGCAAACCGCGATCAGCCGTGGTCTCGTCCTGACGGTGTATGCGCCAGGTAAGAAGGGTATGCTCGCTCCTATCTTTCAGACCGAGCATGGCAGGGAGGCACCTCCACACCAAGGGTCGAGAAGCTCAGAGGCGCCGCGATAACGACTCCCTCCTGCGTCCCTAAAAGCATATAACGCCCGTGCAAACCACTTGTTTTGGTTCTCATTTAGATCTGTGGCTCATCCCTTTCAACCATCAAGATCAACTCTTCTTTTCGCAGTCACCATGGCCTCAAGTGAAGAGAAGACCGGCTTTGACAGCAAGGTCGACTTGGACTATGTGGGCTCTCAGTCAAGCAGAGCGCATGACACAACTGGTACAGTCGGACTCACATCAGCCGAAGAAAGACGGCTGGTGAGGAAAATCGACATTCAGTCAGTCAACCACCGACAATCCCATTTTCAAATGCTCCGTGCTGATTTTCCATGTAGTTTGATGCCGGTGATGTTCTTGTTGTATCTTTTCCAATACCTCGATAAGACTTCCCTCGGGTATACCGCCATTATGGGCATCGTGCAAGACGCAGTGAGTTTGGCAGCTCATATACCTGCTATATCTGCTAACTCGAGAAGAAATTGGTCGGTTCCCAATACTCGTGGGTGTCGAGCTTTTTCTACGTCGGGTTTCTGGTGGCCAGTCCCGTCGCCGCCGTCGCGCTGGTCAAATTCCCCGCGGCCAAAGTCGTCGTCTGGACTGTGTAAGCTTCCATGCATGACAATGCCTTCTTTCCAGTACTTACTATCTGATAGGGTCATCTGGGGCGGGATCCTCATGTGCACGGCCGCCGGAAACAACTTCGGCAGTCTCTCCATCCTCCGGATCCTCCTTGGCGCCTTTGAGGCGGCCATCAATCCAGGCTTCACAATGATCACGGCTATGTGGTATAAACCGTCCGAGCATGCCCTCAGACACGGGATTTGGTATGCAGGAGCTAGCATCGCCTACATTTTCGGGGGCATCCTGGCCTACGCCTTCTCGCATATCCACAGTGCGGTCAAAAGCTGGCAGGTAAAGTTACATACGGTCTTCGTGGTCGGAGTAGGTATATTGACCTCTTGCAGTTCCTCTTCATCATCTTCGGCGCCATTACCACACTCTGGGGTATCGTGATGTATTTCCTGTTGCCGAACAATCCTCAGACGGCCAGATTCCTCACACCCGAGGAGAGAAAGCTGGCGTTCGCGCGAGTGCAAGGCATTCGGCACTCGGCCGACACTCGAAAATGGAGTAATGCTCAACTGAAGGAAGCCCTGATTGATCCGAGGACATGGTTGTTCTTCTTGCTGAACGTCTTCACCACGCTGCCCGGCGGTGGTCTGACAGCAGTAAGTATATCTGAGCTGACGTCCTAAATTACATTCACGCGCTCACAATCTACTCAGTTTGGAAGCATCATTCTTCAAAGTTTCGGCTACAGCGTCTACAAGACCCAACTTCTCACCATGTCCCAGGGGGCCTTCCTGTTCCTGTTCCTCCTCATCACGGTCAGTGTGTCGGCCTTGTTCAAGAACGCTCGCTGCTACTCCATCGCGCTGCTCAACCTCATCGCCCTCGCGGGGGCTTTGATGATCAAGCTCGTCCCCGCGAGCGAGAAGGTGACTCGCCTGGCTGGCCTGTGGCTTATTTCAGCCTACGCCAGTGCTTTTCCGACCATCTTGAGTCTGGTCTCCAGCAACATCTGCGGCCACACCAAGAAGGCCGTCGTCAACGGAATGCTCTTCCTCGGGTTTTGCACGGGGTACATCGTCGGCCCACAGACGTTCTTGGCCAGTGAAAGCCCGGGCTACAAGGTGCGCTCTCCCTCTTCTTCTGCAAATAGTTGGCTCGACATATGCTGACCGGTGTTGGGGGCGCGGCACAGACTGCGTTTAATGTCATGATTGCATGCTTTGTGCTCAACATCGCCATTGTCCTCGCCATGCGACAACTCATGGCATGGTGGAATCGGAAACGTGATCAAGAGATGGGCCAGGAAGGCATCGTGATGAGGGGAGAGGCCGCGGCAGATGCGTTGGAGCAACTTGAGTTGGATGAAACCGACTGGCAGAACAAGCAGATTCGTTACTCGCTGTGAGCGTGTGTGGGAAACAAACCAGATCAGAAATTGTGCGTCTGGGGGGAGAAAACATACATACCACTAGGAAAAGGCATGTACGAGGACAGATGTAGCTTGACAACAAGTACCATATATCCAACCAAGGGCATCTGTGTTCCCTGCAAATATATCCCAGGGTTGAGGGGGCTAAGGCCAGGCTTGAAAATGTTGAAGAACCTCATGATATACGTACTCGTTGGTTTTATAAGTTATCCGCCATCAGCTTGGAGGCCTGTTCTGACGCCAGCCTTGTAGACGTACAATGCCACCATCTGAGCAATCAAAATACCCACCTCCAGCTGAGCCGTGTCATATGCATGTTCGCTGTCCAAAATGTTGAGCGACCCGATCGTTCTCCCCTCGACGCACACCGGGATGTTGAGCACGGATCCCAGCCCGACACTCCACAGAAGCTCCCCGTCCTCAAAGACGGCCTTGAGATCTTCCCTGGTCGACCCCCGCCACGTCTGTCCTTGTACAATCACTCGTTCAACCCATGCCTCGCGCTCTGGTGGTGTCCTGGGGTGGGTTGAATTGGTGCCTTGCGAGTGTCGTGGTCCCAGTGGGTGGAGATCGGGCCTCGTGCTGTGGACTCTGTACGCCTGCCCCATAGTGGGTGAGTAGATGAGGATGGTGAAGAGCGAGTAGCCAAAGTGCTGCGCCAGTACTCTCCCAAGCGTGGTCCAGATCATGGACGGTTCGGCGTTCTCGTGCATCAGGGCGGCTAGTTGAGAAAGGTCCGCGACCAATGTCGCCGCCGTTGCCTCAGAAAGAGAGGTGGTGAGGGCCATGTTGGGTATTTGGTAGCGGGAGAAACAAGGATATTTCAGGATGGAGGGAAGTATTTGAACAGTGAACGTGTAATCAGTCGATGAGGTGATACGGTTTTGCTAGATCCACGTAACGTTTTTCAGGTCGCGGTGCGGGCACAGTGTGCTCAACCCTACATTTAACCAAACCACCTTGTGGAGACTTATGATCCCTCAGGCGAAGTATTCTTGCAAGCGATCACGTCGGCCACAACGCTGCACCATCCTAACTTGTATGGTGTACGGGTACATGTACCCGATGTTAGCCAGTGCCGCAGAAGCCTTTCCCGTAGCGGCGGTCGGGTATGTGTTATAAACCTCCCCTGGATTGCGGGTGGTATCGTTGGTGCGGCCATATCCGCTTTCCCGCAGTGGAAATAAAGACCTTGTGTCCATCACGGCGTCCACTTTATACGCCTGCTTCCCTTACAACAGGCGAGAGATGGCTGATTGCTCACCCGATTCATCCTGACTCGCGCGAGACTAAGGTGAGAACAGGCGGCATCACCCTCGTGCCGAAACGGGGTGAGCCGCGAACCATTTTTGCTCCCTTCCAAGGAGTCCTGGTCATCCAACATTCATGCTCAGCCACTGCATCCATGCGATTCTTGTACTGAATCAGCCGTGGAATGCATTGTTATATTTCTTTCCATGATTTTTTCGATGCATCTCGCAGTGGATCGGAAAGAGAGAGGAACAGATATCACAAAGTGATCATCCAACACAGGCCAGATGAGGTTTCCGACATTGTCGCGCCAGTCGGAAGTGTCACAATGGGGAGAATGCAGTGTTGACCTGCAAGAATGATCAATGTGCCAATGGGAAATGGTGGGCGACCGCCAAAATTTGATGAAGCCAGCTCCAGAGCGGTGCGCAGGCAGTTTTGGAGTGCGATGAGCGGGTGAGAACAGAACGAATTTAATAATTCTCAAGCTACACGACCATGTAGCTCGTCAAGTTTTGATAAATTGCGACGGTTCATATGATGCTGATCTCTGCCTCTTCGGCCCCTTCAAACCACGAACTCCTCTTCGATCTTCGACGGTTCACTCGAAACCGGCATGTACCACACCTTTGGAAGACCCCCGGCGTCTCGGTCGATTTGAGCATCAGCGCCTTTTCATAAAGCTCTACGCCCGAGATTGGCGAAGTGAGTTCTTGAGAGAACATGAGTAGACAGTAAACAGTGCCTCCTTGTGTCGAAGCCAAGTCCTCCTTGGTGTCGATTTCAAATTGCGATTGCCACCCTCCCATCCAAATCTCCGAAGACGACACAGGTTTGACGACACTGTTTAGGAGGTATGGTGGCTGCCTGTTGGGCCAACGGTCGAGTTCGAATTTTGCTTCGATGATTTTCCCCCTCAACTTGACGTAGCCGGAGGATACCTCGCCAAAAGGGTTGGCACCTTTGATGGTGCAGTTACAGTCGAGGATCTCGACGCATTGGTTTCCCATTGCTTCCCTTGTTGGGGCGGGGGTGACCGGGCTAACTCGCAACGCCCACGAAAACGTGGGCGCGATATATGTCGAATGGCGCTCGCAGTCCCAACCCCGAAACGAAGACCACATCAGTCCGTTGGCGAGGTCTTGTTCCCAGAGCCCAGCCAGGTACTTTCCCATGCCGCAGGTCTGCATCTTCAACGCGACACCAGAGAGGGCGGGTAGTGTGTCTCGACTATATGTCAGCGCCCTTTTCGCGTAGTCGCCCACTATGCTATTCCAAACGCTGGCTTTTGAGTCATTCTTGTCCGAATTGGCACGCTTTTGATCCAACCATGGGGCAAGACAGCTGGAGAGACTCATATTTGCCATTGTGTGCTCTAGAGAATTTGCACTTGAAGGCGTCTCTTCGCCCAGCGGCATTCCCATCCTCAAGCGTCCTAGCTTGCTTTTGCCATCCCTCGAAGTGACCCGGTTGATTTCGGAACACTCGCAATGTGCCGCGCTCTTGCACTCGAAGACGATTTCACTCTTGGTATAATGTAGCACTCTGGTGGCGAGAAGTCGTTCTTGGAAGCACCAGGCTCGGCGCATCAGAGGAAAGCAATAATCGCCACCACTCATTGCCGTTCCTGAAAAGAAGTCTTCGTGACAGAATTTTTCGCGGACAAAGACTTGAACTCTTTGTCATTGTACTGTCCTGTGAGCTCGTAGGTAACCCTTGGTGCTAAACACCCGCCGGCTCCATCCGCTGATGAAGTGGCGGCCAAGGTGACGTAGGATCCCTCGTATATAGAAGCCATCCGCGCTAATTCCCTTTCCCAATCTAAATGATCATCATGGACAATACACAGCGAGTCGATCCAGAGGTATCTTAGTCCCAGCGCCCGGGTTATGGTGACAGCATCCTGGAAGGTTCGGGAAAGCGAATCCAACGCTATCTTGGATTTTCTCGCTTCAAGAGTGTTTTGGGTTGTTGTAATGATCTGCTGCGACCCCCAGCAGTGACTCAGGGCGACATATTGCCTCCGCACAGCGCGGTCCATAGAGACCGGTATTAGATCCTCACTCTCTATAAAGACTGGGTTTTGATCTCCATTTGATGGCCCGACATCTATCAATCGAGTAGGAAGTTCCAAGGTGGGATCGTCTTTGCAAAGGGGATGCAGCGCACAAGCAAGAAGCCAGTCGCGTATCGTTGAGTAGGTGTGCGCCGATTGACGGATTGGGGTCGATGGAGAGTGAGGGCCCTATTGCTGGCCATGGGTTATGCTGACCTAAAAATTGTCAGTCCTAGGCGAGATAGAGGCAGAAAGAGTTGTAGTGCCCCCCCCCCCCCCCCAACACCTTCTAGAGAGAAAAACTGCAGGTTCATGTCCTCGTCCATGAAAGCATCTGGTAGCCGGTCAAGCGGTTTACCGCCCAGGAAAAGGAAAAGCCGGAGAGGGCACCCGAGAACGATTCGTGCCACGATCTTCCGCAGTCCATATTTCTCCCATCGATCCCGATAGTGCTCGAGGCCTTCCCGAAGGATGGCGCATGACGGGCGTGCACGAGCAGCGAATCGCTCCTGCAGCTTCTCGAAGCTGATTTCAAACTCGAAATCCTTGGGGTCGGCTTTGATGTTCTTACCATCCAAATCGTGACAGACGCGGCAAGGGGCCATCAGGGTATGTCCAAGTTGTTTGTGTATGAATCCAGTTGCTCATTAGCTCCCCATCAGTTCATGCAAGGCTGGGATTCCTCAAGTAAATGGGCCTCCATCACCAGCTAGGGTAGTCTTGGCGCATGGGGTAGCGGCAGGGCGTCTGCCAGGATCTTAAATTGGTCCCGTTGAGCGACGAGGGCTGTTGCACTGCAACGTGCCCGTTTCGAGTTCGACAGGGCCTGCGCAACAATTCGTTCGCCTCTCTGGCATCTACGCCGCCCAACTACCACCACCATGATGATATCCTACAGAAAGGCATTTGCTGTCAACTTCTTCGCCAGTGGAAGCTTCAGCTGAGCCGCTCGTCCCGGTGCCGCCGCGCCTCCTCGTCCGTCATCGTTTAAACTCCTTCAACTGCGGATTTGGGCCACTCCACTCCATTTCCGTTGCAAGCCGCCATTGCAATCTTTGCCGCCCCTGGTCCTCATCTCGAATCGTTTCCCGCAC